>NC_092411.1:255060409-256406659 GCF_040894005.1 Engystomops pustulosus
AAAGATCTATGGGGCAGCGTTATCTTTATGTGTAATTTTTTGTTATTGGAGTGACTTTTTGGGGTATTTGTGCAATTTTCGGCTACTTTTTCAAGCAGTCCAACTAATTTGTCTTTATATTACTCCTGCTTCCAGATGTTTGCGCCTGATTTCACATTGATTTGTGCCTAAAAAGGTGCAAATAATCGAGCAATAACACTCCAGTCCTGAACATACCTAGGAAAGACAATGGTACGAGTTGTGCAAAAAAATTGTGCCGTTTTTTTTAAAATTGCGTCTAAAAAATCTAAAAAAAAAAAACCTGAATTTGACAAAGAGCTGAGACTACAAAAAATAGCCTGACTAGAGGAGCAAAAATAGCACAGGGAAGGGGGGAAAAAGATAAATGACCCCCTGTATCTTTAAGAACAAAGATACTGTACTGATATTTATATATATGTTTATTCTTATTCACAGAGTAATAACATGGTCTGATAATGATAAATGCTCATTATATATATATATATATATGGCACTTTCATATCCTGCAGCGCTTTACAAATGATGGGGTACCATATACAAATAAAATAAGATATTAAAGAGCAGTAACATGATCAGATACAATAGGAGTTCACAATGGGTTACATATTTGTGTGTATATATGTATAAAACAATCATATATATTCTTTTACAAACACATACCCCAATACTATTTTCATACCTGTTGATACACACACAGACTCTGATACAGACACACTGAACACACGTGATCATAGGAGAAGGGCTTTCGAAAGTAGAGCATAAATAATGAAAAGACACAATCATAAATGTTGAATACACACAGGACGCACAGGGCACATACACATGAAATACAGTTACTTATACATACAGACTCATGCACAAAACCCACATTGATAAACAACACAAACATGGTCACTCATACAATACACTTATTCAAAAGCATAAAAAAGCATAAAAATACAGATGCTCGCAACATAAAATTGTAGTGTACAGACACACAAAGCAATGTCTGATAAGGATACAATACTCACAACACACATTCACACTCATTGATATTCATAAACGGAAGAATCTAGTGCATAGCACACCCCCTTATCCCACTCATATCAATATATACCGTATATATATATATATACACACCTATATAGTACAAGAACCCTACATAGTCTCTTAGAAATGAACACACTATTGTGCTCTCATTAAAGGCGGGCGCTGTCCCTCATCCACAAACATCCTCCCCTTCTGCAAATAATTGCGGCTAATTCAATGTTCAGATTCGATAATGGATGCTCAAATAAATATGAGAATTCCAAGCAAATTTGTGCAAATGAAAAAAGATTTCCTCTGACATAATGGCGCGGTGCAAGGCTGTGCGTAATGAGCTGTAATTTGTCTGCAAGAGCCTTTAAAAGGGGGATGATCCATCCAGCGCAGCGGCCCCCAGCCACAGATCAGAGACTACAAAGCCACGAGCCGGCCCGCCTGGTCTCCCAGGAAATTACAGCGCATGCAAGCCAGATTTCTGACAAGTTCCATAAATTATTTTGGATTTTCATATTTCAAATTTCATCTGCATTCATCATGTGAGTTTGACTAGGGAAGGAAAAAAAGTCTAGGAGGAGCTTCGCTAGCATTCAGCGGAGCAGTCCCAGGAGCCTGCCCTGGGACTGAGTAATTCAATTTACTTGTGATTTGATTATTCTTGCTGCAGTCTACTGCCAATCTGAAGTATTGTGCTTTCTCTTGTACTTAACCTTGCTGCCCCGCGCCTGCTCCAGCTTGCATGCATCTCTATGTATTGCAGAATATATTTGAACAATCAAAGTTAGGAGTTATTATTTTCTTTTCCATTGTCCATCCTTATAAAAGCACACATCTTTCACTTGGCTCCATCTTCCCAGAAATCCGATTACCTTTTTCTCGTTCTTTTTTTTTTTCCCTTTTGTGTGTAATATTATTTACCATTTTCAGTGGAAAGTGCCCTGTAATTTAGGTGAGGAATATAAAATCATTACAATGGTCCTGATGATGCAATACGCTATAAGCAAGAATCATTTAGAAGGACAATCATCATTCAAGCCGGTAAAGAGATATAAGGAACCTAAGGGGTTTCATGGGAGAAGAGCAGGAGGCAAATAATTAATACTCCTGTCCTTTGATATCAAATATGTTGTACTATAAGCATCAAAAAAGTAAGTCATTACTCTTGTTAGGATAATCCAGATGTCAGTTCTGTTATATGAAATATCTTTTAGCTTTGTAGTGGAAACTAAACTAAGACAAGGTCACAGACAAAGCGTTTAGCCTCAAGATGTCTTCTAACATACATTTTACAAGTGGTCAATAACTGCAAAACTAACAAAGTTGGCCTAAGGGATAAGCCCATAGGGGGTCAATCTATACCCCAAAACTAGCTGCTTAATGAGGTTAGTGACAAAATTACTTGCCCAATAGCAAAGTTATGTATATTATATCTGGGGAGATTATTTTACTTATCGATTTGGAACTTCAACTCGAATGGTATATAAATTAGAAGAGTACCTAAAAAAAAAAGTCTTCAAATTTTTTGCAAGTGGTCAATAACTGCAGGACTGCCAAAGTTGGCCTATGGGATAAGCCCATAGGGGGTCAATCTATAAGACAAAACCAGCTGCTTAATAAGGTTAGTGACAAATAAAGTTAGGGCCAGAAATATTTGGACAGTGACACAAGTTTTGTTATTTTAGCTGTTTACAAAAACATGTTCAGAAATACAATTATATATATATATAATATGGGCTGAAAGTGCACACTCCCAGCTGCAATATGAGAGTTTCCACATCCAAATCGGAGAAAGGGCTTAGGAATCATAGCTCTGTAATGCATAGCCTCCTCTTTTTCAAGGGACCAAAAGTAATTGGACAATGGACTCTAAGGGCTGCAATTAACTCTGAAGGCATCTCCCTCGTTAACCTGTAAACAAGTAGTTAAAAGGTTTGGGGTTGATTCCAGGTGTGTGGTTTTGCATTTGGAAGCTGTTGTTGTGACCAGACAACATGCGGTCAAAGGAACTCTCAATTGAGGTGAAGCAGAAAATCCTGAGGCTGAAAAAAAAGAAAAAATCCATCAGAGAGATAGCAGACATGCTTGGAGTAGCAAAATCAACAGTCGGGTACATTCTGAGAAAAAAGGAATTGATTGGTGAGCTTGGGAACTCAAAAAGGCCTGGGCGTCCATGGATGACAACAGTGGAGGATGATCACCGCATACTTTCTTTGGTGAAGAAGAACCCGTTCACAACATCAACTGAAGTCCAGAACACTCTCAGTGAAGTAGGTGGATCTGTCTCTAAGTCAACAGTAAAGAGAAGACTCCATGAAAGTAAATAGAAAGGGTTCACATCTAGATGCAAACCATTCATCAATTCCAAAAATAGACAGGCCAGAGTTAAATTCGCCGAAAAACACCTCAAGAAGCCAGCTCAGTTCTATGGACAGATGAGACAAAGATCAACCTGTACCAGAATGATGGGAAGAAAAAAGTTTGTAGAAGAAAGGGAAAGGCACATGATCCAAGGCACACCACATCCTCTGTAAAACATGGTGGAGGCAACGTGATGGCATGGGCATGCATGGCTTTCAATGGCACTGGGTCACTTGTGTTTATTGATGACATAACAGCAGACAAGAGTAGCCGGATGAATTCTGAAGTGTACTGGGATATAATTTCAGCCCAGATTCAGCCAAATGCTGCAAAGTTGATCGGACGGCGCTTCATAGTACAGATGGACAATGACCCCAAGCATACAGCCAAAGCTACCCAGGAGTTCATGAGTGCAAAAAAGTGGAACATTCTGCAATGGCCAAGTCAATCACCGGATCTTAACCCAATTGAGCATGCATTTCACTTGCTCAAATCCAGACTAAAGACGGAAAGACCCACAAACAAGCAAGACCTGAAGGCTGCGGCTGTAAAGGCCTGGCAGAGCATTAAGAAGGAGGAAACCCAGCGTTTGGTGATGTCCACGGGTTCCAGACTTAAGGCAGTGATTGCCTCCAAAGGATTCGCAACAAAATATTGAAAATAATATTGAATATTGAATAATATTGAAAATAATAATATTGAAATGGGTTATGTTTATTTGTCCAATTACTTTTGAGCTCCTAAAATGTGGAGTGTTTGAAAAGAAATGTGTACAATTCCTACATTTTCTATCAGATATTTTTGTTCAACCCTTCAAATTAAACGTTACAATCTGCACTTGAATTCTGTTGTAGAGGTTTCATTTCAAATCCAATGTGGTGGCATGCAGAGCCCAACTCGCGAAAATTGTGTCACTGTCCAAATATTTCTGGTCCTAACTGTATATATTACTTGCCCAAAAGCTGTTATGCATATGAGACCTTGGGAGATTATTTTACTTATCGATTTGGAACTTCAACTCGAATGGTATATACATTAGAAGAGTACCTAAAAAAAAGTCTTCTAATTTTTTACAAGTGCTCAATAACTGCGGGACTGCCAAAATTGGCCTATGGGGATAAGCCCATAGGGGGTCAATCTATACCCCCAAACCAGCTGCTTAATGAGGTTAGTGAAAAAATATTACTTGCCCACAAGCTGTTATACATATGAGACCTCGGGAGATTATTTTACTTATCGATTTGGAACTTCAACTTGTATGGTATATAAAAAAATATAGGAGGTGTAGGGATTAGGGAACTGAATTGATCCTGTTTCAGGTAAGTAGAGTAGATTTTAAACAATTAGCATATTTATATAAACTCATTAGACTTTTTCCTTAAGAAAAATCTATAACCCCATTTTACAAGATCCAACAGATAATTTTGTAGTGCACCAAGGCTTTAAAGAGTTGCCAGCCCTCTACAAGCAACAATACAGATACCGGTAGTAATGATTAGAGAGTCTCTAATGCATCAGTCTGAGGCTAAATCCACACGACCATGCTTCACACGGGCCGCAAACTGGGGAAAGTTTGCTGCTGTCTATAGATGATCCATAGGAGCCTGTAGGACACCTTGGTCATGGTGCAGTGAGGTACAATGTACTCACCGCAATGTGACCACGCAGAATATAAGTCTGTGAGCAGGCCGCTGTTTGTGCAGCCATTTTCACAGCTGCCATATACAGTCCTCTGCATGAGGAACTATGGCTATAGCACTGAAAATCACCAAAAGTTATTTTGATAACAAAGAAATGTGCCAAGCTACTACTTCTGACATCAAAGTTTAGTGTCTCATGAATGTAGGTCTCTACCACACTTTTTCAAACGGAAGAAAGTGCATAACAGAGCTAAAAGAAACCTCCTTTGGTCCTTTTTTGTCCTCCATAAAGCCTTTTACATATTTTTTATGGTATACTCGCTCACACCAATTAAGGGTTTGCTTACACGGTAAGATTTGCTACTTTAGAGACCTGCCGGACCTTCAACCTCATGACCCATGAGATTACATCCTGTACCGTCCAAGCTATCGCCATGTAAGGCCTAGGCAATATTGTAGTAACTTCCTGGTTAACAATTAATAATAATGAATCCACAATTCCTGTAATCTTTTACAGTTCTGCCCCACTGGGTTTCTTATATCAGTCCAACATTTGAAAGCATTTAAGAGCTTTACTCACGAGAGACGACAAGGCTCCTTTACTGTGAGAACTGTTAACGTATAGAGTAGCTGAGCTCAGGAGCTGGTCACAGCAGGAACAACAGAGAACATAAAATAGTGCCTAGATGTATCCTTAAAGCAAAATAATATTTCTAGTCAGAATATAGAATTGTGCTTCCTTACATTCCTTCCTGTTAGCCCCTTAACTTCCTTTTTTTGGTTGAACTTGATGGACATATGTCTTTTTTTAACAGCACTAAGTATGAAAATTTGTAAATGTTCACTTTTCAACTTTATATTTAGTGACACAGATACAATGCGAGATCATAATGATCCCATTTATTTGGTTTCCAGTCTAATCTACCCATATCACAGCATTTGTCTGTCTGTACATACACAGGAAAATAAGTTGGAAAGTGTATATTTTTCACATAAATATAGAATATAAAAATATTGTTTTGTAGCAGTGAATATTTACAAATTAGGTTATGACTAGAGATGAGCGAACATACTCGTCCGAGCTTGATGCTCGTCCGAGCATTAGCGTACTCGAAACTGCTCGTTGCTCGGACGAATACTTCGCCCGCTCGAGAAAATGGCATCTCCCGCCGAGACTCTGCACTCCACCCAGCATGACGTGGTACCCTTACACGTCGATAGCAGTGGTTGGCTGGCCTGATCAGGTGACCCTGGGATAGACTAGCCGCTGCCCGCGCTGCTCGTATCATTCTCTGTTTGGATGCCGTTAGGGAGAGAGCTGCTGCTGGTCAGGGAAAGCGTTAGGCTGTTCTATTAGATTAGTGTTAGGCAGGAGTGATTCTACCTAGGGCTACAATAACGTTTTATTTTACTTTTTTTTGGTTTGCTTGTGGCTGGGATTAGTAGTGCAGCTAGTACCATATTGTGAGGAATTTTCAGGGAGACTTGCGACCGTTGTGTTTAGCTCTTAGTGACATGCATATCCACCTCAAACACCGAAGGGGGACAATTTATTAGGGGTTTGATTAGAATTAGGCAGAGTCTGCTGATTTTTTTTTTTTTACCTTTATTTCTTTTTATAGCTCAAAGTCATCTTGCAAAGCAGTGTGCTTTCAGTGTAGGCTAGAAAATAGCCATAGGAGAACCCCAACGGCTTACTTAGACCTACAATAGCGTTATATTTTCCTTTTTTTTGTTTGCTTGTGGCTGGGCTTGCTGGCATTAGTAGTGCAGCTAGTACCATACTGTGAGGAATTTGCTGGGAGACTTGCGACCGTTGTGTTTAGCTCTTAGTGACACACATATCCACCTCAAACACCGAAGTGGGACAATTTATAAGGGGTTTGATTTGAATTAGGCAGAGTCTGCTGATTTATTTTTTTTTACGTTTATTTCTTTTTATAACTCAAAGTCATCAGGCACAGCACAAAATCCAGTTGTGTGCTGTCAGTGTAGGATAGAAACTAGCCATAGCAATAGGATAGCATCGTTTTGTTTAAAAAAATAAATAAATAAAAAAAAATAAACACAAAAAAAAAAAAATTTAAGTTTACACTTTAATTTGGAAAATGTTTAACCCGAGGGCTAGGGGTAGAGGACGAGGGCGTGGACGTGGGCGTCCAACTACTGCAGGGGTCAGAGGCCGTGGTCCTGGGCGGGGTGAGACACCACCTGCTGATGAGGGAGCAGGGGAACGCCGCAGAGCTACACTCCCTAGGTTCATCATGTCTCAAGTTACTGGGACTCATGGTAGAGCACTGTTGAGGCCAGAACAGTGCGAAGAGGTGATGTCGTGGATTGCGGACAATGCTTCTAGCCATTTGTCCACCAGTCAGTCTTCCACGCAGTCCACCCATGTCACCGAAATCAGCACTCCTCCAGCTCCTCCACCTCAGCCTCCTTCCCCCCAGTCTGCCCCCTCCCAGCAAAATTTGGCATTTGAAACGGCATACTCTGAGGAACTGTTTTCTGGACCCTTCCCACAGTCACAAACCACTTGTCCTGCTGCTGCTGAGCTATTTTCCGATGCCCAGGTTTTCCACCGGTCGCAGTCTGTGGGTGATGATGACATTATTGACGTAGTGGAAGAAGTGTGTAAAGAGGTGTCGGACGATGAAGAGACACGGTTGTCAGACAGTGGTGAAGTTGTTGTCAGGGCAGGAAGTCCGAGGGGGGAGCAGACTGAGGGATCGGAGGATAATGAGGTGACAGACCCAAGCTGGGTTGATAGGCCGGGTGAACACAGTGCTTCTGAGACGGAGGCGAGTCCTATAGCAGAACAGGTTGGAAGAGGCAGTGGTGGGGCCAGACGGAGAGGCAGGGCCAGAGCTGGTGCATCAGCGCCAAATGTTTCCGGTAGTCAAGCTCCCGTGGCGAGGGCTAGATTTTCAGAAGTCTGGAGGTTCTTTAAAGAAACACCGGATGACCGACTAACTGTGGTGTGCAACCTGTGCCAAACCAGGATCAGCAGGGGTTCCACAACTACTAGCTTAACTACCACCAGTATGCGCAGGCATATGAATGCTAAACACCCCACTCAATGGCACCAAGCCTGTTCACCTCCGGCCGGGCACACCACTGCTCCTTACCCTGTGTCATCTGCTAGTCAGCCCCCTGCCCAGGACCCCGGCCCAAACACCTCCCGTGCGAAAACCCCATCTTCGCCTCCACGATCCTCCACAGCATCCACCAGCGTTCAGCTCTCCATACCCCATACGCTGGAGCGCAAAAGGAAGTATAGCGCAACCCACCCACATGCCCAAGCCCTCAACGTCCACATCTCCAAGTTGCTTAGCCTGGAGATGCTGCCCTATAGGCTGGTAGAGACCGAGGCCTTTCGAAACCTCATGGCGGCGGCCGCCCCTCGGTATTCGGTCCCCAGCCGCCACTACTTTTCCCGATGTGCCGTCCCAGCCCTGCACAAGCACGTGTCAGAGAACATCATCCGTGCCCTGACCAACGCCGTTTCTGACAAGGTCCCCCTGACCACACGTGGACGAGTGCTGCCAGGCAGGGCCACTATATATCGCTGACGGCACATTGGGTTAACTTGGTGGAGGCTCGGACCGAGTCTGACCCTGGGGCTGGTCATATACTGCTGACGCCGAGGATTGCGGGGCCTACCTCGGTCCAGGTCTCAAAGGCCTACTATGCCTCCTCCTTCTCCCACCCCTCCTCCACCTCCTCCTCCGAATTACCATCCGTGGGCATGGCGCCATCAGTCGGTAGCTCTAGGCACAGCAGCAGTGCCGTCGCTAAGCGACAGCAGGCGGTGCTCAAACTGCTGAGCCTAGGCGATAAAAGGCACACCGCCCAAGAGCTATTACAGGGCATCACGGCGCAGACTGAACTGTGGCTGGCACCGCTGAACCTGAAGCCAGGCATGGTTGTGTGTGACAACGGCCGTAACCTGGTGGCGGCTCTGCAACTCGGCAGACTGACACATGTGCCATGCCTGGCCCATGTGTTAAATCTCATAGTTCAGCGTTTCCTCAAGACATACCCCAATCTGTCTGATTTACTCACGAAGGTGCACCGCATCTGTGCGCATTTCAGGAAGTCCAGCACAGATGCTGCCACTCTCAGGGCAGCGCAGCGCCGCCTCCAGCTGCCCGCTCACCGACTGTTGTGCGACGTGCCCACGAGGTGGAATTCAACATTAACCATGTTATCCAGAGTTTACCAGCAGCGCAGAGCGATTGTAGACTGCCAGATGTCAACTTCCACCAGAACTGGTAGTCAGGTCAGTCAGCTTCCTCAAGTCTACAATGAGGAGTGGACGTGGATGTCTGATATCTGTCAGGTGCTGAGTAACTTTGAGGAGTCAACACAGATGGTCAGTGGCGATGCCGCCATCATCAGCCTCACCATCCCGCTGCTTGGCCTGTTGAAAAACTCTCTGGTCAGCATGAAGTCGGAAGCTTTGCGCTCGTCACAAGAGACGGGGGAAGAAGATTCCCTTGTTGATAGCCAAAGCACCCTTAGGTCTGTTTCTCAGCGCATATCGGAGGAGGTGGAGGAGGATGAGGAGGAAGAGGAGGAGAATGTTGGCGAGACAGAAGAGGGGACCATTGTTGAGTCCTTCACTGTTCAGCGTGTATGGGCAGAAGAAGAGGAGTTGGAGGAGTTGGAGAAGGAGGAAATGGGCAGTCAGGCCAGTGAGGGGAGTGAATTCTTGCGCGTTGGGACTCTGGCGCATATGGCAGATTTCATGCTAGGCTGCCTATCCCGTGACCCTCGCGTTCAAAGAATTTATTCCAGCACCGATTACTGGGTATTCACTCTCCTGGACCCACGGTACAAGCAAAATCTTTTCACTCTCATCCCTGGAGAGGAAAGGCGTGTGAGAATGCATAAATACCAGCAGGCCCTGGTGCACAAGCTGAAACAGTATTTCCCTTCTGACAGCGCTAGCGGCAGAGGGCGTACTTCTGTGGGACAAGTAGCGAGGGAGAGTAGGCGAGCAGGCAGCTTGTCCAGCACCGGCAGGGGTACTCTTTACAAGGCCTTTGCCAGTTTTATGTCACCCCAGCAAGACACTGTCACCTGTCCCCAGTCTTGGCAGAGTAGGGCTGATCTTTACAGAAAGATGGTGAGGGAGTACGTAGCTGACCATACCATCGTCCTAAATGATCACGCAGCTCCCTACAACTACTGGGTTTCAAAGCTGAACATGTGGCACGAACTGGCGCTGTACGCCTTGGAGGTTCTTGCCTGCCCTGCCGCTAGCGTGTTGTCCGAGCGGGTTTTCACTGCAGCTGGTGGCATCATCACCGATAAGCGTACACGCCTGTCGACTGACAGCGCTGACAGGCTGACGCTTATCAAGATGAATAAAGCCTGGATTTCTCCGGATTTTCATTCTCCACCAGGTGAAAGAAGCTGAACCTGAATAATGTATGCACTCCTCCTCCTCATTGTCCTCCTTCTCCTCCTCTTTGTACACTAAAGCAGAGGAAACTGGCTATTTTTTGCCAGGGCCAACTGGCTCTAGCTATAGTACACTATGTATTTAATTTTTCTGGAGGGCCACCTACCCGGTCCTCTGTTTTAAGCAATTTTTGGGAGTGCCACATACAGGCACTCAATCTATTTAATTTTTCTGGAGGACCACCTACCTGCTCCTCTGATTTGAAAACTTTTTTGGACTGCCACATACAGGCACTCAATTTATTTAATTTTTCTGGAGGACCACCTACCTGCTCCTCTGGTTTGAAAACTTTTTTGGACTGCCACATACAGGCACTATCCAAATTAAATTGTCTCCATAGCAGCCTCCACATGTCGTCTTTTTAGCTGGCTCCACACGTTGTCTCCATTGCTACCTCCACAAGTCATCGCCATAGCTGCCTCCAAAAGTCGTCCATATAGCTGCCTCCAACTGGCTCTAGCTATAGTACACTATGTATTTAATTTTTCTGGAGGGCCACCTACCCGGTCCTCTGTTTTAAGCAATTTTTGGGAGTGCCACATACAGGCACTCAATCTATTTAATTTTTCTGGAGGACCACCTACCTGCTCCTCTGATTTGAAAACTTTTTTGGACTGCCACATACAGGCACTCAATTTATTTAATTTTTCTGGAGGACCACCTACCTGCTCCTCTGGTTTGAAAACTTTTTTGGACTGCCACATACAGGCATTATCCAAATTAAATTGTCTCCATAGCAGCCTCCACATGTCGTCTTTTTAGCTGGCTCCACACGTTGTCTCCATTGCTACCTCCACACGTCATCGCCATAGCTGCCTCCAAAAGTCGTCCATATAGCTGCCTCCATACATGGTCCCCTTATCAAACGAGCTGTGTCAGGCAGAATTTTGGGTTGTTTTCATGGATTCCACATCAAACTTGTTAACTTTGTCGCCACCCTGCTGTGTAATCCACAAAATATACTGGCAAACTTTTATCATTTACCGATATTATTTCAGCGCTTCTTGCGCATCTGTTATATTCCCCTCACCCGCCATAACCCAAACTTATAAGAATGCGACTACACTTGATCTTATACAAAAGGTTCTTAGAAGTGCTGTTTGGGGAGTAGCCGAGAGACAGGGGCTTGGATTGGCGAAAGCTCGCCTGGCAGCAGAGCACCAGCTCCATCTCAAGATCTAACTAACATAGTTTTAACTGCAGCACCTTTAATCTACTACTAGTTCACTGCCTCCATACATGGTCCCCTTATCAAACGAGCTGTGTCAGGCAGAATTTTGGGTTGTTTTCATGGCTTCCACATCAAACTTGTTAACTTTGTCGCCACCCTGCTGTGTAATCCACAAAATATACTGGCAAACTTTTATCATTTACCGATATTATTTCAGCGCTTCTTGCGCATCTGTTTACATTCCCCTCACCCGCCATATCCCAAACTTATAAGAACGCTACTAGACTTGATCTTATACAAAAGGTTCTTAGAAGTGCTGTTTGGGGAGTAGCCGAGAGACAGGGGCTTGGATAGGCGAAAGCTCGCCTGGCAGTGGAGCGCCAGCTCCATCCCAAGATCCAACTAACATAGTTTTAACTGCAGCACCTTTAATCTACTACTAGTTCACTGCCTCCATACATCGTCCCCTTATCAAACGAGCTGTGTCAGGCAGAATTTTCAGGTGTTTCACCAGATACATAGTGGAACTCGGCCCATCTGTCGCCCCCATGCTGGAGACCTGAAGTTGCAATCATAGCAGTGCAATATGGATGCCCCATACTTAATCATGGAACCATTTCCGTAAAAACAATTAAAAATAGAACCGCTATGCTATTCCATTATTCCTAGGTGAAATATTCAAACGACCCGGCCTGCTTTGAAAATTATAATTTTTTCAAAGTAAACGCTTCTGGCCCCCAGGCCCATTTTGGGTGGGGAGGAGCCGAGAGACAGGGGCTTGGACAGGCGAAAGCTCGCCTGGCAGTGGACCACCAGCTCCATCCCAAGATTAGGCAGCCTCAGAGGCATCCATGCATGCTGCCCCTGCTGTTTCCTGTCCATTTTGCCTCCACGATCCTCCACAGCGTCCACCAATGTCTCATTTCAACTCTCTATACCCCAGACGCTGGAGCACGAGAGGATATGCAGCACATCATCCCCTTATCAAACGAGCTGTGTCAGGCAGAATTTTCAGGTGTTTCACCAGATACATAGTGGAACTCGGCCCATCTGTCGCCGCCATGCTGGAGACCTGAAGTTGCAATCATAGCAGCGCAATATGAATGCCCCATACTGTCGCTCTTAATCATGGAAGTCGTCTCCATGGCTGCCTCCACATGTCGTCCCCTTATCAAAAGAGCTGTGTCAGGCTCATTTTTCGGGTGTTTCACCAGATATGTTATGGAACTTGGTCACTATGTCGCCACCATGCTGTGTTATCGACTAAATATACCGTCAACCTTTTGTTCACATAGGAAATCATTTCAGCGCTTCTTGCTCACCTCCTTTTGAGTCCATTTAGGGTATGTCGCCATGACACTCTCTAGCCTGCCGCTGCCTCTGCATGCCGACCCCTATAGTGTCAGGGTCAATTATTGGATGTTTTAGCTGCTATCTAGCCTCATTCGGTCACTCTGTCATGGCCATGCTGTTGCCCATAATTTTGGCATAATGGTGCGATTAAGCAGCCTCAGAGGCATCCATGCATGCTGCCCCTGCTGTTTCCTGTCCATTTCCGTGGTGTTTCCATCCTTTTCTGAGGTTCCCAGGTGTTTGGCCAAGCTTCCCTGTGCAGAGCCTTGGTCCCCTTGAAAAATGCTCGAGTCTCCCATTGACTTCAATGGGGCTCGTTATTCGAGACGAGCACTCGAGCATCGGTAAATGTTCGTCTCGAATAACGAGTACCCGAGCATTTTAGTGCTCGCTCATCTCTAGTTATGACATATAGCTAGCTACCCATTTACAGAAAAAAACTTTTTATTAATTTCAAGAGGATTTCCAAGACTTATATTGTTGACCAGTGAGCTGTTCTCACGTGTCTTTAGAGTCTGAACTATACAATGGATATACTATCAATTGTATAATTCCTTGCCAACCGCTTTTTTTTTATGTCTCTGTACTCTGTATAATCGTGTTTTCTTTAAATCCAAATATTAACAATGAATCAATTAAAAGTTACAGAACCTATCACTGCTTTTACGCCATATTTCTGGTCATAGCCTATGTGCAGGTCAGTTCCCACAGACCCAGCATCTCGCACTGGATAGAAGTCCTTGCATCATAGTGAATCATTATACAAAGATTTTGAGGCTTATTTACTAAGAGTCCGCGGATCACACTTTCGTTGGATTTTAGAAATTTTCGGGATTTGCGCTGCTGTGACAGATATTTAACTGGGATTTTGTCGCACGTGATCGGATGGTGGCGCAATTGCGGTGGCTTTCATGTGACAGGAATCGGGGGCCGGGCCATTGGACGATCCGACTGATTCAGACTGCGCGCGGGATTTAATATTCAAATTGTGTCGCATACAATGCACTTACATACACCGGGAAGAAGAAGGTGAACTCTGGCGGACCTGAGCGGGGAAGCGACACATGCAGGAAATCGGGCGCAGGGTCTTTGTGAATTGCGGCAAAGTTCAGTCTCATCAGACACCACACAGCGGGGATCGCGCAGGCCCGGGTAAGTAAATGTGCCCCTTTGTGTCTGCCGGCTGAACATCAAAGCCCACACCACAACAGTTGTAGTAGTTGCTTTTTCCTTAGACAGGGACTCCTTGCATCATTATTTACTTCCCATCTAAATGACTCCCATCCAAATCACTGTGTTCAGTCACAGACTGATTGCAGTCATCTGAAACTGCACTAAAATGGCTAACATGTAAGAGAGGACTTGATTGAGAAACTAGGAAGATTTATGAAACTTTTAACAGCAACCAATCACCTGACAGCTTTTATTTTGTACCCTTCCTTTGGAAAATGCAAGCTGCGTTGTGGTTGATTGCTATGGGCAACACATATCTGCCACATTTTTATAATTTACAGTAGATAGTGGGAAAGTATTCAGACCCCTTACATTTTTCACTCTTTGTTTTATTGCAGCCAATTGGTAAGATCAAAAAATATTTTTTGATTATTAATGTACACTCTGCACCTCATTTTGACAGGAAAAGACTGAAATTTAGAAATGTTTACTAATTTATTAAACAAGAAAAACTAAAATATCACAGGGATATAAGTATTCTGACCCTTTGCTGTTACACACATATTTAACTCACATGCTGACCATATCCTTCTGATCCTTGAGATGGTTCTACTCCTTCATTGGAGTCCAGCTGTGTTTAAACTGATTGGACTTAGGAAAGGCACACACCTGTCTATATAAGACCTCACAGCTCACAGTGCATGGCAGAGCACATGAGAATCATCATGTCTAAAGAACAGCCCAAGGAGACAGAATTGTGGCAAGGCACAGATCTGCCCAAGCTTACAAAAGAAATTCTGCAGCACTTAAGGTTTCTAAGAGCACAGTGGCCTCCATAATCCTTAAATTGAAGAAGTTTGGGATGACCACAACTCTTCCTTTACCTGGCCATCCAGCTAAACTAAGCAATTGGGGTAGAAGAGACTTGGTAAGAGAGGTAAAGAAGAACCGCAAGTTCACTGTGGCTGAGTTTCACAGATCCAGTTGGGAGATGGGAGAAAGTTTCACAAAGTCACCTATTACTGCAGCATCTGCCAGTCAGGGCATCATGGCCAATGGAAGCCTCTCCTCAGTGCAAGACATATGAAAGCCACATACAGGGGCTTATTTACTGAGGTCCCGCAGCATTTCCGACGTTTGCGTACCGGGAATTGCGACGCATGTGATCGGATTGTGTCGCAATCGCGCCGGCTTTCATGCGACACAAATCGGGGGGGGGGGGGTTGCGGGCCGACGGACGATCCAATGGATTCGGACTACGCGTGCGATTTAACAAGTCACATTGTGTCGCAAGGCATGCACTCACACACACCGGGAAGAAGAAGGTGAATTTCGGTGGACCTGAACGGGGAAACGACACATGCAGGATCTCGGGCGCACGATCTTGGTGAATTGTAGAAGACTTCATCCTCGTCGGACAACTCACCTCGGGGATCACGCAGGGACCAGGTAAGTAAATGTGCAAAAAACACATGAAGGACTCCCAGACTATAAGAAATGGTCTGATGAGACAAAGATTGAACTTTTTGGTATTAATTCTAAGTGGTGGAGAAAACCAGGTGCCGCAGTGACACATGGTGGGGGCAGCATCATGCTATGGGGGCAGGGACAGGACCACTAGTTGTGATTGAAGGAAAAATGAATGCAGCCAAGTACAGAGATATCCTGGATGTAATCTCTTCCAGATGCTCTGGACCTCAGACTGGGCAGAAGGTTCACCTTCCAACAAGACAATGAGCCTAAGCACACAGCTACAATAACAAAGCAGCGGCTTCAGAACATCTCTGTGACCATTCCTGACTGGTCCAGCCAGAACTCTGACCTGAACCCAATTCAGCATCTCTGGAGAGACTTGGAAATAGCCTCCACAGCAAATACTTCCACCCCCTCAATTCTCTTCCCTGTCTACAGTATTGGTAAAATGTTCTATTCTTTTTTTACTGATTCATTGTTTCTTCTTACTCTTTTATTGTGATAAAAACAAATCTAATTTCGAGCTGACTACTGAATTGAGTTCCACCAATATACATGGATCATATCTTTTGTTAAAAAGTATCAATAAATCCAGATCAAGGGAAACAAGCAAATACATATTTGGACATTATTTTGGCAAGGAGCGGACATCAATGACTGTTACAGTAAAACATATTAGAGATTTTTGTTTTCTCCCATGCGGAAGCACAAACAACAGTAATTCTGCCCAAAATGTGTTATTTCTTGAGAGATATATAATGTATCAGACTCAAAGAAATGATGTCCAGTTTCATGGCAGTTTCAATTACTTTTTAAAAGTGTAGAAGAAAGACGCCTTAGTGACTCTTTATAGGACAAATAATGATTCCAACACAGTTCCGTATAATAAAGAGACTCTTTATTCTTCATGAATGTATTTTTAAGAAAAATCTGATGAATACAGAAACCTGAGTTGGAAAAGATCAGGTATTGCTGCTATCAAGCATAGTTATGAGTGACAGCTTGATGACGCTGCCTTACAATCTATTTTTTCAATCTGGCTGTTCGGCTTCAGGTCCCTAGCAAGTAGTTGCTGATCATTACATCAAATACAATTACTAAAACCCAAATTGAAACCTAACGCTCCCTTCATAGTCAATGGGACCAGTGCCAGTACCCTAGAATCCTCCGGTGGGCGCAGGTTTTACCTAATATTGGACCCAAGAAATACACCAGAAGACAAACTAATTTGGAGTCTAACTGGGTCTATTTCTTGGGGGGGTAACGAAGAATGGACCGCCAAAACTTTATCTGTACAACGTTGAAGGGATTTTGGGCTCTCTTGGCACCCATCATTTTAATTACAGGCAGTCCCCAGGTTACATACAAGATAGGGTCCATCAGTTTGTGTGTAATTTGTATGTAAGTCGAAACTGTATATTTTATAATTGTAGATCCAGACAAAAATTTTTTTTTGCCCCAGTGACAATTGGATTTTCAAAATTTTAGCTGCAATGGGATCAAGAATTATCTATAAAGCTTCATTACAGACACCTTACAGCTGATCATTGCAGCCTGGGACTATAGTAAAGCATTCAGAGAGCTGCACCAGATGTCACAGTGTGCAGAGGGGTCCGTCTGTAACTAGGGGTTGTCTGTAAGTCGGGTGTACTTAAATAGGGGACTGCTTGTACTCTGTACTTTTTAATCTATGAGTAGCAGCATCTTACTGCTCGAAATATGTTGGCAGGTGTTGATCCATTATGTGGTTTGGATCTGACAAGTTTTAATGTACGATGAAACAAATTGGGAAGTTTCAACAAGTGTGTGTACAGTTTTCTTACACAAATTTCTCAACATAATGGTCGAAAATTTTATTTCTCCAAAGTTTGTAGCAACTGGGAAATCAGGAATACCAGGCATTTTTTCAATTATTATGGGTCTACCCTAACATCATCCATTTAAGCCAGGCCTTTTTCTATAGTTTACTTCCACATTAATTAGAAGTTAAAATCTGCTTCAAAGGACACCCGTCAGGACAATTTGAGAGACTAATCTACCCACAGATCTGAAAAAATCGTACTTTCATCAGGAGCTCTCGCCGCCTGTGCACTGATGCAGTGAAGCCGCTGTAGTACACCTCTTAGGACCCGTCTCTAGGTAAGTATAAAGGTTTGCTTTTGTTTTTATTTCAGCCACAGAGAGACCTCACACAAATCACCCTGACAGGTTCCAGGTTATAACTACCGCGCCAATGCGATATATATATATACATATATAGAATCTGACAGGCGCTGAGCATGTACCATCCCGAGTAAGATGTGAAACACGTGTTCATGTAAATTATTATAATGTTATTTACTAGCATTAATGATGCTACTACACTGTTTGTGTCTGAATTGAGATAATGGGGCAAAATTACTAAGGGTCCGAACGCCGCATTTTCGTCAGGTTTCGTGATTTTTTTCCGTTTTGCCCTGAATTGCCCCGGGTTTTTGGCGCACGCAATCGGATTGTGTCGCATCAGCGCCGGCTTGGGCGACGTGAACGTCGGACAACCCGACTGATTCGGACAAACCAAAAAGCAAATTGTGTTGCAAGATCAGCACTCGCATGCACTGGGAAGAAGAAGGTGAACTCCGGGGGACCTCAGCGGGGGAAGTGACAGATGCAGGAAATTGGACGCACGATCTTAGTGAATCGCGGCAGACCCGAATCCTCGCCAGACAACGCACGGCGGGGATCGCAACGGGACGGGTAAGTAAATGTGCCCCAATGACCGCACCATGCCAACACACTGACATTTATAAACTCAGCAAAAAGGCAAAAAACAACAGACAGAGGATGGAGCCTTGGGTGATAATGTAATAATTATGATTCTTTAATTATATAGCGCACACAGATTACGCAGCACTACACAGAGCTTGCCAAATTGGTCCCTGTCCCCAATGGGGCTCACAATCTAATCACCCTGCCGCTCTAAGGTCAAATACAAAAAACAGGCTCCAATTGGCGCGCTCACCCGAGTCCTACTTGACTGTTTTGCCCTGAGCCCCAAACTGGGGTAGCCTTCGCGATACATGGCCTGGAATCTTTCTGTGAGTTCAGGGTAACCTGCAGCTCCTCTAGTCAAATATACGAAGGTACCAAATTTCCACTAAGTGTGGATGAGTCTGATATATAAATAAAAGTATATGGCTACAACTTGGGCGCTGGTTACCAAAGTGGATGGAGTATCTACTCCAGTGGTCTTTAGCTGATTCCACTCCATAAATGTATTTCTTAACGGCTTTACGGCGCGGTTCTTCAAAATGTTTGGGGAGGACATCATGCCTATACTCTATCACGATCTTACCCAAACCGGGGCAATCCCTGTCTACATGCTACAGTTTAGACTTATATCTCTGCTTAATGTAGACATAAAATTGTTAGCAAAAATGATGGCCTTCCGCCTTCAGTCCCAAAGACAACACAGTGAAAACTTTTTCTCTAATGGCAAGAGCACGCATAAATGGTAGCAAACTATGTCTTCTCACAGTAAATGCAGAGAAGGCTTTTGATAGGGTGCGATGGGAATTCATGGTGGCAGTGCTTAGGAAGCTCGGTCTAGGCCCCAAATTTCTACAGGCCATATTGGCACTGTATCAACCCAACAGCTCTAGTCCAAGTTAATGGCACACTATCAGACCCACTTCGTATTACAAATGGGACACGACAGGGTTACTCCATGTCCCCTTTTCTTTATTTACTAGCAATGGAACCCTTGGCAAACGCATTGAGATCAAATCCTGACATCCGTGGTCTCCTAGTGGGTGGAAAACATTGTAAACTATCCCTATTTGCAGATGATTTGAGCAATTTTAAAATCAATACACATTAATCAGAACTCTTTAATTTCTCTCTCCCCGGAATTGAAGAAGCGTGACTCCCTTCAAGTGGGCAACTGAATCCATACACTATCTAGGTACACACATCCCCACTGACACTACCTCACTTTTTGATCTATTAACCCATGCTTCAGACTATTGAAAGAGACCTAGAGAAATGGGCGCAACTCCCCTTGTCATGGTTTGGTAGGATCAATTTCCTGAAGATGGATGTGCTTCCTCGACTCCTATATCTTTTTCAAACCATACCCATCCCCCTTCCTAGGTCATACTTCACTTAACTCCAACGCATGACTCAAAACTTTTTCTGGAGGGGCTCCCAACCCCGCATCAGACATGCAACCCTTACAATACATAAACATGAAGGAGGGACAGGGCTTCCTCACTTTTTTAGCTACTACAAGGCAACAATTGCCACCTACATTCTGGACATCTTCCACAAGCGTTCCTCGAAATCCTGTGTGGAGATGGAACTGGACAACAGCACGACACAGGTACTGGGAGCCTTCTGGTGGCCTTCACTACCACCTAACGTGAACCTCTCACCCCTCTTAATACTCCTCCTAACCTCATGGTGGAAATTTTCAGGCCATTCGGGGCTAATAAAAATTAAGGGCCCATTTATCCCACTAATTGGTAACCCTGCCAGGCCCGGCGCCAGCACCCGGCTAACCCGGGCAAGTGCCGGGGCCCCGGGGTACTGGAGGGGCCCACTCGGGCCCCCAGATCAATGGTAGCAGTGTCGGACGACTCTCATAGCGATCTGTGTCTTCTGGACACAGATCGCTATGAGAGCATTTGCAGTCACTTACTGCTTTCCCCGGCAGGAGCTGCTGCATCGGAGGCTGAAGGACCTGCGATGACGTCATGGTCACATGACCTGCCGGGGAAAGCAGTGACAACACAGAGAGACCTGCATCAGTGAGGTGAGGGGGAAGACTTACAGGGGCCAGGGAATATACAGGAAGAGGGGGGGGGGCAGTGTGTATAAAGGAGGAGGGGGGCAGTGTGTATTATACAGGGGGAGGGAGGGCAGTGTGTATACAGGGGGAGGGGGGGGCAGTGTGTATACAGGGGGAGGAGGATGGGCAGTTTGTATACAGGAGGAGGGGGGCAGTGTGTATACAGGGGGAGAGGGGGCAGTGTGTATACAGGGGGAGGAGGGGCAGTGTGTATACTGGAGGAGGGAGGGCAGTGTGTATACAGGAGGAGGGAGGGCAGTGTGTATACAGGGGAAGGGGGCAGTGTGTATACAGGGGGAGGAGGGGAGGGGGCAGTGTGTATACAGGAGGGGGGCAGTGTGTATACAGGGGGAGAGGGTGGCAGTGTGTATACAGGAGGGGGGGCAGTGTGTATACAGGGGGAGTGGGTTGCAGTGTGTATACAGGGGGAGAGGGTAGCAGTGTGTATACAGGAGGTGGGGGATGTGTCCACGCGGGGGAGGGGGGGCAGTGTGACTACTGAAGGGGGGCCCATAAAGGGGCCCACTAGGGCTCTGTCGCCCAGGGGCCCACTAAAACCTTGAGCCGGCCCTGAACCCTGCCATTGCAGGACTCTGTTCACTGCCACATGCAAACCCCCCACATCCTCCCAGACTGAGGGACATTATCACAGACATGGGAATTAGGCCTCAGGGTGAGGTAAAAACCCTACTTGGTGTTCCATCGACCGGATGGCTCCTATACTTTCAAATTCGTGACTAAGTTTCCTCATTGGGAAGGGTGGAATGTTTATTAACCAATTCCTCATTTGAAGATTTCTGCCTCTCCCCTTCTACACCTTCTCATGGGATCTCCTTGGTCTATTCCATATTGACACGGGTAGATATGGCGGACGCCCGCCCAGATTGCCTGGGAGAGGGAACAAATCATTTACCCCTGCGCAATGGCAGGAGTTGAATTACAAAATCCTGACCCACACTCCTGAGTTGGTGCTTCTATCCATGTATTCTGGAACTATTGCTGAATACAAAAAAAATCTACTGCGCCACTTTCTTATGGCTGTGCAACAAATAATCCCCAGACTTTGGAGATCGACTGAGGCACCTACCAGACTGCAATGGATAGAGGCACTAGACTCAATCAGGCGCATGGAGGTATTAAAGGCAATCGATGAGGGCAGATACGAACAATTCAATAACATATGGTCTGCTTGGATTGATCATCGGTATACCCCCGCCCTACGTGATTGGCTGACCGCAGGCGGCGACCTACATGAAACACAATTGAAGTACAGGACAGGAAACATTTGTGTTGTTCACCCCCCACACCTCCCTGCCCTCCCCTACTCCTCCCTAAACCCCACTACCCTTTCGTGTGCTGTCTTGGCTCATGTTTGTAAACCACCTCCAAGTTTTTTCAGATACTCTTGACAAGTTATACTGTCGTTTTGCTATTTGTTACTGTTTAAAAAGTTTACTTCTTGTTCCAATTATGATGTTTACCACACATTCCGATAATTTGAGTGTTCACACATATCTGAATGTTACAAGATAGTTAATGTTTTACTAAATGCTGTAATATCATGCAACAATCAATAAAGTTTGATGTTGAACCATTCATTTATTTATTATGTAATTAATTAACAATAAAAAACATAATAAACACACCACTAAAGCAGCAAAGCCAATAAAATCAAGTCCAATGATACATTTCGGGTCTTATGACGCTTTCTCAAAAAATAGGACTGGCGTGAATACACTCAAGAACACATCACAGAGTGAAGAAATTCCCCGGTAATTCATCTTCGGACAGATCTGTAAAATGGTTTTTATTCATAGTCACCAGGAGGTACAGTATGAGATTAGATTATGTCTTATTTACCCACATAGCAAACACCACATGTAAGTAACTGCATCATACATGGAATTGTATTAATAGATGCCGATTTATGTTTTTGTCTCATGAGTCCATTAATTCATACCTGTCCTTTTCAATGTCAATGGCTTTAGTAAAAATGCTAATTTTGATTTCACATTAATTCAAGGGATTTAAGTAATTAGTGAAAGCTTTTAGATCCTTGGATTTATAACTCATGTGGGTTAATGTATCAGAAATATTTTACTCTGCAGATTATTGTGGTTATGGCATATGTTTAAAACAATACTCTAAATTTTAAGAAAAATGTACAATTATATTAGATTCACACTGAAGGCATCAAAACTATGAATTGAGACATGTGGAATTATATACTTAAAGGACACCTGTCATCAGGTCTGTGTCACTTGTCCTGTCACCTCTACCTGTTGGAGCAGCTCACAAGGATCCCATCCCAGCCTTTATCTAGTTATTTCATACATTATTCATTGTAAAATCATCTATTTTTTATCATGTAAATGAGGCTGGTCACATGGTCAGAGGCAGTGATGTCACCCCTGTTACCCCTCCCCCTGCTCATGTCTGTGTGTAATGTATAGTAAAGCATTGCTAGTGTGTGTCCTGCATCTGCTGACATGCTGCATCCTCCTAATATACAGGTGACAGACACAGACATCAGCTACACATGAATCTGACATGTTAAGCTGTAACATGGCTGCATGGAGCTGCTGTATCTCTCCTAAACACACACACATGCACACACAGGCTGCAGGGGGCGTGACCACCAGCACCAGGAAGCACATCATTATACAGCCTCACATCATTATACAGGCTGTCAGTCAAGCACTGGGGGTGTGGCTGTGCCTCCCACTCATAAATAAGGTGGACAGCTTGAATATGCTAATGCTTCATTGGACATTTCACAGGTCATTTGCATACAGCTTTAGGGACAATGAAGGGATAGAGGCAATGCTCTCTAATGGCAGTTTATGAAAATATATTTAGTTTAGGGGGGTTATTTTGCATGACAGGTTCTCTTTAACAAAAAAGTGTGAAACAACTAATAATATATGTGTTATATTCTAGGTTCCTTTTGCTTTGATTACTGCTTTGCACACTCTTGGCAATCTCTTCAAGAGGTAGTCACCAGAAAAGTTTTTTACATCTTAGGTCGCCCTGTCAGGTTTGATAAGTGGGATTTCTTGCCTTATAAATGGGGTTGGGAACCTCAGTTGTGTTGTGCAGAAGTTTTATTTTTCAACAGGACTATGACCCGTAACACACCTCCAGGCTGTGTAAGGGCTATTTGACCAAGAAGGAGAGTGATGGGTTGCTACACTAGATGACCTGGCCTCCACGGTCACCTGACCTGAACCCAATCAAGATGGTTTGGGGTGAGCTTGACAGTAGAGTGAAGGCAAAAGGGGAAACAAGTGCGAGGCATATCTGGGAAATCCTTCAAGACTGTTGGAAGACCAGTTCAGGTGACTACCTCTTGAAGCCCATCAAGAGAATTTAATGCATTCAGTGTGAATCTACAATTTTTATAGTCATGAAAATACAGAAAACTCTTTGAATGGGAAGGTGTGTCCAAAGAGAAGAGAATAATATAGTAGTAATAAGTAATATATATTTAAGTAGGTAACAGCTTCCTTGGTACTGTTCCAGTAAGATTCCATTCACATGACCGTCTGGGGGGTCATGACCTGTCTAAAAATTTGCAGAGGTATATGGCGGGTGAGCACATTGTGACCAAGCCGCGCAGCTGGGCAGCTGCGCTTCAAAATTTGTGGACACTTGAATTTCAATCGAGAGGGGAGGGTTGGGGAGAGCCAGGTGAGCCGTTAATTCTATAAAATGACTTCTAGCTTCTTAGACTACTCTATGCACACTGTCTAGTCTGGTAGTCTGAGATAGCCACCTAGTCTGAGCTGGTCCAGGGAACCATGCTTAAAGGGCTTGCCCACTTTCAGGAAATAATTGATATTGCTTTTGTATTGAAAAACCTGTCCCTGATCATGTGATGTCACACAGGTGCATGGCTAGTTGTATCACAGAGAGTAATCAGAGCTGCCTGATATAACGAATGACCATGACATGACATGATTCTCACTCACTCCTTTTGTTCCATATGACTGCTTGTCCTCTGTCATGTTTTATTATTCGCTTTTGTCCCCTATGATTTGTACAGCGCTACGGAATATGATGGTTCTATATAATTAAAGATTATTATTATTCTATTTACACGAAGGTAAACAAGGGAACTTCTTATAGCAAGCAAAAATCTAGAAAACAAGGAGGAATTGATACAAAAAGAATATTGGAAAATTGTATATAACATGTTATTACACAAACAATGTCAATGATTTCCAGAAAGTTGACAACCCCTTTAAGTCGTCAGGGCACTAATACAGTGAAAAGACCAGAATATGGAGTAATATTCTCATTTCTCTGCCATTTGGATTGGAGCAATTCATTAGGGTCTCATTGATATTGTTTTGTTTTGGTACCCAAAATATCGAAACAAATGTCATTGTCATGCTGGTTGATACCATTGATAGATTTCAATGATCCCTAGGCGCACCCCTAGGCGCACCAGGACGTTATAGTACGTCCCCGGGGCTAGATGCTTAGCGCACGGGGACGTTCTATAACGTCCTGCTTCTGGCACCGGCTCACGAACGGAGCCGGTACCAGAAGCAGCGGCTGTCAGCTGTCTAGTACAGCTGACAGCCTGCGCTAATACCCGCGATCGGAGCCGGCTCGATCGCGGGTGTTAACCCCTTACACGTCGCGGTCAAACATGACCGCGGCGTGTAAGGGTGTTTGCGCTGTGGATCAGATCCCCCGTGCCGCTTACCGGGGGATCCGATCCACTTCTGGGCAGCTCCGAGGACTGGCATGTGCCCCGGAGCTGCCCGGTCTCCATGGCAGCCAGACCCCTTCCGGGTCTGACTTTAAACTGTCTGAGCATGCGCAAGCTTGCTCAGACAGTTTACACTGCTCTACAATAAAATAGTATTGTAGAGCAGTGTATTGGACTTAAACCAGTGATCAGAGCATCACTGGTTCAAGTTCAAGTATGTATAAGTAAAAATATGCAAAAACACTTAACACTACACATTATAATAAATAAAAAATAAATACATAAAAATATAAGCCCCTGAAATGTCACTTTCCCATAAAAAAACTTAATAAAGTATAAAAAAACACAAAAACACAAAAAACCCCGCATATTTGGTATTGCCGCGTCCGTAACAATCTGTATAATAAAACAGAATCATTACTGGACCCGCACGGTACACGCCGTAGAAAAAAAAAACGCAAAAACTTTCCGAAAAAAGATAATTTTTAATTAATACCCTATAAAAAAAATGCTCTAAAAAGTCATTTAAAAATGTTATGCACTCCAAAATAAGCCCACTAAAAAGAACAACTCTTCTCGCAAAAAATAAGCCACTAACCAGATTTGTCAGCCAAAAAATAAAAAAGTTATGCATATGAAAAGATGGTGATGCTAAAATGAACAAGATTTTCTCCAAATTGATTTCTATTCAGTACAATTGAATAAAATACACAGAACCCCCACATATTTGTTATCCCTGCGTCCGTAACAATCTGCATAATAAAACAGAATCGTTATTAGATCCGCAAAGTGAACCCCGTAAAAAACAAAACAAAAAAAAGCTCCAGAAAAAAGATCATTTTCAATTAATACCCTATAAAAATGCTCTAAAAAGGGATTTAAAAAATGTTATGCACTCTAAAATAAGACCACTAAAAAGAACAATCCTTCTCGCAAAAAATAAGCCCTTAAACAGATTTGTGAGGCGAAAAATAAAAAAGTTATGCATATGAAAGACGGTGATGCTAAAATTAACAACATTTTTGCCAAATTACTTTTTATGCAGTAAAAATGGGAAAAAAATAAAAAATCTATATAAATGAGGTCTTTTTGTAATCGTGGCGACCCATAGAATAAAAATAATATACTATTTTTATGGTATGGTAAACAGCCAAAAAAAAAACCCATAAAAATCTTCCTGAAAAGTGATGATTTTCATTTCCTCCACCAACAAAGAGTTAATAAAATCTCACCAATTAGCCTATAGATGCCCCCAAATTACGTACCAGAAAAGTGCATCTCATGTGGCAAAAGAAATAAGCCCCTATAGGTCCACATTAAAAAAAAGAAAAAAATTATAGCCTGTACAATGTGACATAGCAAATCTGATCTGGATGGCGCCTCCTTCCCTTTTATGCCCGGCCGTGCACCCATACAGCAGGTTACCACCACATGTAGAGTATCCATGTACTCGGGAGAAATTGGGTAACAAACTTTGTGGAGCCTTTATTCATTTAATCCATTGTAAATGTTTAATTTTCCACCCAAAATGGGTGTATTGTGAAAAAATATTACAATTTGCAGACTGCACCTCCATTTTGTTTTAACCCCTATAAAACACGTAAAGCGTTAACAAACTTCTTAAAAGTGGTTTTTCATACGTTGAGGTGTGTAGTTTCCACAATGGGGTAATTTAGGAGTCTCGTTATTATTTAGGCCTCTCAGTGTCAATTAGAAGTTGAGCAGGTCCATCTAAATACAGGTTTTGGTGATTTTACAAAAAATGTGAAAAATGGCACCCAAATTCTGAGCCTCATAACATTCTAGTAAAATATGTGGAATCTTAAAAAACCATGCCAACATAAAGCAGACATTTGGGAAATGTAAGTTATGAATTTATTTGGGAGCTATGACTATCTGCATCAAAAGTAGAGAATTTAGAACGTTGAAAATAAAGAATTTTTCCAAATTTTTGCCAAATTTAGTTTTTTTCATAACTAAACACAAAAGATTTCATCCAAATTTTTAAACTAATTTGAAGTACAATGTGTCACGAGAAAACAATCTCAAAATCCCCTGGATATCTCATAGCGTTCCAAAACTATAACCACTTATAGTGACACAGGTCAGATTTGAAGAATGGGGCCGCGTCCTTAAGGCCAAAAGAGGCTGAGTCCCGTAGGGGTTAAAGGGGTATTGTCATCTTTAGTATTTATGACATATTTCCATACATCCCCTGTGACCCACACCTATTTTGGGAATGGAGGTCCGCTACAAGAGCACATTTTTCAATGACGGTTACACAACCTGGGGTTTACCATAGAGATACAATGACCTCAAGTCCCTCTATAACTTGCACATTGTGTTATCATCACATAAAGGAGGCATCGATCACGGTTAGATGTTGTGAATTTGCTGTGTTTGCAGGCAGCCTCTTATAAGATTCTGTTTACTAGATCTTTAGACCATCTGGACAAATGTTAATCAGAGAAAAATGTAATCTAGTACAGATAAAGTCTTATTAACATATTAGGAAACCTCCAGGTACCATTCATCTACGCCAGATGTGCGGCTGCATAATCAGCATAGTAGTAACCTTCATAACACGGATCACACATTACTGTCTGACGCCTGTCACTTGTCTTTACCGTAAAAGAGTTGAAATACTGTTATTTTCAGAGCAAGTTTCCATCTCTCAGTAATATAATCCACTATGGTTATAGCCAATGCTTAAAGGGGCTTCATAGCTAGACAAGAAATATATTTAACATTGTGATGATGGTGATAATCTACGGGTCTCATTTGGATACCGCGGCCAGGAGATTTATTATAACTATTATTTCTGTTCATGTACAATGGGGCTTATTTACTGAGGGTTAGCGGATCGCATTTCCAACAGACTGTTCATGGTTTTCAGGGATTGCACGGCTGGGACATCTATTTAGAAGGGGATCATGTTGCACGTGATCGGATTTTGGCGCAGTGACGACAGCTTTCATGCAACAGAAATCGGGGGGGCGTGCTGCCGTACAATCCGACTGATTCTGACTTAGTGCAGTATTTAATATTCAAATTGTATCGCATCCAATGCACTTACATACACCGAGAAGAAGATGGAGAACTCTTTCGGACCTGAGCGGGGAAGCGACACATGCAGGATATCGGGCGCACGATTTTTGTGAATCGCTGCACAGTGCATTGAAGTCGGACAATGCACTTTCGGGGAGCTCCATAGCCGGGTGAGTTAGGCCCCTTCCACACTAGCGCTTTTCACGCGCGAGTTCTGCGCGTGCTTTTGACGCGCAGAACTTGCATTGCACTCTGTCCCATTGTTTCCAATGGGTCTTTCCTCAATTGCGTTGTGTTGCACGCGCGTGCTTGCGTTTGTTTTGACGCGCGTCAAAATCGCAGCATGCTCTACTTTTGCGTTTCACGCGCGTTTTTCCCGCCCCATTCAAGTCTATGGGCACGCATCAAAAATGCATTGCACTCGCAAGCATACATCTGCAATGTCTTCTTCACACATATATATTGTTCTTCACATACTATTTTGTACGCACCGTTCCGCGCGTATCTCCCGACAAGTAAGCAGATGTGCCGAACATCTGTAATCTATTCTTCACTGTGTTCTGCACTGTGTTTTTCACTTAAATGATCCTGTGTTCACTGTTTTTATTCTATTCTTCACTGTTCTTCACATCTGCTAACTTGTCGGGAGATAATATACGCGCGGAACAGTGAAGAAAAGATGTTTGCATACATCTGCTAACTTATCTGAAGACATTCTTTTTCAATTAAATAAAAAAATTTATTCCCGAACCATGGTCCCTTTGAAAAAGTCCAATTGACTTAAAAAAACGCATGTGAAAAACGCACCGAAAACGCAAAAAAACGCGAACAACACGCGCTTGAAAAACGCAAAAACGCTAATGACTCCAAGGAAAAATGGAACAAAAACGCAGCCAAAAACGTCAGTTTTTCACGCATTGCACCCTGACGTGAAATGCAACGCGAGTGTGGAAGGGGCCTTAATATCCCCCAATGTGTCATATCCAGCACTACTAAGTCCCTAAACAAAAATTATCTGGATTTTTCTTTCATTGTTACTATACTGGAAGTCCAGGATCACATTTGTGTATTTGCGTTAAAGGGGTTATCCATTTTCAGCAAATAATTGATATGGTTATACAGTTTTCCAATATACTTTTTGTATCGATTCCTTACAGATCTCTGCTTGCTGTCCTGATAAAGAAAGCTTCTATGTGTACTTCCAGTGGATAGAATCTTTCCATGGTCATACGATGTCACACAGGTGCACAAGCTGTTATTTCTAATCAGAGCCGTGTGATAATAACAGCTCATGCACCTGTGTGACATCACATGACCAAAGTCAAATTTCTATCCACTGGGAGTGAACATAAAAGCTTTCTATAGAATGACAGCAAGCAGAGCTCTAGAAAACAAGGAATTGATACAGAAAGTATCAATTAATTAGAAATCAAGTTTCAAGATTAGTATCAAGAAAATAGAAAATTGTAGAACTTTTCATTACACCAACCATATTGATTATTTGCTGAAAGTGGACAACCCCTTTAATAATGTTTGGGTTATCAATCTTTCATATCCCTATTCATATTGGAGATTTCAACTAATATTTTGCTTGTTTTCTTTTGGTCTATTTTTATTTTGTACCAACCAGAATATTTGTGACTATGTCCAAGGGCAAAAAGGTGGCTAACTGCTTTAAAGGGGTTTTCCCACAAATTCTTTTTTATAGTATATCCTATAAAAGTCTTACAGACGTGGGTCTGGCACAGATTACATTCATTTGATTCTATTCAATTTCCATTCAATTTCAGTTTCAGTTTCATTCCAGTAAATGAACAGGAGTTATGGAAACAGCAAATCTGACTGTTTATACCACTTCCATTCACTTCTTTTGGATTTTCTAAAACATACTAACTCTAATATGGCATTTTCAACCCTCGCTGACATGCTGCATGTGACTAGGAACTAGGTTTTGGGGTGTCTTTATTTTTGAAATTAACTATATTGTTTCTATAAAAAGCTTTCCGATGGTCCCATGGGTCGTAGGAAATACTTAGAGTGGGCCTACTCTTAAACAGAATGGCTGCAGGATTTACCAGAGTGGTAATCGCACAGCCATGCTGCAAGCATAAGAAACAAGCTGCAATTTCTGATGCATATAATGCTATGATTTTACCCGGTAAATGGGCGGAGCTTATTCTTGACATCACAAAGGGTGATTTCTGCACTGGGATCCACATAATTAAGTTACATGTAATCAGGGCCGGATTAAGGTTGGTGGGGGCCCTTGGGCGCAAAATCTGGTGGAGGCCCCCACTAAGTGTAGCGTACACACACGTCCTCCTGCTTCCTTTCCACTATCCCAGCTACATACAACCGCCTCACTGCCAGTAACACAGCTATACACAGCCGCCTCACCCCCAGTAACACAGCTACATACAGCCGCCTCACTCCAGTAACACAGCTACATACAGCCGCCTCATCCCCAGTAACACAGCTACATACAGCCGCCTCATCCCCAGTAACACCGCTACATACAGCCGCCTCATCCCCAGTAACACAGTTACATACAGCCGCCTCATCCCCAATAACACCGCTACATACAGCCGCCTCATCCCCAGTAACACAGCTACATACAGCCGCCTCATCCCCAGTAACACAGTTACATACAGCCGCCTCATCCCCAGTAACACCGCTACATACAGCCGCCTCATCCCCAATAACACCGCTACATACAGCCGCCTCATCCCCAGTAACACCGCTACACACAGCCGCCTCATCCACAGTAACACCGCTACATACAGCCGCCTCATCCCCAGTAACACAGTTACATAAAGCCGCCTCATCCCCAATAACACCGCTACATACAGCCGCCTCATCCCCAATAACACCGCTACATACAGCCGCCTCACCCCCAGTAACACAGCTACATACAGCCGCCTCATCCCCAGTAACACCGCTACATACAGCCGCCTCGCTCCCAGTAACACAGCTACATACAGCCGCCTCATCCCCAGTAACACAGCTACATACAGCCGCCTCATCCCCAGTAACACAGTTACATACAGCCGCCTCACCCCCAGTAACACAGCTACATACAGCGACGACAGCACAAAACATATACATATGTACATATGTATATATATATATATGAGTATATACATACATTCCATATACACAGTATATACATAACCACATCATTCACATATATATAAATGTACACACATATATGCTTATATAAATATATGCGTGTATAAACACAGTAGATGCATATATACACAGTATATACACATATACACAGCAGATGCATATATACACAGTATATACACATATACACAATAGATGCATATATACACAATATATACATATATACACAGTAGATGCATATATACACATATACACAGTAGATGCATATATACACAGTATATACATATACACATATACACAGTAGATGCATATATACACAGTATATACATATATACACATATATACACAGTAGATGCATATATACACAGTATATACATATATACACATATATACACAGCATATACATATATACACAGCATATACATATATACACATATATACACAGTAGATGAATGTATATACAGTATATACATATATACACAGTAGATGCAAAAATACACTGTATATACATATATACACATACACTGTATATACACATACACTGTATATACATATATACACATATACACTATATATACACATACACTGTATATACACATACACTGTATATACACATACACTGTATATACATATATACACTGTATATACATATATACACTGTATATATATATATATATATATACTATATATATATATACATATATATATATATATATATATATATATATATATATATATATATATATATAACACACAGAAAAACACATATGTATGTACTTACCTGTTAGGGTTGACCGGGTGCCTGTTTGTTCGTACGGTTGGGGGGGTCTTGCCAGTGCTTGTTCGCCAGGGGGGGGGGGCGGGGGGAGTCGGTCGGTTGCTTATTCGGCCGGGAAGGGAGGGGGGTTAAGCGAGTGGAGCGGGGAGCGGGGGGGTGGTGAGCGAGAGGAGCGGGGAGCGGGGAGCGGGGGGGTGGTGAGCGAGAGGAGCGGGGAGCGGGGGGGTGGTGAGCGAGAGGAGCGGGGAGCGGGGGGTGGTGAGCGAGAGGAGCGGGGAGCGGGGGGTGGTGAGCGAGAGGAGCGGGGGGTGGTGAGCGAGAGGAGCGGGGGGTTGTTGTTTGACCGAGCGGAGCGGGGAGCTGGGGGGTGGTGAGCGAGCGGAGCGGGGACGGGGGGGTGGTGAGCGAGCGGAGCGATGAGTGGGGGTTGGTGAGCGAGCGGAGCGGGGACCAGGGGGTGGTGAGCGAGTGGAGCGATGAGCGGGGGTTGGTGAGCGAGCAGAGCGGGGAGCAGGGGGTTGGTGAGCGAGCGGAGCGGGGACCAGGGAGTGGTGAGCGAGCGGAGCGATGAGCTGGGGTTGGTGAGCGAGCGGAGCGGGGACCGGGGGGGTGGTGAGCGAGCGGAGCGATGAGCGGGGGTTGGTGAGCGAACGGAGCGGGGACCGGGGGGTGGTGAGCGAGTGGAGCGATGAGCGGGGGTTGGTGAGCGAGCGGAGCGGGGAGCAGTGAGCGAGTGGAGCGATGAGCGGGGGTTGGTAAACGAGCGGAGCGGGGGGTGGTGAGCGAGTGGAGTGGGGACCGGGGGGTGGTGAGCGAGCGGAGCGGATGGTGGTGAGTGAGCGGAGCAGGGGGTGGTGGGTGAGTGAGCGGAGCGGGGGGAAGGGAAGGCGGTGTTGAGCGGTGTGCGAGCGGAGCGGGGAGCGAGCGGGGTTGCTTGACACCTGTGCCGGAGGGGGGGCGGAGTGGCGGGCTGGCGGCTCCCCATGCAGCAGGATCAGTGGGCGGGCAGTCTATTCAGGGGCTGGATCGCCGGGGAGGCGCTCACCTATGCCCGGAGGCGGAGGGCGGCGTTCGGCTCATGAGGGGGGGCACGGGAGGTGCGATCTGGTGGGGGCCCCTAGGGGGGGCAAGATGGTGGGGGCCCCGGGGCTGGAGCCCCGGGAGCCCCGCCTATAATCCGGCCCTGCATGTAATCAAAAATCACCACGGCTGATTTTTTTTCATAGTACCATCTTACTGTTTTACTCTACGGCTTATTAGCGCTTCTTCCTTTTCCTTTACTCACTACGTATTGTTAAAATGTTGCAGTGAATAGATGAAGCTGCATTGCCACAGTCTCTATAGACTCGGTGGTCAATTTATTGCCACATCTGAAAAGCTTTAGCAGAACTACTTGGTCATACCAGACCCGGTATAGATCAAAAGTCTGCTCCCAGTGGGGTAATTTCCCTGTAACTGGGGTTTTAACTATTTCACAATAAATTAGTAATCGATCCCCTGCTACACTATGAAAAACATTACTGTAGTCTCCACATTTACATATTACTTGGACTGTAACAACCAAGTAATTGGCCTCCCTGTGAGAACATTACACTTGTGTCTTAAAGGGAACCTACCACCACGAATCTACCTATAAAGGTAGATCGGGTGGTAGGTGGATCAATATGACGTGAGGAGAGCCCTTTTAAGGGCTAATCCTCACGTCCCCGCATATTATCCCTATATGCAAATTTTCTTATGCGGCTACTGGGGTGTGGAGTAGCCGCATCTGAGGTGACACGGGGCGGCTACTCCACGGATTTCAGAGGAAGGGAGCCAAGAAAATGGCTATTAGACCATTGGGCCAATATTTCATATTGGTGTTTGTTATTGTTATATTTGTAAATTTATGCTGGGAAATGTGGTGGGCAGATCTTCTTATCAAGGGACCCTTGGGAAAAGAAAAGATATAACATATATTAGGAAATATGTCCCCAACTTTCCACCTTGATTCAGGTGTAGCCTCGCCCCTCTCACATGACCAAGGGGGCAGATTAGGTGGTTAGTTAAAAGTAACATGCCACCATTCAATTCTTGTTAGTCTATGGAGATGTATTGAGCTTGCATGATTTTCCAGGGTTTTCACGGTTTCCACACCGCTGATCTCTATACCAATCCAATTAGTAAGAGGTCTGTCTTTTCTTTATTTTATCCCTTTTTATTTTGCTGTTTGCTTTTAAGTATGTCTGTTATTTCACAATTGTTCTAACTATTAAGCATTGTGCCTATTTTGCATAATTAATAGTCCTTTAATAAGTTTTTTCTTGTGCCAATACGTTCCCATAACTCTGGAAAGATGAATTACCGCTAAGCCGTGTTACCGTGTGAGTGTCTGTGTGCTAGCAGTGGCTATAAATAGTGTGGGTTCCGGTGATAGACGTACGGCATCTAGAAGAGTGTGTATCTGGGTCTATGTGTGCGGTCCTGGTGTGGGCGTCTTGTGAGCTGTAATTACAAGTGGTGGCAAAGACAAGTTGTATGGAATAAATGGGGTGCAGAGTGGCTCTGTGCAGTAGCGTTCCATAGGCACGTGAGTGGTAGGGGGGTACATAGTGGGGTTGTGCGCCCCCTGGGCTGTGCGTGCGTGGTGTGCAGTTTCTAAGATTCAGATGCGTTTGATTTCCCTGGGTGTGCTGTGTGCTAGGGGAGTAGGAATTAGCGGAAGGATGGCATTTTGTGGAAGTGGGCGGAGATTAAGGGTTAATTTGCTAGGTTCCTTGGTGTAAGTGCACCCCGTGCTTGGACTCCGGGGTGCAGAGTTCGTGACACTTACCTAGAGATGAGTCCGATGAGGTGCATCACACTCATCTCTTGTGCTCCCTGCACCTGCGCAGTTCCTGAATGAAGCTGTTGCAGTATATCTCGGCTTCATTGTGCAAGGGCCGGAAGTATGGCTCATGCACAATGTAGCTGGGGTGTAGTAAGCCAGCACCACTGCACGACCACGCGGCTGCAGAGAGCACTAGATCAAGGTAAGTGTAAACATTTTTCAAAGCGCCCACAGAAGGGCTTGGTAAAGGGGGATTTGGGACACTAAACCACTGGTCCATATGCACTAGTCGTGGGTGGTTTAGTGTCCCAAATTGCCCTGACAGTTCCTCTTTAGTTCTCAGTGTTGATGTTTCTGTGTAAAGAGATCATTGTGGAAAGGTCCATGTACCACGTGTAAATCCAGAGCAAAGTGAAAATGCCACAATCTGATATCATCCTGCCGCAGTTCCACTTAATCTCCGATTCACAGCGGGATTTCAGATAAAATGGACTTCAGGGCTTCCTGAATGGATTATACTAGATTCTGTTATATTCATGGAAAGCTGGAACAGATGGGAAGCATGTCTCATATCAACCCTTACCTTCTCTCTTAGAGATATCCCACCTCGATATATTCAGTCATTACTATGTGACAGAGGAATCCTCAGATTTGCATTTGTTACCAACTTCAATATTGTAGAACGCTACGAGACACATTCCATGTTGTAATATTGTATCAGTAAATGTAGCAATAAATGGAGCCTGTGGTTTTGTGCTACTTCTTTTTTTTTTCATTTGCACCTCGATGAGACTCGCTCATAGTACATCCCGTAATTTGGTTACAGTGCTTTTGTAATGGGTTGTATTTTGGGAAATGAAGACAAACGGCTTAGACCTTGAAAACACATGGGCTACTTAGATAGATGGCATCTGTGAGGGTCTAGCAGAGCTTCTACATTCTATAGGGAAAAACAGAGCCAGGTGCATTTCTCTCCAAATTGAATTAGTTGCAAGATGCCACATCCAATTGTAGTAAATTGATGTGAGAGGTTGTGATGTCTATAGCAGATCTTACAACAAAGGTCAACGTGCACAGACGTAGACAACAGGCTGGCATATGAAAGTTGCGGTTTTAAAAAAAAGAAAAAAAAACATCTATGGCAGGAGCAGAAAAATCCAAAATGTAATCAAGCTTGTAAATCTGCGAGAGAATTTGCTTTAATCATGTGTTTAATTGTATTTCCGATACAACCATTCACATATTTAATAACGTAATAATGTAAACGCGGGATCAGGTTTACGAGTACAGCGTTCCTGTGTCAGCAGAACTCATTTTATACGGATTACAAACATTTACTTGCCTTTAAAAAAAAAAAAATGTGGGAAATGATGATGATTCTGTCTTGAGGCTCATTAGCCAAATCGTACCAATGTGATAACGTTATTGATTGCCCAATTTGCTCCAAAATATTCAACATGGCATTAACATATTTAGATTTAATCTCCTTTGTGTAATTACCAAATTTTGTTTAATTACCGGCAAACCAAATATTATCCAATAAAATCTATTTTTACCTAGCAAACCCACGATGGCAGGGAGCTGCAGGTAGAAGGCAAGTTGAATAATATATCAGTGTGTTGTGCATCATTTGCATATATTGTAAATGGATTGTGAATCTATATTTAACATGTAACGGCAATGGATACAGAACGTATGAGGAACAAAGACTCACTTACAGAATAGAGACCTCCAGCAATCTGGAGAACATAGACAGATGTCTAGATCCCTTTGTCTATGGCTGGTCTTGAACAAGGCCACCCACTGTATTGACTCTGATAATTATGTTGGCTGTGCAGCAATAATCACCTTCTGGTATGTGACTATGTAATCTAATTGGTATAAGTAAGCTGCCCCCTTGTTTATTGTGGTATAGCCACCACTGGGATCATGCACCACCATGGTGACACTTTAAGAAACATAAAAGATATTGATCATGGTTGTGTATAATATCTCAGTACATGTTTATTTTATATAAGCATGAACAGGAAGGGTGGGATCTACATTAGAGGATAATGCATGAATGTGTAAGTCCACAATTTGCAACTGGGTCATCTACACACCTTATGCCTTTGGTAATGTTACTGATTTTGCATCTTCTGTTAGGAAATTTGTCTGAGCAATTTGAGACATTAAGCTATTGGTGGTCTAGTGTCCCATAATAACTTATCTGGGGTTGTTTAAAAAATGTACATACTGACATGGATCCTCCACTTACTGTACCCCCTATAGCTACCTGGGGTGTAACTAGTAGAGTCAGTACCCCATAGCAGAATTCACCTTAAGAAAAATGTACATATTTTTATACTCACGCATGTGAGTTACAATCACACACAGTATATACACAATATATATACATACATACAGGAAATACACACTTACAAACTGTACCATATACACCCATGCATCATATAGACAGACATACACATCTCACATCTCACAACTACAGAAAATACAGCCCAACTACATGCATACACACAAATACCATATGTAGACATACAGCATACACACAAATAAAGTACACACTTACGGCATATACACAAAAAGTGCACATCCATTTCCCCAGATCACAGGGCCTCCTGACACTGAGGGCCTAATAACAGTTGCTATGGCTGCTACCCCCGTAGTTACGCCCCTGATAGTTACACTAGCCATGATTCATGCCTCAAATCATCAAAAACCAAGGTTTATTCTTCTTCTAAGAAGAGACTTTAACATGGGATAATAATTGACTTAAAGGGCATTCCCATTTCAGCAAATTAATGTTATTATTTGTATGATGAAAAATTAGACAGTTTTAGAATATACTTTCTATATCAATTCCCTTTTTCCATATCTCTGCTTGCTGTCCTTCTATAGAAAGCTTCTACGTTTGCTTCCAGTGGATAGAAATCTGACCATGGTCACACAGGTGCACAGCTCGTTATATCACACAGCTCTGATTACTCTCTGTGATACTAACGAGCCGTGCACCTGTGTAACCATGGTCAGATTTCTGTCCACTGGAAGTAAACAATGAAGCTTTCTATAGAATAACAGCAAGCAGAGATCTAGAAAACCGTGAGTAATTGATACAGAAAGTATGTTGGAGAATTGTATAACTTTTCATAATTCAACATACATGTGACCGGTGATCAGCTGTAGCGGTCACCTCCCTCTGCCTAATGGGACTGGAAGCAAACAGAGAGGGGACTGTGCTGCTGGAGTAAATCACTAGAACTAGTAAATAGCTAGAGACATTTACTTTTTTATTTTAGACCTTCCTCAAGCCTAGAAAATCTGTTAAAGGACATCTACTCTAGTCCTACTCACATGCTCCTTAAGATGTCTTCTGCTCGGGAATTATTGTATCATTATTAAGAATGGCACAATTTTACCTTAAAGGATTTTGCAAATTAGTCTGAGGCTTACGTCAACAGAGCACCTCTGAGCACCACGCGTTATAATGTATTTACTCCCCCTCTCTCGTCCAGTCCTGCCTGGTCCCTCCTTGTTCTGCTGGTTGATATTGCAAAGAGCCTTTGATGGCAGGAACCAGGCAGGACTGGACCAGTGAGGAGGAGTAAGTAAATTATAAGTTGGGGTTCTCAGAGCTGCTCTGGTGACATTAGCCTAAGCACCGCAGACTAATTTGCTTTTTTTTTTGCACTAATTTTTACGACTCTTTTTTTTTGGAAAAATCCCACCATTCTGAATTATAGTAAAATAAGTTCCTAACAGAAGAAGTTCTAAACAGTCTCTGAGTAGAACTATTCTACCATCAGTCAATCTGATGGTAAATTTCTTGTGGCAGAGAAACCCTTTTTCACAATTCAACAAACCTTGCAGAAATCCATTGTCTATTCAGTTTTCAACAGGAATAAAACAGTTTCTAAACATTATGTGACTTGTAATCTTCATTTTCTAAAAGCTTTCCTCTTTGTAATTGCAACACTCTCTATATTAGTGGGTAGAGATCTAGCTGCTATGACTCACTGCTACACCCCCATATCTCTGCATAGAGCTTCAAAGTTACTAATTCAGAACCTTTAAGAGGACGAGTGCCCAAACTACAGCCAAAAAGCAACCAATTTATCCCAAAGTGCAGACACATCAATTTAATCAGCAACGTATTGCTCCCTGCTCTGCCACAGCTATCAATCGTATTGGCATCTTGAGGACACCAATACAGTTGAAAGAAGGATGCAAAATTTTGGATTATCAATGTAGCTTCCCTCTATGGTCCACTAGAAATGGAAGAATCACAAGGCAGGATCTCCAATCATAATTCAGCCCTGTTCATGCTTCCTCGCTCCTACTACATTCACTCTGTGCTGTGGATATGGCCAAGGTGCCCACAGAGATGGCTCTGCCACCTCTGTCACCCATGCCATAGGTTCGCCATCACTGTTTTATGTTATCTAACATCTTAATAAACTTCTGTCCTACTTGAAAGCAAGATGGAATTTAGAACATATTTCAAAGCTGGTAAAGATGGATGGAGAATGATGAGAGCTAAAGTAATGCATAGAAAGTGATCTGCTAAGATAGATTACAAAGTGTCATTTGTGTACTACCTATTTAGGCAAACGTTGTTGAAACGATAGTGACCATTAAAGATTTTACCGTAAATAAATATCATGCAGTGGATTGATCAGTATTCTGACCATCATTTTCACAAGATAGGAAATGTTATGATCTCTAAAAACTACAATGTTCTCCCAGATAACTCCTAAGTAATATGAGCTTCTGGAACAGCATAATGAACACTATATCTTATATAAGAAAAATTAAATCATGAAATTATTAAACTTTCCAGTATGATGATGAAGTGCGCTGTGCACACAGATGGTTATCTTTTGTATTCAGGTCTCATGTGCCACTGATTTACCTTGGGACCATTGGCAATAAGTTCTCCTATACTTGAATGCTAATACACAGACTAAATTAAAAACTGCCTTAAAGCTGTTTTTTTTTCTTTGCCTTCACTGAAATGAATCAGCCACACTAATCTAATACTATATATTGCTAGATTTATGAAGATTGAGAATAATTGATATTCTTATCATCCATCTATGAAGCACCAGACTTTTCACACTACTTGCCTGTTCAGTGAGGCTTTATCCCCAGGTGTGGGGGCTTAGAGATCAGAAAAGAACACATTGTTAAGGGGGATACTTTACTTTGTCTTCTACTTGACCTGAATTTGTCCAAAACAATAGAATAAATAAAAAGGGGAATGTAAGAAACTATGTAATACATCTTGCCAGAAGAAAAATTCTTCTTTCTCCACTTATCAGACTCTTTTTCTCTTCTACTCTTCTTTACTGACATTCTCTCTAAAATCCCTTGTGTATCATTCTAGAGTGTATTTTATGGAGGTATAAGGTTATATACTGTATATTCTGCATAAGAAGAAAGTTTCTCTCACTCTAAGTGTCGGACTGGCCCACCAGAGTACCAAAGGATGCTCCGGTGGGCCCTCCCTCCATAAATGGACTTTAACCATCAGCAAAAGAATATCCAGTTTGGAAGGGTCTTTTGTCTAGGAGTTTGATGGATGGTAGACCCCCAAAATAATTTAAAATACAAACATAAACATAATCTCCATTCAAAACGTCTATGGATCGGTTGATGAAAGTCCCAAATATCAATTTCCAAAGTCAATATAAAATCCTTAGTGGGTAGTAATTGATTTAATGATGTAACAGTACCTGTGTTACCACAATGTAAGTCAGAGTAGAGTAGGTACAAGTTCTCGCACTGGTGTTTTGTGTCTTCAGTGAGTGTATCCTGTCCCGGCTGTGCAACACCTCTAGTTGTCCCCCCGGACACTGGATTCACTCTCCGAAGGTTCTACTCTCCTGGGGTGCTTTCTTCCAGAGGACACACACTCAGGATGAAAAAAACAACACTAGTGCACCACCATTTGTATATGTGTTAGTATTTATTATACAGGCGGTCCCCTATTTTAAGACACCCAACTTACAGACGACCCATAGTTACAGACGGACCTCTCTGCCCCCTGTGACCTCTGGTGAAGCTCTCTGGATACATTACTATAGTCCCAGGCTGCAATGATCAGCTGTAAGGTGTCTGTAATGAAGCTTTATTGATAATCCTTGGTCCCATTACAGCAAAAAATTCTGAAACTCCAATTGTCACTGGGGTAAAAAACATTTGTCTGGATCTACACTTATAAAATATACAATTTTGACTCACATACAAATTGGTAAGTACAAACCAATGGAACCTATCTTGTATGTAACCCGGGGACTGCCTGTACTCACAAGATGTATAAAACTTTTAAACATGTAAAACTTCTTTTTCACACTCTCAAAGGGTATCACCCGATCTGAGTTTCCCTAATTTTGTCTTTAATTGGGGCCAAAATAATTTATCTGGTTGGCCCAAGGAGCCCCCGTCCAACACTTCTCACTCCACATGTGTCACATTAATACAAGTCAGTACTTCTTGATAATGTTCTAAACGGTCCAGGGGGAAGAGATATGGAGCCGATTCTCCTCTGCTTTCTTTATGCCCTTCATGGAGGACATCATAGCACCTAGTCTCCAACCACCAGCTCTGAAACAACTGAGGCATGAACCAGCAGAGACTATAGCTAAAATCTCCGCCAGGTTGAGCTGCTTACCATTTTTTGGGTAGACATCAACTATGTTTTGCTGATTCTAATTTCATAATTTAAAAAACGTAACAATTGTTTTAGCTATTGTTACGATGATTCCGCTAAAGTGATTTTCATTTTTCATGCAATTTGTGATGTTTTTGTCATGCAAATGCTATGAGCTACATGTAAAAGTTACTGTCATAGCACCATTGACATATTGTGCCTCCAAAAGCTCCTGTTCAGCGACAGAGGACGTCTACAGTATATGTATGGGCCCCACGGCGTGTCATAGAGAAGATGTTGTCTCTGTAGATCAGTCTCGAAGAGCCTCGGAGTCTAGAACATAAGAAAGTTTGTTCTGCGTTGTGTTAGAGATCAGTGGGGGTCTCTGCACTTTGACCTTAAAAATCGAAGCCTATGACATGTATCAATTGTAATTCAGGAACCAGATAATAAAGATAAAGTACTCTCTGGCTTAAGGTCAAAAGTATTTTTATATAACTTCTAGTCCGGTCTGGGATGTCTGAGATCAATAATTCTTTTACTATTAGAAAGATAAAAAGAAAGAATAATAATAATAATCTTAATTTATAAAGCACCATCAGGTTCCGTAGCGCCTTACAGATTGCTTTACATATACAAAGAAAATTAGACATTACAGAGTAACAACAGTCATATGAGACAATAGGATTGAGGGCTCTGCTCGCGAGAACTTACAGTCTATGAGGATGAGGGGGTGACATAGGAGCTTACAGTCTATGAGGATGAGGGGTGACACAAAAGCTTACAGTCTATGAGGATGAGGGGGTGACACAAGAGCTTACAGTCTATGAGGATGAGGGGGTGACACAAGAGCTTACAGTCTATGAGGATGAGGGGGTGACACAAGAGCTTACAGTCTATGACAGTGATGGCAAACCTTTTAGAGACCGAGTGCCCAAACTACAACAAAGACCCACTTATTTATCGCAATGTGCCAACATAGAAATTTAATTTGTGATTTATACTCCCTTCTCTGTCACAGTTTTCATTGATACCAGCACCTGAGGCACCAATAAAGCAGAAAATAGTCCCAGGTACAGCTGTCACTTTAAAATAGCTCTGTGCACAGCAAGTCCTGGGCTGTCTGGGACTGCAGGAAGATACCTGGAGTCATCTCTGGTGATGGCCTGAGTGTCCACAGAAAGGGCTCAGAGTGCCACCTCTGGCACCAGTGCCATAGGTTCGCCATCACTGGTCTATGAGGATGAGGGGGTGACACAAGAGCTTACAGTCTATGAGGATGAGGGGTGACACAAGAGCTTACAGTCTATGAGGATGAGGGGGTGACACAAGAGCTTACAGTATATGAGGATGAGGGAGTGCCTACCTTGATCTTTTCCTCCATTCAAGTTTAGCTCTTGCAAATACAATGTTACACTGAAGATGATACAGACAGCTCTGTAATAAAAACTGAGTGAAGCTAATCTGTGTTTTTTAATGCCCATATTTTATGTAGTTTTTTGTTCTGCAGTTTTTGTTTGTATTTCCATTTTGTACTCGCTGCACTTCAAAAGCCATAACCTTTACACTTTTCCTATATAACAGCTTTTTATCTATGGGGACATGTTTACTTCCCAGCAGCACCACCCAATGTTCCCTGCAATAAACTGGGAAGCTGAAAAAAATCCAGGAAGTTCAAAATGCAGTGAAAGTGATAAAAAATGAAGTTGTGCCGTTTTCTTTGGGGTCAAGAGGCATCTGTTTGTTCTTTGGGTCAGTTTGATCATGGAAATACCTATATTGCTTTTAAAAACATTTCAATACAAAGAAATACATGTCTACATTTCACCATTTTCTAACAAGTAACAAGTTATGAAAGGTGGAATTTTTTTGAGGCATGAGCTGACACTTTTATTGATAGCATGCCTTGACTGTCTGACCTTTTGATCACAGTCATAACAACTCCCTGTTACCAATCATATCACGTGGGGGACAATATGGGCCGAGATGACAGGTTTGACCACAGCACGTAAAAGCTTGACACTAGCGACTGGTGCCAGTATTGATTGCAGGTATTCACAGATAACACAACAGACACCTGCCCTGTAGGGAGGTTTCATCAGACTACTGAATATGTGTTAAGAGGTTAACAAATGTTCACCCACCAACATGAGTGAAAGCCGTAAAAACAGAGCCCACAAGATTACACTGCAAATGTGTTTTTTGTCAATTTCACCGCACTTGGAATTATTTTTACAGATTTCCAGTACACTGCATGAAATAATAAATGGTGCCGCTAAAAAGTACAATTTGTCCCGCAAATAACAAGCCCTCACGTATCTCTGTAAACTTGAAAATAAAATAAAAAGTCTTCTAAGAATTAAAGTTTCCTCCTGTCTTTTACCTGACCAAAAGGTGGAGGGTCATGTGTTTCCTATCTGGCCATGAACAATCGCCCTGGCATTGCAATAGTTCATGGATAAATATAGATTACAGGAGGCTTCACTTTATATATCAAGAAAGTGGTGAAGAACTTTTAATACATGTATATTAGTAAATTACCTAATATCCTGCCCGCCACACTCACATTAGACAAAATATAAAGTGACCAATCCCTTTTTCCGGGAGCAGCTGGTCACATGACCCCCGGGCAGCAGGACTCAGCACTTCCTGTGTTCTGCTAGGTTTAGTGGATGAAGGGGGTCGTGCTGTCACAGGAAGTCCCACGACCTGCTGCCTGGGTGGTCACATGACCAACAGTTCCCAGCAAACCTTAACATGGTAAGTATAATACAGGTAATTCTATTAGGCTCTTATAGTTGCCCTGTAATAGTCACTTGAATGTAAGTCAAAGGGAGCAAAAGCGATGACCATAATTTCCTTTTAAGTTCACAGAGAGCAGGAGCAATGGGTTAATGTGAAGATAAAATTGCTCTGATTGACAGATATACCGACTTCATGGATAATTTGGATAATATTACGAGAAATATATGCGATGTAACTGGCTTTGTCCCCTGCTTTGTGTTTAGTAGAACAGTCTACCTCTATTCTGACGATACTCGGGAGACATAGCTGAAACCTTGCCTTTGCATTCACATTCGTGTATGTGTTGCATGAAAATTACCCAAGCGGCTGGTGAAAGGCGAGCGTTACGCTATTTCCAGGAAACAAAGACAGTATTGCAGATAAAAACTGGGAAAAGCTTCTATACTCACCAAAAAGAAATAACGTAGAAGTCCATTTGCTTTCCAGTAGGATATCCACACAAACAGTGCCCAGCGGGTGGCGAGGATACAGCTTTCACCCCTTTACAATATACCCTTTCAGCTGGTTCTGCCAATGTAACGTTTCCTGAAAAGCCTAGTCAGATGCGGACTGTGAGAGAATAAAGGGTTAAACCACTTGTCCCAAAAATCATCATATTTAGTACACATTATTAAAAATTGAGAAGAGCTTCAGTTATTTAATCCTGTTGATCAGTTGTAGTGGGGCAGATTTACTAATCCTTAGATTTACACATTGTATGGATCAGTAAATCTGGTGCATCTATAGAGCATCTAGTAGAAGTTTCTAGCCCCTATTAGAAGGCTTATATTGCACTAAAACTTTGGCCAAACATTCTGGTGCAGTTTAAGTATGTTGAAAAGAAAATTTACCATCAAAATCCATCCTGATAAACCAGAAACATTTACTCATAGAATCCGGCATCTTGACTGTGGCTTCACATGCTATTACAATGAGCAGAGCAGGCCTCCCCTGCCCTTCTTCCTGCTGCTAGATTACACAGGCAGAGGGAGGAGAGAGCGAGTAGAGGAGGGGGGGGCATGTTCTGCTCATTGTAACAGCCTATGAAACTGCAGGGACTCAGGTCATTAGCATAATTTTAAAAGTTGATTTTAGAAGGAAGGATGGAATGGATAACAAATCTAAGAAGATTACCACAGTCCCAGTGCCGTGATTTCCTGGTTTATCATGCTGGATTTTGGATTTTTGGTAGATTTTCTTTAAACCATGCCCTTTTAATGATAAACCACGCACAGTTCTGATTTTCCACACCCCTTGGTATCTAAAACACAATGCAAAATGAATCAAGAAAAAGAATTCAGACACAAACATAAAATACGTCCGGTAACAGTGTCTATCTCCAGTGTTTATACGGGACTAAACATTCTCATATGCTCAAAGGAAGATGAAAAAAATCACAGCTTGCCCTTGGTCTAGATGTCCTGAATAGGATTACTTGTCCGTGTGAACGGTGCCCGGAGCAGAAGGAAATCCTGTGTCGATGCAGGTAGAAATCCAAAGTGAAAAAGTAGAGGTAGCCGGCACTCGTTGAAGGTAAATATGAAAAATCTTTAGAAAACTTTATTTAACAGGGATAAAAACTGCATATGAACAGTGGCATAGAAAAAAGAGAAAGGAGCTGTGGAGCTCCGTGTCTTTAAAAAGCGGTAATCAGACCTACGCGTTTCGGACGCTATGCATTATGGTCCTTAGTCATGGTCTACCTGATACCGCTGTGAAGATTTGTTTAAAAAGAGACTGCATGTGTTACGTCATATTACAGGGGTGGGCAATTAGCACCGGAAATAGCATAGGTATATTCGAAAGAATACATAAATATCATGTTACACAATATAACAGTTAATAAAAATACATAGTATCTGTTCTCTTGTTTAAACCATATGGTACCCTAGTGTTCATTTTCAGAATCCAGTATATTTCCCTGTTCCGTAATACATGCATTTTGTCCCCGCCTCTTGCAGGGGCGGTAATTTTCTCTATTGCCACGGCTTGTAAGCCTGAAATATTACCTTGGTGGGTCTCTAGGAAATGTCTAGAAAGCATAGATATATTTTTAATAGAAATGTCATTTGTTTTTTTAGCATCTCGGATATGTTCAGAAAGTCTGGTTTTGAGAGGTCTAATCGTACTACCGATGTATTGTATTTGACATTTAGTACATGTAATTAAATATACAATATATGTACTATTGCAATTTATAATGGAAGATATGCTACAGGTATTACCATTATTGCAAGAGGAAAATGTTTTTGTGGGTGTCATGTATTGGCACATATTGCATCTTTTTCCACCACATGGGTATGAGCCTGTGCATGACAGCAACGTTTCTGACCGTTGTTTATTCTTGGAAATGTATACTGATGGTGCAATAACTCCTCCTATAGTAATGGGTTTTCTGGCTACAAATTGACATCCATCTTTCAATATATGGTAAATTTTTTCATCTCCTGATAGTATGGGGAGATATTTTTTTTATAATTTTTACTATGTCATAATAGTCCTTACTGTACTGAGTAGAGAAGGTTAGTTTCTTTTGATTTTCACTGTAATGTTTGGATTTATTATCTGATAGTAGAAACTGTCTGTCTATTGGCCTCCGGTGTACTGCAGCTTCTTTTGGCTCGGATATATTCTCCTACCGGTAGATTTTGTATAATATGGCCAGGGTGGTTACTGGTGGCATGTAGTAGAGAATTACCACTAGTAGGCTTTCTATATAGCGTGGAAGAAATGAGATTATTTTGTTGGGATCCTTCTAAAAATAAATCCAAAAATGGTATAGAATGTTTCTCAAAGGTACATGTAAAATGTAGATTAAAGGAATTAGAGTTCATGTATGTCACAAAACTTTCCATGTTGGAGACAGACCCCTGCCAGATAATGAGTAAGTCGTCTATATATCTTCCATACCACAATATGTGGTTCTGGAAGGGGTTGTCAGTATTATATATGGAAACTTCCTCCCACATAGCAACGTATAGATTCGCCAAAGATGGGGAAAAACAAGAGCCCATAGGGCATCCTTGTGTTTGAAGGAAAAATTGGTTGTTGAACATAAAATAATTATTGTGAAGTAGAAATTCAGCAACTGTAATCATATAATTTTTAAGATCTGGTGAGTATGTTGTATATTTATTTATAGCCCATTCAAGGGCTTGTAAAGCTTTGTTATGCGGTATACAGTTGTACAGCGCTGATATATCACACGCTAACCATATATATGTGTTGGACCAGCCTAAATTGGAAAGACTTTGTAGCACTGACTTAGAGTCCTGTAGAAAACCGGGTGTTCTATGTACTATGGGTTGTAAGAGTCTATCTAGCCATGTACTGAGTCTTTCAAGTATAGTATCGACTCCCGATATTATGGGACGTAAAGGTGGAGGAAAAGTACCTTTGTGTATTTTTGGTGTGGCATGAAATATAGGGATTTTTGGGTATTGGGGGACTATATATTCCGCTTCTTTTTTAGATAGAACGCCTAATTGTTCACCCCAAATTATGTGTTTATTTAGACTGGTTCTAATTTTTTTCCATAGGGTCTGCGGGAATCTTTTTGTATACTTGTGTGTCTTCTAACATGTTGTTTATTTCCCTTTCATATAGACCACTATCTAAAATGACAATGGCACCTCCCTTGTCTGCACTTTTCACTATAATATTTTTATTGGATTGTATTTCTTTAATGGCTTGCATTTGTTTTTTATTTAAATTAAAAGGACCTCGTGTTTTTTGATCGTGCAGGATCTTTAAATCTCTTTCTACTAGATATTGAAAATTATCCATCTCAGCAGTTCTGGACGCTACTGGATAGAAATCTGGATTTTTAGTATGAAATGGGGGTAAATGACTAATGTCAATTTTGGCTATGTTGCAGTCATCATCTGTAAGGTGCTGTAGATTTAAGACGGCACATTGTGTTTGAAAGTCCATGTTCTTATATTCATTATTTGATAAAACTTCTTGTTGTGTTGAGTGAGTTGTTTCATCCTTGTCAATGTTAAAGAAATGTCTTTTTACCGACAAATGACAAATTTGTTCACATCCATGAGTGTATTATAGAAATTGAATCGTTTCGTAGGTACAAAATTTAAACCTTTACTCAATACTAAAAGTTGAGACTGACTGAACAAATTTGTCAGATCGGTGACGGTAAAAAGACATTTCTTTAACATTGACAAGGATGAAACAACTCATTTAACACAACAAGAAGTTTTATCAAATAATGAATATAAGAACATGGACTTTCAAACACAATGTGCCGTCTTAAATCTACAGCACCTTACAGATGATGACTGCAACATAGCCAAAATTGACATTAGTCATTTACCCCCGTTTCATACTAAAAATCCAGATTTCTATCCAGTAGCGTCCAGAACTGCTGAGATGGATAATTTCAATATCTAGTAGAAAGAGATTTAAAGATCCTGCACGGTCAAAAAACACGAGGTCCTTTTAATTTAAGTAAAAAACAAATGCAAGCCATTAAAGAAATACAATCCAATAAAAAATATTATAGTGAAAAGTGCAGACAAGGGAGGTGCCATTGTCATTTTAGATAGTGGTCTATATGAAAGGGAAATAAACAACATGTTAGAAGACACACAAGTATACAAAAAGATTCCCGCAGACCCTACGGAAAAAATTAGAACCAGTCTAAATAAACACATAATTTGGGGTGAACAATTAGGCGTTCTATCTAAAAAAGAAGCGGAATATATAGTCCCCCAATACCCAAAAATCCCTATATTTCATGCCACACCAAAAATACACAAAGGTACTTTTCCTCCACCTTTACGTCCCATAATATCGGGAGTCGATACTATACTTGAAAGACTCAGTACATGGCTAGATAGACTCTTACAACCCATAGTACATAGAACACCCGGTTTTCTACAGGACTCTAAGTCAGTGCTACAAAGTCTTTCCAATTTAGGCTGGTCCAACACATATATATGGTTAGCGTGTGATATATCAGCGCTGTACACCTGTATACCGCATAACAAAGCTTTACAAGCCCTTGAATGGGCTATAAATAAATATACAACATACTCACCAGATCTTAAAAATTATATGATTACAGTTGCTGAATTTCTACTTCACAATAATTATTTTATGTTCAACAACCAATTTTTCCTTCAAACACAAGGATGCCCTATGGGCTCTTGTTTTTCCCCATCTTTGGCGAATCTATACGTTGCTATGTGGGAGGAAGTTTCCATATATAATACTGACAACCCCTTCCAGAACCACATATTGTGGTATGGAAGATATATAGACGACTTACTCATTATCTGGCAGGGGTCTGTCTCCAACATGGAAAGTTTTGTGACATACATGAACTCTAATTCCTTTAATCTACATTTTACATGTACCTTTGAGAAACATTCTATACCATTTTTGGATTTATTTTTAGAAGGATCCCCACAAAATAATCTCATTTCTTCCACGCTATATAGAAAGCCTACTAGTGGTAATTCTCTACTACATGCCACCAGTAACCACCCTGGCCATATTATACAAAATCTACCGGTAGGAGAATATATCCGAGCCAAAAGAAGCTGCAGTACACCGGAGGCCAATAGACAGACAGTTTCTACTATCAGATAATAAATCCAAACATTACAGTGAAAATCAAAAGAAACTAACCTTCTCTACTCAGTACAGTAAGGACTATTATGACATAGTAAAAATTATAAAAAATATCTCCCCATACTATCAGGAGATGAAAAAATTTACCATATATTGAAAGATGGATGTCAATTTGTAGCCAGAAAACCCATTACTATAGGAGGAGTTATTGCACCATCAGTATACATTTCCAAGAACAAACAACGGTCAGAAACGTTGCTGTCATGCACAGGCTCATACCCATGTGGTGGAAAAAGATGCAATATGTGCCAATACATGACACCCACAAAAAACATTTTCCTCTTGCAATAATGGTAATACCTGTAGCATATCTTCCATTATAAATTGCAATAGTACATATATTGTATATTTAATTACATGTACTAAATGTCAAATACAATACATCGGTAGTACGATTAGACCTCTCAAAACCAGACTTTCTGAACATATCCGAGATGCTAAAAAAACAAATGACATTTCTATTAAAAATATATCTATGCTTTCTAGACATTTCCTAGAGACCCACCAAGGTAATATTTCAGGCTTACAAGCCGTGGCAATAGAGAAAATTACCGCCCCTGCAAGAGGCGGGGACAAAATGCATGTATTACGGAACAGGGAAATATACTGGATTCTGAAAATGAACACTAGGGTACCATATGGTTTAAACAAGAGAACAGATACTATGTATTTTTATTAACTGTTATATTGTGTAACATGTTATTTATGTATTCTTTCGAATATACCTATGCTATTTACGGTGCTAATTGCCCACCCCTGTAATATGACGTAACACATGCAGTCTCTTTTTAAACAAATCTTCACAGCGGTATCAGGTAGACCATGACTAAGGACCATAATGCATAGCGTCTGAAACGCGTAGGTCTGATTACCGCTTTTTAAAGACACGGAGCTCCACAGCTCCTTTTCTCTTTTTTCTATGCCACTGTTCATATGCAGTTTTTAGCCCTGTTAAATAAAGTTTTCTAAAGATTTTTCATATTTACCTTCAACGAGTGCCGGCTACCTCTACTTTTTCACTTTACATAAAATACGGCCTCCTACTTAAGGACACCTGACTTACAGACGACCCATAGTTAAAGACGGAGCCCTCTGCCCACTGTGACCTCTGGTGAAGCTCTCTGGATGTTACTATAGTCCCAGACTACAATAATCAGCTGCAAGGTGCCTATAATGAAGCTTTATTGATAATGGTCCAATTGCAGCTAAAAATTTTGAAAATCCAATTGTCACTGAGACAAAATTTTTTTTATCTGGATCTACCGTTATGAAATATACATTGTCGACTTACATAGAAATTCAACTTAAGAACAAACCTATGGAACCTATCTTGTATGTAACCCGGGGACTGCCTGTACACTAAAAGTCAGGGGCAGATTAAGAATGAAAAGAAAAAGGGTTGAAACATCCAACTCTGTAAAAACAGTTTGCTCCTTTATAATAATAATAATTATTATTTATTTATATAGCGCCTACAGATTCTGCAGCGCTGCACAAAGCATGTCAAATTGGTCCTTTTCTCCATGGGGATCACCATCTAAACAACCTAACAGTATGTTTTGGAGTGTGGGAGGAAACCGGAGGACCCAAAGGAAACGCACGCAAACACGGAGAGAACATACAAACTCTTTGCAGAGAACACACAAGTAAAAAGCCAACGTGCTTTTGGTGTACTAGACACCCTCACTCATGGCAGATTAAGACTGCCAGCTTTATGAATATTACAGCCCCTACAAGTCTGGAATCACTTCCTACATATGGTACTAGAATCAGCTTCCTGGGGAATGGAGGATGTGTCCCTTCTGCTGCTTTCAGTCTGTGGTTTCAGCACCATTGGAGGACCTTCAAGGGTCCTGAAATGGCTCTTGTGTGCATGTGTATTGAGAGCAGGAACAAATGTACATGGATTTCATGGGTGAAAGGCCCCAGGCTACCACCCTAACCTCCTATATTATAATCCACTACTGCTACAAGCAAAACTAATAGATACAGGTCTCATTATAGGAACTTCCAACTAGCTCCAATGTGGGAGTCCTCCAACCTCCAATGCTTCATGATGAGGCAGCTGCAAGATACCATATCCAGGCAGAGAAGGGCGGCACATCTTTGACATTTCTGACTGCCCAAAGTATTAAATATACTTAATTTTTGCTATTATAGTTAAGTATGTAAATAGAAGGTACAATGTGACTTCTTACAGTGAAAAACAGAACTAGGCCTCAGCCTACATGCGGAAGTGTGAGTGTTAGCTCATGACCCTCAGCAGCCAAAGATCTCACCCTTGAGGATGTCGTCTTGAGTGCCTCCCACCTCTTCTTCTGCCTCTGTCCTCTCCTACCCTGACAATTGGAATAACCAAACCTTTTAGCACAGGTGTCTGCTATGTGGTCTATTGTCTGGTACGTAGATGCATTTGTTTTACACACTTGGGTTTATTTACTTTTGTTATCTGACCCTGCGTTTTGGACACTTGTTCGGGTGCACAAAGCTTTAATGGGTTTGGACGGGTGGTGGCTGATGATTGAGCTCCATCCTTGGAAAGTTGCGTAATCACTTATATTGTAAATACATTTATACTACACATCTTGAAGATGCACAAGAAAATGTCACACAAATTTGAAGGGGTCAGGAGCAGGTCCCTGAAGTAGAATTCATCCAGGTGTCTTAGAATATCCAGTGTGTTGTGAACTGATGGGGGGAATATCAAAAATGGTGCATGTGTGGAAGAAAGCCAACACAGCACAGCACCCTGAATACCATCCTCACTGTGAATCATGGAGGTGGTAGCATCATGCTGGGGGATCCTTGGCTTTAGTAGAGTCATTTAATCTTCTCAGAGCCAATACAAAGATGGATGCATCTTATTGAGAATCTGTGGCTTGACTAAAACATTGCTGTTCACAAACACGCTCCAACCAAAATGACTATAGCTATGCTGCAAGCTATATCCCACAACAGAACTGCAGCCAGGGGTGTAACTATAGATGTAGCAGCCATAGCCGCTGCTATGGGGTCCTCAATGTCCAGGGGCCTGTTGTGCCCGTGTCATGGGCAAATCATGCCAGATTGCCTGTGTCATGGGCTCTGGCGCAACTTCATTGCAGGGGCCCACCGGAGAGGAGGCAGTGTTGTTGTTCATTTTATGCAGCCCGGGCCCCTCGCGCATCTTCCGAACACTCCCTTCTCCGTGCGTGAAGACGAGGGAGCATCGTGTCTATCCCTGCAGCAGTTAGCAGAAACCTTACACACCCGTGCCCACCTTGTTCACCCGCCTTCTGGTCACCTGACCCGACGACGTGGTTTGGGCACAAGCTGTATGTACACTAGACATGGGCAAGGCACCTCATTTTTATCCAAGCACTTGGTTCATAAGAGATTGAGACCAAATCACCATTGTGCTGAGAGATAGTGTTCTCGGTCTCTGGTGCTCATGGAATGAGGGAGATAGTTATACTTTTATGCTTGTATTTGGTTGTTGCATGCACTTTTGTTTGGCTATTTATTTGGAATCCAACTTTTTTGTTGTTATATGTATATGCGATTATTTAAGTGAGATTTAATAAAGAATATTGTGAAGTAATCTGTGGAAATTAAAACTCCATTTCCCTTTTGGTTGTTCTATAATGTATTACATGAAGTATTGTCTCTTTGTGTGCGCACAAGAAATCCATCTCCTCCTTAAGACTCCTGGGCCTGGGTGTGACCACCAACTTTACAACCCCCGGCCCCAAGTTACATCCCTGATTTAGAGAAAGTTTGGTGGCAAATGATCATCCTACCCTATCAAAAAAAGTTTTACTTGTACAATTAAGCAAAGATAAAGTCCAACTTTGCCAGGAGCAAGATAAATATCAGCCAATTGTTATTTTACTATATAAACACTTTATGGGTGTCCCCCAAAGGAGCCATCATGTTGATAGAGATGTTTATTGTTGATTTATTTTTGGCCACCCCTTTCATAATAGGTTAAACTAATGGTTTGCGCCTCATGAACAGAGTTTTACTGCCTCTTTACTCATAACCTATACTATAGAAGCTGCGTGATGTGAACATTGGCTGAGGACAGAGTGGCTCTGGGATTCCTCTATTAGACAGCATGATGCATACACAATATACGACCTTTGTAATATCCCTGGAGCAGACACTGTTCTTTTATTTTAATGTCCTTTGTTCAATAACATCCTGTGAGTCATCGTATGATGGATCCCAGCAGACTCCCCCAGTGACTGCGACCTGCTGAATGGGAGTTGTTGTCTTGTTTCGACGTTGCTTTGCTATTTAGTCACAGAGATATCGAATTTATAGAGGTTTTATTATGTTTTAATACAATAAAAAATGCACAAGAATAAATTTCTTCATTTTTTTTTACATTGGGAGGTAATTAAAACACCAAACTGTAGGGACAGGTGGCCATGATGCAGGCGCACTCAGGGACTGCCCTAGTAGGGTTAATCTAAAGGGGGACTAAGGTTAGTAACTAAGACAGAGGTGCATATGTGAGTGTTACCAGGCCCCTGCCCGGACAGTAGACCCCTTAAGTGCTCCTCACCCAGCTAAATCATTGCAATACCCACCCATATACCATCATGTTTGACCCTTGCAATATGTTAGTGGGGATATACAGCTAACTTATCCATAACCATACATTGTGATATTATTACCAGAGTGATTAAAATACTGTTTAATTAGTGTATACTATATACACATGTTGTAACATTTGTTAGAAATATTGTTTATGGACCTAAATTATAGTTGTTTTCCCAACATATTGCATGGGTAATGTGTGACTACTTTAATCTCTGGGATCCCCCTTACATGTCATTCTGTTCATGCATCTCCTATTCACAATGTGACCTCCTTACCTGTGACCAGTGAAGAAAATATAGAAAAATACAGAAATATAAAATATATAGAAATGTAAAATTAACAGTAAGGGTGAAGGTTGTAATAGGATGTTGCTTTATATGTAGCATTGGACTACTTCTAGATCCAATTACACAAATTAGTTATAGTAATGGTAAAGATACAACTTCAACAACTCGAAGTGGACTAGATTTAGGCTAGAATCAAATAAACAATGCTACTCTTTGGGAATGGTCAATAAGACGGAAAAGGAAAGGACAGACACAGACAATGAGCCCTAAAGCTAGACCCATCCAGATGTCCCTACCTACATGCAATCTTACCCCAGATGGCAAATTACAACTGGATGATGTTACCTTCCTCCGCCAAAGTAAAAACCCTGAGACAAAAACAGGACAAACAAATAAATACTGGTCAAAGTCAAAAGGACTTCTCTGTACAGAATCAAGAGAAAAATGAATGGTCAGAAGAGAGGCAATGGTAATAAGATCAAAGATTAGCAAGCTTTAGAGAGGACCTATAGCAAGTATTGGGAAGTGGGCAGACAATCCTCTTATGAGATACCAAAGTAACGCTACAGAGAATGATTGGACCGGTTTCTTTACATTCAAACAAATCAGACTAGACTAGCAGGTGAGGAATTTTAAGTGGAGCAGGCATCTGTCCATCACAGCTTAGGAAACTGTCTGTAGCCCACAACAAAGTCAACTGGATACAGACAGAAGTAAAATAAGACAGACCCACCCAGCTGACCCTACCTACTTGCAATCTTACTCTTAGATGACAAATGACATCTGGATGATGTTACCATCCTGCACAAAAGTGAAAACACAGAGACAAAAACAGGACAAACAAACAAATAAGGGTCAAAGCCAAAAAGACAATGCTTTACAGAATCAAGAGAAAGTAGAATGGTCAGATGAGAAGCAACGGTAATAAGTTCAAAGAATTGAAAATTGAAAACGTTAGCAAGCTCCAAAGAGGAACTATAGAAAGCATTGGGAAGTGAGCAGGCAATCTTCTTATAAAAAAACCCAAAGTCCTGGCGGAGAGAGTGATTGGACTGGTCTCCTGACATTCAAGTGAACCAGACTAGCAGGGGAGGAATGTGATCGGAGCAGGCATCTGTCCATCACAGCTTAGAAAACTGTCTGCAGCCCAGAACAAAGTCAACTGGAGACAGACTGGTATAGTATAAATCAAGTAAGACAGCCAGAAGCTTTCAGACTACTGAAGGACAGAATGAAAACTATGTATAATATCACAATCAGGAGCACTGAAGCCAAAGCCGGCACAGATGTCACATGTTCTTTGTGGCAACTTTTTAGTGCTGCGATTGTGGTCTTACATGATGAAAATTTTGCAGAAGATCCACAGTGGTCAATCCTTAGTGATTCTAACCATGGCAGAAACATCACTGTAGGTTGTTACGCAGCATGAAGATAAAATTTGTATAAATCCAATCCACTATAGCTACTGAAACTTACCCACAACTATACATGTGTGGCTAGCCTAAGCAGAGCTTTTTTTCCAAGTTAATTTATAAAATGACTTCTAATCCGTTACAGTGTAAACCTGCTCCAAACTTGTCAGCCAGACAACAGCAATGATATTCTGAATGACTGCAGGTCAATGAATAGAAAGTTGTGAATATAATTCAATCCTGGCACACACTACTTGTATACCTAATCTATACTTAAAGACATTACCGAAGCAAACACTGTGTGGAGACTTTTTAGCAGTATATGTTAATTGAAATATATCCACAGTCTCGGACTCTTCCATTAGATCACAACCATCAATAAAGCCATCAACATGATGTACTGCATTATAGGCAAAAGTTATTGTGTCAAGTTGACACTAATCGGTTAATTCCAGTAAACCTCCACATCAACAAAAGCCGAATGTCTGGTTGTGATGTGTGATTAGCCTCCCGCACATCCTATGGATACATACAGATATAGAGATGTATCTGGCAGACACTGAGCCTGAGGCTTCTATATGTAAACCAAAGCAGGATCTATGGTTAATGATGTTGACCCTGACTCTCCCAGCAGGGGATCAATTCAGTCTTCATAATATCTAGACAGCTGATATGTATACTCTGTTAATAATGTTATCAAAGACATGAGTGACTGCGCCGCACTAAACCAAGCTCCGAACGAAATTATCTATTTAGAGTTTGGGCCCCTCTTTTTCATTGCTTTTAGTTTTCTAATAAATTATTGACATGACTATATTAAAGTGTCTCAAATTTCTGTATGGGAATAATATGATATAATAGGCAATATTAAGAGATCACACATTTTTCTGTAGGTAAGAACTAATAGAACTAATAGACAATGATGACTGTCAAATATCAAAATTTGTAGAATTTAAGTAATTGAAGTACTTCCAGTCCATTATTTGAATACATGATGATCCAAAATTTGGTATTAAAGTCTGTGGATGTTTTGGTTATTTATCTATTGTGCATAACATCCTACAAAAATTAGAGGACACATAAAAAAAACATTCCAACATGCCTGTAAATGTTAGTTATCAAGTAATTGTGGTGTTTTGACTATGTGTCGGAAAGGCAGAACATTAGGACTTCAACAATAGAGACATTTTCTGAACTTTCATCAAACAGCTGTTTTTTCACACACAAACGCAAAACATATCATCCTAATTTTTCAACTATTGAAAAGTGCAATGTGTCATGAGAAAACAATCTCAAAATCCCCTGGATATGTTGAAGTGATCCTAAGATCTAACCACACATGTCAAATTTGATTAAAAAATGGGCCTTGTCAAAAAGCCAATATAGCCAGTATAGCCAAGTCGTTAAGGGGTTAAAACTGTAATGCTATTTCTGTAACTGTATTCTATTACATATATATTCTTCGGATTACATATATCATTTAATCTAAGAAATGCAATAATACAAATGATCAGAATTAAGCTTTAATTATAAAGTAATGCTGCTAATATTGGTTGTGCCATATACATTCCCAGACACAATTGTATTTGTCTTTAATGTAATATATAATATGTGCCATGTTATTATGTAACATGAATCCTATTTGTATTATAATGTAACAATATACATATTGCATGATTGATGAAATGGTTATTAGGAAAATGTACATTGATGCCAATGACACATTGGGGCACATTTACTAAGGGTCGTGCGCCAGTTTTCTGTCAGACTTTACACGTTCTTTCAAGTGCAAACTGCTTGCACAGGTATTTAAGAAGTGTCTGCGCTACATTTGTGTCACACACGACACTTTTGTGGCGTAGCTGCACTATTCTTCATGCGATACAAATTAGGAGGCGTTTTGGCGCTCAGTCAGACCGCGAGCCACATTTAACATGCAAGTCCGACAGAAGTGTGTCGCACACCCCATGTTATAGGTACACCAAAAAAAGTTTGTGCACTTTGTCGGGGCAGTGTAGGGGGCGCTAGATTCATGAAGAATGCGCACCACAAATCCTAAATCACCTTCTGCACTATACACAGGCAAACTGCACATAGTACACTGCAATGTTGTTAGTAAATGTGCCCAGTAGTATTTTCAAAAAATCTAACGTAGGACCTTTTCTAGTTTAGTGAACACACGTAGAAATAACATAGGGGGATTTACAACAATGTTTTCTCCTTATACAAACCTTTTACGCAACCAAGCAAAATCCTCCACAAATGAGTGTTCCAGTGTTGCGACTGAATAATCGTTGGAAGCAAGATGTTTAAAAAGTAGAAAAAAATTTTGCACAGCGGTTATTAAAATCACCAAAATCTCCACTTCCTGCTGCCAATTAGAAATTGAGATTACAATAGGTTCCCAAAAAATTGGGAATAATAATAATAATTCTTTTATTTATATAGCGCACACAGATTATGCAGTGCTGCACAAAGCTTGCCAGATCAGTCCCTGTACCCATGGGCCTCACAATCTTATCAACCCAGGAGTATGTTTTTGGAGTGTGGGAGGAAAGCGGAGGACCCAGAGGAAACCCAGAAAATTTTTGGCTATTTGAAAAAGGTTTAAAAAAACCCAACTGAAATGCCATATCTAACACCCTCTAAGCTGAATCGAAGAATCCCCAACCCCCACATATCCTAACCACTCCATATCTCTACATATTGAGCACATACAGTGGGTACAGAAAGTATTAGGACCTGTTTCAATTTTTCACTCTGCTTCATTGCAGTCAATTGGGAAATTAAAAAAAGGGGTTTTTTTTTGCTCTCAATGTGCACTCTGCACCCTATCTTAACATAAAGAATGTAGATATTTTTGCTAATTTATTGAACAAGAAAAATGGAAATATCACATGGTCATAAGTATTCAGACCCTTTGCTGTGCATTTCTATCTAATCCTCTTTTAGATAGTTCTACTGCTTTATTGGAGTCCAGTTGTGTTTAATTAAACTGATTGGACATGATTAGGAAAGGCACACACCTGTCTATATAAGACCTCGCAGCTCACAATGCATGTCAGAGCACATGAGAATTATGAGGTCTAAGGAACAGCTCAAGGAGCTCAGAGACATAATTGTGACTAGGTACAGGTCTGGCCATGGTTACAAAAGAAGTTCTGCAACACTTAAGGTTCCTAAGAGCACAGTGGTTTCCATATTTCTTAAATGGATGAAGTTTGGGCCAACCATAAATCTCTTTCGACCTGGCCGTCCAGCCAAACTAAGCAATTGTGGTAGAAGAGTCTTTGTGAGAGAGATAAAGAAGAGTCCCAAGATCACTGTGGCTGAGCTCCAGAGATGGAATAGGGACATTGAGGAAAGTTCCACAAAGTCAAATATCACTGCAGCCTCCACCAGTCAAGACTTTATGGCAGAGTTTGCCAACGGAAGCCTCTCCTCAGTGCAAGGTATATGAAACCTGTATACAGTGTGCAAAACACATGAAGGGCTCCAAGACTATAAGAAATAAGATTCTCTGGTCTGATGAGACAAAGAATGAACTTATTGGTGTTAATTCTAAGCGGTGGAGAAAACTTACAGAACCTATCTTGTACGTAACCCTTGGAATGCCTGTATACCTCTATCATCTAACATCTATCATCTATATAAAGCTGAGTGCGTCTTTATCAAAAGGTTCTGTAATAAGAAGTACTTGTGCAATCATTCAGTTGATCTTTGCTGCATATCTGTGGTGCTGAATATATGATGCGTCTATTACTTTACTTTGTGATTTTTCATAATAAAATTTCCATCTTTGGTTTGTGATTTTTTATGTGCAAATATTTTTTTGTTAACCCATTCTATTTTGTTATAGTTAAGAGCCGTTATTTACTATCCCGACTTATAGCTCCATAGAAACAGACTACAGTGTACAGGTTTGGGAAGCATTGGCCATGCAAGTATTGACTCTTCTTTAAATGCGTTGCCCCACCTGGACAACCACCTTTCAAATATCTAAAACTATCTCCTGTTAGGTAGCTGGGGAAGTTACTAAAATGAAAAAACATATTCAATAAGTTTTCTTACCTACTCATTTTTTTTTACCAAAGACCTAATTACTGTACTTCCTTTTAAAGAAGAGGTTACATTTAAAAGCATCCCTTTAAGAAACCCTGATTTGCACATCTATGGATTTTTGTCTTTATTCCAAATATGAGAATAGCTCTTTAAAAATTTGGTTATTGCAAATACATGGGGGCGTTCTTTTTTGTTCCTGGTTGCATTGTCTACAGTATTGTGTAAGGTTTTAGGCAGGTGTGGAAAAAAGTGTTATTAGATATATTACCGTAAATAGGTATCCTGCACCAGGACTCCAAACTTTCTATTAAAGAGAACCCGTCATGCAAAATAACCCCCCTAAACTAAATATATTTTCATAAACTGCCATTAGAGAGCATTGCCTCTATCCCTTCATTGTCCCTCTACATGCCTGTAAACCTAAGCAATGAGGTCCTAAAGCTGTATGCAAATGACCTGTGAAATGTCCAATGAAGCATTAGCATATTCAAACTGTCCACTCTATTCATGAGTGGGAGGCACAGCCACTCCCCCAGTGCATGACTGACAGCCTGTGTAATGGTGTGAGGCTGTAATGATGTGCTTCCTGGTGCTGGTGGCCACGCCCCCTGCAGCCTGTGTGTGCATGTGTGTGTTTATAGGAGAGATACAGCAGCTCCAGGCAGCCATGTTACAGCAGAACATGTCAGATTCATGTGTAGCTGATGTCTGTGTCTCTCACCTGTATATTAGGAGGATGCAGCATGTCAGCAGATGCAGCACACACACTAGCCATGCTTTACTATACATTACACACAGACATGAGCAGGGGGAGGAGAGGGGAGGGGGAACAGGGGTGACATCACTGTCTCTGACCATGTGACCAGCCTCATTTACATAATAAAGAATAGATGATTTTACAATAATTAATGTATGAAATAACTAGATAAAGGCTGGGATGGATCCTTGTGAGCTGCTCCAACAGGAAGGGGTGACAGGCCTAGTGGCAGAGACCTGATGACAGGTGTCCTTTAAGTACTGTCTAAAGCATTAAGAAGAACAAGGTGTCCTGGTAGTGAAGATATGATACTTCCACAGTCTGCCTGGGATTATATGAAGAGAGAGAAGGATGTACGGTAAGCAATCCTACATCCACTTGTACTTAACTCTCCAAGATGTTTGGAATAACCTCCCTGCATCCGTCTGTCTGTAGGAATATCTAGAAGAATTGATGACATTTGGAGGGCAGTAGATGGTCTGGTCACACCAAATATTGATCTGATTTAAATGTGTCTGTTGATCTTTCACTTTGCATTTTGATAGTTGCTAAAAATTTCATATTAACACTTCTATTCCTGAAAATATTCATTCTAATTTTTTGCACTCTTGTCCAAAATGTTTGCTCCGTTCTATTAGTGTTAAGGTACATTCACACAGTCGTATGTCCGCCTGGCTTTGCTGGAGAGGAGATGACCCCTCACCCCTCCATAGAGAACAGCGGTGTATGGCCGCACACAAGGGGAAAGATAGAGCATGCTCTCTCTTTTTCCCTTGTACGGCGCGGATCAGAGCCACAGTACCGGCCCCGGGCCACCATTGATGTCTATGGGAACGTATATGCGGCAGAAAATTTGCGGCCGCATATAAATCCCCATAGATAGCCGTCTGAATGTACCCTTAGTGCTGCTGGGACACTCAATTCAATTTGTATGGTTGTGTCAGAAATTGCAGAGCACAGCACTCAGGTATTTCTGTCACCTACGTAAACAGTGAGTGGGAGCGCTGGATATAGGCGAGCATTGTGCTTAAAAAATTTCAACACTCCCATACAATTGAACTGCTCAACCTGTTGCGTCACCCACTAGTGAGTACGGGACTCCATTCTCTGGATTATTGGGGGGTCCAGTGCAGTCAGAACCTCACCGTTCAGCTTACTATCCCCTACCCTGGTGTGGGGGAGAGGAAGAATACATGAGAAGATACAGACACACACAGGCTGCAGTTGCACCCCCTCCCCCAGGACTAACCACATACTTCTGGGAGGATTCCAGATAATGTGAATTAAACCTAAATAAAGTATTGAAATTATTCAGAATGCTGACAAGGGCATTTTAAAATCAGCAGGCTATTGGAATCTGTCACCAGCTAAAATTCAGCTAAGGTTAACTTAAATGTCACTTTAAGGGTTTCTACATATATAACATATATTACCAACACATTTTGCAGCCCTTTAAAAATGTTTCATTATTCTCTGCCCCCAGTATGGTTTTAAATATAAATTCCCTCATCAGAATGTCTGTGGAGTGTGGGAGTAAACCAGTGCAACTATGGAACACTTTACAAACACAGGGAGAACATACAATTTGGGGGTTGGATTTAAAGGAAACCTACCACTTGTAGTGGCAGGTTTCTGATGGAAATACCGGGCACCAGCTCAGGGTGAGCTGGTGCCGGAGCTTATTTTCGTTAGTGTTTTAAACCGCGGTATCGCGGTTTAAAACACTTTTTAAACTTTATAGCCGGCGCAGGCAGGTACGCGCTCGGCGCTTACCGTGCGCACGGCTACATAGGAAGTGAATGAGAGCCGCGCGCATGGTAAGCGCCGAGCGCGTACCTCCCTGCGCCGGCTATAAAGTTTAAAAAGTGTTTTAAACCGCGATACCGCGGTTTAAAACACTAACGAAAATAAGCTCCGGCATCAGCTCACCCTGAGCTGGTGCCCGGTATTTCCATCAGAAACCTGCCACTACAAGTGGTAGGTTTCCTTTAACCCCAGACTCCAATGAGGTACAAATCACTGAGCCACCATGCTGCCCAATAGATAAGATTATATAGATTTATTTCATAGATAAAATGTTACATATTAATATTAAATTCAGCCCATGCATTGCATAGAAATAAACCTTGCATCTAGTATAGCAGGGTTACGTATCTAGGTTGTGCAGACGTTTTGCCAGAGCTGAGAGAATCGAAAATTTCCTTTCTGGCAAAGGTCTGTAACGACATGCCACAAAGTCTGCACTACCCTTAAATTCATTTCGAGGCTTTAGATGAAATGATGACAGGGGCTAACGTTAAAAATTAAATTCTATCTTATTTGTACAATTCTTGCAAGTCACATTCGCGAATAGTAGCGAGAGATTTAATGATCGCATATTTTTATCTTATTTTGTTTCGGTCGATGGCAATTTTTTCTGTTAATGTCGACTTAGAGCTAAAAGTAATTTAGTAATTGATTCTAAGCACGGCAGCTCGCCAATGCCCGCTCTACGTTGAGAGTAATATCTTTGCTAATTTTATCCATCAGAATGAGATTACCATGCTAATCTATTCCTGCTTCAGTGTTTCGGCCATTTGGGACATACTGATGTAAATTATGTTATTAAACACAATCCCTTTGGCCGGTGGATGAAAAATGAAGGAATGTAGGGCAGAGAGAAAGATTGCTCTGGAAAGAATTGTATTGACTTAAATGCTATGTTGCCAATGTTTAATTCTTCTTGAAAACCTGAATCAAAATCCATTTTAATCCATTTGGAGACTGACCCACATATTTTACTGCTTTCCTATGTGACGGTAAAGAAGAAGGTAAACAAAAATGTGACTTCGATTTATTACCATATTTGCTATACTTTATCATTTTCAGACATAGCTGCCGTAGCAGATCTTGGGGCAAACAATATATTTCTGTTATTTTGAGTCTTCCCAGGCCAGGCACTAAATGTGGAAGACAAATTATAGTCCTACCTAGAAAAAAAAAGATTAATATATTAGTACCAGGACCTTGGCCGCTATTAGAAAATATTTATGGTAAAATTGCTTTTTCAAGATGCAATTAAGTTGAAAGCTTGCAATACCTCGATTCTGTTTGTTTCAGTTTTTGGTTGTCAATCCAGTACCCCATGGTAACTTACTTACTAACCAAAGGTGCTGAAATTGAAGAAAATTTTATGGGATTATAACAACTGGGATTTTTATCCCCTACCCGCAGTTTGGATTTCCGCCGATCTTGAGAACAGACACCCACCAATCACAAGAATGGGGGTCCCATGCTCACTAATTTAAGGAATCTGCAGGTTGAATCTTTGTCTAGTACTATGGGATTATTGGAAATTGCTACGCCATATTTGATACCCCAATACTTTTTTACGGAGCAGCAAGATGAATGTTCAACTTACTACTCCACCTATTAGTTGGAACTGAACCCTCATTCTCATGAAGTGGGGGAAGGGGCATACTCACGATCAGTGGGGATTGTATCAGTTGTCTACATCTATTTCAGTCAACTTGGGCCTGGGGTTCCATCGAATGAAATCATTTTAGGCATCCTTCTACCATCAACCCCTTAAAAACAGAAAAAAATAACTTCCAAAATTGGTTGTCAACTTCTGTAACTCTATTGTCCAATTTTGGGTTAGAACAGCACCTACCACTCTAATGGGCCAGCCAGATACTGATTTCAATGTTTTTAGTAGGTGCGAGCGGACCCGAACGGCAAAGTTCAGATTTTAACCAAACTTTGTCCGTTTGGTTTGCCCAGACCCGACCACAAACTGCATTAGAAGTCTGTGTCTGGGTTCAGGGTGTCACACTTCCAATACTACCCCTTCCCCCGCTCCGCCAGTAACGCCACCACTCATGGCCATTATCTGTTTAAATCTTGCGAACAAAGTCGCTACTGGTGGAGTGGTCTGGGTTTTGTCCTGAAACCCTGTCCCAAACTGAAGTGGGTCTGCTCATTCCTATTCACAAGGCCAACAAATATGGAATGCCAAAGAGCAGGGTAGAGTACCTAGACATAAATGTGGGTAAATGCGTGTCACATGATCTATTTTGCCATATCTGATTATAGAATATCACTGAGAGTAGCTGAGTTTACTTGAGTTACGTACCTGAGTTTATTTGTAGCAAGATTTTTAATCTAAGGATCCACACTGAACCAGACTCCTAATGAAATGGACTTGCAACAGGATAAGACTTGGTACTTCCATGTAGTCATCTCTGTTTTTAGAAACTAAGATATCCGCCAAAGACAAAATTATATTGGGAAATAGAAGCCTCCACTGACAATTAATCTGCACATTCACTATTTTGATTATGAGTCCAAAATGTTTCCTTATGCAAATCAAGTCCTATGAATACTTTTTGTAGTTCTTGCAAGAAAATATAGTTCCAAGACCTCCTTCTACCTGTTGAGACCCAGTTACTAAGGAGTGTTAGCACTACCTGGTGCTGGTATCGTTGAGGACCGCTTTTAGAAACCAGTACAAGTGCCACGACCAGCTCCCCTTTAGATGGCATCTTCTAGATGACCTAAAAACAGAGACAATAGATAGTGTTCCATTGGTTGCCATTTATACCTTGTTTTTTGTAGTCTTTGTGTGTTTCTGCCTAAGACAAAGCTTTGTGTAATGTGGGCTGTAATTCAGTGAGTCACACTAAAGGCCTGTTTATACAGGGCTCGTTCCATCCCGCTGTACTGCATGCGGACAGAGAGCCTGCTATAATTTAATTTACCTCTTCCTATCCTTTGTCACAAGCAGATGTCACTTTTACATCTGTTTGTCTGTTTGCTCCCTTGCAGCCAGCAGATGCTGCTGTTGTAGAATAACACTGGTAAAAATCAATCTCTGGAGCCGGGTCTTTGTTGCTCGTGATGGCTAGAGTGTGCTTCATGTCTGTCTTGTAGGATAAGGCACATTCCTCTTACATGCGGATAGCATAATGGTCAATAGGATCATGAACTGGAAACCGCACATCTAGAGCCATTTACAGTTCATGCACCAATTGTACCAGGGTGGGTTTTTTTACTAAACAGAAGGACATTTATTGAATAGTGAGGCATACGATCACCGATCAACATCACTTTACTTAATTCTTCTTGGTATTTAATGTGTAAACTGTAAACTTGTAAATTCCTAGCATTACAGATCCTGTGTTTATCCTATAAGTATAGGACTTATAAGAACGCAGAGCTACAATTATCCTATTTAGGCTTCATATGTTAAAGGAGTTTTCCAGAAAACCACATGGGGTAGTGTTGTCTTGGTACTTTGGTCATCAGCATCTCCATGAGTCACAGGAAGTGCATTAGACAAACCATGGTTTTCTTGGACCACAAGATGTCAGTACCTATGACGTGGCATGTTCCGTTGTCCGATAGGGCCACAAACTCCCCAAAGTGGGTCCCTGACCCACCGGCAGTTCATATGTAGAAGACTAGAAGTAGCAGTGTATAACGGGAACTCGGAGTCCTACAAGGGTAAGGACACTTTTTCCCACCTCTTCCCCAACCACCATGGTGTTTTCAGGAGTTCCTGGTAAAATCTTCCAGCATTCCGGCTTGTTCAAGACATTTGCATTCTAGAAATTCACTATAGGCAGTCCCTGTGTTACATACAAGATTGGTTTTTCAGGTTTGTATATTTTATCATTGTAAAATATTTTTGGCCCTGTGACAATTGGATTTTCACAATTACGTACTGTCATAGGAACAAGTATTATAAATAAAACTTCATTACAGACACCTTACATGCTGATCATTGCAGCCTGGGACTAAAGAACATTATCCAGAGAGCTTTGAGAACTTCCATAGAGGTCTATAACTGTCTGTAACTAGGGGTCATCTGTAACTAGGGGTCGTCTGTAAGTCGAGTGTTGAGGAGTGCCTTATCCGCTTTACATACATGGAGGAAATCCAAATTATTTGATGGTCAGACAAGAAGATACAAGCACCCAGGACAAAGAAAACAGAATATGTTAAAACCATTGTTGTAATATTTCAAGCTTTAAACAAACCACCTACATATTTATGATCATAGAACTTAGCCAATCTCCAATGCCAATATTTTCAGTACTGGTAAACCACTGAATTTATTAACAGTTCTAAATTTTATTTTACATTCATGTTATTTATGCCCAGGCCTATGGAATATGAATTGGAACTTATAAGAGTTCAATAGCAGTGGTGGTGACCCAATGACACTCAGAACCATACCATCACACCCAAGCAAGGAGTTTGCCTCCTCTTGAAGTCTCTGATAGCCCTGGATGTGCCACGTATAGTGATGTTTCACAGTGACACATCCTTGCCTGTCTTTAGCCATTAGAAAGCATTGCCCAATCCCTACATTGTCCCTCTACTGGAAATATCATGAACTTATGTTTAGATGTATAAATATTGAAAAAGTTAAAATATTGCAATTCAAAAATGATACATAAAGGAAGGTTTATATTTTATGTGGAATATGTTACCAATTGTCTTTGTAAAAAATTGGGGATTTACAGTGGAAGACCCATCTGGGGTTTATGAAATTATGTCTCAACCCTGCTACATAATATGTTGCTATTCTATAAATAATAGAACATAATATTTGTTTTTAGGAATAACACAAGTTATTCGCAAATGACATTGCAGCACCTGAGACATGTCATGTAATTGGGTTTCACCTTTCATTTTGAATGTGAGGGTCAGGGCCTTCTGTGCAAAATCATCTATCCATCTGCTCATGAAGATAATGTAGTTCAACATTAAAGGGAACCTATCTCCACATTTTTTAGATAACACAACTTGTGCTAGGTTCCCATAGAGCCCAACTAAATGATACCCTTCTTTTAGCTAAAAATTGTTTCTCTCACATCAATATTGGTATCTTACCTGGCATACAGCCAGATCCACAAACATTTGCAAAATCTACCCCATGGATATATCTGATCACATGAAATCATACCATGTCTCCATGGAGGATGGGAAGGAGTAGAAGTCCATGGAGGTATGCTGTTAGTTCTTGCTAGAGATAAGTCCAGGACAGTAAGCAGAACTATTAAGCTATTTGGTGGGAAAGTCTGTCATCTTTTTAGTCCTGTCCTGTCACTTTTTAGTCAAGTCCTGTTCCTTTTCTGATGTAATTTAAAAATAGAAAAGATTGTTCCACGGCTCACCTCAATACAAACTCGTGCCAAGGAGCACACCTGTACCCCAGTGTCCACACAGCTGCACTTGAAATTTAATTTACTCCGGCACTGAGACGTCTTCGATTTCGAATTTCTTTATTTTTCAATCCAAGATCATAAAACACAATGCATCCTCGATAAAACACCACCGTATATTTGAAAGTGGGAAACCAGCCTACGCGTTTCAGGTGTAACGCACATCCTTAATCATGCCATTAAGAGGATGGATTGTGTTTTATGATCTTGGATTGAGAAATAAAGAAATTCGAAATCGAAGACTTCTCAGTGCCAGAGTGAATTAAATTTCAAGTGCACCTTTTCTGATGTCCTTGTCCCCTTTTGGAGTCAAAATGCTTTCGTAAGTCATAAACCCCAGGTTTTTTTTTTGAGTGCATCAGAATTCTAGCACTTTCTAGCACTTACGAGGGCAGTCCAATCCGTGTTTGACGACAGAGGGCATTCCTGAGGGAAGTTGGTATTATCATTGTGTGCTGCCATCAAACGACGGCAAAACAAATTCCAGACTGATTGATTGGTTAGTTGGGATTTGGCAGCCATTTGAGTAAGACGTGTTTCGTGATTTTTGCTAAGATGGAAAAAGAGCAGTATCGATCGAAATTTGCTTTTTGTTTTTGGATGGGAAAAAATTATACTTGCTGATCGACGAACAAAAGTGCGCAAAGTAGCAGAGGCCGTAGATATGTCGACAGGAACGGCAATTAATATTTTACAAGATAAGTTGGACCGATGGTTGCCGCGATTGCTCATGGTGGACAACAAGTGGATGCGGCTGTTAACTTCGAAGCAGTGTTTGGAGCAATTTAAGCGAGATCCGAAGCGTCGAGTTGTCACCGTTGATGAAACCTGGATTCATCATTACACACCAGAAACTAAGCAACAATCCAAACAGTGGATTTCTCCTGTTGAAAGAAAAAGGAAGAACAATCACTGGACAATACTACAGTGAGTTATTAAACCGCTTCGACAACAAATTGAAGGAGACATGGCCGCATTTGGCGAAAAATAAGTTGCTGTTTCGACACGATAAAGCACCAGCACATTCATCCGGAGTTGTCACCGCCAAACTGCCTGAATTGCGTTGTGAATTGCTGCCGCACCCCCCATATTCACCTGATCTCGCTCCCTGCAACTTTTTCTTGTTCCCTAACATGAAGAAATGGCTCGCAGGAAAAATTTTTAGCTCAAATGAGTCATTGCCGAGGCGTCTTTTGGAGAGTTCAACAAATACTATTTTTTGGAGGGGTTAAAAAAATGACAGCAACATTTTAAGAAGTGTGCCTTTCTAAAAGGGGACTATGTTGAAAAATAAAAAACAATTTCTAACACTATTGAACCGCTCTCGTATCCCCCAGTGTAATGTGTTCCAGCAACCACCATGCCAGTTACCTCTTTAAATTCTGTAACCATCAATCCAGTTGCCTCTACTAAAGCAATTCTGATTGTTACGACAGTTGCCTCTGCAAGGGTCACTTGTAAATATATGTAATATAATGTTTTCTGTGATTAAATTTCTCGAAATTACAATTTGTACTAAGCCTATGATGCAATTGCCTTGAACATTCCCTGAAAGCGAAACATGTAACTTCCTGTAGCTTCCCTTGTTAGCATAGTCATTTTAAGATATCTAGACCTGATTCATTATTATTTTTATTCTATTCCTTTTTTAACTAAATAAAGATCAATTGACAACAAGTAAGAAGATTAAAGCCAAAATTGGAATCAAATATAAACTATACAAGTGACAGGAGCGATTTGGATCTTGGATGTCAATGATGTGAAATTTCTGTCCGATTCTATTAAATATTAACTCTAATGACATTACTAAGTAACCTCCGAGCTCAGACAAAAAACTGAGTTTTTGTTACTGATATCACACTTTAAATCAGCAATTAGGGGGTAGTACTATGGAGGGTTAAATTATTAAAATATAGCTTTTATTAATCAATCATAAAAAGCCACCTTTAGGCGGATACAAATAGATATGTCAACAGGGGTAATACTGGGCACTCATCACCCGATACCCATGCAGAAGTGTATGTATGTGATAACACAAAAAGCTCACCACCGCCAGCCTGCACACACACTCTCCGGGTCCACCACCAGGACAGGAGAGGTGCAGTTATCTCCTTAAGCATTGTTGGATAACATGCTTTCATCTAACTTGATATGCTCCATGCACGCCTAACCGTAATGTGTGGAAGGCGATATTAGTACCTATCCCTCTGAGGAGTCTAATGACGAAACGCGTCAGGGATAAGTGACGCTGACAGTGGGCATACACCTTTAGTGATAAGGACAGATGTGGACTGTCCTTGTCAGGGCAGGAGTTAAAGGGGTGGCCTCAGGGACAGGACAGTTCCAAGTTGCCCCCACTACCTACCCGTCGAGCTTGGAGACACTGGAATCATGGTAGGAGACCATCATCTATTGAGTTAAGGTATTCCACATTGGTTTGTGTTTAAGCTTTTTGTGTTATCACATACATACACTTCCGCATGGGTATCGGGTGATGAGTGCCCAGTATTACCCCTGTTGACATATCTATTTGTATCCGCCTAAAGGTGGCTTTTTATGATTGATTAATAAAAGCTATATTTTAATAATTTAACCCTCCATAGTACTACCCCCTAATTGCTGATTTGATTCTTATACTGGAGGTTCGTGTATAACCTATATTGTATTTTGTCGAATGATATCACACTTTAGTGCAGGATTTCCTGACCACATAAACACTCATGCGGAGTTCTTATCATCTAAGTTAACTAAGTGATTTTGCATGATTGTTTCCGTGTTTTAAAACTGAAGTTAAGAAATTTTAGAGTTTTTTACATTTAGACATCAAATATCTTACGTACCCACCTATTGCAAATCATGATAATGTCTGCAATGTGCATCCCTTGCCTCATACCTTTTAATGGTATCTCAAAGTAACAGGCCAACTAATGAACTCCTTTTGTAGAGGGAATTTCACCTCGTCTAAGAAGCTCTGTAGAGGCTGGATGCAAGTGATGGATTCAGTAGATAGAATGGCCAAAATTTAGACTCCCTTACTCGTCATCACTTTAACCCATTGTGAGAAATTTAACATGTTTTGTCTCCGCTATGTTTATGTTTTGGAGTGTGGGAGGAAACTGGAGGACCCAGAGGAGACCCACACAAACACAGAGAGAATATACAATTTCTTTGCAGATGTTGACCTGGATGGGACTTGAAAATTACCCATAGCTGACAGTACTAGACTTTGTAAGGACCTATGCTCTCGACAGGTGGGTAGCAAACACCCAAATTGCCTATTTATCCTGTGCTACACAAACATTGGAATACCCTATTGACTTACAGATGTTGTCTTGCCTGATGCATTTGTCTCCTTTCCTCATCTTCTCCAACTGGCCCAGACCACATGATGACATCTACTCATGATTGAGTCTGCTGTGGAGATATGTTCATATATTGATTCAGGTCCAGAAAAAATACAGAACCTTTTAATCAAATGTTCCAGTCTATGAAACCACTAAGTCTAGAACCCTCTTAACAAAGAACCCTGGACAGACCCCCTTCTTCTAGCTAAAGTGGGCCTCAGGGGCTTTTATCATGGTTGCCTCAAGTTTCCAGTAAGGCAGCTACAAACATTTAGTTTTTTTGTAATATTTTTAGATCATAGATATAACTTTTCTTTTACTATATTGTGATTGTAAAATTGTCTGCCTATCACATTTGGAAGACGTCATGTACAATATTGGTATTTTTGGTCTTTTCCGCATTCTGCTTTCTCCTGTAGGTCATATGATTCAGCAGTAACAGCATATAACCCAAAGAATTCAGTTTTTTTTTTATTATATTGTCCTTGTAAGACATTTTCCTCAGATATCTGAAGTCTTCTTTAATCCCCATTGCTTAGAATCTGCATAAAATGAGCCATTATATCAGAGTTAGTATCTAAAACTTGGCTCAAACTCCATAGCCGAGAGGCCTCAATGTCCTTATTGCATTATACATATGAAGACAGTGGATCACTTCCAGTAGATAACACCTAATGTATGGACGGAGAAAAAAGTGGAAGTAAGAAATTGTTCATTCTCAAGATGTTCTGCTCCTCTGCCCTTTAATGTGTCTAAGAAATCAATAGCACCTAGTTTAGTCTACCACTACACTTAACACAGCACATAGAAAATCAATGCGTGGGAGAGATGCTACAGCGGCTGCTTAGACATCAAGGGCACTTTCATACATTCTGCATTATGTGTCATAGGTTAATGTACAGTACAGACATATCAGTAACAGTTTGCACAACTCGTAACAAAGGGAATCGGGACATTATGGACATAACAAATAGGGTAGGAGAAAGGGACTGCACTAAAAAGTAAATCAGAGGAATTAAAAATAAAGTCCTGTTTTCCCTTATGGATCCCTTTCACTAGTCGTAGAGCCCCCAAATAACAGAACTTTGGAACTGTTGAAGAATACATGGACCGCCATGAGAGGGAACACTGGTTGTAAGCAATATATGATACAAAGCAATATAACTTTATTGATCCTTAAATTGGTTAAAAGAAATCTACCACCAGGATGTAGGACTGTAAACTAAGCACACTGACATACTGGTGTGTGCCCCTCTGGCAGGATTCACTTTCTTCTTCACAGGCTTCTTATGGCCTTGTTTTTATGAATAAAAGGAGTAAATTATGTATATCAATATTACATATAAATATAAGCAAGTTTGTAATATATCTTAAACAGACTTTGATTCAGGTAGGATGTCATTAATGCAGGTTAGTCAATCAGCAGAGAGACTATGGAGGATTCGGGTGAGACATGTCTACAAAAAGGAGAGTTTGCCACTAGAGAGTCAGTCATTAGTCTCATCAGGGGATAACTTTAAATATGTACCATTCAAAAACCGTAATTGCATATAGCCTTTCCCAAAATCTGATGAGTTCCTGTGCATGTAAAGGCATTCTTCTCCAGACAACATATTCCATCAACTCAAGTCTCTCATTCAAAGCAGTATAGGTCAGTATTATTCTATAATGTCCTCTGTGATCCTGGGGTGTATAGGAAAGAGTTAGAGATCAGAGTCTCCTTTATTTGTTGTGTGCAGTGTATGGGGGACATCATTGCAGCAAGTCTGCATGTACCGCTTCTCCCCATGCCTTCTCAGCATCAGCAATTACTGTCATGTGACCAAGATGACATCATCTATGCTCTTTTAGCCTCCTAACATCAGCAAAATCTACCTCATGTATATATCTGATTGCATGAAATGCCTCCTTGGAGGAGGTGGAGTAGTAGAAGTCTGTGTAGGCATGTTTTATGTGATCAGATATATGCATGGGGTACAGTTTGGAAATGTTAGGAGGCTAAAGGACCTTAGATGATGCTACCTGGTTCACATTAATTGCTCATGCTGAGAAGGCATGGGGAGGAGCTGCTGGATTCAGCCAGAGGAGCCCGCGTCCCCTCTGGCTCACTCTAGTATTGTCTATATGCAATGCACGATTATAAAGTTTATTTTATGGGGATATAAGGGAAATAATTTTTAGCTAAAAGTGGGGTGTCAAATAGTTAATAGGGCTCTATGGGAACCTGCCACTAGCTGTATTTGTGAAATATTTGGTGACTGGTTCCCTACAAACTCTTAAACTTTAAAACTCTAAATTCTGGAAGGTTATCTTCTAAGAAACCTTAAAATACAGAAAATCCTGGTTTGCTAACAATTGGTAACTAGGTAAATGCTTGTAGAGTATTGAAGGGTACGTTCATACACATCTCCTCTGCCTCAAAAACACTCCAGTAATCTGCCCTGGTTTATTCTAAGGATTTTGACACTTACAAACATCATTCAATGAAACAAAGCAGCGAGTGGCCGCTTGCCACAGCTTTAGTAGAGAAACCACTGTAATTTTTGGTGAATATTGTAACAGACTAGAGTATTACATACAATTAGTTACGGTGACATATTTTGATGGCCAAGAAAAATCCATTAGTGAGTGGTGGCCTCGACCTAAGGATTTGCTATTCTTCATGTTTTTGCTTCCTGTAGGTTGTTTTCCTTTATGTTTTAGACTCCTTTGTTCCATCACCTCCCATAAACAGTGTTGAGCAGTTTTGCATTTCTCATAACATTGAATTATCTATCCCTCGCCTCATGGCTGCAGACCTCTTATTACCTTTTTCAGCCACTTGGGAGACATGATAAAACCCCCGATAGAAGTGACAGGTCATGAGCACCGCTCACTGCAAATTGCTGCTCTGCTGGGGAAAAGGGGTTAATGCCGTATTCATCTCCATGTCATTGTACTTTGCCTCCGGTGAAATGAGGCTGGTAAAAGTGAGACATCATGTGCTCCTTGACAAGTGTTTGCTTGTGAATTGCCAGCCTTGCACAATGGCATTTTGTCTCCTGGTTTGTGTCATTGTTCCCCAAACATTCTTTCTAAATTTTAAAGGGGAATAGAAAGACCCTGAAAGGCGAAGAATGAGGAGAAAAGTATCTTTTAAACTTTCATTCTTCCTTCATCTTAGTTCCACACAGCCTGTAAATATTTCATTATTATGGAAAGCGGCTTCACCATAGATTCCTACATGAATCCATTCAGCTCTACCATTCCATACAAGGATGACCAGGAATTACCAGACACGGAGAAGGCTGTTAATTTGAAAACTTACACATATTTACAGGAACATGAGATTTTTCTATCCAGAAATCCCTATATAGGTCCCTATTACCTCTACAGTAACTTCTATGTGTCAGGGCAGTGTCACCTCACTAGTGGCTATGCAACATCTCTTGACTAACACATGGTCCACAATCATTACGATTCCTGTGGGTAAGGGATCCTTAACATTATGGAAGGATTGTAAAGCCAAGTGAGGATGACCAGGCTCTAGTGGTATCTGAATGTATGCATTATATAAAGGATTCTTTATGATGGGACTATAGGAGATTCCAATAAAGAAGTTTAAGAAGGTCATTTTACTGCCAAAAGTGAAATTGAAATACAGGGGAATATTCATTATGCCTTATCCTCTAGTTTTCTGGCTCCTCCGACACACATTCCACTTTTGGCATGCCGGAGCAGAAGTGGGGCAGGTGGAGGGTGGATGTGAACGCCCAGGGCTCTAGATTTACTATAGTCTATAGCATTAAACTCTTCCAGTTCGCTGGTCTACCCGTCCAAACTGGCAGCGTTTGTGCCAATATTTACTAAGAGGCCGGAGTGACATGTATATACTGTAGACATATCAAATCACATTAGTCACAAAGGCAACCCCCCCCCCCCCTACTCGCTGGTAGTGTGGTGCCAGTTTTTTTTCTATAGTCTCCATCGGTTTTCTGCCAGAAACTATAGTAAATCTGGGGTGCCAGGTGTTTATGCCCCTGTCAGCCCTCCTCCCCATTCCCTGTGTGCTCACCTTCCCGGCAAATCCAAAGTGGCATGCGGATTGGAGAAAAACTCAGACCAGATTATTATTTTATCCTACAATCCCTACAACCCGTCCTCACTACCCAGTGTCCCTCCTTTCTTACATGTTTCGATAACCCTTACTGATGAGAACATTTTCTCCATGCTGTCAAGCTCACAGCTCACAACCTGTCCTCTCCATGCTTCTCTTACTTCTCCCGTTCATTCACACATGGAACTCGGTACCAAAACATGTCAGACTGCCTCCCCCCCCCTCTAGCGCTTCAAATGTAACCTGGAAACCTACAATTTCTCCATCTACTTTTCCATAAAGATTGTGCAATTTCAGTCTCTTTTATATCTTTGTATAATTTTTTTGTTGACTTAACATAATGTAAGGGAATGCCTCATCACATGTACATGACCATGAAACTAATGCTGCTCGATAAATAATCAAAATTACAATATGATGTTACACTTTTATTACAATTTTGCCTTTGTAACGTTCAACAGTGCTGTCCTTTCATCGAAGTACCCTGAAGATCCAAAATATTCCATTAAAAATAGGATAAGGTAATTTCCAAATGTTTCCAGGTATCATCATTGTTATTATTATTGTTGTTATTATTCATCTAGTCCATGTAGCCTTAGGACATGGAAAAGTAATGGTAGAAGAACATTGATATTCTCAGCTCTGGAAACTGCTGTTGGCCACTAAAAAGTGGCCATTGATTTTAGAATATTCTACAATTTGCACTATGATTCTTGCAGCTACAACAGTAGATTACACGGTATACTACTGTTGCTAACCCTACATATGCAGGAACAGTTACAGATTTGGGTGGTGACTGAGATGTTTCACCGAATAGGTTGTGATATGTCACAACAACATTACAGTATTTAAATGGACATTTTGCTGGTCCCATCATATTTTATACTTGGATGCAGAAGAACAAAAGAACCCCAGAAGAAGTCAATGAATGGTGATAGGAAAATGCAAGTTTAGGTGTAAAATATACACTCACCGGCCACTTTATTAGGTACACCTGTCCAACTGCTCGTTAACACTTAATTTCTAATCAGCCAATCACATGGCGGCAACTCAGTGCATTTAGGCATGTAGACATGGTCAAGACAATCTCCTGCAGTTCAAACCGAGCATCAGTATGGGGAAGAAAGGTGATTTGAGTGCCTTTGAACGTGGCATGGTTGTTGTGCCAGAAGGGCTGGTCTGAGTATTTCAGAAACTGCTGATCTACTGGGATTTTCACGCACAACCATTTCTAGGGTTTACAGAGAATGGTCCGAAAAAGAAAAAACATCCAGTGAGCGGCAGTTCTGTGGGCAGAAATGCCTTGTTGATGCCAGAGGTGAGAGGAGAATGGGCAGACTGGTTCGAGCTGATAGAAAGGCAACAGTGACTCAAATCGCCACCCGTTACAACCAAGGTAGGCAGAAGAGCATCTATGAATGCACAGTACGTCGAACTTTGAGGCAGATGAGCTACAGCAGCAGAAGACCACACCGGGTGCCACTCCTTTCAGCTAAGAACAGGAAACTGAGGCTACAATATGCACAAGCTCATCGAAATTGGACAGTAGAAGATTGGAAAAACTTTGCCTGGTCTGATGAGTCTCAATTTCTGCTGCGACATTCGGATGGTAGGGTCAGAATTTGGCGTCAACAACATGAAAGCATGGATCCATCCTGCCTTGTATCAACGGTTCAGGCTGGTGGTGGTGGTGGTGTCATGGTGTGGGGAATATTTTCTTGGCACTCTTTGGGCCCTTTGGTACCAATTGAGCATCGTTGCAACGCCACAGCCTACCTGAGTATTGTTGCTGACCATGTCCATCCCTTTATGACCACAATGTACCCAACATCTGATGGCTACTTTCAGCAGGATAATGCGCCATGTCATAAAGCTGGAATCATCTCAGACTGGTTTCTTGAACATGACAATGAGTTCACTGGACTCAAATGGCCTCCACAGTCACCAGATCTCAATCCAATAGAGCATGTTTGGGATGTGGTGGAACGGGAGATTCGCATCATGGATGTGCAGCCGACAAATCTGCGGCAACTGTGTGATGCCATCATGTCAATATGGACCAAAATCTCTGAGGAATGCTTCCAGCACCTTGTTGAATCTATGCCACAAAGAATTGAGGCAGTTCTGAAGGCAAAAGGGGGTCCAACCCATTACTAGCATGGTGTACCTAATAAAGTGGCCGGTGAGTGTACTTTATTGTAGACCTAAGGACCACATGTGACACGTCATGTCCCTTTTTCAAACCCAATCCAGGAACCTGTTTATAGCATAATGGAGCTAGTACAATATTTAACCCTTCTCCACTATTTATAGCATCCAAACATACTATATTCAGCAGCACAGTCCAATACATAGGGCTCCCTCCCGCTGGAAGTAGGAGGAATATTTTCTGTATCAACTAGGTCCTGTTGAGATGGTCTAGAAGTGGGCAATGGTGCGGCACAGAACCTCATAATACACTTACCATAACTTTAGCCCTGAGCTGTCTGTGTTGTGCACTGGTTTTCATGATGCTGTTTGTTCGCTAATGTTCTGTAACAAACCTCTGAGCTTCACAAATGTCATCTACTAAGTTGTATGTTCGCTCCGTGTTTGCGTAGGTTTCCTCCGTGTCCTCCGGTTTCCTCCCATTCTCCAAAACATACTGGTAGGTTGATTAGATTGTGAGCCCCATGGGGACAGGGACTGATTTGGCAAACACTGTGCAGCTCTGTGGAATCTGTTAGTGCTATATAAATAAAGGAATCATTATTATTATAATTGGGTGACTTCTAAAGGCAACTGGACACACTGGGATGGATTTATAATGACTTTTAGACAGTTTTCTGGTATAAAAGCTGTGAAATAGTTGCAGTTCCGTGCAAATGGCCGGAAAACCCCCTAACAACAGGACTTGACCACAAAATTGGTAACAACACACTTTTGGAAATAGGTCTGAGAAACCTGGATGGAACGTACTAACCTTGGCTGTGGGAAAATAGGCATGGGTGTGACTATTTTGGGGACAGAAAGGCCAATAATCTATTAAGGCTCTATGTCAGGGAAGCCACATATCCCTCTCACTGAACCCTTGTGGAAACTAGAACCAGGATCTTCAGATACCACTCCTGATACAATTGGGAGATCAGATCAATTTGGGTAATTGGGTGACCTCTGGCAGTGACACTTGGAACCTGGTTAGTTGGTTAGGCACATTAGGTGTTAATAGTGGGGGCCACCATAAGATAACTTTATATGGGGTCACAGATGTGGCTTAAGCATGAAAATGTGTGTGCTTAACGCAATGTCCCATTTACCACTTTTGGGGTGAAGGAAAGGTTGGGGAGGCAGTGCGATGCTCTAGTCATCTTTCTGCTGGGAACCCAAGGGACCTATCATGTTATTATTGAATACAATCATACCCCTTATAACAATACCCTTTCCTAATAGCAGTGGGACCCTTTCAGCAGCCTAAGGTGCCCTATACTACTGTACAAATCATTCAGGAATTGTCTGAGGAACAAGACCAGGGCTAAGATCAGATTCTTTAGTTTGTGTTTCTTTTGTGTAACATTTTAACCCTGATATTCTATCAATATGAATAGATAAATGCAATAATCATTGTGGAAGCTTGTTCCCGGCCCTCACACCAATCAGTAATTTGGCAGCAGAGAGACAAAACTGGAAGGGGTTAACTGGAAGCTGTGACTGCAGCTCCGGATCCTATAGAAGTGAATAAGAGCCTCCACTGGGCCTCCGGTCACTACACAGAACCAAGTGTTTCTTGCTCAGTGATTTCTGTATATACAAGGGCAAACAGATTATAGGTCTGGGAGCTGGTTGTCCTATGGATAGGCAATCAATTAAGATTCCTGTGCAATCCCTTTAAAGATAAAACAGGGGATTTTACTGCATAATATTTCTACTAGTCCATACGCAGTAGACTTCCCTGTATCAGTTGTGTGTTATCTATATGAAGAATCCTATGAGATATAATTCTTCCCTATTATCTATCAGATTCCTGTATTGTTTAAGGGAAAAAGAAATCCATATTGTTGAGCTGAGAAGAATAGATCAACTCCTGGAAATCCACCATCCAATCAATGAATACACAAGTGCCTAAAATACTCAATAGAAATTCATTTATTGAGACATTATGGAGATTGGCATCTTATCCGATATTTTGGGTCTTTGTTGTTGGGTGAGGCGACATACCACACAGTCCCATGATAGATGGAGGGTCCACATAATTTTATTTTTCCCCTGCGTTTGCATATATAAATGTGACGAACAAACCGAGAACCTGTCCATGGGCTCCTGCTAGATAAATGTGGTTCTGCGTCGCACACAAAGGGCCTATTTTGGATGAGGGAATTGTAAAGCTCTAATTCTATTTGTGCCGCTTGGAAATCAGAAGCCTTTTTTTTTCCACACTTGAGTTTTATTAGATTATTCCTCCGAGATGGTTTCTTTTTCCCGTCCAGACGCGTGGTGGAAGGCTGGTGAAGCAGTTGGCCTATAGTTTCAATAATCAAATTAACCATTTGGTACAAGTTTTAGCGAGGGCTCACATGTAGAAAGCACAACTCTGACAAAACAGTGGGCTGCGATCTGTCAGGCTGGAATAAGCTCTCCCCGCCTTTCATCCTTACAGGCCATTACAGATGGCGACAATGGGTTTTACACTGAAAAACAAACCTACAGACACTACAAAGGCAGAGATGAAGTCCACAACGCATTTGTTCACCGGACCATAGTGAAAAAAGGTTGAAAGTTACTGATAGAGGGAGGACCCGGAGAAAATGCATTGGAAAGGGGTGGGATGAGGTGTCAAGATAACAGGTCTTGTGTATTTTACACATAAAAGCAGAATAAACGGTAGAAGAAAAGTTCTTTATATAATGGTATTGGAGCACATACATACAAGGGGGAGGTAGATACCTCTATTACACTACAAAATAACACCTGCAACTATACACACAACATAAACTATACATATAACTATATCATCTATGAACCATCTATGAAATCTGCTACTTCATTTATTTCACATTTTATATCTTACCATTTACCCTATTTGACTTGATCTGGACAATGCCACACAACCACATCATATTCAGAATAATAACTGTATGTGCATGTAAGACATTTAAAGGGCCTGTCCAGAAATCAGAATCTTATCCACAGGATAGGTGAGGCGTGTAAAGTATGTATGTGACCCAATCTAATCACATACATGGGAGTCCCATGCAGACCCCTAGATCATAGCACTGGCCATTCTCTATATACAGCACTTAGCTATCTATATTGGCCCCACAGACTTTTAATGGAGCACAAAGCTAATAATTATCATTATTCCTAATAGGAAACAAGGGATTCCCTTTCTCATGACCGATTGGGAAACCTTGTAATAGGAACCCAGTAATTAGACATATTAGGGCACATTTACTAAGAATGTGGGAAACTGCACTAACAGTGCTCTGCCCGTGTATAATGCAGGGTGCGACAAATTCATTAAGAACGTTCGCCAGAAATCATGAATCTGGCACTTCCCTGCACTTGTCCGACAGAGTTCACCAACTTTTTGTGGTGCACCTTAAACATAGGGAATGCGACAGGCGCATGGGGTACACATACAGCCAAAATAAGACATTACAGAGTAATAAGATGGTCATATGAGGGCCCTGCTCCCAGGAGCTTACAATCTTTGAAATGGATACCTACCTTTCATAGCCTGTTATGAGCCTAAACTGTACTTATGGGTGACAGCTATTTTATTCAGGGACTAGGACTATGTTTGTTACAGATTATGTGGCGATCTATGAGATATGAAACTATTTGGGATGTCCACTGCAGGTCATATAGTGGAGGTATGTTCACATAAATGTATTGCTGTATATATCTGTGAGTATATATCAGTGTTCCCCGGGGAGTAGTAGGAACACTTTAATTCTTACACAAACAGAGATTATTTTAAATTATTTTATTTATATTTTATCCATGTGATTCATGTGATTAAATGAACCATATAATAATCACATGTATATTTTCTTGGTTTAATTTAATGTACATCTACAGCAAATGTTATAATATTTATCACATAAAATCCAGGATCTCTATACTAATAATAGTCCTGTCTGTACATTTTAGTGAATATCCTTCCATAGATATGATAGGAGTATAATATGTCTGACTTTAGAGGGGAAGTTAGTTCTATTCATTCACTGTTCCTAAATCTATTTACTCCCCATGAACATTCTATACACATGAAGAAAACAGCGCCACCTAGTGACCTACTTGTTCAATCCTTGGACTATAACTTTAATGTAAGTAAAGCAACTCCCTGAACCAGAGTACTTGTGTTTAATACCAGAGATACTCTTCTATAAATGCTATTATGAGGACACTGGGCAAAGAAACTGGATTAGCACTAATTGAGATCATTGGTTGCTGCTTATAAACCCAGGGAAGTCTTCTTGTCAATGACTGTGGATTCATTCTTCAAGCAAATACAGATCCCATAACAAATTTTCAGTAATAATATACTGGAGAATATGTAGCTTTATGTGAATTTAAGATACAATAAAGCAAAAAAATCAATGTAGATATTTACAGTGAGCTCAATACTGAGATTTCAAGCTAGATACAATTATTATCATTATTATCAGAGAAACGACAGGGTTAATATACCAGACTTGAAGATAATATATTACTGATATATAATGGAAAACAAATAAAAATAATACAAAATATACAGGACGGAAAACAGGACATATTGCAAGAATATATAGTGATCTGCTCTATTGCTGTTGATAACATTTATCGTACTGTGTATTATTTGCAATATTCACTTCTATGTATTTCATATATTCTCTATATTTGGAGAGAAGAGGACAATGTTTAAAATAAATATTTATTTAATTAAACTTATATTTTTTATATGAAATTTACTGAAATATTACAGAGAAAATATAGAGAACACATAAGAATTATAGATAGATAGATAGGAAATGATAGATAGATAGATAGATAGATAGATAGATAGATAGATAGATAGATAGATAGATAGATACATAGATAGATACATAGATAGATACATAGATAAATATAAAATAGATTATAGAAATAATACAAATCAAAACATATTTTGCTATCTTGAAATTTTGCAATTGTAATAAATATATATCGATATTAATGCATTTAGGTTACATTAAAAAAAAATATAATAAATGTACAAAATGTATTTAGGTCACAAAAAAATAATATTCAGCTGTGTCCTATTTTTTGTTGTTGCATCTTGATACAACTTGTGAGCTCCATACACCAGTTTTATAGACTCTTTTGTGTGTTTAATATAGAGCACAGTTAGATTTGGCAATGAGGGCAGAACATGGGGTTCACATTCCAGAAAATCTGACTATTTGTGAGTCTTTGTTTGGGGGGAAAAATAAACCCATTAGTTTCCGCAGAGGTGAAAAGCTTCCCCCTGACCAAAATGTGTATTGATATTCATGAGGACAAGAACGCATAAAGATAAATTGCTGTAGTAAGTGCGTTTGGATTCGCATTAGTCTTTGCAGGCCTTTACATAGGAACCAGGGGAGAAGACTGATGCCTCTGCAGCTATTCTCCCCTGCTGTCCAGGCCACCAGAAAAGAAAAAAATAAAGCACATGAAGAATCCTGCAATTTGTCACCAAAACCTTGTCCCCATTTATTCTCCTCCCTTCCCTGCCACCATGGTGCCAGGCAGCACAGCCTTCCTTCATCACCCCTGGCCATAAACCTATCAGCCTGTACCATAAAACTCTACTAACTTTATGACTCCTTGTGACTCCAAAGTGTATCTTTGTTCCAGACAAGGACTTTGGTGAGAGACTTTATTTTATCAAATGCAATAAAACACCCTGTAGCTACAAAGTGTCATCTTAATGTGCTTGTTTTTTGCCTATTGACTCTAGCTGTGAATTAGTTGGTAAGTACTGTACCACTTAAATCCCCCCATTAAGCCTTTATGAGTGCGTTACTTTAATTATGCACTTGTTATAGGGGTAATGAATGCACTTGAACTAATTATCCACATGTTAGGATCATGGAAAATACCCACACTTTGTTTACAAGGGTGTTTTTTTTTCGGTGCCTCACCCACTGGTGGCCTGAGAAGAAAGGATGATCTAGATAGATCACAGTGAGCACAGAACATGCTGCCAAGCTGATACAAATGACTCCAAAATGAAATTGTGTGCAGGGGAAATGAAGAGAATAATGAATGTTTTCTTCCTCACAAGATCCACCCCAGGCATTGGAATGGGAACCATCATCTCTGTGTAATAATGTCACTTGCTTGGCAATTTGCAGGCTCTTGGTGGAAGGAGATGGTTGCACTGTGAGAACAGGGCCATTAAATCTAATAATAATAACAACAATAATAACAACAATAATGAATATATAGATGTAGCTATAGATATAGCAGAGCTCAGCATGGCACATAACAATGCAAAGCTATAATGACAGACATAGAGAGAAAGAGAAAGAAAAAAAAAAAAATATATATATATATATATATATATAGTATTGATATAAGAAAGAGTCATATGTGTAATACTGTTCCCCACGAAGAGCTATATGAATTATGTGACTGTGACAACTAGGATGCAACTCTAGTAGCACTGCTACATCTCTGAATGTAAACTGAATACTAAAATCATATTAATAACTTCAAATAAAGATATTCCACAATAGTAGATGGGATTTTCATATAAAATGCTGTGAAATGCAAACAGACTTACTATAACTATATTCTTGATTTTTCTTGCTCCATCTCCATGTATACAGAAAACCTTGCACAGCCTTTCGCATTATACAGCACAGGTAGTGCCCTGGCCAAGGTGCTGATGCCTGCATTGTGCCTCCTTGGCAGTGCAAGTGAATTTTGGGCTATAGCGGAATGTGTAACCCCTTGCATTAAAACTCATATGACATAGAAAATACACCCAGCAAATAAGAGTTAAAAACACAGCATCCCATTTTATTGCCATAGGTATATATGATCAGTTAAAAGCTAAAGGGGGGGAAATTGGATCAGGGAGAATCGTCACCCAACTTTCATTATTTGCAAAGAGTGTGATTGAATTAAAGGGCAGGGAGCTGGTTAGAAGGGAGAGGATGGTGTGCTATTAAATCCTAATTAGAGATGCAGGAATCAATGATAGGGAGGTTGGACAGCTAAGTCCCCCCAGTGCCAGCCCAATAGACTGATGAGTTATTGTCATGTAAAAAGCGCCAGCAATAAGACCAACCGCTTTGCTATTGTCCAAGTGGAAAGAGCCAAGTTTATTATGAGGACTCTATGCTCTGGAGACCTCAGGCAAGGCATCTCATAGGAGGCTTTTTGATAAAACTAGGCTCTGCTGCTAGTAAGGAGGCCAGTGCTGAGGCAGGCGTGGAGCAGAGCACATCACCTCCTCCAAGTCATCACCAGCAGAGTCCTCATCTCTCTGTCTCTTCTTTACCTCCTTGGTGAGACTCCCAGAGCCTTTTCAATGTATAAAATGGAATATTCTTACCTTAACTCCTCTGCCTATGAGTCCTGCATGGCTGGCATGGACACCTCCAGCCTGGCATCTGCCTATGCAGACTTCAGCTCCTGCAGCCAAGCCAGTGGCTTCCAGTACAACCCTATCAGGACCACTTTTGGGGCCACCTCAGGCTGCCCATCCCTCACCCCAGGATCTTGCAGCCTTGGAACTCTCAGGGATCACCAGAGCAGCCCTTATGCAGCAGGTAAGGAGGTCTTCTCCTAAGCTTCTCCCCCCACCCCAATTCTTGCAAGGATCTTGTATATAGGAATCCTTGATTGCATTTGAAAATGGAAATGTGTTTAGTATTTACCAAACGAAATTTGCTTACACAAATGAAAGAATTTATCACGTTAGAAGCGATTGCAGGCGAGGAGTAATTCACTTACAGGGTTACACTATCCTGGTAGTCACACCCGAACCGCCAACAAAATTATCTTAAGCTGCCAAAATGATAGGCATAATTTATTTACTCTGGGATGAGACGTAAAGCTTAGCAAATAATTAAATAACCCAAGAGAAAGACTCATCACACCAGAAGACACTGTCCCAAAATGCTGCGACTGCTGCAGCTGCTGCTGCCCACCACCTGGGCATCACCCTACCTGGGCATCACCCTACACATTATTACTCACTTTATCAGGATTTCACCAAATTTACTACCACACAGGAGAGATACATTACACTAGGTGACACATGAAGACCCACTTGTATCTCATTTAATTTTGAAGTTCTTAGGAAGGATATGTATTTATTATTGGGTGACTACATGTATGTTGTCTAGTATTATATATACATCACATCGTCCCCATTACCATATATATTATAGTCATTTATGCACTGTTATACATTTTTATTATTTTATGTTTTATTCTTTTTGTTTTATTTGATTCCTAACTTGCTGTTTCTCTGACTCCTGCAGTTCCTTACAAGCTGTTCACTGACCATGGTGGTCTCAATGAGAAGAGGAAGCAGAGGAGGATCAGGACCACCTTCACCAGTGCTCAGCTAAAAGAGCTGGAGAGGGTGTTTGCTGAGACCCATTACCCTGACATTTACACTAGAGAGGAGCTGGCTCTGAAGATAGACCTCACTGAAGCCAGAGTACAGGTACAAGATAACATCTTATCTTCTATCGATCTAATAGATCTAAAAATAATAATTTATCAATATGATTTTAATCAATATTTCTAATTTACTGAATCTACTTGTAGAAAGTGTTATAAGAAATATATGAGTAGGAAGATACATATGTTGCAAAATTAATCAAAATTATTATTTTTCTTTTCCTCTTTTCCTCCTCTTCCTCCTCCTTCTTGAACACCTCCATCACCAATATGACCCATACATCTCCCATCTGCCCTATAATCTATCACCCACTTCCAGGTCTGGTTCCAAAATCGTCGTGCAAAGTTTAGGAAGCAAGAAAGAGCAGCAGCAGCTGCAGCAGCTGCGGCCAAGAATGGTTCTTCTGGGAAGAAATCAGACTCCTCCAGAGATGATGAGAGTAAAGATGCCAAGATCACAGACCCTGACAGCACTGGGGGCCCAGGTAACAACCCCAACCCAACCCAAAGCTGTGGTGGTGGCCCCAGCCCTACAGGATCTCAAGGATCGGTTGGTCCAACAGAACAAATCAAAGGTGGAGTGCCAGGATCTGGAGGTCTGTCATCTGCAGGGGTGGTGGGGGGCACAGGAGGAGCACAAGGCTGGGCCACTGGTCCAGGTGGTACCATCACCTCCATCCCTGACTCCTTAGGAGGTCCATTCGCCAGTGTGTTATCGTCCCTGCAGAGACCCAACAGTACCAAAGCCACTCTAGTCAAAAGCATGTTCTGAACTAGCCAGCATGAGCACTAGTGCTGAGATCTGCAAGGTCAATGACCATGATGATGATGATGATGAGGGACCTCAGCTACCTGTCCAACACAACTCAGAACCAGCAGGTGGAACCACATCTAGTGGACTCTCTGGATCATACAGGTGAATTTTGGCTTCAGGGGAAAGAAGGATGAGTGCAGACTCCAGCAGATAGTATCATTGACTGGTACCAGGGGCTTTAACATGACCACCTAGTATAATTGGTGTGGTGAGGATGCCAAAAGCCTGAGCACCCAGCAGCAGATCCTTTCTAGACCTCCCAGACCTCCACAAAATCATCTAAAGGACAATTTTTATCTGTACAGACATTTTAACTCATCCACTGCCAGTGGGACAGGCCAGTGAGGCAGTGGAAGGGTTAAACAAGGCACCCACTGCGTCTTCTTCTTCTTGTCTAATATTTGAATTATTAGCACTAAGTTTCACTAGGTTTCTTCTGGTTTAGTCTTTGCTGGACATTACATGGACAGGAATAATTTGCACTGTGTTGCAGGGTCTGTCTTATTCTGCATTGGGTGTAACGAGAATCTATTTATTACATTGTTTCACATTCATTTTTTATGTTTTTTTTTTTTTAAATTCATTTGTAAAGGCACAAGACCTCTAGATATTAGTTGGATGTTGATGCTTTCTCTTCCTGTGTCTTTCCCAGCAGTGTTATAATGTGACAGTCGTATGGTGTTATTATGAGTACACAATGTCGACCAATTGTTGAAGTAAATGATGTGGAATCCTTTAGTCTATTCAATGTCTCTATAGAGAAAAGGATCTGGATCCTCTACTGTTTGTTTGTCTGTTTTATTTGTTCAAATTTTTATTTATTTTTATTTTTTTTTTATCAAATGGATTTCACAAATTTTATTTCTTTTTTTTCTTAGAATCTGCATGTTGTATTTTATTTTTATTTCTTTTTTTTCCCCTCCCCCAAATCCTGAGCACATTAACCTCGTTAATTAAATGTTCAGGGGGTTCACTTATTTATATGTAGTTATTATGAATGCTTATTTAAAAAGGGAACGATTTTTACATGTACATTTTGTTTTTTTGTTTTTTTTTAAAGAAAAGTGTGCCATTTATTTGATTGTTGGTAATAAAAACTGAAAATGCAAATAAATTGCCTTGTATTTGTAATATATTTCAGTATTATTTTTGTTCAGTCGGATTTTTTAAGTATTGTTTACATCATCATCACTATATATTTAGGACATGTAGTTTCAGAGTTATTATGGATTGATCTGTCTCACAAGCATTTTAACACACAACAGAATAGTTATTTAGCAGAATGTTATTACCATTCTTTTTTTTTTTGTTTACAACCATTATGGTATTATTTATTTATATATATATATATATATATATATATATATATATATATATATATATATATATATATATATATATATATCGTTTTATAGGAATGATTAATAACATAATTTTAGTAAATATTTAATTTTATTACACTATTATTACCATTCATTTATTTTATTTTACAACCATTTTAATGCGGTTTATAGAGATTATCAATAATATATAAAAATATAGATACATAAGGATAGACCATATGATAGAAAAGGGAAATACATTTATTTTAGGATTTGTTTCTTGAAGCATCATGGTTTAATATTATCTGTTATTTATGGAAAAAGATCACTATGTTATTGAGTTTCATACCTTTATAGTGGACATTTGAGAAGACAATAGGGGTAAGTATAAATGATGGGTGACTTTAATGTGTATTTGAATGTAACATCAGTAATCAGTCTTACAGAGGAGATTAGCATCAATTAAGCTTTGCATACATTCAAATGAAAGGAGCCATTGACCTCTACCAGCAAGTGCAAATCATTCACTTCAAGTGCTCTGCTCTACAGTAATATACAGGCTCGTACCACACTCCTGACACTATACACAGCCCTGCCTGCCCTATATATACCCTGCTGGTATACACAGCCCTGCCTGTCCTATATATACCCTGCTAGTATGCACAGCCCTGCCTGCCTTATAAATACTCTGCTAGTATACACAGCCCTGCCTGCCTTATATATAACCTGCCGGAATATACAGCCCAGTGTGCCCCATATACCTTGCTAGTATATATACCCTGCTGGTATATACAGCCCTGACTGTCCTATATATACTTTTCTGGTATATATATCCCTGTCTACCCTATATATATATATACCCTGCTAGTATACACAGCCCTGCCTGTCTTATATATACCCTGATAGTATACACTACCCTACCTGCCCTATATGTACCCTACTAGTATACACAGCCCTGCCTACGTGTTTTATATATACCCTGCTGGTATATACGGACCTGTCTGCCCCATATATACCCTGCTGGTATATACAGCCCAGTCTTTTCTATATATACTTTCCTAGTATATATAAATCCCTGTCTACCCTATATATACCCTGCTGGTATATACAGCCATGTCTTGCCTGTCCGGTAAGTCTTCTGCTAGTATGCACAGCCCTTTTTCATTATTTACCCTGCTAGAACACACAGCCCAGATACCTAGATAGTACACCATTATATATATGTATATATATAGCGAAAGAGAGAAAAATAGATAGATTAGTTTTATGCGGTCACTGCCCTGTATTTTTCATAAAACACATTTTCTATGACAATAATCTTTCCATGGTTAGTTTACATCGCGTATGCAGAATAAATAGCTAATGTAAGCTCTGTGTGTATATAGTATTTCTCATGAGCACAGTCGCTGTATACAGTACATTGCATCAGGTGTATCTATAGTATGTATACCTTATATAGTATGTATTACCTTATATATTTATTATTGCTAGTTATACAGATACATCACAGAGAGAAATCCTCTGCTAATGTTGTGTATCTATCTATCCATCTGTATATATGTAATATTCACGGTAAATATAAACACTCATACACCCGACATGGATTGTTTAACCCCTGGTGCTCTTCTGCTTATGGAAGGTAATGTACAGGAATACTGTATGCATGAAGATCAATGTATTTTCTATTATAATATTTTAATGTAACCTCCGATGACTACTGTCTAATCATTTTATATCGGTGTAAACGAATTTCGGGATCAAATAGTGACACCGGACCGGGGAGGCAGCATTGTATAGTACAGGTTAGAACAATTGTTCTTAATAGTAATGATTTTATTTTACTATTATTGCATTATTCTGACATGTATAATAATAATAATATTCATATATATTTTTTTTTATCATAAATGTTGTTAGATATGAAAGAACTAAAGCTTTATTCTTATCCCTCTAAGGTAATTGTATAATTTGTATTATTGGTCAGGTATAAGGAGTCGCAGTGGGGATGGTTTTCTTTAATATGTATCATTATTATTCTTTATTTATAACTATCTTATTACACAAACGCTATTATACTACTACATGACCACTATTACTATATTATTACTACCATTAATAGCGTGATTTCCCTGGTTAGTATTTTATTAATATAATTATAAAATCCCTACCACTTCCATTAATAGAAAGGTTAATATTATTATTGATAACACTCTAATTATTATCGGCATTAATACTATTATTATTATTCCCCTATTCAGATATATTTTTGGCACCTGCCTCTATATTTACAGGTGTGAAAAATATTTTTAATGTTCAACTAACTGATTTTCCCAGTAATCACAATCCAACGAATGTGCATCTTGAATATTTTATACAAAAATACTTTTCATGTGTTATTTTAGTATATCTGATGGAAATTATAAAGTGCATGTGTCTGAACGAATCTTCATGTTCTTCTTCTCCTTATCCCCAGCATAACATCCATGTGAAGCATTGTACAGAGAGCTCAGCTCTGTATGTTCTCTATACATTGTATCACCATTATATATGACTACTCCTTGCATCTACCTACATGAAGGTATGTAGTTTCCTTATTTTATTGTCGAGCCTGCAATATTTTGTTAAAAATGTATTTTATTTATTATTATTATTAATTATTATTATTATTATTGTTATTATTATTATTATTATTATTATTATTATTATTATTATTATTATATCCTGGATAACTCTAAGGGATAATGGAGGTAAATCCAAAATATAAAAAAAATATAGGAAATATTGCCAGTATGCTGTATTTTTTAAATTCCTGTCTCCTATGAGAGTAGATAACAGGAGACAGCACTGGTGTCATGTCCTACAGTAATAACAGGTGGTATACTAAGGGAACTGGGTAGGATTTGTTCAGATGATTCCAGTCTGCTGAGGATCTGATGATAGCATAGAATGAGGTGAATGATTCATATATATTATTGATCATAGTTTGGTATATCCCCACCCTGAATATATGTCTCTGGGTGCTGATGGCACTTCACAAATGGCTTAATTTATAATATTCTATTAGAAATGTATATTATTTTTCATTTGGAGCATATCTGTGACAATGTCTTTTGGCATATTTTGTTGCAAGTTGAACTGGAAAATTGTGGTTAAGATGTAATTATTATTAATTCGAAAGAAATTGAATCATCCACAGTTTGTGATACCTTACAGATGCAACTTATTGCGATCTATAGTGTTAAATTCCCAGTACAAAAATATGATTAAAAGCAGAATCTTTACATAACCATCTCCTTTTGGTTGGTTATCAAATAAAAATGCTGTCTGTCCTACATAATGTCATGTTTTTTTTGCAAGAATACATGCAATAATACACCTGAATGATGCCTCTTTTCACTTTTAAAATAAATAAATGGCACATAGCCAGTGATATATGTGGAGAATTATAGAAATAGTAACTAACAGCTTCTCTATTATATTTGAAGTATAAACCCATTAGCTAAAGAATTTATTATTTGGGAGAAACATGTTTTTTTTTTTTAATTTATTCTATATAAAATCAAAATAGAAAGACCAACCAGAAGACAATTCCAGTAGAGTATACAAAACATATAAGCTACATCCATATTAATAATAATTATTATATTATAAGTTACATCCATCATTCATTGAACGCACTGATAAAAAAATAGAAATATGTGACCATTATGGATGTGATAAAGATATAAAGTCCTTCATAAATGTATGATAATAATTAAAGAGAAATACAAAAAATACATATAAATAATTCAGCCTAGAGGTCAAGCAGAGATCCTACATGGCAGAATATGGCGTCCATAGGCACTGGCATTGTGTAATTGTGTTATGCTAAGTGTTATTAATATTTCTATATTATTATTTGTTATATGTTTTATAGTTTCAAAAAAATAAATGTGTAGTGGTGAGTACTGTGCACTGGTATGCAGGTTCTGTCCCTTTCTGTATGTGCGTAGAAGTGACATAGTTTGAAGCTGCTGGGCCCCAATCGAAAGTCCACCAATTATAATGTTTTGTGCATAGTACTGGACTTCCCATAGGGGAAAATATGCCTTATGGATCCTCTATAACCTCTGGACCAAGTCATGAAAAGGATATTTTCACCAAGATACATAAGGGCAGCACGGTGGCTTATTGGTTAGCATTCCAGCCTTGCAGCGCTGGGGACCTGGGTTCAAGTTCCAGGGTCAACATCTGCAAAGAGTTTGTATGTTCTCTCGGTGTTTGCGTGGGTTTTCTCCGGGTCCTCCAGTTTCCTCCCACACTCCAAAACATACTGGTAGGATGATTACATTGTGAGCCCAATTGGGACCGATTTGGCAAACTCTGTGCAGCGCTGTGTAGTCTGTGTGCGCTATATAAATTAAGAATTATTACTATTATTGCTCCTAACTCTGTACATATGTACTACGTTTACTACGTTTGATGTTAACAAAGCCATGTAGTAGAAGGCTTATGGGTATGGATTGCAGCCCGTTCAAGGCATCAGTTATCCATCAAGTGTGGATTTTGCAAAAAAGTGGATACAATGCAGCAAAAAGCAATCCTATATATAGGATCCTAGAAATGTGCACCCTAGCTTAATATTAATGACCATTTGCTGGTTAATGTAAAGAAAATATAAGGCTCATTTCACACTACCGTTTAAATCTCCGTTCCTTACCTCTGGTAAAAAAAAAAACAACTTTTTTTTCAAATGGAGAAAAAGTACTGGAGCCACCGTCATTTTTTTGCGTAAAAAAAACGCATGCAAAATGGATACCTGCCTAAACGGAACATAACGGATGACATAAAATTTATATTGATGTCAACTGAATTTTTTATTGATACGTTAAACCTTTACTTTTTTTTATAAAGAAGGTTTGAATGCTGGAAATATTGCAAAACATCAGAAAGCAGAATCATGACCATTGGAAAGGTAAGTGGCGCCCTCTAGTTGAGAAGAAGATTAGGACAGGCTGATCTCAATCATGTCCCCACATTTTACTATGTATAGTTGTTTTTTCTTAGACCTGCATGTAAGAGACAGTGATCCTGAAGTTCTGGGTGATTCTTTGGGTGCATTCACACAGATATGAGATGTGTACAGTCAGCGTTTTTTATGCAGGAGCTGGAGGCAATGATATCATTGGGGTGCACACATAAGGCTTAGTGGAAATGGCAGTAATGTAGGGCAAAATACTGGTGGAAAATAAGGCAAATAAAAGAAGGTTCTGGAAAAAAAATAAAACAGTATTAAAAGTGCTATGGCAGCATATTTTTCTGAAGAATGCTGCGTATAAAGCCATCGGAAATGTTTCATTTGAGCTTGGCTTGTATGGGGGCAGAACAGGCTGCTGCTATAGAGCTCACAGTGGATGGGAGAGCCGCTCTCTTAGGACCAGTTCCCATCTATGATTTTGTTTCGATTTTACAGATAGTGGATAGTTTTTTTTCCCATTGATTTGAATGGACTTACAATGGTCTCCGTTAGTATCCGCTTTCATTTTCCATAAGACAGATGGTATTGAGGCAGGCTTCTACCAACATAGGCACACTGGGGGCATAGCCTGGGGGTGCATACATCCACGCGACAGAGATCAGAGAGTCCTTACAGGAATAGATGTCGCCCGCTCTATCTTTTTCCCTTAGTGTGGCAAGATGTGCAATACCGCCATTAAAACGGATGAACGTATTGCCCATTGAAATGCATGCGGCCGCATCCTACCCCTACCATAGTGTTCCAGTGAAAGAGCCTGATTTGTATCAGTTTGTTCTATCCGGTTTTTCATACTGAGCTCTGACGTCACATTCCAGAGTTTCAATGTGACCTCTAGTGGCCAGAGCTAAGAAATAGAAAAATTGGATGGCTATAAAGTAACTGACACTAACGGAAAGCAAGGAATTCCTTTTTTTTTTCATACTAATCCATTAACACATCCATTTAAATTACAGTCAGTTTAGATAGTTACATAGTTTATACGGTTGAAAATAGACACATGTCCATCATGTTCAACCAAGGAAGGGATCGGATGAGGAAGGGACTTTGTTTAGAAAAACTACAAAACAGAACCAAAAACACAAATGGTAACTTGCCCATAGACCCAGTTCACACTACCGTTTAATTCTTGTTCCTTTCCTCTGTTAAAAAAGAATGTAGGTTTAATACATCAGTTAAAGATCCCATTTCCTTTAAAAGAAATCTACCATCAAAGCCAAGCATGATAAACCAGGGACACTTACTCCTAGATCCAGGCTGATCTGTGACTGTGGTAATCTTCTTATATTTGTTTTCCATGGCCTCCTTTCTTCTAAAATCAATGTTTACAATTATGCTAATGACCCAGAAGGGCTCTGAGGGCGTAACTTTCTTCCCATGCTGGTACACTCCCCCAGCACTTTTCCCTTCCTTCTGCCTCTTGCACAGTGTAACAGCCTGCAGAAAGGAGGGGCTATGGTAACACCCCCTGAGCCCTTCTGGATCCTTAGCATAATTTTAAAAGTTTATTTTAGAAGGAAGGAGGCCATGGATAACAAATATAAGAAGATTACCACAGTCACAGTGCCTGGATCTATGAGTAAGTGTCCCAGGTTTATCATGATGGATTGTGATGGTAGATTTCCTTTAAGAATAAGTGAGCACAATCCCCGCTCTATTATCCTATCAGCTTACAACATAATAGTTAAAAAGAATTATGTGATGTCCAATAAAATAGTCAAATCTAGTCCCAGAAATGGAGTCAATGAGGCTTTTCCTTAGAGGAAATCATCTTTCCCCCTTTCTACAAGAGACATTGATGAGACAATTATTGATTTCCATTTTCCTGCAGCATCTGAATAGTAAATCCTGGATGGCCCAATAGTCTTCTAGTACTTTAATGCTTGCAGATTGTGGGATACAATTTGTCTATTATCATAAGAGATCATTATTTATTACTCGATACATTTTTGCATTTTCCAGGAATTAATTTCAACAACCTTTTTATTTAGTTATTTCTGGGGTCTGGAATATTTCCAAGTCCTGACTGTCCCTTCTGTGCACTGAGGCCAGAGTTGTGGTTTTATCAATGACAGACACTTAATGAGGGAAAATGATATTTTCTTTCCATCCATCAATATCCTCTATAATTGATACTTCCTTACCAGTTGTGTTACTGCAAATAGACATTGAGCAGTCCAGTCATATTATCAACAAAACTCCTCTTACATATTCAGTGTGATCATACCACCTGTAATCATACCTTCATGTGTGTTGTTAGTAGCAGCAGGATTGTAGAAATGCATTTATATTCCAGGATTGTAGCTGGACTCGGAGCACTGGGAGATTTTTCTCTTTACTGTCTTATATGATCTTGACATCCAAAGTGCTCTGCAGCGCCTCCCATGTACAGAATTATGTAACTAGAAGCCTTACACGGTGCAAAGAGAGGGGCTGTGCTGTGCTCAGTTCACTCACCAGTGCACCCTAGTTCTCCAAGTCCAGATTCAATCATGGAATATGAAAAGCTCATCTGCATAAAGTAAAAAAAACCAACTTATTTTCTGTACAAAAATACTGTGTGCTGTTTCCGGGTTGCAAACAAAAGGTCCATATTTTGTTGTTTGCGGGCGCTCGTGCGCCGATGACTGCAGTCTATTAACGAATAAGACTTGCTCTATAATTTGGGGCCCTGGCACGCGGTTCATACATGAGGCTGAGGAAACCACAGTAGGAATAAATGGAGATGTGTGCTAGTTGTTTCATGTATAAACCAAAAATGGGACAGGGGTAATGAGGGAGAAGTTGAGGGTGCAGTTTTTTTTTCTGGGCTACATTATGGTCCAGGCCAACACAGAGGGAGAATGAAACAGCTGCTACTGATTTACTCCATAAGTGATGCTTATCTCTGCTCTCAGCTTTATTGTACAGTACATTTATTGCCGCTATGTATTATATGCTGGTATATTTGTATTCACCACAGGTACATTTTTATGTGTATGGTCTATATGTATATTCTCAAGTTTAATGTGTTAGATGCAGACATTGAAAAGGATGTTCATATATAGGGCCCCAACACAAAGTTTGCATCAGGGTCCATTATAGTCTTGTTACGCCACTGGTCTCCAGACACCAGTTCAAAGGATATTGAAAAGAACATTTAACACACAAGAGAGGGAAATGCTAAAAATGAAGATTGTCATTCACATAATGACCAGAACAACGAGGAAGACAGACATGTGAGACAGATTACATGGAATCTATGTAGAGGAGAAGAGTGAGTCACAGCAGCTAGGTGTCCAGCCACCAGTACAGAGGATTGAAAAATGAGGTTCACAGGTCCCGTGTTCTCTCTGTGTTTGCGTGGGTTTCCTCCGGGTCCTCCGGTTTCCTCCCACACCCCAGAACATACTGGTAGGTTGATTAGATTGTGAGCCCCAAGGGGAGAGGGACCGATATGGCAAAACTCTGTGCAGCACTGGGTGATCTGTGTGCTCTATATAAATAAATTATTATTATAGGTGACGTGCCAACATTTCACATTTGCAAAAAAAAAAAAAAATTTAAATAAGGAATTTTCTTGCATACTGCAAAGGTTCATGGGTAGAGATGAGCAGAGCCGGGTCACTGTGTGGTCGCAGATGGAAATGAAAGAGACGGTCTTGTTAATGTAGCACATATTCTTGCATTAAAGAACAACATCCATCATCTCATGGAAATCTAATTAAAACTTGGTCCATGTTCCTGAGAGCCTGAGCCAAATGTCTGCTGGAAGTATGGCCCCTGGACAGTCACAACATCCTTAATGGCTCTTTCGCTGAGGAAGCCAAAATGTAGTAATCACCTGTTTGGGATTTCAATTTAGCTCTTGCATTAAAAGCAAAAACATGTGTAATCTTAAAGTAAGGTATTTGTCATTAATTTAATGCAAGCTGTCACCACAATGTGTTCTGCTAAGAGGAGTAGCCTTTAGTGATAACCTCAGCGAATCTCCTGAGTAAGCATTTCTGAGGGGAATCAGATTTATTAACACTGCTTAGTAAGCCGGTGGACAGAAAAACAGCAACACCAATACACTGCTTAAAGGGATTCGGGCAGCACTTTTAGTGTGGTCTTACACAGCTGTGCTCTTAGCTCTTTGCATTTCATATGTGACTTTTCATATGTGTTCCATTCTGTAGGCACTGCATCACACATTCAGGGACACTTTGAATTTTGTTTCTATCCCCCAGAGTTTCCGAGATATCAGCCCCAGTATCTGACCATTTAAATCTTCTCCACTGTCAGAGAGGAGGTGCTGGACCAACCTGAGGAAGTTGCATCTGTTTTGCTAATCTTTTCAGTGTTAGAGAAAATTAGCATAAAACACGTCCACTCCTCTGCCCCAGCACCTTCTCTCTGACAGTGGAGAGGATTATAATGGTCACATACTGGGACTGATATAATGGCAACTGTGGGGGATAGAAAAAATTCTAAGTTCCCCTGAACATGTGAAGCAGCCCCTTGGTGTGTGAATTGCCACGTGTGAGGTGGTGAAAGGTCCTCTCCAACTGCTCCATAGCCACTCCTCTCTGCCCTGAACGACTGCTATGGTTTTCACCACACCTAAGAGTTTAGTTTAGTTTAGTCGAGGTAGTGGGGAGCGTAACGGCATGACGTAGCACGCAGCACGTCACGCGGCACAGCCGCCCTCTACACCTCCCGTACCCCACGCTGACCTGGCTGTCCTAGGAGGAGAGGAAGGATCCGGACCCCCCCCGTGTCGCCTTGCAGCGGTAGCGGCACTGCCGTGCACACCGATACCTTCTGTGCCCGGCACCCACCACTGAAGGAGGAGGCTGCCGGTTTGTGGCGCATTTTGTGGCGCATCTTTCTGGCGCTTAGGCGCCGAAGTGACGGGGAGCCCGCAGGGCACTGTACCCTGACCTGGTGGGTCTGAGAAGACGAGCGGGGTGTACACGATGCCCGATGCCGGATGCGTGCTGACCCGGAGGAGGGCGTTCTGAGCCCGCTGCTGAGGCGGAGAGGCTGGAGGGCTATCCAGGGTGTCGGCGCGACCGGAGACAAAGGTGGCAAGAAGCTCTTCGTGTTTGGTCCCTGCTCTGTATGCTCGAGACAACTGCATCTAGAAGCAGCCCGTGTGACGGGTGAAATGTCCCACTTCTTGTCGGATCGTCTGGTTGGGTGAGATGTGTCTGGCCCTAACTTTTTTTTTCTTTTTTTTCCTCTCCCATGTATCAAGCGGGCTATACACAGTACTATCTTTGACTTCCTCCTAACCATTATAACACCTGCATGATTTTGGCCTGCTATCTGTCTGCTGCTTCCCTGCTATTTCGCCTGATATATGCCAGCCATTAGTATCCTTGCTTCTAACTTTTCTAACAGTGCTAAGCAGCAAGCTATATATTTGTGACCTGCTAAAGAATGCTGAAGATAAGCTAATAACTACAACGTGGTAATTGTGACATTTTGTGCTATACGAACTCTGCACATAGAACTTTCTAAACAATTGGTCACTATACTGGGGCGAACGGTCCCTGTTTATGACTATGCCTGCGTTTTAGAATTTACCTATCCGCCTTGCAGAATATGGTGTGCTGCTTTTTTCCTCTTATACTGCTTACTAATTTTCAGGGTCCAGCATCTCCGTTACCGCACTAATCTTACATTGATCATTGTCAAGTGTGAAGTATATGTTGTGGCACCATTAAGCTATCTGTTTACTGCTTCCCTGCTATTTCGCCTGACATATGCCAGCCATTAGTATCCTTACTTCTAACTTTTCTAACAGTGCTAAGCAGCAAGCTATATATCTGTGACCTGCTAAAGAATGCTGAAGATATGCTAACTACTACAACGTGGTATTTGTGTCATTTTGTGCTATACGAACTTTGCACACAGAACTTTCTAAACAATTGGTCACTACACTGGGGCGAACGGTCCTTGTTTATGATTATGCCTGTTTTCTAGAATTTACTTATCCGTCTTGCAGAATATGGTGTGCTGCTTTTCTCCTCTTATACTGCTTGCTAATTTTCAGGGGCCAGCATCTCCGTTACCGCACTAATGTTACATTGATCATTGTCAACTGTGAGGTATATGTTGTGGCACCACTAAGCTGTTAGATTTGGGCCCTTGGTTTCGCTCTTTGCTCAGTGGTAGCATTTCTTGGTATAGGGGAGATTCCTCTGGTAACCAGAGATGCCTCCCAAAAATAGCTCAAGGAAGTCCTTGGGGGCAGCTTCCCCCAAGGAGAAAGAGAAAGGAGGGGCTAAAGGAGATAACTCCACAAAGTTAGATAAACTATGGAAGTCCCCCCCAGTTAAAACACGTACAGGTTCGACTTTACAAAAAAATCCTGAAAATGAGACTTTAGACCCCAAAAATAAATCACAAGGCACAAGAACAGCTACGGTAGAGGGAGAGGAACAGGAGGTAGACGAACCAAATATGGGGGGAGAAAACGAAAACGTAATGTTAAAAGAGATCTTAGACTCCATAAAAGCATGCAATACAGCTATATTGGGCCTTACAGATCAGGTTGGCGCCCTGAGAGGAGACGTCTCTCTCTTGAGAGATGAGCTGAATAGTGTAAGAGAAAAACAAAAAACTGCAGAAGTCAAAATCACTAATATTGAGAAGGAGGTGGGCACTCTTAAAAAAATCACCTCTCGTCTTGAGGTAGAGAATAAGGCCCTTAAAGGGAAAATAGCAGATATGGAGGATCGCTCAAGAAGAGCCAATCTAAGATTAATAGGGGTTCCAGAAAAAGCGGAGGGGGAGAACCCCGTAAGTTACATTAAAGAATGGTTCTTGAAGGAAATAGGGAAGGAGCATCTCTCCCAATATTTTGACATTGAACGGGCACACAGAATCCCGGCAGGACCCTATATCCCGGGGAATACCCCTCGCACTCTTATCTGCAAAACGTTACTTTCGAGAGATCGGGATATGATTTTGAAACGAGCACGTGAGTTAAAAGATCTATCAATCCAAGGGTCTAAGGTTGCAATATACCCGGACTTCTCTAAGGACACCCTCCAGAAGAGGAAGAGTTTTCTGGAGGTGAAAAAAAGGTTGAGAGACAAGGGAATCATTTATTCATTAATGTTCCCGGCCAAACTGAAAATTATTTACAAAGGACAGTCCCAGTTTTTTAGTACGCCAGAACAAGCTTCAGACTGGTTAGACCTTAAGGGACTATAAATTTGGATGTCGAGGCCATTATGGGTTGTCTCAGGTCAGCAACGGGGGGAAGGGGGGTGAGGGGGGGCGGGAAAGTGGCTGAAGTAGGTAGAGTTGTACTACGGTAGAACAGTTGGGGGGTATGGGGGGGGGAGGGGTGAACCGATGCTGGAGATGTTGTTTGGTCGTAGGGTGGCCCTTTCTTTTCTCTTCTTGTCTAGCGTGTTGATATAAATGGGTACCAGGTTTATAGTATGGAATATAAGAGGTTTAAAAGATCGCCTGAAACGCTGTATTATTTTCGACTATATTGTTAAACAACTTCCAGCGATTGTTATTTTACTGGAGACACATCTTGATAAGGAATCTCTGAAGCTTGTGGAAAAGAGGTGGGCCAGCCAGACGTACAACTCAGTTCTTTCAACTTTTTCTAGAGGAGTTTCTATTCTGGTGCATAGATCAGTCGACTTCCAAATATTGGAAGCTAGGTGTGACCCCGATGGAAGATATGTATTTCTACTAGGTATTCTAGATGGCATTAAATGCGTTGTGGCAGGAGTATACATACCCCCCCCTTCAGATATGATGTATTGATATGTTTATTGCGCTTTATGGAGAAGGCGGGTGAATGCCCGGCTCTGGTCCTTGGTGACTTTAACGCCGTAATGTCGGAAAAACTTGACCGCCTAGGGAAAAAAAACCCGGCAAGTATTGAGACGGGAGATACCCCCTTTGCTAGGTTCTGCCATGAAGTGGGTTGGAGAGATGTGTGGAGATCTTTAAAGGGGGAACAACAGATTTTTTCATGCTACAATCGCTCCCATAACACCTTCTCCAGAATTGACTTAGCGTTGGCTAATGATCTTGCCATAGACCGGGTGGGGAAAATCCGGTATGATAACCGGTCCATCTCCGATCACTCCCCGCTGGTTTTGGAGTTGTCCGGATCTGTGAAACGTGGCTGTAAATTTTGGAAGCTTAATGCGCATTGGTTAGTCTTACTGACAGATGAGGATAAAATCAAGGAAATGCTATGTGGCTTTATTGATACGAATAGATCTGGGGCTTCCCTTGGGTTAATGTGGGATACCTTGAAATCCTTTCTTAGAGGGATATTAAATTCAGAAATCATATACCTGCGCAAGCAATGGGCCAGAAAGGAGAGGATACTAAAAAAGGAGGTAAAAGATAAAGAGAAGGCCTTGCTAGAGTGTGGTTCGAGTGAGCTGCGCGAAAGCTTTATTAAGGCACAAGAGGAATATAATAGTCTTATGGCAGACAAGGCGATCCAGAAATTATTCTTTCTGGACCAGAGGGCACATTGTGAGAGTGGGGTACCCTCCAAGGGACTTTTGCAGAAAATTAAAAAACAACAGGAGGAAAATAGAATAACGGCCATTAAAAATAATTTCGGGGACATAACTACTAACGCTGAGGAGATTAGGGATACTTTTCTAAAATTCTTTCAAGGTATTTATGCGTCAGACTTGGAGGTGTCAAGAGGGGACATAAGGGGGGGCGTGGCCGAATGCCGAGCTAGGAAGTCGCATACCGGCGAGCTCCCGGGATCCTGACCTCCATCCTGTAAATTGGATAGCCATCCGTGGCTACACTCACCTGGGCACCTGGCACAGACTTCCCTGGAGCTTCGGGGACGAAGTGGCACCTGCCGTTTGGAGCCCCGGCCGTGTCGGGGTGACGGATTTGGAGCCCAGACGCCGCTCCGGAGCACGTGAGGCCGGACCGTGCCGCTGCCTGTGACCTGCGCCTCTGCGATCCGGGACCTGGTGCCGGCGGCTGACGCGGTGTCAGTTCTCCCGTCCGAGACTGAGGGCGGCCGTGGTGGAGTGGAGCGCGCGGCACGTGGTACGCCGGCGCCATTGAGAAATTGGCGCGCCTCTTCCTCCTGCTGTCCGGGCGCTGCCTGTGCGCCTGCATCTCCTTCTGGGACCCGGTGCCGGCGGCAGGTGAGGTGTCGGTCCTCCGGTCCGGGACTGAAGGCGGCCGCTGCTGAGTGGAGTGTGCGGCACGTGGTGCACCGGCGCCATAGTGCAGTGGGCGCACTCCCCCCCCCCCCTCCTGCCTTCCAGGTACTGCTGCCGTCCGGGACTCTGAGGGACAGCTCAGAAGCCATTGCCTTGGGATCCTGCTGCTGAGAGGTAGGCTGCCTGTCTGCTCCCCTGGCCACAGAGCCTCTCCTGCCTTAGCCCACTTTTGTCAGATACAGAGGAGACATCCCTGACACCCCCCCCTGACCTCATCACTATCTGGCACTGAAGGGGTAACTTCTACTATACTAAAGAGAGCTCAGTTTTAGACCTTCTGCCGCCTACCCTGTTGAGTCCTTAGTGACTGTCTGATTCATTCCTCCTTGAAAGCTTACGGGGATACTGGTGCTGTATGCTTGTAATTCACACAGATAGTATAATGGGCAACAGGAGGAGAACAGCTAAACAAAGTAAGGCGCCATCAGGAGCCTCCGCGCCGCCATCCGATGACGAATCTGTTCCTGGAGACCCCCTGTACCATTCTCTGGACCCTCTGGATAACCAGGCGTGCTCCACCTCACAAGCTGTTTTAGCACAAATACAATCTAATGCGGCAAGGAAGCTGGGCAGATTTTCACGTGCTCAACCTAGCTCTCCTCAAGGGTCCCCTGGTCCCTCACCCTCCATGTTTGAGGGATCTCAGAGCCCATTGCAACCTGACGATCCGGAGGACATTCCTATGGATCCATCGGAGGTGCTAGACAAAAAATTTGCTGAGGTGTTAGCGGCCATTAACTCCTGCCAATCTAAGCTAGTTAACAAGGTTGATGAACTCCGTCAGGACTTTGTTATCTTGAGACATGACGTACATAAAGCTAAGGAGCGGATAACCGAGACGGAGCGCCGCATTTCTGATGTTGAAGATGTCCAGAGACCAATGCCCGCTCAGATTACTGATTTACAATGTCAGATGGCTGCCGCCGCAGACAGGGCGGATGATTTTGAGAACCGCCTAAGGCGCAACAATATAAGAGTTGTTGGTCTCCCTGAAAAAGCTGAGGGTCCCGATCCAGTTGCATTTTTTGAAAAATGGATGAAGGACTTGCTTCCTGCAGAGACTTTCTCGCCGTTTTTCACGGTAGAAAGGGCCCATAGAGTCCCATCCCGCCCTGGCCCTCCGGGGGGAAATCCTAGGCCTTTCCTAGTCAGATTGTTACATTTTAGGGATAGGGACGCAATCCTGCGAGCGGTTAGAGGCAAAGGGGAGATCCTCTTGGGTAATAGCAGAATAGTATTTTACCCTGATTTTTCTGCTGCGGTGCGGAAACAGCGCACCCACTTTAATGAGGTTCGTAGTCGTCTAAGGGATAAGGGGTACAAGTACTCGATGATTTTCCCCGCACGTCTCCGGGTGATAGATGGTCAGAGGACCCGTTTTTTCACCTCCCCGTCCGAGGCCATGCACTGGGTGGACTCAGCCCCTAGGGCTCCAGGAAGTGCTAGGGCGGCCCCTCCTCCCTGACCATGGGCTGGAGTGTTCTCAAAGTTCCCCCTTTAATCAAGAGGTCCTGCGTGCCATAACTGGGGTTCTAGTTCTATCATAGCCAAGCGGTTATGTCATATAATACTTCAATGTGGATGCCTCCACCCCCTCTTGTAAATGTTGGGGTCTCCCCTCTATACTGTGCTAGAGCGATAGGTGCTATCCATCATTTACTTCCTACTCCCCTAACTGTAGGGGTCAGGCTCCCGGGATAAGCAGTTTTGGGGTTTATCCTAGTTAGGGACCACAGTTCCTGGTAGTTAAATAGTTCGAGGGTATAGGTCTGCACTTCAATTGTTAGAGTGTTAGACAGGGGGTTGTTTCTAATGTATAATTGGGATACAGGTTTACACATGTTAATGATCTTCTATGTGTTTTCTGTGGTAAAGTTGTGTGTATGTGTGTGCGCTTGGATGTATGTTTTTATGTCCTCTCCACTTCTCTTTGCAGGTTCCAATTCTCCAATCCTCCAGCCAGACCCATATCCCCCCTCACTTTTATGGCGCCAATTAAAGTAATGAGCTGGAACGTTAGAGGGCTAAATTCTAAATTTAAAAGGGCTTTAATTTTGGATACCATTAAAAAACAGTCTCCTCATATAGTCTGTATACAGGAGACGCACCTTACAGGGCAAAAAATTCTATCACTGAAACGTGCCTGGATTGCTAGGGGTTATCACTCCTCATACTCAGTGTATGCGAGAGGTGTCTCTATACTGGTGTCTAAATCCCTTCCAATTGAGGTGTTACAGGTGGCCATCGATCATTTTGGCCGCTTTGTCATAGTGCATTGCTCCTTGTGGGGGTCCTCCTTCACCATTGCCTCAGTGTACGTCCCCCCTCCTTTTGATACTAGTCCTCTACAAGCACTGACAGATAAATTGGCAACCATGCCCCCAGGTCCGTTAATATGTATAGGGGATTTTAATGCGGTGCCTGATCCATCTCTGGATCGCACTAGTGGGGTAGACCCTGCATCAACTCGATTAAATGAATGGATAATGTCCCTTAGCTTGAAAGATCTTTGGAGGGGGAAATATCCTTTGGGAAAAGAGTATACCTTTTACTCCACAGTGCATAGGACCTTTTCCCGAATAGACCTGGCGCTGGGCTCTCCTGATGTGCTCCCCATGGTTGACTCTATCTGCCACTGCCCCCGTAGTATCTCGGACCACTCCGCTTTGTTTCTCACTCTACTGATTGGTCCTCCCTGTGATTCTCGAATTTGGCGCCTGCATCCTGCATGGCTTTCTTCTCCTACAGTGCAGATGAAAATGCAGACAGATCATAATGAATTTTGGGAAACACATCAGGATCATCCAGACCCATTGCTACTATGGGACTCATACAAGTCCTCTACGAGGGGGGCGATCATCTCTGGGGTGGCGGGGCATAGGAGGGTCATGGGCGATAAAGAAAGAGGGCTGACATCTACATTACAGGATGCGGAAAAGAGATATATAGAGAATCCCAGTGGGGACAATAAGAGGGCCTGGGCGCAGGTGCAGCGGGAACATCTTGCTCTGGCCAAGGAACGCACTAGCAAACGCCTCTTGGCTTCTGAAGCCTCAGTTTTTGAATTTGGGGACAAAAATGGTAAGCTACTTGCATACCTCTCCAGGGCGGAACGACCGTGTGCATCAGTCCCCTTTATAGCAGATGCGAATGGGGCCTTGGTACATGACCCTACCTCCATAAATAAGGTGTTTAAGGAATTTTATTCTTCCCTGTACAGTCCTAGCATATCTACTTCGGCTGCCGAAATGGATGCATTCTTGGATGAACTTCCTCTGTGGCACTTAACCCCTGCTCAATCACTAGAACTAGACTCCCCTATCTCAGCGGAGGAGGTGGAGTTGGCTATTCAGTCTCTTCCGACAGGTAAGACACCTGGTTTAGACGGGTTGGGGGGAGAATGGTATAGGAGCAGATGTGAAATCTTGGCCCCTAAGCTGCTTGAAGTCTTTAACACAGCCCTGGAGCATGGCTCGTTGCCTTCCTCTATGAGAGAAGCTTTAATAGTAGTTCTCCCGAAGCCCGGGAAAGACCCCTCTCTCCCTGACTCCTATCGACCTATCTCTCTCCTTAACACCGACGTAAAAATCCTAGCCAAAATCTTGTCGACAAGACTGAATAGGGTGATTCTGTCACTGGTGCACCCGGATCAGACGGGTTTCATGCCCGGCAGGGGAACGGATATTAATATCCAGAGATTATTCCTAAACATAGAAGCAGCTGAGGGCTCTCCTGATCCTGGCTTTATTCTATCACTTGACAATTGCAAGGCCTTCGACTCTGTCGAGTGGCCATATCTATGGGCCATACTGGCTAAAATGAGAATAGGCCCCAGATTCCTGGCCCTTGTCCAGCTTCTATATCAGGGTCCAAAAGCCAGGGTCAGAACTAACCTGAATGTGTCTGCTCCCTTCCCCATGGGCCGGGGCACCAGGCAGGGTTGCCCGTTGTCCCCATTGCTTTTTGCATTGGCCATTGAGCCCCTTGCTGTGGCTATTCGCCTATCCGATGATATAGTTGGATTGGTACGAGGGACGATCACAGAGAAGGTTTCTCTATATGCGGACGACACCTTAGTATACCTTGGAGATGTTGGTGCCTCCCTAGTGTCTCTTCTTTCCCTAATTGACAGATTTGGCTCCTTCTCAGGCCTACGGGTAAATTGGGATAAGTCAGTCCTCTTCCCTTTATCCGGAAATACCAGTCTTAATCTATCTATCCCCTTGCAGGTGGTATCAAGCTTCAGATATCTTGGGGTTAGGGTGTCCCGCAGGATTCAGGAATATGTTGTATTAAATATTGACCCCCTGATAGCAGACACAGAGAAACGGCTGCAAGCATGGTCCACATTACCCATATCCCTATATGGTCGCATTAATATTTTTAAAATGATTTATCTACCAAAATTCTTATATCTACTTCACTCCTGCCCGGTACTACTCCCCAAACTAATATTTAAACGTATAGACAGTATTTTAAGATCTTTTTATTGGCAAGGGACCAGCCCACGTTTCAGTCTGGCCGTGCTACAGGCTCCTAGATCCCGAGGTGGACTAGCGGCACCTGACCTATACCTTTACTACCTGGCATCCCAACTTGTCTACGCACAGTGGTGGATTGACATAGATAGGGGGAATGCAGCCACTGCTTTGGCCGGGTCTCTGATGGGGTCATATGAAGCTCTTACGAACCTTCTATATAGGTACAAATCCCCGGCCTCAATACCAATTCCCTTGCGTACCGTAGCTATATGCTGGCGAAGAGCTCAATTGCTAGTCAGCCCCTCCTCTCCCCCTCCAGTGTCTCCCAGATCTCCCATCTGGTTAAACCCTTGGTTCCCACACCTTCTCTCCTTGCCTGGGTGGACGATGTGGGGGGCTGCAGGTGTCAAGTTCATCGGTCAATTGTTATCCTCTAACTCTGAGCTACTCTCCCTCAGTTCACTGCCCCCCATGGCGTCCTTCCACTACTCCCAACTGAGGCACGCCTTTAAGGCCCAGTTTGGGTCCACTAAATTGTCCACTGAATTCACTAAACTTGAAACCCTGCTAGGAACTCCTGATTTATCTAAAACTCTCACACAAGTGTACACTGTTCTGCAAGCGCAGGGAGTTAGACCATTTGATCGGGCTCACGTGCGCTGGAGGGAGGATATCCCAGACCTCTCAGAAGAGGAATGGGGGGAAGTTGAGCACTCATACTTTGACTCAGTGGTGAGCGCTAGGGATTTTCTAGTACAAACAAAATTCCTCCACAGAATTTATTACACCCCGGTAAGACTTAATCGTATGGGGGCTAGACAGGATGATAACTGCTTTAGATGTCAGGTAGCCTGTGGTTCTTTCCTACATTGTGTGTGGGCATGCCCCAGGGTCAGTGCCTTTTGGACAGAAGTGCTAACCTTCCTCAGCAGTCACTTTGGTTTTCCTCATATAGCCAACCCCAAGGTTTGCCTTCTGGGAATAATAAATGAGGTCATTGATGGCCATTATGACAGGATCTTCTTTAGACTCGTTCTGTACTACGCTCGTAAGGTGGTGATTATGTCCTGGAAGGATCGTGACCCCCCTCCCCTGCAGAAATGGATATCGCTGGTCAACAAGGTTATCCCTATGTATTACTCTGTATACAATAACAGACAATGCCCTAAAAAATTTGAATTTATTTGGTCAAGATGGAACATGAACTCTAACACTGCGGTGTAAAGTAGCTATCATAAACGAATCCTTTTGTCTGGCTCGAACCCCATGCAAAGAGGGTGGTGTGTTGTGTTGTTAGTGTTTTGTCTTTATGTGTCTGCATGAATGGATGACTGAATGTTAGTTCATTAAGTTCCGACTGCGGCGTTTACATGCTGTATATGTACTGATATGGTCATCTATTTCTGATATTAGAATGCCATTTGACCGATTGTGATATTTGCATATGCTGTTTTACTATTTTCAAGTAATACTACGCTGCGCCGTAGTCTAATGTGTTAAGGTGTTACTGTTGAATTTAAAAATGAAAAATTCATAAATAAAATCTTTTAAAAAAAAAAGAGGGGACATAAGACATTTTTTAGACAAGATACAATTCCCTTCCCTTTCAGGGGATGGGATAGACACGCTATCGCGCCCTATAACGAGTTCAGAGCTGGAGGAGTCTCTGGCATCCTCCAGGCGTAATTCTGCCCCGGGCCTCGATGGGCTTCCCTTAGAAATCTATAGCAGATTCGGCTCTATTCTGTTACCGCTTATGATGGAGATCTGGGATTCGGCGCTAAAGGAGGGTAGGTTGCCTGATTCGTGGTATGAGGCAAGTATAGTCCTGATTCAAAAAAAAAATAAAGATCCACTGGAAGCGGAATCCTATAGACCGATCTCGCTTATTAACGCAGATGCTAAATTGATGGCCAAATTACTGTCAAATAGATTAAAAGAGTTTGCTCCCACACTTATACATGAGGACCAATGCGGTTTTCTGACCGGTCGTCAGAGTAAGACCAATATCAGACGGCTTTTTGCAGGTTTGCAGATGGGCCGGGGTGGGTCGCGCTCCATCCTGTCACTAGATGCTTCTAAGGCCTTTGACAGGGTGGAGTGGGACTTTCTTTGGGAGGTCTTGCATAGATTTGGGTTGGGTTCTCCGTTTGTGGACTGGATCAGACTCTTTTATAAGTCCCCAAGGGTCTGTATCAGGGTCAATAACGATTTCTCCCCCTTTTTTACACTGTCTAGGGGTACTAGGCAGGGATGCCCCCTGTCCCCGTTGTTATTTGCACTCTATATAGAACCTCTGGCAATAAAACTTAGGGCAGACAGGGAGATAGAGGGGGGAGGAATAGCTGGACCCGAGGATAAGATAATGTTATATGCGGATGATGTCCTTCTATCTCTTAAAGATACAGAAATATCGGTCCCAAAAGCCCTGAAGGTCATCCAGGAATTCGGTAGATTCTCGGGCTTCCAGATTAACTCTCATAAGTCAATTCTGGTCCCGTTAGATGATGATCCCCATCCCAGTTATTTGCAGTTCGATCTGAAGGTCTCCTCCTTATGTGACTATCTTGGTTTGAAGATTACGGCCAAAGTAGATGATTATATCACTTTGAATCTTGTTCCTTTACTAACAAAAATAAAAAATAAGGTGAACACATGGAACACGCTGCCATTAAACCGAGCAGAGAGAGTTATACTTATTAAGAGCGTATTGCTCCCTCAATTATTATATGTACTATCTAACTCTCCTTGTTGGATAGGGAAGAGATGGTTTGGGTTCATCCGTGCGATTTTAAATAAACTACTATGGGGGAGAAAAAGGGTGCGCATTAAACAAGAAACTTTAATGCTTAATAAGGAAAGGGGAGGTCTGTCGCTCCCTTCTTTTTATCACTATTTTCTGGCGGCTCAGACCCAATTTATTTTGGAAAACAGACAGTCCAACATATTTTATGCGATTACTTCGCAGTTGGAACGAAGTTTTGATTCAATTCTGGCTCTATTGGAGTCAGGACAATTGAAACGCCTTAATGCTAAAAGATTCCCCCTGGCACGGTTATTGGAGTATACTTGGAGAGACCTTAGGAGTTTATTTGGTATTAAGGGAGGATTTGAGTTCACCCCTTTGTGGGGCAACCTTAATTTTCCGGAGCTGGCTAAAATGGATGACGTCGGGTTCTGGGAAAGAAAGGGGATTAAGTCTCTGGAACAGTTGGAGGAAGATGGGACATTGCCCTCTTTTCAGGATTGGTGTCTTAGGGATACTTTGGAGGAAAGGGATTTTTTTAGGTACTGCCAAATTGCGCATGCATATAGGAAAGAATTACATCACGATAGGTTCACGAGACACTTAGGGAGTAAATTTATGGAATTATTAGAATTAGACGTATCACGATTGAATTTATCTTTTATTTATGGTCGACTTAGGTTTACTATAGACCAGAAGTTTAGTCATGTTACCCAATCGAAATGGTCAAACCAGGTCGGCTTTATCACGGCAGCACAATGGCGAGATATTTATAAGAATGTGGTTAGATCAACGATTAATTTAAATCACAGATGTACACAACTACACATATTATATAGAATTTATTATACACCAGATTTAATGTTTAAAATTGGCTTAATTAATAACTCTAATTGTAGGAGGTGTAATTGTTCCCAAGCTGATATCCTACATGTTTTATGGGCCTGCCCGAAGATCAACCACTATTGGGAGGAGATATTCACGAGCATAGAGGCCCAGATACAATCGGCGATCCCGCGTGCTGCCACCTTTGGGGTTTTGGGCCTGCTCCCGATCCCTTTAGGGGATAGATTAAAAAGTGGTTTGGCATTGAAGACCATCTTCCTTGCAAGACTAGTGTTAGTTAAACACTGGTTGGATGAGAAGCCCCCAACAGTGAATGAATGGATTAATTTGGTCAAGCGTATAAAAACATACGAATGTGCATACGAGAAACGTTATAGGAAGGGCAACAAGCTTAAAGATATCTGGAATCAGTGGAGTCTATAGAGGTTTGCTCTATACTCCACGATATAATTAGTCGGTCCACTCAGCGTCTCCAGCATCGGTAGAGGGTGGGGAGGGAGGGGGGGTTTGGGGGGGGTTTATTCCTATGGAGAAATGGCATGCCTTGCGATAAGATGACGGCTCTTAATAGAAGGGAGCCTATGCATATATGGTTATTTGCAATATGACATGTAGTGATTTAAGTATAAAATATGTATTGATTCAATGTATTACGGAGTTTAGTTACACATATCTCCAGAATCCTATCACTGGGGACGATATGGTAATCTGTCTATGACAGAAAACCGGAGTAATTTTCACTTGACTCCTGTGCAAAAGGAGTGTGTCCTAGGTAATTTGGGGTGTGTGAAGTATCATGTGCACCAAAAACATAAGTCTGTGGGCCAGAAATTTCAACATTGTGCTGCAGCAACGTAGACAAATTAATAGGAGGCGCAAAATACAACTCAAAAATATTCAGCATCAGACACAGGGATTGATCTGTGGCAGTACTTTCTACTCTGCAATGGTCTAAAGACTGATACATTAATATATCCCCCCCCCCCCACTGTCTCCAGCTTTATATTCTCTAAACTTGTAGTAGACTCCCTTTAACTCCTTGCCTTACCATCTATTACTATGTGCCACTGGCATATTGTAACAGATCTTCTGAAATTATACAGACCCAAGGCTGTCATGGCGACAGTCAGATCATCGCTCCTCGATGACATCACGGGGAGAGATAGTCTCAGGCAAGATGGTGGTGCCCATGTTTTGACTGCTGTATTATGATCATCTGAATAAGCACTAAAGATGAGCAATAGAAAGACTGTAAAACTGAGGACATATTTTTAAAATGGTTGTCCGATTTCAGCAGGTAATTGTTTGTGAAATTGAAAATTCTTTAATTTTCCAATATACTTTTGACTCCTCACTGTTTTCTAGATCTCTGCTTGCTGTCAGTCTACAGGAAGCATCACTTTGTATTTCCTGTGGACACAAACCGCTCCCTGGTCATGTGATGTCACCAGGGCCGGCTCCAGGTTTTAATGGGCCCCTGGACGACAGAGCCTTAGTGGGCGCCTTCGTTGGTCGCGCTCCAGTGGCCACGATGCCTCCCCTCCCTCCGTAGACACACTACCCCCCCTCCCCCTGCGGACACACTAACCTCCCCTCCCCCCATGGACACACTGACCCCCCTCCCTCCCCCTGTGGACATACTGACCCCCCTCTCCGGGAAAGAAAAAAAACCTCACCTTTCCTGGTTCCCCCGGAGCAGCGCAGGAACAGCCTCCATCTTTCTTCGGCCTGTGCCTCCTGTACGCACCGGCCCTGAAGCCGGCACACGTGATCAGATGACGTCATCATGTGCGCCGGCTTCAGAGCCATCGCATACCATGTGGAGCGCCGCTTCGTGGGAACCAGGACAGCTGAGTTTTGGATTCTGCCTCTATGCTGCGCTCCCGACAAGTGCAGCATAGAGGCAGAAAAGTAATCGATATGGATGATGATCATTTGTACCAGTGACTTATAGCGACACTGGTACAATTGATCCAGGGGCTCCAGTGGGCCCCTCCAGCTCCCCGGGGCCCCAGCACTTGCCCAGGTTGGTCGGGTGTTGGCGCCGGGCCTGGATGTCACACAGGTGCATGGCTCATTGTCATATGACCATTTATCCAAGGGAAGTAAACAATGAAGCCTTCTGTCTAACGACAGCAAGCAGAGATCTAGTGAACAGTGAAGATACATAAAGTATATCAACAAATCAAAGATTTTTCACTACACAAACCATATGTGACGAAAAAGTGGACAACTCATTTAAGTATAAGACATGGCAACAATATATAAGTGGAAATCTTATTGAGTCCTGGAAGTACAGGAGTGATGTGGAAACTAGGATCCAATGCCGGGTAAGTATGCTTTCTTTCCTTTTTCTGGAAGAGACGCAAAACATAAAGGGAACAATTAAACAACACAATGTAATTCCAACCACTCCAATAGTGAATGAATACGGATTGTGAATCAATTTCTCCTGCTGTTGTGCAAATAGAGAAGACTACAGGTAGAACTGATAGGAAATTAGCAGGACAACCACTATAATGGAGTGGTTCTGTAGGTGGGGACCACGGGAGTCTCTGTTCTCATCCTTTTTGGCTGGTGTTTTTGTCACTTCTACTTTTTGTCATTGCTCTCACCCTTAGAGGTAGTATGAAACCCACAGAAGTTGCTTAGGTACGGCAGCCCATCCAGGATGACACATCAATGGCAACTGTGGCAAGAGTTTCAGTGACATACCTAAAACCGTAGCAGCAGCTAAGGGGCCTGTGCGGTCAGGGGGCCCTGGCTGAATTACTTGATGCATTATTTAATACCAGTCCTATGTGGCTGGGACAGCCCCCACTCTCCCTGGAGAGTTTATGGAGGACGCTGCACTCAGCTATCAGCGTGAATGCTTCTCGTTACGCCGCTTCCTCCTTCCAGTTCAGTGTGAGGGAGAGATGGAGAAGGTGCTGTCCTGCCCCTGCTGCCTGTGCAGTCAGAGATTAGTCTTCAGCAGCTTGCGGACAGTAAAATGGCCACTGAGAGGTTAGTAAATAGGTCAGTTGCTAGGTCAATGATGACATTTCAGCTGCAGCTTATAAGGAACTGCTGTCTCTCTCCACAGATAAGTCAGTCCCATGTGTAGTCCTTATACATTACATAGGACTGTCTGCTTTACATGGAGGGAAAGACAGCGGTTCTATGTAAGGAAAGAAAGAGACTGCTTTTTTTTCCCCCTCCATTTCAAGCAGTCATGATTTATACAGGACTGCAGTCATAGTGGCCCTAATTAACAAATGTCTGGTCTTCCTTAAATAAAAGCCCCCATACAATAACAAACTGTAAAAGTAACAATGCACGAGTCTTGATATTCCAACCGCCAACACATGTGGTGCTGGCAGGGTCAGCCCAAGGTTTCAGTAGGCCCCTGGGCGATAGAGCCTCAGTGGGCCCCTTTGCAGTGAACCCATTTGGCAGCATTCAAAATTCCGAAACTAAAACAGTCTCCTGTTCCCTAAGATATTCCCTAGTTTATCATCCCAAACATGGAAATCCATGGGAAATGGATTCTATGTACAGCCTTATATGGGCCCGGCTCTTGACCAGGTATGCTCAGTGCTGACGCTGGCCTTGGGTGTCTGGTTAAAGTCAGAGGCTCCAGCCTTGTAGTTTACTTGCGCACCCAGTCGTAACCTCCCCCACTGTATACTGACACTCATAGGACACATACATAACAATATATTTGTGATACTCATGTGGAGGGGTCCCAGACCACAGTTTTGCTATAGGGCCCTGTGTTTTCCAGGTCTTGGAGGAGACCATCCATAGACTCATCAGAAGCATGCCCAGGCGTTGTAGGGAGGTCATACAGGAACGTGGAGGCCAAACACATGACTGAACCTAATTTCCTTAAAGTTGAATCAGCCTGCAATTTGATTTTCCATTTTCTGTTTGAGTATCATTACAAATCCATGGGATATCCATTTGGATTTTTATTGATAATTTTGTATGTGTTATTCTTCTCAACCTATTCCTGTCATGAAGAAAGAATTGCAACTTCATTCATTATCTGGGATGAGGTATTTTAGTGTTCAGTGAGCAGTGATTAAAAAAAAAGTACAGGCAGTCCCCGGGTTACATACAAGATAGGTTCTGTAGATTTGTTCTTAAGTTGAGTTTGTATGTGAGTCGAAACCGTATACTTTATTATTGTAACCCCAGTCAATATTTTTTTGGTGTCTGTGACAATTGGATTTTAAAAATGTTGGATTGTCAAAAGAACCAGGATTAACAAATGTTAATTTACAGGCACCTGTGATAACTGTTACAGCTGTTTATTGTAGCCCAGGGTAAAGTACAGTAAATTACCAACATCCAGGGGTCCGTTTGTAACTAGAAGTCGTATGTAAGTCAGGTGTTCTTAAGTAGGGGACCGCCTGTACTCTGAATGTATATATAAGCTGATATTTCGCAGTAGCTATTGATGAAAAGTCAGAATTCTATTACATGGATTGTTCGATATCGTACAGTCCTTTTATACGGATTTACCAGCACACAGAAAACACACAAGCCGGAATCTGACGTGTTCTCCAAAGTTTTATTTATAAACATACATGTACTAGAAAAGCTGTCGCAGGTTTTGTTTTTTAAATTTTTTTTTAATCATCTATTTTCCAAATCTCTAATGTTATATGAACCAGATAGGACACAGGAACCTGACACAACATTGTTCCTCAGTTAAGGCAATATGCACCAAACCAGTATAACATCACGACAGACAGAAGTAACAGAGACGCAGTGGCGTTATCACGTAGTAAGAGGCCCAATCTATTGGTGGAGTTGCATCAGCGTGTTGGTGAATATATAATAAAATAAAAAATACCAAAAAATACATTTCCAATAGTACTGACAAAGTTACCACTCGGCAACACCAGAACCAGAGATTTTATATGACTGCCACAAGGATCAGCAGCAGATTGCACACCAATACACATTGTTAGCACTATACAATGCAATCACACACCAGCCCCGTGCTTGGCAAGCCCGACCGTATAGGACTATTTATAGGAAGGTCTGAGGATGCTGGATACATGACAACCCAGTCTGACAACTTCATTTACTACCTGGAAAATTCAGGGGTGACTGCATTATGTCCCAATACCCCCCCCCCCCCTTAAACTCTACAGTCCTGAGACTTTAGGGCTTTTAGGTGGTGTCAATACCTGTACCGTGACATGGAGCCGATAAAATAGAGTTAACAGAAACTAGATTTTCCGCTACGTAGAACATTGACCCAAGATGTATAACTATGTATTTATGTATTCTGAAGCCTTACAAGTATACCATGAGATACTGGAGTTCACAGCAGTCACAAGTGAATTTTGGAGTTTTGGTGAGTTGTCCTAAAATGTTATCAAAAAGTCTAATAATCAAAAGTAGAGGCTGTGACGTAAGACACACAACAAGGTAGCTGGTGGAGAGACCATAGAAAACCATAGGCTTACAGTGTGCTGCTGGTGACCGCTTTATTAAAGCCCGGTATGTACATACTGCACCATGTGTCATAATGCAGATAAATATTCATCGCATCTGTTATAAAAGCACAGATGATTCATGAAGCAGAAAACCATCTATAGCGCCAACTACAGCTAGAAAACAATGGTCATACAGGACGTTGCAGGAATCGGGGAGTGAACACTCTATAGACACCATGCAAAGTGTAAACTTCAGGTATGGAAAACCTCATCCATGCAAAACACATCAGGAAAAAAAACACAAAAACTTTTTTTTTTTTTTTATATTTTTCTTTACATTTCAAGCTACAGCCCTATGACAAATCTATACGCCATCCTGTCTCCTTCATCTGAGCATGTAGCTTTATTGCATCCGCCGCGCCTGCAGGAACACGCAGCGGTATTGCATTTTAAGGCACCATGTGTATGTAGCGACTGCTGCAGATGTATCGAAACCGTACGTGGTGAAGACAACGTGGTCTACTGACAACATGGAGAAGAATCAGTGGTAGCGCTAACGTTAATACCTACTACCGGCACCAGAAGACGTATTGCTTGTGAAGTGTCTAATCGTCTCTTATACTGTAAACCTCGGCATAACACACAGTCTATTATACTAAGAGGACACCACTTATGTCTAAGGTGCAACATGCTGGCAGGGGTGTCCTGTCACCCTACAAGTTATCTCGATCCATTTCTGTCTTCCGAACTGGTTCCAATAACATGCAAAATGAGTCGGCCAAGCTGAAATTGAAAACTCATCTGAGGTTGCTAAACATTAGAAAACCACATGGTAAAATACAAAAAAAAAACAAAAACGCTTCTGTCTCCTTCATCTGCACAGCAAAGGTGAACATTTTGGAGATCGAGGCAGCTCTAATAATCGTCATGTTCATAGTTCACAGAAATGAAAAGCCCAGCCCCGTCTAGTACATACACCATTGGTAGCAGTCTTGGCCAACAATAACCCAACACTCAGTGTAAACACAAAGGCTTTACCTTATTATATAGCCGACAGGACACCAATGGTCGCAAGGATGATCCACAGTGTGTTACCGCCATCTAGCGTCATGATGAATAAATGCAGCTGAAAATCTGTACATTGACTACATGTAATGCATATTGTTCAGTGGTATGCAGATATGATAAGGCATCAGTCACACTCATGTATATGTATTCCACGCTGTGATTACAATCTGCTGAAATTTTCTTGTGCTACAATGTCCATCCCCAAGAACATTCACATCACTTTCGTTTTCAAAGGCTTGAAGGAATGCATTGGGTGACCCAAGGTTAGAGCGTACAGTGTATCTTCCTGGTTTATAAGACTTGCAGTGCACTATAACCTAATAGGAAGCTAAAACATAACGCTTCCCTCACATATAGGTGCAAGCCGCCGGACACCAGTAAGCAGGACCTGGAGCAGGTCTAAGTAGTGTCTCAGCAGGTCACACCACCACAATCATAATATAATGTATGTAAGTAGAGAGGTTTGCTGGTTACATGTGATGTTACATGTGCATACAATGAAGCCCTATGAGTAGATGTACAATCGGTCGCACCTTACAATTAAAGGAGAGGCACCTCCTGGGGCGCGTCACTTATCCGAAGCTATCCCACCCCAGCGTGTGGGCTATTTGTAAACCAGGGCCTGACTCAACTCTTCTTGGCAAATATATAATATTCCTCTGTGGTGTTTGTTAGACCAAAACCTAATGGATTTGATTTCTGCAAATAAGGGTCTGCAAACGTTAAGCAAATCATGTAGTATACTAGCAAGCACCACACACAGTTCTCCTTGCTCGACATGAGATGAGTGTCAGGATCTCTGCAGGTAAAAAGTGATTGTCTGAAGTCCTCCTTCATGGGAGAGTGTAAGCTCTTATCTATCGAAGGTCTTCATGGCAAATGCTAGAATCACAATGGGGTAGGATGACCCGCCGCTGGAAGAAATAAAAAGGGACAGTAGTAGAAATCTTTAGGGTATATTCATGTTACAATGTCATTCAAAATACGCTGCAAGAATTCAACCCAAAAACAAAGCTTGGTTTCTTTTTTTCACATAGCAAACTCCAAAGTCCCATGTTAAAATCTTTCTACCGATAGACTCCACCAGGGGGAGCCTAGAAGCTTACTGCATACTGATAGGATATTTATCATGACTGGAATTTGTAAAGTCAATTTTCTTGGAGTCTGTGATGTCAATCAATTAAAACATCACACATATTACACGTGGTTCACTTAAGTTTAACATTTCTTTCGAGGGTTTTGAAGATGTAACATCACCTTCCATTGGGTCTCTATGCAACATTTCAAAAGTGCCAAAAGGATGAGAAATGTTGATAGAAATTTTTAATACTTGGTAAATTCCCCATGGTGTCTTTAGTTGAATACTTAGCACCCCCTAGTGGTGGCCATAGATGGGAATAATATTATTATAAAATAGAATGTCTCTGCAAGCAATTTTTAGCTCTGTGTCTCAAAAATAGATCTCCGGCCATTATAAAGATATTACAATAAAATTTACATTAGATCTACAGTGTAAGGTAAATGGATAAAGAAAATTGTCATATAACATTAAAAGAAAAAAATTATGTAAAACTTACTTCTGGATCTTGCATAACAGTCATTGCAGTTCAACAGGCCATTGCGGATCCTGACGTCTGTTCCAGTAGTTTCACCACCGAGCTGTCCCTTACAGATCCCACACTTAGAAGAAGTAAAGGATCATACAGATCAATTACAGGGAGTAAATATAGCAATCATCCAAACTCCACACTTCTGCTGCTTCATATACCGCTTTAATAACCAGTAGTAAGTAGTTGAAGTACATGAGTAAACTTTTAGAGGCAACAACCTTACAATATAAAAGATGCAAACGGGAGAGCACTAAGCAGCTTCAGAGGTAACTCTACCCATAATATAGATCTTTCAATAAAAAGAGTGACCAGCTTACCCGATCTAACACATCTATAGAAAAGTTGTGTAGATGTGGACCTCTATAGCACCTTAAAATATGATTCTGGTGTTTACCAAAGAGAATCAAAACTTTCAAATCTCATCAGGCTTGCGGTTATGTGTGAAATAGGACTATTAAATAATTGTCAGTTCTCGTTCCCAACTATGTATTTAACCGTGTATATCTCCATTTTGGTGGCACACAGAACAACAGTGCTTGTAGATGAGATTCTTATCTTTAAAATGATGTCAGAAGTATGGTTCTAGGTGCAGTAGAGCCCAAGACTGTAGTGACTGAAGCTACAAACTCCATCCTAAAAAGGACGCTTCATACCCTGACGTAGGGGCATATTAGTTTAGTGGTTTAAAAGTTGCTGATTGGATACTATTTAGGGACAGCTCTTTTTTCATGAAAGTTACCAGAATGGCAAACTATCCTCTCAAACTCATCTGCCGGCCCATGCCTGCGCAATACCTACAACAGTATACGATAGCGTGTCATGCCTACTGTTATTGTCAATTGTTGTGTGCAGCATCAGTTTAATTGTATCTTTGCCGTTATGACAAAAAAATACAATTGAATACGAAGGCCTCATGCAGATGGCCGTGTGCTCTCCAGAGTGGAGGAGGGGTGAGTGCTCCTCATTCCTCCCCTCTCAATAGAAAGCTACGCGGCTATCACCACATTCCGGCAAAATATAGGACAAGCCTGGCTTGTACACGATTGGTCATGCACCATGACCAGGTTCCATACACCTCTATGGTGCAGTATACGCCTGTATAATTGCCCCCAATATGGTTGTATACATGAGGCCTAATATGTGCATAGGTTGTTTCTTGCAACCCCCTTAATTTGATCTTCAGGGGTTTACCTAAAAAAACGGCTGGCTAAATGAGGTTGGGAAGTAGAAATTCTCAATGGGGAGGGCAGTGTCATACATTTCTTATAGAGCATAAATGTATTCAGGAGGCACAGTATGGACTCTTCTTTTTACAAATTAACCCTTTTACCGCAACCTCAAAAGGAACTTCGGTCTTACTGAGATATTTTCTTTTGGTTTGGGAAAAAACAGCCACCAACCAGTCCTCATTTTATGTACTCAATATGGCGGTCTGAATGAAGACTAAATTTTGACCATCTCTCAGGAAATGTTGTGCCACATGGACCACAATTTAATGACTATCTTTTAAAGTTTACATAGGGAAAAACACAAACCTTGAAGCACTGGATGTGAAAATATAGACTGAGGGTTTCAATGATCATGGCTGCCCCCTTGCCAAGAGGGTTTCCACAGGTAGAGCACAACTTCTTTCCACTTACAGACCTAAAAAATAGAAAGTAATTAGGATATAAGATGTTCCTATAACTTGAAATCGGATTGTACACAAAGACCATCTGACAGGATTGTTCTTCAATACCTGTTGAGTGACTGGCTTTGTGACGTTGGAGATGGCGAGGAATAGCCAATATCTCTGGAGGTGTCCTGGGAGTCAGATCTGCTTTCCAAGACAAAATATTATAGAAAGAAGTCTATTCATGGCACTGATAATAGATGGGAGCTAATATGACTTCTCTATCCATTTTACTGCTCAACTGCTTCATGGTGGCCATTTTATGTTAGCCAACTCATAGACATGCCAATATGTCCTACATAGATCACCGACCCTTCATCAGACTTCCCAACATAAGACATGCAATGTAAGTGAGAATAAAACAATGATGTGGAAAAACATGTCCCGTACAAACCCCCTACATCAGGCTAAATATATGAATGGTTTTCCAACATGACAGCATCATAAGTATTAATATCCTCTGCTTTCACATCAAACATGGCAACAACATTGGACCATTCATAGCAAAGTTATAAAAGACCATTGTTGGTCTTTGTTGTTCTACAGGTCATCCGCAGACATCAACTGCTGTACACCCACGTATATATTTTCACAACCACTTGTTACATTACGTGACTGCTACTCTTGTGGTCTCAGGGCCGGCGCTATGGGTAGGCAAAGGTGGCAATTGCCCAGGGCCCCTGAAAGAGGAGAATCTCTTCTTTCAAATGAATCTTGAATTTTGTTTCTAGGTGCTCTGGATCCAGAGATATTCAGGTTTAAAGTGAGAATATCAGCTGCCATTTTTATATATAAAAATCACTCCCAATGGCAGTTCAACAATTATCTCCATTTTCCTAAAACTTAGAAACACAAATTTAGATTGATATAAAAGAGGAGACTTTCTTCTTTCATAGGAAAAAAGAAGTGAGGTTCTATGTGTCACAGAGCCAGAGATACAGCCCCCTGAAGTATCCGCCCCCCTCCAGATTCTTAGCCATCAGGCTGCAGGGAGCATTTGCTGCACACAGGAGCTGCAGCACCTCACAGATAATGGAAATATTCACTTTATATGTTACTACATTTTGAGATGGGATAATATCAACTAATATTCATGTTTTTAACCCTTCTCTATGTAGTACTATCTAAGAACACACTTTCTCTCTTATTCACTTTTATTTTGTGATAGTTTTTTGTTGTTGGGAAAATTGACTGATACAATGAACATTCAAACCCAGAACATGTCCATAAAGTTATATGTAACACCAAAAATACCCACATGTTCTGGAATAAAGGTTTTCTTTCCCCCCATCCTCCATTACTTACACCCAAGTTATAAGGTTCTCCCTCTCATTCCTATGAAGCGCGGAGGGCTCTGTTATTGTGCGGATAATACAATGGTCACATCTATAAGTGACTTGTATTATCTTATTAGCTCGGTTTATGGATATATAGTTATTTATTTGGGTGACCATTGTGTACAATGATAGATTTGTGTGAATTTTCTAGCTGAAAAGCAGATATCTAGTTATTACAGTGTTAGTGATATTATGATGATTTATTTATGTGAACATATGAATATGGGACATTTGTGAACTCTACAAATGTCCATCTATTACATTTAGGAGATGTGAAGGGAAATATTTTCTGCTTGGAGCACATTTTTTGCCATCAAAGTCAAATTTTAAGTATTTTTTTGTAAAATGTTTTATTTCGAATCAAAGTTGCACGAAGGCGCCTATGTCTATAAACTCTTTGATGCAATTTTGAAAATGGGGCAAGTGTCTGCTTTCAGAAAATATCGGTCCCTCTTCCCAATGGGCCTCACAGTCTAATCAGCCTACCAGTAATTTTTTGGAGTGTGGGAGGAAACCGGAGGACCCGGAGGAAACCCACGCAGACACAGAGAGAACATACAAACTCTTTGCAGATGTTGACCAGCGCTGCAAGGCTGTAGGGCTAATCACGGAGCCACCATGCTGCCCATAAATCTCCCTATCAGCTATCTATCTCCTATAAAATTCTCCAAAATTACAGTTTGTTTTACCATACTAAAGGGAGCCTCTTGCTGACTGTGACTGGTCATAAAATAGTTTTATCTTGGGGCCCCACTTTTAGTTTTGCCCAGGGCCCCACTTTGTCTAGAACCGGCCCTGTGTGGTCTAGTACCTATTTTTATAATTCCATAGAATAAACCAAATCTTACCCTTTCGAATCCAAGTGGGATGTCTTCTGCTGGACATTATGGTCCGCACAGTTGTTAACACTCTCAGAGAAATGCGACTCGGTTGTTGTTCCTGGTAAACAAATAAAGAGGTCAATAATCATAAAACATTGAAATAATCTACCCAAAGGTAGGAGTGACGCTGGTCAATTATATCTGTCTATATGATACGGTACAACTGTATTTATTAATTGATTGTACAAATGGGGGTTTTAGTTAATGGGGAGGTGTCAACTAAAATATTTGTGACATTAGATACTAAAGAGGACCACAAGGCTGGGCAAAGACAGAATATGATTCATTCATACTGTCTGATGGTATTATTTTAGCAATGTAAGGTGGTAACCTGGTTTGTTATACACACACAGTATTAAAGGGATTGCCCTTTTTACCTTATGTAACGTGTGCATGTAAGGATATTAGTTAATTTCCCAATATTAACTACAAGTGAACCCACCTGTCTTTTACCTCATCAGACAGACATTGCTGATCATAACATGGCCACAGATAGAGGTTTTATCTGTCCATAAACATACGCCCTGCCAGGACCTTGATCCTGGTCCTGGCAGGGTGATTGTTCAAGGATAGATAGAGATCACATGACCCTCCATCTGCGGCCAAGGAGCTTGTGCTGCAAATCTTTTAAGATGACTAGTGTATTTGAAGCACCATAAGGCTCCATGCACACAAACATGTGGGGGACCAATATCCGGTCATCCCCATTGACCCCTATGGCACCCGGTCATGGTGGGGTGAACACACGTTGTCTACACTGTGACCGTGCATGGAAAAATTTAGACATGTCCTATATTTTGCCGTTCTTCAGTGGCGGACACTTTCTCTTCAGGGTGCAGCTGTATGTTCGCTCGGGCCATAAGGCCATAGGGGCTTAAGTAGAACAAATGAGCATCAGAAATATCAAACCACATTCACAAAGGGGTTTTGAAGATGGTAGAATATGCCGAAAAAAAAGTGAAAGAAAAGTGTCCGGCCTGAAGATCTGCTTCCAAATTGTGCAACAAAACAATAAAAGTTGGAATATCAGTAAAGAAGCTAAATCGTGTCGCCACCATATAATAAATAAGCGCACAAGCGCAGCAACAAGAAAGAAGCTGCCAAAAACACTGGAAAAAAGTGATTAATAAATGCCCGCCTGTGACACTGATCCATATCCTCTATGTACCTTTGAAAATAAGCCTTTTTAATTAGCGCCATCATATTATAAATGTTACGAGTATATGCACAGCCACATTGGATATTAGATCCAACACTTTATCAAGCAATCCGCATTACTAAACATCCTGTACTATTGCTGCACACAGAAATTTTCCGTTTCGCTAATTGTTTTATAAAGAATACAACGTGTATGAGCTGAGAACCTTAATCATTATAATATGGGGCATCCTGTCATCATAGCCAGGTCTTTATACGTCCTTAAATAGTATGAGTCTCATGTGTTTCATCCCCTGAGTAGAGACCTTGTATTTCGCTTCTTAGCAACCCCATAATCCACCAGCGACTTTCTGAAGATATTCATTCAACGTAAACCTCTTAAAGCACAAGTACAGTGAATTGGAAGTTCCTCTAATAGCCAGATTATACATCATACCACCAGAAGATTGGAGGTTTAGGTACTATATGGGCGGGTATGTCTTACCTAACTGGAGGTGCAGTTTGGTAGAAGCATTGTGCTGCTGTCCTGGATTATGGTTCACTTCCTTTTCTAATGTAGATGTGTTATCTTCTGTTTCAGTACTAGAAGGAATAGAAAAAAATAGAAGAAGTAACACTTCTGAAATAATTAAAAATGCTTTAAGATGCAAGAAAACATCCTCATAGTTACATTATTATGGGAATATTTTGCAGTTCAGAGATCCTCCAATGTACGACCCCCTCCTGAATGCCACAGCTTGAAGTGCTACCTCTTCTGCCATAGCTTTCAAAGGGAACCTGTCAGGGTGACTGGGAATACTAAACTATCCTAAGGTCCTAATGGATCTTTGTGGCCCCATACAATTATGTAGGATTTTGTGGGGCCAACTGCATCACTACAATTTGTAGCGTTATAGATCCATACAACTTTCATAACTTAATATATTGAGAAGTGGCACCTAAAACCTTCTGTATAATAAAACATCAACTTTCTAATAGGTTCAACTTCTATGTTTGCCTTCAGTGAATGGAAACTCTATAGTTCACACCCAGAAGAGCAACAAACATTACAGTCACAGGTTAACTGTCCTCTAATCATAACCATCCACCTCACCCCCAACCTTCTACCTATATGAATTTAAAAAAAAAACAAAAAAACATACTAGTTCCTTTTTGCTTGATCCTCCACCACTCTATGAACAGCTCCATCTCTGGTCAATAACTGGGACTGCAGGTTGTTTTCTGCTGAGTGCGAATGATCCATTAGATGATTTCTGTCTTGTATTCTGGTCTGTGAACCAACAGATCACATTAAAATCACTGTTCATGTGTTGATGAGCAACATTTCCTGAAACAGTATATTAGATCCACACAGAAATATGTGACTTAACACTTGGCTTTCCACAATGCTTTACACTGCAGCTTCATCATTTGCTTCTTTGCAAAAGTATAACATGGGATGGGATGGACCCAGGGGAGTAACTACAGCGGTAGCAACCATAGCTGCTGCTATCGGGCCCGACATCTGGGGTTTTGGCTCTGTATATACAGTATTTGTATGTTGGTGTATATGCTGTATGTGTGTATATGTGTGTGCATATTTCATGTCTACATGTGCAACACCCTTGCCAATGCATGTTATAGGTAGGTGTTGCGAAAGTGTCCCTCTCCATGTCAGTAGCTGTCTGGTGAGCCTGAGCAACTCACTAGGAGGTCTCTACTATGAAAACTTGGTAATTGCAGCTGTAAGATTCTGCCTGCGAGGTCATGAGTTTACTGTACTGTCCAATTATATGCTTTGTACTTGCTGTAAGGAAGGAGTAAGCTGATTGGACAAGTGCTTGCTACCTGAAAGGGGGAGTTATAAAACCCCATGTAGGAGGGAGGACATGGTCCAGTCTAAGCGGTCAGTCCGCTAGCCAGCCACTCCGGTAGTCAGGCCATGGTGGGGGATGTTGCATATGCTGTATTTCTGTGTATATGATGCATAGCTTTATATGCTGTATGTATATATGGTGTGTATATACTGTGTTTGAGTAAACAAATAGGTATTTTTAAGAGGTAAGGGGGGCCCTATTCAGATGTCTGCTTTGAGGTCCTGCCTCTCCTAGTTACGCCCCGGTTGGAACATACCATGACCCTGTAGACATGACCTGGAGAAAACACTTACCTCTCCCTGCCCTCCAGATACTGGTTCACTGTGGTTGGAGACTGAACTTCCATTGGTTTCAGATATACCATGATGAATGCTGCCGATAGGCGACACAGTCAATGGTAATACAGTGTCTTCTATGATCTTCCTCTCCTGCAGGTATGAACAACGCTGGTTATTACATCTTTGTGGGCAGACTGTGTGTTTCTGTGCATTAATATTAAAGCAGATCCCCCCCACCCAAAAAAGGCTTTTTCTGTAGGATTGTAGCATCTTGATGCTTTTTGTTTGAATATTGTGAAGATGTTCGGATATGTTGGGCTTTAGCGCAGGTCCTAATACACCTACAGTGGTGGGCAAAAGTATTGCCACCCCTCCAATTATGTCAGATAATACTCATTTTTTTCCAAAAAATTATTGCAATCAGAAGTTCTTTGGTATTATTATCTTCATTTAATTTGTCTTCAATGTAAAACCACAAAAAGAATTGTCAAAAAGCCAAATTGGATATAATTCCACACCAAACATAAAAAATAGGGTGGATAAAAGTATTGGCACTGTTTGAAAAATCATGTGATGCTTCTCTAATTTGTGTAATTAACAGCACCTGTAACTTACCTGTGGCACCTAACAGGTGGTGGCAATAACTTGCAGCCAGTTGAAATGGATTAAAGTTGACTCAACCTCTGTCCTGTGTCCTTGTGTGCACCACATTGAGCATGGAGAAAAGAAAGAAGACCAAAGAACTGTCTGAGGACCTAAGAATCAAAATTGTGAGAAAGCCTGAGCAATCTCAAGGCTACAAGTCCATCTCCAAAGACCTAAATGGTCCACCGTGCGCAGTGTCATCAAGAAGTGTAAAGCCCAGGGCACTGTGTAACTTCCCTAGATGAGGACGGAAAAGAAAAATTGACGAGAGATTTCAACGCAAGATTGTGCGGATGGTGGATAAGGAACCTCGATGAACAGCCAAACAAGTTCAAGCTGCCCTGCAGTCCGAGGGTGCAACAGTGTCATCCCGTACTATCCGTCGGCGTCTGAATGAAAAAGGACTGTATGGTAGGATACCCAGGAAGACCCCACTTCTTACACAGAAACATAAAAAAAGCCAGGCTGGAGTTTGCCAAAACTTACCCGAGAAAGCATAAAACGTTTTGGGAGAATGTTCTCTCTTCAGATGATACAAAAGTAGAGCTTTTTGGGAAAAGGCATCAACAGAGTTTACAGAAGAGGCCGTCAAAGAAAAGAACACGGTCCCTACAGTCAAACATGGCGGAGGTTCCCTGATGTTTTCGGGGTTGCTTTGCTGCCTCTGGCACTGGACTGCTTGACCGTGTGCATGGCATTATGAAGTCTGAAGACTACCAACAAATTTTGCAGCATAGATTAGGGCCCAGTGCGAGAAATCTGGTCTCCCTCAAAGGTCATGATTCACAACACACTACAAAAAGCACTAGAAAAAGTTTGAGAGAAAGACTTCTAAAGTGGCCAGTGATGAGTCCAGACCTGAAACCCATAGAACACCTGTGGAGTTTGGCAGTTTGGAGAAGGCGCCTTCACATCTCAGGGACCTGGAGCAGTTTGCCAAAGAAGAATGGTCTAAAATTCCAGCAAAGCCTTGTAAGAAACCGTAAGATGTCCGTTAAAAAACGCATGCGTTTTTTGAAAACGCAACCGAATTTGTCAGTCTTCCAATTATCTTAATTTCTTAATTAAGATAATTGGGAAAAACGTTCAAAAACAGATGCGTTTTCAAAATAATCCTGTGCGTTTTCTTAACGGACAGCCTAAAAACAGGTTCAAAACACCACGTGTGCCACCACCCTTAGGCTGAGGGTGCCGATACTTTTGTCCGGTCCATTTTTGTGTAAAATGATCAATGATTTGACTTTTCATTCTCTTTTGTGTTTTATTATTGCAAACAAAATAAATGAAGATATTAATACTAAAGAATTTGTGATTGCCATCCGTTTCTGGAAGAAAACGAGTATTAGCTGACAGAATTGCAGGGGTGCCAATACTTTTGGCCACCACTATATGTTAGACTTACATACTTGGTCTATCCTTCATAAAAATTCAATTATCTCCTTGGTAGAAGATCACACCACCAATCCTACATCAGGCGGGATAACAGTGTGCTGGACCAACAGTTTACAGTGAGCATCTTGTAGTAAATGGCAGTATATCTATAAGGTAAACTATAAACTATATTTGCGTATATATGAAAGTGTTTATTTGGCAATGTGCTATCATTTGCATGTTTAAGTTCAATACAGGAATAGATTATAATGAAATAGACAACATTTTCCAGTTCGTCCTATAAATACCTCCTCGTAATATTTACGTTCCTCTTCTTCCACCTCTTTCTGAGCTTTCTCCCATTCTTCCTTCAGTTTCTCTTGTTCTTTTTGGTATCTTTCCTATTGATAATCAAGACAAAAAATTTACTGGCTTTATGAAATGTATTTTTCACATACAGTCAAGGGTTTTCTGAGATGCTTTCCCTCCGAATGTCTTGAATTGAGAAGCCAGACTATTCCTAGATAACTTTCTACTCATGTCACTCATGGGGGCATTAAACCACCAGCAGAAAGATCTGAGGTCCAAAACATGTGTAACTTCCACCAGTGGCCAAAATCAACATAAAATTCAAGTAAAAAACTGGCCATACTTCTACTCACATGAGACTGATTAATCTTCCTCTCCAACCTTAGCACATGTCCTGGGGGCAGGATTGGACCCGTGGGCATTTTTGTGGTCCCAAGCCAGCAGATTGCTTTTAAAGGTATTTTTCAGGACAAAAGGGACTAATGATCTTGGGATAGGTCAATAATATCAGGTAGGTATCGCTCCACCGATAAACAGTGTGGTCACATGGCCAATACTACTATATGTTGGACTTGATGGACCTGCTTCTTATTCCAGCCTTATCTACTATGAACCCAATAGATGATGTACATGTGGAAATCTTCCAGACAGAGAGACATTGCTTGCCTGTTGGCAATGGTGATGCTTAGCGGACTTATTATTTTATAAAACCTTGCTATAGTGACATGTAAGAAATCTTTGCGCAGAGGCTTAAAGGGATTGGCCATCTTAAAGGAGTTTTCCCACAAACTAAAGTTACGCCCTATCCACAGCGGCGCTCAGCAATTTCTGTCAGCTTCATAGAGATTAATGGAGCAGAATGGTCATGCGCGGCCGTCTGCTCCATTAGTCTGACGGAGCGCCGATGGACCCCTCATTTTCGCGATCTGCAAGTTAGGCCTATCCTGTGGATAGGGCCTAACTTTAGTTTGTGGGAAACCCCTTTAATCTTATATTCATGAATAGTATCAGGTCAGGGAAATTGTTCATGGACAGTTAGAGATGACATGACCCTCCATCTGCAGCCATTTTATGGTCAGGGATGTCTGGCTGATGCGGTAAAAGACAGGAGGCTTCACTTTACATATCAGGAAAGCAGAGCAGAACTATTAATAGATGTATATTGGTAAATGAGCTAATATCCTGCTCCCAACTTACACACACATTACAAAAACATGAGGTAAAATGGCCAACCCCTTTAACTTTTGGGGTGCAGGATCAATAGTTGTCCTTTGAGAAGTCACTGTCCCACACAAAGAGGACAGTACTATATAAATTACATTATATTTAAAGGACCTGGCATAGATTTTGTATTGCAGGCCAGCAGCTTCACGTTACACATTTGATAGTGAGGGTACAGAGAGGTATTCCAAACTAAAGTGCTTATCAACTACTCTGATAATAGGGATCAAATTACAGGGAACTGTGACACATTGGGGGAGATTTATCCAAAGTGTCTCAGAGCAGAACTGATTTAGTTTCCCATGGCAACCAATCGGAGCTCAACTTTCATTTTCCCACAGCAGTTTATAAAATGAAAGCTGAGCTCTGATTGGTTTCCATGGTCAACTAGAACAGTTTTACCTCAGACACTTCTGCTAAATCTCCCCCAGTGTGTGCGTGTCCCCAGTGCAAAGCAGTTTCCCAACTCATTTATATTGATCTAAATATCAGAACCTTATTGATTTGATAGCGATGACCTACACTATTTATATGTAATGAATATTTGTTACTAGACTGGAAAACATTTTTAATGTATTATTGATAAATGAAAGGCCACCTCTAATACCTGAAGTAATCTTTCTTGCTCCTGCTGCCACCGCTCTTGCCGTCTTCGCTCTTCTTCTGGGTCCCAAGCACAAAATCGACTTGGGGAATTAATAAGCGGCTGAAACACCTATCAAAGAACATAAATCACCAATTGTTTTTCTGAAGTTCCTAAAACTATATGAACTATGTTCAACGTTTGAAATTCCCAGAATGAAAATGGTCAGTGCAAGCTGTGTGAAAACATTGACACTGTGAAGAATACTGGGAGATTTATGCTCTGAAGTCTTTAGATGCGAAAACTAAGTTGTGTACTTAACACAGGCTGTAATTCTAGTTTCAAAACAATGGGGGGGGGGGATGTATGGATGCTTGTACACTATGGCCAGGATTTGCAACTATTTTTCCTGCTAAGTGAGCATGGAGGAAGGAGGGGGGGCATGCCATCTGCAGAACCTGTGCCAGTTTTATGTCAGGTCCTGCAGGGCAGCCCACCTTCCGGAGCCTCTAGATATATCTGATGTGTGCACAGTGCACACCATGCAACGGCATATGATAAATTTCCCCTCAATGTATTTGTTTCCAATAACAGCCAATGACAGCACAGCTTTCATGTTTCAAGAATAAAAGTGTGCTGTTTGGTTGCTATGATCAATGGAGAGTAGAGATGAGTGGACCCAAATTTTAAGTTTGTGTTTGGCAGCTGCTCCTAACCCAGACTTGTAGCTTGATGAGGCAGCTTAACCCACTTAGCGACTAGGCATGACTGTCATTGGCCATGTGGACACCTGGTGGACAGCCATGCCTAGTTGGTAGGGTGTAAAGCTATCTGATAGGCTGTTCTTCAGCACATCAAGCAATATGTTTGATTTAGGTGGAGCTGCAGAACAGTGGAAACTGAACCTAAAGTTCACATCCACTCATCTCTAATGGGAGGAGTTTCCTTTTTACATTTAATCTCCCCGATGTATATACATAGATGGCCCTCATGCAAATGGACTCTGTTTAGGGCCGTGTGCTAGTCGCTGTTTCGATGGCTTATTTGTGGCCCCATTTCTTTCAATTGGCTTGTGCTTATGACTGGTGTGGCTAGCCTAGCAAATTATACAGTGGGTCCAATTCCTGCCCTTTTTTGCACCCCAGGCATTCATTTAATATTGCCATCGGCTGTTGCAGAGGGCGAGGGACCAAGGTCTCATTTATATCCACATATGGTGAAAGAAGGTGATGAGTAGGATGAAAAAATCTGTAAAAATGGAAGGTAGGTTAAGACTAAATTATATAGTAATGCCACAAGTAGTGCTTGGCAGAAGTGGACAGCCAATACAACAAAAAAAAAAGAGAAAAGACAGCAACCTACGTAACTTCTAGACACTGATATAGGTGGTGCACGCAGCCTAAGATCCTGGTATGTAAGATCCGAGGTCCATACAAACTAAGGAGCATCTTGATAAAGATTTGTGGTGAATCGAAATGTTGTCGTTTTTCTTGTGCTCATGTGAATAAAGGTTTATCACCTTCTTCACTACATCGGATGCTCTGGCCTCTCCTTATTTTGTACAGCAATACAACTGTCGCACAACTCTATAGATCTAGTTCATGTTTTTAGGATGATTATAGCTAGTTAATTCTGACTGTTCATAATCCAAATGGAAGGTGGTAGAGGAAGCAGGTGCACTCAAACCAAGGGGGTACACATAGGGGTTGCAAATGCGCCTTTGCTGCAACAAATATATTATGGTATTAAAAAAAGGTGCATGATGCGCAGATGATAAAATCCAGCACTTTGAGCTTTCAGCTATGTCTCTATGGCCATGTATTTTCATACATGTCCCCCAATTATCCCATAATTCTCTATCAATATGTAGAAGCTGTACAAAACATTAAGGGGACTACGCAGACCCTACTTTCTGCTCTCTGTATGTCGGACCTAAAGCAGGTTTCTGGCAATAACAATGAAGACTAGTGATGCCACGTAGTTGATAGGGTGGAAAAGCAATCCAAATACTCATTTATGTGACATTTTGTTCTCACATTCGGCCTTCATCCGACTAGGATAAGGAAGAGTGGGAGAGACACATACACAAGATACAGCATCCTTGCCAACACCATGTAACTTTGGTCACACTATTGTTATACCATGGACGTGCGTCTCACACTTTCTCTAGTAGTCAAAGTGCAAAGTAAGTCCATTGTGTGACCAAAATATTATATAAACATATATTTGCAGTACATATGAATAATATGTTTAACTTACATAGTATCACTGACCTTCCTTGTGAGTGTGGAGTTATCGCTTGAATTATTAAGGGAGTGAATGTGATATTTTGGCTTTTTCCCATAAGGACAGAAACCAATAAGCACATTTTCTGTTCCAACAAATGTAGCTTTTTTTGCTTCACTATCAGGTAGGGCTTGTGAAACCCCACAAGGCTGTTCTTCTAGGTGGCTGGAGGAAGTTCAATAGGGTAGGGCTGTGCCGTTAATTCTATACAGTGGTTGAGAAGTAAGAGTTCCCCCTACAGACACTTTGCCAATTAAGGATGATTTGCAGGCATGTGGATACTTGTAGCCATTGATGCTTCACTGATGCTCCATTAGGAAATTCTGGTAAATATGCATACAAGTTTAACAGGAAGGCAAACATTGCCTCTTTAGCTACTTTGTAAGGCAGCCCCCTTAAAGGAAATTTACCACTACAGCACAGTAAAAAAAATCTACTATGTATAAAACTATACATACACACCTATTGTGCACAGCACTGTTCTTCTTCAAGGGGTTTTTCCCACAAAACAATTTAGGCCCTATCCACATGATGAGACCCCAACAGATCACGAGAACAGGGGTTCCAATGCACCTCCATCGGGCACATTGCGATCCCTGAAATGTCCAAAGCAGCCGGCCGTGCATGTCTGTTCTGCTTCATTAATTTCTCGGAGATTGCCGAACGTCGTACTCGCCAATATCCGTCAGCTCCATAAAGATGAATGGAGCAGAATAGACATGCGCGGCTGACAGCTCTGCTCATCTCGGGGAGTAAAGAGGGGTCTGACAGAGGAGCAGCAGACCCCCTGTTCTGGTGATCTGTAAGGGTCCCATCACCGAGACCCACACTGATCTGCAAGTTTGGAGCTGTCTTGTGGATAGGGCCAAACTTGTTTCGTGGGAAAACTCCTTTAAGCTTGACACACCAGAATCACCAGAAAAAAGCCTTTTATAAAAAGCAGGCCCTGAGCCCGGGGACGTAAACAGTTAGCACATCCCCAACGTTCCTGCGCTCCGATCTGCTTTTTATAAGTTTTTTCCAGGTGATTCCAGCATGTCAAGATTAAAGAAGAGGCATGAAGAGGACAACAGGGGAGTATGTTTAGCTTCATTTTACTGTACTGTAGTGGTAGATTTCCTTTAACATAAAACATGAATTCCGGCAGGCCTAATTAAAGCTACTGTTGGGAATCTCTTCCTTGTGGAAGAGATAAGACTGGTTGGGCTTTTATTATGTCATTAGTCATGCTTGATGCTACGGGGACTGCCTAACATGGTAACTAGAGAGGCAAAGTTTTCCTTATCCCATCCTGGAGAAGTTATTTGCAAATTTCCCATAAGTAGCCGGAGAGGCATTTTGCGATATATCCATGTAGCAGTAAAACGGATGATGGGTTTCCTATTGAAGAGCACACCTCAATAAGGAAACACTCTACATACATATAAAAGAAAGTAAAAGATAATACACACCACAACTGCTTATAGCCTCACAGACATGACATAAATCAACCTCTAAAACGCCTTCTCTGTTGATGCCTACGCGGTTAGAGCCACTACAGCACTAAGAAGATGTTGGAGGTTAGAATCCACTTACATTGAAGTAAGCCGATTAAAACAAGCGCTGATGTAGAAGGAGCAATTGCTGACAGATTGGTCAAACACAACCTAATAAAGCCGATAAGCATGTGTGTGTGTGACGTTACTGTGTATTGTCTTAGCTTGGCAGACTGTGAAATATTTTGCCGCTTCTGCTGTTGGGCAAAATAACGTTTGAGCACTCCGACAACACAAACACGCCAAGTAAAATTACTTACTGATGGGTTCCCACTGACTCCCGGCTCTCCTGTCAAACAGAAGCGAACAAAACAACTTTATTCTTTTAACTCTTGCATATACAAAGACTCAAGTCAGCACAGGCAAAGTAAAAGTACATTGTCATAACTGGTAAAGGACTATTTACCTGTGACTAAAGCCTAGGCATTGGGACTTGGAATAACTTTTACAAATTTTTATACCACCAACTTGAAGTCATCGCCAAGAAAATTATATGGGTGTGACATTATAGAGCATGAGAAGCTACGCAGAATGAACGTAGTGTCCAATCTGCAGGCAGAATGTTAAAAAAAAAGAGGGCCTCCGTAGATTAACACACGGTCTGCAGATAGGGCAGCATCTAGATGGAGAACTGAGCAGATTGTACATAGTGTCCTATCTTCAGGCAGCATGTTATAGAACAGGAGGATCTGGGCAGATTGCATCTAGTGTCTTATGTGCAGGCAGCATGTTATAGAACAGGAGGATCTGGGCAGATTGCATCTAGTGTTGTATGTGCAAGTAGCATGTTATAGAGGAGATGAGCAGGAGGAGATGAGCAGATAGTACATAGTGTCCTATCTGCAGGCAGCATGTTATAGAGCAGGAGGAGCTAGCAGATTGTACGTAGTGTCCTATATTAAGGCAGTGGGTAATAGAGCAGGACGGGCTGAGGACATTCTATAAAGTGTCCCATCTGCAGGCAGTATGTTATAGAGAAGGATGAGTTGGGCAGATTGTACATAGTGTCCTATCTGCAGGCAGTATGTTGTAGAGAAGGAGGAGCTGAGCTAACTGTACATAGTGTCCTATCTGCAGGCAGCATGTCATAGAGCAGAAGCAGGAGTGGGGCAGATTGATACAAATCTTTGAGAGAAACAATGGCACTAGAAATCGCAATGTGATTGAAATTCCTGTTATTTCTTTTGCTCTCCAAAGGGGCTTTTCAGAATTCACTTATTTTAAATCTAAGCGTCAGTGCAATGATAACAAAATAGGTTCTCCTGTAGGAAACTAATGCCTGAATTTACATTATTTGCATATAAATCAGCAGATACAAAGCTAGAGGTGCACACAAGTTTGCCTTGGTTGTTTCTTCTTTGGGAGACAAATCAGTTAAATCACTGAGGTCCAGAATCAGGAAAGAAAGAGATGATCAGTGTACAGTGCCGTGTAGGCCGGGGCTCTCCTGTGCACTTACTGCTCATTATAGGGAACATTGTACCTCAGGCCTCCTGTGTTTTTGTATTTCATGGTTCAGAGTAGAAGCCAACACCTCTCTCTGTTGTCAGCAGCTACTTTGTGAAATATGGAGAAGAGGATCCAATACTCGCTAATGGGTGAAGTAGTAGGACCAGCATGGATTCTGCAGCTCAATTCAATAGTACGGGGGGTCTCAAACATTACCAACACAGCACTTAAATTCATGAGATACCAGAGTGCTGTGCTCAGCAATTTCTGACACCCCCATACTATTGAATGCCCTGCTGCTCCACCCATTTGCGAGAACAGGACCCCCCCTTCCCAGGATAGCAGGTTGGATCCAATTCGAGTGATCATGTCAGTTCCCAAAACCCTTTTAAGTGCACATGTATGTGAGAAATGTAAGGGGTTCCTAACTAAAGTGAATTAGTTCTAGGAGGTCTCTTTATGTGGGATGACCCAGTGCCGGGGTGCCTTAGTACCCTTTGCACCCTCTCTGGTTACACCCCATGAATACACAAACCTTATTGGATAAAAAAAACTACAAAGAAAAAAATGATCAACAAATATCAAATCAAGTGACATTTACAGAGGATTATAGTTATGCCAGATTACCAGAACTTTCTTGTTAATGGTGACGAAGATGAAAGTGACAACATACTACATGCCCCCGACTCTGTGCCATAGGTGATTCAAATAGATTTCAACAAAAACCATGATTTTCCAAAGTGACAGCTCCACACACACAGCCCAGTACAGAAACACATAGGTGATATATACTGTATGTGCATCCACCACCAAGACAAGGTGTAGCTTCTCCTTAAATATACTCCAATTACCTGACCGAGAAAAAAACTGGGAGCGCCGCAAAATATTCTGGACATTTTGAGAAGATTCTGAGATGTAATGGTTGGAAAAATACACATAAAAATAGTATAAAGCAGCAACACTAAAAGTACAGAACTCAAACGGTCAATTCAAAGAAGATAATTAATTCCTGGAGATAATAGTGTAATGAGAACCAAAAGGATACAACTCTTTAACTTCTCCTAACAACTAACATTTACCAATATCAATTATCAAAATCTCAGAATGGCAAGTGTCACAAACTTCAGACCATCCCCCCCCCCCCCCAATTTACCATAGGTCAAAGCTGACGTCTAAATTTCCAGGCTTTCTTCCAAAAACTATACCATACCTGTTCTTGGGTTGTGTCTATTATTGCCGCTCAATACCTCAGCAACCTAGATGGAAGGCTCACATGTCACCTATCTTTAGCAGCCGTTAGACAAAGAATGAAGAGCCAATGCACTTGCACATCTGCCACTATATCCAAAAAAATTGAATTAGCAGTCAAACCCCATCTAATAATCCTCTCTATAGTGTGGATAGGGGACAACATTAAAACTTTGATCCGTCCTATAAAATAGTTGTTGGTCTTGCATTCAATTGTTACAGTCTTTATTCATAATCTTCCTAAACACATGTACACACAGCTCAGCCAAGAATGCAAGTATTCTTAATGGGAAGAACGGAATAAGTCAATGGAAGGGAATAAGGCACTTCTTCTCCAAGAACAAGGCTGTACAGTATTTCTGATACATTACATATATTTGACTGGTGAACCCAAAGATGTCTTTATTGCGCCTTCAGGCCCTTGGGGAGAAATAATTTCTGCAATATATTTACAGTATTTGACTATGGAACAATGAACTGCAAATATCAGTTCTCATCCTTGGGTGATGATTTTTTATTTCAATAAGAGTCATGAAGGACAGTAGAGTGAATTTTATCCAAAATTTTGGTAAAAAAAAAACAAGTGGAACAATTGGGCACCTGAATTTCATTTGCAAAAATGTGTTGGAGGAACATCTCAGGACAGATGTATTCAATTTAAATATGCCCCAAATATAAGGACCATTGTGAGACATTTGATAAATCTACTCAAAGATGAAGTAGTCAGCAGACTAAAGATACCATCTACTATAAAAAAAACAACAGTATTCTAGCCAATATAAAAAGAAATTATTATTTTTGTCTCATTCTTATCTCGATCATTATGAAACCTAATCTTGAATTCAGATATCCATGTCCTGGTCACCTTTCCAACCACAAAAACCTGGATGCTAGCCTCCGGCCATGATAGGATTATCTAGATGTCTACCCGAGAAGGTCTCTAAGGATGGAGAATGTTGGTCATGTTCAGGATGGGAGATTCACACTGGGGCATCATAGTAAATGTGCTTTTATTTAGTGTAATAAACAATACTACATTGCATAGAAGGCAAATTCATTTATGTACAAAAAGTATAAGAAATGGCTTAAAAGACGGACAGACAATGTCTGCTACAACACTGCAACCCCGATCCTATTCCAGTCCATGTGGGTGAATGGTGTGTCATGCCATCAGTGGGAGGCGCTATATGTACGCACCATGCTTCTCCTTCTGTAGTGCATCTTTGTCATCTTCAGGCTTTCTCTTGTCCTGACACAAGACACTATCGTTTTGTTCCTTAGCAGATGAATCCTTAGACTGAAAAACATGAAAATAACTATGATTTAGCCCCTGTGTCTTTATTCATACAAGACTCATTCTAAAAATGCATCCTGGTATTACATTCTGTTATTACTTTTCAGAAAAACATTAGGGGTATTTGGCTTGTGGGTGAACTATTTACCATTACACTAAAATGCACGGTAACCTTTACAGGTGAACTGACACTTTCTCTAAACTTCAGAATTTACTATTCTAACTGTTCAGCGTTTCAACACTTTTTGGAGAACTTGCTGTTTTCTAACATGGAACTTAATCCCTTCGTGTTGGGGGTATAACCAGCACTGGTTATGGACACAGTGGTATATTAGTGGGGGTATAACCAGCACCTGTTATGGAGACACTGGTATATTAGTGGGGGTATAACCAGCACCTGTTATGGAGACACTGGTATATTAGTGTGGGTATAACCAGCACCTGTTATGGAGACATTGGTATATTAGTGGGGGTATAACCAGCACCTGTTATGGAGACAGTGGTATATTAGTGTGGGTATAACCAGCACCTGTTATGGAGACAGTGGTATATTAGTGGGGGTATAACCGGCACCTGTTATGGAGACAGTGGTATATTAGTGGGGGTATAACCAGCACCTGTTATGGAGACAGTGGTATATTAGTGTGGGTATAACCAGCACCTGTTATGGAGACAGTGGTATATTAGTGGGGGTATAACCGGCACCTGTTATGGAGACAGTGGTATATTAGTGTGGGTATAACCAGCACCTGTTATGGAGACAGTGGTATATTAGTGGGGGTATAACCGGCACCTGTTATGGAGACAGTGGTATATTAGTGGCATGTTGTGTATCCAGCACTGGTTCTGAAAACATTGGCATGTTACTGTTGGTATAACCAGCACTGGTTCTGGAGACAGTGGCATGTTACTGTTTTGTCCTTGGGGGAGTACATCTGGGAGAGTCCCTTGTTGAGAAGGACCTGGGGGTACTAGTAGATCATAAATTGAATAACAGCATGCAATGTCAATCAGCTGCCTCTAAAGCTAGTAGGATCATGTCATGTATGAAAAGTGGTATGGACTCTCGTGATAGGGATGTAATATTACCACTATACAAGGTACGGGTTCGGCCTCACCTGGAATATGCTGTCCAGTTCTGGGCACCGGTCCATAAAAAGGATGCCCTGGAGAGGGTTCAACGTAGAGCCACAAAACTGATAAGGGGTATGGAGGGTCTTAGTTATGAGGAAAGATTAAAACAACTAGATTTATTTAGTCTGGAAAAGAGACGACTACGAGGGGACATGATTGATTTATATAAATATATGAATGGTCCATACAAAAAATATGGTGGTAAGTTGTTCCAGATAAAATCAAATCAAAAGACGAGGGGGCACTGTCTCCGTTTGGAGAAACCAAGGTTTAATCACCGGAGGCGACAGGGCTATTTTACTATGAGAACTGTCAATCAGTGGAATAGCCTGCCTCAGGCGCAGGTCACAGCAGGGACAGCGGAGAGCTTCAAGAAGGGTCTAGATGCCTTTTTACACCTAAATAACATTGATTGTTATGCTATATAGGATTGTTTCCCCTAAATCCCTTCCTCATCCAATCCCTACCCTTCCTTGGTTGAACTTGATGGACAAGTGTCTTTTTTCAACCGTATAAACTATGAAACTGTTGGTATAACCAGCACTGGTTCTGGAGACAGTGGCATGTTACTGTTGGTATAACCAGCACTGGTTCTGGAGACAGTGGCATTTTACTGTTGGTATAACCAGCACTGGTTCTGGAGACAGTGGCATGTTACTGTTGGTATAACCAGCACTGGTTCTGGAGACAGGGGCATGTTACTGTTGGTATAACCAGCACTGGTTCTGGAGACATTGGCATGTTACTGTTGGTATAACCAGCACTGGTTCTAGAGACAGTGGCATGTTACTGTTGGTATAACCAGCACTGGTTCTGGAGACATTGGCATGTTACTGTTGGTATAACCAGCACTGGTTCTGGAGACATTGGCATGTTACTGTTGGTATAACCAGCACTGGTACTGGAGACAGTGGCATGTTACTGTTGGTATAACCATCACTGGTTCTGGAGACATTGGCATGTTACTGTTGGTATAACCAGCACTGGTTCTGGAGACAGTGGCATTTTACTGTTGGTATAACCAGCACTGGTTCTGGAGACAGTGGCATGTTACTGTTGGTATAACCAGCACTGGTTCTGGAGACAGTGGCATGTTACTGTTGGTATAACCAGCACTGGTTCTGGAGAAAGTGGCATTTTAGTGGGACTATAACTAGCATGTATTATGAAGACAGTGGCATGTTGTGTATCCAGTACTGGTTCTGAAAACATTGGCATGTTACTGTTGGTATAACCAGCACTGGTTCTGGAGACAGTGGTATGTTACTGTTGGTATAACCAGCACTGGTTCTGGAGACAGTGGCATGTTACTGTTGGTATAACCAGCACTGGTTCTGGAGACAGTGGCATGTTACTGTTGGTATAACCAGCACTGGTTCTGGAGACAGTGGCATGTTACTGTTGGTATAACCAGCACTGGTTCTGGAGACAGTGGCATGTTACTGTTGGTATAACCAGCACTAGTTCTGGAGACATTGGCATGTTACTGTTGGTATAACCAGCACTGGTTCTGGAGACAGTGGTATTTTAGTGGGACTATAACTAGCATGTATTATGAAGACAGTGGCATGTTGTGTATCCAGCACTGGTTCTGAAAACATTGGCATGTTACTGTTGGTATAACCAGCACTGGTTCTGGAGACATTGGCATGTTACTGTTGGTATAACCAGCACTGGTTCTGGAGACAGTGGCATGTTACTGTTTTGTCCTTGGGGGAGTACATCTGGGAGAGTCCCTTGTTGAGAAGGACCTGGGGGTACTAGTAGATTATAAATTGAATAACAGCATGCAATGTCAATCAGCTGCCTCTAAAGCTAGTAGGATCATGTCATGTATCAAAAGTGGTATGGACTCTCGTGATAGGGATGTAATATTACCACTGTACAAGGCACTGGTTCGGCCTCACCTGGAATATGCTGTCCAGTTCTGGGCACCGGTCCATCAAAAGGATGCCCTGGAGCTGGAGAGGGTTCAACGTAGAGCCACAAAACTGATAAGGGGTATGGAGGGTCTTAGTTATGAGGAAAGATTAAAACAACTAGATTTATTTAGTCTGGAAAAGAGACGACTACGAGGGGACATGATTAATTTATATAAATATATGAATGCTCCATACAAAAAATATGGTGGTAAGTTGTTCCAGATAAAATCAAATCAAAAGACGAGGGGGCACTGTCTCCGTTTGGAGAAACCAAGGCTTAATCACCGGAGGCGACAGGGCTATTTTACTATGAGAACTGTCAATATGTGGAATAGCCTGCCTCAGGCGCTGGTCACAGCAGGGACAGCGGATAGCTTCAAGAAGGGTCTAGATGCCTTTTTACACCTAAATAACATTGATGGTTATGCTATATAGGATTGTTTCTCCTAAATCCCTTCCTCATCCAATCCCTACCCTTCCTTGGTTGAACTTGATGGACAAGTGTCTTTTTTTCAACCGTATAAACTATGAAACTATGAAACTGTTGGAATAACCAGCACTGGTTCTGGAGACAGTGGCATGTTACTGTTGGTATAACCAGCACTGGTTCTGGAGACAGTGGCATGTTACTGTTGGTATAACCAGCACTGGTTCTGGAGACAGTGGCATGTTACTGTTGGTATAACCAGCACTGGTTCTGGAGACAGTGGCATGTTACTGTTGGTATAACCAGCACTGGTTCTGGAGACATTGGCATGTTACTGTTGGTATAACCAGCACTGGTTCTAGAGACAGTGGCATGTTACTGTTGGTATAACCAGCACTGGTTCTAGAGACAGTGGCATGTTACTGTTGGTATAACCAGCACTGGTTCTGGAGACAGTGGCATGTTACTGTTGGTATAACCAGCACTGGTTCTGGAGACATTGGCATGTTACTGTTGGTATAACCAGCACTGGTTCTAGAGACAGTGGCATGTTACTGTTGGTATAACCAGCACTGGTTCTGGAGACATTGGCATGTTACTGTTGGTATAACCAGCACTGGTTCTAGAGACAGTGGCATGTTACTGTTGGTATAACCAGCACTGGTTCTGGAGACAGTGGCATGTTACTGTTGGTATAACCAGCACTGGTTCTGGAGACATTGGCATGTTACTGTTGGTATAACCAGCACTGGTTCTGGAGACATTGGCATGTTAGTGGGGGTTCTGTTGTCAGCGTTTTTTAAATAAATTGTTTGGATGGAGCACTGGATGCTTTGACTTAAATCTCTCCCTGTTTATTATATAATATAAATGTAGCATGAACTTTTTATGGTTTCCATTAATGTAATTTGAAAGCCAAATATCCATAGCAATTTATGTGTATCTGTGATGTAGAAAGACTGGTAGACTGACAGCAGTCTCCAAATTGGGGTTGTTTTTAAAGCAAGTAGAAAATTAAGAAGGGAAAAAGTTCAAACAAATATCAGTTACCCAGTGCATGACTGGTGCTTCGGTCTTCTCTTCTTTTTGCTCTTCTTCTACATCCTTCCCATTGACAGTAGGTTGCGACTGTGACTCTAAGGTGGTCATAGTCATTTCTTCCTCCTTGCTTAGGACTAGAGGCTGTGTGAAATCTAAGATAAAATCACAAAATTATCAGATATTTGTACAATTGGAAATTGTAGACAAACAATATTAAAGCATTTAGCATCAGATCATAAGGATTTTATGAGAATCTTTTCTTTATAACTGGGTATTGCAGACAATAATGGTATCTTCCTTGCAGAGGAGACCATTTATCCACTGAGAACAGGAACCATTAGTTGCCCCGGTACTACCGTCCTTCTAGTGTGACTTTTGTGATATCTGACCAAAGCCAATGGGAGAGTCACAATAGTCACTTTCCCATCAGCTGTTGACTACATTTAGGGGACAAGAAATAATAAAAATGCAAACCTTTAGTCTGTTCTGTGTGAACATTTTCTTTTTTCACACTATCACTTTGATCCAGTTGGTTTGTGTGGTTTGTCCCTTCACATAAATCCTGGAGAAGAAAATATAGAAATTGTAATTCTTCTGCCATATACCGAGCACCCCTGGATATCAAGGATACGTGGTCCTTAGCTCAATATCAATGGCTGTCCTTACTTTTACATCCTTGTCAGGACTGTGCACATTCTGTCTGGTCAAGTTGAGTTCAATGGAGGCAACATCTGTCTTCATTTCGGTTACGGGTGTGTCCACTCTAGCCACACCTTCAAACCTCTGTGATCTGGTCAGCGAGGGAGCAAAGGTTGAGGTAACAGGGGATCCTCTTTCCTTCTGATCCTCTGTGCCGTTATGTGCTTCCCCATTTACACTAATCTTCCCGTCTACCTAAAGAGCCCAAGTAAATGTTAGTTAGAAACAAGACATGTAATGTGAACATCGGCAGGTCATTATTTTGTACATATCACCACCTGACTTTGGCCGGATGAAACATGCTGTAATGTGTTGGCTTCTATCTCAAAAAAGGAACTGATGTCCTACACACCAAATAGCCAATGACCTAAATCGAGTAGCATACCATCAACAATTCTTTCCCATTGCCTTCTAGTTTTTAGCAATATTTTAAAGTTTTTTTTTCACCTTTTTGTGATCTGCTTGTTGTCAAGGGAATTTTCTAAGAAATAGAAATTGTCCAATATAGATCCCTACCTAAGGCCCGGCAGAACCATGGGAAGATGATGGGGTTGTTTGTAGAAATACCAATATAGAACATCAGACATTTTACATAATACCTGATATTCTATATATAAAGTACTTATCATGAAATTACAAAAATAAAATCATAAAGCATGGAAAACTAAATTGACTTTGATGTGTTTTTCTTAATTACATTCAATAGTAACAGCTACATTGTGATATCATCTGGGACGTATACTAAACATGGATTCCCCCCCCCCCCCCCTGTTTATTTGCCCTTCCCCTCATTCCTTTTATTGTTATTTCCCTTTCTCTGTCCACTTATTTGTATTATAAGGGTTATGAGATGGAAGCAGGATAGTCCATTTCTCCGCTTCTTCTCGCCTCTTGCCACCAAACACTTCTGCTTTTTACTACTTTTATAAATCTTCCCTATTGCATTGGTGCACTGCATGTACAAAACAACTAATTCTCAAAAGTACCATGTCATTCAGGCTGGTGCCTGGTGAAACAACCAAAAAAAATAAATAATCACTCATTTGTGCAAAGTATTTTTCACTTATCTCCATTAAAATAAACCATAATCATTCCTGATATCTCAGGATAGAAGAAAAAACAGCCAAGAGGTTCCATGAAGCTAAAAAAATACTTCACCCTTCCAAAATGTATCTCCTGTCTAGTTTAGCTCTAAGTTATACAAGTAATCAGGCTTCCTCATTATTTCCTTATCTTATGCTTTAGCTCTTGTCACTCCAATGATCCCGTTTACCTTGAATGTCTTCAAGATCTGCTGTGTACTTCTGGGCTGGGAGTAAGGCTTAGGTGTCAGCATAGGCACTGCCTTAGAGACCACACTTTTTGTTGGCGACGTCCGGCCTGCTGGAGCTTTAAAGTCTGATTCACTAGTAGGGGATATGGTGGCCTCTACCGTAGATGTGAACTTAGGAGACGGTAAAGACTGCTGCCTTAGATACTTGAGGGGGTTGGGGTCCTCTGTAGAGGAGAGCAAGCCTGGCTCTACCGAGTGGCTTCTCTCCAGAATTTTTGGCATCACTAAACCTTCAAGAACAGCTTCACTTATCGTAAACCTTTCTATGTATTTCTGCAAAATCTTCTCCGCTTCCTCTTTTGTCTTAGCGTTTTTGTAGGCTTCATGTAATTCCTTTTCTCTGCGCTCTCTGTTGGGGTAAACACAATGAGATGTAGTTACTGACACTTTCATCTGACTATGAATAAATACAATTAAATAATACTCTAACAAATAGTGTAAAATAATAAATAAAGGAGATACAATGCGTACAAATAAATTTTAACTAATGGCAAAAATGTACAAAAAAATGACACCCTGCAAATTCTGGTTGTTATAGAAGTATATAGTGTTTTCAGCTATGGACGGGCAACAATTGCATCGCATTGGATGTAGTAGTTGTGGGTGGAGACTTGCTGGATTTCATCCTTTGCAATGCATTAATGCGATCCATCCTTAACCAATCAAATGTAGAGCGGTGTGTTATGCTAGGTCATTCTGTGATTTGTACTCTTAATTTTATATCAGTTTTCTTCTCTGCAGTTCCCTATATGCTGGTGAGTAGAGACCTAGCAGCTGTGACTCACTCCTCCCCCTTCCCCTCAGCATAGACCTTCTTTGTATTCTGACACCTCAGTAAGCTTCTGTCTAGTTTCTAGAGATTTTAGAGTGAAAAGCAGTTTATGAAGGGAGGTGGGGGGATGCTAAGAGCCAAAGTAAGTGGAAAAAAAAAAAAAGAAGCGCTTTCCTCCGATGCGAAAGAATGCAAAAGTCACTGGTAGTCACTCTTACTACTTATTTTCACAAGGTTTTCTTGACAACTTTGCTTGAATTTAAGGATATTTATTATTATTTAGAGCATAAATAATTTTTTAATAAATCTATAAAACAGATGTATTCCCTGTCCATACATTTTGTATTCCATAGGATGTTACTTTGTTACTGACATCTCGTTATTCTCAGGATTACTTCTGGCTCCCGGAGATTACACTCCTACAGATCACACAGCAATGTTGTATCCTAGTGATAGGCCATTGCTTTAACCCCTTTATTTAACAAATGTATATGTAATACCAAAGGCTTACTTTTCCTCCACTATTTCTTTATATGTTTTTATGCTTTTCCTTCTTTCTGCCGAGTCACTTTCTCCACTTAGTAGCCTCTCCATCTTTTTTCTTTCTTCCTCTTTCTTTATTAAGTCCTGTGATGCACTCCTTCTGCGGGTCTTCCATCGAGCCAGGTCCTAGAACAACAGTCAACAATAGTGTGAAAATGAAATTTACTAAACAGACACATCTCTTCATATACAGGCACATTTTTGCATGGGGGACCATGTGATAGCGGCTCTCCCTCTTCTAGCTAGTAGTAAAACTTTGGGTCTCTGTGCAGCTCTTGTGTACAAAGAAAAATTGTGCTGGTATTTTCACAGTTACAAAAATTCTTACATACTTAGCCTCTAATGGTCACCCCCGATGGCTCGTCTTCTCCCCTCACCTCCAGCTTCCCAGCAGCGAGGAGAGAGGCACGTCTATGGTCTCTGCCCACGCACACACTGTGACGTGGCGCTGCATAGATGTGCCTCTGTCCTCAGTGCCGGGAAGTCAAAGGTCAGTGGTGAAGACAAGCTGCAAGGAGAAGAGGACACCTGAGGTGAGTGCCGAGGGCAAATACTACGCTTATTATTTTTAAGGGGGGAATTTTTTTTATAATCAAGAATGATTTGTACTATGGGGAAATCCTATATGAGACTTTGGGGGTGTATATAATTTCAGATACATTAGTTTTCTATCTTCAGAAAAATATCAATTGACACAGCTACTGCCATACGCTAAAATTTGCTATTTTTTTTGCAACTTTTTGCCACCCCACTCCTCTTTAGAAAACCTACTCCATATTTATCATGGGAATCCAGATGTATTTGAAGGATTTATGAAGTCCAACTTTACAAAAATTTGTTGCAAATCCACTCCAGTTCCTCAGTGGCACTGGCTAAACTTAGGAACTAGTTATGTCATATTTGCAACTGTCGTGAAACTTTTTAACTAAGTTGTCACAAAGGGTCACATTAATTAAGCTGTCTAGCCACCATAAGTAATCTAAAGTACAAAAGATGAAAAGTCTGAAAAAGTAACATTTTTCCCCATTGTGTCACAAGGTGCCAGAATGCTTACATCTTGCCACGTGTCATCCTCTTCTTTAAGTAGATCATTGACAAACTGCAGATGTTCATGATGGGCCCTGCTATGTGGTATCATTCCTACTTCCTCTTCATACCTCATGTCTAACATGCTTACACTCCTGTAAAGAAAAGAAACAACCATTTGTAGTCATTTTGTAAATGTACCACTAGATGGCGCTACTTGACAAAGCAACATGCAGTCTCAGGTCAAATTAGATCGCAACATTCCTTGATAGCCCTGTAGGGGGAGACATTTGTTAAAAAAAGAAAGTTTTAAAACCAAACACCCAAAAGTCTAGTAAAGCATGCAAGGGTTAAATTCACTAATGAGATCAGTATCTTTATGGTTACCAAATATTATGACTAGCACAGGTTAAGGGTAACCCAATACAAATCTTTTATGGTAATAAGTGCTGGTATTTTCTTGGCTGCTAGAATAAATTACCAAACCAAAGCACAAAGTGACATCACATGTTTGTAGAATTACATGCATATAGATGAAAACATTTTCCCTGCAGGAGATGTTATCAGAACCTCAGGTATAAAAGTACACAATATACAGTATTTCATCAGCCTCATCTGGGCGGCAGAAGGAAAAATGCAAGATTAGAGATTTTAAGGAATTTTACATCATAATACGGTCAATTAGAATATAAACAAACTACTACGACGTCTAATGTAATAAACATGCACAGTAACTTTATTGATTGCAAAAGAACAAAGAGAGAAAATTATGCAATAAAATACAGTAACTACAGGCAAACAAAGGCCTTAAAGGGGTTCACAACCAGTGGGGTAACTTGAAGCCCCAGTGCAAAGTCTGCACCTGGATATAATGTATGGTTTATAGCAGTGATTTTCAACCAGTGTGCCATGGTACACTAGTGTGCCGCGACACATGGTCGGGTGTGCCGTGGGGAAAGTTCCCCAAACTATGGTGCCCCCTGTGTTTTGTTTCCTGGCAATGCGCAGCGATGCGCTGTCACGGCTTCTTGCAATGTAGGAGACGTGTACAATAACACATGCGCAAGCTTTGAACCTCGCGCGACAAAATGAGGTCACTGAGGCCGGCGCATCATCCTGAGAGTGGAGAGACTCTCGCATTTGCCCACCGCCAAGGTAATGCCCACAAATAATGCTGACTATATGAGCTTTTGCCTGAGTATATGAACTGTTGGCAGAATACTCAGCATATGAGCTGGTACTTTTAGTACTCCAGCAGTATACTGCATATAACAATGAGAAATATAAAATGAGAAATACTATAGTCATGAGGCTGGAGTACTACAAGTACCAGCTTATATGCTGAGTATATGAGCCGGCACTTGTACTCTGGCCTCATGGCCATAGTACTTCTCATTGTACCCCTTTATTTTGCAGTATATGAGCCACATAATAATCAGCACCATATACTGAAAACAGGGAGAAACTGAGAACTGAGAGGAAGAGCTTTGTGTGTGCCTTTCCACCATTCCTGCCAGGATATCCCTTTTGTGTTTATCGATACAGGCCCAGGTTTCACACTGAGTGAGTAAAATAAATTTAGAATCTATATTATTAACTATATGTATAATATGACTGTTTTAGTGTCATCTTGGTTGGTGGTGTGCCCCAGGATTTTCTAAGCATAAAAAGTGTTCCGCAGCTCGAAAAAGGTTGAAAATCACTGATTTATAGTTCTAGTCTTCTCATACATGGAAGTGACTCCTTATGTGCCCCTATGCCTCTTGGGCACAGTTGCGACTGCACCCCCTCTACTTATACCCCTGTTCACCACCAATACAATTGTGAATGGGTGATCAGTTTTATATCAATGGGGAATAATAATAATAATAATACTTTATACTTTATGTGTTACCTACAATCTCAGAGTTAACATGACTACAATAAAAACATAAGATGTTAAAAATGATCTGGTTTCCAAAATTTAGATACAACAAAACACTCAAAGCCACAATAGAACAAACACACATTAATCACCTAAAATACACCACACTCAATTCATGACCCCCATGTTGCTCTGTAACTCGTACCCTTAGTCCTAACTGATTAGGAAAATGAGAGATCCTAATTCCCTGTGTGAATGGAGCGATGTAACACATCTGTATGGATACACAGGGGCGTCACATTGCCTGATGCTGTCATATGTGTTGACGCCGACAGGTGCAAGGATGGGTTGGGGTTACACTACCATATATCCAGTATCAACCAAAATGAGGGGGGGGGGGTATATATAATAATAATATACATGTACTACCTATATAGATTTTTATTTAAAAAAATACCATTATGTCTGAATATTACCCCTCCGACCACATCCGGCATCAACATGAATATCTGATAACCCAATAGCCTCCTTTATGTTAGCTGTAGATGGTCCTATAGTCTTGTGTCCCATCTTTATTATGGAGGTAGTCTCCAAACTGTATGTGTATGTCACTATAGGGGGGTTTGTGGCTGGAGATTTAGGGGTCCAAGAGACCATTTAAAAGGCAATGCAAAATAAAATGTTTGTGGGAATTTATTGCATTATTTTATTATCTTGCATTTCAGTAAGTAACCAATAGTGTTCACATGGCGGTTGACCTCATATACTGTAGGTCTTCCTTGCTTACCACATCGTCCTCTCAGCCCAATGTCGTGGCCCAATGACTACCCTCCTCTGGTAACCACAATGACAGGGTGCAGAACCCATCTGAAGCCCAGGCTCTATGATTTGAGGTTGAGGCTCGGGATACCACACACCCACAAATTGGCCCTTTTGATAATGTTCTTTGAAGCTAGCCAGAACTATAGCTCCATGTCTACCAGCGTCCATGCCTCTATCCGCTTTGTCTACAAGCGTCCATGCCTCTATCCGCTTTATCTACCGGCGTCCATGCCTCTATCCGCTTTATCTACCGGCGTCCATGCCTCTATCCGCTTTATCTACCGGCGTCCATGCCTCTATCCGCTGTATCTACCGGCGTCCATGCCTCTATCCGTTTTATCTACCGGCGTCCATGCCTCTATCCGTTTTATCTACCGGCGTCCATGCCTCTATCCGTTTTATCTACCGGCGTCCATGCCTCTATCCGCTTTATCTACCAGCGTCCATGCCTCTATCAGCTGTATCTACCAGCGTCCATGCCTCTATCAGCTGTATCTACCAGCGTCCATGCCTCTATCAGCTGTATCTACCAGCGTCCATGCCTCTATCAGCTGTATCTACCAGCGTCCATGCCTCTATCAGCTGTATCTACCGGCGTCCATGCCTCTATCAGCTGTATCTACCGGCGTCCATGCCTCTATCAGCTGTATCTACCGGCGTCCATGCCTCTATCAGCTGTATCTACCGGCGTCCATGCCTCTATCAGCTGTATCTACCGGCGTCCATGCCTCTATCAGCTGTATCTACCGGCGTCCATGCCTCTATCCGCTTTATCTACCGGCGTCCATGCCTCTATCCGTTTTATCTACCGGCGTCCATGCCTCTATCCGCTTTATCTACCAGCGTCCATGCCTCTATCAGCTGTATCTACCAGCGTCCATGCCTCTATCAGCTGTATCTACCAGCGTCCATGCCTCTATCAGCTGTATCTACCAGCGTCCATGCCTCTATCAGCTGTATCTACCAGCGTCCATGCCTCTATCAGCTGTATCTACCAGCGTCCATGCCTCTATCAGCTGTATCTACCAGCGTCCATGCCTCTATCAGCTGTATCTACCAGCGTCCATGCCTCTATCAGCTGTATCTACCAGCGTCCATGCCTCTATCAGCTGTATCTACCAGCGTCCATGCCTCTATCAGCTGTATCTACCAGCGTCCATGCCTCTATCAGCTGTATCTACCAGCGTCCATGCCTCTATCAGCTGTATCTACCAGCGTCCATGCCTCTATCAGCTGTATCTACCAGCGTCCATGCCTCTATCAGCTGTATCTACCAGCGTCCATGCCTCTATCAGCTGTATCTACCAGCGTCCATGCCTCTATCAGCTGTATCTACCAGCGTCCATGCCTCTATCAGCTGTATCTACCAGCGTCCATGCCTCTATCAGCTGTATCTACCGGCGTCCATGCCTCTATCCGCTTTATCTACCGGCGTCCATGCCTCTACAGCTGTATCTACCAGCGTCCATGCCTCTATCAGCTGTATCTACCAGCGTCCATGCCTCTACAGCTGTATCTACCAGCGTCCATGCCTCTACAGCTGTATCTACCAGCGTCCATGCCTCTACAGCTGTATCTACCAGCGTCCATGCCTCTACAGCTGTATCTACCAGCGTCCATGCCTCTACAGCTGTATCTACCAGCGTCCATGCCTCTACAGCTGTATCTACCAGCGTCCATGCCTCTACAGCTGTATCTACCAGCGTCCATGCCTCTACAGCTGTATCTACCAGCGTCCATGCCTCTACAGCTGTATCTACCAGCGTCCATGCCTCTATCCGCTTTATCTACCAGCGTCCATGCCTCTATCCGCTTTATTTACCAGCGTCCATGCCTCTATCCGCTTTATCTACCAGCGTCCATGCCTCTATCCGCTTTATCTACCAGCGTCCATGCCTCTATCCGCTTTATTTACCAGCGTCCATGCCTCTATCCGCTTTATCTACCAGCGTCCATGCCTCTATCCGCTTTATTTACCAGCGTCCATGCCTCTATCCGCTTTATCTACCAGCGTCCATGCCTCTATCCGCCTCATCTACCAGCGTCCATGCCTCTATCCGCTTTATCTACCAGCGTCCATGCCTCTATCCGCTTTATTTACCAGCGTCCATGCCTCTATCCGCTTTATCTACCAGCGTCCATGCCTCTATCCGCTTTATTTACCAGCGTCCATGCCTCTATCCGCTTTATCTACCAGCGTCCATGCCTCTATCCGCCTCATCTACCAGCGTCCATGCCTCTAACCGCTTTATCGGAAATTGCACACATTTAGGATTTCCTGTACATCAAACAGATCACATCAATGGCAGTATTTAAAAGTACAAAATATTCCTTCAAGCATCGGGTTCCGGCTTGTATAAACAATGACGTCTTATAATTATAGGGATATGGAACGTATTGCAGCACCAGGGATGTGAGTCTCTACAGCAGTGGTAAAAATGCACCATCCTTTATGGTGTTTGGTTTATCCATCTGGGAACAAAAAGTCTGGTATACACCCCCTTTCCTTCAAAGTGTAACTATGGGTCTCTAATGCAAAAACAATAGAGTTCCCAACTTTGGCACATCTCTTAAAATAATGGTCTCATCATATGGGGTGAAGGGAAGCTCGGGCCTCCTCAGGCTCCAGGGTGAGGTCCTGTCCATACATCAGGTTTTACCAAATGTGCTGCACATTATACTGCGGTTTAATATCACTTACTTGGGGGGGGGGGCGGTTTGTTGGGCAACACCTTGCCGATTTTATATTTATGCAGCTTTTGAAGTTAAAACTAGCTATAGATTAAAATAAAATGAAAAGGGATAAGTTCCCCCCTTCATGACCCATTACTCGCATCAAAACTGCGTCTGAATCCTGACCAATTTGGTAAACAACAGGTCTTTCTATACAAAGCCATATCTAATGTTAGGTCATATCCCAAGAGATCTGTGTCACCAAACCTTTGTGTGTGTTGTTAGTATCTGTGGAATGTGAAAAATGCACTTAAATACCAGAATTGTAGCTAGACTTGAAGCATTAGTGCACTGAAAACAGCACGGTCCATCTCATGCACGGTCCCTCTCATCCTTCTGTGTGAGCATCACAACAGTTATACAGGGGGAGGAGCTGTAGGGTAATCAGTGCAGGGATCTCACACCACTGCACCAGAGTGCTCCAAGTCCAGCTACATTCCTGGTTTATATAAATACATATTTTACAGCCCTGCTGCTACTTATAACAAACACACACAATGGGTTACACATATCTCCAGGGCCAATACCCAACACTTTGTAGAGACAAAACTGCTGACATATCCCCTTTAAGACAGTACATTTTACATGCTGTTCTTGCATATGTATTCTTATATAACTTTTAATAGTACAGAGGAAAGAAAACTTTCTTAGTTTGACACCCAAGAATCATGCACAACAAATCTGCAACACCAGCACTCTGCATAGATTAGTTTCATGCTAAATGTTTCTCATTGTAGATGTTATTGGTTATTAATACTGCTTAGTACTGGGGATGTATGATGCAGACAGGCTGCGGAATGACTATTATTATAAGGGTCAGACATGCACTAGTTTGTTACACTCTCCAAGCATGAAAAGAACTTACTCTGAATCATCTGATCGTGCGCTGCTGAATCTACGAGACCAAATATAAAATTAGATAGAACATCCTCACATTGTGGAACACAAGATACTGCCACGCAGGTCTAAATCTAAAACGATCTGGTCATTGTTGTCATAAGTTCACAATGTTTTACTTTCCAAGGGGCACAAAATGGAATTATTTTTTTTTTAATTATAAAAAATTGGTATTTTGTGCAAACCTTACCTTCAACAAACATTGCAGAAATCAATAGTCCATGAATAATGTGACATGTTATTTACCAGCTTTCCAATCTTAAGCCCCAATCTACTCTGCGGCGTTTGTTGGAGATCTAGCTGCTGTAACTCACAAACCCCCTCCCCTCTGCACCGTGCACCCGACTGGCCTTAGCCGGGTATATGACAGCACGTTAAAGAAGAGGCGCTGCTCACCCCTCTCCTCTCCACAGCACCAGACGGCCGCATGCTCTATCGATACCCCGTGTACAGTGCCACACATGTGTGACACCAAACTGCCGCCGGACCGCCATTGTCATCTATGGTGATGTATATATTGGCTGGAAATACGTCCCCCCAGACGGTTGTGTGAATGAGGCCCAAGTAAGATTTCTGTCTGTCTTAATGAAGCATAAAACCAAATATGAGGAAGGAAGAAGAGGCTACGAGCCAAAGTAAGCGATTGAAGAAGCACTTTGCATGTAGAACATATGTTACAAAGTTTCTTGTATTTGCTTGTACTATCCACCTTTTTATAAAAGTTACTGACCGACAACTCATTTTACAGTACAAAATTTAAAATTCACAATAAATGTATTTTCATGTGATATGCACGTTGTATAAGCAGGTCCATGTGGTCCATGGCTGTAACCATTCCTATTAGGCACCACCCTCTCCATCGTCTGTACGATAGATACATGGCTTACAATGTGAGGTTAGATATAAGCTTTGCACAAATCCTGCAGCTCAGAGAGAACGGAGTGAATCAAGACGATGGTAAAAATAGTAAGAAATATCAACTCTACTAAAATACTGGTGCTGGTAACTCAAAACAAAAAGCACCACATCAGTATCCAAAAATTGCTAAGTATTTCCTAGCATTAGATCAGTCAACTCATGACAGTATCTGTGCCTCTTTAAAGCCACTTTTTGGATATAACTTTCACTAGTGACATGCCTTTCCCAGAGAGTACAGGCAGTCCCCTACTTAAGAACACTCGACTTACATACGACCCCTAGTTACAAACGGACCTCTGGATATTGGTAATTTATTGTACTTTAGTCCTAGGCTACAATGATCAGCTGTAACAGTTATCACAGGTGTCTGTAATGAAGCTTTAGTGTTAATATTCATTCTTATGACAATCCAACATTTTTAAAATCCAATTGTCACAGAGACCAAAAAAGTTCTGTCTGGGATTACAATGCTAAAATATACAGTTCCGACTTACATACAAATTCAACTTAAGAACAAACCTACAGACCCTATCTTGTATGTAACCCGGGGACTGCCTGTATTGTCATTCCTAACGAGCATTGTCATTCCCAGATAGCATTGCCTGGACTAGAATTCTCCATGTACAAACTGGGTCTCCACAATGGAAATATTACCCTATAAGTGATAAGAAAGTTTGGTATATTCTCTAAAATTTTCAATAAACATCATAGTGGACCCATCTACGAGAAATTCCATAGAAGTTATAATACGGGACAAGGCATGGCTACCATTTACAATGAAAAATGAAACTTATGAAAGGGCTCCCCCACTGTAGTTAAGTACTAGGGATGACTTGGGTTTGAGTACTGGAACCCCAGCAATCAGGAGAGCAGAGCAGTAAAGCTCAATCTTGAATTGTTCCATTCTCCCAAATCTATGGGACGTAAAGATGATGGACACCACCAACTCAGGAGCAGAGGATTCCCTTTGGTTAGATCCTAATCAGTAAAGACTTGGTGTCCAACGGATAATGCCAAAACCGACTGTAAACCTTTAAAGCCTTAGCAAACCCAACAAACTTCCCTTTATCACTCCATAATTATGCCAATAACCACATACAGTATATACAAGAACAACATGGTTTTACAAAAAAGAAAGCCAGAAAACATATTAACGACAAGTTATCTGACCTCAAAATCTCAAGGTCAGGCCTTTCAAGGGTTTCTTCGGACTTTGCACATATGGAAGTGCTCTGTACGGGGCTGCACATTAGTTTTCTTGTCAGGTTGTCATTGCTGGTTTCACATGAATCTTCTTCTTTGCTCTGTTGGATCTCTTGTGGTGGATTGTCAGAAATGGAGGTGGCGGGGGGTTGGGGAGTGCGAGGAGCTGAATTAGTGATTGCTTGGAGGGAGCTATGGAAGTAATTTCAGAAATTGTTACATATTTTGTAAAACGCTGAAAAATTCAAGGCAGGAGAAGAGAACAGATACTCCCATGGCTTACACAAAGCGCATAATAGATATCCCAATCAGCCCATTTTATATAGGACAAAACACACTCATACAAGCCAGAGTTACTTTGTTTAATTATATATTACATGTCTGTTTCAACAATACAAAAAAATAATCATATCAACTTGAAATATTTGAAGCTTATGAGGCTATATGACCCATTTTACACTTTTTAGGTTACTTTAGAGAGGACTTCCCGTTTACAAAACTTGTTTTAGAGGGTAATTAGGAAAATTAAAGACTAACTACTAAGTCACCCCACAGATCACAGTTGATTGTTGAGGGTCCCACATTTGTGAACGTATTGTTAAGAGAGAGTTTGAACATGGTCTAAAACCCCTTGTAAGTTAAACGGAACCTGCCAACGGAGATATTCACTAAAGACAGGTTGTAGAAGCCCTTTACAACTGCAGTGCAAATATGCATTTGTGCTTTCTCTAAGCATTTACATTCCAATATAATTGTGTGTTTTAACATAACTGGCTTCCTGACAGAAACCTGTGTGTAGTCCCAGGGGTTGGCTTTGGTTTGCATGCATTTCAAAGGCAACATGTGAAAGGGGTTCTCCAGATTCTTTGCATAAAAGCAACAAAATGAGGTTTTTTTTGTAATATTGGAAAACTCCTTTAAAAGGGAAACTATCATCAGGAAGGTCATTTTTACACGATGACAAGTTCCAATAGCCGCTGGCATGTTGATTTCAAATATGCTTTTGTTGTGCATCTTTGAAGTGCTTTTTAATTGTTTTTAATTGTAGTTTTAATAAAACTACCTGTCTCTCTGCCCACAGTATTTAGGGAGTCCGGAGGAAGGGGGGACTTCTTCAGATGCACGACAAAATGATTTTCAACATGCCAGAGACTATTGGAACCTGTCAACATCTAAAAATAACCTTCCTGATGGCAGATTGCCTTTAAAGGGGTAGAGCCAAGTTTGATTGTTATGCGTCTTGCGGTTCCATACAATACTAAGGGAGTGTAGAAATACAATTCCGAGCATATGGCCCATTCACCGTCTATGAGATTGTTGGAGATGGAAAGCAATGTGCTCCTGACGTTCCCATATTGTTGAATGGAGCAGAAGGACAAATGCTTAGCCTGCTGCTCAATCATCCTTCACGATCTTATTGTTGTACCCCTATTCCTACATGGAATAACCCCTTGAACCATAACAGTCTAGAATAGAATAGAATACTGGACAATAGTGACATTATAATCTGGAAAATATCCTACAGAAATAGTCAATTTGAATAAATATAGTGTAATCAAAACAGTAGCTCAATTTCGATCTTGTGCAAAGCAAAACAGACCAATCAACATTAATCACAAATCCTTTGAGATTATTCTAGACAAAAAAAACAAACAATTCTAACCTCAGTTTTTTCTTTTCCTTTTGTGGACAGACTTGTCTTTTTTCCTCTACTTTCTGTTGGGCAGAAAATGGCACTGGAAGGAAGTGACTCAGTGCTACAGCCGGGGGCCTCTGGGTGACCGAGATTCTTCGAACCATCATATCGTCTTTTTCTGGGTCTGGGGTGCTTCTGTCCTTCTGCAAGTTCTTATCTACTTTACCAACATCTTCTGCAGTAGCAGGAGCTTCTACATCAGGATTGTTACCAGATTCGGCAGAGTTTGCTTTCGCAACATTGCAAGGTGGTAACTTATTCCTGCATGAACAGGTGACAGGAAGTTGGACTTTCACAAAGATGAAAGAACTCTTCATGCTTTTTGTTTAGGGATGGTTATCCACAACAAATCCAACCCACATGTCATGGTAATTTATTAGTATCAAAAATCAGCAAAAAACATATATTACAGTCACAGCAAATGTATGCACATAAGAGTTATTGCTTGGATCACACCACAGATTATTCCCATCAATACACAGCACACAAGAAGCTCACACGTGTTGGTTGTCCTCTTGCAATGGCTGGCTCTGTCCATTAACTTCCATCATTTGTTCTGATGATTTTCTGTGATCCGCACATTCATGTGAGTCATCAGAGGCAGGTGAAGGATTACCAAGTTTGGCACACTTCTGAAAAGTTCCCATTCTGCGTGCCAACATGTCATCCCGTTTAGTATCTAGGACCTGTCCACAGGCTTCATTTTCAGGAGGTGAAGAAACATCTGGTAATCTACAAACCTCAGGTTTGGCAGGCCTACTTATATAACAATATTCACAATGGTTAGTTACAATAATCCCAGATAAGGATTCTGAAGATAGACAAATGGACATCCAACATCTAAGTACAAGATTCTAAATGTAATAGTCTTTAGAAACACATTAAAAATTTTTCCATTTTGCCATATGGGAAACTGGATATTTATTCATGTCTAGTATTAGAAAAGTTAAAATATTTCCCAATTCATTCAAAAGGTACAAAATTCCAGGACAAATAAGACAGGACATAAATGCTACTGAAAACGATGACGGAGATGTCTTGCAATATACCTTGAACTGGATTGTAAGGGTGAAGTTACTTCCAAGACTTCAATTTTTGAAGTGTCTGAAAAGATAGCTTTGGTGCATGTTATTCCGGATACCTTTTCATCCTTGGCACTTGCCTCGCTAGCTGCAGGTTTGGCAATGCATAGTCTATCCCACTTTTGTTGATCAATTTCAGTAACTGGACCAAAGCGCACAAATTTTTGCTTATTCCTTGCTCTCTTCTCTTGCAATGATAACTTGCGTTTGCCAAAGTCATCATTAGCCGCTCGTGCCAAATCAATGTTAGGACTTTGGTTGTTTTCCTGGGATTGAACTGGAGTATTTTCACTTTGGTTTCCAATAAAAGAAGAAATTAAGACATTAAATGAGAAATTGGTATTTTATTAATATGGTTAAAATTGGGTTAGTTAGGAAAAACCACAGCAACCATAAGAAGTGTTATCTACCAAGCACTGATACTCTCTTCGAGGAATAATATCCCACCAGATGACTGGCCTTCAAGGCTTTCACTATGTGCTGAAATAGTATATGGCCAAGAGCATTGTCAATTAAAGGACTTCTACTCAACACCACCAAGTTCATCACTTTTTTTAGCAAAGAAAAGAGCATCAAGTAAATTAGTCACAACTGTAATTTTGTATGGCTGGAAGGTCACCCACCAAATACCACCAATGAGCCATTTCAAAACAAATAAAAGTTCCATGTAGAGTGACAATTATTGTCCCGTATTTGTAGTGCAAGGGCTGCATCCTATTAGGTTTGGTTCCAAACATGCAGATGTAAAACAACGATTCACACTCAAAAGAGAACACACCTATCCTCGGAAGAAAGCTTAAGCCTCTGCCAGGTTTCAAGGTCAGCTTTGGTTATTGAGGAAGATCCAAAAACTTTAGGTTTTATCTGCTGTGAAGCTGCTCCCTGAGTTTTGCGCTTGGCTAAATCATCTCTTTGTATATCCGGGGTCTTCTCCTCTTCTTGGTCTGACTCCATATCTACAGGTCTTTGAACTATGTTTCCCTTGAGACTGACAGCCGACGTTTCCATTGTTCTTTCTTGGATTTCATGTTTGCTGAACACGGTAAAATTCAGAAGATTAGGATTATGTGGTAAGTTATTATTATCCTGAATGTGTTCCAATCATGCACAAAAGACAATTCCAACTCTATGAAATCTATTTGATTTTTGAAGATATAAAGTCTTGTTGTCAAGACCAAAATATGCTGATCTGAAACACACTGGGGGTCCTATCAACTTTCCAAAAAATGTCATTCCTTGAATTATCTCTATGGCATAGATTCTATGGTTGACTAACATAACACAGGTTGATCTATTCACATACAGTTTTCATTCTTTTCTTACCTCTTCTCCACAGTATGTTTAGCGGATGCAGGGGTGGAAGTCAACATGTCCTCCTGAGGAGGTTTTGATTTATTAATATAGGAACCCTGTAGATACTGATTAAAAGGAGTTGAAACTTTAGGTTGGTTCATCCTTGCTCTTCGTGTGGCCAGGTCATCTTTTTCAATATCTGGAACTCTGCACTCTTCTTCATCCTCAGAATCCACATTAGATGGGTTGCTGGCTTCTCTTCGAAGTACTATCTCTGATTCTTGGTCTTCGAGAGATTGTGTTTGACTAAAATGACATTACACAGCTATCCCAATGGAAAAATAGAACTTCAAAACAGCAAAAGGCAGGTCCCACATGCAGAACATTAGTGGTTAGATTTGACGTACTCCATTCTTGTGAACAAACAGGCAGACAATTAGTAACAACTGGGCAATTTCCTGAAAAATTGTTTGTCTGGTCTCCATATTTTTAGATGAAATAACTTATATTTAGGTGAAAGCTTCTCCAAAGGAAGGACTCAGGAAGCTGGAAGATTTCAAATCCTATTGAGATTGAATGTTGAAATCATATACAGGCAGTTCCCGGGCTACATACAAGATAGGTTCCTTGGGTTTGTACTTAAGTTGAATTGTAAAAAAATTTTTTGTCCCAGTGACAATTAGTTTTTCTAAATTTTTAGCTGTAATGTACCATGGATTAAATCAATAAAACTTTATTACAGCATGGAAGTAAAGTAAAGCATCCAGAGAGTTCACCAGAGGTCACAGTGGGCAAAGGGGTCGGTATGTAACTAGGGGTCGTCACTAAGTATTAGTGTACATTTTTGATATTTTTTACTCTTAAAACCATAACCAATTCACAGAAGCTGGTAAAAAGTTATATACATGTCCCAAACACTCAAAACACCTATTCCCAGCCAGTCACTCCATGCCATGTCCACATAGACAGAAATGATTAATGTAATATGATTAATAATAAAGCTATTTCTGTAAAACAAAAGAAAAACCGCAAATGCATGTTAATCTCACGCTTGGCTTCAGCAAGTTTATAATTTATAACCAATTTAATTTGGAAGAGAGGGAATTAATCTAACAATATGTTATATGGTGTATACAATGTGCATATGGAAAAATCTGCATCCACTATGTAACCTGAGTTTTAAGCTGTGGAGCAGCTGTAAATAAAATATCAGACCCTTTAAAACAGTCATTTTAAAAATATTATTGAAAATGATATTTATAACGATAATGCTTAAGAGGATGAGGTATAAAATGTTGCCTTTCGCCCTTCTGAATCATTAAAAAACTACAAGATTCGTTAGACCACGGATTAAATTTATGTAAAAAAAAAGCTTTACGACTGTAAACGGCAAAAGCAGCAAATCTAAATCATGGGTCGTGATTTAGGCAATTCACTATTGGGGTTATTTAATATTTTTTTTTTAACTTTTTCTGGACTGATAATTATCAGATCACGGTTTACTTTTACAGCATAACTCATCCCTGCTTTCCAACAACACAGCCGAGCGTGGTCCGACAAACGTGGTTTGTGCGGCAGCCAGATTTACCAGTATGAATTCAGAAAAGCTGACCTGAATGAAGCTTGTGACTGGCTGCAGTGGTCACAAGAAGCCTAGCCATTGTCATTTTGCCAAAAATTAGAAGTGTAGGGAAAAGGGCCAGTCACCGTTGATAATACACCTTTTACGCACCACTGAGGCAAGTGAATGGCTGGAGAAGTCAATAGAGCCTAATAACTTTTGGTCCAATTGGGGTCAGAAGCAAATGGAGAAGGGGGTCCCCCTACACACCTTAATTTTTAGCTTGGAAAACCCCTCTTATCACCAAAAAGTGCAATCATTTTTGCGGTTGTACTGGTAAAAAACAATACTCAATGTGAGTAACAACAACCATTATTTTAGTAACCATGGAATTTAGTAACATTTTGGAAATCGGTATCAGGCGCAAAATACATGCACACATATCTCTACCCACAAGCACGTTTCACGTGCACGGTTTGTCCCAGCTTATGTTACACATGCCAATACAAGACGGAAGGCTCCACATTTATTACGACAGCAATATTAACAAAACGCTGCACTCCAGAAGGCATTCCAATACTGTATATCTGACCTGCTATACCGCTTAGCTGCAGGCATGACCTTAATTCCAACTTTTTGGAGACTTTTTAATTTCCGAGCTTCTGCATCATCCACATCAGGATGATCCACTGTATCTTCAAATTGATCTTTAAGTTTGTTGGTTTTTCCAGGAACCCCTTTCAGAGGATGCTCCTCATTGTGACCCTCACTATGTTCCTCCTCAATAGTTTCTGGGCGATTTGGGCTAATAAGTTATTATACATCAAAAATTTTATGTTAGAGTCTTACAAAGGTAAAATATAGACCACACAACAATGGAGGCTTTAAAGTGTATTACATGGTATTAACTTATTACTGGGGACTTTTACTGCAAGTGAGAGTGATAATTCATTGTTAAAGGGGTTGTGTACAGAAAAGTTATACACTTTGCCAATATACTTTCTATATCAATTCCTCATGGCTTTCAACAACTCTGCTAGCTGTCCGTCTATAGAAAATATACAGAAAGTTTTAGGTTTACTTCCAGTGCATAGAAATCTGTCGCTGGTCATGTGATGGACATGCAGGTGCACAAGTTGTTATTATGTGAGTAATAGGAGCTATTTGATAATAACGGCTCTTGCACCTGTGTGTCCATCACATGACCATTACATAACCAGGAACAACTCTATGGACTCACAAGTGGGGAGGGGCTGCTGCACTCTGTTCACAGAGGAAGAAGAAGGGTGAGGTCATGTGACTTTGCTGTTTCTCTGTGTGTAGCAGAGTTGAATGTGTTCAGTGCCGTGGATACATACGTCTCCTACAGAGAATAGTGAGGTACAAGATCTTCCCTGTTCCCCATCAGTCCCTTCATCCCAGTCTGTGATTCTATAGAACTTTCTCTGTCTCTTTCACCTCTTTCACCTCATGCTGCACCCCTCCTCTAACTTGTACTTGGTCTGTGCAGAGAAGCTATTAACTTTAAGTGCTCAGATAGCACAGGCTAAAGACTTCATGTTACTGTTTTAGTTACGATTCACCTACGTATTCCATGTTCCATGCTCCTCCATGTGGTGAACGCTGCCAGGATAGTCACCATATATATCCTATATCAAAACAATTCAGCGTTCAGTGGACTCTGTGGGCAGAGTGAATTGGACTCAGCTTGAGGACAGTTAGAGGAAGAGGTTATATTCTGCCTACCTCACCACTGGCAAGAATGATTTTTTGTCAAATCATTTTAGAACAGAAAATGCCATAACTTTGGAAAGAAAATGCAGAGCAACATAATATGGGCCTTGTTCTGTTTGTTTCACATATGCGAATTTGGTAAAATCATTATAACTTCCGAGTTACCCTTTAAAACACTTTTATATGGTGAATATTCCCCCTAATGATATACCTTACTGAGGAGATAAGATTAACCATGGACTGCCTGTAAAGAGTCATTAGGCATTTTATCAGGTTCCTTTATCTCTCAGCTGTTAGTGGACACAGGACAGAAACTGCTTATATAAGAAAGAAAGGTGGGGGAAAAAGAAGGACACAGGGACATATTTACTATTTACTAGTTTACTATTATCATTTACACTATTAATTTAGAACATTTTATTAAAGTGTAGTTATGCTTTAAAATAAAACTGAATAGTCTTGAATATAAATCGAAATAATATTGTTTTGGTGGATCCTGCCAGTCCATGCATTCTATATTTTGCCATTAAATGGCTTGACAATACTTACCCGAATTGACCAGTGGTTTCTGAAGCTGGATCCCCTGATCAATTGATCACCATGTTAGCTTCTAGTTAAAAAGCTATTGTCTTTGTGAGTCAAATACATAAATTTAATAAAACTTAAAGTTAAGAGCCTTCATAACGCTGGGTCAGATCTTGCTACAAAGATTATTTGACCCTTTAAACAATACTTACGAGTGCCTGGGTGGGTTCCAAGTGTAACTTGGCACAAAATAAAATCATCTGCAGATTACCATTTCTGCATAAGTAGTGGGCAAGGTACAGTTTGTTGCACTGAAATAGCCAATATGAATTGCCCAGTAAGGTAATCTACATACCGTATATCAGTTTTCTGCAATACAGATTGTTAGATAGAAATGGTGCGAGTGAGTTATTAGGGTTAATTGCCACTGAAAAATTCAGGGGGGTCTAAGGCCACCTAAAAGACCACCCAGATTGACTACTTGAAGGTATTACTACTATCACTATCCAACCTACATAATACACTCACAGTGTACAGTATAAACTTCATGAAATTAAAAAAAAAAAACACACAAACCATGAATATATACAAAATAATGCCATGCATTAGTGCAATGTAAATCAGCTAGAAACCATGGCCACTATCTACAATCCTAGTGCTTATTAAATCTAGTGTATATTAAATCTAAGCGCTCAATTTCACTCCGGTCACGTCTCCGTTTGAATGCAGTTTTATATAAACCATGTGAACATAGTTTACGTTAAACTGTCTGCATGCCAGAGGGTTCTGCATCTGAGAAAAATGTGTTGGATGTTATAGAATAAAACTCCTTTCCATAAAAAAAAAAAAAAAAAACTTCTGGAACTAAACCAAAAAAGTCACCTCCAAATGTGTTCAATGCTTTGCTGGTTACATATGTTACTGTAATGCCTCCAACATCTCAATACAATCCCTGCCTACTACAACAATCACAATCTGGACTTCACATTTACAGGGACAGGAAGCAATAATCCATTTACACGATGGGCCATATATTACAGCGAATAGAAACATACATCAGAGGTACATTTTCTACTATATTATAGTACCAGGCTACCTCATAAATAATTAACTATAATACCAGACCCATGAATGGGAGATGGATTATTTTTCTTAAACCAAGGCCAGATTCTCAACCAAGTGTGACCTGCTAAAAGTCACCGACAAGGTCTGCCATCCATGAAGTCTGATATCCTTTCTTTTAATCTCACAGTTAATAGGATCCAGAAAGGAAGTAAAATCAGCGACTGGGTTGTATCCAGTAAATAAACTTCCAACTTAAAAGAAAAATCCATCCTAAGAAAAAGGCAGACTATGAAAAATCAAGAATTATGAAATACCGTACACTGGAGTCACAATCACATGGTCAATGCCTGCCATCATTACTACTAAGGGACTACTACTATCAGACTATGGGATTTCTCCGCTGTGAAAAAGTGTGGATTGAAATCTGAAACAATTCCACTCAGAGAATGTTCTTATGCACGCACTTTTGCAGAACGTGAAGTGAGAAGCTGGCCTTAGGCGGCAAGGTCTGGGTCTAACTGCATCCTCTATACTTTGTATAAAGATTATAAAGATGAAGGTCCACCTTTTGGAGTTTTTTTTACAAAAAAGTCATATATATATATACATATCTATATATACATATCTATATATATGTATCCTACACTGCTACAGAGTTAGGGTTTTCTCAAAGAGGAGGTTATCACACAAATAATATTTATCACTGTTCAACGTATAACCATTTGGGGTCAATCATGAGAATGGGGGTCCAATGTCCCTTGTTTACATAGTTTTGTAGTGGGTTAACGTGCACACTGAGTCATTTCAATATTTACAGGATTTTCAACTGTGGTAGCGACCAGGACAGGATAGGGAATTAGCATGAGATCTGGCCTGGCTGCCAGGACCCAGGGCCATCAGGAGAATGAGGGACTGAAAGTCCTCATGTAACCAAACTATGAAAGAAGCCCTCCTACATGCCTGCCAGATTGGGACGAATGGTAGTCTTAGTTGACAGTCTTACGGAGACTGTTGAGTGGATAGGGTATAAGTTATATTTATAGGGCAATCCCTTTAACCTTTGTAGAACTGTTAGTAAACATAGATTGAATATAAATGCCCAAGTAAAAATGTGATCAAAATAGACCTAGTGGTCACTAAAACTTTTTCTATTATACCATGGTTCTGATAATTACCTGAACGGCCTTTCTCCGCCTAGTGGTGAAGTGGCAGTGCTCCAGCTTTTCCGATAATCCTCCCGTTCAGCTTTCTTCTTGCGTAGTGGAGCTGGGATGTATGCAGTCTGGTTATTTTTGTTGGGGAGGTACTGGTTAAAAGGCACAATTACTTTATTTTCACCAAAGGAGACGCGCCTGGCTGACATGTCATCTTTTCTAACATCGGGTAGCCGTCTGTGAGGTAAGTCAGACTCGGAATCACTTCCTCTTCCTAAAAATGAAACAAAAGATGTGTTTGTGGAGATAATATTCTACGTCCTAACCAAATTGAGTTCTTGGTCAACCAAACCCAAAAGGTCTAAGACAAAGTTTTCCATTGTGCATTTCCACCATGTGAACATAACCGAAGTAGTAGACTACATATAAAAAATAAAGCTAAGAATGTAGGAGATTGTAATAAAAATTCTCTATAAGATACGTCAATGGAATCTACTGTAGGAGCCAAGTAATCTGCCAGAATTTATACCGAGACTTGTTAAAGCCGTCAATCCATCCAGCTCCTGCTGTGCATATTTAGAGCTCATTTTGCACAGCATCGACATAAGTGCTTTCTAAATATTTCATTATGTTTTGAACAAATGTCAACATTGAAACCCAACTCTTGTGTGGGCAGATTTATGGTAAGACACTTAACCTCTCTTTGTTTCCATGTTGGGTATCCTAGCAAGCCTTCCTGCCAAGCCTAGATCCTCGATCTTCATATATACTGTATACACTAGGTCTTATTTCCTCTGCTGCTTTGTTTGTTTTCTATGCCGTTTTCAACTTTATTACATTCCTCAGATATGTGGCTGCTACAGCTTTAATAAGGACATGGTGACATCGTGAAAGCATTGGGGGGAGAATGGGCAAAGTTTAAAATAGTATACAATAAAATTTATAGAGGTGATGAGTACAGTGTCCGAGTCAGTCATAAAATTCACACTTAGGATTCTGTATAGAAAAACCGGCAAACCACAAGGAAAGAATGTACAGAATCTACACTGTAAGTAATGTATAGTTAATATATTATAAATATCTTAAAGGCAACCTGAAAACACATTAAAGATGTTTATAATTCAACCCCTTTAATTCACAGCTAACAGCAATGTAGGAAGTGCTCTATAAATTAGTGGCGTCATACCAACATAGTGGTTGTGGACGTAGTCCGCCTTGTGTATCACCTGACGAAATCAACTTTGTCATTTCGCTGTTGGAATGCCAGATGACAGAAAGCAAACTGGGACAACCTGGACTGTGAACAAGTGTGAATTTGGCACAAAATTTTAACCAGTATTCTTACTATTTAATGATTATTATTTTATGTAGAGCATGTCATGTTTTGATTTATTATGGTGGCTTCTTTCTGTGGACCCCAGTTTAGTTTTGCCCGTTGAAAATCTGGTTGTGGAAATTTTATATAGTTGCGTTTGCCTTCCTTTGATGTCCTAAGCACAAAGGGAACAACCATCGATCAGGAGAAAATGCCCCCAATTGTCCAGAGATTGTCATGGATGGGCGGAGCGTGAGGAATAGATGTTCCCTGCTGCTCTATACAGCATCTAAAAGAGTGGTTGGAGACAGAGTACTGTGCTCTGCAATTTTCAACTGAATGGAGCAGCAAGGCACATGCTCGTCCTGCTACTTGACCTATCATTGAGATTGTCATCCCCATTCTCTGGGCAGCCTGGGATCTCTTTCTCGTGATCGTAGGGGGGGGGGGTCACTCACCAATAGGGGATAACTTAAATGCTTGGGACAAACCCTTCCTGAAAATATTCCTCGACGTATGGGGCAAAGGTGAGAAAAAACTAAAAAGTGTACTAATCTGGCTACCAGTTCCAACATAGCGTAGGTCTTCAGCACTGATAGTTTGGTGACAGATGTTACAGGTGGAAGTTTAAACCCGTAGACTGTTAAGGCTACAGTGACCCCAGGCACTTCCAACAGAGCAGTTAGTGCAGAAGACTGGAACACCGATGCAACGCGAGGAGTAGTAGCAGGGTAAGTAAACTTTCTTCTTTTTTGTCTTACTCAGGACCCCTGGCAGGAATTAGGGGTCCATTGGGCGGTTCTACTCAACAATTTATCAACTGTAGGGGTAAAAAAAGGAACAAATAGAGGGTGCACTTATAGAATCTAGAATTCTATACGGTTGGCACCTATTTATTCAGTTTTTCCCTACCCTTTATGTATCCCTACTGGATGAGCTTCAATCCAGAATAAGGATTGTATACGGTTTCCGCCTATTTGTTCAGTTTTTTTTCACCTACACTCGATGTATTCCTACTAGATGAACTTAACTCCAGAATAAAACACTACTACACTGCCACCACAATTACAGGCTTACCTCTAGTCTGCATCAGGTAACCCCCACTCATAGGGATCTGGGATACCAGCGGGCTATATACGTTTTCCTCGAAAACTAATCTATGGGAGCACAATCTTCTGTTTTTATTTACTATCTACTTAACTATTAACATCTTCTATACAAATATGTTTGCAGAGAAGAAGGACAACTGCCCGCTGGATGCCTAAACCACAAATAAAACTAGATCAACTTATTACAACATTAACCTGCTCAGCTCCTCCTGCTCTATAACATGCTGTAATGCTTTAATCAGGTGATGGTAGGGGTATATTCTATCCTGCAATTTTAGTAAAGAATACGAGTAGGTAGGAAAAGAGAATACATATGGTAAAAAACCGAGAGATGAGATATCCAGAACTATGGTAATTTTTTAAATAAGGAAACTAAATGCAGTAGTTTCTTCATAATTGTCTCCATGCAAATTACCTACTTAGAGGAAACAAAGAATCTACTAAAATTATATCAGGAAACTCAAAATAATAGCTTGCAGCTGAGGATTTCTAATGCCTTACTAACTTTTTGAGACAACCGGTTCCACATTTCATTTTTAATGCCGGGATTTGTTACATGCACAAGACATTCTCATAGTGATATAGTCTACACAAATCAATAAAACCTGGGTAAATATAATGTAGGCCTGGGACTGTAAAGGTGCCTGGAAGCTATTTGTTCAAGCTCAGGTATTCAAAGTATATTAAATTGAATACTCTCCTGACATCTCTAGTATCCAAGACTGTCAGGAATATCTTTTAGACGTATAGTGGATGATTCTATTGCCTCATATGTATTGATGAAGTCTGTTGCCAAACCATAACAATTCTTCTAATTCTTCTTTATGTTGTTCTATACCGATTAGAAATTTAGGAATACACTGACATCAAATTTTCTTTCTAACCAGTTATGTCAATTCCAGACTGTGTAGGGCAAGGGGAATGGCAACACCAAGTTGTCATCATAACTTTCGAGGATGAACAGTGGGGCAATAGTGGAACCCAAATAAAACGAGACAAGCCAAAAACTGTATGTTTTGTCCCAAATTTCCCAATGTTTTTAGACAGTTTCAGGCTACATACTCATGAACGTATTCCCTCCCCTCTCCAAAGCAATGCATGGCGCACGGTGCCGTAACACTGGGAAGGATAGGACATTCCCTAACTTTTCCCCCAAAGTGGTTCGGTGTCACGCGTGTGCTGCACTGTATCGCTCTGTGTTTCCCTTGCCGTCTATGGGGCACATATGTACGGCCACACAATGTTTGTGTGAATGCAGCCTTATTTGAAAAATCTGAAGCGGTTCAAGGCTGTTGCATTTGTCAGTCTGCTTTTGCCAGAATTCTGGCGCCATTTTTGGGAAAATGTCTGAACGGCCTTCCACCACTTTTATGAAAAGCTTTTAGATGGGGTTTTGACACTTTCCTGTCTAGTACGGCCAAACATGTGCTTCAAAATTTGGCACAGTAAACTAGACCAACTAAAAGATTGTGGAAAGTATGACTAGACAGACAATCTTAAACTATGCCAAGTATATCATTCAGCATAAGAAATATCATCCAGTTGCACTCTGCACTTTGATAGATCTACCCCATTATGTCACAGAATTATTACATGGGAAATAGAAGTAATTACTAAAAGAGACAATTGAGGAGTGATGAGAGGTTCTTATGAGACTTGTGAATCTGGAAGAGAACGTAAGCGTCATCTCTGGGTATTTGAGGTGCTCTCCAGTGTGACGGGGTGTTGTGGAGTCATGCCCAGCGGTGGGTACATCTTTTGAAACATATCAAATAGCTAATGATCACTTTATAGATTTTGAATTTCGATTTTTGGCCTCCTATATAACTTGGCTGTTTAATTGTATCTATTAAGCCGTGGCTGAGGTTATCAAACCCCTCGTTGTGTCACACTGCCCATTTTTCTCATGTTTTCTTATTAATGGGGTTTATTTTAATGAATTGTGTGACCTATAATATATGTTAATAAAGATTTGTACAGATTGAAATGTTGTATTTCTTGAATTGGAGTATACATGTGATATAAGGTATTTACAGTGGAATAATTTGTGGGCTATTGTTATCTTGATCTATATTGCTTTTTGATAACATAAAAGTCATCTCTTGGGTCACTCACCGTCACTGCTGCCCCTCAGAATTACATCTGGAGATGGTGTCTGTTGCGACCGAGAACCAAAAGAGTCCAGACTATCAAAGGAATCATCTCGTCCATGTCTTGGGGGAGACAAAGAATCACTTCTCTCAGAATCCCAGCAGTCTATATAACCGCTGTCTCGTATGCTTCTTTTCGGGCTTTCAATTTCTTCATTTTCCTGATAAAGACATTTACAGTGAATGTTAGAGAATACACAATAGTGTGGAAGGAGGTATAATATGCCTAAAAATACAGGGGGTCTCCTTGATGAATGTATTAAATAGTTGGACTTACGGGAGTGCTGACTATTTTCTATTTGTATGTGTGGAGAACCTGAGGCCCGGCCCTGTTAGCTGTGCACCCGGCATTAATATATATATATATATATATATATATATATATATATATATATATATATATATATATATATATAGCAAAAAGAAAGATCAATTCTTTGCCAGCTCGTAACTGCAGGGGACTAAGAACTTTATTCGCTGACCCACACATTCTGAGTACAAGAACAATGGCCGCCTTTGACCATCAAGTTTTGCTACATTTTTCCCAGGGCAAGCTGTATTCAGCCAAGGAGGGAAATCCTTTGGAGTAAAAGGTCAGTAAAAAAACGCCCTTAACTCTTCTCAAATAAAGTCCTTGTTGATTCCAGCATCACTTAGAGACCGGTGCAGACAGGAAAAGCAAAACACAGACACATCGAGTGACCCGTCTGCGCTGTGGGAAGTTGTCATTGTGAGGACAAAATATTACGCGAGCTGATTTATTCCCAGAGATGTCAGCGGCTAGTGCTCTATGGTAGTAGCAAAGTCTACAAGCTTCCCAAAATGTCTTCATAAGAAAAAAAAAGCAATATTGTAAAAAACAAGGAAATTCCATCACATATTTCCCTGAAGGTTTTTGCTTCTATCTTTGTTTGCGATCCATCAAACACTCAACCATCTGCAGCCAAGTAAGACCAGACGGGATTTTTTTCTTAATTCATAAGGCTAACATTGCACAATACACAAACATTAAATAATTCACTATGGTAGCCCAAGTTGCAAAATGTAGATAAATTTAAAAAAAAATCTTCAAAAATAATTCATATTTCTATCAAAGATTTTGGCCCTCACTCCAAGGAGTGCATCTGGTTCTTTACATTTTTTGGGGAAAACGAATAAAAATGGAAAACTGATAAAAATGTGAAGAGTAGCATATATATCATATTGACTATAACTTTGCCCCAACCATACTAAAATGCACAGTATAAATTGTGTTCAGTGCAACCCTCTTTATCCATCATTAGTTTTGACCATAATAAACTACAGAAAGTTGTTGGTATAGGCCTTTAAGAACCTTTGTGTGTGTAGTAAGTTGCAGCAGGACAGTGAAAACTTTCTGCTCTTTGCAATACACTATTCCCCTCTGCTCTGTGGCTGCTTTAAGTATCCAACCAAAATCCTGATACAGCTCCTACTGATAACAGAGGGGAGGAGCTGTGGAGAAGCAGAAAGCTCTTCAGGCTGAACGATCCGCCCAGAGCCCTTGTTTGAATTGAATTATTACTTCACTTTTTATATTTCTGCTGCTACCAACAACACACACAAAGGTATTGTTGAACAGCAATGCCAACTAATACAGTCTGCATCTTTGTATGGTAAAAACTGTTGAAAGATTCCCTTTAAAGCGAGCCTCTGATTTCTCTGCATAAGGGCGGGGTAAGGACAGGACTCTTGTGGTTACTTCTAGGGGTCCAGTCACAATTACTCCTTTTCCTTGTCCTATATATTGTGATCTAGATCCTAGTGCGCAGCTTCTCATCCTCTATCATATCTTCTTTTCAGATACAGCATCCAAAACCACCTGACAGGTTACCTCTAAAGGAATCCTACCATGAGGAATCTACTATCAGATCTACTTCTGATGGTAGATTCCTCATGGTAGGTTTCCTTTAGGTCATCACTAGCCTTTTGGGTGTTTTGTATTTATCATGAATGTGTATATTTATATGGCCTCAGCTAAAAGCTTCTGGGCTCTTACTCGGTGTTCCCTTTATGTCATATACCTCCAGTAGTGTGGGCTTCAGTCGGAGACTACTGAAACATAAGTAGGGATCACCACTGGCTATTTTATATTCTTGGTCAAAACCTCATTACAAAAAGTGTGGCTGCTGGAGATGGGAGTGGGTCTTAAACAGACCTTGCTTTTTACATTATTTTTTGCCAGATCTGAAGCCATTTTTTCTAACCTGCGGAAAAGCTGGATTTTACTAGGAAAGCTGTGAATGCTGATCAATCTATATGCCTGTAATGAGACAATTGTATCTGACACTGCACTTATCCCTATTTTTGGATGGTTGCAGAGTGACTTGGATATCCAATATTTACTGTGCGACTAAAGGGGGTCAAGGAGATGCACAACTTATTGATGGCCTATACTGAGGACAGGTCATCAATATTAGACAGACGAGGGTCCAGCTCCAACAAAATCAGCCGACACTGGCCAAGTAGTTCTGTGAATAAATGTAAGAAGTCTTTACAAATTACAAAAGAATAAAAGGCAATTGTGGTCGATTGAGTCTCATTTCTTTTTATGAATATAAGTCATTGGATTGGCTCTCATCCCTTCCATTATTAAACCATACTGTACCTTCCTCATCTGTGCCAGTAGACCCTCAAACTCCTTCAGATCCAGGTGATTTCCACTGTAGGAAGCACAGCTGTTTGCTGCTTTTCCAAGCCAATATACAGTGACTAGTACCTGAAACAACACAAAGACTGTAAAGAAAAATTCCAAATGTATAATAAATATTTGGATCCACAATATTCTGATTTATGAAGTTCAACAAAAAAAAAAAGTTGAGAAGAATTCGCTCATGTGATTTTAGAAACATCAGGAATGTATTAAGAAGAATAAAATGTAATATGACTTCACACTATTGTCTGCCATTTTGATGAATGTCCAGACGAATGACATGCTTCCAGCGGTATAGCATATAAACGTAATGTTTCAGTGCCGGTGCGTGGAAATTATTGGCAAAATGCACAATTCTGCTTATTATTCCATTATGTGCAGCAGATGGCTTCTCAGAAGGTTAAGTTAGATCACATTCATGTACATGATACTGAGCAGGAAGGGTGCGGAACGCATGGTCTAGGTCAAACTCATCCTTCAAACAAGTCAGATAAGCTTGACTCTCAGTGGAAGTCAACGTGTCGACACCACTCATACCACTTTATCAAGCACTTATTACCACCGCCCAGGCAGACTGGTTCACAGGAGAGAACAGACAGCTCATAAGTCACAAGGTCCTAGGGGCACAGCGCTGACACAACACACTCATATATACTAATGTAGGGAAATGTCATAGAAATGTCCTAGAAATGTATATAAATATTGACATAGAAAAAGGGAACAAAGACCCAGGTCCACAAAAATCATGCCGAATGGCCCCCAGATGACAGAAATTTAACGAAACCACCAAAAACAATGTATGACTAGTAAAAACAAAATAGCCAAATTTTCTTCCGTTCTTAATAACGTATGTTTAACCTAAGTTAACCAAAGGTCCATTAGAATCTATGAGGCACAGAAGGTGAACAATGTTAAGGGGTTTACAATGTTTGTTAGAGAACATAAGTGAATAAACAGCATGCGAATTGGAAAGAGCTAGTATTACAGATACACCCTAGGGACAATAGGGTAACAATTTATAAAGGAAAAATCTATGTTCTCATTTCATAAAATTGTATATTAAGAGGGGGAGGTACTACTTTAAAAACTTCTTTATGTTATCCTGCAATTTCTTTACCTTACCAAATACAGGCGGTCCCCTACTTAAGAACACCCGACTTACAGACAACCCCTAGTTACAAACGGACCTCTGGATTTTGGTAATTTACTGTACTTTAGTCCTAGTCTACAATAAACAGCTATAACAGTAAAAAATGATGTCTGCAATGAAGCTTTAGTGTTAATCCTGGTTTAGTGTAATTCTTATGACAACCCGACATTTTTAAAATACAATTTTGACAGAGACCCAAAAATTTTTTGGCTGGGTTTACAATTATATAAATTCAACTTAAGAACAAACCTACAGACCCTATCTTGTATGTAACCCGGGGACTGCCTGTAGTGACTATAACACTGTACAATATAGAATTTTATTGAAACTTCTCCATTTAATGATTTATCCTTTTTTAATTTGAAAACATATGTGGACAATCCTATTTTTCCTATGCTTGTGTTTCCCAATACACATATTTTATCCATTATTGTTTTTGGGTTATTCCATGAAAAGTATGATGACTAATAAAAGTATAATTAGGCAATTAGCCATGTGGGGAATTAGGCTACATTCAGCACCCAAAGAATAGTGACAGATGGAAAATTTAACCAGTAATAATTGACTATGAAAGGGGTATATTTCATGAATGTGAAATTCAATCCCAATATCGGTTTTAAAAGAAACACCCCAGCAAAAAAAAAATTGCAAATAATGTTTAGCAAGGGCCAATGTTAAATAATATCAGAGTTTCCTGCAAACATTTTTCCTTGATAGCTATGGGTAAAGGCAGAGACGTATCACGCTGCAGTGTCAGCCTTTCTGCCCTGCCTCCTGTTTGTTATAGGTTTCTCACTCTCAGCTCTTAAAAGCAGGAGGCAGAGTATTATAACTATACAGCTTACACATGTATTCACTCATTGAAGGAATCATTGCATAATTTATGGTCTCACTGCAGCCTTTCACACAAAGAAATGTTGCAAAAATACCCAAATTTTATTGTGCGAGCTCATAAACATTAATTAGGCAATGGGCAGCTGACCCTGTGGAAATTGATGGCTTCCAATGACATTTTTAAAGAATATTGCTACCTAAAAACAAAAACATAGGTTTACATGCTTGTCAAACAAATAGATATCCCTTCTAAACTCCCCATACACATGAGTGCGCAATTTGTCCCAGTATGGAACAGATGCGAAAATGCATCATATTGAAATTCAACATGTCTGATCCTTTATCGCAAATGAGGGTCAACAATGCTCATACACATTAGATGGTATTCCCAGAAATTGTTAGGTTTGTCCTACCAATATATACAGCCATCTTTAATAATGGAGAAATGTCTTTTGCTCAGACTTCCTCATTAGATTTTAAGTTTTTGTTAGCAGGATCGTTATTCATGGGGTTTCACATGACCATATTATTACTGTATGCATGATATTGTTTGTATATGTGCCCCATTATTTGGGTCGGCTCCAGGTTTCAGTAGGCCCCTGTGCGACACAGCCGGTCCCTTTGCAGTGAACTCAAGTGGCGGCAATCGTTAAAATAACACTAAAATAGTAAATTTCTTTTACAGATACCATCATTACAAGCAGGGGTAGAATGAAGAATATTGTATATAAAATAAGAAATGATTAAGATAAAAACTGGATAGCAATAAAATGAAATAAGAAATACATAAAATAAGAAATACAAACTTGAAACCCCCTTCATATAAAATCTGATACTGTACAACGTATGTTTACTTTGGGTTTCCATGAAATACTTTATGTAGAACACAAACACACCCATTTCCCAATATAGATAGGACACGGTCAGATTGTACTTTCAGACGTCACGGCGCATACATTAAGGAAATCATATGTGTTAAGTGATTTCTGCTGCCCTACAAAGATAAAGCAGGAAATGATAAAGGGCGAGAAGCTGAGCCCTATGATAGTTAGGTGTCCAGAGTAGAAAGTAGGACATTACACGTGGGGGAGATTTATCAGAAGTGTCGGAGAGCAGAGCTGTTCTAGTTGCTCACCGCAACCAATCAGAGCTCAGCTTTCATTTTATAAACAGGTGTTGGAAAATGAAAATTGAGCTCTGATTGGTTGCCATGGGAAAATAGAATAGGTCTGCTCTCAGACACAGTGACCGTACTGCTGGCCGGCTCTTTCAGTGACCGCGTCGCTGGCCGGCTCTTTCAGTGACCGCGTCGCTGCCCGTCTAATTGGAATGAATGTCTCCGTCTCCAAATGTCACTTTGTCTATGAGGAGATTTATCGTAAGTGTCTGAGAGCAGAACTGCTCTAGGTACCCATGGCAACCAATCAGAGCTCAATTTTAATTACAGCTGATCTTTGATTGGTTTCCATGGGGAACTGGAACAGTTTTACCTCAGACATTTCTGATAAATCTCCCCCTATTTCTGTATCCCTATCCATCTTACCTCACACATAAGCGGTATTATACTCATTGGCTCTAGTAACCAATCACAGCTCATATTAATGACCTGTGGCAGAACAGCAACCGATCACGGCTCAGCTTCTAACTGCCACAGCAGCAGAAGACAATGGCTCCTGTACATGGTTAATATGTGCATTTTGGAAAAAACGGGGTGAAAATTTCTAAGTCTAAAAACTAAGTCTAAAAACTAAGTCTAAAAACTAAGTCTAAAAACTAAGTCTAAAAACTAAGTCTAAAAACTAAGTCTAAAAACTAAGCCTAAAAACTAAGCCTAAAAACTAAGCCTAAAAACAAAGCCTAAAAACAAAGCCTAAAAACAAAGCCTAAAAACAAAGCCTAAAAACAAAGCCTAAAAACAAAGCCTAAAAACTAAGCCTAAAAACTAAGTCTAAAAGTCTATGATGTTCACAGGCAGCGACTATGCAAAATTTGGTGATTGTAAACGTGACGGAACAGATTCCTTTAGACATACATACACACACACACACACACACACACACACACACACACACACACACACACACACAGCTTTATATATTTGTTTTCACACTAGGTTTCTAGTATGTGCATTAAGAAAAATTTGCACCACAACACATGTAATCAGCAAAGTTAAGTGATAATAGCCTGAAAACTAAGGCTATATTCACACTGCCGTTGCCCGCCCGTACCATACTGTAGCGGGCAACGGCAGTGTACGGGGAGAGAAGGAGGAGGTAAGCGCAGCTCACCCCCTCCCCTCTCCATAGGAAGATATGGCGCACGGCGCCGTACTACGGACAAAGATAGGACATGTCCTATCTTTTTCCGGGGTACGGAGCAGTACGGTGCCGCACCGTACCGCTCCCGTAGGGCGCCGTGCGCCCATTTCCGTCTATGGGGGACGTATATCGGCCGTATATACGTTGGCCGTATATACGTCCCCCATACGGCAGTGTGAATGTAGCCTTATACTTAGGTAAATCCAGACACACTACCCCTGAGGAAGCCTGCTTGCACATGCGGAACGCGTGGGGATTCCTCCTTAGTTCCTGGCTTTGCTGTGATCTATACATTACATTCATGTAGGTAACTATGGACCATTAATTGCACTTGTACATATATTATCTGCTGGATACGATGACAATATGAATTCATTTCTATATCTTTATTTATTTTGAAATTTACTCTGTGACATTTTTTGTATCCTTTGCCTACTTCACTGCCTTATTCGATATTTTTTACCTGCCAGGACTAATGTTTTGTTCTTTGTCTTATGCACTATTAGTGCTTTTTAAATGCTTTTAATCATGCCTTTGTAAATTTTCAAATAAAGTTGTATGAACCTATTTCATGTACACCCTCTTGTATATACTTTTTTCAGGTAAATCCAGACACTATTGTGTCTGAAAATGATTCTCTGTGGAGCAGCCAATTACCTCTATGTAAATCTCATGTGATTGCACACAACACAGGGATATGATGGTTCTTTCTTTTGTGGCCCGGGCACTTGGCTTATGTAAAGGGTCACGAGGCCTAGGTATGACCCCTTACTAGACTAGCACATGACCTGAAACTAATTTGCGTGCATAAAGCCCAAGTCTATACAGGCGGTCCTGAGTTCCATACAAGATAAGTTTTTTAGGTTTGTTCTTAAGCTGAATTTGTTTGCAAGTTGGAGCTGTATATTTTACAACTGTAGCTCCAGAAAAAAAAATTTCTGTCCCAGTGACAATTGGATTTTCAATTTTTTTTGCTGACAGGGGAAGAGGGGTTAATTGAACACAATTGACAAGCTAAAAATTACAATGATATAAGAAGTAGAGTTTATTGCCCAGTAACTCTACCCTTTTTATTGATGGTGAACACAAGCAGTAAATGTGATTTGGAAGAAGCAGCTGCAAATATAGTGACACTCAACATGAGATATAGTGATGAAATGGCAAAGAAGCAAACTATTAAGTACCAGGAAACTCAGGGCCCGCATACCTGAAGTGAAAGGTACATCACTCCTCAGACTGGATGGTGCCATAGGGCTTAAGAGAGACAGCCTGGACAGCTCTATGTGGCCTCAAATGTGGAAGAATTTCGCACAACTTGACAATATTAAACAGCTGCTGTGTAATGTTCTGTCAATGACATCACCACAACATAAGCTTCAATAAGGGGAAGGCTCCTCTAGATAGCCTGGTTTATACAAGGGGAACGGAGCTGTAGATGGGACTTCTCGTCATTATTATACAAAGATTGTATCAAGATTGTGTCATCGCTAACAGCCTTAAATATTTCTATTATTCCAAGAAGATGGCATCACCCTAATATAAGCAATATAGGGCAACCATAAACCAGGGTGTAACTTTCAGGCTTAAGCATAATGTATAATGCAGCTTCTGAGAACATGGCTTTATCCATCTATTATCCAATGATTCAACGGATAGTGCACGGACAAAGTAATTTCTATGGCCTCAACCTCTGGCAATGGTATCCAAAGCCCCTTGTATGAGCCGTCTACTCAAGCCTCAAACCTTAGATGAGGTCCTTACTCGACTGCAAAACCCATAACAGGTCTTATTTCTGCCTTTTCTATCGACAACGGCATGTAAGTGGACCTCACACACCGATGACACGTGCCCACAAACAACAATCTGAGGATGCATTGTTTCCCGTCCAATAAACAGTAAGCTTAATAGTGAGAATTTTAATGTCCCAACATACAGAACCGCATCGCTGAGTAGAAATAGACCGCTTTACAAAGCAGCAGCTATACACACCTCTTTGGTAGCTATAATCATTACCAAAAAAACTTTTCTGTTTGAGGATCTGTTCATTCCAGACAGGTGGTGCCGCCTGAGGCAAGAGGCTCAACGTGCCTCATACCTGGGGCACCCCTGGCTCCAGAATCCACAACATTATAATTCAGTAATATAATGTAGTAAAGCTCAGTTAACATGAACCACGGTCAAGTGGGAAATATACCAGACACATGGACCATAATTCTTGGACATGACAACACACTCGTATGTGTGAGGATATGATTAGAGATTTAGATATCATGGATACTACCGTGACAAAAAGCACTAAAACTGCAAGTTTTCCTTTAAAAGTTTATGCAACATTAAGTGCAATGGGGATTACAGAATATTAAAACACCCCAAATTTAAATCCTACTAATATAGGCACAGACATAAAACTCCATTATATTTTGGATGGAAAGCAAATGCAGCTGGAGGGGGAAACTGAAGATTAATACCATACTGTAAATGAGTATTTAACTATCCCAAATAACCCGGTTTAGGCAAAGTCCAGATGCCCTACAAGTTCCTTGTGACCTTGACTATTAGGGATTCTGGCGCATATAACATTTCCACATTACTACATCCTCAGGCTATTATAACACATAGCTTGGGAGACTCTGCTGAATTATATAGGTACAAGTTGTATCTAAAAGTTAAATACGGTAGTAGAAAATAATGAAGCCCGTCGTTCAGGTTTAAGAGAGAGCGATCGGTTCCCAACACACAATTACATTCATTAATGCTTCTCCTCGCATAAATCAACAGAGAATTACAGTCAATTGGATTAGTGCGCAATCCCTTTGTAAAAACCCTCCTGTTGACAAATGTGAACATTGCTTTGAAAGAGAAAAAAGTCAAATCCAGTATGGAAAGTTACACAGAGAATGACAGCTCAGTCAGGATCCGGCCTCGCAGGGCACAGCTTATTTGACCGACGCTGGCTCTGTTTTAGAAATTGGTCTGCCCCAATGAACCCTAAGAGGCGAGTTATGGCACATCATTTAATATGATTTATTGCAAAGGAATAATTGCTCAGCTCCTGGCAAGTTCCATTTGTGCAGTATAATATCTGCTGCCAGAAAGGGCGGCTTCTAATCTCCTCCAGATCAGGCACCAGAAGTGTAATTCCTTTGTCAGAAATTCTTTGCCAGATGAGAAGCAAGCCAGAAAGAATCCAATCAGATCTAATGATGTGTGTGTGAGAAGTGCTGTCCACCAGGCCAATGACTGCCAAGAGTTTCCCAATTTCATTCCATCCCCTCCCGCTTACCCCCAAATACCAGGAGCGAAAGCAAGAAACCATGTAATCATGTAAAAGTCGTTTATTTACATCTATAGTTACAAGTGATGTGCATTCTCAACCCAATTCACACGTGTAAACTCGGCTTACAAGGAAATTCATCTCTTTACAATGGGTAAAAGAGGTTGGCCATTGCCCATCTCTGCTGAAAACAAAATCTTCTACATGATTTGAGCCTTCTAGCCTTCCCAGTTCCATCCCCTAAAGACATCTGCATTTGGGCAAGAGTCAGAAGGCCAACAATGCTATTCGAAAGTCAACTCGTATTGTTAAAAACCCAAACAGCTCAGCTAATATCATCAGTCTTTTCTGTAACAGGCCGTGACTCAAGTTGAGAGAATGCAAAACTAACAGTTTTGACCAGACCATGGACCTTCAAGGAACACTAGACCCCTTCTGTATAAATGGCACAGTTGGCGGTAGGTCGGAAACGGTTACATCTACAGCATTCAGACTCTAGAAGTTTTGGTTTGCAAAATCCATACAAGTTCTAAACTTTGGTGCCCATACACAGTGTTCCTCAGCCAGGGAAACCACATACAGGTTACATACAATTGATAGGCAAGATGTCTACTTAGTATCCATAACAACAAATACAGGAGCAGCAATTAGTGGTAATCTTCATGTGGTTACCTTGTCCTCACACCATTAAAGGTCTTTATGAAAGGCTGCAGGTAACGCCCATGGTTTAACCTAATTTGCTCCTGGGCTACTTTTGTCCAGGTGCAGCCTAGGAATCTGCAGTTCGTCATGAGCATTATCAGTGGCTCCAGTCATGTGGGACATGACCAGAACAGATCCTGTTTCAGGAGGAACATGTAGGTGCGCTTGGTTTAGAAGCACTACATCCGTGTGGTTGGTCATGAGAATTATCAGTGGCTCCCGTCTTGTGGGACATGACCAGAACAGATCCTGTTTCAGGAGGAACATGTAGGTGCGCTTGGTTTAGAAGCACTACATCCATGTGGTTGGTCATGAGAATTATCAGTGGCTCCAATGTTGTGGGATTGGACTAAAACTGTCATCAGCACTAAAACATACACATATAGGGTACAAATGTAGACATGAAATCTGTAGCATATATACTCACATTTCTTAATTTTCTGTTGCAATCGGAGAGTCTGCATGAAGAAAAAATATGAGACTATAATCAAGCAGCATATTTTTGGAGTAATGTATTTCATGACCTAAAGACAGGACATTGTCAGAAGAAATTGAAGGCGAAGTTAAGGAGATGAACAAAGGGATCACATCCTGAAATATATGCATCTCTCCACAGTAGAGACAATAAATGTTTGAGCACTGGGAGCCCTACTGCTAGGACCACAGCAGAACGTTAGAAAGGGGTCTGCGTCCTCCAGTTTACTTCTGCACAACTAAGGTCAGGAAAAGTTTCGATGGAGTGGTGGGCAAGCATGCACATTGGCCTCATGCTGAATAGAAAAAAAACACACACCACCACCAAACTCAAAGTCCTCCTTTTGATAAAAATGGGGATTACCAATTATTTTTTAACAACCTGTCAGTCGTTATGACCATACAAAGATGCAGACAGTATTTGCTATTGGCCCTGGAAATCTGTGCAACCATACCTGTGTGTGTTTTTAGTCGTAGTAAAACTGTGAAAATACATTTCGATTCTGGGAATGTAGCTGGATTTAGGGCACTCTCTCGAATGTACTGCTGCACAACCCCTCGACCATGCTGTAGCATTCAGCTTCTGTTTGAATGCTACAGCATTTACTCAGTGGGGAGGGGCTGCGCTGAGTACAGTGAAGAGATCTCACTCACCAGTGCACAACAGTGCACCAAGTCCAGCTACAATCCGGGAAAATAAATGTATTTTTACAGCCTTTTACTACCTACAACATAGACAAATATATGGTTATAGGGCAAATACCTAACACAGTCTACAGCTTTTTATGGTCAAAACTGCTGACAGAGTCACTTTGAATAGTCAATCAAATGTTTTTTTATTGAATAATCCTTTTAGCAGACCATTTTGGGATAAATAAAGAATATATAAATCAACCCGTTAACGACCAGGCCCTTTTATAAATTTTACATTTTTAGATCAGTTTTAGGGAAAGGGAGATGATTTCAATTTGTAATTTTTTAAATATTTTTTTCAAATTTTTTTAAATTTGTTTTTTTTCTACTTTTCAGACCCACTAGGATTCTTTAATTACTGATGGCGGGTGTTTTTGTGATGGGTGTTTGAGGAAATATGCCACCTCTCTCCCCAGCCAGAGATGCCGAATGGAGACATAATTAAAAAGCAGACAATGGAGCCAGAAGGGGTTTTTGTAATGTAGCCAGGAGCCCCTGAGTATCATTTAAATAATTTTAAAATACAGTTTTCTCATAAACTAAGTTATTGGCAGCAAAAAGAAGATCTGCTTTCAGGAGGCACACACCAGCATGTAAGTGTGCTTGGTTTAGAAGCAGATCCTTTAAGCTGGGAAATCTATGGGAGAATATTTTCTTACAAAGGGTTTATAGAATAGGGCCACATTTAAAAAAACAATCAATCATTGTCCAAACTCTGTGGAGGTAACCAGCCATGCCCAGCTTCTTCTTTAGTCAACTTTGGGTTAGCAGAGGCAAAAAACTGAAGCTTTGCAGGAACCTTAATCTTCTATGCAAGTACACACAAAGTGTATTATATTAATCATGTACAATCCCAGGTTTTTTTAAAAACCTGAATTCTTGAATTGTATTTAAAAAGAAGCGGACTTAACCACAACTAAAAAAGTTCTGCCTTTGCCAAGAATTACAATTTACTTTAGGTCTCGGAATTTAGAATTCTCTTTGATAACTATTCTCTGAATTTCATTCCTAAATACATAGAATAATAATGTACCTAGGTCTTAGCTTGTAGGGTCAGGTTGAATAAAGGTTCACCCGCAGTTTGGCTCTTGTGCATAGGCCACAGGTACACTCCAAATTAATTCAACAGCATGAGAGCAATTAATCAATTCAGAGAAATTCTTCTAGTGTAGAAAACATCTAAACATGCTGCAAGCTATGGAGACAGCAGAGAGATGCCAAGAATATCTGTGCTCACATGCCCGCAGATACAAGGTCAGGGGAAGCCAACTACTCCTATGAACTCCACATCATGGAGCGCTGAGGCACCGAGTGGTGGTACAAGGTTTAGCTAAAGGTTACTGCAGCATAGTGTAAAAAACGCAAGGCAAAAATACAGTATATCATGAACACATTTCATAAAGTGAGAAGGAACTTTGGGTGAGACTTATAGCTTGGGTGCAGGGGGTGGGGGACACAATATTTTACACTCGATGCAGCGCAACTTACAAAATCGAGTACAAGGAAAGAATTAGGAGCCGGTGTGTAAATACAATACATTTAGTATGTGCAAAGAGTATGACATTGCCATATAATATAATCATTAAAAGTAATTATAAATATAAAATATGAATAATCTGATCACTTCCCAGATACAAACCTGACTGTCGTTCTGTTCGAATTGTCCTGTAGATCTCCCGGGTCAAAAAGCTGCGATTCTTTCAGACCAAGTTCTTTACAGCCTCGTAAGAATAATGTTACGTTATCCTACAATGAAAAACCAAAAAAAAAATTCATTTAAATATGTAAATTAGGAAAAAACAAACAAACAAACAATACTTTCAATCAACCTGACGCTAAATGTCGTTTCATGTCATCTAAACATAAAATATTACAATAAGAATAAAAAAAAGATGCAATCACCTATAGAAATGCAGAGTCGTAAGAATGACAAAGGTTGCCTTTTTTTCAATATTTTCTTAGCAAACGTGTAAGAAGCTTAAAGGTTTATGCAGCAATACCAGGAACAGCTGATCTCAAGGAGACAAGTAACCTATATGAAGGGATGGCAGCTGTCTGCTTCTCTTCTACAAGAAACGTATGTGTCAAAGTGGAAATACTAATAGGGCAGTACCTCCCAAGTGTATTGCACAATGTTTTTTTTTTCTTCTTGTGCTGACAAATGCTTTCCATTTCTATTGTGAATATAGGGGTTAATTCATTATGCTGCTGTAGTGGGCAGAGCCATCCACATTACTCACAAGACCGACTAAGCAATCAGAACTCCAGATACGGTTTAAAATGTTCCGCCGCAGATAAAAAAAAAAATAATAAAAAAATTAGTATATGGCTGGATGGGGGCTTAAAAATATTAAACCATTTTTAATAGCCTCCCCCAGCAGATCCGGTCACTGACGGCCCCTGCCTAAGCTCCATCTACAACAGGTAGGTGTCAGTGGTCAGGAAAGCAGCGCCGGATTCTGGATACAAAGAGACTGTGCTGTTGGACAACGGGAGCACAGGGATGAGGCGAGTATAATATCAAAATTATATTAACCCAGGACAACCCCTTTAAAGGAGACCAACCGCATAAGAAACATAAAAAAGCCTATTCATATTTATCTCCTCTCCTCTTCACCTTGATCATGGTGCTATCCATCGCTAGTCTTGACACTCTGGGGTCATGTAGAAAATAAAGTTATAATTAGCAGCACGGAGTACGGGGACAAGATGTCCAGTGCTCCGGGCTGCTAATTATACACGCCCTCGCCACCTCCCTCTTCTGTGTTGTGAGAGGTAGGTGCGGAGCTGTGCATACTTAGCACTTAGCTCCGTGCTGCCAATTGTAACTTTCTGTTCTAGGTGATCCTGGCATCTCAAGACTAATGACGGACCGTGCTGGGTTCAAGGTGAAGAGGAGTGGGGGTGAGCATTAATAGGTTTTTTGCATGTTTTGTAGGTGGTTGTTTTCCTTTGAGTTCTGCAGTTATCCATTTCTTATGTATTGAAGAAGTGTTAAGCTTATTAACCCACATTAGTGCAAAATACATGAAATTAGCTTTCTGAACTTTCAGAACTTAAAAAGACTGTGACATGCTTGATAGTTTTCATAATAGGGATGGTTGACTTATTTTGTAAGAGATCACATAAGGGTTTGAAAACCTATGGTCATGTGGTCATGGAAGAGAAACAGCAATTCCATTTGTCTTGACTTGGTCAATTGTCATACTGCTCAACTTCAAGGGACCATACCAATAACCAGCAACCTATATCCACCAAATGCCACCCCAATTATAAATAGCACAGTATAGTAATAAATACCACCACAGCAAACAAATACTGCATTCAGAGCAAACAACAAGATAATAATTGTTCGAGTCCCCAGAGAAGATAACTAACATAATGGAGAGTCCCCAGAGTAAACAATAATAATACTGGAGAGACCCACAGAGCATACAAATACTAGAGACCCCCAGAGCATACAAATACTAGAGACCCTCAGAGCATATAAATACTAGGGACCCACAGAGCATACAAATACTAGAGACCCTCAGAGCATACAAATACTAGAGACCCCCAGAGCATACAAATACTAGAGACCCCCAGAGCATACAAATACTAGAGACCCCCAGAGCATACAAATACTAGAGACCCCCAGAGCATACAAATACTAGAGACCCCCAGAGCATACAAATACTAGAGACCCTCAGAGCATATAAATACTAGGGACCCACAGAGCATACGAATACTAGAGACTACCAGAGCAGACAAAAAATACAAACTTTCATTTCCTGGTTCCTCTTATGCTCCATGCACCACAATGCAGCATCTTCTCTCCTCAATGCTCCATGTCTAGTGCTGGCTGTATGAGGTGGTATCAGAACCCAGAGTAGTACAGTACAGCTGACTAGCACTTTCCACTGCTGGTTCTTCTCCTGCTCCCAGGGCCAGTCTACTCTGGGTCCTGTGCCGGCACATACAATCAGCTTCTCCAATACAGATGAGCGGAATAAGGCACTGGGAAGAAATGACTGCTCTCATCTTAGAACTGTAGACCAGGAAAACAGGACCGTATAATCAGAGTCATGAAGTCAGTGACCATTTTGGCGGAGTTGGTGTCAGAAATTTGGCTTACCGCCTTAACAGCCCTGGTTGTCCTCCTCCTCCTTTAGGGTAGTACGGTATATTCTTGATAATACTTCCTTTTAGATTTAATAGATTAATACTATAATTCTAGCCTTCTCAGTTAAAGGCATTGTTGAATTGTAGAGTTCAGTTTCCATGACATCATCTACATCCACTTGAAAGTACCCAACCTTAGACCACACTCAAGGAGACCTACATGTATACAGTTACAATTCCATTTCCATATTCTTAGCAGCTAGAACAAAACAAATTCTGCCCTGACGTATATATATATCCTTTTCTCAAGATCTCTAACATTTTTGTTATGTTAAAAGGACAGGCTCACATTCTTCTATATTAAAAACAAGAGGACATTCCAGATGCCATCATCTCTACCCTTCACGTTCCCGCTTGTACATAGCATCGAAGATTTGAACTGCACTTTGGGTGTTATGTTTCTGAAGACCCCGTCAAGTTGTCTAAATACTGGAGCTTTGAATCATGATTCCTGCACTGATATTTTATGTAGATTACCACCTCAAAAACATCCACATTTCCCAGATGTTTGTGATGTGCTAAAGGTATAAAGGGAACTATATATGGTAATGTTAGAGTTTGGGAGCATAGTTCTAGGATTAAGTTCTTTGTATAAGAAGACAGTTTGAAGTAATCTGCAACAAAATGTTTATACATTGTCACAGAATTTAAGAAGTACAGTAACTGTGAAAAGATGGACTTTCAACACCTCAGCTTCAAGACAATTGGTTCTGGTTCCTCAGAAAATTCCCTGCACTATGATACAGGAGAAAGAACTCAGTATTTGATCAGTTCTGTAAGTCTTACAATGATGATAGCAGGATAACCATTGATTTGGTTTTGACCAAAATGACTCGTGTGCTTTCGGCCACGGATATAAACGCCATTTTCAGAAGGAACAATAAGTTCAGGATCATGGGAACCATAATGACTGTAGGATTATGAGGAGCACTAGCACAATTGTTGTGGGATCGTGGGGACCACCAGCACAATGGCTATGGGATCGTGGGGACCACCAGCACAATGGCTGCAGGATCGCGGGGCCCACCAGCACAATGGCTGCAGGATCGCGGGGCCCACCAGCACAATGGCTGCAGGATCGTGGGGCCCACCAGCACAATGGTTGCAGGTTCGTGGGGACCACCAGCACAATGGCTGTAGGATAGTGGGGACCACCAGCACAATGGCTATGGGATCGTGGGGAGCACCAGCACAATGGCTATGGGATCGTGGGGAGCACCAGCACAATGGCTGCGGGATCATGGGCACCACCAGCACAATGGTTGCAGGTTCGTGGGGACCACCAGCACAATGGCTGCAGGATAGTGGGGACCACCAGCACAATGGCTGCGGGGTCATGGGCACCACCAGCACAATGGTTGCAGGTTCGTGGGGACCACCAGCACAATGGCTGCAGGATAGTGGGGAGCACCAGCACAATGGCTGCGGGATCGCGGGGACCACCAGCACAATGGCCGTGGGATCGTAGGGACCGCCAGCACAATGGCTGCAGGATCGTGGGGACCACCAGCACAATGTCTGCAGGATCGTGGGGACCACCAGCACAATGGCCGCGGGATCGTGGGGACCGCTAGCACAATGGCTGCGGGATCGTAGGGACCGCCAGCACAATGGCTGCGGGATCATGGGCTCCACCAGCACAATGGCTGCAGGATCGTGGGGACCACCAGCACAATGGCTGCAGGATCGTGGGGACCACCAGCACAATGGCTGCAGGATCGTGGGGACCACCAGCACAATGACTGCGGGATCGTGGGGACCGCCAGCAAAGCAATTCATTTCCTTTGGCAATTTTTTCTTTAACCCAAACAACTCATTTAAAGAGAAAAGCTCCCCCTTAACAATTTGACAGAATCTGCTACGAAATTATACATGGTTAGAATTTTCTCTTTAGTCCACATTATTGCTGAGCAATCCAAATCAATATTTTGGGCTCCCTGCTGTTAGATGGATGGGGGTACGCTGCCTTCTCTAGCCCAGGACCAGCGATCTTACAGTCTAGAGCAGTGATGGCGAACCTTTTAGAGACAGAGTGCCCAAACTACAACCAAGACCCGCTTATTTATCGCAAAGTACCAACACAGAAATTTAATTTGTGATTTATACTCCCTTCTCTGTCACAGCTGTCATTCATATCAGTCCCCTGAGGACACCAATAAAGCATAAAATAGAAGAAATTTGGATGATCGTTGTAGCTTCCTTCCAGGGTCCCATAAACAGGAAGAATTGTCAGGGCCGGAGCAGGAGCTACAATGATAATCCAGATCTGTCCTCAGCTTCCCACTCCTCCAGTAGTCCCAGGTAGCGCTGTCACTTTCTCTGTGCATAAATCAATGACATCTGTCATCCATTCATTTACCTGCATCGCACTTCCCGTCCCGGTACCGGGAACGCACCAAAAATTGTTTATATAATGGTCATCCGAAATGGATGACCATAATGGATCCGAAACGCGTCTTGATTTTATTAATTTTATTGAAATTTTATGGTTTTATTGGAACAATAAACCTATCTTTGGAACATAGTGCGCCGGGTTTTTTCTAAAGATCCAAGGGGCAGTTCATCGCGTCTCCAGGAATAGAGACCACCCACTGCATTTGCCTTTATTTATATAGTGCACACAGATTAGGCAGCGCTGCACAGAGCTTGCCAAATCAGTCCATGTCCCCAATGGGGCTCACAATCTAATCAACCTACCAGTAGGTTTTTTTTAAAGTGTGGGGGGAAACCTACGCAAACACAGAGAACATACAAACTCTTTGAAGATTGTTTACCTTGATGGGACTTGAGCCCAGGTGCCCAGCACTGCAAGGCTGTAGTGCTCACCACTGAGCCACCAAACTGCCCATCCTCTGACACTTCTGATAAATCTCCCTCATTGTGCATTTAAAGAAATACTGTATATACTCGAGTATAAGCCGACCCCATTATAAGCCGAGACCCCTAATTTTACCACTAAAAACTGGGAAAAACTATTGACTCGAGTATAAGCTGAGGGTGGAAAATGCATTGGTCATAGCCCCCCCAGTATATAGCCAGCAAGCCCCCAGTAGTATATAGTCAGCCAGCTCCCAGTAGTATACAGCCACCAGCCCCCTGTAGTACACAGCTAACCAGCCCATAGTAGCATACAGCCAGCCTGCCCCTAGTAGTATACAGCCACCAGCCCCAGTAGTATACAGCCTGCCTGCCCCCATGTAGTATACAGACAGCCTGCCCCCATGTAGTATACAGCCAGCCTGCCCCCATGTAGTATACAGCCAGCCTGCCCCATGTAGTATACAGCAAGCCTGCCCCCAGTAGTATACAGCCAGCCAGCCCCCATGTAGTGTACAGCCTGCCAGCCCCCTTGTAGTATACAGCCTGCCAGCCACCTTGTAGTATACAGTCTGCCAGCCCCCTTGTAGTATACAGTCTGCCAGCCCCCTTGTAGTATACAGTCTGCCAGCCCCCTTGTAGTATACAGTCTGCCAGCCCCCTTGTAGTATACAGCCAGCCCCTAGTAGTATACAGCCTGCCTCCCTCCCTAGCACTTAAAAAAAAAAACAACTTTTATACTCACCCTCCGATGTGGGCGCGTCTTCTTTCTTGTCTGCTGCTCTTCTTCTTTCTTCTCTAATGGACGTGGCCATGTTTTCTTCCTGGCCGTCGCATACTATGATGTCAGCAGCGGCCGCGTCATAGTATATGCCTGCTGAAAGAAAACATGGCCGCGTCCATGACAGAAGAAAGAAGACCAAAGAAAGAAGAAGAGCCGAGAGGAAGAAAGAAGACAGGACACGTCGACATCGGGGAGCCGCGCCGACATCGGAGGGTGAGTATATAAGTTTTTTTTTTTTTTAAGTGCTAGGGAGGGAGGCAGGCTGTATACTACTAGGGGCTGGCTGTATACTACAAGGGGGCTGGCAGACTGTATACTACAAGGGGGCTGGCAGACTGTATACTACAAGGGGGCTGGCAGACTGTATACTACAAGGGGGCTGGCAGACTGTATACTACGTCTGCCAGCCCCCTTGTAGTATACAGTCTGCCAGCCCCCTTGTAGTATACAGTCTGCCAGCCCCCTTGTAGTATACAGCCAGCCCCTAGTAGTATACAGCCTGCCTCCCTCCCTAGCACTTAAAAAAAAAAAAAACTTATATACTCACCCTCCGATGTCGGCGCGGCTCCCCGATGTCGACGTGTCCTGTCTTCTTTCTTCCTCTCGGCTCTTCTTCTTTCTTTGGTCTTCTTTCTTCTGTCATGGACGCGGCCATGTTTTCTTTCAGCAGGCATATACTATGACGCGGCCGCTGCTGACATCATAGTATGCGACGGCCAGGAAGAAAACATGGCCACGTCCATTAGAGAAGAAAGAAGAAGAGCAGCAGACAAGAAAGAAGACGCGCCCACATCGGAGGGTGAGTATAAAAGTTGTTTTTTTTTTTTAAGTGGGTTATTTTTTATTTTTTAAGTGGGTTAAGTCTGGTGTATAAGCCGAGGGGACGTTTTTCAGCACATGTTTTGTGCTGAAAAACTCGGCTTATACTGGAGTATATACGGTATGTGAATTGGTAAAATTATGTTATATAGTAGAAAGCTCTCAAGTATGTGCTACAGGGAAGTGAATAGTGGTAAGCAGCACAGAACCTTCGAGACCCCCCCTGTAATAAAACCAGAAGCACTCAAAGTTTATTTAAACCTAGTTCCACCAAACAGGTTTAACATTCCTGCTCACAAAGCAAAAAGTTGGCTCCCACTAATAAGAAGATTACTAGTTTTGGCTAATTATCACAGTTTATTGGCTTTAAATGAAAGCTAATTTGGCTTAATTTGACAGATAGACAAAAACAAGGCTTAAAATGCAGCTAAAAGATTCTACATTTATGTTAATAGCTGTAATGTTTACAAGGCCCTTTGTGCGTTTGCCAATTGGCTGGAAAGTGGAAATTTTAAGCAACAGATTTCAGGAGGTGCTGATAAAACAAGGCTTTACGGATCACTTCTGTATGGGAGTATGCATAGATTAGGATGAATTCACGGATTACGCATGTTCATCTCTATGGACACACCAGTAGATTTTCCCCTTTATCATGTCATATTGGGATTTTACATAGGACTGAGAACTGTTTTGCCACAAACAATGTAACAGTATTCATAATGGAACACAAATATGGAAAGGCTGTTCACTTTCGATTAGGCTTTGGATATTAGCATTATGCACCCATGGTAACACCAATTAGGTAATAAGTGTTGCTATTGCTCTACATAAGAAGATATATGCGTTTATAGTTGGCCTTCCCTTATTTTCATTGATCCACTATTGTGTTATCTCTCAGTTCAGATTGTGCAGATTTTATTCTCAGAAATTGATTTCTGTTACAATGTTAGCAGCAACAATAATAATAATAATATTTATATAGGGACATAATATTCCATATCGCTTTTTAGATTCTGGGGAACATATACAAATATAATACTACATTGCAGAGTACAAACAGTCATATGGAACAATAGGAGCTTACAGTCTGTGAGGATGAGGGGGTGACACAAGAGCTTACAGTCTATGAGGATGAGGGGGTGACACAAGAGCTTACAGTCTATGAGGATGAAGGGGTGACACAAGAGCTTACAGTCTATGAGGATGAAGGGGTGACACATGAGCTTAAAGTCTATGAGGATGAGGGGGTGACACAAGAGCTTACAGTCTATGAGGATGAAGGGGTGACACATGAGCTTACAGTCTATGAGGATGAGGGGGTGACACAAGAGCTTACAGTCTATGAGGATGAGGAGGTGACACAAGAGCTTACAGTCTATGAGGATGAGATGGTGACACAAGAGCTTACAGTCTATGAGGATGAGGCGGTGACACAAGAGCTTACAGTCTATGAGGATGAAGGGTGACACAAGAGCTTACAGTCTATGAGGATGAGGCAGTGACACATGAGCTTACAGGCTATGAGGATGAGGGGGGACACAAGAGCTTACAGTCTATGCAATAAAAAAGATCTACAGCTTACATTTGGAGGATGAGGGGTTATACTAGAGCTTACAGTCTATAAGGATGAGGGGGTGACACAAGAGCTTACAGTCTATGAGGATGAGGGGGTGACACCAGAGCTTACAGTCTATAAGGATGAGGGGGTGACACAAGAGCTTACAGTCTATGAGGGTGAGGGGGTGACACCAGAGCTTACAGTCTATGAGGATGAGGGAGTGACACAAGAGCTTACAGTCTATGAGGGTGAGGGGGTGACACAAGAGCTTACAGTCTATGAGGATGAGGGAGTGACACAAGAGCTTACAGTCTATGAGGATGAGGCAGTGACACATGAGCTTACAGTCTATGAGGATGAGGGGGTGACACAAGAGCTTACAGTCTATGAGGATGAGGGTGACACAAGAGCTTACAGTATATGAGGATGAGGGGGTGACACAAGAGCTTACAGGCTATGAGGATGAGGGGGGACACAAGAGCTTCCAGTCTATGAGGATGAGGGGGGTGACACAAGAGCTTACAGGCTATGAGGATGAGGGGGGACACAAGAGCTTACAGTCTATGCAATAAAAAAGATCTACAGCTGCCGGTAGCAAACAGAAGAAAAGAAGACGTCAGCACAGATTTGATAATCCTAACATGACATGGACGTCCATAGAGACATCTGTCGCACCAGAGTAACTACAGGTCAGTGTAAAGAATACATGATATATTGTATAATGGGGTGTTTCAGATAGCGGACAAATAGCGGTCAGCCAATACTATGGCACCAGCCTATCTCCTGGAGGAATAAAGTGCATTATAAAAATTATTTTATATGCAACATGCCCCATACATTTGACCTATTGGGTTGTTTGGGCATTTTGTTCTGTATAATGGTCATAAAGGGAACCTGTCTACAGTAAATGGGGAATTTTAAGGCGGGGAGAGCTTGACTTCACTGTTAAACTCTCCGCCTCCTTGACTTTATACAACAAATCTACACTCGCTTCAAATATGATTTTTTGAATGCAGGGTCATGAAAGAAACCTGATCCGGAAGGTGTTCAGCTGAATGACAACAAATGGTAGAGGTTTATTAGGTATAAATCTGCTGACAGGTTCCCTTAAAATTGGTGGAGCTCCAAGGACCATGATCCACATATGAGGGGGTTGATAAATCAGGAGCCCTTGCATCCAGGAAAGTGTAAAATTATTTTGATTTTCACTTGGTGTCTCTGGTCAGATCCTCACAGATCTAATATTCATCATTAATTCACATTTTAAATATTTTCTACCAAGATATAATTTTACTACTCTATGTTTTCATCCTTACCATAGGTAAACAGTCACTGAACTATATGTACACTATACATATACTGTATGAATAACCAGGCCACAGTAACCAGTCCAATTACTGTATTAGTTGTAAGATGGGGTAAGCACTAACACAAGGGCTACCACTGCAATGTTACTTATACAGCTACATGGCTACAGGCAAAGATTTAAAGGAAGTCTATCATTTGTTTTTATGCATTGTGAACCAAATATACCTTGATAATGCTGTAGCGACACTGATGCAGAAGCATATCTTGTTGAATTCAGGACCTTGGGAAAGCTGGCTGCCATACATAAACACATTACACAGAGCTGCCTGAACTGTCCAGACAGGACTAATCAACCTGAGCTGGATGACTCATACACAGCAGCTGGGTGATGGTGCAGCGATTGATTACTTCTGCCTATTAGGGACAAAACAGTGATAATGTGTTCACAGCAGGACAAGGCTGAAGCAGTGCATAATTAGGGTAAGGAGAAGTGCTGGGGCAGAAACAGGAATGACGGAGCCTCATTATCATAAGTTTATAATAGTTTTTTTCAGCAAAATCACTCCGTTCAGGGATTAAACAAGATATGTTTCTACATCAGTGTCGCTACAGCATCCTCAAGGTATGTTTGGTTCATAATGCACAAAAGCAAATGGTAGATTTTCTTTAAGCAGCAATAGTTTAATTCCATCCTTCTGTAATTGACCCCAGAGTGTAGTCGAAATGGAGGAATATACTGCGGCCCCCTGGGGACAGGCTTTGATAAATATGGTGAATATCTCTTCTATGGTACATGCATACAATACAGAATGATCACACACTGCTGCATTGTATCTATTGTATGTACAGATACAGTGAATGTAACATTGTATCCCTTCAGCTAAGCGACAGAGGACATACACAGATCAGCCCTGATGAACCTACCCTCCGAGAAAAGAACTTTAATTGTGGTGTCCAGACAACCCAGGTAAACTTCACACAAATAAAATATCTAGGAGTGCGGATCTTGGCACATTAGACGCATACCAAGTGTCTCTTTCCAAAGGCAATAAAGTTGTGCCAGACATTTCCCTGTAGATCAGACTTGCAGATAACAAGTTTTTTCCCCCAAAATTAATGATGTTTGTCCACCCGCTGCTTGTGTTTCTCAGCATATTTACAGGCTTGGTAAAAGATATAATAGGAGAGATTCTAAATTGGCCCTGATAATCTATGGTGTACTATGTTCTGAATGCTAGAATACTAAATAGGTTTTAATAATGGGAATAGGAGATTCATATTCTCATACGGATTGTTCAGACATCTGGGAAAAACATCTATTCCTACCTTTGAAAGGATGGAAGCCATACTGCTGTTCCCTGGCAAAGAAACTATGCAATGGAGACGTCCCTGGTTCATATCTGGGAGCCCCCTTCAAACTGATTTTGTAGGGCAGCACGGGTTAGCACTACAGCCTTACAGCGTTGGGATCCTGAGTTGAAGTCCCATCCAGGTCAACATCTACAAAGAGTTTGTATGTTCTCTCCATCTTTGCGTGGGTTTCCTCCCACACTCCAAAACAAACTGTTAGGTTGATTAGATTGCGAGCCCCATGGGGATAGGGACTGATTTGGCAAGCTTTGTGCAACGCTGTGTAATCTGTGTGCACTATATAAAAGAATTATTATTATTAAGAGGAGTTTCGTTAAGTTTGAGGCTACAGAGAGCGGATCACTTCAGTTGCCCCTATATTCAGTTCTATAGTATGCTTGAAAATAGTTTCATTGAAATATCACACCTGTACCATTGATGTATAGAACTACTATATGTCTCCAAGAGTGCGGTTTCTGCGTCTGTTTTGCCATCTACTTTATACACCTGGGAGTTGGGTTGTCCTGAGGCCTGCACCCTTATTGGAATGTGATCCTGGATATCCATTGTGCTGCTTCACAGCTTGTATTTTACAGTTCTATAGTACCTAGAAACATTATTTTGGAGTCGTATTAAAGATAAGAATCTCATCTTTCGGTGATACGGAACATAATAGGAAATGTAAACTGCACAGAAAAATCTGATTGATTAATGTGATTTTTAATGACTGCATCTCAGGTTCTTTAGCTCACAGAATCATAAGCCTGTTGTGATTTTGAAGATGAGAGTACTATCTTCACCAAAAGCATGTTTCTATGTCCTTTAGAAGGCAAGGGTGTCTATAAAGACACTCCTCCTGCAGCAGGCTCAAAACTTGACTCTTTTCATAGGACTTTGGAGGAGATTTCACACAAAAGAGGCGATTATAGAAAGAGTAATGCATACCCCACATGAGGGGGTTGCTGGTTTAGTTGGGTAAAACTGGTGACAGGTTCCCTTAAAGTCCCTGTGCCCAGAGGCAGCAATAGCAAGTAACAGATGTAGTGCAGAGTCCCACCTATCACATACTGAGGCCCTATCCTAATATCATCAAAACTGAATGAGGTATTGAAAGAACCCTTTAATATCAAATCAGTGGGTGTCCACGGTGGTGGATTATAATATGTTCTTTATGGGCAGCCGCCAATGGCCCAAATATTATATCCTATGTCAGGTACAAAATGAAACAATTCACAACCTATAAGCCACTTACTAGAAGATTATTATTGTATATGTTGTATATGAACAAATAACACACATACATAGGATAGCACAACTTAATACTAGGATAAGTTCAGAGTAGGAGGATATAGTTATATTGTTGCATTATACATCATTTAAGATGTTATCATTTGCTGCAGCTGCCCTAAGAGGTTGTGACCTAGAACAACCCCTTTAATCCAAGTCTTTATTGTCATGTAGTTAGGAGCATAAATCTGAATACTAATGTGACTAGGTGGTAGAGTCGTAAATCACATACCAAATTAAACGCTGTGGTAACGTATCAATCTGCCTAATGACAGTGTTAGTACAACACACAAAAGCCCCACCCGAAAAAGCAAGAAGATGGTTATTACAGACACCGGTGAACATATTTCTCTATTGTGGTTTATGAACTGCTCAGTAAATATTACAATACTGCACTGGGAATTATTACAGTTCTCAAAGTTGTCACCAGGAGACGATTATCACTAATCTGACTAGTTGTACAATATATTAAGGGTTGTACAAAGAAAAAGTTGCTGCTTTTTTCAAAAGCTGGTATTTTAGCTCAGTTCACAGTGAACACAGGGTTGATATGTAATACTACTCTTACAAGACTTAGGCCCCTTCCACACTAGCGTTTTTCACGCGCGAGTTCTGCGCGTGCTTTTGATGCGCAGAACTTGCATTGCATTCTGTCCCATTGTTTCCAATGGGTCTTTCCTAATTTGTGTTGTTTTTCACGCGATTGCTTGCGTTTGCTTTGACGCGCGTCAAAATCGCAGCATGCTCTACTTTTGCGTTTCACGTGCGTTTTTCCCGCCCCATTCAAGTCTATGGAGACGCATAAAAAATGCATTGCACTCGCAAGCATTGCAAGTGCAATGCGAGTGCAATGCGTTTTAAATGGATGGGTTGCTAGGTGACATGAATAATTCCCCTGCTCGAGATCGAGCATTTAATTAAAAAAACACAGTGAAGAACAGTGAAGAATAGAATAAAAAACAGTGAACACAGTGAACACAGGATCATTTAAGTGAAAAACACAGTAAAGAACACCGTGAAGAATAGATTACAGATGTTCGGCACATCTGCTTACTTGTCGGGAGATACGCGCGGAACGGTGCGAACAAAATAGCATGTGAAGAACAATATATATGTGTGAAGAAGACATTGCAGATGTTTCCATACATATATATTGTCATATATATTGTTCTTCACATACTATTTTGTTCGCACCAATCCGCGCGTATCTCCTGACAAGTAAGCAGATGTGCCGCACATCTGTAATCTATTCTTCACTGAGTTCTTTACTGTGTTTTTCACTTAAATGATCCTGTGTTCACTGTTTTTATTCTATTCTTCACATCTGCTAACTTGTCGGGAGATAATATACGCACGCGGAACAGTGAAGAAAAGATTGTAGATGTTTGCATACATCTGCTAACTTATCTGAAGACATTCTTTTTCAATTAAATAAAACATTTTATTCCCGAATCATGGTCCCTTTGGAAAAGTCCCATTGACTTAAAAAACGCATGTGAAAAACGCACCAAAAACGCGAACAACACGCGCGTGAAAAACGCAAAAACGCTAATGACTCCAAGGAAAAATGGAACAAAAACGCAGCCAAAAACGTCAGTTTTTCACGCATTGCACCCTGACGTGAAATGCAACGCTAGTGTGGAAGGGGCCTTATACAATAGGGATTCAGGAAAGTTTTGGACACACTTTGTTAGAGTGATGTAAGACCAGAGAACATACACAGGGTTAACGCTGCACATAGTGAAAGAGTAGTGCTGCACTCCAGCCAGGCTGATACTAACAGTCCTAAAGCTTAGGTTACAGCCACCTGGCTGGCACTGTCTCCAGAGATCATCTTTATTCTTCCTCACCCTACAGACAGTGTACCATACCTACAGATCTTCTCTCCGAGTAACCGGATAAATATTAACTCCACAAAATAGAGGCTCCACAAGTTTTGATCCGATGCTAAACACCCGAGTTGCAGAGCCGATACACTGAACTTGATGCATAAGATATGGTCATGACCAGACCCAAGTATTAGGTTGAAATCATGGACCCTGTCCGTTCAGTCAATGTCTCACACAGTCAATACTTGAAGGATCTGCAAACTAATGAAAGTTGGTGCACATTTGGTTGGACACTTCACATGTAAATTCCTTGTAGTTAATTTGGCTTTAAAATCCTATTAGAACACTATATATATATATATCTAAAAATAAATGTATTAGTGGACCTGGAAAAAGGTGTATACAGGAAGAAAGGAGCAGTGGAGAAATGAAAGAAACTCTGCGCATTGTGGAGTGATACCACTGTCCAGGATAACAGGCTGGTTGCAGATTATAGGACTACAGGCAGTCCCCTACTTAAGAACACTCGACTTACATACGACCCCTAGTTACAAACGGACCTCTGGATATTGGTAATATATTGTACTTCAGTCCTAGGCTACAATAATCAGCTATAACAGTTATCACATGTGTCTGCAATGAAGCTTTAGTGTTGATATCGATTCTTATGACAACCCAACATTTTTAAAGTCCAATTGTCATAGATACCAAAAAACTTCTGGCTGGGATTACAATGATAAAATATACAGTTCCGACTTACATACAAACTCAACTTAAGAACAAACCTACAGACCCTATCTTGTATGTAACCCGGGGACTGCCTGTACATCTTTATGCAGCCTGATTCCCCATTCAATCTTCTAAAAGATGTCCATTTGCTACTGGGGAGTGGGAAAACCAGGACAAATCTGATAAAGCCCAAGCAATGATCAAGAGTCTAGAAAAGCCCTGAAGAGCCAGGGTGTGACATATAAGATAGCATACTTATGCTTTTCCCATTTCCTCAAGCACGTTTGATTTTTTTTTTGCACCGTTCCTGGCCAGAAGTTATGCGGGAGTTGGGGGGTCACAGGATCAGCTTCACAGTGGCATCCATGGAGCAGGAGACAACAAAGGAAGTGACCGCCCATGGTGTCCCACGGTCTGAGGAGGCCACTCATGTGACACCACCTTGAAAACCAGTGTGGACAACCGGAAGTCTCAGAGCGAGGAGGGAACCATACCTCTTTTTTTTTCCCTCATGCCTGCCCAGCCCACCGTATCCAATCATGGCCCTTCCTGTGGAAATAAGCATTTTAGTTTTTAAAACTTCTTTGATTTGATCTTCTCACTTAAGGTCCCTCTAAGTTAACAAGGAATCTACTAGTTACATCTGGGAGTATAACCTGTGTATCAATACTGGCTTTAGACCATTGCTACATAAATCCCCAATCCAAGTATATTCATGCTCATCAGGTATAAGATGATCCCAAAGTCCTTCATTCTATTAGAAAGCCCCAAATCAAAAACCTAGCATCTCAGCACCTTTCAATAAATGAAGGGGCTGGGTGGTCTTCCAATGTAATTTAAATTTCATTACGCAGCGTTCCGAGGACGCGTCAATCGAAAATGTTATCACAGTTTCTTCCAAACAACAAATTCCGGGCTTACACATCTGCATGACGGATCTGTGGAAGGGGACAAAGGGCTTTGTTCTACATAATACACTCATTTATTCCCCTATTACAGTATCTCTGTACCAGGAACACAAGATAAATCTGCACTGAAAGGACTGTGTTATATGTATATTGGGGTTCAGGTTTTCACAAATTGTGCATCCTAAAATGTAAAAAAAAAAGTATTTTGCGTCTCTGCAACAATAAATTTAAAATACTGCTGCAGAGCTGCGCGAATCAAAAGATTTTTACTAAAGAGATTTGTTCAAACTGCACCCACATGTGAGGTCATGCAGACCGGGACAATACATGTAGTAACCATTCTATTGACAATCCACGTTAGGAGTACCGCTATCGGTGGTAGACCTCAGCCTTACAAGAGGAAACCAGTATGAAACCCGTACCATAAAGGATACCCATGGTAGATGGACCTTACAGACTCTGAAATGGTTCACGAGTTTCGTTACCTCTTTAATTCCCAAAATGCAACACATATTGAATGTTAAAAAGGCTTCTTTCACCTGAACCCACATGCATGGGGAAGTGCACGATATCGGGACACGTCTCCATGGTAGCGCCCGTCCGGTCATGTGATTCGGGCAGATGCACTTTTGGTGATGCATTTCCGGTGTGCGACCTAAGTGTGCTGGTGCGTCTCATGGTAGGCGCGCCTCTAAGTGGATACACCGACAGTGAGTACTTAATGTTTGGCGCGTAGGGGTAATTCATTTGGCCCTCCCATCTGACTGTCCCCGGTTCGCCCGTCATTATGCCTATGGGTAAGTGTGTCTTGAATTTTTGGAACCTGTAATACCGGAGGGTACCTCTGGCTCACTCTAATTACTGGCTTCACTTTATCATTGTCTCCTCACCCTCATTTGTCCCATTGTTGGATTTATTGTATTTTTATAATGGGCATTTTTTGACCGTAGGGCATTCAGGGAAAAAAAAGGGTGGGGGTGGGGGGGGGGTACTAAGTACTCTGTGGATGTCCCACTCTTCATCTGGGACTAATTGTTTCCTCTATGTTAATTGATTTCTTGATCTCCCCATTGTGGGATATACATGTTTGTATTTGACCTGTATGGAATATTAATAAAGGATATACCTTTTTATATTACTTATTGGCAGCTCTTTCATTTGGTATTTCTAGTAGCCGAAAAAGAACCTAGCAGATAGGAAGCAGCCAAAAAAGAACATGGCAGACAAAAAGCAGCCAAAAAGGACCTAGCAGACAAGAATCAGCCTATAAGGACCTAGCAGACAGGAAGTAGCCTAAAAGGACCTAGCAGACAAGAAGCAGCCTAAAAGGACCTAGCAGACAAGAAGCAGCCTAAAAGGACCTAGCAGACAAGAAGCAGCCTATAAGGACCTAGCAGATAGGAAGTAGCCTAAAAGAGCCTAGCAGGCAGGACCTAGCACAGTGGTGGCGAACCTATGGCACTGGTGCCAGAGATGGCACTCGGAGGAGTCTCTGTGGGCACACGGGCTGTCTACCAGGCACAGAGTTTGCCAGACATGGCATCTTCCTGCAGACTCAGGCAGTCCAAGTAGTGCCCTGCTATTGTAAAGTGACCCATCCTGTGCTTCTTGGTCCTGTCTGAAGAGTGAAAAGGTGTGGACAGGGTCGGATTGGAGCTCCAAAATTCTGGTAGCAATAAGTTTGTTACTGCCTAAATTGCCATGCTGGCACTTTGGGAAAATCTAGTGTTTTTTGGGTCTCATTTTGGGCACTCGGTCTCTAAAAGGTTCGCCATCACTGACCTAGCAGATAGGAAGTAACCTAAAAGGACCTAGCAGACAAGAAGCAGCCTAAAAGGACCTAGGAGACAAGAAGCAGCCTAAAAGGACCTAGCAGACAAGAAGAAGCCTAAAAGGACCTAGCAGACATGAAGCAGCCTATAAGGACCTAGCAGATAGGAAGTAGCCTAAAAGGACCTAGCAGACAAGAAGCAGCCTAAAAGGACCTAGCAGACAGGAAGCAGCCTATAAGGACCTAGCAGATAGGAAGTAGCCTAAAAGGACCTAGCAGACAAGAAGCAGCCTAAAAAGGACCTAGCAGACAAGAAGCAGCCTAAAAGGACCTAGCAGACAAGAAGCAGCCTAAAAAGGACCTAGCAGACAGACAGCAACCAAAAGGAACTACATATACAGTAGTCTCATACAATCAGTGGTCACCCTCCATTATGTGAAGGTCTTCCGCCGAAGCTGAATGCTACATAAATGATGGGGTCAGTACAATTCTCCCATTTTTCTGTGACTTAAAAAGTCATTTGATAACAGAAGATAGGCATGAACTAGCTAATTAATGAGGTACTACTGCGTGGAGGTCCAGTTCCCATCAATGGAGCGGCAGGTTGCACAGGTGTTGCTGCTATTTTTTTAATAGGATTGTCAAAGATTGGCAATTATAGCACCAGGCTATGTCCTGCAATCACATAGAGAATGGATAGAGAAGTCATGGACCTAAATGACCTTCTTTTCCCTTCTGACAAGGAAAAAGCCACCCCCCCCCCTTCAAGGCCCCTAATTCTCTACAAGTTATAAGGGTTTTTATCCCGTGGAAAGGTCATAACTTACTACAGTGATTCACCCCTGTAACATTCACCTTAGTGCCTTATTCCACAAAGGTTTATACTGCAGGTATATAATTTCTAAATAATCCCACTAGCAGTACATAGTAGGAAGCATTCATCATATGACAAAGCCATTTTAAGTCAAGGTAGTCCCTTTGGCGAGACCAAAAGCTTTTGTAAAATGCTGATATGAAGAGAATCTTATATTTTCTGACAGTCTAGATCTGAGCTTCCCAGGCTGTTATGCTTACAATTATAGTATCACCCCATTACATCTAGGAACCTGTAACCTAATTCCTACTACTGGGAAAAAACACAACAGCTGCTTCCATCCACAAGCACAAGACGCAATACAATGTCTGACTATTAATAGCCTTTAAGCTAAAATGGAAACCTTAGAAAGAAGGTGCTGAGATACATCCATTATTGTTCTAGGTATTAAGTAGATTCCCCCAAATCCCTGTGATCGCTCAGTGTTTAGGAAAAGGAATAAAGAAATACAGGAACACAAAATACTTCATTTTAAATATTGCCAATTTTATTTTAACTGTATCTCCACAGCCTTGTTCCCATCTCTGAAGTCATTCCAAGGTTAACATGTCTCTAATTGTAGCGAGTCTAATCCCTTCCTCCGACAGTGAGCTCGGAAATAAGAGCAAAATCTTAAATCTTAACCACGGCAATCCTCTATATTCTTTCCAAGGAAATGTCAAAAATTCTTTATCTCTCAGCCATCTTCATGGCCAAAGAGGGGGCAAGTAAAAAATACCTTTATTATAACATTACATTTATTAGACACAAGGCATGGAGAGATACAAATAGTCTGCCGTTCCGAAAATGTTACATGGAGTATTGATACAGATTTGTAAACTAACGCCCATAGACCACCATAATCTTTTGTAACATGTGCCATGATATGTCTTCTTGTGTTGCAGAAAAGGTTTTGGCAGTAGGAACCCACCTACCTGAGCGACTGATCAATGGCAGAGTAATGGAGCAAGTTGTTGACTCATAGGGGGGAGATCTATCACCATGTTGTCTGGTTTCTTGTACTGCTAACTAAGACCAAAAAGTCTCAACTGAGGAAAAAAAAAATCCCAAATGAGACCAAAAAGCAGTACAAGAAACCAGAAAAGGTGTCGATCTTCCCCATTGTGTCACTAAACTGCCAAATTCCTTAGGCATTCGTTAGGGAGTTCCTACATTTTTAACTTTTAGCCCCTCCAAGGGATCTCAATTTAACTGGAAGGAACCACCACGTCGCTATTTCAGGAGTAGTTCCGGTTTAGTGGCAGCTGGCCCAAATAGGTTCAAGGGATAATGGTGTAAGGTAATAAGGGATAAGACGGAGACAAAGTCAATGGTCAACCACAGGGCATCACAGACAAGGTACAATCATAATGGTAATGGCCAGAGGGTAAATAAAAATGGAATATGCTTCTTTATAGAAATCCTAGGGGACTATGAACACAATGGCCCACATTTTCTAAAGCCTCTGAATATTTTTTGTAGGACTTTGCACATTCCTTTATGTGCACACTGCTTGCACATGTATATAAGAAGTATCTGAGACACTTTTATGTTGCATGTGACACTTTTGGTCGCGGGTACACTATTCCTAATGCGACATAAATTTCTGCCCTGAAAGGGAGGTGCTGGTGCATGGACCGTGCGCCACAAATTTTCCTGCAGAGTCCGACAAATGTTATGTTAAAGGTGCACCAAAAAAAAAGTTGGTGCACTCTGTCAGAGCAGTGTAGAAGGCGCCAGATTCGTGTAGCTCAATTAATGATTCTGGCGCCCCCTGTACACTACACAGGCAGACTGCACATAGTACAGATCCTTAAAGGACATCTACCAACAGGATGAAGGATTGTAAACCAAGCACACCATGCCCCCTTTAACAGGATGCGCTCTTTTTTAAGCTTCACATGCCCTTGCTTTGAAGAATATATATCCTTTTTTTTTTTTTTTTTTTTTTTAAACCAGGGCATAAGAAGAGCGGGTCCTGCCAAAGGGGGCACATGCCAGTACTTGGTTTACAATCCTTCATCCTTGTGGTAGAGGCAAAGGCGGTTCTGTGTTTGGTTAACATTACTAGCACTGTGACCCATTGACCACCAGATCAATGTAACCGGGCAGGGATGAAGTTGATGGTCAGTGGGGAGACATCTGCAGGTAGCCAGAACTACAAAAAGTCCCATAGGCTTATAAATCAAACACATAGTGGGTCATTTACTAAGGGCCCGATTTGCGTTTTCCCGACGTGTTACCCGAATATTTCCGATTTGCGCCGATTGTACCTGAATTGCCCTGGGATTTTGGTGCACGCGATCGGATTGTGGCGCATCGGCACCGGCATGCACGCGACAGAAATCGGGGGCATGGCCGAACGAAAACCCGACGGATTCGGAAAAACCGCCGCATTTAAAAAAGGAAATTGTGTCGCGGAGCTTGCACTCACCTTCATCCAGGATAGGATCGTGAACTTCAGTGCATTGCAGGGAACTTCAGCGCAGCAGCGCCACCTGGTGGACGTCGGAGGAACTGCCTTGATGAATCCCGGCCGGACGCGAATCCACCGCAGAGAACGCGCCGCTGGATCGCGAACGGACCGGGTAAGTAAATCTGCCCCATATTCTGTGTTTACAGGTTTGACACTTTTTTTTCTGAACTAGCTTTGATGGAATACCGGTAGGTGAATTTTTGGGGGATTTGCTTTCATTAACCTTATAACCATGTCAATTTTCACTTTTATTATAGGAACTGGCAAATATGTGAATTGGAACGGGTGAATCCAGAGGGGCCACTAAATTATCTCCGATTGGAACTTTAGAGAGAACTTCTGTACGTGTAGGGTCACTTTCAGTGAACCTTTGAGAAAACACAAGGGAGCTGCTAGAGGGCATATTTACACAAGTGCACTTAGCTTCATATTTCCTTCCAAATTATATTTCCATTAAACAGGAAAACATACTAACAGAAAGACAATAGAAAATAACTCCTAAAAGGAATTTTTCAGTTTTGTTGAACTTACTTGCTGCCATTCAATCCCATTTTGGATAGATGGAAATTAATAGAGAGCAGTAATACCTGACTGTGTTTGTCATTACTGGGAGATTCCTACAGCCAATGTGTACATCTATTACCATTATCATACTCAATTGTCTCTTCCCTTACAACTGCATCTTTCCCTCTGAATTATAAATGATGTTATGTATGAATTGTATATGATACAAATAAAGATTTAGACTTTTATAGTAGTATGTAACTTGTGGCTTAGGTTTTCTTTATATGGAATTGTATCTCATAGTATATTTTCCAAAATATATTTAAAGAGCTAAAGCTATGGTAAAGGATCAATGGACACGTGAGTCCACATTTACTAAGAACAGTGCAGTGTGTACTATGTACAATTACCTGTGTAGTGTGCATCATATTCATGAATTGTGGCTCTGGTTTTTCATGACCACTTTTTTTTGGTGCACCTTTAACATGGGGCGTGATGCAAACTTCTGTCGGACTTTGCAAATGTGGCGCACCGTCAGACGAATCATTGGAACCCATTTCAGTGCAGAAATTTGTGTTGCATCAGGAATAATGCAACCATGACACAAAAGGATTGTGTGTGCGACACAAATGTGGTGCGGACCCTTCTTAAGTACCTGTGAGAGCAGTTAGCACATAAAAGAAGGTGCAAAGACCGACAGAAAAAACTGGCAAGGACCTTAGTAAATGTACCCCAATATCGTTTTTACTATGAGAACAAAAAGGTTGCAAATAAGCCCCCCCCACCCCCAACAACACTAAACACAATGGCAAATTCCTCTAGCCTACCTCTAGAGGACTAGAATCAACTCTATAAAACTTATGATAACTTTTTGAAATCCACTTCCTGCTACTTTCCCCCTGATCTAATGGTTATGAGAATAGAAGTGTTATCCATTACTCGGCACTCCTTGTATAGTAGACGGTGGGAGTAATGCTGATATTACAATTCGTGGTCTAGTACCAGGTGCTCCAGATGTTCTACTCCGGGAGCTCGGATAAGTGTCTCCCAGCTGCAAAAATGAAAATTGAGCCAATCTTGAGCTTAATAACTGCAGCATGCGCTCACGAGAGCCAAAGACTCTTTTGTTTCTGAGAGATTTCATTACCTTGATAGATCTAATCCAGGGTTTGTGTGTCGGTTCTGGAGAAATACGTTTATGGGGGAAAGGTCCAGGTTAAACCTGAATGAAGCGGTAGTTAATAAGAGTTTGTGATGAGCACATAGGGTGGTCTAGCCAGGGCTGCCACCATGAGGTTACAAAGCCATGGATCTCGTTACATAAGACCTTACTGAATTTTTTTGCATAGTCAATAGTGCTTTTATTCTTGGTGGCTGCACCACAAGTCTCCTTTCCCCTCCATTTAATAAGACTTCCCCTCCCTCTTTCTCCCTTCTTAAGAAAAAGGAAAATAAAACCAATACCTTCACATTTTTTGGCAGCCTCCGACGTCCGGCTGTTATGTACAAGGACTGCGCTGGCATGTTCCTCTGTCAGGTTTGTACAAACAAGGAAGTCACCGGCCGGAGCAGGAATTCCTCAGGTTGGGGTCTACCATTATAAACAATATTTCTTACTGTCTGCTGAAGTATAGATTACATGGAACTATCGCTCGCCTATACAATTTATAATATCACTGAACTTTTGTTTGATGCCTTCACCCCATGTGCAGTAATATGTTACTTTATGGAAAACATCTGCTCGGGTTTTTCCCCTTTGAAAACTATGCAAGTCTTAAAATTTCAAAGCTTGGGTAGCCCTGCCGCACAGTTCATTGTGGAAAGTTATGTACATTTACAGAAGCGGTTAAGAAAATGATTTATATACTGTGACAATAAAGACTTAGATATAGGGAAAAGTTTCTCCTGCTGTATAACATATTTATACTTCCTGCATATAGGATACTTTGCACAATCTGCTCAGCTCCTTCTGCTCTATAATATGCTTCCTCCAGATAGGACACTATGTACAATCTGCTCAGCTCATCCTGCTCTATAATATGCTGCCTGCAGAGAGGATACTACGCACAATCTGAATATTTCACCCTGTTCTATAACATAACGTCCTCACCGCCGTCTCACACCTCACGGTAATTATCGTTTGGGCACTGTGCCTTGTGAGTCTACCACTGTACATTACATACCCAGGTACAGAGAATTTCTTGCACATGTGCTTGTTACCATTTATTCACTGACCGGATCCTATGTTGGTATAGCTATTCAGCTTCCCCCGCAGACACATGTCCCATTTGTGTTATTTTCATTCACTTGAGCTGTGAGATGGTGTTGTGGGACTCGGGTTCGGATATCCCGACATTATCAGGTGTCGGGCTCCGGTTGTTTCAGGATTGATGGGTGCACCAGGGTGCATTCCTTTTTAATTGGTTTTATATATTGTTTGTCTTGTTGATGTTGTTTTTTTGTCCATTTTTCAATAAAGTGATTCTTTATTTGTTTGCTACTGTACACATGCTCTCTTGTCCTCTTTGCTTATATTCAGATATTGTCTACTTCACTTGTAAGAACACTTTTACTGAAAATTAACCATGGGAGTATGAGGTCATCTTTGTTGCATACTCCCACGGTTAATTTTCAGTGATACTGCTCTATAACATTCTTCCTCCAAATAGATTATATATAATCTGTTCAGTACATCCTACATTATTACATGCTGCCTGCAGATGGGACACAACCTGCTCAACTCCCCCTGCTCTGTCCCTTTCACCTGCTCAGCTCCTCTTGCTCTGTACCTTTCATCTGCTCGGCTCCTCCTACACTGTACCTTTCCCCTGCTCGGCTCCTCCTGCTCTGTACCTTTCCCCTGCTCGGCTCCTCCTGCTCTGTACCTTTCCCCTGCTCGGCTCCTCCTGCTCTGTACCTTTCACCTGCTCGGCTCCTCCTGCTCTGTACCTTTCACCTGCTCGGCTCCTCCTGCTCTGTACCTTTCACCTGCTCGGCTCCTCCTGCTCTGTACCTTTCACCTGCTCGGCTCCTCCTGCTCTGTACCTTTCACCTGCTCGGCTCCTCATACTCTGTACCTTTCACCTGCTCGGCTCCTCATGCTCTGTACCTTTCACCTGCTCGGCTCCTCATACTCTGCACCTTTCACCTGCTCGGCTCCTCATGCTCTGTACCTTTCACCTGCTCGGCTCCTCATGCTCTGTACCTTTCACCTGCTCGGCTCCTCCTGCTCTGTACCTTTCACCTGCTCGGCTCCTCCTGCTCTGTACCTTTCACCTGCTCGGCTCCTCCTCCTCTGTACCTTTCACCTGCTCGGCTCCTCATACTCTGTACCTTTCACCTGCTCGGCTCCTCATGCTCTGTATCTGTCACCTGCTCGGCTCCTCATACTCTGTACCTTTCACCTGCTCGGCTCCTCATGCTCTGTACCTTTCACCTGCTCGGCTCCTCATGCTCTGTACCTTTCACCTGCTCGGCTCCTCCTGCTCTGTACCTTTCACCTGCTCGGCTCCTCCTCCTCTGTACCTTTCACCTGCTCGGCTCCTCCTCCTCTGTACCTTTCTGTTATAGACTGATACAGATTCTGTTATAGATTGCTATCTAAGTTTTGTTCTGGGAATATTCCAAGGATACTGGATGCAATCATAGTTCTCAAAAGCATTATGCAAGAATTGTAAATTTTATGAACTTCCCTGGAGGTCTTGTTTACCACAAAGAAAAGTCTTCACATATTCCATGTTTATAATCTACACTGCAGAATATATTGCTTAAGGCTTATAAATGTTTCAGAATACAAATTATCATTAATATAAGTAAAAATCTCAGAGGGTACAAAATGCTGAAAGCTCTTATAATAACTTCATACACATATTGTACAAGTGGTGGGATAAAGAACAGGCTGAACCGTGCTGTGCCAGTTCCAAAACAAATGTATTTGTAAGATTTGGACGTATCTCTGATACTTGAGAATGTCACAGCATGCTTGGAAGATTACCACTGCCTTTCCTTCTGCTAGAAAACTTTTATACTGCGTTAGTACTTTGTTCCCACATATATTTATACAGGATAAGAGTAGTAGTACTGTGCTGTGACCATATATACAGGATAGGAGTAGTAGTACTGAGCTGTGCCCATATATACAGGATAGGAGTAGTAGTACTGTGCTGTGCCCATATATACAGGATAGGAGTAGTAGTACTGCGCTGTGCCCATATATACAGGATAGGAGTAGTAGTACTGTGCTGTGCCCATATATACAGGACAGGAGTAGTAGTACTGAGCTGTGCCCATATATACAGGACAGGAGTAGTAGTACTGAGCTGTGCCCATATATACAGGATAGGAGTAGTAGTACTGTGCTGTGCCCATATATACAGGACAGGAGTAGTAGTACTGAGCTGTGCCCATATATACAGGATAGGAGTAGTAGTACTGTGCTGTGCCCATATATACAGGATAGGAGTAGTAGTACTGAGCTGTGCCCATATATACAGGATAGGAGTAGTAGTACTGAGCTGTGCCCGTATATACAGGACAGGAATAGTAGTACTGATCTGTGCCCATATATACAGGAGAGGAGTAGTACGGAGCTGTGCCCATATATGCAGGATAAGAGTAGTAGTACTGTGCTATGCCCATAAATACAGGATAAGAGTAGTACTGTGTGCCCCCTGTTCTTGGATACGACCACCCCCAAACTCTGGCACCACTGACCACCTGGATTCAGCGTTCACCACAGTATGGCTGAGGGACATACAGTATCTCCTGTACATTTCATATGCAAGAAACTATTAGTTTCTCTGTGCAGTAACTCCAGCAGAGGTGGTCGTATCCATGGATGCCATCCTTCATTTCTAAGGGACCATGTGACTATATTTATGGGAAATTATCGCCACACAGTTGCAATTTGTTTTAATAATATCCAATTGAAGAAATGTATATACAATGCAGATTAATTAAATTAAATGTGACTTTCCGCATTTCTGATCAAGGATAATTGTACGGTCATTGCCAAAAAGAGCATGAAATAAAAACTTCACACAGTTATCAAAGGACGCACAATACTGTCACAATCACAAATCAACATTCAACATTACGAAGAAGCCAGGTGCTCCCTCGTGGAGCTAAATTTGGCCAGGAACATAAGATAAAATGGTTTGAACTAGCTGATTTTACAGCAGACAACCTTATGGGTATCAGGCCTCCCCAACTCATGGCTAACATGACTAGGTTGCATAACCAATTTATGCAGGAATAACGAACCTAATGAAGTCCAATCATTTGTTATCAATATGGTTGGTACCTTCTTGATAATGTGAACACGGGTTAGACAGAATCTATAAAAGTACAGTAGGAAAGGGGGGGGGGGTAAAGAAAGAAAAGTGGAAACTTGAAAAAGGTTTGGCAAGCTTTTATCTTTTATTTAGGTAACAAAAGCCATTTAATCCTACAACACAAACCCTGAAGCAATCAATGCGTGGTCCCGTTATTTTATTCCTACCAGTAACAGAGTAAGCAGAGTTAATAGAGTAGTTTTGACAGTCCAATGCTCAGCACCCCTCCCCGCTCTGATAGGAACAGACTGGCAAGCTTGTGAATCAATGTCCGGATTACAGAGGAAATCAATATACATTAAACAGAAACATGTATAAACAAAACAGGGAACACAATGATGGCCAAGAATGTGATATATCACAAAGACCCATCAATGTAAATGCCTATTAGATTGTACAGTCTATAATTAGTGCTATGAGTAATTAATGCATTTATAAAACTTACCTGACTTATTACAATTTACAGACATGGAGAAGGGTAGAACATTTATTCAGTGACAATACTTCATGGCCATTTCTCTTATATGCAATTCTAAGGGATAATTACAATTCTGGATCACGAGAAGAGGCGTTACTCAATGGCTATAAGAAAGTTAAAAGGCAAAAAGGGGTTGTCCACCTTCATCAAATAATTGATATAGTTTGTGTAATGAAAAGTAAGCTTTCCAATTTACTCTGTGTATCAGTTCCTAACTGTTTTCTAGATCTCTGCTTGCTGTCATTATAGTTCCTGTGGATAAAAACCAGTCCCTTGTCAAGTGATGTCACACAGGTGCAGAGCTCGTTATATATCACAGAGAGTAATCAGAGGTGGGTGTTATAACGAGCCGTGCACTTGTGTGACATCACATGACCAGGGATATATATAACGAGCCGTGCACCTGTGTGACATCACATGACCAGGGGATATAACGAGCCGTGCACCTGTGTGACATCACATGACCAGGGGATATAACGAGCCGTGCACCTGTGTGACATCACATGACCAGGGGATATAACGAGCCGTGCAGCTGTGTGACATCACATGACCAGGGATATAACAAACCGTGCACCTATGTGACATCACATGACCGGGGATATAACAAGCCATGCATCTGTGTGACATCACATGACCACAGGAAGCAAATATGAAAAATGAAGCAAGCTGAGATCTAAAAAACAGAGAGGAAGTGATAAAGAAAGTATATAGGAAAACTGTATTTTCCAATCTTTATAATTTTTCAATATGAAACTTTTTGTGTCACAAACACCATCACGTATTTGCTGAAAGTGGACAACCCCTTTAAATGAATCATGACTCGGAACTCCGGTAACATTTTGGGAAGGTAGACACCCGCCTTCCCTTTAGGGAATGAGCGAATTAGAACGTTCATTTGCAGATTCTGTGATAATCTTGCAAATTTTTAGGAAACCAATTGAGTAAAAATATTTAATACAATATGAAAAATTAATAATACAATATCCAGACATGGTAATAGTCTATGAACTAAATATTTTAGCAGCCGGTGTTTTGGTTAATTCTCTACAATCCATCAGTGTGATATGCAGTAGGTTTAGCTTACATATAGAGATGAGTGGACCCGAACTTCCCAATTGGGTTCGGGTTTCCAGCGAACAACCCAAACATATTGCCGGATTGGTGGATTAGGTGCCCCCTGGTAGCCATGGCTGGTAGCTAATTGCATCAGTTTGGCCGTTCGGCAGCCAATCCAGCCTATATCGAGTTTTTAGTAGAGACCAGGACTAGCTATATATGGGATTGTCGCCTCTAAATGTAACAAATGAGCGTAAGGAACTACAAACACAAATAGTATAAGAAAGTCGCAAAAGATTTATTTCATCCTGAAGGAATGCTTTATAACCCCTTTAATATAAAGAACAATAGAGGAATAACATTCATTTCTCCGCTTTATACTTCACATTATAGCCCGTTAAAGGCATAATTGTGGTATGTGAGAGAAAAACACAATCCTTTTGGACAGACTCCATAACCAGAAGGATGAAAACATTTCACACTCATTATAGTCTGGTGGCAGCATTGTGCTAATGGTGACAAATGCCAGCTTTTTATGAAAGGTCAGGTGCCATTTTTGTTAACACTGCTCACTGTGTTTCCAAGCAAATGTTTCATGTCATGCGAGGACAACCACGTAGAGAAGTATGTTTATGTGACTAGAGACATCATCGCGGGTCAAGGTCCACATTAGCGCCACAACCTCAATAATATCCCCACATAATCTTATGTCTTCCTGGAAATAGTTTGTAATTAGGAAATGTAGTCATCGGTTCTTTCTAAGTCACCAGTTTCAGGGAGGTGTCTGCAGGACCGCCACTAGGAATTTTAGGCCCTCTAACTGGATATTTTTTGGGGCCCCCTACCAGCTTGAACTAGGGAGTTTCCCATTATATAAGGAGAAACCTTAAAGATGTAGGACAGCTCTGATCACTATTGAAGGTCGGGACGGTGCTGGGGGGGGGGGGGGCTCTGTGACTCTGTGGTTCTGATCGCAAAAAGAGGGGCCCCATGAACACAGTCCCACTATAACCACCATGATGGCGGCCAAGGGTGTCAGCAGTGCAAATTTTCTTTCTTTCGGACGCAATAAATGGCTTATACGGTCATGTCATGGGGATTTATGGGAACCTGCTGCTCTCATGCTCTCAAACAAGGTCCTGGACCTTTTCATTCAGATCACAGGGGGTCTGAAAAGTGTCACATTTTACCGAGTAAATATTGCAACACAAGGCCTGATTTGAGACATCCTTTAATGTCAGAAGCCAAAAGGAATATTACATATTTGAATACCTCAGTAGCATAGGGTAAAGGGTGAAGAGTCGAAATTAGTGGACCCGTCGTTCAAGTTCGGGTTTGGCTACGTGACTCGGTCTTATTGATGTAGTGGTGGCCGAACAACCAATCCGCCTAATGGATGCCCCCAACAAGAAGCCAATGCTCTTATTGGCAAGGGGTGTCTGGATCGGGAGCGGTTTGCGTCGGGTCCGCTCATCTCTAGTGAGGAGGCCTATGTTTTTGGGTATATCCAGGAAATGGGCACCATCTTGAAAGCTGCCATATTGGATAAAGGGCAAGTTTTTTCAACGGGGAGGTGGTCATATAATAAATTAAAGAAGACAAGAAGTGATTTAGAAAGTAGTTACCACAATCAAATGTTATCAACATGTGTTGTCAGGTATTGCAACCCAATTCTACATCTGTGAAAAAGCTGCCATACCAGACACATGCAGGGGGCGCACTATACATCATACAAAAATGAAACTTTACTAGAGACAATAGTCTGCGGAGGGTTGGCATATTTCACCAAGACTTCAGCTTTTACCACCCACAATGATTTCAAAATAATAAAAAAAACTTCCAATGCGGAAGATGTGTATGTGAGGCGTAGAAGCTATAGGTAACGTGGGCTCTCCATCGCCGCGCTCCAAGGATATTATTCCTTAGAATTCCAAGATTAGACATTGTTAGACACAGTAGTACACAAGCCTGTTCCTGTTTGCCACACACATCAATCACTGTGTAATATCAAAGACACAATGTACATAACAGAGGAGGAAATAATAAGAGCTGGAGAAGAGGAAATAACGGCTGTAGAACAGGCGTTCTGTGACATGACAACACACAGCGAGATGCCGAGATAACAAACACGTACATTATAACGAGCTATGGTTTACGTCAGGACATTTAGGGGATTGTTACATACAGCAATACTAATACTAATTGCTTATCAATATATGGAGCTTTACACCAAATTAAGTGACTTTGCTTTACATTTTTCACACTATCCTGGCCCAAATTTGATTAAAAAAAAAGTCATTTTCTTTATGACACATCTCCTTTAGACCGGGGAGAGGGAGTGGGTTCCCTAAAGAATCTGCATTGAACCTTCAACACAAGCACCAAAAACTATTTTTCTTCTTTTGGGCCGAGTATCAAACACTGCAAATTTGCACTAATATTTTTCCAGAAGGTTAATAATAATCCTCTTACTCTTATTTTTGGGGAGTATTTTTAGCCGAGGAAGAGTATGAAATTTTCAGTAAGACAAATATATCATTTATAGCCATATAATAATGTTAATAGACATTTTTATACAAAAAAAAGTCATCTCATTCCGTGAGTTATATGTTTAAATAGCAAATTACTATTATCTAGTAATATTACATCAAGCATTAAATGAACAAGCTTTTTTTTTGTCTCATCAGAAAGCTCCACTTAGAGACTATGCTGGTGGTGTTACCAGGGCCTCTAGGCGTTTCCATTTCACAGGCTGTTACACTGTCTTACCCTACTGGTCCCATTCCCGCTGCCTGCTGTAATCTCACAGTGGGAGGAGGGGTAGTGCCACGGCACAGTGTAACAGCCTGTGGAGCTGTAGCACGGAGAAGCACGGTAACGCCACCTAGAACCCCTCTGGCTCATTAGCATACGTTTACAAGTTGAGCTTATAAGGAAGAAGGCCATGTATAACAAATATAAAAAGATCACTGCAGCCGCCATGCCTGGATCTATGACTAAGGGCACGGTCACATGGTGCGTTTTGGTAGCGTTTTCAAACGTATTACAACAGCTGAGGAGAGGTGATTTGCCTAATTATATTACTGTTAACATTTTCATTTACAAAATACTATGTAAATGCGATGTTAACGCTTGCTTTAACACAATGTTTGTGTTTTGTTAATGCATTGTTAACGTATGTGTTAACAATGCGTTTACACTGCGTTTTGTAAACACACATGTTAATAGTAATGTAATTAGGCAAACCACCTCTCCTCAGCTGTTGTAATGCGTTTCAAAATGCAATGAAAACGCAACCAAAACGCACCGTGTGACCGCGCCCTAAGTGTCCCCTGTTTATCAAAGATGGATTTCAAAGGTAGATTTCTGGTTTTCACAAGTGTCAGTGAAAACCCTGATCTTTTCCAATCCTGAGAAAGAGGGTTCAGATTGCCTCCAATGGCCCAGTACGCTGGTACTTCCGTTTTCTTTACCTCCAAGCGATTGCCAAAGAGAAATGGAGGACCGCGAGGACTACCTCCACATATGCCACAGAGCTGAATGAAGTACATTCAAAAAAGGTGAATGAAGGACACAAGATCGCAGCAGTCTCAGTGATTGGACACCTATTGATCTTAAATTCTCGTAAATTCACAGGATAGCGGATAAATGTAAGATTTTGGAAAAACCCTTTACCATAGGTTATGAAGAAGAAATGGGAACGGCTCTATGGTCACAATAAAATGAAATTTTTATGTTTTTACAGATAAATGCAATGTAATCTCCAGATCTCACCATAACACAATGATATAAGCTCTTATGTCATAACAAAACAAATCCTATCATACCAATTGTGTGCGACATGTGCCGCCTGTTTACAGTATACTATGCCGCAATCTCATATTTCTGCATCTCTTATTATAAAACGTGTCAAGGTGAGATCAAGGTGATCACTTCTATTATCATCATAGAAACAAAAAACTAAAAAGTGTCCTAGAACACAATATAAAACTACAAAGATAAAGTTTTACGTGAAAGGTGACTGCTGGCTGCTTCATTGTCCCCAGCTCTTCTAGGAAATCACATCAAGCAGGGATTATTGTATGCTAATTTCATTATCAGCTGATTAGAGGCAATTGTGTAATAGCATAATGCCATAAAGGTGTGAGACCTCTCAATAGTATAGAGCGGATCTGTGCAGCCGGATTTCACTCTTAAGGGAAAGGGTTGAGGCATATTTAGGTCATAGAAGGGGTCCCTGCATTTAATTGCACACCGTTTTTGAGAGAAACCATCATTTCAGATGATTTTTTATATTGTGTCTAATATAAGTCTTTAACAGATTCTGTTTAGTTTGTAAAGAAACAGACTGCAATGTGCCCCTTAGTGACAATGTTACTTCAATGTTGCTATGGCAGATCTGTCTACATGATTGAGGGTCTCTCTCCTTTCTGGTTTGTTACACAGCTTTGAGTGGTAACTATTTCTGCCATGAGCAGTACTTTTATAGATCAAGCTGAAAGTGAAAAGGCCTCACTGTGTAAACACACACAGAAAAATTAGACATAAATTCATAGCCCGCTCTATAGACACACACTGTACAGGCTGAAGTACACATGTCTAAAGGGAGGGAGTAGTTTGATATTTTTTCGAACTAAACAGAATTTGTTAATAAAGTATATGAGAGAAACGTTCACCCCCCCCCCAAGCACACAATATAAAAAATTCTCTCACATGACAGTTACGCTTTAAGTCCCATTACTGATTACCTATTCAAAGTATAGGTTCATAAGATTTCATTATCAGGTGGTGGGGGTCAAATACATGGCATTCCTACAGATGAGCTCATTGAAAGTGCTCCAGCTGTGGCCTCATCATTTTTATAGGGAAACTACAAGCTCTCAAGTGTCCCAAAGATAATACGCAAAACCGTTAGGGCAGTTTACAAGCGTTCTAGTCATAGCTATCCTGTTTCCAAGCCATTTGTAGTCTTAAAGAAATTTTTTTTATTTTTACCAAGGTTTTGGGTTTTTTTCGATTTTTTTGTCTCCAGACCTTTTTTTTGTCCAAGGGATGTTAATAATAATATACTGGATCACTAGTGGGTAATGTGCCCTAGTGGGATATATACGCAGATGAATCAGTGCCAGCACCGATCTATGCATGTGCCCACTAAGCTGGGGGTTACTAGGCAGTGAGGTGGCTACAGGCTACAGGGTCTGCGTACCTCCCAGCGCCACATGGCCTAGCAACCCCTAGCATAGTGTGGCGCATGCGCAGATCGATGCAGGCACCGGGCTGTTTTTTGGGTGGAATATGCATGAAGATGAAGCGGTTGCCTGAGGGTGGGTGGGAACTGCTCCTAAATGGACACACCCAGCTGACAATGGACAGACCAGAAGAGAAGGTAAACTTTGATACAAGTTTATGAAATTAATAAAAAAGCAAGGAATATTATAAACACTGTTTTGGATAAGGCAGGCCTGAAACATGGATCACACAGTACAGCTCCAACTACACAACACAGAGCACAATAAAGTGAAATATTTGAGTGTAATTCTGAATTATGTTCTGGTTGTGAAAGAGCACCCCGTACAGATTATACAAAGTAACAGAGGTTATATTTTTGTGCTGCATCCTCCTGTCAGCAGTGTTACTATTTTTACTCGAAAAAGTGTGAAGAAAACTAGTTATAACACGTGCAAACAGAAAACCACAGCTGGGAAAGATTTATTACTCTGTAGAGGTGCCATCAACTATTATCTCACTTTATGCACAATTATGTTGTTTTTCTATTACAATTCTGCATATCCTTACAACCAAGGGTGAGGAAGTATCCCACTGTATGCTCAGGGTATACAGGGGGATACATCATCTTGTTCCTCCCCTCTAAAAGTGAGGGCTGCTTCCAATGTTCAGGATTAAACTGACCTTATATGGACAGTTACATAACTGGGGTTCCTCTCAGAGTGTACGTCAAGCAGAGGTCGGAGGTGGATGCAATCTAGTGGCATCCGCCCCCCAAGCCTCTGGTGGGAGTATGCAACATATACTGAGCAGACGGAGCCAAAAAGGATGTTCTCACTTGCCAGTATAAGCCTCTGGATAAATTCAGCGTGTGCGCCTTGGATATCCAAATAAACTAGATGTGAATATAGCCTTAGACCGCCAAAAAACCAAAACAGCAATGCCACAGTTCACATTAGTCCATAAATTGAAAACTTAACAAGTGCAGGAAATCTATATATGAAACATTTATTGAGAAATACACGAAACTACAACAATAAGCATATAATACTGAAGGCATATGTCTCATGCCTCTCGAGGAAAGGCAAATCTAAAGTAAACATGGCTCTACATTGACCCATTTGGGTAATGAGTGAGAACAAAGTGCAATAATAAGCAGTAACATATTAGTTTATACATCATGAAGAACCATGAAGAGGAAAATAAAAAAAAATTGCATATACTACAAATACAAACTGCAGACTAGACCAACGATTACGGGAAGAACAAGAAGGAGGAGGGTACTGTCAAATTGTCTCAGCTTGACTGGTGGGCGATACCATTGTGACAAGATTTTAAAATTAAATTCTTGAAGATGACAGGATGACGATGGAACATAAGTAAGGGTGTAGGCCATAGACCACTGTTCTGGTGAAAGCGCTCTACCGAGGGAACTCTCTCAAGCCCTGGCACAATACAGTAATATAGTTCCCAGTCTCCTTTGCCAACAGCAAACCATGCAATAATGAGACGGTATGTGTGGGGCGTTCACATCCCAGGCATAGTTCCTCGAATGTGGTGAGCGTAGATGTGAGCATTGGGCTACAGAAGAAATAAAGTGTCTTAAATGAAGATATTGCAACCAAGAACCCTGCACAACCCCAGGATTAAGATCTGCCAGAGGGTGCGTTCCCCTATCACCTATTAAATTTCTTACCCTGGTGAGAACACCGCTAAGTAGGCTCATGAGCGTGGGAGCATGAACTCCAGGGGAAAACTGCGGAGTGCCAGTGTAAAAGGGCTCGGGACAGATATGAACTGAAATTTCAAATCTCCTCCAGGCCTGTAGGACTATTGCATGAGGGGAGAAGTTAGAAGAAGCCTTGCAAATGTGGTGAAGAGAGTTCAATTTCCAGGTTCACCCGCGCAGTGATGGATCAAGTCCAATACACAGATACCAACTGATGCCCGGTGGTAAGAGGCAAACTTTGGCAGCCCCCCGACCCCAGCACTCTTGGGTGAAGACTCTTATGTACAGGAAATCTAAGTAACACAAGTTATTGTACTCACCAAGCCAGCAATGGGTGTAGGCAGTCTGTTGATCTTCTTTATTAGTCCTGGTTTGATTGAGTTTAACAATCTGTAAAATTATACATAAAAAAAAAAAAAATTTGAACATTGAGCCAAAAGCAGTAATTTCATTATTACATCATATAATGAAGTTATTCTCTTACATTAAATACAGTAAAGAAATGTCAGGTAAAATTATCAACAATAAAAATGGCGTTCAGATCAGAGCTACAGAATTATAGTTTAGTTGACGTTTGGGACTATCAGACTATAGAATGAATGTCTCCTCTGTGACCAGATCATTTTGGGAAGACTTCCAATATATCCGCACAGCCAACCACATAATACGGTCACCTCAATGACAAATAATGGCCAAGCATTTTTGATATCATCTCACCACAGCACCCAAGTCGCCCATTGGGATGATCTTAAATTCTTGGTAAAGAACCTGATTATTTAAAAAACTTTATCCACAGAACCCTTTGTAAGCACAAAACCAAATGTTCTCCAATAGCCTCAAAGATTTGAACAACTTGTGGTACAGTATATAAAGATGATCCTAGTGAGGATCCAAGGATACCGAGAGAATTACTCTTAATGGAAGAAGGTTGCAAATTTCCTATACAGGCGGTCTCCTACTTAAGAGCACCCGACTTACAGACAACCCCTAGTTACAATGAACCTCTGGATGTTGGTGATTTACAGTACTATAAGATTTATTATTAATCCTGATTCTTATGACAATCCAACATTTTTAATATCCAATTGTCACAGAGACCAAAAAATTCTGTCTGTGGTTACAATTATAAAATATACAGTTCCGACTTACATACAAATTCAACTGAAGAACAAACCTACAGAACCTACCTTGTATGTAACCTGAGGACCACCTGTACATGTGCTTTCAAACTCTTAAAGATACTCTAGACAAAATAAAGCTATATACCTGTGTATGCTATAATACGGTATTTCAGGGTTATTTTACCATTTTCTATCCCCATTTACCACATAGTAATGGTAACATAGCAGTAGTATGCTTACTTCTAAAAGTTAGGACATGCTTCTAACTGAAATCGAGAAATGGAAGAATGGGAATAAACATGTGAAATTCTTTACAAATAATAAACTTTGCAAATAATGAGGCTAACAAATCTCCTTGTATCGCTATAGCGTCACCTGTTCTATGCTTTTGTATCACGGATGTGAAATAAAGATTTGAAAATGCAACAGTAACAGTTTCTTATATTCATGAATATTATCACACGGTCCTGGCAGGGCGATTGCTCATGGACAGTTAGAGATCACATGACCTTCCATTATTTACAAGTGATTGGACTGGGCTGCACTAGACCACCAGTACTATGCCCTTACTTATGGCTTGTAGATCTATAGTTATATATAGAAGTCCTACACATCCCAGAATCACTTGCCAGTCTGAGAAGCCACGTACAGGACACGACATCCCAAAGAACTAGCATTTACCTTCATCTGCTGTACAATAAGTGACTCCACACAGTGTTGTTTTCTTCTTTTAAGGTGTGGTGGGAACTTTCTTCTTGGATTCAAGTACAAGCCGAGATTCCTCCCTAATTGTTGGGAACTTGAAAAAGCAGCTGGTTCTGGCAGGAGAACAGCGACGATTCCAGCGCTGCCAACATCCAGTTCTGCTAGAAATGTTCTCAAATATGTCCTCACAATGAAATATACTGTGGAGACCCTGATCATTTCCAAATACAGGACAAGTCAACATAACAAGAGTATATAGGATGTGGTCCGCAAGCTTTATATGATGGAATAACAGGGCAAAATCTATGCAGGCTTAGGGGACAGAACCAAATGGAGAATTGGGATTCCAATGTATTAGAGACTGTTCCAAGTTACTAAGGAAGGAAGGAAACTGCAACTGTGACACATTATAAGGGGTCTCATATTAATGAACTTATTATGGCAATGAACTTTCCTGACATGTAAAGCCCTTACAATAGCGTCAGGTTTATTGGTGGTATGCAAGAAGATACAGATTCACTGCATAAAATTCCCTACAACTTTTAATATAGATATAGAATTTTAAAGGAAATTTTGACCATTGATTGCTGCAGGGAGTGTTAGGGTGCGTTTACAAGTCCAGTTTTTAAGACACAGTTTTTCATGTTCAAACCAAGAGGGGAGTGGAAAAAAAGATGAGAAACAGCTTCGCTCAATAATGTGTTCTCCCACCTGCATTAAAAAATGCACCTGAAAAGCTGAATGGGTGAAGGCAACCTTAACCCTGCAGATCCTTGTAACCATAACAAATTGATGTTAGCAGCAGAACAGTGGAAAATGCAATTATATTCCAGGATTGTAGCTGAACTTGGAGCACTGGCGTGTAATATCTCTTCGCTAAACACAGCATGGCTCCTCCTCCTACAAATAAATGCTATAACAGGCTTCTTTGTGCAAGTTAAAGCAGTTACTCATAGGGGAGAGGCTGTGTTGTGATCAGCGAAGAGAACTCACACACCAGAGAACCAGAGTGCTCAAAGTCCAGCTACAATCCTGGAATATAAATGCATTTTTCACAGTCATGCTACTGCATGAAAAATGTATGTTAACGCAATACCAAAACCATGTCTGCAGCTTTGTGTGGTCAAAACTGAAGAAATATTCCTTTTAAATCTCTTCTAAAGACCATCCACATTTTATGTGACAGGGTTTCAGATCCACATTCCCCTTTCTATCTAAAATTACTAAATTCACGCATCACAGAGCCAAACAATGATGATTTCTTAGACACTGGTTTCTTTTTTACTTCAACAAAATATCAGGGAAACCAAAGGGAGCGGTAGGAAGGTAGGGTCTGGTATACAGACTACACATACATTTGGGGATTCAAGGCATGTATCAACAGCTGTATAAAGAGTCCTTACATATCCATGTGCCACCTGTATGATCTCAGATAAGCCCTGCCTGGAGATAATAAGGTGACCGATTTATTTTTTTGTTATTTCTGTCTTTTAAAGGAAATCTACTGTCAGGAATCTACTTACTTACTCGTTCCTGTGGATATGTTAACCTATGACAATGTTAATAAGGTGTCTAATAGAAATTATCTAGTATTGACCTGAATAAAAATTAATATTGACTTATCTCTGGTGTCTGAAAGAAGAGATTTCCTCAGTCATCAGGGAAAATTGCCTACGGCATTATGTCGTGGGATGTTCTACTAAAATCAATGGTTTTGTAATTTACATGCAGTGACAGATCACCTCTATATATGTAATGGCCCAGCCATTTCGAAATGCTGCTCCCATAGAATAGATTAGATCTCATGTGTCCCATAGAGCCTGATCACCTATGTGAGCCATCTACTGTCTAAATTTGGCATTGCAGCTGCTTAACAACTACCTGATAAGAGATGTTATTTATGGGAATAATAGAATGTCATGTTTATTAATGCTTATTACTTATGTTACAAAGGTCCTGGTTGGATAACCCCTGAAATGACCCCTGACAAGGGAAGTTGATAAAAACAGCTGAAGCAGCCATCCATTTATCTAGCCTGAAGCTACCTTAACCAGGCATTCCTTTGCCAGATAGATCCGACCAGCGACCTGGACCAGTGGAATTGTTGCCTTGGTTTGTTGCCTACACTGAAGTTCATGTTCTGGAAATAAAGAAACAGTGAAATTATGGTTGACCTCCCTTGTCTCAGTATGATCCCTGCCCAAAGCTGTTAACACCAAGGGATTCCTATCCACCATCTAGCCAGGGATCCTCTCTCACACCCATGGGGAGTACCCTAGGTAGAATTACTATTCATTTGCAGCATCTCCCGCTCTTTTCTTAAAAATCTACCTGCCGGATACCTGCCTGGTGTGGACGAAGCCTGTTCCTTTGGTACCCAACGTGACCCCGTCAAGTGCTAGGCTGCACTCATCCAGTCACTATGGTACCAATCCAGCTAAACCCAGGTCCAAAAAGGTTCAAAGATGTATAAAAGTGATCCTCTACAGCTCAAGGGTGATGCACGGTGGGGCATGTGCCCAGGATGCGGGGTGCCAGGGAGGGCACCAACAAGTCTCTTCTGTTTTAGTCAGGGTATTTAGGGACAGAGATGGAAATCAGAGCTACAACTCTGAACTGGCTTGAATACACAGTGATCCCTATTCTTAGTTACGGCAACCATTAATGACTCTATACTTCTACTGTGTATTAGGAGGTTGCTATAAACTACACCCATATTATTAGACTATTTTATTTTTACAAGTTGAAACAATTCCAACTACAGAGTATTAGGAGCCATAGGAGGCAGGTGCAGCCGGTTTAATGATAGTCTGTGTCTAGGGCTCTATAGGCTGCTGGAGGACTCGCAGGTTAGCAGCTGTGAATTTACACTTATCTTTGCTGTCCTACTTTTTTATTGGAATAATTCTAGACTGTGATATACAGAAGCAGTAAAGTCGAGTACATAACTTTTCCTTTTTCCTCTACTTTCTATGTGCAGTGTACGGGAGACTAGCTGCTATAATGTCAGTGTAATGTCCATCATGTGAATTCCTCAACTAAACTGGAATATTAGGTAGAATTAATAGACTTTAATAGTAATTTAAGGGAATGTGTAGTCATGTTAGGGCTTATTTTTGTAATGTGTGCTTATGTTCTGTATGTATGTTTCTATTCTCTGTCTATGTTTATGGGGGCGGCCATCTTGCCTGAGCTTTAGTGACAGCATTGAGCGATATCTCACTTGAAGGGAAAGTCATGAACGGGCACGACCTAGCAATACATTGAGACATATATGGCCAACTCTGCTGAATGATGGAGTGGAAAATGTCCTATCAGCAGTGGGATAATGTCCAGGTCCGGAGGTGCTCAACCAAAGAAGTCAGTCTTGAAAAAATAAAATAGAAAAAGTAGTGGCCCTCACCAGCAAAGATCTGGAACAAGTACCTTCATTGTGTTAGTGAGGGAGGAACGCCAGCTACGTGCAGGCAATGGGCCGTTTCGCGTGTTCACACGCTTTCTCAAGCCTCTGGCATCATCATCCTGAGACAGCAAGATGTTAATACCTCCCAGAGATGATGTCGCTACAGTAACCAATACACAATCCTCCCAACAACAATATACAGTGCAAATCCTGCTATTAATAACTCACATATACAAAAAATTATTAAAAAACACAACAAGGATGCATAATACAATGTTAGTAAAACATCTATTCTAGAAGCCTCCGTTATAATGTACCAATGCAAATAAGCCCAGATACACGAAGGAAACACTGGGGGACAGAAACAGGGGAGACTCATCACAAATACAGCCAGGTCATTCAGGCTTATCATACCTAGAGCACCATATTATATTATATCACAATAATATTTTGCTACTTGGCGCAACAAGGCAAGCGCACAATCCTACTGGATGAACATCTATTCTTTCCAAAATCACCAAAAAGTTGCACAGATTTATTGCATGGCATTCTTTTACAAGAGCTATCAACCTCGGACAACCATTCCCCGAGGAGACGTAATGGAAATGTTCCCTGATCCTGGGCACTTTATAGGTTTTTATAATATTTGCCAAAGGGGCAAATCACCACGTACACCACAAAAGTGGTCCTGCACGCGATGAAAGACTTGACGCTGTGGGCAAACCCTCCACTTGTGATTCCCCTCAGGGACAAATTTTTTTAGCTAATTACTACTGGGTGCAGAATATCTACTCAGTTACTGATTCCTTATCGTGTTACTCCGTCAAAATGATATCAGGGGTTTATTCAATACGGTCTCTTCAGAGTTTCTTCTTGTAAGATCCTCCAGTTCTTATGCATCGCTGCTCGAATGGCCCCAACATGCGGATTGAACGCACTTACAGCCTCAGATGCCTTGGGCCCATCATAAGCCCTATGGACGATATCAGTTGGGTATCCTCGTTCCAACTGTCTAGATTTTTAATCCTTGGCCAGTGTCTCAAAAGTATTTTTTTCCCCACTATTTAACCTCCTCAGACTCAAGAACTGGCTGTCCGGCACACTATCCGTTATACGTGGGGGATGAAAGCTCTCATCGTGTAATAGCGAATCAGTGGCTATGTACTTTCTAAAAGATAGTGGTATGGAGTGCCAGCTAGGAACTCACAGGTATCTCCTCCAAAAACGGACGTGAAACACATTCATAGAATTTGCTGTATTTAACTACAAAGTCTGTAAATTCCTGTTGTGTGCCACCCCACACAATTAACATGTCACCCACATATGTTAAGAATAGTTTAGAACTGCTAGTTAGATTGGTTAGTAACTCAATGGGGCAAATTTACTTATTCATTCCTGCCGTGATCCCCGATCCGGACGGTCGATTTCCTGCATGTGTCGCTTCCCCGCTGAAGTCCGCTGGAGTTCACCTTCTTCTTCCTGGTGCATGTAAGTGCGTGTCTTGCAACACAATTTGAATTTTAAATCCCGCACGTAGTCAGAATCCATTGGGTTGTCCAACGCCCACGCCCCCCCCCCCCCCGATTTGCATTGAATGAAAGTTATTACGGGTTATTTAGCATGATTTTTACAGTATATTGTTATTGGGAGGAGGCCGGCACATTGTGTATTGGTTACAGTAGCGACATCATCTCTTGTTGGCATTTAAATCTTACTGTCCTAGGATGATGACATCAGAGGCTTGAGAAAGCGTGAGGACATCTACCATCAAGGATTCTGAACCAAGCACACTGACGTGTCTGGCAGGATTTTCTCTTCTTTTAGCTTCTTATGCCCTGGTTTTTACAAAAATGAAGCTTTAGAAATTATGCAAATCATGCATCTATGGAGCTTGAACCCTTTTCTTAAAAACAAGGGCATAAGTAGCTAAAAGGCGGGCAGATCCTGTCAGAGGGGCACACACCAGTATGTCAGTGTGCTTGGTTTACAATCTTTTCTCCTGGTGGTAGATGTCCTTCAATAATCACATGGCAAGTTCCTTAAACAGTAACATTTTGCGAAAATTTGGAGCAGGAGCCCCAGGGAGGTTATATCATCGCTGGATTTTTAATGAAATGTTTGTTTTGCTACCTTTTAGAATGAACAGCGATTAGAAAAGCTTATTCTTGACTAAAAAACAACTTAATATCTCAAAGCCTTGATATTACTAGTCTTATAAGGATATTCAGCTCCTAGTTTAAAATGGGTCCAGGTCTAGAAGATTAAAACTTATCTGTCCAACTATGACATCATTCTCCCCAGATTTGATTTTACAGAAAGCTCTATGTAGGGGCAGCAGAAAGCCACTTGCTGGCAGGCGGACAGAAGCTGTGTCCTGGCAGAGGAATGTATGTGTAAAAATGTATTGGTCTGTAAAGTAATAAATAGACTTCTCCAACCATGGCTAATATTCTGCATCCAGAATTTCCCTTCTATTTATTTAGGATATTTTGAGCACTGCAGAAAAACAGGACTATAAATAAGGTCCACATGATAAAATGTGAAAAACAGGAAAGTATCAAATGATGTGAATAGGCCACCATCATTTCACCTTTTGCACAGAGGGGATAGAGTTATCATTCTTAAGGGGAACCTGTCACCAGTAATGTGAATTTTAGCTGGTGACAGGTTCCGATAGCCTATTTTATGCAGATTTTAAAAATGCCTTTGTCAGCATTCTGACTCATTTCAGTAGTTTGATTCACATTACCTGGCTCCCTGCCAGCAGCGTGTGGCGAGTCCCGGGATGGGGCAGCTGCAGCCTGTGTGTCCCTTTGTCTCCTCATGCATTCGTCCTCTACTCCACAGCATCCCCCTGTGAGGGGGTGAGGGAGCTGCATGAGTGTGGAGGAGAGGAGACTGGCAGAACAGGCTGTAGTTGCCCCCTCCTCCCACGGGACTCACCACACTCTGCTGGCAGGGAGCCAGGTAATGTGAAACAAACTATTATAAACTACTGAAATAATACAGAATCATAACAAAGGCATTTTTAAAATCAACATAACATAAGCAATGGGAAAAATGTAGCTAAAAATTACATTCCTAGTAACAGGGATTGCAACAGTTTTAATGTTTTTTTGAATTTATGATAGATGTGGCTACAGACAATGCAGGGACACTGTGTATAGATCATACACATCCAAACAAGCAGAAAATGAGTCTCATGCTCTGGAGGATCTATATAAAACACATCTATTTCAGAATAGAATTTTAAAAAGGGGTAATACAGTTTAATCTGCAGGAAGCTTGGTCTAGAGCAGGAGGGGCTCAGCACAGGTATAATTTTATAGAGCAGGAACAGCTTAGCAGATAGTAAATAGTGTCCTATCTGTAGGTGGAAAATATAGAGCAGGAAGAGCTTACAAGTCTGTACATTGTATCTCATCTGCAAGCAGCATGTTATAGAGCAAGAGAAGCTGAACAAAGTAACATGCTGGATTCAGATAAGACACTATGTACAAATACCAAGAGGAGCTCAGCAAATTGTACTTTGTGCCCTATTTACAGGCAGCATGTTATATAACAGGAGGAGCTGAAAATATTGGGGTGGGGGAAATAGGACGGGCATTTTAAATGCCAGCCTTAGTTGCCCTCCATCGCAGTGAATCAGACATGATGGTTCACCGCACTCTCCAAAAGTGGTGTCCGCCATTTTCAGGTGGCAACTTTAGTAACTTAGATGTGTCCGGGAGTGCATGACCCCGGCCCCAATAAATCGCCTCCATTCTCCATTATGCCCAAAGTGATGTTTAGGGGCTAACGTTTGGCGGTTTTTAATAAACCTTGTCCTCCAGAAGCCAGGTGAACAAAGCTCAGCACATCTCAGCCATTGTATTTAGTGTATGATCTACAAGTGGCATACTGTAGAGCAGGAAGAGCTGAGCAGATTGTACATAATGCCCTACCCACACAGGAAGCCTATATTAAAGCAGTAGGAGCCGGGCAATTACGATCTGCATTGACCAAAGGGCCTTCAAGAACTTCAGCATTTTGCTATATTTAATACAGTAGATCAAATCTGTAATACATATTCTGCCAAATAGATTTACTCCACGTGTTATCTAGACCTTTATACATGGATAATGTAACTATAGAGATGAGTTATAATAAGTGGAGCAGGCCCTCCAAAAACTGTAAAATTATTAAAGAAAAAAATAACTTGATGTGTGAAGAGAGCGCCAGACCGCACAGTATATACTTTAGTCACAGTGTCTGCGGCTGCCCAAAATGAAATACTGATACTTACAGGCTCTTGGACTGCAAACATACAATGCCAGAGCTGTGGATTTGGCAGATCCAGGCCATCCATGTATTACTTGAACACTCATTTATCTGAAGGGCTGCATGTCATATTATAATTCCCCTGTAGTGGTAGTTGGGAGGGAAGTGAGCAGCCAACATTCTTTGGAGAAAGCCCAGGATAACTAACCGGTCAGTATAGTAGCTTTCATTTAAAGGAAACCTACCCATTAAGCCCCTCGGCACTGAAGCCCACAGCTGCCGCGCAGAGTTCATAGGGAGCTGGAACCGCGTCAGGAGTGTTAGAAACCGCGAGGACGACGCACGGGTAGGAGGGGCAGCAGAGGCTTCTGAGGGCGTGGCCTCCCACAACCCGGAGAGTCTACTCCACACCCCAGTAGCCTCTGTCAGACATTAGCATATAATAAAATAAAGTTTCGCTTAGCTTAGAAACTCTCATAGGTTTAGATAAAAATAGATTATTGTTTAGATCATTACAAGAAACCTACCAACACATATACCTTAAAGGGGTTTCCCGTGGTGCTAAGCAATTTCTGTCAGCTCCATTGAGATGAAGGGAGCCGAACTGTCATGTGCGGCCATCTGCTCCATCAATCTCCTGGAGCGACGAGAAGTCTGGCAGAGGTACCTGGGACCCCATCGGACCCCTCGTCTTCTTGATCTGTGGGGGTCTCATCACTTCGATTCATAAGAAAACCCCTTTAATAGGTAGATTTATGATGGTAGGCTCTCGGCGGCTCCCGATCCCCGTTGCGGCTCCCGGCGGCTTCTTCTCTCTTCTATCTTCTCTAGCCGGCAGAGTCGCGTCCATGCGATCTGTCGGCCCTCGCACACTACGCTGCGACACCGCCACATCATAGTGTGCGACGGCCGACAGATCGCATTGACGCGACTCTGCCGGCTAGAGAAGAGAGAAGAGAGAAGATAGAAGAGGAGACACGGGGAGCCGCGACGGGGATCGGAATCCGCCACGAAGATTGGGGACACCGGAGGGGGAGTATTATGGTTTTTTTTTTATTAATGACTCATGTATTTATTATTGACTCATATATTTATTATTGACTCATATATTTATTATTGACTTTGTGCTGAAAAACTCGGCTTAAACACAAGTATATACGGTATATATGTAAATGTCCCCTATGATTTGTAATGCACTATGGAGTATGATGGCGCTATATAAATATATCACACATACACACATATATACATACTTACATACACACATGCTCCTTCTACACATATATATCTCCTTGCTCAATGTATCCCTAGTTGTTTCTCATACCGCTCCCAGCACAGAAGACACATTAGTATAGTAATATTATATCTCATTACCCATTTTGCAGAGTTTAATAATAAAAGACAGGACAATCATACTGCCAGAGAACAAATATCAATGGTTACTTTACATTCTAAAACGTCTCCTGATGAGACAAGCCTCTCCATCACCACCTCCTACACATGAACTCCTGCGAGCAGCAGGGAATAGCAGAAACATAAAGAGGCTAAGAACCAGGATCTTGGTTCCCAAGGAGATGCTACGGCGGATTTGGAGTACTTTTCCGAAATCCTGAAAAAGCACCTGAGAACATTCAGTGTTACTGGACACAATGACATTTCATTATTTATATAGCACATGCCTGAGGGCTTCCCAGTTTGCTAAGTAAATGTTACAATAGATTTGCCAACAGGAAACCTCCCGAGCCAGCAATCCTCTAAATGCCACGATGTTCTACACACCGAGCCACTGTTTGTATTATGTTCTAGGCGTGCTGGGTGAGGATTTTGTATTTTCTAGGTGTCAGCTGTATAATATATCACTTGTAAAAAACTACCACCTAAAATGCAATGCAATTCAGATTGTAAGATACTGAGGCTAATACAGGAAATCTCACATAATTGAACATAACCTTGCAAAGATGAAATTGCATATTTGTTCCAAGTGTTCCGGTTTGTAGGACATGGTTAAACCATTTGACACATCTGCAATGTGTGAACACAGGCTAAAACATACTTCAATCAAGTTAATAAACTTTGAAATTGTCAGATGCTTTCCAATAGGAATAGTAATAATAGCAGTTAAAGGGTTCTCCCACGAAGACAAGTTTCTTAGATATACTCAGAATAACAAAATAACACATTCTCTAATTCACAATTTATTAACAAATGTACAGCATTTCACATATATAATTCCAACCTGTCTCTATCAGTCCTGGTGTACATAATTTCAGTTGCCTCTAGACACGACCCTAACTTCTGACTTTGGGGTCGGGCCACCATCTTGGATTTCCGTGTGAGGCAGTCCTGCTGAGATTTCTGTCACTCTGCTCTGTGCCTGTAGCCACGCCTCCTGTAGTACAGCACAGAGCTCAGACACTCACTGATTCACTTCCTGCCAGCACCACATCAAGCTACAAGCTTCAGGCAGATAAGTTATCCGAGGGAAGGCGAGGCAGGCAAATATCTGTGAGAACTCTGTGTAATAGGCATCTCATGCATCTCTGGTCTGTCTCATCTCTCTTTCTATGTGTCACTGTGTTAGTACAATGTCAGAAGCCAAATATGTGTATATACACCTGTACCCCGATAATCTAACCACATTGTCACCCCACAGAACTAGATGGATTATAATGTGTCTGCTTAGAGAGTCCCTGCCCACACCCTGGAATTTTGCACTGAGCAGCCTAGGGAGTGATAGGAGCTAAATCAGCAATAAAATTGAGTAAAATTGTAAAGCAAGGGATTAAAATGACCTTTATTGTGTAATCATCACTAGGGGATTGAGATTTGAGAATTTTTTTCCATGGGAAAACTACTTTAACACAAGTTATTAGCTTCTCATTGACAGTTAGCTTGCCCTTAGGTCCCATGATGCCTTGTGATTTAGCATTTAATCGATTAAGTTTCCCACAAGTAAATCCACTGAACACTGCACAGTGCATACAGGATGTATATGGTGACTGGCCTAAGCAAATACACAAATCAGGCTCTGTTTTTTTAAACGTTCAGTGTGTACACTGGTCTAGTAACCGGGGTTCTCACTTTCTGTTTTTTTCATAGCAATTGCCACGTTGGCGTCTCAGTGAATAGCCATTATTGCTCCGTGTGGACTTTTCTTTGGACTATGGCATATCGCGCCAAAGTTTGGTGATGTATTTATGCTTGCTGGTCATGTAAAGTATTTATATACATAAAGAAGGTTGAATATATTTGTGGTCTGGATATTGTTTTAAAATTGCTATGGTGTCTGGCCTGGCAGCTTCCATCACATGGAGGAGCAGGGAACATGTAATAAGTGGAAGAAATGATTAGTACATGAAATCTGTGCTGAGTGAGCATTAAGGGTTAATAGCTTATCTGCAAAGTTGATGACAAGGTGGGGGGAGGGGAGCAGTATGAGGAGAGGAGAGAGACAGAAAAAGGTCTGTAGAATCACAGACTGGGATGGAGGGATGTAGCAAAGAAACGGCTGGATTTAGTAACAAAGATAATAGGCAAAATCGTTTTACATCGGCAGAGCTTTTTGGGAAAAAAACTCAATGGCAAAGGGCCTTCGTAAGAGCATAAGGTAAATGTGTTCTTACTTTTAGCAAATAATTGGTAGTGTTTGCGTAATGAAAAGTAATAAAGTCTTCAAATATACTTTCTTTATCAATTCCTCACGGGTTTTCAAGATCTCTGCTTGCTGTTGTTCTATACAAAGTTTCATTGTTTACTTCCTGTAGAGAACAACCGGTCAATGGTCATGTGATGTCACACAGGAGCACAGCTCTGATAAGTCTCCATGTTATAATGAGCCATGCAACTATGTGACATCACATGACCATGGACCAGGTTTTATCCACAAGTAAACGATGAAGCTTCCAGTTGAATGACAGCAAGCAGAGATCTTGAGAACAATGGGGAATTGATACAGAAAGTATATCGCAGAAATGTACAACTTTTTATTACAAAAACATTACCAATTATTTGCTTAAAGTGGACAAACCCTTTAAGATTAGGGACAGATTGTCATAGAAAAGCTTAAAGGGAACCAGTCACCACATTTTTCACTAATACAGTGGCAGGTTAATATAGAGCCCTAATAACTGACTGACCCCCTTCTTTTAGATAAAAATTGTGTGCTTCAGATCCCCATAAAATCAAAGTTATAAACTTGCCTGGTATCTAAGCATATATAGAGAGCAAGTTGAGGGTGTGGCCTAGTGTCATGTGACCAGGGTGACATTACAGGTCCTTTAATTCTTAACATTAGCAAACTGTACCCATGCACATATCTGACAGCATAAAAAATCCCAACATGCCTGTCTGGACTTCTACTCCTCTCCATGCAGACTGCTGTGATTTCATGAGACATATACTTGGTGTACAGTTTGCTAATGTTAGGAAGCTAAAGGACTTGCGTTGATGTCAGCCTGGTCACGTGACATTACTGTTGCATCCAGAGAAATCATGGGGAGGAGCTGCTGGATTCAGCCTGAGGAGGCCATGCCCACTTTGACTCGCTATAGACATCCTTGGATACCCATTAAAATTATTAAGTTGAATACATGGGAAACTGATGGGAACAATTTTTAGCTTATGAAGGGTGTCAGTTAGTTAGTAGGGCTCCATGGGAACCTGCCACTAGCTGTATTTATGAAAAATGTGGTGACAGGTTCCCTTTAAGGTCAATCTTTTGCAGTAACGTGACATTTTACTTTCTAATGAATGTCTATGTATATACAGTATTTTTCGGACTATAAGTATAAGGCGCACCATCAATAAATGCCTGCTAAAACGTATAGGTTCATATATAAGACGCACCAGATTATAAGGCGCACCTGATTATAAGGATGAATGACCAGCAGGTGGCAGACCTGTGCACAGTTCAAGGCAGCTGTTGTCTGTAAGTACGGTTCATATATAAGGTGCACTGGTCTCTAAGGCGCCTCTTTGATTTCTGAGTAAATCAAAGGATTTTTTGTGCGCCTTATAGTCCGAAAAATACGGTAGTAAGACACATAATAATCATAGTCTGGATTATCTCTTTAAATTGAAAGGGTGTCACATAATACAGGTGTAAATGTCGTCACATAATTATTATAACGCATTCTCATGTCGCACTGGTTACAGTCACATAATTGAGTGAAGATATATTACACGTCTACGTGAAGTATAAGGCGGCCACATGGAATTTATCCATCAACCTCATCAACAAGGTATTCAGTTTTTCATTTCCTTATTGGAACATACATGGTAGAGAGGCTTCACAAGGTTTGCACAATCCAGCTTCTTATGATCAGTCCGTACGGTTATTTTACCCTTGGCCAGACAAGTGCCGGTGCAGCAAGAAGGATCAACATTTCCAAGACTAATTTCCCAGGGTATTCCTTAAACTCTAGAAGTGAATAACTATTGCACTCAGAATTTCTGCCCATCAACTTTACACGACTTGCAGTCTGTTACTACAGATCATAAAAATAGTAAAAAGATCTTTAAAAATTACTTTCTCAGCTTTATACGCAACATTCCTTAAAAATCCACTTGACGTAATGCTAAAAAGACTCTTTACGACGTGCTACCCGGCGTCTTTCTCTTTGTGTCTCACTTCTGAGGCATGATCAAATGAATGCCCATTTCCTCGAGTCTAAAGTCAAATGTTCTCCTCAATTAAACACTTCATTAGAATTTCAAGACGCTGCAGCCATATTTACCAGACAACTTATAGCCCCAGGAGATCCCATTTATTACTTATGAAAGGTTTATTCTTGGCAATATTGATGACATGACACCAGTCTTTTTGGCATCTGATCCGATTGGAAATATACCCTCCACAGCGTAATAATTATACCCCTTCATTGGGTCATGTCTGTCCACGTTGAAGTGAATGTACTATAGTTATGTCCCAAAGTCGACAAAAGACATCCTACAGTGATATGTCATGGCATACGCCACACAACCCTCTAATGGGGGAACAGCATTGGTAAGAAAGAAAGAAAAACAAAAAAAAAAAGTGTTCCTTCCCTGCTCTGGTTTGAGCATCTCAGTTTCTGTAGGTTTGAACTACATTGTCCCAACTGATTGACTGAAGTAGGCCCAGTCAGAGCTATAAAAGTGAGATTTTTTTTTCCTGAACATTGCCCAGGCTCCCAAGTGATTTTACGAAATTTTTTGAAAACGCCTTTGATCACTATAGGTAAGGATCTCTATTGCTGTACTTTTTTTGGTAATGTGAAATCCAACACGTGTTCCAAGAAGTATTGAAATACTACCGCCATCGTTCATAGGCAGAACACTTGTTGATAATTTCTCAATAAGATGAAGTAAAAGTATGGTGCCATTATTTAGTTATGTGGTAGTGCAGACCATGAAGATATTGTACATAGGGAATTTTCGACCTATATATGTAAAAACAAACAAAAACACTGATCAAATATTTTATACAAGTGGACATCTAAGCAATTCCACTACGATGTATAACTTGGAAAACAATTTCACTCTACTGTAGACATTTAGATAAGAATCAACCCCCGACCTACTAGACGGCCAAATTGAGACCCCAGACCTGAAAGATCAATTGACTTTTTCCCAAAACCAATGTTTTGGTTAATTATGATCTTTCAGTTAATGCATACACCATACTCAATCAAATCAGACAGACCCCAGACTAGGTAGGGCACACAGCAGAGGAGGACTAGAAAACAAAGAGCGGAGAGTTGAAGAAGCAGTCGTACCCAATAGTCCCTGAGCCTCCTATACCAAGACCAAGTGGTTTTGACGACCTCTCACACATGGCCCTAATGCTGATATGTCTAAATCAAGAGAACCAGGATGTGCTTTAATACTAAAAACCCATCTTAGGCTACACAGTGCACTTGTAAATCATGATCATTGGTCTGCTCTAAACTCATATTACTAAGAAATTTTGATTCCTATTGCTTTAACCATACAGTGAACTCCATGTTCACCCAGTGATATAGCTACTAGGTCACAGTGTATTCATGACCTGTCTGCTACTGTAGTTATGTAAGAAGGACATAAGATTAAGCGTCCCCTTTATTTAGTGTCTAAAATGATGGAACAAATGTCCACATTACCATAAACACGAAGAATCCATCAAGTACCAACAGCTGCCAATTTGTTCAGAAAGGGAGAGAAGTTGCCTTTGAAGAGGTTTGCAAGCTGTAGTACTTCTTTAGAAAGTCTCTCTGTCAAAGGATTAGCTAATGATAAGACAGTACAGTAGACACTTGTCCTTTGGATGATGAAAGTTTTGGCCTAATGCCAACAGAAATGGTGAGCTACTGTATCTTATCCTCAAATGGAGCCATGAACCGTCGGAGTCACCCCACCCCCGTTTGACGTCCTCAGCAACTGGAAATCTCCTGGAAATATGGCATTGGATATGTGGCATTAATGAGGCATAGATGACCTTGAGGAATATGCTAATTCTTCTTCAATGCAACATGTGTGTCCCCTATAATTAATGCAGATAGTCTTCCACCCAGATGGCCACTCGAATACACTTCTCCCGATTTGCTGGGTTCTTTGCCATTCTCGGTGCTTTAAAAACATTTCCTGCCATTTAGAGTTTTTTTGTTTCATGGGAATGACAGAGGCAGAATGACTAGGAATTCCTCTGTATTTTCCTTACAACTGAATGGAGCATAAAGGTGGATGCTTAAACTGCCACATCACCCATTATTGACAATGGGACTCATTGCAGAACTTGGACCTTCACCGATCAGCTTGTGCCTTTCACCAAGTGAAGAAGCTCACTCCACTTCATTAGAGCAGGGCACTGATTCATGGCTTATTCTAAAGGTAGGCCATCTACATCAAATTCTGGGAAAACCAGTAGATTTTTCCAGCATAGCTAACCACTGGTCCATGCTGACTTCAGCGTACCAGCGCTCATTATTGCCACAGTATGCCAGTTTAAGCCCTGTTTGAAGTCTGCCAATAAAATAAACTGCGAGTTGTTAAAGGTCTCCACTTCACTGTGTGTGCCTGGCCTGCCACTACCATCATGGGCCTCCCACAAAAGATCTCCAGGGGGATTAGACACCTACAGTGGGTGTGCACCAGGGGGATATGTTGTACACAAATGGCCTCACCTTCTACTATTCATTTCACCTAGCTTGCCCAAGCAGGTGTGGATGAGACCCACAACAGAACCCCAGGCTTCCGTGATGCCTGTGGCCAAGCAACCATCATTGCGAGGTTCAAGTTCCTGCTGCCGCCCCCCCATGCTGTTGGCCCCACTGGAAATGTAGTCAGGAAAATCAAATACAAACACATTTTAATGACGCTCATTAGTACACGGCTTAGAACAGCTCACTAATATGATTTATTATTAAATACAATGATATGAATGTTAATCATCATGCATGGTCTAGGATTATGACCAAAAGGGACTTATTGTTAATTGATGTGGTACAACCTAAACATCTGTAGCCATTACGTTGCCGCTAGCATGTAGCTACTTAAAAGTAATGTCAACCAAGTTACCTAATCCTCTAAAGAAGCTAATGCAAACATAGAAACTAAATATACCCAACAATAACAGCTCTTAGTGTGCTATCCTTAGAACATAATGACCTCTAAATCCTAATTAAACCACAATGTAAAGACACGACTATAAAAGCTTCCCCTACTTCCGCACATGCCTGCAGCGGACCTGCACATGATCTCATAGCTGTTCAGTGGATGAAATGGAGTCTGTTAATTACTTACACCAATTAGACTAAAATTACAGCTTTTCTAAACCAGAACACATGAGAGAGAGACAAGAAGCCACCCACACTGTGGGTAACGTATGGAAGGAAGGCGCACATGCATACAGATTACATAATGGAAGCAAAGTAATACCGCTATATCATGGAGAGGGCAACCTACAGATCTGCAGCTGTGGTTCAGCTAATCCCAGCATGAAAGCCTCAGAAAACAACATACAATACGTAGGAGTAAAATAGTATTGAATAAGGAAATAAGTTCATGGCTCTTTACAATTTTACCATGTATAAAATACATATAAAATCCATTTATAAAATATTATGTAACATATAATAGAATTGAAATAAGAAATGTGATTACACTGGTTGAACAAAAATATTTGCAACATGTAAAATTAAAAAGAGTTTTTAAGAATGGATCCACAATATTAGATTGGTAGATTGACCTTCAATGACCTGGCAATGGTTTATAATTCTTATCATTAAAAGGATATTGTTTCCAGAGGGTAGAAAAATATATAAAAATAACAAAATAGATAAAGTCTTTCTGGCGTTCTGGTCCCTGCAACCCCTTTAATATAAAAGAATTCATAGGAAAAAGGAAAAGGACAGGGACAGATCTGGCAAACTCTATGCAGTGCTGCGTAATCTGTGTGCACTATATAAATGAAGGAATTATTATCTGTACTTCCAACAAACTGTATAATATTGAGAGATGCCTTCTTATAGAGGGGTGTTGCACCCAACTACTGCAAGTGCATTGAAGAATTTTGTAGTTGGGGGGAGTTGCTAACATATTCAATGTTATGGATACTCAGGACATTTCTTCACACAATGGCCAGCGCTCTAATGAAGTTGGCCATGCATCATGTATACAGATCTGTCCTTCCGTACATCTCCTCATGGCTTGTTATATTCTGAGATTACATAAACTGCTTTGCACAGCTTTGCCGGGAGTCATTATGTCTATAAGTGGACGCCCAGTGGTTTTGATCTGCAATCTGTTAATGATTTGGTATGGGCGGTCAAAGAAAGAACATGTTGGATCATTGGACCGATTTGTGGAGCAGCCACTTGGCTTCCTACGGAGAGAGGATGGATGAGGAACGCTCACTACCCCTTCCTTCTCTGCTCGGCTGGGTGCTATGGTCAGAATACAGCCAGTTGAGAACACGTCGTGTGCAAGGAACATGGAATCCCTAATGGAGGTTTCCTGGACTATATTACTAATGACATATGCAAAGTATTGTAGCGATGACATTATGCTACTATACAATGGATGGAGTATGAATAGTCTTTAGCCTATCAGCCGGAAGGCAGAACTTCTAAGAAGATCATTAGTAGTTATACAGTTCGGAAATAAACTTTAAAGGGATAGTATCGTATTAGATAAAACTGTCCACTTTCTCCCTGGAACATCAGCACACAGGTCTTCTCCTGTACTTCCAGAGGCAGGTTTACACATTTGCATGTACCTTAAAACTTGTGTTGACCATCACATCCATTTCTTAAAATATGATCAACCATGTTTTTTACTATTGAACCTATACTTACCTCGGTCATTACCCCCAGTCCAGTGGCCCCACTCCCATCACTGCTGGCCTCTGATGGTAAATATAAGCTCAACAATGACATCACATAGACAGCATTACCCACTACAGTCATATCACCACTAATCATATCTCCTCTTTTTCATACGTTATAAAGTGACATTGGGTGGATTCTTTAGATGTCTTTACAATATATGGCACGGACATTTTCCACTGTATGCATAGCACCCTCTCCTCTCCTGAAGGTGGTGGGAGGAGATTGGCTGCTACCCATGTATGAGCTCAATGTGTATACGGATAGTTAAATCTCTGGGGGACATCCTGGAGCATATACTCAGCAGCACAAGTCGTTCAGCCAGAGGAAGATCTTTCTGTGTTTTCCATCCTGTGTTTTCCACAGTATACAACACATACTATGCAGACAAAGGAAAAAATAATCCATCTTTTTGCCTGTATAAATCTACAGGTACCCTCAGTGTGTACGCCGAGAACTTTCCCAACATATATGCTGAGCGTAACAAAAAGACGAGATGTAAATGTAGCTCAATACATGCCAGAGCGAGGGACTGTAGCAGGAAAATGCGGTTGACCTAGTGTCCAAAAGAGGCCAGTTTTGGCGGGAGGCCTGCACGAGAATAAGTAAGGTCCAGCTTGAGAGATAAGTGCTTTATTATTTTTCCATTACCTTGGACCAATTGTTAAAAAAAAAAAAATTTTTAAAAACCTGGACAAGCACTGTAACGGAGGAGAATATTTCCCATCCACCTCTTTTTTCTGCCCATATGTTGCCATTAATCCAGCTGAAATATAGACTGTACCCATTGTTCTGGCACATTCCATACTTAGAAGCAAAATATTACATTAAATAAAGAGGCAGGATCTGTAAAAATTAGTGGTTTCCTGGGAATTCTCTCCGATTCCGTTGCTCTTAATAGTGTGGGGAACCGTCCATTAAAGATACAAACCACAGCCCGTGTACATGGTTTATGTCTGTAAAGCTTTACACGTCTGGATTTTGTCAAAACTTCATCATAAATTTATTCTTGCTAAATATGAAAATTAAAAGAAAAATTTGACTTACTCGCATAAAAGGATTCCATTCTCCAGTCCAGTACGGAAGTCTTTGTCGCCAAAACTTCTACCCGTAACTTGCTACAAAATGGAAACAAAAATATAGAATTATAATAACAGTCTTACATTTTCATACATTAAGCATTCAATGTAAGCTGGGATGTATGGGATAATTCCTGCATTTTTAAAAAATCCTAAAATCACTTATCATACAGACAAAATTAGATTATCGAAATGATGTGGACCCCACAAAGGAAGGTCATAATTTCCTGGTCTGTACAGGATTTTCCCCCCAAACAAATGGGGCGTGTCATGCAAAAGTCATCATTATGCCAAAATCACTTAATAGACCTTTTCTCTTCAAAAAAGTTTGAAAGAGTAGAATATTTTGAAGACGCTAAAAGAAATATGTTGTGTTTCAAAGTAAAATAAAAAGATTTGCATCATACAACATGCTGTGAACATAGAAAACTTTGTAATACACTTTAGTAAAGAAATCTGTCCCTGTGTCCTTCTCTTTCCTCTGCCTTTCTTCCTTATTTAAGCAGTTTGTGTAAAATCGGCTTTCTCTGCTGTATCCACTGACAGCTGAGAGAAAAAGAAACCCGATAAAGTGTCAAATGACTTAACTCTTTACAGACCGCACCTGGATATTCTAATCTCTTCAGAGAACTGAATCAGCAAGGGAAATACTCTCTCTGTGTGGCAAGAGTTAATCATTAGTTTTCTCATCTGTTTGAGGAGGAGTGAGCTCTCAATGCCTTCAGGTGCACTGCTCACTACTGGAGAAAGAGCAGTACAAAGGCACAGAAAAGATTACTTTCCTTAATGAAGTATAATGCAAAAGTATACAATTTGCTGTATTAATTTAGGAAATTAATAAAATTAAAGTTTACTTACTCTTTAAGATTTTATTGCATGAATATGACACAATTCTACTTATAGTGCATTTGCAGTATTACCATGGAATTGGCGACATATTTTTGAATGAGTGTAGATCTAAAGAAAGACTTTAACAGAAAGCCAACTGCACCTTCATGGGAGAAATCCAACCAATACAATCTTCTCTATAACAAAATGTTTCACGGTTACAACTGGGCCCTGTTTCGAGGCATGTATGGCACCACCTAGACACATGGCAGCGGGAGACAAGGCTGACCTGTTTCTAGGCATGTTTGGAACCGCATATGCACCATCTGTTTGGGAATAGCCCAGTTAGGGATAAAACATGTTGTACATGACCCCGTGTTAGAAGATTTCTTACAAACCTCTTCATACAATGACTGCATTGTGGTTTTCTTCTTCATTGGAAAATATCTGATAGCTATAGGCTGATCTATATGAATAAATGTACGGCTACATAGTGGAGGCCTAGAACAAGCAGATTTTGTATTGTGCACTTATGTTTACTCTAGGCAACTCTAGATGAGTTTTGAGAACTTGACAAATCACTGAATCATTTGTAATGATTACAGAATAGTAGACAAGAAATTATAGGGGATTGGGTAAAAGGCAGGAAGGCCAACAAATGATTAACCGTTCAAAGTCACCATAGACAGGTGTTCATGGCCTCTGAACCATTTAATAACATTAAAGGGAACCTACCACCACGAATCTACCTATAAAGGTAGATCGGGTGGTAGGTGGATGTAAGGGACGTGAGGATAGCTCTTTTTAGAGCTAATCCTCACGTCCCCGCTAACTTTAGGTACACTTTATTCCCCTAATATGTAAATTTCGTTATGCGGCTACTGGGGCGTGGAGTAGCCGGCACGAGGCTACACAGCGCGGCTACTCCACGCCCCAGTAGCCACATTACTCCTCCTACCCGGTTGCGTGCGGCGCGCAGCTCCTCGTAGCTGCGCGCCCTCGTCTGACAAGCCGGCTACTGCGCATGCGCAGTAGCTCCGGACTCGGAGCTGGGACTGCTCAGCCGTCGGCCGGCGTTCTGCGCATGCGCAGAACGCCATCATGACGGACGAGGGCGCGCAGCTACGAGGAGTAGGGTAGGGTAGGAGGAGTAATGGGGTAGGAGGAGTAATGTGGCTACTGGGGCGTGGAGTAGCCGCGCTGTGTAGCCTCGTGCCGGCTACGCCACGCCCCAGTAGCCGCATAACGAAATTTACATATTAGGGGAATAAAGTGTACCTAAAGTTAGCGGGGACGTGAGGATTAGCTCTAAAAAGAGCTATCCTCACGTCCCTTACATCCACCTACCACCCGATCTACCTTTATAGGTAGATTCGTGGTGGTAGGTTCTCTTTAAGGTTTTGAAATTTTAGAGTATTCCTGATTAGATTGCAGGAGAAGCAGGGAAAACACATTATATTTGTCCATTTATGCGATTGCTGAACTCAATCTTGATAAGATGTCCAATCTCATGACTCTTCCCTCATGCAAACTCCTATATCAAGTGCCCATCTTTTAACATGAATTGAAAGAAAAAAAAAAACGTATGGTTACTTACAATTGTTTTAACACCTGCCGTCTCCATCAACACAGCCTCATCCATTATTCAGTTCAGTGACAATACACCCTGCATCCACTGCACAGCACTATATGAGCAGCAGCCCTCAGATCTTGTGTGGACTCCCCACAAATCCCGTTTATAGGTTTATTAATTCTATATACGCACGGTTTACAGAAAATACAGTGAATTTAGAAATTCATAATAACTGCAGGCTTTATGAGGCATTTTCATAACCCTGTATTGAGTTGTTCATTTTGGATAATCCCTTTTTGCTACAAATATACCTCCAAATTAAAATGATCAGCTATTTTGGTGGGAAACTTTCCCAGAAATCCCCATTGGTGCATCAATGGCCATAAGTCTCCACACAGCAACAAGGCAACCTTAATTGGCAAAGTCTCCGTAAAGAGAACTTTCTTTCTGAACTTAGTCAAAAGCCAAAGTAGTTCCCTACACTGTACTGAAGAGATGCAACCACATTGAAACATCGCTGTCTACAGTTGATATATAGAAGAGTTCAATTCTCCAGCAGTGCCTTCAGAAGTGAAAAGAAGCATTACAAAAGGGCCCACTAAAATAAATAATTATTATAATTTATGGACAAAGCTAAGTCCTCATGTAAGGTTGGTGCTCTCTGCCGAAGCCTCCCAAATAAGGGAACATCCAAAATTAACCTGGAATTCTAAAAATCATGTATGAAAATTAGTTTTGTAGTTATATTTCCTAATGCATAGATGGTGACCTTCCAGGGAAACTTGACTTCTGTGGTTTGTATTAGCCATTACTCAGTCTCTGACATTCAATGGTCTTAGCTTCTTAGAGAAACAAGCCAGGCATAGAAGGGAGTTGTCTCACCACAAACTGTGGTGAGGGAGCCGCTAGACACATTTTTGGTTTGTGGCAATGAAACACAATGGTATGCAGATAGCAGTCATATTTTCAGTGGATGAGATACCAGTTTTCATAAACTTCTGACCCGATTTGGAAATTCTGCTAAAATGAAAAACTTGTGATGCTTGTTGTGGCTAAAAACTTCTGGAACAAGTCTTGGTATGAATTATCCAAACAAGATAAAGTTGTGTTTGTTGATAGATAACAGCAGAAAACCAGGAACATTATAAAAAAAAGCAAATTAAGACTGCAATAAACATGAACAGTAGTATTGTAAAATAGGATAAAAGAGTTCACGGAGACTCATGATCATTATGATCACCTCTCTCTCTGAAAAGCGGTGGCCAAAGAATTGTTAGTTTGACAGCTATATAATGTTTTGGCAACGTTGAAATAAATCTGTCAGCAATTTTAACGATTCAAAACTCAACACATTACTCATTCAACTTCTCTTATTATTCTTTGTAAAACTCTTCTTTTGCACAGAAACGGCTCAAGCTTATTAAAACAACGGAATTGAAGAAAGAAGAACAAGTTATGGCAAATTAGGTAAGTGACCCTCCCCCCAATCTCTATGTTCAGTGTAAAAACATTGTCTAAAATTCTCCCATAACCCTGATTTTTACTCTGCTTTACTCTCATCTTTACTACTGTAACTCCCTATTAAAGGGGTATTCTCATCTGGGCATTCACATTCAGTTTCATTAATCTGCCATATATAAACATTTCTTCAATTGGATGTTATTAAAAAAAATGTTCCTGTGTGAAGAAAATTTCTCATAAATGTAGTCATACGGTCCCTTAGAAACGAGATAGCTTCCTCGGATACGACCACGTCACACTCTGGCAGCGGTGGCCAGACTTGGGCTATAGAGTCCTGCCTGACCCAATGGATTCAGCAATCATTACCACAGGATGGCTGTGGGACCTGCAGTAACTCTTCGGACATTTCATATACAAAAACTTTTTGTTTATTTGTGCAATCCCTCCAGCAGACATGGCCGTATCTAGGGACACAGTCTTGTTTCTAAGGGATCATATTACTATACTTATGAGAAATTATCTTCACACAGGAACATTTTTTTTAATAACATCTAATTGAAGAAATGTTTATATATGGCAGATTAATTAATCTGGATGTGAATGCCCAGACAAGAATACCCCTTTAATTGGTCTTCCACTTACTAAACTTTCTTCTCTACAACCTATTCTTAATGGAGCAGCAGACTTTCAATCCAGACACTACACGGATGCCTCCAGCTTGTGCCAGTTACTCCACTTGTTGCCCATCTCCTTCCAAATACAGCCAAAACTAATAACCCTCATCCACAAAGCTCTGCACAGTGCTGCACCTTCATATGTCTCCTCCCTAATCTCAGTCTAACACTCTATTCGTGCTCTTCGACCAACTTGTGTTCTAAGATTGTGCTCTTCTTTAATTAGAACCTCCCACTCACCTGATTTATGCAAATGTATTTATTTATTTAATTAAACAATCTAATTTTTCAGATCCCTTATAAAAAATGGCAGGAACATTATACAAGCACTTATTCCACTCCCTTCCTTCTCATAGATTGTAAGCTCTTGCGAGCGAGGCCCTCAAGCCTATTGTTTCATATGACCATCACTCTGTAATGTCCTATTTTATTTCCCTATCTATATCTACCTCATGATTTGTATAGCAGTGCAGAATAAGATGGTGTTATATAAATAAAGAGTTGCTATTATTATTTATTCAGTGAAGTTGAGCATCCAGTATTAATAATTCTTTATTTATATAGTGCACACAGATTATGCAGTGCTGCACAGAGCTTGCCAAATCAGTCCCTGTCCCCATTGGGGCTCACAATCTAATCAACCTACCAGTATGTTTTGGAGTGTGGGAGGAAACCGGAGGACCCAGAGGAAACCCACGCAAACACAGAGAGAACATACAAACTCTTTGCAGATGTTGACCTGGATGGAACTTGAACCCAGGAACCCAGCGCTGCAAGGCTGTAGTGCTAACCATTGAGACACATATTGTATTTATATTAGAAAATATTATGTCCCCTATCCAAGAAGGAGAGAATTTTATACATGCTACTACTCCCGTGTAACCAGTATGTAACCAGTTCTCCCAGACTACTCCTTACCAACATCTACATAGTCAGAATTGCTTACTGATTTCCCATCAAAACTATAGAAACTTTTTGTGATGTGGAACAAAATTTCTATAATTTATTGATATTACATATATCTTCTTGTTTTATGTGACCTTTCCCCAATCTTTTAATGTCATTGAGTGAACAGGTAAGAACATAAAGCTGACACAGCGCTGCCATGTTCAGCTTCGCAGACCTTTCCAAGAGGTAGGCTCACAATATAAAGTTACACCGAACGCAGTAATCCGATTATGGTCAAAAGATGTGATGGATCTATTAAAGGATTAGGGAGACACCAATCCCTCCTAATATACAGATTAAGCCATGGAAATCCTGGTGTGGATGTCTTTTTTTAGAGTTTCATTTGACTTCCCACCATTTAAACATTGTCAGAGTTTTTTCCACCCTGCCGAAAACTGAAGGAGAATTTTTTGACAAGGTTTCAGATTGCTCTTCTTGACCACAGTCTTAAAGACATGCATTAAATCTAAAAAGACATGACTGTTATCCCATGGAGATTATACTTAATGGGAGAAGTAAGAAGCTAGCGTTCTGGAACTCTGGAAACATCTTAAAAGAAAACAGCTGGGCTAAGCAAATTGCTTTTTGATTTGCAGATTTTTGGATGTATTCTCTTCTATAGTTTTACAGGACAAAGGAGTGTGGATGTCCGGAACTATTTCTTGCTTTAATAAAGCTGCACCTAGTTCATATGCCTCCCACACAGAGTTTATGTCTCATTACCTCTGTGTAGAAGCTGAATGTTTCATTAACTGTATGTCATGCCACAATTCCGCTTTCAATCTTCATCAGGTGTTCTCTTCATGGCTTAATGCATTTGTTTTGGATCTTAATAATTTGTGATCCAGGTTGTGTGTGTTATAATAGTGAAAACAAAAAATGTAATCTGCTGTTTTAGGACTATAATATAGATTTTTTTTGTAGAACAGACTTTATCTTGGGGACTGTAGTTGTCGCTCAATAGTTAGAGTTAATACTCAGTTAGCATGTCCAGGTTAGGCGGAGCTGCCGAATGGAGGATGCTGAAGCTTTAAGGGGTATTCCCACGAAGACAAGATTCTTAAAGGACACCTGTCATCAGGTCTGTGTCACTTGTCCTGTCACCTCTACCTGTTGGAGCAGCTCACAAGGATCCCATCCCAGCCTTTATCTAGTTATTTCATACATTATTCATTGTAAAATCATCTTTTCTTTATCATATAAATGAGGCTGGTCACATGGTCAGAGGCAGTGATGTCACCCCTGTTAGCCCTCCCCTCTCCTCCCCCTGCTCATGTCTGTGTGTAATGTATAGTAAAGCATTGCTAGTGTGTGTGCTGCATCTGCTGACATGCTGCATCCTCCTAATATACAGGTGAGAGACACAGACATCAGCTACACATGAATCTGACAGGTTCTGCTGTAACATGGCTGCCTGGAGCTGCTGTATCTCTAAACACACACACATGCACACACAGGCTGCAGGGGGCGTGGCCACCAGCACCAGGAAACACATCATTATACAGCCTCACATCATTATACAGGCTGTCAGTCATGCACTGGGGGTGTGGCTGTACCTCCCACTCATGAATAGAGTGGACAGCTTGAATATGCTAATGCTTCACTGGACATTTCACAGGTCATTTGCATACAGCTTTAGGACCTCATTGCTTAGGTTTACAGGCATGTAGAGGGACAATGAAGGGATAGAGGCAATGCTCTCTAATGGCAGTTTATGAAAATATATTTAGTTTAGGGGGGTTATTTTGCATGACGGGTTCTCTTTAAATATACTGAGGATAACAAGATATCACATTCTCTTATTCACGGTCATTAACAAAAATACAGCATTTTGCAGATATAATTCCAACCTGTCTCTATCAGTCCTGGTGTATATAATTTCTGTTGCTCTGGGATCTGACCACAAACCTTCTGATTATGGTCAGGCAGGACAAATTCTTTTCATGAATAGCTTCTCCTGTCTGCAGGATGCAGTGTGCTCTTTGTCCCTCACCCTCCTTTACGGAAAACGGTTTTTAGAAGAAAGCTGTATGTTTTACATATCCTGAATAACTGCAGAATAGGTAGTTGTATTGTCCATTACGACCACTAATTTAATTGATATGTTTCAATTATAGAGACCTCTCATTATGGTGGTATATTTTATAGTTGTCTAATATGGTCCCTATGTGGTCTAAGAAAGCTTTATTGTCACGGGTGCTCCCACGATCCCCGTCCTGGATCGTGGGCACACCCGTGTTCCTGCGTTTGCCCCCGGAACACGGCTGAACTTACCTCCCCTGGCTCCAGCGACGGTCTCTCTGACGCCCGCTGGCTCTCAAAGATTTAAGGGGCCAGTGCACCGATAATTGGCGCTGGCCTGCTACAAGTTCCTGCCCCTTCCTGTGACCCTTGTCAGATCTTCAAGCCATCACCTGAAGAGAAAGCTCCTGTGTGTATCCTGCGTTCCTGTGTATCCTGCGTTCCTGTGTATCCTGCGTTCCTGTGTGCCTGATCCGTGTGCCAGTCCGTTGCTGTGTTCCTGATCCGTGTGCCAGTCCGTTGCTGTGTTCCTGATCCGTGTGCCAGTCCGTTGTGGTGTTCCTGATCCGTGTGCCAGTCAGTTGCTGTGTTCCTGATCCGTGTGCCAGTCCGTTGTGGTGTTCCTGATCCGTGTGCCAGTCCGTTGTGGTGTTCCTGATCTGTGTGCCAGTCCGTTGCCGTGTTCCTGATCCATGTGCTAGCTCCTGCGATTCTGATGTAAATCCTAGTGTGCCTTCTTGTAGTGTTCTCCTGCTATCACGCCGGATACAGTCTGTCTCCTACATTACTACCTTGGCAGCCACCGCGGGCTAGTCGCACCTGTGGAATGACCTGGTGGCCCCCCCGCCGCAGCAAGACCATCCCACTCTGCGGCAGGCTCTGGTGAAGACCAGGTGACACTTAGACTCCGGTCCCAGGTGTCAGCTAGTACCATCTCCTGCGGTGGTCCAGAGGGTCCACAGACTCAGCCCTGACATTTATGAGAATGCAGGGACCCAAAGGCGATACATTTAAAGCAAATTAAAGAACACAACACATATGCTACGAAGAGAGAGAAGACACCCGAAATACAGTAGAAGAACTATAGAGTAAGAATGTATAAAAGACAAGTGCTCCATGGGGGGCTTGATGTGGATGTCTAAACAACAGCCAACAAAAGTAGCAAAACATTAATAGAAGCAGTGAAGCAATTTCTGAGGTCTAAACAAGGAGTTATATCCAAAGCACATTACAAATACTACTTTATGTAAGCTACGTAATAAAATTCACGGATCAAGAAGGTTTAGGAAAGAGTCCGTCTACAATCTTTCCAATTGGCATTAATAAAGAATAAAAATATAGTAAGTGAATATATGAATAAAGACATCCTACAATAAAACAACATTTCATAGCATTTAAATAAAACCAACCATGAGGATTCTACTATCCAAGAACCAAAACTAACTTGTTAAACAACTCTATTTTAATAATATGTAAATTAACTGCAGAGGCTACTGGGGTGTGGAGTAGTTTACTTCACGCCCCAGTAGCCTCTGCAGTTTATTCTAATATGTAAATTAAGTTTTTAACAAGTTGGGTTCCAGGATTATTAAATTACAGATTGGGGCAGAGGCAGCAGGAGGAATCTACCATCACATCTACTTTTGCTGGTGGACTCCTAATGGTAGGTTTCCTTAAAAAAAAGCTGTTATTCCATGTATAGGGCATTACAGAGAAGTATTCAACATTCCTAAAATAAATAAATAAATACAACACCAGATGATGAAAAACCACAATGTAGATGATTAACTTCTTAAACTGAACTTTTTGGGGAAGAGATTAGCTTCTCAAAAATTGTCAAAAAGGTTGTTTAGTCAATATATTCCCCACTCCCCATATCAGATCCGTATTTGGCTCAGCTTAACTAACATGGTGTTCCTTTGCAGAGAAGTATTGGAGTGTTCCTGTTTCCAGATATTTTATAAGATTAGAATCATTGTGAGGCAATGTGGTACTAGAATTTAACATGTTAACACAATTGGGATTGATCATCACAAGCTGTGACATCAATGGAAGACCTGGGTACTTTCTGCAGCAGAAAACAAGCCATAGTATTCAATCTAAGTTGAACCAAAACAAAATATGCCGACCCCATACCATGCAAAAGGAAAGTGGCTTTTAAAAAGATGGAAAATGTTGATATCACACTCTACCTACTCTGGAGTTTTTGCAGACATTATACATCTATATTATCTGTCATCACAATGACGTGCACTTGACATGTAAGACACTCATCATTATAAATTGGGATCTGGACAGCATGTCATACCTTCCAGTGAGCGTGTCCCCAATCTAGTGCATCTCACTGGAAAGATCAGTCTGCGCTGTCATCAGACAGGCACTGGCACACAGCACAACAGTCTTTTGAGATCAGTGAGAAAATTCCAAAAGAATGCATGCTGCATAATTGAAACGATTACGTGTGAAATTCCACCGCCTTAACTCTTTGTATGGGATTGAGCGCGCCTGACACGGATCATTCCCCTATGGCTGTCCTCTTGTAAGGGAAAAAAAATACACTATGGACATACACAACTCCCCCAGGCCTCTCCCAAAAAACACCAGAACATAAGAAATTGCATTACACGGCTGCCCCTATTATTAGTAGTTAATTTTTATGTACACTTTTATCATACGCTGGTGTTAGGTTGCGGCTTGTCCTGCACCTTTTCAAGCTTAAACGGTTGCACAGTGTATAGCGAGTGCAGTGGCACAAGGCAGGAACGGCCCACTCTGCAGCCAGCCGTGCCCACCTTCCTATGGAGGTGGCGTAAAGAGGGGATCTCAAATTCTGATGTTGAACCAAAAATTTTTATTTCAGAGCTTTACACCAATAATCCTAATAAAAACTATATATGTCCTACTGGAGGATGCCATGCAAGATAATGTCAAGTGTTGTGGACCAGTACATAGAGGGAGATGTATTTAGACTGTGGCAAAGTACATAAGACATTTATAACCCCTGTACGGCACACCGGATTTACTAAGACGTTCTGGCCTCTTGGTTATTTCAGTATGCCTGGTCAGGCTTGGTGTAGATGTCAACTATACCCTACACGAGTATTTTTGAGCAGACTTTAGTAAATTCGAGCTTGCTCATCTTACATATACTTTACAGATTATGAGTACAGGCAGTCCCCGAGTTACCTACGAGATAGGTTCCATAGGTTAATTCTTAAGTTGAATTTGAATATTTTATAATTGTAGTTCCAGAGAAAAATTTTTTTTGCCCCAGTGACAATTGGAGTTTCCACATTTTTTGCAGTAATTGGACCTAGTATTATCAATAAAGCTTCATTATAGACACCTTACAGCTGATCACTGCCGTCTGGGACTATAGTAAAGCATCCAGAGAGTCCTTCTTTAACTTGTGGTCCTCTGAAAGTTGTGTGTCCTTAAGTAGGGGACCGACTGTACATACTCTTTACATTTGCACTGTACAGAATGTATATCTGCATAAACAATATTTAAAAGGGAACCTGTCAGCAGAAAATGAACCACTAGCAGTATGTTGCCAAGCAGCTGAACACCTTAAATATCATGTTTCTTTCATGACCCAGTATGGTGGCAGCATCTTCTGGTGCTCTCCTCCTCCTTGAGTTAAAACAACCAATTTACATCTCACTTCAAAGTTGATTTACTGGATGATGCCATAACACTGGGCCATGAAAGGAACAAAAACTAGAAGTTGTTACACTGCTTGACAATATTCTGGTAGTGGTTTATAGGGCAAATCGCCAATTACAGGTTCCCTTTAAATGAAGCCACTGAGTAATCACAGTATAAAATTCTCTCATGACAAATAGGACCCGCTAATGTTGTTCCATTTGTAAATTGGAAGATTACAAATTCCACAAATGCTTAATTTAGGTCACAATACACAAAGGGTTGAAAAGAAGGGAAACTGTGCCCTGAAGCAGTTAAGAGTCGAAAACGAATTTGATAATTACAGGTATGGATTACATTTAGATGCCTCTGCAGTTAATGCCGGCTTTGCATGCCAAATGTGCTCAGCATGGCCGAGTTCTCTCTGGAAGAGACCAGTTCCCAGGCCTCAGTAACTGGGAATAAAACATCAGTACCAAATCAGGACAACCTGTGTGATTAAAAACTGAATGTGATCTAGGCGCCTGGGGGCTTCATTACTGCGATCCCCACAAATTACACTGCAGATCAAAAAACAGAGGCATAATATTCTTTAGTCTACACCCTTAATCCAAAGCCTGGGCCATCACAGTTTCCATGATGTAATATTTACCATGGTTTTTACACCAATCCTAGTGAATTGCTTCAGATTGGTGAACTGATTTACTGTGAAATTGATGAGGCAGAACAGCGCTGCCACATGTAATTTTAGATTGGAACCAACTTTTGCTTACATTTAAGCCTCACACAGACCGCAAACCCCATGTGTATGTAGTCTGTGCAGCAGGGCATGGAGTCACTGAGGTTCTATGTAACAGAGAGATATGATGAAAACATAGTACAAATATATATATAGGCAGTCCCCAGGTTACGTACAAAATAGGTTCTTTAGGTTTGTTCTTAAGTTGAATTTGTATGCAAGTCAGACCTGTATATTTTATAACTATCTCCAAAAAAAACAAACTTTTTTTAGCGCCAGTGACAATTGGATTTTCAAAATCTTTTGCGGTCATGGGACAAAGGATGATTGAGACAAAGGACAACACTGTTTCAAGTCTGAAATGTAACTTTCAAAAAACTTTTCATGTGTCATAGTGCTCTGTCCAAAGTGGAGTCCAGTTGCCGAGACCCTTGAGGACCTCGCAAACGAAGATCTAGGTGTGATGGCACGTTACTCTCCTGCCCCCAGGTACAAAGCTAGTCGTGGACATTACAATTTATAAAGTAAAAAGAAGATCAGTGGTGAAGACTTCCAGAGAGGCCTCTCGTGTTTGCAACGGGGCAACAAACAGGACACAAACATCATGTGCACTCCAAGGTCTTTGGCAGAGCCGGGAACATATTGTTCCGTGTTTTGCCACAGAAACAGTCTCTGAATCTTAGAATGATCTTGTGGGTTGACAGGTCTTTGAAAATCTTGTATGGAATGTATTTCAACCCACAAGATCATATGGAGGTAACCTACAAACTCAAAGAAAAGTAAATGTAATTGCCAACAGCTTGACTATGAATAGTGTAATATGATTTGTTTAAGGTGGTGTCCCTCACAAGACTTATTGCTCCATTAGTCTGTAGGTCATTCATCTTTCATGATCTATCAGCGATAGCCTGAATTTATATGCGTATAATAGATCTGGCAACTGAATAAGACTTGGGAGCCCATCAAAGCTGCAAAAAAGGAAACCAAGCAAAAACAATGAAGGTTTTAAGAATGTAACATAAACCACAGAACTTGGTAGGTCTCCGATGAAGACAAGGGCAATTTCCTAAGACGTCTTCTAAAACTGAGGCATATTGCCACCCCTTTCTGTTCTTGGCACAGCACAAACCAGTGGGTTCAGCTAGTTTGCTCTCATGTACCATTTTACATGGCAGGAGCTAAGAAGCAGAATGGATCCGTTCATGGAGGGAAGCCCGCAGGACCATTATTGATGGGGCTCCAGTTTCTTCAACCGTGTTGAGTGCCAAGTTATTGCTTAACAATACAAAAGAAAGAAAAAAAGGCAATTATATTGTAAGTAGCTCCAGACACAGGGTTACAGTGGGATATGCAGGGAGTGGTTCTTGATCTTTACCCAGAGAGAATACCATGACACAGCCAAAACATGAACCACAAGAGGTTCCACGCTTTGTTCTGTCAGCCCATCTGTGGTTAATAAGGCTTGCGTCCAAGGATTCCCAATACAAAGACAGGCTGTTGGGGGTGAGCCTGGTGGGTGTTACGATATGCACAATAACAGAGTCTGTAGCAGGATAATAAGGAAAATGGCTTTGATGGCAACACTTTATGGATTCAATGCCTCCGGTGTCCCATCCCTCAGTCACTCTCTGCCAAGGAGATATTTTTATTACATTACAGAACAGCAAACCAGATTCCTCCATCCCGGACCGCATTGTTCTTTGTTATGGCCGCCCTCTGAGTTTTTGACATTTATTAGTATTTCATGTTCTTCTGAAAGAGATACAAGTACATTTTTCTGTAAACATATCAAATGTAGAAACGCATTGTCAATCTACTTAGAAGACCTCCCGAAATAACAAAAGAACAAATTTAAATAATATAGAAAACAAAGTTCAAATATTTCTACACAAGAGGAGATCATGACAACCAATAATACTGCTCCCATGGGTGCTATTAATGATCTTTAATGGGGATAGAGGTCACTACTTCTGGTTTCATTATTCTATTCTCCAAGAAGTAATATTTCTTAAAATAAGTCTGTGTTGTTTCATTCCACCGTCATTCAATTTAGAAATGTATGTATAAATTCATAGCTGGGCATTACCATTAACACAGTCAAGGAGGTGTGTCTGGAAATCCTTAAAATGTCAGGACTCATTGAGCAGCGTGATAATTGTTATTTCATGGGGAATACAAGTGTGGGACAGCCAACAAGTTCCCTTTAAATAGAACAGTGAGTTCTCCATTTTAGAGAGGGATCACAAACTTAATGTGATCATGTCATGACAGGGGTTGTCCACTTTTAGCAAATAATTTTTATTATTGTAAAATGAAAAGTTACACAATTTTCCAGTATACTTTGTCTATCAATTCCTCGTGGTTTTCTAGTCTCTCTAATTGATGTAATTAAACAGGAAGCTTCATTGTTTACTTCCTGTGGATAAAAACAGGACCATAGTCATGTGATGCCACACAGGAGCACAGATGAAAGTAATCAAAGCTGCGTCCTATAGCGTGCGCCTATGTGACATCACATGACCATGGACCAAGGAAGTAAACAATGAAGCTTCCTATAGAATGACAACAAGAGGAGATCTAGTAAACCATGAGGAATTCATTTAGAAAGTATTTTGGAAAATTGTAGAACTTTTTATAACACAAATAATATCAATTATTTGTTAAAAATGGATAACCCCTTTTCACGTTGTTGTCCAGTTTTCTACTTCACAGGAAACCAACATCACATCTGCTCGTCATATGGCCAGCATGTAGCCCAGTCTCAGTATGGTGGTGTGCTTTTAGTAGTTACTTATAAAACTGCAGTCTACATCTGAGCTCTGCAGTCTCTCCAATTTACTGATCCCAGGATATTACTTAAAGGTTTTACTACAAAGAATAAAAACAGCAAGCAATTTTCATAAATCGTTTTCTGGTACTAATACAATTATTATAAAACCTTGTCTATAATCTGTATAGGAACACTTGTAATAGTTTCATGAAACACAAGATTGGGTTCATCGTATCTCTTGAGTTATTCTCCATCTATGTTCTGTACATTACATGCCTTTTCTCAATCACATAATCTTCAACTCAATTTTAGCAAATACCATTGACATGTAAACAGGTGGGTTCACTTTATGCCATATGCAAAACAGATTTGGCTTAATGATACTTGCTATAGATTGCTCCATTTTTCTCCCACCTAGTCTACAAAGCCAAGAAGAAACAAGCATTCCTCATCCAGAGAGTTATGTAGTACTCTCAAATGAGCCATGAAGTCAAATGATTCAACTACAAAGAAAACAAGGTATAAAAGTTGAATAGAAGGATTATCAGATGGAAAGAAAATACATGAGATCATCTGTTGGCACGCCGGAGGCACCTCATATAGGATAAGGGGTTGGATTTGTCTGTGGAGGAGGCCATATGCCAGGGTGATGGGAAAATCATGAAAAAGAAGAATGTCCCGGATGTTAGAGTGGGAGAAGATAGTGAACCCACACTTAAAAGGGGTGCACTAAATATTATTGAAATACCTTATACACAGGATATGGGATAACAATCTAATCAGTTGGAATCCACCAATCACAACAAACTCGTTCTCATTAAGTCAAGAGTGAGTTCTGCCGCTCCGTTCAATACTATCGGAGCGTCAGAAACGTGAAAGGACAGCTCTTGGCTATCGCCATCGCTCTCAGACTGTTAATGGGAGTGCCGGAGATACCCCATCAATTTGTGACACTCCCATAGTATTGAATGGACCAACACAATTCATGCTCAATTTGAGGCTTCATCAATCAATGGGAACGGGACCCACACTATTATCAGTGGGGATCCCAGCAGTTGAACCCCACTGATCAGATTGTTATCCTCCATCCATAGGATAACAATGAAGCTTGGTACTACAACCCATATAACCATAAGGGTGAATTCACTCAGAGCAACTAAAACTGCATAACAAAGAAGTACGTCTGGTGTTCATCCGGCTTTTGGTGCCCTTTTAGATTTTAAATGTGAAACTTGCAAATGGAAAAAGGCAAAACACATTAAAGAAACCTTAAAAAAACTGTTAAAAACAAAATTCAACCAAAGTGCTCATGAAAAGGGCAGTAGTTTTCGACCGTGTGCAGTCCATAGTCTGTAAACAAATATCTAATTAACAAGTTTTAACAGAGCGATTTGTCATTTGAAGTAAAGGAGCTCATGAAAACATGTAAAATCTGCCTAGCACTTGTGTGAGTAACTTGTCACATATGTGATAAATACTATTGTAAGGTTCTGACTTCTGGATGGAATCATTACTAGATTAGGATCAGGTCACCAAATAATTTAGATCATCAGACTAGGAAATTACTGGTTGTTACAGAGGATTTGCAAGAATGTCAGTGTCATCTTCAAAAATTTGAACACATGAGCTCATAAGGGCAGCAGTTGTTTCTACTTAGGTTAATGAAATGAGTGTTCAACGATTATTACATTAAAGTTTATACACCACAGCCAACCTGATAAGGCAGAGCTCCAGTGGGTGGGCCAAAGGAGATGACTGAACCAATAATGAGTCAAGGGGTGTGTCTCAGACTACCTATAAAAGCTGTAATCACACACAGTGGGTAATATAGAAAATATATAGAGAGGAAATACACACACACACACACACACACACACATTATAAATATGTATAGGAATAAATTAAATATATTTTGAGGTGGCTGGACGGTTGCTTTAAAGTTAAACAAAAAGAAATTCATAGCAACTTTAAAGGACATCAACCACCAGGATGAAAGACTGTATGCAAATGAGCCTGATTAACACCTATGGAGCTTGGAGCACCTTAGGCTCATTTGATTTTATAATTAGGTAAACTGTTAAAATTCTACAGGCCAAGATTGGCTTGTTAAGCTAGATATATAGCATGTCTCCAGAAGCACAGTATTTTACATAAAGCCACAATACAACATTATAAGTATTAGTCATAAGTCAAGGCAACTTCGGGCAATGGATTTAACTTGTGTTCCGTTTGCTGTAATATAGATAACAAAGATAGAACCACTAGAAACCCAATACTAAGACATGGAAAGAAAAAAAACTAGAAATCTCCACAAAGTTGACTTAAACATCATTCAAAATCCAACATAGAGTTGAACAGTTGTAGTCTGTAACCCTGGAGACACATTGGTCAGTATAGAAGCTGTCTGCACAAAATGAAAGTGGATTTATAATTGTGATTTTAGAATACAAAATACAGAACTACACATAATTTACAGCACAATAATATGAGAGGTCCAAAAGAGCGCAAAGGAAATAAAGAGGAGTTTTTCAAGCAGCTGCTCGGCTCATGAGGTTTATATGGAGCATATGGCATGTTCTATATGTTACTGGCAAACTAATCTTCTCACTAAAATACATTTATAGAAACAGACCATAAAGGTCCAGAGACCAAAACCCAAAACAGTTTTGATGCATTATCTGAAGCTCAACATTCCCCGACCATCTCATTCATCACATCTGCACCGGCTATACTGGCCATAGACCAGGTACGAGGCTTAATACACTGTTCCTGCTCCAGGATATTGTGAATCATCTGGAAAGTGTGCCATGCTCCATCATAGCATCATGCGTGAGATAATCCTATTTCTGGCTTTACATGTGTCTATATTTCCTACTACGTGATGTCTCTTTAAATCATAGCAGCCTAAGAATAGGAGGCTGCAGGGGGGGGGGGGGTTGGATGAAATACATATATGCAACATCTGCGAGGTTTTACACTTCTATATCTGTCTGTCACAGAAATATTCAACGCTTGAGCCAAGTGTTCACATTATATGAGGGACTTTAATACTAAATCATGATGTACAGTATTAGGGAATCGGGGGAATTGGGGGGGGGGGTAAAATAAAACAGCATTCAAAGAAAAAAAAAGCCTAAAATGTATTTTTTATATTACTTCTTATATTTACCACATGTCTACATGAAACATTCAACAGCTCATTCCCTATCTTGTAGACACCCTTATCCGTCCACCACAAAACATAGACAGGGTTTATAAAGAGGTGTAGGGAGACAAATTTCTGGCAGCAAATCAGTCCTCAAGGTCTAACCCCATTTTCTTCACTGTTGAGGTGCTAGGACTCAAAATAATGATGAACATGGGGTCCTGTGCAGATGTAGCAGTACAGCTTATGGGACAACTTGTGACAGAGGTAGAGAACCTATGGTATGGGTGCCAGAAATTGAACTACAAGCCCTCTCTTTGGGTACCCAAGCCATTGACCCAGAACAATGTTCAAGCGACAAAAATTTTTTACCCTCCCAGGCAACTCAAGATATGCTGTTCTCAGTTCTATTTTCATTGACACATCCTTAGCTGCTTAGTACTGCAGTATGAGTCAGAAAGTATGAACAGAGGTGGGTTATCTTTGGAGGTCCTTCTGCTGGCCCCATGCTTCTTCTCGTACTGGGGACCCTGGAGAGAATCTACAATGATAGTCCAAATTTGCCCTTCTTCTTTCAACTGTATTGGTGTCCCCAGGAGCCCGATACAATTGAAGGTTGTGACAGAACAGGTGTGAGTTTTTGGTTGCAGTTTGGGCACTTGGTCTCACCATCACTGGTCTAGGACAACATCAGTCTCAGACATTCAAGCACACTACTACTCCAGTCACAGAGGGGAATTTGGGACCCTTGTTTCTGTAGACCATGGGCATTCTCAGACCTCCAGCCATTTATTGTGTGGTCTACATTCAAAGTTTAAAAAATGGACTGAATGACAGAAGTTAAGGGCAAAGCCAATATCAAATAGTGAGTACAGCCCAGTGAATTTATTGACTCCTTTCACATCCTGATTTGCTGCTCCACAAATCTACACTGGTTTGTTTGTAAGGTCAAATCGGCGTTCAGAAAAAAAATAGGATACCATGAGTAATTGGTAGTGATGCAAATGGAAATAATAGTAACAGGTCTGAGAAAAGTTTGGGGTAATCACAATATATAGTTATTTAATTTGGATCATACAGCTATTTACACACACATCTCTGCTTGGGGCTTAATACACATCCAATGGTGTCAAAAAGACAAACAGTAACCACAATGGACTCTGTAGGGCAGTGGTGGCGAACCTATGGCACGGGTGCCAGAGGCGGCACTCCAAGCTCTTTCAGTAGGCACCCGAGCCATTGCCCATGCACACCAGACAGGAGTCAAAGAATTTTACTGCAGTTCCAAACAACTTAAAAAATGCTGCTTTAAGTGATATGTTAAAGTGATACGTACATGGGACTGTAGGAAAAAGGGAATGTGTAGACAGGGCCAAATTATCTTTAGAGGACCTCCTGCTGGCCCCATAATTCATGATTTTCTGTGTACAGAGGGACACTGGAATAAAGCTACAATGACGCAAATTTTCCATCTTTTTTTTCTACTATGTTGGTGTCCTCAGGAGGCCAGTATGATTGAACGTTGTTGAAGAACACGGAGCAATAAGTTACTGCTTTATTTTTGGTTGGCACCTCGCGATAAATGAGGGGGCTTTGGCGTTGCAGTTTGGGCACTCGGTCCCTAAAAGGTTCACCATCACTGCTGTAGGGTTTTCTTTAGAGTGAAGGACAAAAGTGTCCGGCACGGTTTCTTTGTTAGTTCCTTAAAAATGTGTAAACAGATTAGAGCAGTTTTTGGGCACCAATAACTAATAATCCTGCTGTCCACTACTTCTTTGGGTTTGTTGTCAGGGCCAAATTACAAGAAGGTGTACCCAGAAGCATAGCCGCTTCCAGCTTGTGTCCCTCTTATTATCTTCATTGCCCTTAATAGGACATTCTAAAAACAAAGTTGCCTCCCGGTGCGGCGCTTCACCCATTGTAAACACAGGTCTACAAAATGTGAATATCGTACAATTCTTAAACGGCTTGTCCACTTTCAGTAAAAATGTATTTTGTTGGCGTTATGAAAAATTAAACAATTTTCCAATATACTTTCTGTATAAATTTGCCCCCGTTTTCTAGATCTTTGCTTGGTGTCATTCTTTAGGAAGCTTCATTGTTTACTTCCTGTGGATAAACACCGGTCCCTGGTCATGTGATGTCACACAGGTGCACGGCTCGTTATATCCCTGGTCGTGTGATGTCACACAGGTGCACGGCTCGTTATATCCCTGGTCATGTGATGTCACACAGGTGCGCGTCTCGTTATATCCCTGGTCATGTGATGTCACACAGGTGCACAACTCAATAACACAGAGAGTAAACACTGCTGCGTGAACAAAACCTTTACGTTACAACAAGTCATTAACGTTTTTCCATAGTTAATCTAGATATTAAATATGAAATAAAGCAAGAACATAAGTCATTGAATAAAATGTATGACATCCAGCCCAAAGACTACATGTCCACAAGTGCAATGGTCAGTTTACTAAATGAACTGGTTAACTGTGTAAGAATTAGTTTGAGGTTCCTCTACCGATGCTGCAAGATTTCCACATTGGAAAAAAAAAAAATCAATCCACTATCTTAATAGTGACCATAAACCATACAGAGCCACCAGTCGATGGGGATTTGCATGACTATGCAGTGACTTATCTTTGTTGTAAACCTCATGTGTTCTCACCCATTAAATACAAGGCAAGACTACACTACAGATCTCGCAGATTTTATTTCCAGACTGCACTAGACAATGGCAGTCAAACACTAAAAGCTATCAGGTATTTCCAGTCGCATACCGTATTGTCTTGCACATAGTGGAAACTGACAAAACAATACGAGTGTAGATTTAGAGTAGTAGGTATAAGCAGAGAAGATTTATGTTATAGTGTTCAACACAATGGTGTTTACTTTTTAGGGGACATATGGTGCCTTACAGAGGCAACATATGTATAGCCATAAAATATGACCCTGGAGGGAAATCTATATGGTCCAACCCTTGCTGCATGTTCGGTTAGGTTATCCTGTTGTGTAACTTTTTCTTACGGTTTTATTTTATTTTTTTTATGAATAGTTTGTATAATATGGTTTTAGAGGTTATAAATAAAAAGAACCACAGAGATAGAATTTCATCCATTAAAGCTGCGGTTTGGTCTTACTGGTTTCCTTAGGTTTTGAAGGATGGAACTTAATAATTTCATAACATCTTAACTATATTAAAAGAAAACCTACCATGAGGAATCTACTATCAGAAGTAACTCTGATGGTGGATTCCTTCTGCCCACCCCAGTGGCCTCTACATATTACTAAAATAAAGTTTTTAAAAAAAGTTAGGTTTAAGGATTTTTAAAGGGCATCTACCACCAGCATAAGAGACTCTATGCAAATGAGCCTTAGCGGCTCCAGGCTCCATTATCAGCTAAAGAGCATTAAGCCCCTCAGGCTCATTTGCCTACAGTCCCTCATCCTGGTGGTAGATGCCCTTTAATAATCCTGGAACCTAACTTGTTAAAAAAACTTTATATTAGTAATATGTTAAGGCTACTGGTGTGTGGAGTAGCCTTAGCTCCCATTGCCTGGCCAGTCTAGTACACGCCCCAGTAGCCTCTGCAGTTAATTTACATATTACTAAAATAAAGTTGTTTAACAAGTTAGGTTCCAGGATTATTAAATTACAGATTAGGGCAGAGGCCAGAGGGAGGAATCTACAATCAGATCAACTTTTGATAGTAGTTTCCTTGTGATAGGTTTCCTTTAAGGAGTAATCTAAAATAGTACTGGGTCTAGAATTTGAAGGCTTAAGCACAGTCCTATGAATGGAGTGGTTGTATTGGTCCTAGTATTGTTGCATACAACGGATGTGTGCGGTCAGCGTCAGAAAACCTCCGCCAGGTTCCTAATGTGCAGATACAGTCTTTCCAAGAAGAAATGCATCAAAGGGGAGAGGACCTCAAGTTCCATCGACATCCGATGGAACATATTAAAATGTGTTGCTTGATACTATAATGTCCAATTTGTGTTTACTTAAGATTTGCCTTGTATTTTAGATTGTACATTATCCTGAATAAAGAATCATACAAAAACTATTTTTGAATACAACAGACAAAGCTTCCATAAGCGTCTGTATGAAATCACAAGGCATAAGGAGGTTCAGTAAAGGTTCATTGACCGGTATGACAAAGCTCTTTTGATACCATACAAAGCAGATATGTAATATGGCCATGTGCATTAGCTCTAAATGATATACAACACACCCAAGATACATATTTCGTATAGTACTTGGATAAAGATCAACAAAGTGAAGCCAAGACCTTAATTCTACTGAAAGGCGGAGAAGTTTCTTGCCTTGATCCTCCCTATAATAACACCTGGGGAAGATATTAAAAGAAGACATAAAAAGGTAGGATGTCAATGACACTGGTCAGTCACTTTGATATTACTTTGTGCTGTCATGTTGTCTCAGAGGATGGAAATCCCTCTAGAAGAGAAGATTAAACCAACAGGATGACAATAAGAGTAAACTACGATCATTGACGGTTCCTTAATCTGCAATTGCAGCTAATGGTTCAATGTTGTCACTAAAAAGTCAGATGATGATCTAAGTATACGGACAACACTAAAATAGAAGGCATGCCTCACATTTCACCATTAAGCTCTGGATGTGATGAGTACAAAGGTTAATTTGGTACCCTGAGAAAGAAGAGACATTCAAGAAATGCCAAACACTTATTATCCCTACGCATTTTACTGGATACGACCATGGTTGCCACAAACAAAGTCAACAAAACACACAAATGTGGCGTCGCCAATGCTAAAAACAAAATGGGTCTGCCGGAATTTAAAAAAAAAAAAAAAATAGACAAAAGTTTAATTAGAATAGAAGCTGCTGGGCCCAACTCTAAACCTATATCAGACTCCCAACTTTTATACATCAGTTATAGTATTAGTCCCATTATATGGGGAAGAGATGTCCTATGGGCTGCTAAGGATCCTGGGTCCTGGTGTGATTGAACCCTCTGCCCCCCTCCCCCCCCCCCTCAATTTATGCCCCTGGAAAAAGATTGGCAAATTATTTTTGTTAATAATTGTTTACATTCCGAAAAATTTGTATCTACGATCAAAATTCACTAGTAATTAAGTGTGCTCCAACTTTACATACACCAATGTTCAGCCATAGCAAGAATAGCAATTTCCAAAAATGTATCCCAATTCTTAAAGCTAGGTCCGTATTTACGATCTAATGCTGAATGATACAATTGAGATGCAATTTCTATGTTTTCATTGGAAAAAAAAAATCTATCCAGGTTTCATTACTTTCAACATACATGTACAGTTCTCTCCATACAACTCTTTGGACTCTCTTAGGCTACATTCACACTAACGTATGGGGGACGTATATACGGCCGACGTATATACGGCCGATATACGTCCCCCATACACTTCTATGGGCGCACGGCACCCTACGGGAGCGGTACGGTGCAGCACACATGCGGCACTGTACCGTTCCATACCCGGGAAAAAGATAGGACCTGTCCTATCTTTTCTCGTAATACGACGCCGTGCGCCATAGGTTGCTATGGAGAGGGGCGGGGGTGAGCTGCGCTCACCTCCTCCTCCTCTCCCCGTACACTGCCGTTGCCCGCTACGGTACGGTACGGGCAACGGCAGTGTGAATATAGCCTTAGTCATTGGTCGGCTAAACTGATAGTTCATTGATGATTGTACCTGACAACGAGTAAACATCGAATTTGATAAATTGTAGACTAAGTTTACACTTGTGTCAGAAGTTTCCTTTACACTTTCCTAAAATTGAGTGTGTAATGGAAACTACGGACAAGTCTCCGTTCACCTTCCATTGACATCTATTATAAATCCATTACAATTCCGTAAAAATAGCAGAAAATAAAAAGCTGGCTGCTGCGCTATTTCATGGAAAGGGGAACGGAACACACTGAACATCAGTGCGAACTGAGCCTAATATGTGTGATCATTTTTATATTTCACCTCTAAAGCAGCAAACACACACAACGTCTAGTAACTGCTGACAAGTTAGGGGAACAATATGAGCAAATCTTTAATTCTGTATAAAGCGAAGAATTTCTAGAAGGACTTTTTTTGCACCTAAAACAGTCTCCCTTCAAAGTTTACCATTGTCTAGTTTTCTATGCCTATAAATTGTCACAGAACATTTTTCATCCCTCTGCAATTTGGAACCGGGGTATTGTAGTGTAACTATACTAACAAAAAAAATATATATAACACAACACGGACGAGCCAAGACACTGACGTAGATGTGTCTGCTATGTATGCGTGAGAAGCCTGACGTGTCCCTAAAACATGTTTCTGCAGATAAAATCCATAGGAAACGCTTTTCATATAGAAGGACAACTGCATGCATCACTGCCTCCTCTAGTAAGTGAGGAATAAGATATACAAATCCTTGTTGATTTAGGGATGTTGGTCTCGATGGGCAAGTAAATACAAAAACTTGAAAGGACATCTTCCATCAGGATAAGGGATTGTAAACCAAGAATATTTACATGCTGGTGTGTGCCCCCTCCGGCAAGATCTTTCTTTAAGCTTCCTATGCACTTGTTTTTAAGAATAAAAAGGGCTTTAACAATTCTGCAAATGTGCCTAAGGGGCTCCAAGTTCCATTAACACCTATGGAGCCCAGAGCCCCTCAGGTGGCTCATTTGCATAATTTTAAAAGCCTTTTCACGGAAAAACCAGGGCAGAAGAAGCTAAAGGAAGAGCAGATCCTGACAGAGGGGGCACACACCAGTAAGTTTACAATCCTACTGGTGGTAGATGTCCTTTAAGAATTCAATCATATGGAGAAGGAGGGGACAAAAATGATGGATCACATGCTGGATACATGGCGTGCTCAAGTTATTTTATGAATCTATGCAGACGTTCGTTTGCATGGAGGATAGAATTTGCACCAATCTGAGAATTTGGTTGATTTTCATTTAATGTGTACTGGGGTCTTTAGACAAAAGAGTTTGGAAACCTGAATAGACAGGAAATCAATATCAGTCTAATGGAAAACCCCCTCGAAATGTTCAACCGGAGTCATTATTCTGGTCACTTTTCAGAATGATAAAAGTGATTGTATAGGTCCACATATGCTGTAAATATCCAGCACAAAAATATTATACTTGTTTGCATTTAAAAATAATAAAGGTGTACTTACCTCCTCCAGCGGTGCTGCTGTCCTCCGCCACTACGTCTCATCTGTGCGCCGGTTTGTATACAAGCGTGCACAGGGTGCTTACAATGCTGAGAGATAGGGACGGATGAGAGGAGGCGGCCACATCGGGGACCGGAAGCTCCCTGTGTTTGTAAACAAACAGGGGCACGCATCAAACGGACCGTGGCACGGGACATTGGCGGCGCCGGAGGAGGTAAATACATGTTTGTTACTTTTAAATAGCCGGCCATAAGTAAATTTGTATACCCGGATAACCCCTTTAAAAGGACATCAGGATAAAAGATTGTAAACCAAGCACAGTGACATACTGGTGTGTGCCCCTCTGTCAGGTTCAGCTCTTCTTGTAGCTTCATATGCCCTTGTTTTTAAGAAATAAAGGTATCAAAAATTATACAAATTAGCCTGATGGGCTCCAGGGTCCATTGACATCTATTTCTTAAAAACAAATGCATAAGGGGGGCAGAGGGGGCGCACACTAGTAGGTCACTGTGCCTGGTTTACAATCCTTCATCCCTTTAAATCTGCCTGGCCAATCATAACCATGGCTAGTTGCATCCATCTGCCGAAATGGCTTTTTGGCCGCCAATATGTCCAGGTCACACAGGTGAACACGTACTTTTACGTCCGGTCTGCTGATCTCTGCTTTTGAATTAAAAGAGGAAAGGATAAAGACCACTAAAAATTGGATTAGAAATGGAGTCCAATAGTCAATGCATCATTCCATGATATGTGTATTATACAGAATATCTCAATACAGGCAGTCCCTGACTTACAGGGGAAAATGAAACGGTCACATGGGGGACAAAATGGTCTAGAGTTTTAACTTGCACTAAAAAAATAAATAAATCTTGTTCATAACCCGGGGACTGCCTGCATTCAAGCCTTTCCAGATATGTGAATGATTGTACACCTCTCTATTTATCAGCAAGTTTTAGAATAATCTCTCCCGATATCTTTTGCTTCTGTCCATTGAGAAGACTTGGCCGTGCTGATATTCTCACTGATGTTCGCCATTACCAATTCATCGTTAAATTCTTGAAAGGTTGGGATCTTGGACGTGCGGGCACTTTACTTACTGCGACTCTTGGCAGAAGAGCTACTAACAAATGAGTCATAGCTGGAAAGTAATTATTAACAGTGCAGTAAAAAGCCATTTGGACAGTCTAAGGTTTCATACACAGATGCATGGAAGGAATATACCGTATGAGGGCCAAATATATTCTGCTACAGGAGACGGAATTACAACCATAAAGATAGACTGTGAATATAACTGGCAAAAGTTACATAGCAGATAGAGGACATGATAATGACAGATGATAAAGATAATTTATAGCAGATTTAGCACCTTGATCATTCCAAAAATCAGATAATCGCAGTACACAGAGAACTGGACCAGAAGTCCAGCTCTACTATCAATGTAATTGTCTACACCTCAGGGTATAGGAGCCAATATAAAGTTTCTGGCACTGACCTCTACATAGAGAATAAAAAGGGGACCAATAAAACTATGGCCTAGATCACAGACGTGTTCATCTTCCATCAATAAGAGGAAGAAAAAAGTCCAATGGATCCTTTAATATGTCTATTGATTTCAATTTACTTTTTATGGCTCCTATTAGTTTCGTAAACAGAAATGGATATGGACACTAATGGAAGCCACTTAGAAGTCCAATGACATCAATTGCCTCTGTAACATATCGATTAGACTTTCACAATCACTTTAGTAACGGAACATAATAATGGAGGTCCAAATGCAGGTGTGAAATGGGCCCAATTTTCTTTTTTGTTGGAGAAATATTACACAAAATATTTTTCTAACGGGAGAAAATCATAACAAAACTTAAAGGGGGTTTCTTACAATGGACAATTATTGGCTAGATACAATACAAAAAATGTATCAGGTTGCTGAAGCTCAATAGTTGGAAACCCCAAAGATTATTACAATGGGGGTCCTAAGCCCTTCAGTCCTCCAAATTGTGTGATCGTATTGAAGAGGAGTGAGCATGTCATTCTATGTAATGTCTAAGGGACTGACTGGAACAGCTGAGCATTTTACTTGATCATCTCTTTAAGTGTCATAGATTTTCAATAGCAATGAAAAGCAGATGTTTGTCCAACACTCCATCCATCTCCTCCGTTGAATCCCTCATTTTCAGGAGTCTCAATCCGCCAATTATAAGAGGCTTTTCACATATCCAACATCCATTTTGGGACAACCTCTTCAAGTGCTATAAATAAAATGGTAAGTCCCAAGACAACACTGAGCAGGGACAGAACACTACAAATCCCAGCATACCCTGCTTGCTGGATCATAATTCCTGATCAAATACATCGGCTCCAATGAATCCATACATATTCTTAACCACGGATCGCTCTAGTTCCAAAGAAAGAAAAGGACTAATAGCTGTAAAGTGAAAAGCAACCTGCAAAGTAAGCACTAACATCTTCTTGCTGTGCACACAAGATTATACTACCCATCATTTCATGCATCAGCCACTGCACATAGTAAATAGTGTTTTATTCACTGGTCAATGCATCGTAAGCTACAGGACACACACAGTGCATACAGCCAACAAATATAGTAACATACTGCATTATGGAAAATGTATAAATCTTAGCTGAAATGAAAGTGAATATTCCCAAAATACATCAACACTTTTACCCTAATATTCTAAAAGAAACTGTACTTCTGATTACATGAAAACCCCCAATACAGTATTCAATATATTTTATCAGACATGTTTTTTCTATAACAGTATACCTTATCGCACAAATGTATAAAGTGGCTTGTAGTTTATAGGAATATTTTTGTATTTTGAAGAGGAGTCATTCAAAAGGCATATGTGATATGCGATCGCCTCTGTCCCCAAAAATGTTCTGTCCCATTAAAAACATTCATCCACCCGTTCAATAGACACAGCCCCTAGAAGTTTACAAATGAGTTATCTCATACTAGCAATGGGGTGCTAGCTTTATTTTGCTATAATATTTGTTGCAAATTTGTAAAAAGCTGCTTTTTGTAAGTCGCCTATTCTACTACACAAGCTACCAACATCTGCAGTGAAGGTGCAAATACGTGAAAAGGATTTGTAAACTCCAATTGTCACGGAAACCAAAAAAATTGTCTGGTGCTACAATTATAAAATATACAGTTCCGACTTACATACAAATTCAACTTAAGAACCTATCTTGTACGTAACCCGGGGACTGCTTTTATTGCAATAACATGTAATATTATATATACATAAGTACAGGCGTTCCCCTACTTAAGAACACTCGAATTACATACGACCCCTAGTTACAAACGGACCTCTGGATATTGGTAATTTATTCTACTTTAGTCCTAGGCTACAATAAACAGCTGTAACAGTTATCACAGGTGTCTGTAATGAAGCTTTATTATTAATCCTGGTTCTTATGACAACCCAACATTTTTAAAATCCAATTGTCACAGAGACCAAAAAAGTTCTGGCTGCGATTACAATGATAAAATATACAGTTCTGACTTACATACAAATTCAGCTTAAGAACAAACCTACAGAACCTATCTTGTATGTAACCCGGGGACTGCCTGTGCTGGGGAACATTTACTATGGCTTGACCGCTGGTTTTCTGGCGGATGAGGCACATAAAGAATGCATTTCCAGAGCGGTTTGCAGCCTCTTTGTAAGGCCTCATGCACACGTTTGCGGTAGTAGACATCTGTTGTGAAACGCAAGTCGACGGAGCTACGAGTGTTTATGGCAGCCGTGAGTTAGCTGCCCGTTTCGTGGCTAGCTCACTGCTGGCATAATGCGGACGCGTGCCTGGGGCCTAATACTGTGTGGGTGTGATGAGGAGAATAAGCGCAAGTCTTATTAAATTTCCCCTATTGTGTCCATGATCCATGGGGCTATATTCACTGCACTAGCTATATTATTAGTCCAGAGAAATTGCTGCATTATAGACCAATCTGACGTTGCTCTGTTGTATCTGGTGACCTACAGTGAACAAGTAGATCAACTATAGTTTGGGCCTGATGAAAACTTTACCCTTCAAGAAACAGGATTTGGCTTTGAATCAAAATATGCACTGTGCAATTCATGTCAATCATTTTACACTTCCAGAGACCATTTAAAGAATGGTTCATCTGTTCTTGAAAAACGTACATTTCCTAAAGGATTCCAGACACGTCAAGAGACTGAGGATAAATTAACAAGCAAAGTGGGCCATGAAATGGAAATACCTCAGGAACGAGTGACTGACATGTAAACCTACTTTCTATCGTCACTTGTCCTTATGCACGAAAACATGAATTAGTAGAACAAAAAAAAAAGGGGTCAGGAAAATGTCTCTCGCTAATGGCAAATTAATTAAAATTAATGAGTGTTGCTCATGCTGATTAAATCTCTACGAGTACAATTGGTCCAGATAGTCGCATATTAACAGAATAGATCTGCTCAGAAAATAGAGACCAATGTACCTCACCTGACCTCAGACTACAATGGAAGGTCTTCCGGAAAAACTAAAGGGAAAACCTCTGTTGACTCATGTAACATGTCAGCCTTTCCTACAGTCATGTTTCACCATCTTGGAGAAGACCATTAACTTCCTATATCAACCTTTGCACTCTTGAAAAGATGCCACTCTCTCGGGAATATGTCTCTTGCTCCCATCATTTCCAAGAAAAATCAATGTTTTCATTTCTCAACTCTACTGTCAAATGGGTGGAACCAAGCTGAAATCATGCTAATTTATTTCAGAACCTCCCCCTTTGTATCCAGGGACATTCAATGATGTAAATCACAGCAGAGTCATCAACTATAGTAAAGGTTGTATTCTAATATGGGCAGAGCTCGACCTCAATACTTAAAGGAAATCTATCATTTGTTTTTATGTATTGTGAACCAAACATACCTTGAGAATGCTGTAGCTACACTGATGCAGAAACATATATTATTTAATGCCTGAACCGAGTTTCTGCTCAAAAAACAATAATTAAATTAAAGACCTTGGGAAAACTGGGTGCCCTGGCTGCCTATATAAACGCATTACTTCCACATACATAGGAGCTTCCTGAACTGTCCAGACAGGATTAATCAACCTGAGCTGGATGACTCATACACAGCAGCTGGGGGACGGTGCAGTGATTACTTCTGCCTGTCAGGGACAACACAGAGATGACATATTCTCAGCTTATGCTGGGCAGGACAAGACTGGAGCAGTTCATAATTAGGGTTAGGAGAAGCGCCAAAGGAGCCAAAGAGCCTCATTATCATAATATTATAATTGTTTTTAAGCAAAACCACTTGGTTCAAGGATTAAACAAGATAAGTTTCTGCATCAGTGTCGCTACAGCATTCTCAAGGTATGTTTGATTCATAATGAATGAAATAAAATGATAGATTTCCTTTAACTCTCCATTTAAAAAACAATTTGCATCTCTCTGAAAAGTTGATCCCACCATGCTGGGACATGAAAGAAACATGATCATCCAGGTGTTAATCCGTTGGCATTCCACCAATAGAATGGTTTATTTGGGTAATTTGTGATGATAGGTTCCCTTTAAGTAGAGGATGACTGACATTCCCCAGACATAAATTGGTTTTGTTTTGGTATTGGACCGGAATCTATGGGTGGGCATAACTTTCTATGTAATGACACCCATGCTAACACCCATATGTTATTGTAGGTAACAACATGCCACAAGGATGACTAATACTCTAGCTTTACATTTCCATCTATTCTTTTATTGCCAGAAAAAAAACAACATGCTAAAAATGACTTTCTAGAATGGAAATTATTAAGTTTCATTAACAGACAAAACTAAGCCAGACAATTACATCGTACATTATCATAAACACAACTGAAGCGCCTTCTCCAGGGATGGAACCCAATTAAAATGTCAATTGCAGAGTTTCCAGTCACGGATGAACATGCAGGTGTTCAGCAGCCAAGAGGGAATCTTCGAGTGAAATTATAACATATTTACATGTGCGATTCTCATTGGTTTATAGATGACCTTTACACAGTCTGCAAAAAGACTTTACAAATGCTTTAAAATGCTTAATGTGGAAAATTTTGGGGAAAAAAAAAAAATACACAATAGGAAAAAAAAGAGAAAGTAAAGGTCAGTTTTGGACACTTCCCAGTAATCTGTATTAATGTCTCTTTCAATTCATGACATATGGGAACACACAGAACCTGGAGTGTCAAAAATTCTCCAATAAAACTGGATAAGAAGATTCTTCCGTCTGGTTTCCATCTTACGTATAAGCCGTACTGGTATCAGGATAATCTTGGTTATGATACAATTTCGTTTTACAATTATTTATGTTTGGAACTGGAAGATGCAAATAGAATACAGATAACATTGTTACATTTCTTAAAATGCTGTAACACAATCCCTACTTTATTATTTACTGTCATGTCATGGACTAAACTTTCCCCTAACCCCCATATTCCAGATGTGCCCCTGCACTATACAGATGGTTTAAATTGAACCCATATCACACATCTATAGGAAAGCTTAATTTGTTTCCTCCAATTTCCTATTAATCAGAGCTTTGTTAGTTACTTGGAATACATAACATGACATTTCTAGCCCTACCAAAACAATAACCTAACGTTGAACCCATCGTCTCCTTTAACGGATATGAAAACACAATCCTTTTTTAGGAAAACTATAATTCATTAAAGCGGCATGAGGGTGGACCAGGTCCATCAATAGGGGAGTTTATTGTGATAAATCATCATGTGGTATTTGCTATAGACTGCAAAAGATGAAGTTTATAGGGAAACTGATGAACATTTCGAAGCAAATGATACATTGGGGCACATTTACTTACCCGCTCCATGGAGTTCAAGGAAAGTGCATTGTCCGACGCTAATGTACTGGGCCCAATTCACCAAGATCGTGCGCCCCATTTTCCTGCATGTGTCGCTTCCCTACTCTGCTTCCTGGCGCATGTAAGTGCATAGTCTTGCGTCACAATTTGAAAGTTAAATCCAGCGCTCAGTCTGACACAGTTGGATGCCACCCAATTTGCGTTGCATGGAAGACAGCGCAGCTGCGGCAAAAAACGATCACGTGCGACACAATCCCAGCCCTTTCCCGGTGCAGACACCTTTGAAATACCCGTGAAAGCCGCACAAATCCCGAAAACAGCGCACAGTCCGCCGAAAGTGCAATTTGCGACCCTTAGTAAATAAGCTACATCGTGACAATTTCCATGTCATAAAATAGAAAAGAAAACAACGTGGAACCGGCACAACACGAATCACTTCACAGGGGTAAGGTGCCAAATTCTTCTTCTTTATTAGATTAAAAGTCAAACAACATGAGGAGACAAATCGGTTGACGCGTTTCGACGGTTCCCCGTCTTAATCTTAACCTGTCTGTTGTAAAAACACGCTCACCTTTATAGAGGATCAGCTGAATGAATAGGAGAGGGGAACGCCCTCTTTCCTGTGTGGTTGCCCGGGTCGAGCCGCGCCCCCGTAGTCACATGACAAATCACATGATCGGGAGTGAAGCTCGGCAACGGGACAACCACAGAGCTAAACAATGCTCGGACATCGGGCCGCGTCTTCAATACCTCGCGATCCGCTATTATCGGGTCAACGAGATCGGAAGAGCAATCCGGAAACCAAATAACATGTGAGTATGTACTTTAAAAGAAAACAATTATAGATTAAAAATTGTCACAGCTTGTTACTCGAATGTATATATACTAGCTAGACATACGATTCGACGTACTAGGGAACTAAAGAAATAAATTCCTATAAACTATCAAAGTGCTGCGTCCCATATTGCATGAGCCAAAAACTGAGGAAAAATTCTGTCACAAGGTTGTTGGGACGCAGCACTTTGATAGTTTATAGGAATTTATTTCTTTAGTTCCCTAGTACGTCGAATCGTATGTCTAGCTAGTATATATACATTCGAGTAACAAGCTGTGACAATTTTTAATCTATAATTGTTTTCTTTTAAAGTACATACTCACATGTTATTTGGTTTCCGGATTGCTCTTCCGATCTCGTTGACCCGATAATAGCGGATCGCGAGGTATTGAAGACGCGGCCCGATGTCCGAGCATTGTTTAGCTCTGTGGTTGTCCCGTTGCCGAGCTTCACTCCCGATCATGTGATTTGTCATGTGACTACGGGGGCGCGGCTCGACCCGGGCAACCACACAGGAAAGAGGGCGTTCCCCTCTCCTATTCATTCAGCTGATCCTCTATAAAGGTGAGCGTGTTTTTACAACAGACAGGTTAAGATTAAGACGGGGAACCGTCGAAACGCGTCAACCGATTTGTCTCCTCATGTTGTTTGACTTTTAATCTAATAAAGAAGAAGAATTTGGCACCTTACCCCTGTGAAGTGATTCGTGTTGTGCCGGTTCCACGTTGTTTTCACTTATGCTACATGGCTATGGCTTGCCTTTCCCGAGCACCAGGACACCGCCACAGTGAGAGTACGGCCAAGAAGGTCTGAAGGTTGGGTGAGCCGGCTTTATTTTTGTTACCCTTTGCTACTCTTAGTGGAGGTTGCAATACATATTTTTAAAATAGAAAAGAGGTTTAAATTAATGAAAGACTCCCCCTTGCCCTTTCCCAATTATATTGATGATTAGGACCGATGGACTTCTAGCACGCAAGCTGAAAACTGGTGACTGTGGAAGTGGCTTTCCGGGGAGAAAACAGAAGAGAGGGAAGTGCCTGGACAGCACCCTCGTGACCATCAGAAGACTAAGTGTCACAGTGTGGCCCATCATTTGGATATTTTCCACTGAAGCTATGATTTTGACAATCAGTTAATTGGACAAGGGAGAGTCTTTCATTAGTATTTGCAGCTAGTCCTTTTTTTTTTTTTCATGACCAGTGTCCTTTAAAAGGACCTTCCATAAAAATCTTATTATCCAAAGAACAGGTGATAATTATATGACCAGGGGGGTAAAACGAAATTGTGACTTTCATTCCATTCAATCCTATGGCAGTTATGAAGCAATTAACCTAGTCAACAATGTAACACGGGGGGGGGGGGAATAAATTAATTTTTTGTGGGGGGAGGGGGATAAAATATTAATGATAAAATGAAGCTTTCTGGACATCACCTCATTACATATACAAATACACAGTATATGTGTATTATTTGTGGTTTGAGCCCCCTTGCTTGTAACCCATCCCCAGGGACATGACAAATTGCCTTCTTCCTTCTCAATTTGCATCTGAGAAGGGCCAGCTCACCTGTAGTAAATGATTCCCTGGACGATTCCTTAATTCCTGGTTATAAAATGCTCCTTCCCCTACAGCTAGAGGACTTAAATGTTCCATAAACAGATATGGCTGATTTTTGTTCCTGCTATGCTGACCATCCAAAAGTACTATGGGTGAACCTTTGACCTGTACTTTGACTCCACTTGAACTTCACCTGTCCAGATCACGATACCAACAGGGTCACTTTGACCTTGGGCTACTCCCAATGATATTATCTATTTACAGTAGGTGGCACAACTGTTTCCAGAAGTCAAACCTTCCCATTGCAGCATGTGACAATCTAGACAGTAGATATTTTGGCCAGTAAAGCATGCCCTCTGATTTGTGTACATACATTTCAATTGCCTTACACTTCCAGCCAACCTCGAAGAACATCCCTCCATACAGTTGCAGATAAAGCCCCACACAAAATTTGAGGTTACAAATTTGAAACCACATTCGGAAACGTAACCAATTTCATTGTGTCTGTAATCTGCAGAAGAATCTACACAAAGCCGGCTTGTTCTCCGAGCTTCCAGGAAGGGGCTCAGGTTTCCTTTCCATTCAGCAGTGAACGTTTAAAGCGTATAGTTTCCCAGGGCTAAAGCCAAGCCCTCATTCTACCTGCTACCTTCTCACTCAGGAGATCCTGCAAAATTTCATCGCCGCAGGATATCAGATCTATCTCTTTCATTTCAGTAAATTATCCTGAAAAATGGGATTTGCACTTCAGGAAATATCAAATATATCATCTTGTGACGGGAAACATTCTACAATAATGTGTTCTACTTGTCAGGGTGAAGTTATGAATTATTTTTTAGACCAGTGATGGCGAACCTTTTAGAGACCAAGTGCCCAAACTATAACCGAAATCCACTTATTTACCATGAAGTGCCAACATGAAATTTTAAACAGTAACTTATTGCTACCTGTTCTTCCACATCTTTCAATTGTATTAGCCACCTGAGGCCACCAGTTCAAAGAAGGAGGGCAAATGCAGACTATCATTGTAGCTTCACTCCACGGTCTCTGTAAAGGAAGAATGGTCGGGTCCAGACCTCCAAAGACAATGCAGTTCTGTCAAAACCTTCTCACTTTTCCTGCAGTTCCAAACAGCCAACAAAGTGTCGAAAAGCACTGAGAGCAGCATCTCTTAATTCGCCTGGGACTGAAGGTAGATTCAGTGCTTGGTGAACTCTGTCCTGGGGTGATGGCCTGAGTGCCCATAGACAGGGCTCTGAGTGCCACCTCTGGCACCCGTGCCATAGGTTCGCCATCGCTGTTCTAGACCATCTACTGTGTGACTTCATCAAATTAACAAAGGAATTGCATGTCCATCATATTACAGACGTCCCTTATCCAGTTCAAACCTACATCAGAGCAATCAATTGGACAAACCTGTAATATTGTCCGAGCTAGTGAAGAGGCAGGTTTTGCCACCGTTGGGGCATGTATCCTTCTCTTTCCTCACTCCATATTAGCCCTAAAATCAGATTCTAATATAGCAATTACACTCATCATACAAGCATCAGGACTCATGGCGATCAGGTTTAGCAAAATAGCTTTAGCAGAATTGCTGGTTCTCTTGCCGTAGTAAGAAGAGGAGAATGTCAGGCCACGTGAGATCTACTTGTAACTATTTCTGCTACTGTTCATCTCCTGGTCAAGAAATAAAATCTTTCTGGAGAAAGTTATCAGTCAGTTTAAATGTTTAAGGATTCCTTACCCCATAGCCAAACAGCAGCTCCAAGATCCAAGGTCTGGGAGATATTATAGGTGGTCTTATAGCTGCAAAGTGATATTACGTCACACCTAGGGGCATCCATTCCTGGTGGGAACATTAAACGGGGGAGGGCTCAGTCCACAACAGGGGGGTTGGGGGCGGTGTCTCGGTCGAAAATGGCTGGAGGTGGGCGGCTATGTCCACAAAAAACTACTTTAAATGTTTCAATTTAAAACAATAATGTAAAGTCAATCAGATTCTACCAGCAATAATCTTATGGTGTCTTGTTGATCGTCTTATGATTTACATAATGGAATCATGGTAATAAATGTTACATATAACCAGTTATTTACTGTTAAAATGTAAGAGGTAATAACAAGTTATCCAATTAAAATTTTCATACTGTAGGAGTTACGAAAATTTTTAAAGGAGAATGGAAACGGGAATCACAAATTTTATTTTTGTACAATGGGGGTTGAATCACTTTATTTACCTTTAAATTTACAATTACCCATAATACGTATCTGTGCGGCGTATCTCACCTTTTTTTTCTACTGTATACATAGAAAAAAAACGAAATATATTTAAAACACATTACACATTCCTCCAAGATCCTAAAACTTTCACATACACACCTGTGCCTAAAGACTTTGGTTATGTTATCAGGGCTACCTGAGCTCCAGCTAAAGGGAATTTCCCTGTTAGCAGATGAAAGTTCCTGCACAAGGATCAGAACATCTACACACAACCCTTTATTTTGCCAACATCTTCTCACGTCACTCAGAGGTGACTGGTCACCTCCTAAGACATTTTAATAAAAGTGAAATAAGAATTTTGGATCATTTTTTCTAGTAATTCTAGTAATAATGTTATTTTTATATATTCTATATATGAATGAATACAGGAAGGTAGTACTGTTACTTTGTCAAAATGGTATATACCTATACAGCATCTAAAACATGTGATAGGACACATGTGAAACTGGAACGCATTTATACATTGCACACTGATCTGCTCCGATAAATATCTAGTGTTACAGGCAATGTATTTCCGGCTATGATATTATATTATTATATAGTGCCATCATATTCTGCAGTGTGGTACACAAATAAAATGAGACATTACAGGGCAATAACATTTTCAGATGAAATAACAGGAGTGAGGGCTCACAATACTGGGCTCAGTTACTACAAAAACACAAAAAGAAAAGTTCCAAGTTTTACAGCTGAATAACACATGTCCAGCACATTTCTCAGGGAGTAAATCATTAGGCGGCTGCACAAGGAAACAACAAGGCACAACACAAACACTCGCACCGACAAAAACCTCATCAGGTCCAACTTTAAAGGATTGCTTTTTCCCTCATTTCTTACGCCAGGACTGACTTTTTCCAACTCGATACACAATGAGTTGGAAAGATGTCAAGAAACCAGGCTTTTCATCTGTAAACTGAAATATGCAGATTAATGTTACCAATGGGTCAAACTGAGGCTTCTGATCCCTGGAGCAAAAGTGGTTATGATATCAAAACCATGACACATCATAGATATGACATTTTGGTCTCTATTTGAAACACCGGGAATCAGGTTCCATCCTAATCTTCTGCAGTCGCAATATATACAGTATATATTTCAGATATTTCACGAAAAATCTAAATTTCTTGCCGATTTTTGGTAACAAAGTTCTGAGACTGGGTGATCTTGGAAGCTTGACCATACTCCTGAAGGCCTGATGTGACCTGGGTAGACAGACCTCTTCTAGTGTTGGACTAGAGAAGAAGTTCCCAAGGAGTATCCACCAAGCACCACACCTTTAAGGACACCTCGGGGTAGAAGGCCCCAGGCCAATTCAGGGTTTCAAGAGGGCAGCTACTTTTTAAGAGCCTCCTCATCTAAGCAGAAAATCTGCTACAACCAGGACCAAACAGGACTAAACCCAATATATTGGTAATATTATCACAGCTAGCGACAAGGACAATGGGACATGTAGCCGTGCCTGAAACGGCTCCAGTCGGTTGTTGAGAAATATATATATTTCTATATATATTTAGAAATAAATCTGGCAATTTGACTTTTTGACAAAGTTGCTCATCTCAAGTTGTAGTCCCTTAAGATATAGGGTATGTATGCTATGATTAGAGGAGTGTGACTTCTGTAACCTTTACCGATTCTGGGAATTGCACCAACAAAGTCTGTGTCCAACCACTTTCTGAGCAGAGGAACCTTGGTCTATTCAAGTGAATCAGGCAGACAGCAGGAGACGGCTCCAAATCACCAAATCATGATAATACTGCAGTACTTGGTTTCTACAGAGCCAGGACTTCTACTCCCAGAAATACTAGAGGAACATGGTATTACTCACAATGAAAAGCCATTGCCTGACACACTGGGATTCTTTAATGTCAGTTTGGATAGAAGTAGGTCAGGTTTTATACTGAATGGCCATTTACAATAGAAACACTCTCCGTGACACAAAGCAGAACTGTCTGTAGTGTCAGGAGTAAAACCAGAGCACAAGAAAGTCTTACAATCCAGAGAAGAGACGCTTCCCTGGCTTATAACTCGTAATATTATAGTAAACAGTCTGTGGTAGACCCAAGCTACTTCATAAACGCAAGGTTACATGCCAAACCTCACAGGACATCGCACGTGCCAGGGCAAGGGGATTCCAAAATTGTGATGGGGAAGGTCCTAACACATGAACATTGGCAGAAGTCAAGTATATAAAAAACTTGCAGTGTCCATGATAAAGAGGGTGAAATATGAAGCTATGAGGAGGAATCTGGTCATGTGCAATATCTCCAAACCTAAAAGAATAAGTGGTTGATGGTTAATCTAGTCTTTTGGAAAGTCATATATAATACCCAGTATTTAGAGTTAGATACCTACCCAGGAATGTCTGCATTATCCATATGAACATAAAACAAACTTGTTGTGCATGGTGTACAGCTATTGGCACATGAGGTCAACTCAGATACTGATAACAGTAGAAAGAGGATTGCCCAAGCCACAAACTTGGCCAAGAACAGGACCTGTTCAGTCATAGACATGCATGTATGTGTATAAGGCCCATAGAAAGACACAAAATGCTTGGCGTTGTATGCTAGCCATTGAAACAATAGCTAACACATGTCCAAAAAAATAAGATTTTGTGTACGTATCCTTAGGTACTTCCCTCTGTACTATAATAACCCTACAAATTCTAGGAGAGCAGAGATTACCTTTCTTAAATAACCAGTGCAGAAAAATCACATCAGAATGAAAGACTTCACAATTCAACTAATATACAGGTTCCACTTAGTAGTGGATTATAATATGAGGGGTATGGGTGTTAGCCTGTGACCCAAACCTTCTAGGGGCCCATGGCCACCCAAACCACCCAACAAATTTTAGACTGAGATTTCTCCTATGAAATCCTCGAACATCTGTTCCTGCTCTCAATACACATGTACACAAGAGCCATTTCAGGACATTTGAAGGTCCTCCAAAAGGTCCTGAAACTGCAGATTGAAATTAGACAGAAAGGACACATCCTCCATTCTCCAAGAAGCTGGATTCTAGTACCATATGTAGGAAGTGATTTCCAGACTTGTAGGGGCTAAAATATTTTTACAGCCTGGGGTCCATGGCAGGCTTATCCGCCCCTGATGTCACTACCATACATATGCTAAATATGAGTAGCATAACAACATATATATATATATATATATATATATATATATATATATATATATATATATATATATATATATATATATATATATATATATATTAGTGTACCTATAACTATAGCGGGCCAATTACCTGAAATTGGGATTTGGTGGGTCATAGTTTTTTTTTATTATTTAGATAGCAGTGTTACATATGGAAAATATGGCCAACAATATCAGCCTGCATGACCCGAACATATAACCTGAAATGAACTGAAATTTAAGGTCCACTCATGTCCAGGAACCCATTTCTTTAAACTCATTATCCAGCAATTTTAAGTTATCCTTTCATGAGAATTGGGTTCCCTTGAACTCACAAATTAATGCAAGCATTTCGCTATATATGGGAATCCCAAAACTGTAAACAAAGAGACCAGCTACTCCCTTTATAGGAGGGTACAGAGGACCCCCAAATAATCCCCAGTTATACCCTATCCTATGAAATTATTGGAACACTCTTTTAAATAAACATTCTGGATGCTGTTTTTGGGAAATCATTGGAATGTTCTTGTACAGATCCTTCTAGGATTCCAGTGCAGCTATTACATTTAGGCACAGCAGCATCCGCACAGTACAACTAGAGGGGGTGAGTATAATGTATCTCGCACATCTCTAACACTAAATATAAAATGACACGAGCATCAGAAGGTTGTAAATTGTGGAGAAATCTTGCAGAGTAGAGGAGATTATTTTGAACCTTAGAATCAGCTGCTGGCAGAATGGGATAGAAGACGAGTGTAGAGAGTTCTGCTGAGCAACAGGGTCAAGCGATTTGACATCACCCTAACCTTTAACCCGCTGAAAAGAGCTTGGCCAGAGAAATAGCTACTATATATATAGTTAGACTATAGCTGGAGAGCAGCAGTGGAAGGAAACCCCATAAGTCTTTGATCCAAAAAGGGGAAATTACTAATCTTTGTGACCTTAGCACCTGTTGTTGGGCTAAGCATTTCTATAAGGTGGCATCCAAATTATTCTACCCTCCTCTAAATCAGAAACTCTAAAACACAAGTTGTTCTGTCGGCACCTTCCTCTAGGTTTAGAACCTAGTTGTGTTTACATCTTCTCAATGGGGTTGTATCATCACAGTAATGTCCCCCTGCGGTATACAGCCAGCCCATTCTGCCCCCCTGCGGTATACAGCCAGCCCATTCTGCCCCCCTGCGGTATACAGCCAGCCCATTCTGCCCCCTGCGGTATACAGCCAGCCCATTCTGCCCCCTGCGGTATGGGCTGACAGCCAGAATGGGCTGGCTGTATACTGCCGGGGGCAGATTGGGCTGGCTGTATACTGCAGTGGGCAGAATGGGCTGGCTGTATACCGCAGGGGGCAGAATGGGCTGGCTGTATACCGCAGGGGGCAGAATGGGCTGGCTGTATACCGCAGGGGGCAGAATGGGCTGGCTGTATACCGCAGGGGGCAGAATGGGCTGGCTGTATACTGCAGGGGGCAGAATGGGCTGGCTGTATACTACTTGGGGCTTGCTGGCTATATACTGGGAGGCTGTGACCAATGCATTTCTCGCCCTCGGCTTATACTCAAGTCAATAGGTTTTCCCAGTTTTGGTGGTAAAATTGGGGGTCTCGGTTTATACTCGAGTATATACGGTACCTTACTACTGGGTGTAACTACAAAGTGTTATTATTGTGCAGGGCTAAAGGAGCCTCTTTCTCACTGACTGTTCATAACATACTTTTATTTTTGGGGCCCCACTTTGTCCAAAACCGGCCCTAACCATAGGATTTAAACTATCGATGAAAACTTTATATCATTTTGTCAGTTACTAACAAGTTAATGGTTGGGTGTTTCTATGTATTAGTTAGGCACAGTTCACACGGTTGTTGGGGCTTTTTATTACACCTCCCCATTTAAGAACAGCGTAATGGAAACTAAAATTGAAAGGTCTTCAATTTAATTCCCCACAGACTTTATTGGACTTTCTAACACTTTCCATTACGCATCAGTTATTAATAGTGGGGGGAAAAAAAAAAAAAAAGGTAGACAAAATGGAACTTGCTGAACACAGGTGCTGAACTACATTTGTTACAATTGTCAATGACTGCTGAGACCAGTGAATGACTACAGTGATCATTGTAGGAAGTTAGTAAAGACTAGTGCAGAATTTAAGGTCACAATAGGTTTTTTTTCAATAGGTTCGTTTGGGAAATATTGGAAAACCTCTCTATTGGGTTTTAACAGAAATGTATTTATCCAATCAGACTACATAGAAATTGTAGAAATTGAAAATTCACTACCACATTCTTAGGGGTTAAAATTTTTTTACAGTAACTGTGGGGAGCTTTGATGTCCACTAAGTTTTTATTGTCAACATATTTAAAAAAAAAAATAAAAAAAAATAAAAAAATTGATACATGTAGAGGCGACATGCAAAAAGTACAATAAGGGTTGTGACATTCTAACACAAAAAAAAAAGAAGTAAAATAAAAGCTGATGACTCTGCTCCAGTGGCACCTCCTGACACTCCATCTCCGGTATCATCACATGACGGACTCTCCAATATCCAACAGCCAATCAATGGCCTCTAAAATCAGAGCACATCACTGCGTGACCTCAATAGTGATGCACAGAATTCACTACCAAGGCCAGTGACTCACTATAGTAGTAGCAGTAGTAGTAGTAGTAGTAACCAGCCACAAATAGCACATCATTTAACACTACGGGTAAGGGAGCTGCAGAAGCCAGCGCCAGGTCAGCAGTGCCGGAAGGAATCCCATATAACAGACAGTGAGTAAAAAAGCGAAAAGTTGTCATAAAAGGAATTAAAAAAGTATGGGCAGTGACGGCATGAACAGTTTATTGTGTAGCTAAAATAATAAGAAATAATAAATATCACATAAAAGAATTTCTCTATAATCCACATTCATGAGCAGCAGCTAATCTCTAGTCACACAGAGGAAGAACAGATACAGTAGGATAACGGAAACTACTTGGTGGGACAAGGATCCTCATCTGCCGTCCAACTATTTTAATAAGTCTGCTGTAGTAAAAACAATGCGGGACTAGTTTATTCCAGACAAGATGCTTGTGCTCATTTCCTACACATCACAATGTGGCTTCTGCGTGCGAGGAATGGACTCATCAAACCGCCTTGTGATACCCGGGATGTGCATCCAGTTTGTTTTCTAAAGAAATTCAATGTAAACTTTACCCACAACTACATGAGGAGTGTAAAAAGCCCCCGGGGGTTGTGGGAGAACACTGCTGCTCGCCTGACCCTACAGGACGGGAACGCTGCTCCATTAACTACAGAGAAGGTCACTTTTGTTTTCCATCAGCCGACCGTAATAAACACTGCGGAAAGATGATGAACACGATGCAGATAGAGAGGGACTGGTCTGGGCCATATGGGAAAAAGCGGCACATGCACGATTTGTAAATCTTCTACCAATTATGTGCACAGAAGACTAGTATACTATACACATGGGTGTATCCATTCTCACGTTACCCTATTACCACCAGTGTAAGGAAGTAATACAAGAATGTCCTGCAACAGCCGCTGCGGCCTGTTCTGTCCCTGACCTCAGGGCAGAGGTCCTGATGTGACTCTCCAAGGCCCAAAAAGCCACAAGTGGCGGCCGTGATGAAAGGTTTGTTGTCACAATTTATGGAGACCTTGACATTTTACACCACCAGATGTACTAACAAGATGGAAGAGTGTCTACCACACACGTTCTACTTGTACATTTCTCTGATGAAGCCAAGATGTACATGTGCCAGGGTCACCAGACTAAGCATCAGGATATTTCTACGTTTTTGTGGGGTCTAACATAGAACATATGGGCAGGTTTGGGACACAAAAGGACTGGTGACCGTGAATCAAGGGAACAGAGGGAATGGGGAGACATCTTTGGTGGTTTAACACTAAATAACGTGTTGGTATTTTGGGGTCTCAAAATGTGCTGACAGGGAGGGGACAAAAGGAATGGGGAGATTGTGGAAATAGCCGTAGAAGATAATGGTCCTGCTAGTTTTAGGAGAGTTCCTGGGCAGGGAAGATGACTATACCGTATTTTTCGGACTATAAGTCCAGTGCGCCTTATATATGAACCGTACTTACAGACAGCTGCCTTGAACTGTGCACAGGTCTGCCACCTGCTGGCGATTCATCCTTATTATCAGGTGCGCCTTATACTCTGGTGCGCCTTATATATGAACCTAGACGTTTTAACAGGCATTTATTGATGGTGTGCCTTATACTCCGGTGCGCCTTATAGTCCGAAAAATACTGTATGTCGTTGTTATAACAGGAACATATTGGTATATATACACAATAAGATGTTGGTATTGTGGGGTCTCAGACAGATGCTGAGAGATTCCAAGAAAATGATAACCTCCGTTAAAATTCAGGTCCCCCAAATGGTGAAAACACCCATGAAATTATTATTTAAAGTGATTTTCCAGCTTATTGATGACCTAGCCATCCACTTGACTATGAGATGAGAAGTAGTAACACAGCATGGCCACTACATAGGGAACAGAGCTATTCTGATATTGTCAACTTTCACCTTTAGAACCTGAAAATTATCATTAAATTTAGTCTCCACAGAGGATTTGGAGCTATGTTTAAGATAAATGGAGATCTGGGGCCCTAATAACATATTAAGAAATTATTAGACATGGACTGTTGGACCTAAAAACAGCACAAAAATCAAAGATAAAAGCTGTACACAAAAAAAAAAAAAAAAAGGAATTGCCTTGTATGCAAACTTGTAGGATCTACAGAAGTGTCCTGTGATCTCCACCTACTCACCAGCCATACTCATTAGTTAAGAAAACACTTTCCGCCAGTTGTTTTTGTTATGAGATGTAGCAACATCATAAACCCAATACCTTTCACCACATGAAAGAGCTACCGTTCCCACACAGCGCTGTGCCACCCATACAGCTGTACAAGTCCTTGGAGACCTCCAGCTAAAACCACGTATAGATGATTAATTGCCTCTCTCCGAATAATCATCCATCCTGACTCTATGCCATAAATATGTTATCGCCTACACAATCTACATATGATGTCATCAGATATAGTAGCATTGTAATCCTGCAGCGTATAGATGTAAAGAGTATATACCAGCAGGGGTATTATGGAGAAAGTAGTGCAGTTTATGGCTTAATATGAGGATGAGCTCAATATGTGATGTTATAGATGGTTATAAATCCACTGCAGCGCTACATTGTATATCACATATCAAAGTGTAGTACAGCTCAAAACAACCCACGTATGATAGATGGCAAATTACACAAAGTCATCTATGGGGTCTTGCTGTACACCTGTAGGCCTCATATTTGATTACAGAGGCATACATAGGATTTAACAAATAATACTATGTAATGGTCACCCAAAAGTTTTGCACCTTTTGGAAAAACATATAAAAGTATAACCTTTATATGTATAAATGTATATATGTTAATCTGCTCAGCTCCTCCTGCTCTATAACATGCTTCCTGTAGATAGGACACTATGTACATTTTGCTTAGCTCATTCTACTCTATAACATGCTGCCTGCAGATAGGACACTATGTACACTCAGCTCCGCTCCCTGCATTTAGGATACGATGTACAATCTGCTCAGCTCATTCTACTCTATAACATGCTGCCTGCAATTAGGACAATATATACAATCTGCTCAGCTCATCCTGCTCTATAACATGCTATGAGCAGTTAGGACACTATGTACATTCTGCTTAGCTCATTCTGCTCTATAACATGCTGCCTGCAGTTAGGACACTATATTCAACCTGCTCAGCTCCTCCTGCTCTATAACATGCTGCATGCAGTTAGGACACTATATACAACCTGCTCAGCTCCTCCTGCTCTATAAGATGTATGTTCCTCCTTCTATAGAACATACCACCAGCAGATTGTACAGTGTCTAAACTGTCCAGCTATTCTATTCCTTCTTCCCGTTAAACCAGAAATGAATGTGCCCGAATTAACAAAAACATCTATCATTATTTTTCTCTGTGTGAATGTATCCTAAGTCTTATGTCCATAGGACCTGCCTGCGCATATGCACATCACAGGGAGTCATTCCTTAGTAAACTTCTAGTACCTGGATTGCTTCCTCTACATGTGAGAGCAGGTTATTGGGGAAACAAAATCCCGCTCAGTTGCAGCTGAAAATCCACCAGCGCTGTCAACAGTATGTTCTATAAATGGGAAAAGAAAATGGGGAACCAAGGTACTGACAGCTGTCAGAATAGCAGCCCATTGACATATACAGGTGCTGAAGGACCAGTTAAATAGATTGAGTTTTAGAGGGGTTCAGGATTTGAAGAAATCTTTTTACAAGTAGAGAATGGACTCAATTTTCAACCCCCCTGGGTTACTAAAGCCAGGCCCGACGCCAGCACTGGGCATACCCGGGCAAGTGCTGGGGCCCAAATAAGGCTAAGGGGCCTAGTGAGGCTGTGTCGCCCAGGGGCCTACTGAAACCTGGATCCGACCCTGACTAAAACATCACAGTTGTGGTGGTACCCATTAAATCTGACTCCATGTACATCATTGACATGGCCGCTGTGGCTAGTGACTGCTTTTCATGATATTGATGACCTGACACCTGGAACCACAGTGATCAGCATTTTTAAGTGGTCGCTCAACTCAATTAAACACATGACATGGACTCTTTGTAGCAGCCAGTCCAGTTCAAGTTAATAAGGCCCATACTACAATACCAAGCACAACACGGTCATCTGATAATAACAGCCATTTTTTCCCTATTTTTTTTTTTTTATTTTAGACAATTTGTTGCTCTTGCACTTCCCCTGGAAACCCCCTTAAAGTTTGACAAACGTACATTAAACTGAAAAGCCAGAAACCGAGGTCCGATGCTTGGGTCTGTCAGGAGACAAATTGAGACGCTAAACCAAACAGGTTGAGTGCCCCAAATTGCTCTACTGTAGATCATCTCTGCGATAGTTATTACCAACACTATGCCAAGAAGGGCACCAAATCAATCTCTGGTGAAAAAGGGGTCTGAACAGAGACGTCTGGGTGGTCAACGACAGCTTCATTTATTGACTGTGCAGGTGTTGGAAGCTTTGGACAAGTATAGAGTTTGTTTTTACGGTGGCCGGGACAGAGATGGTATAGGGTAATTGGGACATTAAACCACTGGTTGAAGCTCCCTTTAAAGTTGCTGCCAAAATGCTCCATCTTACTTTATCTCTCCTTTCCCACTGCACAAGTTTTTTGGGATGATAACTTTCAATTACATATCAGTAAGAATAATGTAACATCCAGATCCTGGCGATTCCACTCATTATTCCATGGCATGCGTGACTGTAAACATCTCTTCTAAACAAGGCAAATGATATAAGTGGCTTCTCTTCTCGGCTTCCTGACACATGTGAAGTATCGTTACATCTCTTCTGCAGACTATACATTGGAGCTTGTTATCTAAACATCATTGATTACATGTATATACAGATTCGGGCTGCCACTTGTAAAGCTCAGTGTTTGGCCTTGTTCATACGTAGGGGGGAATAAGATGTGAAGTTGACGTGTCCTCCGACCTGCTGACCGGCACCACAACACCACCTCCCCAGGGAGCTCTCCGGCCATTGTCTCGCCTCAGTCTACAGGAACTGCACTGTAAGTTAGGCTCTAAACTTAGATGACCAAAGCTCACTGTAACTTTCCCAGGCACACCCTGACTATGAAGTCATCACAACAGAACTATTTTCCATCCAAAAGCATGATTTCATTCTATACCAACACCATTGGATAGTAGAGATAACAAATGTGTTATATCTGATGAACTTATAAATTTACAGAAATTAGATTTATGCAAACAGTTTTTGTTGTCGAAAGCAACCGGGAAGAGCACAACTCTAAATTTCTTAAGGAACTCTTAAAGGAAATTTACCACCAGGATCAGGGATTGTAATCCAAGCACACTGACATACTGGTGTGCACCTCTCTGTCAGGATCCGCTCTTCTTTTAGTTTCTTATGCCATTCATTTTCAAAAAGAGGCTTTAAAAATTATGCAAATAAAGCCTCCAGGCCTAATAAACAGCTATAGAGCCCCTCAAGCTCATTTACATATTGTTTTAAAGCCTTTTTTTTGTAAAACCAAGGGCATTACAAGCTAAAAAAAAGAGCAGATCCCACCAGAGGGTACACACTAGTATGTAAGTGTGCTGGGTTTACAATTCTTCATCCTGGTGGTAGTTTTCCTTTAAAATAAAAGCTAAACTGCAACTGGTTTCTATGGGTAACAAACACCTTACAAAAACCGGCCCCACAGTCTGATTGAACAACGGTCTTTCTTGTGTCTGATAATAGATGGAATACAAAACAGTCAGTGACAGTAACTAGTCATGTCTAGCCACACAAAAGACTTATTGTTCAATATGAAACTTTGTGATGGGAAGAGACAACGATAATAACTGTGTATATTGTTCCAGAATTATTGGCCAACATCTGCCGAAATCTCTGATTGCAAAAAATAGGTCTAATGATAATACTATGTGTGTTTTGGCAACTTACGAGCCTTTCCATTAAACAGCAAAAAAAAAACTGAAAATGGTTACCAATGTTTCCTTGTTGGGCAAGGAAGTCCAGCTTCTATTCCCAATAATGGACACGGCCTAGCACTATATGGCTTTTATTGCAAATAAAGACTGCTCTCTGACCAAGAAATAATTACAAGTCAGTCCAACCGGAAGAAAATAGAACTGGCACTTCTCATAAACTCAGGTGTTACCTTAGAAAAACACAGTCATCCACGATACATATGGGAACGGCTGTGCATCGGGGATGATGGGGACTGCGGTGGTCCACTGAGGAGTACAGAATTAATGCAGGAGAGAAAGACTCTCTTACTGATCTGTAGCTTGCTATGCATTGTAAGGAAAGGTTCACATCACATCCATTTCCCTCCATTGTAAGGATATGTCAGGTGTCACAGTTCAGTCTACACTTTTTCATCCAGTGGTCCTTGGGAGGTGCAACAAATACAGAAAAGACAGAGGCAAAAAGGATGCATCCGTCTGCTAATATAGTCTATTGACGCATCTATTGTCGGGAGCTTTCCTGCCGTACACACAATAATTATAATGTGAACCCAATCTAGCACATGAGAGTTACTGAAGCCAACTGGGCCTCAATCATCAGTGAAAAACAGGTAAAAAAAACAATTCTCTTTAGCCCAAACTATATCAAGTATATTTTTTAGATACATTAATGTAGAACTGCACCACTTGCCTTGTATCAGCTACAAGTATATCCAATTAGTCAGGAGGAAATTACCGCCTTTGTCAGAAGAAATCAGCAGATGGAAAGTCAATCTGACAATCACAGCAAACTGGAGGAGGCGTGAATGTGTATCCTGTATAATAAAAACTTGCAAGGAAGAAAAAAAAAGTCTGCTTGGCTTACAAGGCATTACTTAGCATCCCCGCTTGTAGGGACTAATGATGATGTGCCTATGGGTGAAGGACCTGTTTCCCAATGGTTGGGGGGAGAGGCAGTTCCTCTGTAGCCACCCCAGGGGACAAGTACCTAGTCATAACATATCTTTATTTCTGTAAAACCTATTTACACAAAAAAAACTCTTTAGCGCGTATGTACTATGCCCTGTGAGGGCTGCGGGAGTGCTAAAAATGGGTCTCCAGGTGACAGGTTCCCTTTAAAGTATTATATTGCTGGATGATAATATCCAGGAACCCATAAATGTATGGTCTATATCAGGGGTCAGGAACCTTTTTGGCTGAGAGAGCCATAAGCGCCATATATTTTAAAATATAATTCTGCGAGAGCCGTACAATATGCTTAAAGGGACACTGACAGAACAATGGCTCCAGCAGTCATTAGTACAGCAAGGAGTGTTCCTCCCCCCCCCCGTACTAAGCTTCCATTGGACCAAAACAATTGTAATTCCATGTAAAATAAAAAATAGATAATTTACATTCGAGCTTGTCCCAATACAGACCCCAACCGCTGCAGAACATCCCCATACATTAGCCAACCAATGCAGAACATCCCTATACAGACGCCAACTGCTGCAGAACATCCCCATTCAGACGCCAACCAATGCAGAACATCCTTATACAGACGCCAACCAATGCAGAACATCCCTATACAGACGCCAACCAATGCAGAACATCCCTATACAGATGCCAACCGCTGCAGAACATCCCTATACAGACGCCAACCAATGCAGAACATCCTTATACAGACGCCAACCGCCGCAGAACATCCCTATACAGACGCCAACCGCAGCAGAACATCCCTATACAGACGCCAACCGCAGCAGAACATCCCTATACAGACGCCAACCGCAGCAGAACATCCCTATACAGACGCCAACCAATGCAGAACATCCTTATACAGACGCCAACCAATGCAGAACATCCTTATACAGACGCCAACCAATGCAGAACATCCCAATACAGACACCAACCGCTGCAGAACATCCCTATACAGACGCCAACCAATGCAGAACATCCCTATACAGACGCCAACCGCTGCAGAACATCCCTATACAGACGCCAACCAATGCAGAACATCCCTATACAGACGCCAACCGCTGCAGAACATCCCCATACAGACGCCAACCAAAGCAGAACATCCCTATACAGACGCCAACCAATGCAGAACATCCCTATACAGACGCCAACCAATGCAGAACATCCCTATACAGACGCCAACCGCTGCAGAACATCCCTATACAGACGCCAACCGCTGCAGAACATCCCTATACAGACGCCAACCAATGCAGAACATCCTTATACAGACGCCAACCAATGCAGAACATCATTATACAGACGCCAACCAATGCAGAACATCATTATACAGATGCCAACCAATGCAGAACATCCTAATACAGACGCCAACATGTGTCTAAGCTGCTGCATAACCTCACATTAATGTAGAAATGCAGTGGTGGGGGAAGATATGTGAGGATGATGCAGAGGGGTCTCAGGAGAGCTTCATAGCTGCACACAGGACACTAAGGGGTTAAGGCAGAGTGTGAGGAGACACTGGGGGGAGGGAGCACTTATCTCTGGCTGATCCTGGCTGCTGAATCCTTCTCCTCAGGTGCTGGATGTCTCCTCAGTATGCAGCTCTCTGGTCTCCTCTGTCTGAATCTCCCGCGCTGCTACATCCAGCCCCGGGATTGGCTGCAGGCAGGCAGTCTCCTCCCCTCCCTCTCACACACGGAGGAGACTGCTGCAGGGAAGGAGAGGGAGGCGCCGCCCTTGAATTAACCCCGCGGACCCTGCGCTGCTCTGCTGAATACATCCAGGGGCATAACTACAGCCGGGGGCACAACAGCCTGGTCTTGGCAGGCATATTAGCAGTTGCTGCGGCTGTAGTTAAGCCCCTGGATAGGAGCCCCGGCTGCGAGCCAGATGCGAGCCAGATGCGGCCATCAAAAGAGCCATATCTGGCTCGCGAGCCATAGGTTCCCGACCCCTGGTCTATATAGTATTCTGTACATAGAGTCAGCGATTATTTCATGTTTGATCATCTCAGGTGCCTCAGCAGACCATGGATTTACAAAGATCACATGCACAACGCTGTCAGACACCATACAGACGTGCATAATATCTCTGATTGGCAGATAAGGGTATCTTGCAATTTACAGGATCCAAGAGGATAGTTATTGCAGATAATGTCCAAAAAAACTATACCCCATGTTCACATCTGAGCTGCTTGTGCATGCAAAGTTTTTTTTAAAGATATTGATAGAAGTGTCTGTAGGATTCAACAGGGTAACCTACAGTATATACCAAAATCTTCTTAGTACACTATTATTATTATTTATGGAGCACCATTAGTTACATGATGCTGTAAAATCAGTAAGGGGTTCACATACATTTGGGTAGAGAGTATGGGGGAAGCACGGGAGAAGTCCTGGATATGGTTGTGAGAAGAGCGGATGGTAATGAGTGAAGCTGAAGGTCCTGTGAGGAATAGAGATTACGCGTCGGGCGGTATTGGCGGATCACTTCAGAGATATATAGCGGGGACAAGGCAATAAAAGACAACATTCACATCATGTTGTGCACTCAGGCCCAATCCATTACTACATAACCACATCATTCAGATGTATTTTGTATCAAATTACTTCATTGAAAAAGATAATAGAATGTAAAACAAAATGTTCTACTTAAAGGAAACCTACCACTTAAAAGTGGTATGTTTATACACACATACATGGCACCAGCTCTTATAACTCGGCGCACCGCACTTGGGCTCGGCGCACTATGCGCGCGCCCGTGCGTGCGCCGGATTCTGAAGTGCAGGAGAGCCGGTGACGTCACCGAGCTCTCCAGCACACGCGCGCCTGTGCAACTTAGCATGGGGAAACATATAATTCTAAGATAGGGGCTTTGTTCCCTTAACAAAAATATGCTCTGGCACCAGCTCACCCTGAGCTGGTGCCATGTATGTGTGTATAAACCTACCACTTTTAAGTGGTAGGTTTCCTTTAACCCCTTAACGCTCTGCGCCGTAGCTCTACGGCACAGAGGTATAAGGGATGTATGAAGAGGGCTCACGGGCTGAGTCCTCTTCATACAAAGGTGGGGGTTTTTGCATAATGCATAAAACCCCCACCGCTAATAACCGCGGTCGGTGCTAGCACCGATCGCGGCTATTAACCCCCCCGTTACCGCCGGCAAAGTCGCCGGCGACATTTAAAAGACGGCGGCGCGCGGGCGCCGCCATCTTTTTTTCGATCGCCACGCCCCCGAACGTCATCGGGGGGTGGCGATCGGTTGCCATGGTAGCCTCGTGTCTTCTTTTGACACGAGGCTATCTGGCAGCTGCAGATTCGTTACAATGAGCCAGTGGCTCATTGTAATGAATGTGCTGCAAAAATGCCATATATTGCAATACAGAAGTATTGCAGTATATGGTAGCAGCGATCTGACCATCTAGGGTTAATGTACCCTAGATGGTCTAAAAGATAGTGAAAGAAAAAAAAAAAGTTTAAAAAATAAAAAAAATTAATAAAATATTAAAAGTTCAAATCACCCCCCTTTCCCTAGAACGGATATAAAACATAATAAACAGTAAAAATCACAAACATATTAGGTATCGCCGCGTCCCAAAATGCCCGATCTATCAAAATATAAAAACGGTTACAGGCGGCGGTGACCTCCGATCCGAGGTGGGAAATGGCGCCCAAATGTCCAAAATGCGACTTTTACACCTTTTTACACAACATAAAAAATGAAATAAAAAATTATCAAAATGTCGCACAGACCTCAAAATGGTAGCAATGAAAACGTCGCCTCATTTCGCAAAAAATGACCCCTCTCACATCTCCGTGCGCCACAGTATGAAAAAGTTATTAGCGTCAGAAGATGGCAAAAAATTTTTTTTCTTTTTTGTACACATTCGTTTAATTTTTGAAAATGTATTAAAACACAATAAAACCTATATAAATTTGGTATCACCGCGATCGCACCGAACCAAAGAATAAAGTAGGTGTGTTATTTGGAGCGAAGAGTGAAAGTCGTAAAAACTGAGCCCACAAGAACGTGACACGTGCGTTTTTTTTTCAATTTTTCCACATTTGGAATTTTTTTTCAGCTTCGCAGTACACGGCATGTTAAAATAAATAACATTACGGGAAAGTAAAATTTGTTACGCACAAAATAATCCCTCACACAGGTCTTTACACGGAAAAATGAAAAGTTTTTGAAGTTGGAGAGCGAGAAATGAGCCCAAAAACCCTCCGTCCTTAAGGGGTTAAAGGGAACCTACCACCACGATTCTACCTATAAAAGGTAGAACGGGTGGTAGGTGGATGTATGGGACATGAGGATAGCACTTTTTAGAGCTAATCCTCACGTCCCCGCTATCTTTTTGAAAACTTTATTGCCCTAATATGTACCATTACCATAGACAAAGGTTCTTTACTGTAAGAGCAGTGAGGCTATGGAACTCTCTGCCGCAGGAGGTTGTTATGGCGGACTCTATGTACATGTTCAAGAGAGGCCTGGATGACTTTCTGGAGAGCAAAAATATCACGGGTTATGGGGATAAAACATTTAATTAATTATAAAAGGTTGGACTTGAGTCTTTTTCCCCCCTTATATACAATGAAACTTCAATTGGTGTTCGCAGAAGAAGTCTGTGCATTATGTTTGGAAATGCAACGCAAACGCCCATGTGAGAGCGGCCGCAAGCAAGCTTTCAGGTCTAAATGCATCCACATTTGGGAGTATCTCCTCCCTATGAGCTTGAATTGCAATTCAAAACGCTAAATTATTGCAAAGTGTGAACCTTGTCTAACAAAGAGAAACCTAATGGAAAGATTTGTAAATCTTGAGTCTTTACTCCTGAATTTGGCCATGTTCACACAATGCGTTTTGGATGAGTTTTCATTGTCATTCATAACACAATTGTGGGGGATGGACGCATGCCCAAACCATATTAAACACACACTTTTTGGTGAAAACAAAATGTATATGTGGTTTCTAAACACAATGAAAAAGCAATGAAAAAGAGTTTTTGCATAGCAATGGATGAAATCCATGCTGCAGGTTTGTTTTACATGTGGCTGGGATTTTTTAAACCAGAAAAATGCCAAAGTGAAGATAAGTTATTTCCTGCTGTACATAAAGATGCTTTGAAGTTTTACATGCTGTACCTGACCAGATACCCAAAACAAAGCAACTTGCTAAAGCTCATACAGCTGTTACAAGGCTCAGCCGTATAGTAATCCACATACTGCCAGTGCACCAATGACACTAGTACCGTGGAGATACTCTGCAGATAATCTGCCAGATGTTCTCCACATGGGGAACTAGTAATGTCATTATTGAATATAACAACTAAAAAGCAAGAAGCCTGCTGAGACATTTAAAAAAAAATGTAAGGTTCTTTATTTAGTTCTCTCGTCTCAAATCATTAAAATGATTCGCCCTTCAGTAGTTTAGTGAATAGCTAAATCATCTGCCACTATGTCTAGGATAAAGATCTGAAACAAAAAAAGTAAACTGGATAAGTGTACCACAATCTTAAAGGAAATATACCAATTTGTTTTTATGCATTATGAACCCATTATACCTTGAGAATGCTGTAGCTACACTGATGCAGAAACATATCTTGTTAAATCCCCGAACTCAATGGTTTTGCTGAAAAAAAAACTACCATATATACTCGAGTATAAGCATAGTTTTTCAGCACAAAAAAAATGTGCTGATAACCCAAACTTGGCTTATACTCGAGTAAAAATATATAGGTTTTATCAGGTTTTTTTGGTAAAATTAGGGGCCTCGGCTTATACTTGGGTCGGCTTATACGCTATATACGGTAATTGTAAAATTATGATAATGAGGCTCTGTCGCTCTTGTGGCTGACCCGACACTTCTTCTCTTTGTACACTGGTCCAACCTTGTCCTGCCCAGCATAAGCCGAGAGTACGTCATCACTGTGTTGTCACTCACAGGCAGAAGTAATCAATCGCTGCACCATCCCCCAGCTGCTGTGTACGAGTCATCCAGCTCAGGTTGATAAGTCCTGTCTGGACAGTTCAGGCAGCTCCTGTGTAATGTTTTTATGTCTTGCAGCCAGTCTACACCCAGCTTTCCCAAGGTACTGAATTTTATAATTGTATTTTGAGCAAAACCACTCAGATCAGGGATCAAACAAGATATGATCCTGCATCAGTGTAGCTACAACATTCTCAAGGTGTGTTTGGTTCACAATACATAAAACCAAATGGTAGATTTCCTTTCAGATGATCCAATATGGTCGTCGCTGGAAAAAAGATAGAGCAAACTCTTACACCGTACATAAGACCCGGCAAACGCCTCCCTATGAAGCCATGCTCACCCGTCCATCTATACAGCATTTTAGTTTGAAAGAAGCTTTAGGGATATATTCTAGATTTCCCCCTAAACAAGGTAATGTGACTCCACTGTAACATCTGAAGCTGCCCAGAGTGGAACCATTTGAGGATTTTTAGTTTTTTTTCTTTATTTTGGACTGACCTTTCAAGGGATAATGCACACAACAGTGAAAATCATCCGATCGGCCCATTAAAAAGTTCCGCAGGTCCTACTGTAGTCAGATCTATTTATCTTGGATCACTTAGACTATAGTATATGAGTATCCGCATAAAACTCAGCTAACATGGTACATTTATAGAACAGGGGTTGTCTAGAGGGACCACCTCTTCGGTTACTTACCAATAAAGACAAACACCCTTGAGTGAATAGGAATCTATATTGTGTGTTATATAATGCACTTGCAATACTGATCTAGACTGAATGAAACGTACACCAGCCTTGTGTAAGAGGAGCCAGCATGTGAATAATGCATTGCATGACAATAGAGACAGGCCACACTACTATACAGTGTACTGTCTGGTCGCTCCGCACATCACATTCACATTTTCTGAACCTGTCAACATAAGTGGTTCCCCAAATAAAATCCAAAGTCCCTGGAACATGCAGTTTAGCTGTTCAAGCTGAGCTTCAACATGGCCCACAACACTTGTGTAACGAGAACAATGAGCCCATTCTACGAAGAAAAAAATGAGATATGATACTTCTGAATTCCATCCTCATGAAGGCTCGGGGGAATGGGCCTTTGCCTTGTTTACAATCTCCAATATATGAATACTACACAGAACAGAACACATGGGCCCACTCTGTCATTTCCTGTTCATTTTCATTAAAAACTTTGAAATAATTTTGAAAACCGTCAATCATATATCACCTCTTGTGCTTCCTACCATGCAGGCTATGCTTATTAACAGACACTAAAATAGAAACAGCACTGTACAAGTTACTGAAGAGTCCTCAGCGTAGAATCTTACAGTCATTTAGTAAAGTCAGCAATAGACTGGATGCAAGCGAATATGTGGTAAAAGAGTTTTCCCCATTTGATCAGTACATCTACTAGAATAGGCAAGAAGTGCCTGATCTGTGTGGGATTTACTAATGTGTCCTCCACGGATCACAAAACCCTCAGTCCCATGTTCTAGAGTTGCTAGAGTTTATTTTCCGGATTGGCTGTGCCGCCCCCAATCCAGCACTACATATGGGTCGGGCAGTCGAATCTGAACGCCAGACATCAAGTCTGCTGATCTCTATTGCTGCGTCATGTACCCCGCCACATATAAGCTTCTTTTTTGACACTCTCACGTTTTGGTTTAATTTTGCGCAACTTGTGAATCCCGACACTTTTTCTGCTTTTCTGGTTTCTCTAACAGTTTTTTGGGCGCCATTTATGGCATAAAATTAGACCACCAAAAGCAAGTTTAGGTCGTTTGCCAATTTAGTAAGCACTTGCAAAAAACTAAAAAAAAAAATTTACAGTCTAATAAACCACACAGTTAGTGTAGCAAAAATAATAAATGCTCCCCCCCCCCCAATTTGGAGTGCCAGAGATAGCTTATGACCGTACTTGGCAAACCTTGGCATTACTCACATAGGGAATAGGGAACACATGACCTAGTTCTTAAAGGGGTTTTCCCACAAACTAAGAGACCCCCACAGATCACGAAAACAGGGGGGGGGGGGGTGTCCATCGTTCCTTCAGACTAATGGAGCAGACAGCCGCGTATGACTGTTATGCTCCATTCATCTCTAAGGAGCTGACGGAAATTGCCGAGCGCCGCGCTCACCGATCTCCATCAAGATTTATAAATATTAGGGACTTTCTGTTCTTAACCCAACTTTCTTACAATCCTGAATGAACACTGGCCTTGGATGCATTTGTAATAAACCATGTTGATGGTGGGGGTTGTACTGGCAACCACTAGTCTTTCCAAGAAACACAAAAAACCTGGGTAGCTCTCTAGGAATCCTGACATATCAGGACTGGCCTAGGGTGCACAATGTTTTATAATCTTCCATTCACATGAAACCTTCCAGGAATCTAAAAACTGCAGCTTTATACTAAAATTATAAAGACCAAGTGACTCCTGTTTCTCCCGCCACATTCCTAAACTGTGGTTAGTAGGGAAACCCAAAAATAATACTGGGACATTCTGACACCACAGTGACCAAATGATGCCTCACGACAAGGCATGGACTCTATTTCCAGCCCTTGAAGGCTGATAACAAATATAGCAAAGCGAGACTGTGCTGTGTCACCTGTGACTCCTCATACAGCGACACATCTAGCCTGTCTCGTACAAATGTCGCGACCACGCATATAGCAAAATACATCAACTGCGGTTCTCTGCAGACTTTATTTGCAGGGGATTCGTTGGACACTTTTACAACCATATAAAGCCCTGAATTTACAGACATTAGGTTCAGTTCACACCTGCCTTGCGGGTTTCCATTACACTTTCCGTTTTGGGCAACTGTTATTAATGGTGGAAAAACAGCCATGGGCGGCTGCGCCATTTTTTAATAAAGGAAGAGGGTACTGAAGCTACCGAACACAGGTGTGAACTTACCCTTAGTCAGGAGTTTATAATATCAGCAAGGCAAAGAGTTGGGGCCAATACCCAATAAATCTACATCAATACACCAGCATTATGAATGGCACATGGTGAGAAAGCCCTTTATACAAATGTTGCCCTAGGCTCCTGAAGTGTCATGTCATGTCGGTTCATGGACCACTTCTATGATGTGCTCAGTTTTTGATATACCTGGAGGATAGGACCAATCTTTCACCACACGATGCTATGATATGGAGGGAGATGGTCAGATTTTTATATAGATCATAGCACTGTATAAATTACCAGCCGATTATTCAACTAGTAACAAAATAATGGGTCAAAGAAGTTCATCAAAACACTTCTCAATTGGAAGACCAAAGTGTGACCCCCTGGAATCCTTGTATCTGGTGATGTGACGCCTGCTCTCCATCTGTCTTACTAGTTATGCACATTCTTCATTATCTTGACAAAGCTCCAAATTACTTTAAAACATGCAATATTGGGGGTGGCACAGTGACTCAGTGGTTAGCATTACAGCCTAGTAGCACTGAGGACCTGGGTTCAAGTTCCCTCCCACACCAAAACATACTGGTAGGTTGATTAGATTGTGAGCCCAATTGGGGACAGGGAGCGATTTGGCAAGCTCTGTGCAGTGTAATATGTGTGCGCTATATAAATAAAGAATTATTATTATTATTATTAGCACTGAAAGACTGGTAGGACAGTGACACGGGTGCAGTGGACTGGTATAGGTGTCTGATATTTGATTTTATAAAAATAATAATAATGATAATAAATAATAATAAATAATAATAATACTTATTAGCATTAAATATTGGCTTGTACATTTGGCTGGTAGGGGAACCCAGTGTTAGAATTGCCAATCTGACGCTTCATTCATATAGCTTCCAAAAACTTTAAACTGATCTTATGATGACAGAATGATATCTAATGATTGTAGATGGTCTATAATAACTTTTGTAATATAAATATATACAAGGTGGCACTGTACTGCGGATTACAATGAAAAGCCTGGCCACTATACTCTACTGCTGGATTACACATTATCCAAGCCTATGAATCCAAGCACTACACTGCATCCAAAAGTGAGAGGAGCGGAAAAAAAAAATCTGCATTCCGCCTGCGTCCTCACAAAAGAAACAATTCAGTCCCGTGAAGGGCCTGAAGCTTGAGCTGCCTCACTGTAGCCATGCAATGGAAAGTTCTGCAGTCTTTTCAGACTCTCCGCCATCCATCAGACAATAATGCTTGTGTTACCCCCCTTCCCAAAAAAAGCTCTTCTTTTCCCATCATCATCCCTCCCCAAATTTTACCATATTGCTGGTGTAGTCGTCACTGGTACATGAATACCTGATAAAGTGGAAGTAGTGTCAGAGGAAAAAAAAATTTGGAGAGGAATAACAGAGTATTTCCAGCAGCCAGGAAGCGTCTGTGCCCCCTCTTTTTCCCTGGTCTCCCATTCTCCACACGGATGAATAGGGCTCTGTGTTCCCGAGCTGTCAGCTAGGAGGCTGTAGCCACAGCAGGTATGCAGTCCCCATAGCACGGTCATTTGCAAGGGAAATAAATGTCATACAATATATAACTGTGCATTTAAATATAAGCATATAGAGCTACGATGGCCTTCAGCTGTCCCTATGCCACATGCATGGGCACCAGGGGCATTTAAAGAGCTATATACCTAAACCACATAGCGGTGTTATAGAATAAGACAGTGCTCAAGATAAGGATGTGCTACATAGTAACATAATGTATACAGTGCACAGGATAAGGATGTGCTATATGGTAACATGATGTATATACAGTGTATGGGATAAGGATGTGCTATATAGTAACATGATGTATATACAGTGCATGGGATAAGGATGTGCTACATAGTAACATAATGTATACAGTACACGGGATAAGGATGTGCTATATAGTAACATGATGTATATACAGTGCACAGGATAAGGATGTGCTACATAGTAACATGATGTATATACAGTGCACAGGATAAGGATGTGCTATATAGTAACATGATGTATATACAGTGTACAGGATAAGGATGTGCTATATAGTAACATGATGTATACAGTACACAGGATAAGGATGTGCTACATAGTAACATGATGTATATACAGTGCACAGGATAAGGATGTGCTATATAGTAACATGATGTATATACAGTGCACAGGATAAGGATGTGCTACATAGTAACATGATGTATATACAGTGCACAGGATAAGGATGTGCTACATATCGTAACATGATGTATATACAGTGCACAGGATAAGGATGTGCTATATAGTAACATGATGTATATACAGTGCACAGGATAAGGATGTGCTATATAGTAACATGATGTATATACAGTGCACAGGATAAGGATGTGCTATATAGTAACATGATGTATATACAGTGCACAGGATAAGGATGTGCTATATAGTAACGTGATGTATATACAGTGCACAGGATAAGGATGTGCTATATAGTAACATGATGTATATACAGTGCACAGGATAAGGATGTGCTATATAGTAACATGATGTATATACAGTGCACAGGATAAGGATGTGCTATATAGTAACGTGATGTATATACAGTGCACAGGATAAGGATGTGCTATATAGTAACATGATGTATATACAGTGCACAGGATAAGGATGTGCTATATAGTAACGTGATGTATACAGTACACAGGATAAGGATGTGCTACATAGTAACATGATGTATATACAGTGCACAGGATAAGGATGTGCTATATAGTAACATGATGTATATACAGTGCACAGGATAAGGATGTGCTACATATCGTAACATGATGTATATACAGTGCACAGGATAAGGATGTGCTATATAGTAACATGATGTATATACAGTGCACAGGATAAGGATGTGCTATATAGTAACATGATGTATATACAGTGCACAGGATAAGGATGTGCTATATAGTAACATGATGTATATACAGTGCACAGGATAAGGATGTGCTATATAGTAACATGATGTATATACAGTGTACAGGATAAGGATGTGCTATATAGTAACATGATGTATACAGTACACAGGATAAGGATGTGCTACATAGTAACATGATGTATATACAGTGCACAGGATAAGGATGTGCTATATAGTAACATGATGTATATACAGTGCACAGGATAAGGATGTGCTACATAGTAACATGATGTATATACAGTGCACAGGATAAGGATGTGCTACATATCGTAACATGATGTATATACAGTGCACAGGATAAGGATGTGCTATATAGTAACATGATGTATATACAGTGCACAGGATAAGGATGTGCTACATATCGTAACATGATGTATATACAGTGCACAGGATAAGGATGTGCTATATAGTAACATGATGTATATACAGTGCACAGGATAAGGATGTGCTATATAGTAACATGATGTATATACAGTGCACAGGATAAGGATGTGCTATATAGTAACATGATGTATATACAGTGCACAGGATAAGGATGTGCTATATAGTAACGTGATGTATATACAGTGCACAGGATAAGGATGTGCTATATAGTAACATGATGTATATACAGTGCACAGGATAAGGATGTGCTATATAGTAACATGATGTATATACAGTGCACAGGATAAGGATGTGCTATATAGTAACGTGATGTATATACAGTGCACAGGATAAGGATGTGCTATATAGTAACATGATGTATATACAGTGCACAGGATAAGGATGTGCTATATAGTAACGTGATGTATATACAGTGCACAGGATAAGGATGTGCTATATAGTAACGTGATGTATATACAGTGCACAGGATAAGGATGTGCTATATAGTAACATGATGTATATACAGTGCACAGGATAAGGATGTGCTATATAGTAACATGATGTATACAGTACACAGGATAAGGATGTGCTATATAGTAACGTGATGTATATACAGTGCACAGGATAAGGATGTGCTATATAGTAACATGATGTATATACAGTGCACAGGATAAGGATGTGCTATATAGTAACATGATGTATACAGTACACAGGATAAGGATGTGCTATATAGTAACGTGATGTATATACAGTGCACAGGATAAGGATGTGCTATATAGTAACATGATGTATATACAGTGCACAGGATAAGGATGTGCTATATAGTAACATGATGTATACAGTACACAGGATAAGGATGTGCTATATAGTAACGTGATGTATATACAGTGCACAGGATAAGGATGTGCTATATAGTAACATGATGTATATACAGTGCACAGGAGAAGGATGTGCTATATAGTACCATGATGTATATACAGTGCACAGGATAAGGATGTGCTATATAGTAACATGATGTATATACAGTGTATGGGATAAGGATGTGCTACATAGTAACATGATGTATATACAGTGCACAGGATAAGGATGTGCTATATAGTAACATGATGTATATACAGTGCACAGGATAAGGATGTGCTATATAGTACCATGATGTATATACAGTGCACAGGATAAGGATGTGCTATATAGTACCATGATGTATATACAGTGCACAGGATAAGGATGTGCTATATAGTACCATGATGTATATACAGTGCACAGGATAAGGATGTGCTATATAGTACCATGATGTATATACAGTGCACAGGATAAGGATGTGCTATATAGTAACATGATGTATATACAGTGCACAGGATAAGGATGTGCTATATAGTAACATGATGTATACAGTGCACAGGATAAGGATGTGCTATATAGTAACATGATGTATACAGTGCACAGGATAAGGATGTGCTATATAGTAACATGATGTATACAGTGCACAGGATAAGGATGTGCTACATAGTACCATGATGTATATACAGTGTACAGGATAAGGATGTGCTATATAGTAACATGATGTATATACAGTGCACAGGATAAGGATGTGACATATAGTAACATGATGTATACAATGTAGTAGTTTTCCTGACACCTGGAATAACAGTCTCTGTCTGACACCACAACAAAAGCCTTTCCCAATGGACGGCTACAAAGCTGTCAGCTCACCTGCATGGACACATACTATACATACTATACAGTGTACAGGAGAGGAAGTAACAATGTATACAACTAACACAAAACACAGAAACAACAACACGATGCAAATCCCTCCTCTGCTGCCAGGATTATTGGAAACACTAGAAGCTTCTGGACTGCAGATCAGGAAAACTTCCATCCATGTCACATGCAGTTGTGATTTACCTCAATCCACTTCTGGGCTTCTCTGCAGGCTGCATCAGGGGGGGATTCCTGCGGCTGGGAGATGTCCTCCAGGTCTAGTGCAGGGCTGGCCATGTCCTTCCTCTCTAGGTGGATGATCTAGCACAGAAAGAAAGGGATCCACACTCTCCTCCAGCTCCCAGTGCAATCCCCCTGCTCTGTGCAATGTGATCTGTACCACACACCAGCTAAAAATAATCAGACTGTTGCAGCTTTTGCCTTCAGCCCATGCAAATCCTGAAGCCACCTCCTCCTGGAGCAGAGGCAGCAATCACATGCCTCATTACATGCTCCACACTGAGGGAGGGTGGGACAACACAAGCCTAGGGGTGCCCTGGGTGCAGGCCTGGCATTGTGCGCTCTGCCACAGGGGAAGGATGATGGCAGACAAAGCACCTGAATGGCCTGCAACAAGTGTCTGGCATCATAAACCTCTCCAGACCTGGGCTCTTCTGTTCTGTGTACACATAAATCCTGCAGCAGCTCAGTCCTGCCATGAATCATCCGCTCTCTGCTGGATTTATGAGTCCTGAATTATATACTTCAACGTTCCCTTAATTTTGGCTACTGGAATAGTCATGTAACGTTAAGGACAAATTGCGTATGTATTTTCCCACTTAACTTGCTTACGTTTTTCACTCCTTATATTGAGGGTGCGTTCACACGTTCAGTTTTTCTGATGCATTTTTTTTAAGCTATAGCAGGAAGCTTAGATGCAGGTGTGGATCAAAATGGGTGAGAACATGAGAAGCCGTTCCTCCTCTCTTTTTTTTCCATCTACTCCTGGTTTGTACCATTAAAAAATAGCATATGAAACACTGAACGTGTGATTCCACCCTCAGGGCGCGTTCACACATTGCGTTTGGTTTGCGATATCGCGTGCGTTTGGTAAAAGCAGTGTTGACAGCAATGTCATTAGGCAAATCTCTTCTTCTCAGTTGCTCTGATGCGTTTGAAAACGGATGTGGTAATGGAACGTGTGAATGCAGCCTGAGGGCGTGTTCACATGTTGCGTTTTGGTCGCGTTTTCACTGTGTTTGAAACGCATTACCAACAGCTGATGAGAGGTAATTTTCCTAATGAAATTACCGTGTAAACGCATGCGTAAACGCGTTGTAAACATCGCGCTTACGGTGAGTTTTGTATACAGAAATGTTAACAGTGATATAATTAGGCAAATCACCTCTCCTCAGCTGCTGTATATGCGTTTCAAACGCAATGAAAACGCAGGTCAAAACGCAACGTGTGAACACGCCCTGAGCCAAAACCAAGAGTGTTTGAACACACAAAACAAGAGCAAGTCTTTCCAGCTATTATAAAAAGGTAGTGGGGGGAGGGAAGTTATCATGAGTGGGCAATCACTAGGGCTGTACTTGCCACCAGGTATTGGGACCGGACCAACATCCCGCCCCCACCCCCCCCTACCGAGATGTTTGCTGGTTTCGGAGCAGGCGCCGGTTACATCCACCCGTCTTTGCCTTCAGACACTACTATGGGGACCAGATCCAGACGAAGTACCGGGCCCACCCCGTACCTGAGGCAGCAAAGTACAGGAGCTCTCAGCCTACCTATGACATAGACCATCAGCCTGCTGTCTGTGTGATGTAGCTGCGGCGCAGATAACAGACCTATGGCCACAAATGACCCGGTGCAGACTGACGTTGTGATTCGTTGTCTGCGATGGAGCTTTGAAGTAGACGCAGGGAAGAGTTTGTTTATTTTTTTCAAAGGACATCGACTCTCCACTTTACTTTGCTTGTTACCTTTAGTAGGGGATGGCACGATTCATCTTTATAAAAAATAGGTAAATCAGCCTGAGGCGAACATCACCGGAGTGACTTTCAGCACAGCTGTCTTCTAAAATATTCACCACCACTGCCACTCAGTATTCTTGTCCTATCCATTCAGAAAGCAGAAAGATGTCACCTGGCTGTCTGCAGTTCTTACGCATGCGCAAGAATACTTTCCTTGTGCAACTGGATGGTTATTGTGGATACTGGAGGCAGCATTGTGACTACTGTAGCATCACACACGGCTATTGGGGGAAGAACTATGACTACGGGGGGAAGCTCTGTGATTACAGTGGACATCACTGTGACCACTTGGGGGCAGCCACTATTGCCACAGTAGGCGCATCACTGTGATCTTTAGGGGACCAACAGAACACTTAAATATGTCATAGGAAAGTGAGTTCTATGAGTTCTGGCGGGAAGAAGCTGACATATGCTCCAGAAGAAAAAGATGAAAGAGACTTCATGTGTGAGATGCCAGATTTACAGTAAGTACTGGTATTACCCATTAGCTCACAATTCTGCAAACAATACACAACATTGAGCTTGGTTTTGGTTCTATTTTCATTTACTTATGTATTTACAGTATAGACGTCTATTACATGAACCACATCCAGGACCCTGCAGCACCTGAGGCTTTGGTTGTGATTGGTTGTGGTTGTGCGGTTGACACTGCTGCAACTCTGTATATACAGAGACCATTGTTGATGAGAGGCTGAGTGCTGGACCAGAGTACCAGATGGAGCTTTCTTGTTTTGACACCCCCCCCCCCCCTTCAGCTCAGACAACCCCTTTAATTATAAATCACTTTGTTTTTGTTAGTTGGTCAGTAGTTTAGGATTAGTCGCACTAGGTTTCGTTGGCTTAAAGGACACCTGTCATCGGATCTGTGTCACTATTTCTGTCCCCTCTACCTGTTGGAGCAGCTCACAAGGATCCCATCCCAGCCTTTATCTAGTTATTTCATACATTAATCATTGTAAAATCATCTTTTATTTATTATGTAAATGAGGCTGGTCACATGGTCAGAGGCAGTGATGTCACCCCTGTTACCCCTCCCCTCTCCTCCCCCTGCTCATGTCTGTGTGTAATGGATGGTAAAGCATGGCTAGTGTATGTGCTCTATCTGCTGACATGCTCTGTCCTCCTAATACACAGAGACACAGACATCAGCTACACAAGTACCTGACATGTTCTGCTATAACAGTGGTGGCGAACCTATGGCACGGGTGCCAAAGGCGGCACTCAGAGCCCTTTTTGTGGCAAGCAACTTAAATGATGCTGCTTTCAGTCATATTTTGATACTGACTTTGTTAATTGGGATTGTAGGAAGAGGGAGAATGAGTAGACAGGGCTGAATTATCTTTGGAGGACCTTTCTCTGGCCCATTGATTCTCTGTGTACAGAGGGAAACTGGAGAGGAGAGGGAAAATTTTCCATCTCTCTACTGTGGTGCTGTCCTCAGGAGGTCAATATGATTGAAAGTTGAAGAACAATAAGTTACTGCTTTAATTTTTGGTTAGCACCTCACGATAAATAAGGGGGGTTTTGGGTTGCAGTTTGGGCACCTGGCCGCTAAAAGGTTAGCCATCACTGTGCTATAACATGGCTGCCTGGAGCTGTTGTATCTCTCCTATACACACACATGCACACAGAGGCTGCAGGGGGCATGGCCACCAGCAAGCACATGGAGGAGCCATTACACCGTTATACAGGCTGTCAGTCATGCACTGGGGCTGTGGCTGTGCCTCCCACTCATGAATAGAGTGGACAGCTTGAATATGCTAATGACTCATTGGACATTTCACAGGTCATTTGCATACAGCTTTAGGACCTCATTGCTTAGGTTTACAGGCATGTAGAGGGACAATGAAGGGATAGAGGCAATGCTCTCTAATGGCAGTTTATGAAAATATATTTAGATTAGGGTTTTTTTTTTGCATGACGGGTTCTCTTTAAGGTGGCTGGCAGGCGAAAGAGTTCTGAAACTGAATCCAAGCGTGTGGAGGTGGGACCAGCACCTGGTGTCTTGTATTGTCTAAATGCAAGACAGTAGGTGCTGATTGACGATCGCATGCGCTTGCATACGTAGTGGGGGGGGGGGGAGTTATCAACAGTAGGTCATTATCATCTTCAGGGCCGAATTTGCCTCCCTGAATTAAACGCAGTCGGAATGAGTGTCTCCCTTTCCCATTTACACAATGAAAAACACGTGGTGCACATTTCCAAACACAAATTTTTCACTGTAAACGCTCCTCCACGCTGTGCTGAAATTGTGTTCCTAAATGTAATTCAAGTGCAGAGTGTGAACACAGTCGGAGGTGTCATTCAAATGCACTGGCAAAATGCATCAAATACATATAGTGGTGCATGCGCAAGAGCACTTTCCTTGTGCAACCTAGTGTGGCATGTGTGAGACCTGCAGACAGGCGAGTGATGTCACTTAATGTCTGCACATATTGGGCGGGACACATCGGATGCATATTTTAAGGCTCTGGAGCCAAGAGGTGCTCTGGTGAATTTCTCAGTTTAACAGATGTTTAAGAAAACAAGAAAAGAGGTGCATGGGCCGCCCTAAGGTAAAAAGCCTGTCAGTGAGGACAGCCTATCATCAGTAAATCTGATGGTAGATGTGTAAGTGGCGGTGAACAGACCAGTGCAGAGTCGGACTCCCCAGTTATATTCTGCACCAGATAAAATCATGCTGGAAGATGCATGTTAAGTAGTTTAAAACTGTGGAGTTGTATTAGTTGGTTTAGGATTTTCTGGTGCATGAATAGACTAAATTTTCTGGTGCTCCGCTGGGCCACGCCCCTTTCTCAGAGGCCACTCCCCTTTACCGACATTAGTTTTAAATGGCTGTGGACAAGCGTTGGAATCAACCCTCTGGGCGCCACCATTTTGGAGAAGATTGTTGCCCCCAAACTAGGGCAAACCAAAGAGCAACAAGCAAGGGCAGTGTGAGCCTGACCTCATAGTACTCCACTACTGATTACAGTATTTTCTTAGAAGAAAACAGAATTATAACATTGTAATGACTGAGCAGAAAATTTGTAGTAAATGCTTTGAATTTGTTTAGTCACATGTTTTTCTTACTGCAGTTTAATTTACCAACTAACCAAAGCATCTTCAAAGGAAATCTACCACATCATGTAACCACTACAAAGCACCAGCAGCTGGGAGTTTCTTTGGGTTTTTTTTTTTTTTTTTACGGAGTTTAGTGTTCATCTAAATTAGCCTAAAGGGCTCCAGGGAACTACCAAAGCCATCAGGGCTCCGACAGGACGCCATCCTCCCCACAGAACGCTTTTAACCTGCCCACGGCCCCTCTAAAATTGGGTTAAAAGTGGTGTGCGGTGACTGACTGGCCTGTGGCTCCCTATTATATATTTAATAGGGAGTCGTTCAGGAGCCGAAAGAGCCGGCTCTTCTTAGTGAGCGGAGCCTAATGAGCCAGCTTACTAAGAAGAGACATCATTCCCATCACTAGTCAGCAACTACTTCCTGCAAGGATGGAGCTGCTACAGTAGTAGAAGTTTGTGAGGAAGGGGAGGGGCTTGTGTGAGATGCAACCACAGGACTGAGCTGCTGAGAGCTAAGCCCCTCCCATTAACTTCCTCTATTCCGTCTACAGCATACATGTTGCAACAGATAGTGGGCAGGAAGTTAGAAAGTTTGGAGCCCAATTGAGGTGGGCTTTGCAGATTATTATTTATTTTTTCCCAGACATTCTGTGTTTTTAAGAGATCTGCGTATAACCTTATTTATTATTAAAAACTCAATTTGTTTTCATCTAATTTTAAAGACTTTTGGTCAGATACACTGAGGATTTTTTTCTCAGATAGAAGTAGGTTAGAATTTTTAGTTGTTTTTCTATGTGAAAATTCAAAATGCCTAAAAAATACACATTTATATTTCATAATCTGCTGTGTACTTGACCATATAGGCCAGATGTGGCGTGATAGACTTTGTGAATGTATACATTCTACCACCAGAAGACATAATATACAGTCACCACCGTGTCAAGCATTCCTCTCACTCGCATGTTTGTGGATCCAGATTAGATATCGCACTGATCATCTGTATTAGAATGACTTGTGACTTGAAACGTAGGGTCACTTGTATGTAACAGGGAGAGCAGTGTCTGAGATGTGAAAGGTTTAGGTTGATGCAATCCTCATGCAGAGGATTTAGCTTCGCAGCCAAGTTCTAATCCCCTGAGATACCACATGTCTGATTATTTTTTATGTCCACATTTTTTATGTAGTGGAAAAGTCTAAGCCTACAGGAAATGTAGAACAGCGGAGTTTATTAATCTTGTTGCTTATAAAGTTATTATGCTCTTATTTTTAAGGGTGCAAAGAATAAAAAAGTAGGAAAAACACATAAATACCATAGAGCCAGAGCAATCATGTGGCCAGGATGGAGAACAGGGAGCACAAACAGTCTGTTCTCTACTTATCTCCAGGCCTCGGCCTCCACTAACCAGCAACCTTTTAAGCTATTATATAACTCACATTAATGGGATTTACCATTTTAAATAGTTTTTTCACAAATTGAGAACAGGCAAAAAGAAACAATAGGATAAATAGTACTATAGTAAAAACAAAAATAAAATAAATTCTCTAAAAAGCAGATAAAGCCTGAGAGAATAGACTGAGAGAAATATTGCCATGGAGAGCATAAATAATCTCAAATTATTTTTCAAGTATATAAATGATAAGCTAACTAAAAACGGAGGGTGTGGACCCTCTGAGGAGTAACATGGGGGTCATGGTGGAAGGAGATGAGGAAATGGCCAATCTACTGAATGTCGCCTTCTCGACTGTCTTTACCCAGGAAAATCCCCTGGTGTATGACACTATAAGGAATGATGTAAATTCTCTTTGGAATGTCAACAGTTCACAACCACTAAGATAAATCACCGGGGCCAGATGTCATACACCCCCGGGTTCTACATGAACTATGTACCGTGATAGACAGACCATTATTTTTAATATTTGAAGATTTCCTGGGGACTGGTTATGTTCCACAGGACTGGTGCATAGCAAATGTGGTACTAATATACAAAAAAGGATCAAAAAGCCATCCTGGAAACTACAGACCTGTGGGTCTAACTTCTGTGGTGGGGAAAATATTTGAGGGGTTTGTTAGAGATGCTATCTTGGAGTATCTCACTGTGCATAACCTTATAACCCAGTATCAGCATGTGTTTATGAGAGATCGGTCCTGTCAGTCTAATCTGATTGGCTTCTATGAGGAGGTAAGTTCCAGACTGTGGATGTTGTTGGACTTTTCAAAGGCATTTGACACCTTGCCGCATAAAAGGTTGGTACCAGGGGAAAATCTGTGTATTTGGGTAAGTAATTGGCTTAATGATAAAAAAAGAGGGTCGTCAATAATGGCACATTCTCAGATTGGGTTGATGTTAACAGTGCACAGGGGTCAGAATTGGGGCCACTTCTTTTTAATATTTTTTATTAATAACCTTGTAGTGGGTTTACACAGTCAAGTTTCAATATTTGCAGATGATACCAAGTTGTGTAAAGTAATAAATACTGAGGTCGATAGTTTAGCATTACAGGAGTGAGAAATGGTTGATGAGGTTTAATGTAGATAAATGTAAAGTTATGCACTTGGGCCATGGAAACAAAAAGTATAATTGTGTTCTAAACAGTCAATTACTTGGTAAAACTGGAGCTGAAAAGGACTTGGGGGTATTGGTGGATGATAAACTTAATTTTAGTGACCAGAGCCAGGCGGCTGCTGCTAAAGCAAAATAAAATTATGGGATGTATCAAGGCGAGGAATAGATCGGTACCTCAGTCTCCATCAGACCCCCCCTTCTCGTGATCTGTGGGGGTCTCACCATTGAGATCAGCAAAGTAGGCCCTATTCTGTGGATAGGACCTAACTTGTTTTGTGGGAAACCTGTATGGGTGGTCATTAGAGGGTTAATATTTTCCTCTAAGAATCAGCAGGCTGCATGGTGCACTATGGGTTTTATTGATATCATTGGAGGAATATATGACTTATTGATATGTTTTTAAACTTTTCAAGAAGGGAAGTGGCATTTCCTGAGTGGCACTGAAGTTGTTTTGGGATTTTTGTATTTTTTTTTTTGTACATATACCTACTAGTAGCCATAGAAACAACTTAGGGAAAAGCTGGTTAGTCACTAAAGGAAGCCTTCCGCAAAGTGACCACCATAGACTATATTTTATTATATTTTATAACAATCTGTAACAGGACATGACCTGTTTTTATTTATGTACAAGGGATCTAAGAAAGTGTCTAATTCACAGATACCTCGACTCGAGTGTGAACAGTCAAACACTCAGACAGGGAGATAACACAACTGGGTCATTTATTATCATGCAAGATTAAAAGGCCAATAGAAGTTTCATTGCTGAAGAGTCTCTATGACACCAAATATTCGATCCCTATAGCCATAGTAATAATCGTGTAATCCTAGAAGGGTTTCCTCATTCCTGCCATAAGATATTTTCTTACTTAGCTGTAAAATATTATGACCTCTCCCTGAAACAAATGACAAATCCAGCTTCATCTGCACATTCACATGGATCCTACTTTTCACATATTTTAGTGGATATGTAGAAGGAGGATTAATTAAAAATACCATTTACATTACGAAGCGCTCACTGTCATCGGTTACATCTTGTAGAGGCAGAAGTTACATGAGTCAACTTTACTGAATTGTAAACATTTTAATGGGCGTTTCTATAAATGCAGAAATTAGCACTTCCTCAAATATCACCATGAGCCATGTGTGGAGTTGGTGTTTGGCTATATGGCTCATCACACCTTCTAGGGCTGCTTATGGAGGCCATAGACAGAAAGTTTGATCACAGGGCAGCACGGTGGCTGAGTGAGTAGCACTTCTGCCTTGCAGCGCTGGGGTCCTGGGTTCAAATCCCACCCAGGTCAACATTGGCAAAGAGTTTGTATGTTCTCTCTGTGTTTGCATGGGTTTCCTCCGGGTCCTCCACATTTGACATGTTGGTAAACTATTTAAAACACCTGTTGCATGTTCCCATAATTTGTAGTAATTTACTAAAAATGAATGAACCATGGACTCCAAGCACTGCCATTCATGTGCACCAAGCTATTACTACCGACCCCTTACTCATTGATTGTGGTTTCACACTTCAGCAGGAAGATAACCTAAAATATACCTAAATATATATATATATATATATTCTTGCCTTTGATAAAGTATAATTAGAGTATACTTATTTGTAGTTGGTCGGCACTCGGTGACCCTCTCCTCGTGCTCGCGGACAGGTAATAGTATATAAAGATAAGAAGATCCCGGCACCTCGAGGTAGGTCAAAAAGTTTGAGTTTTTCTCCTTTTTATTTGTAAAGCGTTCTGTACAACACAATTTACCTGAGCCTTCATCAGGTGTAAAAAGTATGTTCAGTTAAAATAACAATAACTGGTAGTGAAGACCAATTTTTGGATGCCGCAAACTCCTGATTGCAGCCCAGTTAATCTTCTTTGAGATTATGTGGACAGCTGTGTGCGAGATGTGCTGGTAACAAGACAAAATCAGCTTTGTGAGTTGCTACAAGAGGCATGGACTCTAATCACAGCTGAGATGTCAGCCAAGTTGACGACCAGACAGCCCCATGTTTGTGTTATTGGCCCCAAAATGGGGGATACTCTGATGACCACTTACAGACCCAGGCACCGTGATAGTGGTGATCTTCTTATATTTGTTATCCATGAACTCCTTCTAAAATCAACATTTAAAATTATGCTAATGAGGCAGGATCCAACTAATGATACATGCTGCAGCTTCACAAACTTTTACACCGTCTCCCCCTTCCCCTGCTCCCTCAGCACTCCCCTCTCCTCTCTGCTTGCTGTTATCTCACACAGTGGAAGGGAGAAGTGCTCCTGCACAGTGTAACAGGGAGGAGGCCATAGAGAACAAATATAAGAAGATTACCAATGTCACAGTGCCTGGATCTATGACTAAGTGTTCCTGGTTTATCATGACGGATTTTGATGGTAGATTTCCTTGCGTGTTTAGTGCTCTTTATAAATGATTCCATTCTTTATGAAAAGTATTGGTAACATTTGCATTTTTGTGTAACTTTCTTCTCTCCTGGCAGCCTGGGAAAGTATCACTGAGATGGAATTCTGCAGCACGGCGGCTATCCTCTCTGTCTGGATTCTCATTGTTATACATGGGTCCAGTGCCTTCTTATCTGTCATCCAGTGCAGTCTGTTTCCTGCTTCATCAAATGCCAAACAGTTTCTCTGCTTCCCAGTCCCAATGGAAAATCAGCATGGAAGCCAACCTGACCCCTTGCTGCCATCTGGCTGCTAGATAATACATGCAGAATGCTGTAACTTTGTCAGACTCTGTGGTCAGAGAGCACATTTATCATATGTAAAAACTGTTCATTGTCCCCTGAGATTGTAAAGTGAATAATGAATCTCACAACACCAACTACAGAGTGAAAGTATATGTTCTCCCCCCATCCCCTCAATGTCAATGCTAACTATTGTTTTACCCCTTCTGTGAGAAATTCCTGAATAAGAGCTCAAAATGGATGGGGAAATACACATTAGACCACACAGATGGACCTAAAATATTGTGCTGGCTCTTATGTCCACAATAACTGAATGCCTAAGAATATAAAAGTGCCCTTACAGATGTGCCAAACAAAGCAACAACGTTTCCAGTCTTGTATGTATGCTAATGAGGCAGTTGGTGTACCGAAACCGTGTCCTTAAGACCCGCAGCACTGCTTTTCTACCTAAATCACTTCCGTCTTCTTACAGTGTCACCCCATGCAGAGGATAGTGGTCCAGGAAGGAAAAGCAGCGCATTGGATGCTTAGGAGACGCCACAGGTGCACCAACTGCCTCCTATGGATTACAATGAGAAGTTTTCAGAAACCATATAATGGACAGAGATATTTTCAAAACCTTGTACAATATCCTGCACGCAGGTTAAATTATAAATTAGGATAAACACCATTCTACAGCAGGACAATGTAGTCCAGGAAGAGATGATATGACCTTCACAGCTCATATCAACATCATCAAGTCTCACTTATAGGGATTACATAGAGACGCTGATTTAATGTCCCAAAGTGCCCTGACAGGTTCCCTTTAACCAAATTCAAGCTACATTCCAGCCTGTTTAATACAAGCGAAGTGCCATTTGGTTCTGTAATGAATCTGGCCAATAAGAAAATGTAATTAATACAATATAACATCACAACTGGAAATTGAATCTAAAAAGTACATATGTTTATAAAATTCTTAAAGGAAATCTACCATAAAAATCCAGCATAATAAACTAGAGACACTAACTAATAGATCCAGGCACTGTGACTGTAGTAATCTTCTTATATTTATTATCCATGGCCTCCTTTCTTTTAAAATCAACTTTTAAAATGAAGCTGAGGGGCTCTGGTGGGTGTTTCCAGAGTCCATCAGTGCTGCAGTGTCATAGGCTGTTTAAATAAGCAGAACATGTCTCACATGCCCCTTGTTCTCTCCTTCCTCCCTCTTCCTTTGTAATCTAGCAGCAAGAAATGCAGGGGGAGAAGGTTAATGGCTCTGCTCATTGTAACAACCTGTAAAGCTACAGCATGGAGGGGCTCTGGAAACACCCGACAGAGACCCTCATGCTCATTAGCATAATTGTAAATGGTTTTAGATAACAAATATAAAAAGATTACCACAGTCACGGTGCCTGGTTTACTATGTTGAGGTAGGTAGAGAGTTGTCTGTTGTGGCGCACTCACAAACTCAGGTATGGTACATCATGGTTAAAGAAGCATTTATTTGAAAAATCTCGGGTCACTACCCGAGATTTTTCAAATAAATGCTTCTTTAACCATGATGTACCATACCTGAGTTTGTGAGTGCGCCACAACAGACAACTCTCTACCTACCTCCACACATCCTGATCGCGACCGTCCAGGCAACCGAGTCCCGATACCTATTGTCTGAAGGCAGCACCTCGCCACCCACCAACGGCTTACCAAACGCTCACTAGTGTTGTGTCTAAAGAAGCACAACCCCATCTGGTGAGCCTCAGTCCAATTGATTCACCTTCTCTATTTACTATCACCACCCATATTTAAACAAGAATTACTACTCTATGAGCGCTATTCGGTTTCCCCTTGTTTGCCTTTCTATCCTCTCGTGGTTTATTATGTTGGATTTTGATGGAAGATTTTCTTTAAGTAATAAAACAGGCATTGCGATTATTATCCCCATTACGCCACCTTCACGCCAAGGGGTGTGCGTCCGGCAGTGGATTGAGCCTTCACATTTACTACAACCAGCGACCTTTGAAGCTGAATGGTTGCTGGTTAATAGCTGGTTAATAAATGTACGTCAGGCAGGTCCTCCTGATGTATTTGCCAGATATCTTAAATTAACAATATATCACAGTTCAGAGGGGATGAATTGTCTGAGAGTCTCTTTGGGAAGAGTCTGTGGACCCTCTGGACCACCGCGGGAGGTGATGGAGCTAGCCGCAACTCGGGACCGGAGTCTAAGTGGCACCTGGCCTCCGCCAGAGACCGATGCAAAGCGGGATGGTCTTGCTGTGGCGGGGTGCCACCAGGTCGTTCGACGGGTGCGACTAGGCCTGCGGTGGCAGCCAAGGTAGTATGGCAGGAAATACAGGAAAGAATCCAAACCTGAGAAGACAGCAGGAAACACGGAGGAACACTGGTAACGCTGGCACACAGAGGAACACTGGTAATGCTGGCACAGCCTGAAGATTCTGCAGGATAGGAACCCTGGGAGGCACAGCAGGACAGGAACCCTCGAAGGCACAGCAGGACATAGGAATGGCAGGAACACGGAGGTACACTGGAAACACAGGGAACCCAAGAGGGCTTTCACTTAGCAGGAAATTATGCTGAAGACACAGGGAATGCTGGAAGGGCTTTCACTTCAACTGGAAACACCCTGGGAAGTGATTTCTGGAAACCTTGGAAGTCCCTAGAGAATGCTGAAGATCGGGCGAGGCAGGAAGGGAGGTCCCGCATTATAAGGGGCAAGCCGAATTAATGAGCTCCAATCAGGAGGGAGCTGGCCCTTTAAGGCTAGGAGAGACGGCGTTCTCAGCCTAGTGAGTGAGAACGCAGCCTATTTGGGAAGCAGGAGGGTTGGAGAGCTTAGTCCGGGCCGGGGGGTAGCCGCACCCCATAGAAGGGCACAGATGTACCCGCGATCTGTACCGAGGAACGCGGTTGCGACCTGACACAATACCACAGTAGTATATATTGTGTGACATGGATTAATAATGTAAAAAAATCAAGAAATCTGGAACGTTGATTAGTTTTTATCTTCTGCATGGAGAACTTTCACCCAAGCTGTAGTCTAGTGTCAATAATTATGTGAAGACACTCGTTGTAATATGGTGAAAAGTGATGACAATAAAGCACTAACACTGCCGGGTAAACTCACTCTTCTTTCATTGCTCGTCAACAGCGACTCAACAAGATTACAAGGAAATAACAGATGCAATAACTCCTCCTAGTAGGGAGTATTGAACCCACAGAGGGGGGAACTTATTATATCACTGTGTACTCCAGTTTAGATACCTCACTGCATTAGTGGCGCTATAAACTTAAAGGACATCTACCTCCAGGATAAAGGATAGTAAACCAAGCACTCTGACATACTGGCGAGTGCCCCCTGTGGCAGAATCCGCTCTTCCTTTTAGCTTTTTATGCCCTTCTTATCCTTGTTTTTAAGATAAAAGGTTTTAAAAATAATGCAAATGAGAATGGGGGCTTCAGGCTCCATTATCACCTATAGAGCCCAGACTCATTTGCATAATTTTAGAAGCCTTTTTTTGTAAAAGCAAGGGCATAAGATGCTAAGAGACGAGCAGATCCTGGCATAGGGGCACACACCAACATGTCAGTTCGCTTGGTTTACAATTATTCATCATGGTGGTAGATGTCCCTTAAAGGGGTTGTACCAACTTTGTAAGTTATCCCCTATCTACAGGATAATAACCTGATAGATATAAGGGTCTAACTTCTGGGACCTCCAACGATCACGAGAAGGGCCCCCCTCCCCAGCTCATCTGTTCCCACTAATGAGTAGTGTGGCATGATGAGCGGGGTCGATTCTAACCTTTTTGCTGCCTGAGGCAAAACTTGAAAATGCTGCCCCCCACCCACACGTGCGCCCATACCTTCCCCACATTAGTGACATCCAGTATCTAGTACCTTACAGGTGATGATCTGCTCCATCAGGAAGAGAACTTCTTTATGATTTCTCCCGGCCATGGTTTATCTCTGCTGAATTCACAGCTCCATGCAGCACAACTCCACACTGCGCCCCTAATAAATCTGGATGGGGTGTATTCTAATACACTAATATTCAAATTCTAATGATCCCACTTAATTGAAAGAATGGTCACCTTGTTATTGACTGTTATAGGATGCAATTATCAAATTATAAGTGATGGGGGGAGTCATATTTAATTCTTTTTGCTCTACTTTCACATATCTCCAATATATGTATGGCAGCTTTAGCAAGCAGTCTTGTTTTCATTCCATATGTTAGCCTTTTCCATATTATTTCTATGTTACTGTACATGACTAAAGGACACACTCTAAATAATTAGGTAAAGAAAATCTGCTTCTGGGGATGTCATATATCTTTTCATGTTTTGCAGGCGTGCGGCGCTGTTATATTTTACGTGTAATGGATCCATATTAAACATAAGTAACCCAGTTAACAACTTGTCCACATCTGCTAAGGCTTCAGGGGGAAGAAAATAAATAAAGAGATTGATTCTCTGCCAATTAGACATTATATCATGTTTAAATAAATATTTGGATTTCCTTAGTCTATGGATTTCAAATGCCTGATGGATTTCCAAAAATTTATTAAGTGTTTGTAACACTAGGATAATCGGAGAGCAGTAAGCGGAGATATGAAGAATCATAAATTGGTGGTAAAAAAAGAGAGATTAGTGTGATGTAAATCCCCTGGTGAATGTCAGAGGTAAAACAAAACTTAAGTTATTAACACAAATTCTTTAGTGTGTTTATAGCCTTAAGCCTAATTTTCTATAGGCCTTGTCATATTGGCTCCCATCCCAGTCCATTCATCTCCATCACGGATCCATCTTCTCCAGCTAATGTTTTCTCATATATATTTATTGTTATGGCGAGTCTTCAGCACTTGTAAGTGCCAAGTACTTTGAGATGTAGAATATGTAGTTAAACTACAGAGCTTCTATTTAAAAACAATGTAAATGGAATATCCATGAAATGAACAATACTTAACCCCTTAACAACCAGGCACTTTTTTCGTTTTTGCACTTCCACTTTTCACACTTCAAGTACAAAAATCTATAACTTTTTTTATTTTTCTATGTAAAGTGTTGTATGGGGGCTTGTTTTCTGCGTAACATATTTAGTACAGGCAGCCTCCGGGTTACATATAGATAGAGTCCATAGGTTTGTTCTTAAGTTGAATTTGTATGTAAGTCAAAACTGTATATTTTATAATTGTAGATCCAGACAAACATTTCTTTTTGCACCAGCAACAATTGCTGTAATGGGACCAAGGATTATCAATAAAGCTTCATTACAGACTCCTTACAGCTGATCATTGCAGCCTGGGACTATAGTAACATCCAGAGAGCTTCACCAGAGGTCACAGTGGGCAGAGGGGTCTGTCTTTAACTAGGGGTCGTCTGTAAGTGTCCTTAATTAGGGGACCGCTTGTATTCCATGCCGTGTACTGGAACTATTCCAAATGCAGTTAAACTGGTGGAAAAATGCATTTAAATCAGTTTCTTGTGGGCCGCTTTTACTCTGCGCCCCACATGATACATCTCCTTTATTCTTTGGGTTAGTATGATCACATGGATACTAAATTTATATAAGTTTTATTGTATTTTAATACATTTAGAAGAATTAAAACATTCTGTAAACCAAAAAATTATTCATTTTGCCATCTTCTGGCGCTAATAACTTTTTCTTACTTCGGTGTACGGAGCTGTGTGTGGTGTTATTTTTCGGCTATTCTTTTGAGGACTGTACGACCTCTTGATCACAATTATAATGTTGGAAAAATTTTCCATTACGGGGTTATAAGCTGAAAATAACTGTTTTGATAGATCAGACATTTTATGATGCAGCAATACCCAATATGGATATGATTTTTACCGTTTTTTTTACTATCTTTTTAGACCTCCAAGGGTACTTTGACCCTTGGGTTCCTGATCGCTTCTACTAGTATTGCAATATACACTCACCGGCCACTTTATTAGGTACACCTGTCCAACTGCTCGTTAACACTTAATTTCTAATCAGCCAATCACATGGCAGCAACTGATTGCATTTAGGCATGTAGACATGGTCAAGACAATCTCCTGCAGTTCAAACCGAGCATCAGTATGGGGAAGAAAGGTGATTTGAGTGCCTTTGAACGTGGCATGGTTGTTGGTGCCAGAAGGGCTGGTCTGAGTATTTCAGAAACTGCTGATCTACTGGGATTTTCACACACACCCATCTCTAGGGTTTACAGAGAATGGTCCGAAAAAGAAAAAACATCCAGTGAGCGGCAGTTCTGTGGGCGGAAATGCCTTGTTGATGCCAGAGGTCAGAGGAGAATGGGCAGACTGGTTTGAGCTGATAGAAAGGCAACAGTGACTCAAATCGCCACCCGTTACAACCAAGGTAGGCAGAAGAGCATCTCTGAACGCACAGTACGTCGAACTTTGAGGCAGATGGGCTACAGCAGCAGAAGACCACACCGGGTGCCACTCCTTTCAGCTAAGAACAGGAAACTGAGGCTACAATTTGCACAAGCTCATCGAAATTGGACAGTAGAAGATTGGAAAAACGTTGCCTGGTCTGATGAGTCTTGATTTCTGCTGCGACATTCGGATGGTAGGGTCAGAATTTGGCGTCAACAACATGAAAGCATGGATCCATCCTGCCTTGTATCAACGGTTCAGGCTGGTGGTGGTGGTGTCATGGTGTGGGGAATATTTTCTTGGCACTCTTTGGGCCCCTTGGTACCAATTGAGCATCGTTGCAACGCAACAGCCTACCTGAGTATTGTTGCTGACCATGTCCATCCCTTTATGACCACAATGTACCCTGTAACATCTGATGGCTACTTTCAGCAGGATAATGCGCCATGTCATAAAGCTGGAATCATCTCAGACTGGTTTCTTGAACATGACAATGAGTTCACTGTACTCAAATGTCCTCCACAGTCACCAGATCTCAATCCAATAGAGCATCTTTGGGATGTGGTGGAACAGGAGATTCGCATCATGGATGTGCAGCCGACAAATCTATGGCAACTGTGTGATGCCATCATGTCAATATGGACCAAAATCTCTGAGGAATGCTTCCAGCGCCTTGTTGAATCTATGCCACGAAGAATTGTGGCAGTTCTGAAGGAAAAAGGGGGTCCAACCCGTTACTAGCATGGTGTACCTAATAAAGTGGCCGGTGAGTGTATATAAGTCCCGGCTGTCATAGTAAACAATTGCTGGCCCCCGATGACCTCACTGGGGGGCGCGATTATATCCAATTAAATCCCTCTGACATATTTGCCGGATGCATTTACATGTATAACACTTGCAATCGGTGGGTGTTACCGGTCGGTGTTTGTTTGTACAGAGAGGGCTAATCCTACATTACCAAAGTTACTCTGTATTCTTCGTCAATGCACAAGCATCGGGGAGCTGATGAGGCGTGTGACAGGGGTACATGGGACCCCTGTTCTCGTGACTCGTTGTGGATAGGGCCTAAATGGCTTTGTAGGAAAACTCCTTCAAAACAGAACAAAATAAATCTATGTGAGTGTACTAACCCAAAGAATTAAGGGGACTTGTCATTTGGACTGTACAGTGAAAGCCAGAAATACTAGTAGGACCATAAGAAAATCGGAAGATGGGGAGTAAAAAATGGAAATACTAAATTAAAAAAGGCGCTAAATTGAACAAGCAAGAAGTTAGATTAACAATGTCTGGAAGTTTGTATTCAGATATATATATATATATATATATATATATATATATATAGAACAGCAAAAAAATGGCAGCACTCCGAGATTTGTGGAAATCAGAAAAACGTACTCATTTATTCACACAAGTGTCAAGGTTACGTTTCGGCTCCTTGCATCTGGAGCCTTTCTCAAGACTTGTGACCCATTAATATCTACATATATACATAGTTTTAAAGGGAACCTGTCACCAGGAATGTCATTTCTAGCTGGTATGATGTTTTCAAAAATGCCTTTGTCAGCATTCTGAATCATTTCAATACTTTACATTAGTTTAAAGGACATATACCATCAGATTTACTGATGGTTGACTGTCCTCACTTATGTGCTTTTCCTGTTGCCTAGGGGATGAAATTTTTTTTTTCATGTTCTGGAACAGCTGGATTCTTCTGAAAATAACTTTCTAAAAATATGCAAATGAGCTGGAGTTGCTCTGGTTTAGGTCAAACCTCTTGGCTCTGCCATGCGTTTAATATATGCATGCCCCCATTCCCTTAATGTAGCCTGGTGCCTTAACCTTCTTCTTTGTCTGCGATACTCTTCCCTTCTCCTTTACCTACTTACTTCCCTGCCCAGTGTTCCTGTGCCTCTTGCAGACAGCTGGTGACGTCAGCCGCACGGGAGCGTCCAGGCTAGGTTAAGAGAACGGGGGCGTGCATATATTAAAAGATGGCAGAGCCAAAAGGTGCTTTGGTGAGGTAAGGCTTATTTGCATATTTTTATAAAGTTATTTTCAAAAGAATCCAGCCGTTCCAGAACATGAAAAATTATGATCCATCCCCTAGGTAACAGGACGAGCAAGTAAGTAACAGTCTACCATCAGTAATTCTGAGTGTAGATGTCCTTTAATTCACATTACCTGACTCCTTGACAGCAGAATGTGGTGAGTTCTGGAGGAGGGGCAGCTCCTCCCTCCCCTGCCTGCTCAATGCACATGATAGGAAGTGGGGAGGGAGCTGGATGAGTGAGTAAGTGAGGAGACTGACACAGGCACACACAGTTTGCAGCTGCCTCTCCTTGGGACTCACCACATACTGCTAGTAGGTAGCCAGGTAATGTAAAATGAACTTATATAAGCTACTGAAGTGAGGCATTTTTAAAAAATAGGATAGGATATTGGAATCTGTCACCAGCTAAAAATGATGTTCCTGATGACAGGTTCACTTTAAAGCTACATTCACACTGCCATATGGAGGACATATATACGCCCCCCATAGACGGCAATGGGCACACAACGCCATACAAGAGCGGTATGGTGCCGCACACATGCGGCACCATACCGTTCCTTACCTGGGTGAAGACATGTCCTATCTCTTCCTGTAATATGGCGCCATGCGCCATATATCACTGTGGAGGGGGATGGGGTGAGCAGCGCTGGCGGGCACATCGTCGTTTGAATGTAGCCTAAGGCTATTGGACATATAGGGAAGATAAATGATACTTTGGTTTGCCTTTTCCTTCTTTCTCTGTCCATGTGGTGACATTGAGAACCTCAGTAGTATTCCTGACCCAGCCATAATGAAAAACTTTGTGTAGATAAACTCCCTAATGAACTGCACAGGAAAGATATCTGTGTGTGGTACAAGTAAAAGCTGCCTTATAAATAGGTATCAATCTTTCCACATGTTTACATACTCTCAATTTATACTAAAGAAATGTTCCCAAAAATTATTGGCAGCAAATCGGACCCAGCTGCTTCCTCCTCTGTACAATTTACATGAAGTTCCTTAATGCTACACATAGTAGACACAATTTCAGGATCTGGATGATCAGATGATGGACAGACCAGTCTGGCTTATTTTCCCTTTTGTGGGGGGACCCAGAAGTGTCCTGTGGATGGGGCAGAAATGTCTGGGATGTAAAAGTATAGTAGTAATAATAAATACAAGCAGTCATTTTTCACTTGATGTGTAACATAATATGAAAACCTCAACCACATCTTACATAATGAAAACAAGCTTTTCTAAACTCAATGAATGTAATGACTACTGTATATTTCCCTTACAGTTAATTATACACATATGCCAGTTTACAATCCAAGTCAGCCAGACTATGTAAGTGTGGGTAGAGATGAGCAAATATATGTGCTTCTTCATAGATTCAGTACAATTCTGTGATTTTTCAGGAAACAAAGTGCAACACCCCTGTCAATGCATGGGATAGGTCGGTGTTGCGAAAATGCCCTTCTCTATTCCAGTAGCTACCTGGTGGGATTGATCACGTCCCTAGGAGGTCTGTAACATAGGAAACTTAGTAATTGCAGCTTGAAACCACTGCCTGGTAAGGCAAGAGTTAACATGTAAAATGTTATTAACCAATAATATCCTTTTTACTATTGTAAAGCAAGCTAGGAGCTGATTGGAAGGTGCTGCCACCTGACCAGGGGAGTATAAAAACCCCTGGCAGAACATGGTCATACTCAGTCAGAGTCCGTCATGCATGGTCAGTATTTAAGAAGCAAGTCCAGTCTGCAGCTCCTGCAAAGCTGCCATCTAGACACACTACCAGGAAGCAGAGGTTCCTCATGCCACTGCCTGACACCTTGGGCAAGTCAGGAGACTAAGCCCCAGATCAGAGGTCCATTGTCTGGCTCCATCTTACAAAACCCTGACTGAAGCTATTACCTGGCTGTGATCAACGGACTAGCTATCTCCTCTCAGCTTTCCAGCCTGCTGAGCCTGCTATTGTTGCAGTTTAAGGCCGTTGTCTGTTGTACAAGTTCCAATAAAGAACCGTGAGTTGATTTGCACAATGTACCTCCTTTGATCCCTGGAACAGACTGTCCACCATAAAGGGCTCCACATCCTCCATCACCCAGGCATTCCCATATACACCTCAGGGGTTGCCCCAGGGAGAACCAGTACATCAGCCTCTCCCTCCTTATTTCTTGCACACACCACCTGCTGGAGACCTGCCAGACTGTAGGACAGCCCTCCGGTCCCAATACCAAGCACTGTGATCACTAGCCAGACAGCCAAGAAAATCCAAACTTTTTTGGATTCACTTTGTGTGAAACTTTCAAAATGGCGGCTAGTTACTGCTGTTACTGAAAAAATTGGAGCAACATCCATTCAGACTGATTCATTTGGAACATTTACTAAATCTCTTGAAAAATTTGACAAAGCTTCTACTAATCTAAGCTTGGATGATTCGCTTATCACTAGTAGGGAACATTGGTCATCACAGAAATATATGCTCACATCATTGGATGCTGTGTCAACTTTTGCAAATCTTCCATTGGTTACTTGAAATGTAGCAATAGGACCCTCCTAAGGCACCAGGGCCTAGGGCTATGCTATACACCTGTATCCCCCTAATTTGCATACTTATTTTCCATGAAAACAAAATCTTCATACACTCTAAAATAAGATCCAATACCCCCCTGTAATAAGCGGGTGCAGAGCATATACAGGCGGTCCCCGACTTAAAAACACCCGAGTTACAAACGGCCCTCTGGATGTTGGTAATTTACTGTACTTTAGTCCCAGGCTACAATGATCATCTGTAACTGTTATTAAAAGTGTCTGTAATGAAACTTTATTGTTAATCCTGGTTCTTATGACATCCCAAAATATTTAAAATCCAATTGTCACAGAAATTTTGGCTGGGGTTACAATTATAAAATACAAGATACAAGATACAAAGTCGAAAGTAAAGAACAAACCTACAGAATCTTGTACGTAACCCGGGGACCGCCTGTACATTCATCCAAGCAACATGAGCAGGAGGGCTACAGTATCTGCCATGTATGTGAATTTACTCTTGCATATACTTTTGCATAAGCATTCCATTTTTTCACATATTTGAGAAGCTATACTAAAGCTATACCGTCTTTGTTTTTAAAATAATTTTAAAATATGCCTCAAAGTTATGGTGTTTATTATTGCAGTAGATGCAATAATCTAAACCAAAAATTCTGTTGCAATGTAGGGAAATTAAGATGTTATATAAACCTAGACTAAAGAGTTAATGTTCAACGTGAAGTTCAATCTGATGAATTTTGGGGCAGATTTACTTACCCGGTCCATTCGCGATCCAGCGGCGCGTTCTCTGCGCTGGATTCGGGTCTTCCGGCGATTCACTAAGGTAGTTCCTCCGACGTCCACCAGGTGGTGCTGCTGCGCTGAAGTTCCCCGGAATGCACTCAAGTTCACCGGCCTATTCCTAGTGAAGGTAAGTGCAAGTTTTACGACCCTTTTTTTTTTTAAGGCGCCGATGCGCCACAATCCGATCACGTGCGCCAGAATCCCGGGGCAATTCAGGGGAAATCGGCGCAAATCGGAAATATTCGGGTAACACGTCGGGAAAACGCAAATCGGGCCCTTAGTAAATGATCCCCATTATATATAATCTGCTTAACTCCTCCTGCTCTATAACATATTCACTTCATATATAACACTATGAACAATCTGCTCAGCCATTTCTGCCCTATAATATGCTTTCTGTGGATGGGACCCTATATACAATCTGTTCAGCTCTTCTATCTATAACTTGCTTTGTGTAGATAGGGCACTATGTACAAGGCTATGCTCAGGCTCTCCTGCTCTATTACATTCTGCCTGCCGATATGACACTAGATCCTTTCTCCACAGCTCCTTCTGCTCTATAACTTGATGCCTGCTTATAGGACACTGGGGCACATTTACTTACCCGGTCCGGAGGAGTTCCCGAAAGTGTATTGTCCGACGACAATGCACTGTGCCGTGATTCAATAAGATTGTGCGCCCGATTTCCTGACTCAGGTCCGTCAGAGTTCACTATCTTCCTCGCAGTGAGTGTAAGTTCATGTCTTGCGGCGCCAATTTTTAAGTTAAATTCCGCAGTTTGAATCATTCGGATCATCCGCGCCCCCCCCCCATTTGTATTGCGTGAAAGTCGGCACAATTGCGTCCAATCCAATCACGTGCGACACAATCGCCTGCTAAATACCTGTCCCATCGGCACGATCACCGAAAACGACGGAAAACCCGGTGGAAATGCGATCCGCTGACCCTTTGTAAATAAGCCCCACTATGTGCAATCTGCTCATCCCCTCCTGCTCTGTAACATGCTCCCTGCAGGTAGGACATTATGTACAATCTTCTATGGCTATCCTGTTCTATAACATGCTGAATGTAGGAAGGACAGTGTATAACATGAGCTAAACTAATATTGCTTTATAATAATATTAATATAAAAATAATATAAAATAAAATATTTACATTATGTTCTCCTGCTCTATAACATGCTGCCTGCTGATAAGACAAGATTCTCATCACATCAAAGATTACAATAGATGGCACAGAGGATGCCCAGAAAATGCTTCACTGACTATTACTGCCAATGCCCTCCACAGGTCTGCTGAATCAGCATATCACTAAATGCTGGTAGTTAAGCTCAGGCAATATGTCATAATCAAGGACAAAAATATATTATATTAAAAAAATTCAGAAAATATATTATATTAAAAAATTATTAGAAAATAATAGGTTAAAAAAACAGGGATACATTTTATAATCAAGTTTTAACAGATTGTTTTAATAGATTATAAGCTCTTGGGAGCAGGGCCCTGGTATTTCATATGACCATGCTATTGCTCTGTAATGTCTTTATTTATTTGTATATGCATCGCATGATCTGTGCTGCAGAATTTGATGGCGCTATTGAAATAAAAATTAATCATTATTATACTATTTTTTTTATGATCATATTTAAAGATCCGGAGGGAATTAGAACGGTCTCTGCTGTTTCCTCTCAAGTCCAAAGAAGAATACAGGTTACATCAAAGTGATTCCAATAATAGACATACAGAAGGACAGAGCTGATGTACAGTATATGTGTGGCGAGCCTACACTTACATCTGACCGCCAGGATAAGAATAAAGTACAGTACATCAAGTCATGTAGTGGTGAAGATGTGACTGGTGTGACCCGTCTCCTGTCCGGAGTGTCACTATAACATTACAGAGCAGCTGTGACTGTAGAGGGCCACCTGTCCACTATAGTCCAGTGTGTACTCAGCTCTACACCTGCTATGGTTATATTAAGAGCTGCTTACTGTAAAAATACTGACATTTCACTCAGTTTGAGTAAGGATCCAAAAATATCATTGCAGTTATGTCGCCTGCCTCCCTACTATTATTACGTTACAGATGGCAGCGTTACCAAACATTGACTCAATACATTTCTATATTCCATCTAAACTATGACGTCTTCATTGTATGTTGTACAGGGACTCTCAAACCAACACCTGTGCTCCAGGTCTTCCACTTTAATACATGATTATTCAATCCAGACCACATTCTCAGGCCCCTTCCACACTTGCGTTGCAGATTACGTCAGGGTGCAAGGCGTGAAAACCTGACCTTTTTTTGCTGCATTTTTGGTCCTTTGTTCCTTGGAGTCATTAGCGTTTTTGATTCTTAAATTGGTACATCCTGACTTTTTTTCACATCACCTAGCAACCCATCCATTTAAAACGCATTGCACTCGCATTGCAATTGTAATGCTCGCGAGTGCAATGCCTTTTTGATGCGTCTCCATAGACTTGAATGGGGCGCGTGAAACGCATAAGTAGAGCATGCTGCGATTGTGACGCACGTGAAAACGCATGCATGGGGTTGAAAAAAAAACGCAAGTAAGGACAAGCCCACTGGAAACAGCATGTGCTGAAGACGCGCGTGAAAAACGCTAGTGTGGGAAGGGCCTCTCTCTATAATAATTAAGAGTTAATATACTTAATTACAGGCGGTCCCCTACACTCGACTTACATACGACCCCTAGTTACAAACAGACCACTGGATATTGGTAATTTATTGTACTTTAGTCCTAGGCTACAATAATCAGCTGTAACAGTTATCACAGGTGTCTGTAATGAAGCTTTAGTGTTAATTCTGGTTCTTATGACAACCCAACATTTTTAAAATCCAATTGTCAAAGAAACCAAAAAACTTCTGGCTGGGATTGCAATGATAAAATATACAGTTCCGACTTACAAACAAATTCAATTTAAGAACAAACCTACAGACCTTATCTTGTATGTAACCCAGGGACTGCCTGTATAATGTTTGACGTGATGGAGGTTGACACAATTTTTTCTTATTATGCAAACATGCTGAACGAATGAGAATTTTTTTAAGGCACTTAAAGCTACATTATAAGCCTATCAAAATTTGGGAAAAGTTTTCTCATGTGGCATCTTTAGTAGTTATGACATCTTCACAGCACATACCTGATCTCTAGAACAGAAGTCTATGCAAAAATTTGTATAGATAGATAAATATAGAGATAAATGCCTATAAATATAAAATATAAATATAGACATACAGTACAGACTAAAAGTTTGGACACATCTCATTCAAAGAGTTTAAAAATTGTAGATTCACATTGAAGGCATCAAAACTATGAATTGACACATGTGGAATTATATACTTAACAAAAAAAAGTGTGAAACAACTGAAAATATGTCTTATACTCTAGGTTCCTTTTACTTTGATTACTGCTTTGCACACTCTTGACTTCTCTTGATGAGCTTCAAGAGGTAGTCACCTGAAAAGGTTTTCACATCACAGGTGACCTGTCAGGTTTAATAAGTGGGATTTCTTGCCTTATAAATGGGGTTGGGACCATCAGTTGTGTTGTGCAGAAGTCAGGTGAATAGACTGATAGAATTTGTATTATTGTTTAGAAAAAAGCAGCTAAGTAAAGAACAACGAGTGGCCATACTTAAAGAAATGAAGGTCAGTCTGTCCATCAAGCCCTACAAAGCAACTGGCTGACATGAGGATCGCTTCAGGAAAGGAAGACCAAGAGTCACCTCTGCTGCGGAGGATAAGTTCATCCGAGTCACCAGCATCAGAAATCGCAGGATAACAGCAGCTCAGATTAGAGACCAGGTCACTGCCACACAGAGGTCTAGCAGCAGACACATCTCTACAACAACTGGTAAGAAGAGACTGTGTGCAGCAGCCTTCATGGTTACATAGCTGCTAGGAATCCACTGCTAAGGACAGGCAACAAGCACAAGAGACTTGTTTGGGCTAAATAACACAAGGAATGGACATTAGACCAGTGGAAATCTGTGCTTTAATCTGATGAGTCCAAAAATGAGATCTTTGCTTAAATAACCCCAAACACACCTCCAGGCTGTGTAAGGTCTATTTGACCAAGGAAAGTGATGAGGTGCTACGCCAGATGACCTGGCCTCCATAGCCACCAGACCTGAACCCAATCGAACACCATAGTCCAAAACGTTTGAAGTACAGAGCAGCTCCATATATGGAGGTTTGAACCCACCTCCACATCGCACCTCTAGCAAATCTCAGAGACCTCAGGGGTATATCTTATTGAGTATGAGGGGACAACTGTGTCAACACAACAACAATTTGTAGTTAGTTTTTTTCTTGGGTGCTGCAGGGCAAGTGCATCTTATCAGTCATGTCTGTCGACAGTTCAGTCTTCCATGCTTCCAAAAACCCCGGTCTACAAGGCATTGAGTCCTCTAGTAGGATGCTGTAAAGCCGGGAGAGAGCATGTGCTGGTGGGGATGTAATTCTAAATAGGCCCTTGAACTGTGTGAAAGAGCAGCCATATTTTTGAGCCCAAGGATCAGTCTTTACAAAGAACGCGAGCTGCTGATACTCAATCCAGGCTAAGGTCATGTCAGGGTTAAAGGCTCTTAACGAGTACCAAGATGGGAATGATGCGTCACTAACTATCTGACCCATCCTGATGTCTCTGGCTTCCTCCCAGCAATAGAACCTATGTCTGATCCCTTGAGGGATGGATTGTTATACAATGGGGTAAGGGAGCCCAGTAACCTTACCAAGGTTCCCCATGAGACAAGGTTATCCCAGGCCTGGAAAAAGTATGCAGAGAATAAGGAATGTGTGAAGTCCGGTGGTCTAAGAGTAGGCGAAAGCCACGGAACAGACCTCAGTGAGGGTTGAGTAAGGTCAATTTCCAGCTGTACCCATTATTTTGTCTGACGGTGATACGTGCAAACCACAACAGGCGGCTGCTGCAGTAGTGGGTCAAGTCTCTAACAGTGCGGTCAAAGAGGGTTTTATTGTTTAAACTATATAGTAGGGACAGGTCAGCTAAATACTGGATACGGGATTGGTGCCACTTGAAGGAGAATTGGACGCCAGATGTACAACCTTACCGCGTCAGGTAAGGTAATATTCAAGGCTTCAGGCTTTGTGAGGTTGACATTGAAGTTACTGAGGGGGCCAAACCTGGTGAACTCCACTGGGATAGATGTGCAGCTCCTTTCTTATATTGTCCCCATTCATGCAGCTGCTGCATTACAATGCCTGGGAAAGGGGTAAGATAAGAAAGGCGCACCTGTAGTGTCCCAAATATCTCAACTTTCCATTCCTTTGTAAAAAAAAAAATCTAATACTTACCTTTCCATGCTCCCCAGCTGCGGTCCTCTCTGAGTTACTTTCTGCCATGACTGAGTTCCCGGGGCTCTGAAGCCCGCAGGCTTTTTGGTTGGGGACCACAAATCTACACCTACATAGTGACTCATCATAGCAGGTCGACTTGTAACCCATGTTACAAAGTCATATTTTTTACACATTTTTTTTTTCCCATCTTCAACTAGGCTGTGACACAAGTCTAGATACATGGAATATCAGCACTGTGCCCAACTCGTGTTACCTCAGTCTTGAAGAGGATTTCTAAGATGGCACATTTATGGCATATATAAGCAAAAGGCTTTGAGTCTTGGTGTCTGAAAACCGACCGGAGACGCCATGTTCGACTAATCTTTGGAAATGAAATTGAAATTGAAATTTATCAAAATAAATTAACACATTCCATAATTCACTGTTATTAACAAAAATCCAGCATTTCACAGATATAAGTCCAACCTGTCAGTCCTGGTGTATATACATTGGTGGCCAAAAGTATTGGCACCCTTGCAATTCTGTCAGCTAATACTCGTTTTTTTCCAGAAAATTATTGCAATCACAAATTCTTTAGTATTAATATCTTCATTTATTTTGCTTGCAATGAAAAAACACAAAAGAGAATGAAAAAAAAGTCAAATCATTGATGATTTTACACAAAACTCCAAGAATGGGCCGGACAAAAGTATTGGCACCCTCAGCCTAATACTTGGTAGCACAACCTTTAGACAAAATAACTGTGAACAACCACTTCCGGTAACCATCAATGAGTATCTTACAATGCTCTGCTGGAATTTTAGACCATTCTCCTTAGGCGCCTTCTTCAAATTGCCGTTGTGAGATCTCTCCACAGGAGTTCTATGGGATTCAGGTCTGGACTCATTGCTGGCCACTTAAGAAGTCTCCAGTGCTTTCTCTCAAACCATTTTCTAGTGTCCTGCTGTAAGACCTCTGATGGAGATCCAGCTTTCTTACACTGACCCTACATTATGCTGCCAAATTTGTTGGTAGTCTTCAGACTTCATAATGCCATGTACATGGTCAAGAAGTTCAGTGCCAGAGGCAGCAAAGCAACCCCAAAACATCAGGGAACCTCCGCCATGTTTGACTGTAGGGACCGTGTTCTTTTCTTTGACGGCCTCTTTCTTTTTCCTGTAAACTCTATGTTGATGCCTTTTCCCAAAAAGTTCTACTTTTGTCTCATCTGACCAGAGAACATTCTCCCAAAACGCTTTAGGCTTTCCCAGGTAAGTTTTGGCAAACTCCAGCCTGGCTTTTTTATGTTTCTGTGTAAGAAGTGTGGTCTTCCTGGGTATCCTACCATACAGTCCTTTTTCATTCAGACGCCAACAGATAGTGTCCCGGGTGCTCCCGCGATCCCTTTCTTGGATTGCGGGTGCACCCGTGTTCCTCCTTGTGCCCCCGCTCTGGCCTCTGCCTCCGAGTCTCCTGTCCTGGCCCCTGCTCCCCAGCAGAATGCCGGCTGTAGGAAATTTAAAGGGCCATTGGTGCACTGGCCGAAACACCATCTCTCTATAAACCGGCACCTCCCCTCCTGCCTCGCCGGATCTTTGTGTGCCTACACCATTGTGAAAGCTCCCCTGCGATATTCCTGCGTTCCTGTGTATTCCTGGGTTCCTGTGTATTCTTCCAATCCTGTGTATTCCTGCATTCCAATGTGTTCCTGCTCCCGTGTTCCTGTGTTACCAGAGTTCCTCTGTGTTGCTGTGTTCCTGCGTTGCTGTGTCTCGTGTGCCTGGACCTCCCGTTGCTGACCCCGGATTTGGACTTGACCTTGCATCTCTGCCGCCTGCCCTGACCTTCTGCCTGGACCTGACCACAAGACTCTTTCCTGCTAAGGTACCTCAACCTCGGCTGCCTCTGCAGGCTAGTCGCACCTGTGCAACGACTTGGTGGCACCCTGCCGCAGCAAGTACATCCAGCGGCGGGCTCTGGTAAAAATCAGGTGCCACTTAGACTCCGGTCCCAGGTGTCGGCTACTACCATATCCCGTGGAGGTCCAGAGGATCCACTGTTCCTGAATCCTGACGGATAGTACGGGATGACACTATTGTACCCTCGGACTGCAGGGCAGCTTGCACTTGTTTGGCTGTTCGTCAAGGTTCTTTATCCACAATCCGCACAATCTTGTGTTGAAATCTCTCATCAATTTTTCTTTTCCGTCCACATCTATGGAGGTGGCACAGTGTCATGGGCTTTACATTTCTTGATGACACTGCGCACGGTAGACCATTTAGGTCTTTGGAGATGGACTTGTAGCCTTGAGATTGCTCAGGCTTCATCACAATTTTGATTCTCAAGTCCTCAGACAGTTCTTTGGTCTTCTTTCTTTTCTCGATGCTCAATGTGGTGCACACAAGGACACAGGACAGAGGTTGAGTCAACTTTAATCCATTTCAACTGGCTGCAAGTGTGATTTAGTTATTGCCACCCCCTGTTAGGTGCCACAGGTAAGTTACAGGTGCTGTTAATTACACAAATTAGAGAAGCATCACATGATTTCATTAACAGTGCCAATACTTTTGTCGACCCTCTTTTTATGTTTGGTGTGGAGTTATATCCAATTTGGCTTTTTGACAATTCATTTTGTGGTTTTACATTGAAGACAAATTAAATAAAGATAATAATACCAAAGAGTTTCTGGTAGCAATCATTTTTTGCAAAAAAATTGAGTATTATCTGGCAGAATTGCTGGTGTGCCAATACTTTTGGCCACCAATGTAATTTCAGTTGCCCCTAGACACAACCCTGTAACTTCTGACTTAGGGTCGGGGGGCGCCATCTTGGATTTCTGTGTGACGACCCTGAAGTTCTTTCTCTCTGCTGTCTGCACTCTAGCCCTGCCCCCTGCAGTCCAGGGCGGAGCTCACAGACATTCACTCACTCCCTGCCAGCAAACACATCACAGCCTGAGGAGAGAAGAGCTGCAAGCTACAGGCAGATAAGTTATCCGGGGGAAGGGGGCAGGCACAGGAGATCTCATAGTGTGAGAGCAGAGATGCAGCAGAGCTGACAGTGTGTTATATGCATCTCATGGATCTCATCATCTCTGATCTGTCTCTTTTTGTGTCATATAAATACAAAGTTAAGAAGGTAAATAAAAGTGTATATAAACCTTGCACCCTGATAATCTAACCACATTGTCAGCTCACAGAACTAGGGGGCTCATAATGTGTCTGCTTAGAGAGTCCCCGCCCACACCCTGGAATCTTGAACTGACCATCACTGTGATTGGAGCAAAAACAGCAATAAAACTGAATAAAATTGTAAAGTAAGGGGTTAAAATTATCTTTATTGTGTTAACATCACTAGGGGATTGAGATTTAAGAATTTTCTTTCGTGGGAAAACCCCTTTAAGGAAGCAGCAAGATTATGGAAATAAAATATCTTCAGAATCTGAATCGTACTGAGTTTTGTTTGATTCTAAAAAATAGTTTCCACTCTATCACATACAGGAGTTATCCAAGGACTTTCCTTTACTTCTATCCGGTCTTCTAAATGGAACCTTGGCATATCAGGCGCCTTCTGACAGCCCCATGTCCCTTGTACATTGTCCCCTGTAGTGCATCAGCAAAGAGAGGAGGAGGGACCCCACTCGATTTATTGGTGGGGGTCCTAGAGGTTACATTCCTAAAGCACAGCATAAAGGGATATGTCTATAAGGGTAACACTGAGTTTTTCCTGTGAGCACACTACCACCTCGTGGACATTGAACATATTGCACCATTAGAATTACATAATAGTAAGTTAACTTGTATTTGGTTTTTACAGTCACAATTTTAGATCTTTAGACCAACCAACAAGAGATATTCTTATAAATGGATTTGTGTAATACATGTCTTTTATACTATATTTGACACATCCACAGGACCTCTGGGACCCGCAACTATGGCTGACATGAAGCTGTAATGCCACTTCTTGTCTTCTCCCTTCTAGCAGTTAAACTGTATCAGGATTTTATATAAATTGTGTAAAATGCAAAGTAAATCAGAATGTCAAAAACAGGGGGGGGGGATATTTATCATACTCCTGCGCCAGCGTATGATAGCCCCGCCGCTGCAAATTCGCAGCCCAATACATCAAGAGGCTTCTGCCTCTTGATGTATCGGGGCGGGAGGCTGCGAAGCGTTTATCCTACGCCAGGCAGGGCGTATTAAAAGTCGCCGGCAGCAGCAAGTGCGCAGGCGCGGGGACAGTAACGCCCCACGCCGGCCCACTACCGTCCGGCCGCGCCCTCCGCTCGCCGCATCGGGGCAAATAATCGCAAAAGCTAGCAATAAGCTAGCATTTGCGATTATTTCAGGGCCTCTGCGCCACTGGCGGTGCACAGAGGTCCTGATAAATATGCCCCAGGGTCTCTATCTTTTACATAATGGCTATTGACTTCTATGAGAATCTGTTCTATGGCATCTATGTAAAATCCCCACCACTGCAAGCTGTTTAGAGAATATTACAAATTTGGCAACACCAAATTTTTTGCAATCTCTAATTTGGGTCTGGCTCTATTCATTCCGAACAGATGTTGAACAGATCCATGGAAATTGATGTAGATTACATTAAGAAATTATATACAAGATTCTCTGACCACAGCTGTAGGAGTATATATCATTCCAACCTGTGTCTATTAAAGATTGGTCATAAATTGAATTTATTCCTCTATTTAGCTTTAATTCAGGTTTTTAAAATGTTAGGTTGAATTAACCACCTTATTGGGAGGAACAGATTGAGAACACATGCAGACTGACAGCCCTTGGTTTAACCACACTGCCCACCCACTGGCATAGTGGCCCCCATTACCTCTATCTTTATGAAGCAATTTGTGTAACTTTAATAGGAGTCATGACAAAAGTCAGTGTATTGTTTTACATTACATTTGGGCATTCTTTTTAGTTAACCCCTTACACAATAAAGCAAATTTTAACACCTTACTTTACAATTTTACACAGTTTTATTGCTGTTTTAGCTCCCATCAATCAGTGATGGTCAGTGTAAGATTCCAGAGTGTGTTAAGCAGACACTTTATGATCGATCTACTTGTATATGTTGACAATGTGGTTAGATTATCAGGGTGCAGGTTTATATACACTTTTATTTAACTTCTAAACATTCTACTAATAGCTGACACAAAGAAAATTAAAGAAAGATGAGAGAGAGCAGAGATGAGATCCATTATATTCATATTAGACACAATGACACTGTGTCAGCACTGCTACATATCTTGTATGCCATAAGACACTGCTACATCTGCTGTGCCTCCCTCTCCTTCCCCAGGATAAAGAACTTATCAGCCAGTAACTCTATTGATTTAGGGACGCAACGATATGTGTTTGTGATTTTTACTGTTTATTTAGTTTTTTATCAGTTTTAGGGAAAGGGGGTGATTTGAAATTTTCATATTTTATTAAGACATAGAAAAACAAACAGTTAACAAACAATACAGTAAATAAAACTGCACACACTTTTTCATTAAATTATAGACAATAAAGGGTCGTACTCAAGTGTGAATGAGTAGATCATGTTTACACAACAAGAAAGCTCCAGATGAAGCTGTACAAATTCAAATCACAACCTGTAGGGTCTCATCTGAACACCCCCATCCTGATATGAAAGCTCCCCCACCGATGAGGGTGGTCCATCAGGTGAGTAGGATAAGCATATGCCCCCCTTAATTCAATATAATGAAGAAACTGGTTTGCTGAGGCCTTAGCTAAAGCTATGACAATATGTGGAGCCATTTTCCGTGGCGTAAGATGACTTGACGGTAAAGGGGTGTAATCGTTCAGATTGTTCTGGAAATGAAATGATCAGCAATCAGATAGATGCCGAAACAGATATAAACATTAATTACCATATATACTTGAGTATAAGCCTAGTTTTCAGCACAAAACAAATGTGCTGAAAACCCAAACTCGGCTTATACTCGAGTAAAAAAATAGGTTTTACCAGGTTTTTGTGGTAAAATTAGGGTCCTCGGCTTATACTCGAGTATATAGGGTAACTAATGTACAGTAGCTGCCAGATCCTCAGCTATTTATCCGGAGTACATTCCGCCTCCACTGACAATTCCTCCAGGCGGGCAATTGTTAACATTTCCTGAGCCCACTCAGCCATGGTGGGAGGCTCGGAGAATCTACAGTGTCTCGGGATCACTGATCATGCTGCTATTTTTTTTTTTTATGTCACTATTTCTTAGACCTTTTAGGGTCCTTTAACACTAGATGGTCAGATCGTTCCTACCATATACTGCAATGCTACTGTATTGCAGTATATTGCGTTATTACATAATATTCATTACAATGCGCCACTGGCTCATTATAACGAATCTTATGAAACCATGCAGCTTTTGGTCTGATGAAGACCCGAGGCTGTCATGGCAAACGATTGCTGCCCCCCGATGACGTTCAGGGGAGCGATGACCTCAACAAAGATGGTGGTGCGTCTGCCACCTTCTTTTACATGCAGCTAATATTTACATTACTACCATTTTGAGGACTGTGCAACCTTTTGATCACTTTTTAATGTGATGTAAAATGGTGTACAAGTAGCGTTTCGGACATTTGGGCACCTTTTTTTTTGGTCATTTGAGGCCACCGCCGGCAATAATCACTTTCATATTTTGATAGATCGGGCATTTTGAGACCAGTGATACCTAACGTGTTTGTGATTTTTACTGTTTATTCCGTTTTATATCAGTTCTAGGCAATGGGGGGGTGATTTGAATTTTTTTCATTTTGTTAATTATTTTTCAAATTTTTTTAGACGATTGGAACAAAGATGACGACAACCATGTGCCAGTGTCTTCTGAATGCCGCCAGAGGCTCTGTCAGCAGCATCGGCAGCATATGAAGCAAACCCCACCTCTGTATGAAGAAGGCTCTCCCCATGATGAAGAGTTCAGCTCTAGAGGCAAGCTCAGTATGGCCCCTTCTCTGTAAATAACCCTTTTCATTCAGCCCTGATGTTTTGTTGCATATTGCTAGCAATTGGTTTTTAAATGTCGCTCCCCGTGACATCATCATGGGGGCGACAGTCAGTTGCCATGACAGAGTCTTTATAAGACATTGCTGAAGATCTATAAAAGTGGCATTCTTTTACATGTCTATTGCAAATTCTCCATATTCTGCAAAGCAATAGTATTGCACTTTGTGGTAGAAGCAGTCAGACTCTCTAAGGTTAAAGTTCCCTAAAAGATCTAAAAAATTGTAAAAAAAAAAAAAAACACAGAAAAACCTAAAAGTTTAAATCACCCCCCTTTCCCTACAACTAATATAAATGCGCTTCCTTTTTAAGGCTTTTACTGTGCGCCCCGAATGACATGTCTCTAGAGATGAGCAAGCACTAAAATGCTCGGGTACTCGTTATTCGAGATGCTCGAGTGCTCGACTCGAATAACGAGCCCCATTGAAGTCAATGGGAGACTCGAGCATTTTTCAAGGGGACCAAGGCTCTGCACAGGGAAGCTTGGCCAAACACCTGGGAACCTCAGAAAAGGATGGAAACACCACGGAAATGGACAGGAAACAGCAGGGGCAGCATGCATGGATGCCTCTGAGGCTGCTTAATCGCACCATTCTGCCAAAATTATGGGCAACAGCATGGCCATGACAGAGTGACCGAATGAGGCTAGATAGCATCTAAAACATGCAATAATTGACCCTGACACTATAGGGGACGGCATGCAGAGGCAGCGGCAGGCTAGAGAGTGTCATGGCGACATACCCTAAATGGACTCAGGCTTCACCAAAGGAGGTGAGCAAGAAGCGCTGAAATGATTTCCTATGTGACCAAGTTCCATAACGTATCTGGTGAAACACCCGAAAAATGAGCCTGACAGAGCTCTTTTGATAAGGGGACGACATGTGGAGGCAGCTATGGAGACGACTTCCATGATTAAGAGCGACAGTATGGGGCATTCATATTGCGCTGTATGATTGCAACTTCAGGTCTCCAGCATGGCGGCGACAGATGGGCCGAGTTCCACTATGTATCTGGTGAAACACCTGAAAATTCTGCCTGACACAGCTCGTTTGATAAGGGGATGATGTGCTGCATATCCTCTCGTGCTCCAGCGTCTGGGGTATAGAGAGTTGAAATGAGACATTGGTGGACGCTGTGGAGGATCGTGGAGGCAAAATGGACAGGAAACAGCAGGGGCAGCATGCATGGATGCCTCTGAGGCTGCCTAATCTTGGGATGGAGCAGGCGGTCCACTGCCAGGCGAGCTTTCGCCTGTCCAAGCCCCTGTCTCTCGGCTCCTCCCCACCCAAAATGGGCCTGGGGGCCAGAAGCGTTTACTTTGAAAAAATTATAATTTTCAAAGCAGGCCGGGTCGTTTGAATATTTCACCTAGGAATAATGGAATAGCATAGCGGTTCTATTTTTAATTGTTTTTACGGAAATGGTTCCATGATTAAGAGCGACAGTATGGGGCATCCATATTGCGCTGCTATGATTGCAACTTCAGGTCTCCAGCATGGCGCCGACAGATGGGCCGAGTTCCACTATGTATCTGGTGAAACACCTGAAAATTCTGCCTGACACAGCTCGTTTGATAAGGGGACCATGTATGGAGGCAGTGAACTAGTAGTAGATTAAAGGTACTGCAGTTAAAACTATGTTAGTTGGATCTTGAGATGGAGCTGGCGCTCCGCTGCCAGGCGAGCTTTCGCCAATCCAAGCCCCTGTCTCTAGGCTACTCCCCAAACAGCACTTCTAAGAACCTTTTGTATAAGATCAAGTGTAGTAGCGTTCTTATAAGTTTAGGATATGGCGGGTGAGGAGAATGTAAACAGATGCGCAAGAAGCGCTGAAATAATATCGGTAAATGATAAAAGTTTGCCAGTATATTTTGTGTATAACACAGCAGGGTGGCGACAAAGTTAACAAGTTTGATGTGGAATCCATGAAAACAACCCAAAATTCTGCCTGACACAGCTCGTTTGATAAGGGGACCATGTATGGAGGCAGCTATATGGACGACTTTTGGAGGCAGCTATGGCGATGACGTGTGGAGGTAGCAATGGAGACAACGTGTGGAGCCAGCTAAAAAGACGACATGTGGAGGCTGCTATGGAGACAATTTAATTTGGATAGTGCCTGTATGTGGCAGTCCAAAAAAGTTTTCAAACCAGAGGAGCAGGTAGGTGGTCCTCCAGAAAAATTAAATAGATTGAGTGCCTGTATGTGGCACTCCCAAAAATTGCTTAAAACAGAGGACCGGGTAGGTGGCCCTCCAGAAAAATTAAATACATAGGGTACTATTCTGCTATAGGACTTGCCTCCGTCTCAGAAGCACTGTGTTCACCCGGCCTATCAACCCAGCTTGGGTCTGTCACCTCATCATCCTCCGATCCCTCAGTCTGCTCCCCCCTCGGACTTCCTGCCCTGACAACAACTTCACCACTGTCTGACAACCGTGTCTCCTCATCGTCGGACACCTCTTTACACACTTCTTCCACTACGTCAATAATGTCATCATCACCCACAGACTGCGAACGGTGGAAAACCTGGGCATCGGAAAATTGCTCAGCAGCAACCGGACAAGTGGTTTGTGACTGTGGGAAGGGTCCAGAAAACAGTTCAAATGCCGGTTCAAATGCCAAATTTTGCTGGGAGGGGGCAGACTGGGGGGAAGGAGGCTGAGGTGGAGGAGCTGGAGGAGTGCTGATTTCGGTGACATGGGTGGACTGCGTGGAAGACTGACTGGTGGACAAATGGCTAGAAGCATTGTCCGCAATCCACGACATCACCTCTTCGCACTGTTCTGGCCTCAACAGTGCTCTACCACGAGTCCCAGTAACTCCAGTAAGTTGCATTTCACTTCTTAAAGACTAAACTTCAGATAGAAAGGGCACAAACTAAAGACCATTGCAGTAAAGGCAAAAGGAAACCGTGATGTCCATGACCTCAAGACTTCAGGCAGTCAAAGGGTTTTGAGCCAAGTATTAGAAAAAAAAAGTTGTTGTAATTAGAATTTCATTTGAACGCGGCGCGTTCTCTGCGGTGGATTCCGGTCTTCCGGCAATTCACTAAGGCAGTTCCTCCGACGTCCACCAAGTGTCGCTGCTGCGCTGAAGTGCGCCGTGGTCCGCCGGAGTGCACGATCCATTGCTGGGTGAAGGTAAGCGCGTGTCCCGCGACACACTTTTTTTTCTTTTTAATGTCGCGGTTTCTCCGAATCAGTCGGGTTTTCGTACGGCCACGCCCCCCCATTTCCGTTGCGTGCATGCCGGTGCCAATGCGCCACAATCCGATCACGTGCGGCGAAATCCCGGGGCAATACAGGGAAAATTGGCGCAAAACAGAAAAATTCGGCTAACCCGTTGCAAAAACGCGAATCGGGCCCTTAGTAAATGACCCCCATTGTGTTTTTCTTTTTTTTAAATGCTTTAGATCCAGGCTTTTTTTGGGGGGTGGGAGACCGTTTACAGGGGTGAGCACTGCTGGGGGTATTGCATTGGGGGGGGGGGGGCCTCTGCTGTGGACATTTCAGTGAAAAGCCCAATGACAAGGTCCCCTTTCCTGTAGCCGTCTTATTAAGACATTAAAAGAGGACTACAGGAAAAAAAAAGCGGCACTAAAGAGGGGGATGCTGGGGGACATTATAGAGGATTTGTGGGGCACAATTATTTATCTATCAGTAAGCCAGCACCGATCCCGGATGTTTTCCCGCTGATCGCCGACAAGGCTGCCGGTGGCTTCAAAAAGATGGCGGCGCACGAGTGCAGGCATCTTGATGAGGATTGTCGTTAACCCATTCAGCCATCAACACATTGTAATGAATGAGGAAAATCCCCATACATGGGATGGGAAAAGCAAGGTAGGACCTTTCTACCAAGCTCCAAATCACCAGCATGCGCCAAATCTAACCTAGAATGTCTATAATACATGTGCAGAGAAGCCCAGGTAGCATCCCTACATCTGGTTGATGGAGGCATTTCTGAACTTGTCCCAAGATGTTGCTAGGGCCCTGGTGGAGTAGGCCGATGCCCCTAAGCAGGGTGGTTTAGATCTTTATAGGCCTCAGTTATGGCAGTCTTTTTCCAGACACCAACTGTGGATGACGAAGCCCTAGTCCTTTTTAGCGCCAGTAAATAGTTCAGATTTTCTGAAGGCAACAGTCCTGTGTCGATACCTTAGCACACATCTTCTAACGTCCAGTTTATAGCAAACTATCAGTCTTCGGGAGAATCCCCTCCTGGGATTGATGGAACTTGGGACTCTTTTGGAAGGAATGCTGGGTCCATCCTCAAGATCATCCTGTCAGGAAGCAAGTGCAGATTTAGGGCCACTAGCTCTACATGTCTAGCAGAGGTCACTGCTACCAAGAGAACTACCTTTAAAGTCAGGAACCTAATTGAAATCTCTTCTAGAGGGGGATCCGGATAAAGCCCCAAGACCAAATAGATCCTAGGGACAGAGGTCGCACTAACATTTTTCCAGAAGGGTAATAATATTCTCACCATTTTTGAGTAGGGAATTTTCAGTAATACAAATATATAACTCCTAGTCGTAAACATTGTTAATAGCCAGCCCCAAACCCCCTACCTCCCCACACTGAGCAGGCTGGGGCTGCTGCCACTAAATTTATTTAATATTTATTTTTAGGGTGTTTAGTTTATTTTTTACTAAAGTGTATCTGGAGATGGTCCTTCCCAAAACCATAAGCCTTCTGACCAATGCACTTGCATTCAATAACTAGAAAGATGTATTTGGCCGCAATAAAGTTGCTACTTACTGAGCACAAGTGTTTTGGTTCGGGGAGGATTTTGTTCAATAGAAAGTTTCAATACAATGTGAACACAGCCTTAGGGTCTTTGGGGCATTTATTTTATACCTTACTTGAAATGCCTGGATACAAGCAGTGTCACCTCCTGTGTCCCCTCCTTCTCTGGTTGCAGCCAAGGATAACTGTGGCCTTTTCCTTAGGGTTCTCTGTATTAGCAGGAGAGGTTGGGAGGCATATGCCAGGCCCAGTTCCACCCCTGGGAGAATACACTACATTTTTCCATCTGCCTTTAGCTGATCAGATGTATAGTGTGGTCCATCTGTCACTATATGCTCAGCATATTTGTGTTGTGACCAAAATGAGCTCAGCTCCAAGCTTTTTTCTGAGTGGTAGAATTCCTTCAAGCTCTGCAGGAGAGAAAGTGATAATCACAATGTGGGAAATCAGGTCTTCATTAGTTTTTTGGTGTCCCACTGAAATTGCAAATTCATGGGCACGGCAAGAATTTGCAGTTATTGTGACTATGCCCCTCCAAATGGGTGCAGAGCCATAGGGTGCCCCAGCCCTGTGTATTCAAAACTACACCAGGTTAGATCTGATGTAGTTTTCCACAGCATCTACATCATCCAACATATGCATTGAGGCCCAAGACTCTTGATCTAGCAGGATATGGGGAAGTGGTGGTGTGGCAGCACATAAGCACTGGCATATAATTCCCCTAATGTTAACAGATTAAAATGGACAGCTAAAAACTAATGTAGAATAAAGTAGAACATCATGGAGCTCATAAATCACATTGCCTGCTAGGACTGCAGGAATGGTACCCATTGTCCTAGTCTCCCTTACATAGATGCCAACAGTTTTCACAAAAGCATTGCAGAATCAAGTATAAGCTTCATATCCAGAGACCATTCACAATGGACAGTGGCATTATTGCTTTACATCACAATGATAAAACCCAACAGAAGAATAACACGCACTGTTCTCCAAAAACAAACATTTTATTCAGCTCATGGGTTGCATTAAGTGCTTTATGTTTGCAAAGAGGTGAAAGATTCTGTAAAGCACAAATTCACAGCAAAACAGGTCTACAAAGCCAAGAGCAAGTGTCTTTCATACCATATCTTGCTGGAGCAGTAGGTTCTGTGAAACAATTTAACAAGTAAAACAAGGCAGTAACTGGTGAAAACTGAACTACAAGGAGCATCATCTGGAATGGAAATATTATGCAGCCTTGACCAGAGCGACAGCAGAAAAACGCACATCACCATGTTCCCGCTCTGTAAACTGCTTGCAGATTTTACCAGCATCCTGGAAGAGATAAGAGCTTAATCATTGTATGGAAAAAGACTCAAAATTCACTGCCATCTGTAAAACTCTGCAAGTCAAGGAGAATGAAGTTTAGACCATTTACTTGTGTGACAGGTCACTCCCTATGCTTACTGATGTACTTTAGTTATGCCCTGCATACTTGTTTTGTTGGAGGCCTTATGTGGATCTGGTCCGACTTAAAGTGCTGGCAGGCATTTAATCTGCTTGGGTAGCCTGTTGTCACCAGTCTCACGGACTGGACTACCAAAACATTTACTGTCAGAGTTATACTAATCATAGCTATAACCCAATAATTTAAAACTTTTCAAACTTTCTAAGCCAACACAGCCCTTACCTCCAGTAGTTTTCCTTCAGAAGTAGGACCATGGTCAATAGGTTTTCCAGTTAACCCATCTATAAAAGTTAAAAAAATTAGTTTGAAAACTGCAAATAATGTGACAGATACAATACCCAAAGCTACTACCCAGTGTTGTATTCTACTACTCTACTGTCTTGAGCACTTCCTGACCCACATTATGTCCCTATAAAATACTGTTGTCACTGCAGTCTGGAAGTTAAATGAAGGTTTCAAGGCATCTGCCATAGGCTTTATTCAGACAGCCTTTCCTGTGTCCAAGGCCAGGTGGTGCCCTTTCCTAAGTAGAAGGGAATGGTGAGCAGCACTTATCCCATCTCTAGTCCACCACACCTTTAGTTTCAGATGAGCATCTTCTGCTAACCTTGCATATGCTTTACTAATTATATGGAGGAATGCAAACAAAAATCCATCCTTACCAAGCTCATAGAGATGTCCATTCACAGCTGTAAAGACTACAAGGTGGAAATGAATACCATCTTCATTTGGCTGAAAAGCAAAGATAGTTGTAAGCAACATTAAGCTTCCCCACTAAAGAATGGAGGTCCATAGTAACATCTTTGCTCTCTTAGCAAGTCCCATAAAGTGTTCAGCTACACAAATGTAGGGAGAGTCATGCAAACAAGGTAGTTACTAGACAAGCAACCAAATATCTTGTTAAAGGGAACATCCAGGGCAACCTAGTGTTATAATTAGATTGCCAATACAGGGCAAGTTCTTTATACGTTTGCATTTTAATTACATTTAGACTTACTCTGCATTGTCCTTCAGCTGCAATGGAGTTATGTGCAGAACGTAGATCCTGGAAGACAAGTGCATGTTACATGGGCAAAATATTGATAAAACTGGCTTAAATCAACTGCTCCAGATATGAAACTAACTTGCTCATGACTGTTGGAACCTGAGACAGGTATGAATTCATGACTTAACAAATGAGTCACATTTTGCTCAAGACTAGTCAAGTTTAGAGCCCTGATTGGAGGGGGAGAAGGTCACTTCAGACACTGTACAGAATGTTGAAATGAAAATATTTCATATCACATCAGAGAAAGTTAAGAATCAGATTTTTAGGGAGCTCACATTACCAACAATGGTTACACTGCCTGCATGTCCAGTTCTGAATCTCAAAGAACCACAAGTCTGATATGATTTTAAAGGGGAGATTCTTACTCTGATTCAAGCTATAGAAGCATCCATTGGTGTAATTAAAGATGGGGTATATGAAGTGATAGCTCTAAACCTGACTGTCCTCTACTCCTTTTGACAGAAGATTTTTAGGGGAGATTTCACAAGAGGGAATTCTAAGGGACATTTTACACCCTACTGGGGGAAGCAATTTAACAGGGTAGAAGGCAAGAGGCTACTAAAAATTAAACAACTTATTTAAAAAGATGTTCTTGTTGATAAAACAAAGAACTGCTTGACAAGTGCTGGTACAGGTCACCCCCAATATACCAAAACTCCTGGCCCTGCATGCGGAGGAAACAAAGGCGGATTGGCATGGCCAGGAATTGTGACTCAAAAGCTTATAAAGCCTTGATAGTTTACCCCATTAAACAAGTCTGGCTCATCTTCACTTCTGAACAAGTGGTGCCAATCCAGTTATTACTTGTAAATATGCATGTACTTAGCCAGTTAGGTGTTGAACTCCTGAGAATATTGCACTATTGCATCAATTACTTTCAGAAAGATAAGATGCTGAACATACAGGTAATGGTTAATTAGGTCGAGTACAGCTAATAGGCTGCCTTTGAATTCAAGCATCAATTTAAAGTCATCTCCACCATCCAGCAGCTGAAAGCAGGCTGCAAACGCAGCAGCTCATCACTGCAGCCTGAAAGGTCATTTTGACTCCTGTACATTGCCAACTTTATGAAAGTTAGGAGCCTGTTGCTTCAGTGTACCTACCTCATTTTCCTCCAGGAGTTTTGCCCTGTCACCAGGGGAGGCATCAGCAGATTTGTCAAGGAAGTTCTTTAAAGCAGAATCATTATCTGAAAAAAAAGTTAGGCTGTAAAATCACATCACAAGCAGAAGACATAGGATTACACTATGCAAGGTTACATAATTTTTCCAGAAGAAAAAGGTTCACTAGGTTTTTGCACTGTTCTGGATTACACCAGGAACATTTAGGCTACAGTGATTTGGTGGAAAGATCAAAACATATCACAAGTGTATAGTGGGATGAGACTCCATCTATTCAGAAGCAGGATGGAAGATTAGCATAAAGCCCATGGATTAAAACAAAAAACCTGTATTGCTTAAAAAGGACCTGTCACCCCTGAAAAATGCCCCCACCAAATATGTTGGCCCTAAATCGTCTCCCTAGGCCATTTATATTTATTCAGTTTTTATAAAAATTTGTGTGTACACTTAGTTTTAATTGATCTGACACCTTACCAAAGTAGTCAGATCCTTGTACAGGTCCCCCTGGCAGTTGGTTGTATTCATGAGGGGGCCTGCTGACACACCCCCTTCATGCCTTTGTCAGCCAGGGACCTGTAAGAATAGCCAGCAGCAGCGCATATTGGGCAATTGCTGCCGGCTCTGAATGTTCAGCTCATTCCTTAAACATTTAAAATTATGCCAATGAGCCTTACAGGCCATTGGTTTCTGAGAGCACTTCAGTGATGTCTTTACATGAGCAGAACTGAGTCTTACCCTCCACCTGCACTTCTTGATGCTAGATTACAAAGGCAGGGGAGAAGACATGTTCTGCTCATTGTAACTGCCTGTGACACTGCAGCATTGATGATCTGAAAACACCCACAAGACCCCTCAGGCTCATTAGCATAATAAATTTTAATTTAGATGAAGGCTATAGACGACAAATACAAGATTACCACAGTCATGGAGCCTGAAATTATCAATGCTTGATTTTGATGGTTGATTCTTTAAATCTGGGAATCACAAACACTGCAATTGATAGGCTGTTGGCCTATGGTAATTCTAAGGACTTGTTCACATACTGCAATTAGAAACGCAGCCGTAGCATTTTCTAGGAGTGGAAGAACTATCCCACAGCTTAATTCAAAAAGGGCTGATGGTATGGAAAAGGGTTGTAACTAACCAAAGCTCAGTTTGTCTTTATTACAAGCTGCAGCATGAATTACAGCAAGTAGTCCACAGGAGTTCTCCAGTGTCTGTTTCATGAAGTATACTTTGGCATCAGGCTCTTTGTCCTTCTGCTCATCATCCTGTTTCTTCCTGAATTCTCCATGCTACAAAACAAAAAAGTTGAAGCCACCGAATCTGTAGCACAAGAAACATATGCAATTATACATTGTAAATCTGTCCTCCCCATGTAAAAACGGTGGTAAAATGGTTGAAGTATCCTTGCCGATTTAGTACCCAAGCCATCTGATGGTACAGCAAGCATACTGACCCAATGTTTTCTATGTGGACAGCACAGATGTCATTTTATCCTTAGATGCTGGGGAGAAGGTTTGTTTAGAAAAATAAACATGTCAGTTTCATGGATTAAATGTAGGAATTTTGTTCCATAAAAAAAAAGTATATGTGCTAGTCCTGACTTTCATAGTGCTGCAAGTAAAATGGCCAGGACCTTAACAAGAAATTTTAGCTTTACAATCTGTTATAAATGGTGCTTGTTACATTTAGCTTTGTAAACCCAATAGGCGAGGCTTAGTTCACACCCATTTACAGAAGAGCCCATTCCCCTCCTGTTTATTATTGACTTCAATGCATGAAAGCTACTTCATAACTGAAGACTTCAGCCCATAGCTTCCATTATACTCCATTTGAGAAGTGGAACAGAACTTACAATTCCCCAATATGGGTGTGAACCGAGCTTTAGACAGATAATTTGCTATAGGATAGTAAAGTCACTGTACCTGTGGAGTGAGTGGGAAAAGCAGCAGCAGAGAAAGCACATCATGGGGAAATGACTGCAGATAAGTGCTCTCAAACCCCAACACATCTACATAATGGACAGTCGGTGAGACACCCACTTTCTTATTCAACTGTAAAGAAAAAAAGTTTAGGAATACTGTATTCTGACATCTATTGAGTCAGATAAACATACAGGAAATTCAGCATCTACCTGTTGAAAATTAGTTAAAATGTTAATTTCTAAAACCTGGGTAGCATCTGAATGGTCATAAGGCAGAATATTAAAATCTGCAAGCTCATGCATTTCCGGAACATTTTACTGCCTTGCTGGGAAAGGCTTCTGCAGTGTAACACTAGCAATGTCTCCATCCATTAAGGAGAAGCTCAGATCAATAGTGAATCTACACTGGACAGGGCCAGTGTCACCAGATCTAGAGATTTACACAGAAAATATAGGACTGCAGCAAGATGGGAAGATCATGTAACATCACAGAACACCAGGATCTGCAAACACTTCAAGTGACCAAGTAAAAAGCCAGCGCAACAGGTCATAAGCCAAGTGATATGAAATTTCCTTACCAATAATAAATCCAACCATAGAAACACAAGTAGATAGATATTAGTGTCCACTGTGGGTGAATTCAAGGCACTCCAATTGCACCCAGCATAATCTTTTGCTTCCCGAAAAGCTGCAATGCGATTCCCTGAAGCTGCACCCAACATGCTCACCCTCACTACAACCTTATGCTCTTCAATGGCACTCTGCAGGCAGCAATGATCTAATGAATGGAGCTCCCTGGAGATCTAGCATCAGGAATGATATCGGAAGTGCTGGAACCCATTGTATGACCCGATTGTTTTTAAATGATAAGTATTGCCTTGAGTGAATTTTATGTAGAAGTGAAAATCTGAATATGCTCATCATCTCAAGCAGTTACAGGTTTCAATGAAAAGAGAATACAGCCCATCCTGTATGTGCCACTTGCAAGTTTGGTGTAGATTTTCTGCCTAGTGTGGCTGTGCATTGCAGCTCAAGCCGTGGTAGCTTTAGGGTGGTACAAGTTGCATTTATTTTTGCAATAGGTTGTTAAAATAGATTGGAGCCACGGGGCATTCACAAGCATTTGTCAGTTTGTAACTGAGCAACTATATTTCCTCAGCTTTGTGATGACACCTCAAAGGGTCCTTTTTCAAAAGGAGTTTAGTAATCACAATTTTCAGTACTAAAAACTGACAATTTTCAGTTAGATTTAGTTCAGTGTTAATTTCCATGCACAATTTTGATCAGTTTGTAAAGCATTTTCCACTGGCAAACAAAAAACTGCTAAATGTGGTTTATTTCTATAGCAATGCATCAGCTCATGGCACACCAGGGCAGTGTTTTTAAAGTGTGGCTGCAGACTAACATGCATCATCTGCAAATGCAGAGTAGTTCCCTGTGCTTAAAAATATACACAATCTTAAAAACCCAATGGATACAAAGGATCAGAACTACATTTAACTCGGATTAGAGGACCCTAAATTGGGGATAGACAGAAAAGATCTTTAAAACCTGACATAAGGGGAACTTTAATGCACTTTAGACTGAACTTTAACTTGTGTAATATGGGTATTAATTAATGGAATATAATATATGTACAAGCAGTTCCCCTGTAGGTTGAATGAAGTGGCAATTTCCTAATATATGGATCATTGGTAACATTAATTGTATTGTTTACCTAATATATAATAAAGCAATTTTTTTAATGAACACAACTGAATATTTTTTTGGTTTTGACTAAAGGGGACAAGTCTTTTGGAATGGGACCACATCCCTAGTAATAGCTGTAACAGGTGACTTGTGGGAGATCCTTCCTCTGATAAGGGGGTGAGAAATAACACAAGGATCAGGAGACTTCTGTCAGTCAGGACATGAGGCAGCCACATGTACATAGGATTACTGACACATCAGGATGGGATCTCTCCACACAAGGCCATGGTGACCATTTATAATGAGGGCAATACAATGCAATCTGCTCCCATGTCACCCCAAATCTAGACAAATGGATAAACCTCCATAAGGTAATCATAGCCTGAGATATTGGGGGTGGGGGTCAGGGGTTACCCGTCTATTTATACACAAACTTTAGACAAGATTATAGGTATGAGCACAGGCAGAGGGTGACCCGGCCGCACCCAGCCATCTACTACATCACGGACCGCGCCCTAATCCGGGTCATCCATTATTCACTAGAGATGCTCAGCCCCGACATCTCTCCACTCACTTTGTTCAGCATCTGTGAAGACACAAAAGACGACATCAGGGTGAGACACCGCCCGCACAGACACCCAACTTTCCAGCGAGAAGACGCCCGGCCATTACCTCAGGGTTAATCTCCATAGGTGACAGCGCCATAGTAATGCCTTCTCCGCCCGCTTCACACGATATCGCTAGACTGAATACTGACTGACTGAGATCGTTGACACGCCCCGGCTGCTTTTATATGGAAGGACAGGTACCAACTGCTCCGCGAGAAGAGGGGGTGGAGTGAGTCAGCTGGTACCCATGATTCGTAACGGTTCTGAGTTTTCTCCCCCTCCGCAAAACGGAACTGAATGAGACGATCCTGGAGCGGGCTCTGGTCTGGGCGCGGGGCGTCAGGTTCTGTGGTGATTTTCAAATGCGCAATACATAACCGTGTATATACATAACCGCTATAACTGTACACGGCCACAATGGCGGGAAGCACAGTACAGTCTGTACACCTGTTGTCAATCAAGTAAAAATTCTCCTCAAAGAAGTCCTCTGCTAAGGACTATCACATATACATGTCATGGGGGTCTCATCTGCCCATAATATTGCGTCCCAAAAAATCATAATAAGCCTCTATTCACAAACGCAGCTACTGTTTTTACACACATGCTATGTCCAGTACAGAAATCTAATAATCTGTGGGCCCAGTAACAGGCAATGGAATAACGCAGGTGTGAACTCTGGCCAAGGTCCTGAAATCGCTTCATAAGGCCCTAAACACACAGACATTCAGGCCTTGACTCCGGATTTCATGGACCGACCACGGTGTAGAGAACGGGCCTACAAGCATCATAGTGATATATGATACAAGGAGTCCCTGCTGACCAGCAAAACAGCAGTACTGAACTATAACCGTCATTACGCAGGGACTCCTTTTATCATATGCAACTATGATGCACAGAGTCCCATCCTCTGCAATGTGGTCCGTCTGAGAAATCTGTCCAGAGATTCGTGGACCGTCCATGATCCCACCTGCCTAATTTACAGATTATATGGCGGCCATATTTCTTAAACTGAACTCTTCGGAGGGACCCCATAATCCTACAGGATGCTAGGAGTCCCTGCTAGGAGTCTATGAGACCACATCCCTGTACTAAAATGATTACGGTATTTCTAGCATCATATAGGACAATGATAACAGGAGTCCTGGGCATTGTTCAGTCCAGATCACACAGCCGTCATGTAGTCCATATTTTATGGTGCCATACCACTATGATTTTCTTCAAACATTTACTTTTTAACATCTTCAATGTGGTTGGCCTGTAAAATACGGCCCATGATTTCTTAGAAGGAACCCATTTTAAGCCTCATTGTCCTAAAGGAGTCCCAGACCCTCTATGGGACCACATCCTTGTACTGAAATGATTACAATTTCTGGCATCATATAGGTCCATATTTTACAATGCCGTACCAGTAAGATTTTCAGAAGTTTCAGTTTTCATTCAGATTTCCATCTATCTTTCACATATGATAAAAAAAACCCCAAAACTGATGAATATGGTCAGTTCTGTCTATAGCGATGGATCATCACCAGACTACACCAGACTATACTTGGATTATGAGCCAGCATACATAAAGGGAAAAACACTAAGCAAAAGCGTCCTAAGGGTAATGGCACACGTGGCTTTTCTAATGCATTTTTGGGCCGTTTTTAATCACGCATTGGGCCGTTGAAAAAGGCATGTGTTTTTGACAGGTTTGACATATTATCTTAATTCAAACTGGTCAAAAACGATTGCGTTTTTAAAAAACGCATGAGTTTTTTTACGGACTTCTTAAAGACAGGTCAAAAATGCGTTCAAAACGCCACGTGTGCCTCACCCTAAGGGCTCATTCAGCCGGACACGTCCGTTTTATGTCTGCAGAAACAATGGTTCCTTAACAAAAGATACTGGGGAAAAATGTAAAATGTGTGCATCATTTTGACTTTTGTTTTCCCTTTTTGCAGGCCCATTGGGCATAAAAATGTCTTAGGCCCCTTTCACACAAACTTTTTTCCTCCAAAACTAGGGCTTGTAGGTCAGTTTTTCACATTGTTTCTCCTTTCTCGCCCCCCAAAAATGGTCCCCATATCATCTATTTTTTGTGGATCCACAAGCGGCAGGCTGGCTTAAAGGGGTATTCCGAGAATATGAACGTCTGACACAAAAACCCATGATGATATAAATAAATGAATACAACAATACTCAATGTCATTAGTCACAAAATGGAGCTTAAATAGTTTGATTTTATGATTTACAAAATTTATGGCCTCTCTAAAGTAGGTGGAGTTATCACCAAGATGGCCGCCACTGGAAAATACAAGTCCCATCATCCTTTAGTTCTCAGTAACTCCTCCTCCCTCTTATGCTCTGCTCCCGGTGATGATCTAACAGGTTTTCTTGCTCTGTTACCATAGTAATGATGTGTAACTGCCATCACCAAAACACTGTCCATACTGATTGCACTGCAACCAACCGACTACAGCCAAACAAAGTGGTGATCACATGACCTGCCAGGCATGTGCAGGACATGTGATGTGGACATGTGACCAGCGGCCATCTTCTGTTCTGCAACGGACCGCGCGGAGGAAATTAACGGACTGATTAAAGGGCCAGTAACATTTTAATTCTTCATTACAGTCTATGTCATCAGCATTTTTCTGCTAACAGGAGCAAAATTTTAAATAACAACTAATTACACATTAGCTTATATTTTGAGTATCCATTTGCATATGAATTATGCTAATTCCTGGAATACCCCTTTAAATAATGTCACTGGAATTTTACCTCTATTTAAATGTGGTCAAGTGATGATTTTCTGGACATGTGTGTTGATCAGAATGAGAAAAAACGCTCAGCAAAAAAAAAAAAAATCCAATCGTCAAAAAACATGAGACCAATAGACACTAAAACAGCTAAAAATAGGACAGGGTATGAGGTTACAGCCAGGTAAACACGGCACTGGGAAAAAAAACGTCAGTGGCAATAAGTCAGTTACACAAATTTGAGACCTAAGTTATCCGCAAACATGTTTATGTGTGGCATTTTCGTTGTGTTTGAAAATGCAACGCACAGATCCGTCCTGCAATCACCAATTGATATAAGATTGGGGCTCATTTACTAAGGGTCAGCACACCTCATTTCCGTTGGGTTTCTCGACAATTTGCACCACATTTAACAGGGGTTTTTGGCGCACGCAAACAAATTTTGGTGCAATCGCGCCAACTTTCATGCGACACAAATCGGGGGTGTGGCCGTCGGACAACCCGACTGATTCGGACTAAGCACAGGATTTAAAAATTTTATTGTGTCGCAAGACATGCACTCACTAAACCGGGAAGGAGAAGGTGAACTCCGGTGGACCTCACCAGGGAAGCAACACATGCAGGATATCGGGTGCACGATCTTAGTGAATCGCGCTGGACTTCATCCTTGTCGGACAACGCACTTCGGGGATGCCCCAAATGACCGAAATAACACTTTTTTTTGCCATCTTGCAACATATAAAAATTTTTACAAAAAGTGATCATTAGGTCCTACAGTCCTCAAAATAGTAGCAATGAAAACATCAGCTCATCTGTCAAAAATGACACCTCACACAGCTCCGTACACCAAAGTATGATATCAGTGTCAGAAGATGGAGAAACGTATTGATTGTGCTGAACTAAGGAATAAAGTAGAGGTGTTATTTGGAGCACACTTGAAAGTCGTAGAAACCGAAGCCACAAGAAAATGGTGCAAATGTGTTTTTCACAGCATTTGGAATTTTTTCCCCGCTTTCCAGTACAAGGCATGGAATAATTAATATCATCACTGCAAAGTGCAATTTGTAACGCAGAAATAAACCATCATACAGCTCTGTACACAGAAAATGAAAAAGTTATAGATTTTTGAAGGTGGGGAACGAAAAATGAACAAAAAAGGGCGGGGTCCTTAACGGGTTAAAGGAGGTCTTCATCTATGACTTCAGTTATAACAATACACATGGGACTATTGTCAGGGACACTACTTGGGAGTTCTGGCTCGTCAAATGCCTATAAAGTGGAAAAGTTAAGCATAGTTTAAACCAGCGCCATGAGACCTTTCCAATTTCATTTCCAACATGCTCTTGTACAGGCGGTCCCCTACTTAAGAACACCTCACTTACATACGACCCCTAGTTACAAACGGACCTCTGAATTTTGGTAATTTTCTGTACTTTAGTCCTAGGCTACAATAATCAGCTGTAACAGTTATCAATGGTGCCTGTTATTAAAATTTATAGTTAATCCGGGTTCTTATGACAATCCAACATTTTTAAAATCAAAAGATTTTAAGACCAAAAAAATTTTGACTGGGGTTACAATAATAAAGTATACAGTTCCGACTTACATACAAACTCAACTTAAGAACAAACCTACAGAACCTATCTTGTATGTAACCCGGGGACTGCCTGTATAATAGAAGAGCATAACAGAAACAGAATGTGGGTGAACTTATGATCACCCACATTCTGTTTCTGTTATGCTCTTCTATTATACCCAATACCGTTTCATGTAATGTGTGGAAGTTTGTCTTCAGATGTGAACCACGGCCGCGGTTGGGAAATGGATCATAGAATATGCAGCGTCCTGTTTCACGGACCGACTACAGTGCCCAGGACAGAACTATAAAAGTAATTTGTGATACAAGGAGTCCCTGCTTCCCAGCACTGATACTCTTATGAGTCTCTACTTTTGTGATGCATATAAAAAAAAAAAAAAACTATGGGTCAGTAAAAAAACAAACAAACTGCATTTTCCAAGTGAAGTCTGTTTAGCACTGATCCATTTCTATGGAAAACACAAACTACATTCATCAGATTTTATTAATTTTTTACAAAAGTGATGTGAAAAACTGGGAGATAATCTGTATTTTACTGATAAAACCGATGCCCCTGTTCATAATACCGCGTTCATATGAATAATAGTGACCAGGCGCTGTGAAGCCTGAATAGTGTAAAAACAGGAGGTGTGCATAATAAAATAATGGGATGTCATGAGCAACCAAGGCTAATTAGCATATTTTTGAAAGTCTTTTTTTTTTTACAGGAACACAGGCGAGTCAAGTCTAAATATGATGTGTTCTGATAACATGGAGAAGACACCTACAGGTACACATAGTTACTTAGTTTTCCTTTGAATGTACTTTGATTGTGTGCTGAAATTGTACAGATGAATACAGAGGTTTTGCATTGATATATCCACGTTAGGCTCGGTTCACACTGCCATTTACACCTTCGTTCCTTACCTCCATTAAAAAGAAGTAAAGAACAGGGACTTAACACATCGGTAAAAAGTCCCAGTGACATCAATGTAAATTCTATGTAATCTGTCATGTTCAGTTAGGCAGTCTTCCATTATCCATGCATTTTTGGACAGAAAAAAAAGACGGTGAAAAGATTTAGAAAAAAACGGTTATGTAAATGTAACCTAACACCGAGGCAGCACGACCGCTATCTTGGGCCTATGTTGGACTCCGAATAAATACTACCAAAAAGTCACCCTGCTTGGAACCAAAAACCCCTTTTCGTCCACTAGGGCGACCCTGGGCACTGCTTGCTTGTAATTTTAATCTTCCTCACTGAATTGGTCTTAACAAATTATGGAATAAAAGTTACATTTTATCAATTTACTTTAGCCCTAGTGGACGAAAAGGGTTTTTTGGTCTCAAGCTGGGCAACTTTTTGGTAGTATTTATTGTTGGTGTTACCCTTATCCACTTAGTGCTTATGACCTTGTAGGGTTCAGTTGGTTTTCCTCCCCTTCCCCGGGGATTGGTTTATGTTTTATGTTGGACTCCGGACTCTCCATTGCACCGCATATTCAATTTGTTGCTTGCTCTTGCCGCGAGCATCTCAGAAACATCTACAGAAACCGCCTATTTCTTATACTTGAAACCTCTTAAATACTAATTGTCGCTCTGATTCATTCTCGTCTAGACTCCTGTAACTCCCTACTAATTGGTCTTCCACTTACTAAACTCTCTCCTCTACAATCTATTCTTAATGCAGAAGCCAGGCTTGTCTTCCACACCAAACGCTACACGGATACCTGCAGTCTTTGCCAGTCACTGCACTGGTTGCCGGTCTCCTTCAGAATACAGTTTAAAATAATAACCTTTGTCCACAAAGCTATACATAATGCTGCACCAATTCCCATGCCATGATTAAAGAGGACCTGTCAGGTCATTAAAACACTTTAGCTGCTCATATGAAAGTATGAGCGTCTAAAGTGAGCATCAAAACATATACCGATAAGCTATGAAACAATGCACCACATAGCGGTCCGATCGTCAGACCTGGCTTAGGCCCCATTCACACTACCATATGGGGATACATATGTCCCCTTTAGACGGCAATGGCCGCACGGAGTGATACATAGCTGCACACGTGCCGTACCATACCGCTCAATACACACTGAAAAGATAGGACATCTCCTATCCTGTTACGGTCTGACGTTTGCCCACCCGGCCATGGACGTCCGGGCATATGTTCATGTGAACGTGCCCTTAAAGTATATTAATGGGGGGAGGGGGATCCAAGGAGGCAGCGACTGCAGCATCAAGCCTAACAGTCACAGCCAGCATATGGTGTGGAAGGGGTGGTCCGGAGGAGAAACTGAGGAGAGGGGAGCACCTTGCAACCCCCCCCCTTCATAAATACACAGATCGGACCAGACGATCGAACCGCTACGTAGTACATTGTTTCCTAGCTTATCGGTATGTTCCAATAAAGCTAGAGATTTAACACTGCTATAACTGGGGGAGAGCTAGGGAGCTGCTTATTTTAATGACCTGACAGGTCCTCTTTAAGGGTGTATTGCATGCTTGAATTGTGTAGACCATCCCTTTTCACCTATTTAGGTCTCCATGTACTATTTTTTATGATTACAAACAATAAAGCTGAAGAAATTTTTTACCTCCATTTGGTGCGTAAAGCCAAGTATCTTGTTTGCTATTTGATGCTGGATTACTGGGCAATCTGTACACCTTCAACCATTACCATATATACTCGAGTAGAAGCCGACCTGAGTATAAGCCGAGACCCCTAATTTTAACACAAAAAACTGGAAAAAGCTATTGACTCAAGTATAAGCTGAGGGTGGAAAATGCATTGTAGTATGTAGCCTGCCAGCCCCTGTATTATATAGCCTGCTAGCCCCTGTAGTATATAGCCTGCCAGCACCTGTAGTATATAGCCTACCAGCCGCGGTAGTAAATAGCCTGCCAGCCCTTTGTAGTATATAACCTGCCAGCCCCTGTAGTATTTAACCAGCCAGTCCCTGTAGTATATAGACAGTCAGCCCATGTAGTATATAGCCTGCCAGCCCCTGTAGTATATGGCCTGCCAGACCCTGTAGTATATAGCCAGCCAGCCCCTGTAGTATATAGCCAGCCAGCCCCTGTAGTATATTGCCTGCCCGCCCCCTGTAGTATAAAGCCAGTCAGCCCCCTGTAGTATACAGCAAGCCCCCATGTAGTATATAGCCAGCCTGCCCCCTGTAATATATAGCCTGCCAGCCCCCTTTAGTATATAGCCTGCCAGCCCCCTTTAGTATATAGCCAGCCAGCCCCCTGTATTATATAGCCTACCAGCCCTCTGTAGTATATAGCCTGCCAGCCCCTGTAGTATATAGCCTGCCAGCCCCTGTAGTAAATAGCCTGCCAGCCTCTGTAGTATATAGACTGCCAGTCCCGGTAGTATATAGCCTGCCAGCCCCTGTATCATATAGTCTGCCAGCCCCCTGTGGTATATAGCCTGCCAACCCCTGTAGTATATAGCCTGCCAACCCCTGTAGTATATAGCCTGCCAGCCCCCTGTAGTATATAGCCTGCCAGCTCCCCCACCCCCAGTATATAGCCTGCCAGCTATAAAAAGTGTACTCACTGTTCGACGCCCCCCGGCAGGTCCTCCTCTATCCATCGCGGCTCTGGCATCTGCTCCGTGTCCCCGCGGTCCGTCGCAGGCATCATGACGTCAGCCGCACGCTGACATCATAGTGTGTGCCGATGGCGGTGCACACATAAGAGCGTCAGCATGCAGCTGATGTCACAATGCCTGCAACTGACCGCGGGGACAAGGAGCAGATGCTGGAGCCTAACTCAAGTATAAGCCGAGTTAGGGTTTTTCAGAACCTTTTTTGAGCTGAAAAACTTGGCTTTTACTCGAGTATATACAGTACATATGATTGGTGAGGTGAAAATTTTTTTACATTTCTCTATTTAGTTCTGCCAGCAGATGTCCCTGTCGCTGTAAGAACCTGCTCTTATAATATTTTTTCACATGAAATCTGAAATGATTCATACTAGTCTGCTATGAATAGCATGTTACATTACATTTTTACACATTTTAGATGGTTTATTTTTATGTAGCTTCGTGCTGGTAATATATCACATCATGGAGAAGTTTTAAAAATAGCTTTCAAAACTTCCTAGAGACTACCTAAAGTTTCTACAGTTTGCGCACAGGCCTGGTATTAAAGAGACAGGGATTGCCCTAGGATATAATGCACTTTAAAAAGTAAGGTGAGCAAATTTGTTCAGGAAAAAAAACTCAACAGGGAAAAAATCATTCCCTCCAGGTCTCTCGTATGAGCTCAACGTCCCCTTTAAGGACCACCCAATGTGTCACCACATTTTATATGTTTATATGTGCAACAACCCCACCGGTCAACAGCATATGTGGGCAACAGGTTACTAGAAAATGGCTGGCTCGATGGCGACCGGTCCTGGTATCAGGATAGCCCTGTCATGACGGCCTCATCCATACCTGTCATGGTCAGCAAGAAGAAAGGGAGGCCATGTGACAGTAAAAGTTTTCCTTGGGGCACGCCTGGTGTAAGTGACTATTTCCTGGCAGATGGCAAGAGGGAGGCCTGTGATGCTAGCGACCGGCAAGGAATACACATAGAAGCAGAGATTTTTTTATATTCACTGGGAGAAGTGTCTGAGAGCAGAACTGTTCTAGTTGCTCATGGCAACCAATCAGAGCCCAACTATCATTTTCCCACAGCAATCTATCCCACTATTCCTTTATTAGGATTACTCCAACAGCAGCAGGTAACAGGCTGTCAACATCCTCTTTCTGAGGGCTAGCAGGGCTGTTAGTTGGCTGGTTGTGGCTGGATAGTAGTCCTCTGCTTGTAGAAACAGGAATTAAAGGGGTATTCCCTTGAAGACAAAATTCTTAAATATACTCAAAATATACAAAATTACACATTCTCTCAATTACTGTCATTAACCCCTTACCGATATTTGACGTAACAGTACTGCATCGTGTCAAACTTCTATGAACGGAGCCGGCGCCAGAAGCCGATCGCGGGTGTTAACCCCTAACACGTCGCGGTCAGCAAGGGTGCAAGGGGTATTTGACAAAAATCTGACCCCCCCACGGCGCTTACCGGGGGGGGTCCGCTGCTTCGATCGCAGCCTCCTCTTCCTGGAGCTGGGTCCCTGCCTTCTGACAGGACCCGGCTGTAATACACTGAGCATGCGCAGCAGCTCAGTGTGTTACATTACACAGTGTAATACATCTGTATTACACTGTGTAAGGTGAAGAAGAGTTTGAACAAGCGATCAGTGGATCACTTGTTCAAGCTAACCTGTAAAAGTAAAGAAAAACAGTTAAAAACATTAAATAAAAACATTTTTTAATAAAAAGAATTAATTAAATAAAGTTAAAGTCCCCTAAACACAAACATTCCCTATACACATGTAATAAAGTAAAAAAAAACACAAAATCGCCAAAAAACCCACGTCCGTAACAATCCGTACAATAACTCAGAAACATTATTGGGCACGCTCTGTGAACGCTGTAAAAACAAAACACAAAAAATCACCAAAAATGTACATTTTTTATAAAATCTCTTCACAAAAATGTTCTATCATTGAAGGGTCCAGAATGTGTCCCACTTCTGGCAATCTCTATGTAATCAGCTGCAGGTGAAATTGGACTTCTCTTCTCTGTACCATCCGCAGTCTAATGGACAGGTAGAGAGAGTTAACTAAACTCTGGGATGCTACCTTTGTCATTTGGTCTCTGCCAGTCAGGACGACTGGTCCACTTTGTTGCCGTGGGCAGAGTACTCCTATAACTCTCTGGACTCGGAATATGCTGGTGCAGCACCATTTTTTATAGTTTACGGAAGAATTCCCAGCCCACCGCTTCCTCTCTCAGTTCCCTCGGATGTTCCTGCAGTGGAAGAATTAGTGCAGGACCTCAGTTCTGTCTGGGAACTGAATTCCTACTTCGGGCCTCTGCCCGGACCAAAACCCAGGCCAACAAGAGACGCAGGCTGGTTGTCCTCCAGGTACATCCGGCTGAAAATTCCCAGGTACAAGCTTGGTCCACGATTCTTGGGACCTTTTGAGGTCCTGACTCGTATCAATACGGTGTCGTGCAAGTTGCGCCTTCCTCCCACCATGCGCATCCCGAACTGCTTCCATGTCTCTTTGCTCAAGCCTGTCATCCTAAACCACTTCTCTCGGCAAGTAATTGCTCCCGCTCCTGTGGCTAACTCCACCGACACCTATGAGGTAAAGGAGATTCTTGACATGAAGACTTTAAGTGGAAGTGGTTCTTCTTGGTCGACTGGAAGGGGTTCGGGCTGGAAGAGAGGTTCTGGGACAATATCCTGGACCGTGATCTCCTGCAGACATTCCTCCAGCCCAAGAAGAGGGGGAGGCCAAAGGGGGGGGGGGGTATGTTACAGCTGGCACCCGTCTCTAGCACCCACGATCGGAGTTTCCTCCGATCGCGGGCATTAACCACTTACACACCGTGGTCTCGTGTGACTGCAGCGTGCAAGGGTCCCGTGCACCAAATCGGACCCCCCCCCGGCATGGCGCTTACCCCTGGGGTCTTCCAGTGCCCAAAAATGTTCTAAAAAGTAATCAAAAAAAGTTATGTGCGGCAAAATGGTATCACTGAAAAGGACAACTCAAACAAAAAATTAAAACCCTACACCAGCTCTGTCAACTAAAAAATATTAAAGTTATGTCTCTGAAAAGATGACGATACGAAAATAAATGAGATTTTTCTCTGTATTAGTTTTTCTTCAGTAAAATTGTAAAAATATATAAAAAACTATATAAATGGCGTATCACTGTAATCATAATGATGTATAGAACAAAGATAATTCCTACATACATTTAAGAGTTAATAAAATCTCATCAATTCGCTAATGACCCACTAAAATGAAGTATTTGTAAAGTGCATCTAATGTAGCAAAATATAAGCCCTTATATGTCCAAATTTCCAAAAAAATAAGGAGTGCATGGCCAATAAAAAGTGACAATTCATAATCTGCTCTGAATGGCGCAGCTTCCCTTCAATGCCCTGGCGTGTGCCCGTACAGCAGTTTACTAACACATATGGGGTATTGTTACACTCAGGAGCAATTGGGTATCAAACTTTGTGGAGCGTTTTGGTATTTTATCCACTGAGAATTTGTACATTTTTTGAAAAACTCATTCATTTAGCCAAAAGAATTTACATTTCAAAATTGCATTCGATTTTATTTAATCCCCTGTAAAACAATTAAAGGGTTAACAAACTTCATGAAAGTTGTTTTACCTACAATATGGGGTGTAGTTTCCATAATGGGGTAATTTATGGGGTTTTACTTTTATTTAGGCCTCTCAAAGTGACTTGAAACCATAGCAGGTCCCGCAAAAGCCTGAGTTTGGGTTTTCAAAGCCCCATGAAGCAGGAAAAAATTTCCAAATGTGGAAAAATTGAAAAAAAAAACGCATGTGCGTCGCGTTCCTGTGGGCTCAGTTTTTACGACTTTCACTCTGCGCTCCAAATAACACATTATTCCTTGGTACGGTACGTTTTCAAAAGATGACAAAAAAAATTGTCATCTTCTTACGCTAATAACTTTTTCATACTTTGGTGAACGGAGCTGTGTGAGGTGTAATTTTTTGCGACATGAGTCGACGTTTTCATTGCTACCATTTTGAGGACTGTGCAACATTTTGATCACTTTTCATTACATTTTTATGTCATGCAAAATGGTGTAAAAGTCACGTTTTGGACATTTGGACGCCATTTCCCATTTCGGAGGTCATCATTCAATTGTTTTGGCCGTCTGAGGCCTCCAATACAGTTTAAAGAAGGTGGGCAAATTCAGACCATTATTGTCCAGGAAGAATGGTGGGTCCAGCAGGAAGACCTTCAAAGACAATGCAGTTCTGCAGCACTGTTGTTAAGTTGCTTGGGACTGCAGGAAGATTTGGTGGATTTGGTCCTGTTTGGTGAAATTGGGGCGATGGCCTGAGTGCCCACAGAAAGGGCTCCGAGTGCCACCTCTGGCACCAGTGCCATAGGTTCGCCACCACTGTTCTAGGGTACATTAACCCTAGATAGTCAGATCGTTCCTACCGTATACTGCAATACTACTGCATTGCAGTATATAGCGTTTTTGCATGTGACTGGCTCATTGTAGCGAATCTCCTGAAACCATGAAGCCGAAGACCCGAGGCTATTTCGTTTTAACCCCTTCTTTACAATGTAATGAATGAGGAGGAAAATCCCCATTTATTGCCCTAGGGTTAAAGTCCCCTAAGGACTAAAGAAAAAAAAAAATAATAATAAAAAAAACTAAAAATTCAAATCACCCCCCTTTCCCTAGAACTGACATAAATATAAATAAACAGTCAAATTCATAAACACATTAGGTATCGACGCGTCCGAAAATGCCCGATCTATCAAAATATGTTAACGGTTTTTCAATGCGTTTGCCATTTTTTTGCTATTTTGAAAAATATAAAAAAAATATATTAAAAGTGATCAAAAGGTTGTACAGTCCTAAAAATGATATCATTGAAAATATTATCAAATTTCGCAAAAAATTACACCACCCACAGCTCCGTACAAGAAAGTATAAAAAAGTTATTAGTGCCAGAAGATGGCAAAATTAAAAAAAAATTGTACAGGAGGTTTTAATTTTTGTAAATGTATGAAAACATTATAAAACCTATACAAATTTGGTTACCCCTTGGCCATACCGACCCAGAGAATAAAGTAGACATGTCATTTGGGGCGCACAGTGAAAGCCGTAATATTCAAGCCCACAAGAAAATGGTGCATATGCGTTTTTTCACCATTTTCACTGCATTTGGAATTTTTTTCCCGCTTCCCAGTACACGGCAGGGAATATTCAATACCATCACTATGAAGTGCAATTTGTCACGCAGAAAACAAGCCGTCACACAGCTCTTTATGTGTAAAAATAAAAAAGTTATAGATTTTTGAAGGTGGGGAGTCAAAAATGGAAATGAAAAACCAGGAAAGGGCCCGGTCCTTAACCGCTTAAATAAATATAAGAACAATAATGGGAAATTTTTAGGTGCAAACTGCTTGCACAGGTATTTAAAAAGTGTCTACACCATAATTGCATCTTCTGGGCTTTCCGGTGCTTAGTCGGACCATGCACCAGATTTATCTTGCAAAATCCAACAGAATTGTGTTGCACGCCCCATGTTAAAGGTGCACAAAAAAAGTTGTTGAACTCTGTTGGGGCAGTGCATTTGCTTTTGCTTTGATTACTGCTTTGAACTGCTTTTGCTCTTGGCATTCTCTTGAAGAGCTTCAAGAGGTAGTCACCAGAAAAGGTTTTCACATCACATGTGTCCTGTCAGGTGGGATAATAAGTGGGATTTCTTGCCTTATAAATGGGGTTGGGACCATCAGTTATGTTGTGCGGGAGTCAGGTGGATACACAGCTGATAGTCCTACTGAATAGACTTTTCGAATTTGTATTATGGCAAGAAAAAAGCAGCTAACTAAAGAAAAACAAGTGGCCATCATTACTTTAAAGAGAACTCATAAGGCAAATCAACCCACAAAACGAAATATATTTTCATGAACTGCCATTAGAAAGCATTGCTCCTATCCCTACATTGTCCCTCTACATGCCTGTAAACTTAAGCAATCAGGTACTAAAGCTGTATGCAAATGACCAGAGATGTCCAGAGATGTCCAATGAGTCATTATCATATTCAGCAGTCCAGCTTATTCATGAGTGGGAGGCACAGCCATCACAGCCATAATGGTGTGATTTATAATGGTGTAATGGCTCCTCCATGTGCTTCCTGATGCTGGCGCCCTTCAGCCTGTGTGCATATGAAATACAACTGCTCCAGGATGCAGACATGTGTATAGCAGAACATGTCAGGTACTTGTGTAGCTGATGTCTGTGTCTGTCACATGTTATAGCAGAACATGTCAGGTACTTGTGAAGCTGATGTCCGTGTCTCACACATGTGTATAGCAGAACATGTCAGGTACTTGTGTAGCTGATGTCTGTGTCTCTCATGTGTATAGCAGAACATGTCAGGTACTTGTGTAGCTGATGTCTATGTCTTACACATGTGTATAGCAGAACATGTCAGGTATTTGTGTAGCTGATGTCTATGTCTCACACATGTGTATAGCAGAACATGTCAGGTACTTGTGTAGCTGATGTCTGTGTCTCTCACATGTGTATGGGAGGAGAGAAAATGGCAGGTACCTGTGTAGCTGATGTTTCTGTCTCACTCATGTGTAAAGCAGAACATGTCAGGTACTTGTTTAGCTGATGTCTGTGTCTCTCACATTTGTATAGCAGAACATGTCAGGTACTTGTGTAGCTGATGTCTATGTCTCACACATTTGTATAGCAGAACATGTCAGGTCCATGTGTAGCTGATGTCTGTGTATCACAAATGTGTATAGCAGAACATGTCAGACACTTGTGTAGCTGATGTCTGTGGCTCACACATGTGTATAGCAGAACATATCAGACACTTGTGTACAGGGCAGCCATCAGGAAATTCGGGGCCCCATACAGCAAAAGTGTCTGGGCCCCAACACACCCCAAAACCGAACAAGCCTCCTGCCCCCCGCAGTGACCTTTCACAAACAGGGTTTGAGGCCTGTTGCTACGACAAGGCACACTCTTCTGGCCCCAGCCACAAAATATATTTACAAAAAGGAAAAGGCTGCTCCGGTCTTCTTCTCGTTCTCTTGCGCGCGCCTTCTTCTCCTGCAGACAGTGTGTGATCCCGCGAGACCTGTGACCCAGCACTGGATCTCGCGGGATCACACAGCCAGCCCAGGAGGAAGCGCGCAGAGACCGACGCGACGCTGGCGGCAGGGTAAGCATGAAAGAACTGTACGCAGCGCACTGCGCACTTAACCCCTTCACGACTTGGCCTTTTTTAGTTTTTTCACTTCCATTTTTCACTCCCCACCTTCAAAAATCTATAACTTTTTTATTTTTCCACATAAAGAGCTGTGTTATGGCTTATTTTCTGCGTAACAAATTGCACTTTGCAGTGACGGTATTCAATATTCCATGGCGCGTACTGGGAAGCGGGAAAAAAATTACAAATGCAGTGAAAATGGTGAAAAAACACATTTGCAACACTTTCATGTGGGCTTGGATTTTACAGCTTTCACTGTGTGCCACAAATGACATGTCTAATTTATTCTTTGGGTCGGTACGATCACGTGGATACCAAATTTGTATAGGTTTTATAATGTTTTCATACATTTAAAAAAATTAAAACCTCCTGTACAAAATTTTTTTTTTGATTTTGCCAACTTCTGGCGGCAATAACTTTTTCATACTTTGGTGTACGGAGCTGTGGGTGGTGTCATTTTTTGCGACTTTTGATGTCGTTTTCATTGCTATCATTTTTAGGACTGTGCAACCTTTTGATCACTTTTTATTAATTTTTTTATATTTTCCAAAATGGCAAAAAAATGTCATTTTTGACTTTGGACGCTATTTTCCGTTACGAGGTTAAACGCAGTGAAAAACCGTAATTATATTTTGATAGATCGGACATTTTCAGACGCGGCGATACCTAATGTGTTTATGATTTTTACTGTTTATTAATATTAATATCAGTTCTAGGGAAAGGGGGGTGATTTGAATTTTTAGGTTTTTTTATTATAATTTTTTTTTTTTAAACTTTTTTTTACTTTTACTTTTACTATTTTTTAACCCTAAGTTGTCTGATCGATCCTACCATATGCTGCCATACTGCAATATGGCAGTATATGGGGATTTTACTCCTCATTCATTACAATGTGCTGATAGCACATTGTAATGAATGGGTTAAAACGAGACTGCTTCGGGCCTTCGTGAGACCCGAAGCTGTCATGGCAACGGATCACCGCTCCCCGTGACGTCAGCGGCGGCGATCTCCGTGAAAGCACCCGCGATCGGTGCTAGCACCGATCGCGGGTGTTACCGGTAAGCCTTTGCTGCAATATGCAGCAAAGACTTACCGGCTATGGAGAGGGCTCGGCCCGCGAGCCCTCTCCATGTACCGGGACCCGGCGCGCGCCGTACTAGTACGGCGCGCGTCGGGAAGGGGTTAACCAGCGGCCCCCGGCGCCTCCACCCCACACATATTGTGCAGCACAGACCGCACAGTCTGCGGCCCACCGGCCGGGCCCCCCCCCTAGTGTCTTAGAGTCCGGGCCCCATAGGGCAGTACCAGTTGTACTGCCCTATCGGCGGCCCTGCTTGTGTAGCTGATGTATGTGTCTCACACATGTGTATAGCAGAACATGTCAGGTACTTGTGTAGCTGATGTATGTGTCTCACACATGTGTATAGCAGAACATGTCAGGTACTTGTGTAGCTGATGTATGTGTCTCACACATGTGTATAGCAGAACATGTCAGGTACTTGTGTAGCTGATGTCTGTGGCTCACACATGTGTATAGCAGAACATGTCAGGTACTTGTGTAGCTGATGTATGTGTCTCACACATGTGTATAGCAGAACATGTCAGGTACTTGTGTAGCTGATGTCTATGTTTCACACATGTGTATAGCAGAAAATGTCAGGTATTTGTGTAGCTGATGTCTGTGTCTCACACATGTGTATAGCAGAACATGTCAGGTACTTGTGTAACTGATGTCTGTGTCTCACACATGTGTATAGCAGAACATGTCAGGTACTTGTGTAGCTGATGTCTGTGTCTTACACATGTGTATAGCTAATGTCAGGCACAATTCGGACCACTGCCATGAAAGGCAGTCTCGTGGTCTGGAACAGGCAGCAATTATTCGAAGTTGGGGACGGAGCAGGAGGTCAAGGCTGGTAGCTAAGAAGCAAAGTCAGGGTCAGGTCCGTGGTCACAACGGGAGGCCAGAAAACAAGGTTAACGCACAGGAAGCTTTCTCTTAGGCATAGGCTCAAACATCCGGCGGGGGTTGCTGGGAGAAGCCGGTTTATAAAGGAACCCGGAAGTGGCCAGAGCGAACCAGCTAGGATGGGAGCAGGAACGCGGAGAGGTAAGTGATTCAGTTTGCCTGCGATCCGAGATGTGGATCGCAGAGGCACCCATGACAAAATTGCAAAAAATATTGGCTCGCTGCTACAATTGGCTCGCTGCTATCTCAACTTGAGGAGGTCTGGCACGATAGATGTTCCAATAAATTTGCCGCTTTCACAAGTAATCACACCCACTGTTCACATTTATAGTGAATAAACTGAGCACATTCAGCGAGCGATACCACCAAATAAACTGCCGTACCGCTGTTGTCCCAATATACATTGAAATGCACAACAAATCCAACCAACAAGGGTAGAACTGCCACCTGCCACCATTAGCCCATATTGATGCCATCAATATCCCTTTAGCCCCCCCTTACTCCCGAACTCCTAATCTTTATTGATTGCTGTTCATTGTGTTGCTGTTGATATGTAGTCCCGACTTGGACAGTGTGTACAACTCAATTTCCCAAAAAGGGATCAATAAAGTTGTATTGTATTATATCCCTGCATCAGTAACGACCCATTGAATTAAAAACCATTATTATTACCTTTGCAATGAACACTGTAAAAAAAACCAAAAATGATGATTTTTACCTATTTCATCCTACATAAAAATGCTATAAAAAAAACATATGTTGTACCCTGCAGCAGTATAAATATGGAGTCTGTCACTTTACTGGCACAGTTTGTAGGGACAACTGTCACAGTCACGGAGGGTACCAGGGAGTACCGGGAGGAGAGTCTGCTTGGGGAAGAGTCTGTGGACCCTCTGGACCACCGCGGGAGGGGATGGTACTACTCGACACCCGGGACCGGAGTTTAGGTGGCACCTGGTCTTCACCAGAGCCCGCCGCAAAGTGGGACGGTCTTGCTGTTGTGGGGTGCCATGGGTGCGACTAGGCCCGCGGTGGCAACCAAGATAGCAAAGGAAGTGCAGGACACAGTCTGAGCCTGGGAGTGTCTGGAAATGCTGGAAAAACACAGGAGCGTCTGGAAACACTGGAGACTCAAGAAACACAGAAGCTGGAGACACATAGGAGCGCCTGGGAACCCTGGGAATGGCTTTCACTTCAACAGGAACCGCTTTGAAAAGCGAGGTCTGGAAACCCTGGATGTTCCTTGAAGGAAGGAAGGAAGGATGGGAGGTGCCGGATTATAAGGGCTGAACCGGATTAGCCCGCGCCAATCAGGAGGACGCTGGCCCTTTAAGGCTAGAAGAGCCGGAGTGACAATGATCGGTGGTGCATCCGTGACAATGTCCCACAAAAAAACAGGCCATCAATAGCTGTGATGGCATTTTTTTTGCGGGATGAGATGCTTTTTCCAGTGTTACCATTTTGGGGTTGGTATCCCCTACTGTTGAAAATTTATGAACTTTTTTTTTAATGTCAGAAGTAGAAAAGCATCAATTCTGTACTGGATTTTTGATATTCTATAAGTCGATACTATTACAGGGATACCATACATGAATATTTTTTCTTATGTTTTACTAAATTTGCCAAATAAAACTCTAATGTGGGAAAAAATTTATAATTTTTCCATCGCGGCTTCCCAGTGGCATAACAGTTTTACTTTTTTGGCTACAGAGCTGGTTGATGGCTTGTTTTTTTTTGTGGGACATATTCTACTTTGCACCAGTATCATTCTGGAGTACATATGATTTTTTGATCACTTTTTATTGCATTTTTTGTGGGATTAAATAGGTAAAAATCATAATTTTGGGGGGTTTTTTTACATTATTTTTGTTACAGTGTTCATCGTATGGGTTCAATATTTATTTAGTTTTATTCTACGGGTTGTAACAGATGCCGTGATATTTTATATGTGGGGTTTGTGTTATGATTTAGACTTTTTTGTGCATGTCTCTTTGTATGTTTTGGGGCTTCTGGGCATTTTTATTGATTTATTTGTGTATTTTATATTGAATAACTGACGCCATCTTAATGGCACTGCCTCCAGGCATCCCTGGGATCCCGATCGGACCCCAGGGCTGCCATAGCAATGATAGTGGGCACCCCCTTCCCCCCCGAAAAAACCAGCGCCGGGAGGGAAAGACCCCCCAAAGGTAATTTAAATGCCACGGTCGCTCTGACCGCGGCATTTAACGGGTTAAACACCCGCAATCGGAGCCCACCCCGACTGCGGGTGTTACCTAGGGATGTCAGCGGTAGATTACGGCTGACATCCCCAACTCCCGGTTGCGGCTCTAGGAGTACTGCACTGAGTACTTGAATGGCACAGAGAGCGCTAAGGGGTTAAGGGTGGATACACAATATATTATATCAAAGGGGGAACTCTCCTGTTTGATATGATACTAGAATTGTGTTTCTAGGGTTCAGGAGATATGGCCGTTTGAAGTTGGTGACTTTCATGACGTTTATAAACGTCCTTTCTGCACTGGGCATGTGTGGTGAAGGGGTTAAACTATTAACAGGCTTCCTTACTGTAGATCCAATAGATATCCTCAGAGGGGGGAACGTGTTTGATCTGTGAGGGTCCTATAAGGAGAAGAGTAGACTCACTTAGTACCCTATGATGATGGAGTGTTTGTGGGCATGCTCAGTCACCACTGCAGTCACTTTTGTGGGCCGTGCTTGCGCACCTAGGCTTCATTCATACATGGCAAATTCAGGCCCCTGTTCTCGTGATCCTAACAATTTGTGATTTGTGGAAAGAAAACGTTTTCTCGTTACACATATTACATATTCTATTGCAGAACTGTGACTCGGGTAGAATCACACGTGATGGAATATATTTGTCTTTCTATTATTCACAAGTGGTGCTAGCAGCACATTTCACTCGCTAAACATAGACAGTATGGGTTATGCCTCAGAGCTTAGAGGAGGAAAGAAGCTGAGGTGTTATATATATGGAGAACACCTCCACTCATTAGGAACTTGTTAACTCCTTACTTCCATATCCCTCAAAGTGATGTTTACACATTTAAAAAATCTGAACTATGGGGGGAGATTTATCATTGGTTTTGCTGCGCTTTTTTGGCATATGAAAGCTGCAAAAAAGTTGCATATGTTTTCTGCGACTTTTCATTGATCAAAAGTCGCACAATAGTATTCCCGCCACTTCACTATACTGTCTTAAACATAGAACTACTGCTAGTGCAGCGCTGTGCTAATCCAGATTCTTGAGTTGCGGCTTTTTGAAAAAGTTGCATAGTCACTTCAGCCCCTCCAGTCACTCCTGTGTACGTATTTGCTGCTCCTTTTGCTGCATTTTGCACCTTTTTTTTTGTGACTTTTTGAAAGAAAAATCCCAGAGAGTGCATTCACATGAGGCGTTTTGACACATTTTTTATGTGTTTTTGACACATTCCAAGGGCTTCAACCTTGATCACATGTTGAAGTAAGATTGCGTTTCCATTCCATTTGCTAAAACCCAATGTTACTTCAACATGTAATCAAGGTTGAAGCCTATGGAATGCAATGAAAACGCATCCAAAAACGTGACATTTATTAAAGGGCAATGGCCGCGGTCACACATACCGCTAGGCATCAGTTCATAACGCGACACTAGCGCACAGGGGGAGGTCCTCGGCCGAACGCACATGCGTTTTCCTTGGAAATGCATGTGTGTTCGGGCCGAGGACCGCCCCCTGTGCGCTATCGTCGGGTTATGAACGGACGCCTAGCGGTATGTGTGACCGTGGCCAAAAGCTGCTTTATAAAATTGGCAGCACCCTAATACATCCTAGTCCTTTTCACTCCCCAGGGCTAAGGCTTTGTTCACACTTCAGGGTCTTTAGTCCTTCTTATGTTCTCTATAAAAGAAAGGGAAAAATGTTTAGCATCTGCAATAATGGGATTACAGTTTTTAGTGGTCTGGGTTAAAATATGTTTGCCGTCCTTTTTTTTTTTTTTTCCCTGATAGATGAAAAATTGTCACCGTAGATAAAAGTGGAGTGCCCTTTGATGATATAGCAGTCATGACCCCAACAGAGGGCTAAACAGTAGTTGAGTAGTTGAGGAGCTGAGCAGATTGTACATAGTGATCTATCAACAGGCAGTATGTTATAGAGCAACTGGAGCTGAGTAAATTTATATATAGTTGTGATTGAAAAGATTTAGCATAACTTGTAATTTATTTATATTCTTGGTCACAGAATCCAGTGGGGGGTCCTTCCCTAGGGATTGACAACTTTCCCAGAGCACATCCTCATGTATGGAAAGCTGTCAATTATTAATTAGGACTGTCTTTAAGCTCAGAATGAGCAGATATTTATATAAAATGTACCGCTCTATAACATCCTTCTCGCAGATCATTGCATTTCCACGACAACTTGTTCCCGTTAATGTCCGCTGTAATAAGTAGTGAGTCCAGTGATATAATAAATAGTCCCATTGTATAAGAAATATTCCAGTAGTATAACCGTCAATATTATGTCATGAGAGCCATTCATGCATGATATATATGTCCAGTGTACAGCAGGGGGCGCCAACAGCCTTTCCACACCGTTCAGGTTCTCTTCATTCCAAAGAAGAAATAGGGAAGGGGGAAGGAGGGGCTGGGAATTATTTCCTGAGTTGAGAGCTGTGAGCTGGAATTAGCTTCCGGCTGCTGAGGCTGGTGCTTCTCGTGTATGTGTGGGGGAGAGTGACAAGAGGCGAGCAGCAGTGTGGATGGAGCAGTGACAGCGCCCTCAGTCATACAAAGTAAGTGAGCGGCTGCTCCTGTACTGCAGATGCAGGAGACTGGGACCATTGAATGGACAGGAGGACATTGTATGTGTCTGGATTTGTCAGGTTGTGGCATGCAGTAGCAAGAGCTGTGGGTAAGCTGTACTCCATATCACATCAAAATCTGCTTTTTTTTGTGACCTTTGCTATTTGCTTTATTACGGCGGAATCTTAATCTGCTTTATTGTGTTGCCACTTTGTGTACATTGTCTTGTTGTCAACTTTTTATAGTATGGCTTAACTATACATGTACAGATATACAGCAATGTGATGGGTACATTTTTATAGATACAAAATTGTGTTTGTGTTTATCCTGTAATACCCTAACCAAATCCAGGGAACCAGACGTTTAAGACTTGCTGTATACCGACATGATACAGAGAGTGATACAGATCCGTGCTATGCCGCCGCACTCTCCCTGTCTGGGCTTTGGAAGTAGCTGAATCTTCAAATGGCAGGAATGTATGGCCTCGGGGCTGGGAGCATGAAAGGAGTACACAGTCTCTTATGCAGATAAATATCCAGACCGGCATCTGTCTTGTGAGCACCTTTCGTGTAGAGAAGTAAAAGGCAAGGTTAACCCTTGCATCGCAGGTCTAATTACAATCAGATCGCGCCTAAATATGAAGGTGTTACATAGATATGTATGCAGAAGATGTCCTTGATGGGTGACACCTAAGGAGAGGTGATGTCGTAGTGGTATAAAATAAATCCCGAATGAAAAAGGAGGGTGGGGATTAAATACAACGTAAGGGATCACCTCGACTAGGAATTTCTATACGTGTATATATGGTTTAACCTATATATCTGCTTTCTGTCATACTGCAGATGCTTTCTGTATCTGATGTTTTATATACGTTCGTAGGGCTGTGAAACAGATGAGGCCATGTAACAGGTTATCATGTATGAGTAGATATGGTGAGATTGCCCAACGGGAAAGCCCATGCTATGCTGACAGATGCTACATGCATACAATATGTGAGGCCTGTGGCTCCGGGAGGTAGTGTAAGCGCTATACCCATTTACTGATGACACTTGTCTAGTGGGCAGGCGTTTCTGTCTCCCAGGGACTACAGCACAGAAAAGACAGCAAAGTCCACATTCATATCCCCTGTTGTAAAAGGGATGTTACAGTCATAAACTGCTTGCAATGATTTACTGTTTCGATGTTTCGAGTCGGCTCAAAATAAATAGAAAAGAAGGAAAATTATAGTTATACCTTAGATATAACCTGTAACCATGTGCTTGATATTAATTTTGGGTATTTTTAAGGTAACCTTATCATTTTGTTGTCAGTAAGACAGGACACCGCTGTATTCTGTGTCCATCTTTTAGTGATCAGACTTATATACAGCGGGTACGGAATGTATGCAGACCCTTTTAAGTTTTTCTCTTTGTTTCATTGCATCCAATTGGTAAGATCAAAAAAGTTATTTTCTTGCTCTTTAATGTGCACTCTGCATCCAATCTTGACCGAAAAAAAATTGAAATGTAGATATTTTTGCTAATTTATTAAACAAGAATAACTGAAATATCATATGGTCATAAGTATTTAGACCCTCTGCTGTTTCCTTCTGATCCTCCTTGAGATGGTTCTACTCCTTCATTGGAGTCGAGCCGTGTTTAATTAAGTTGATTGGACTTGATTAGGAAAGGCAGACACCCATCTATATAAGAGCTCACAGCTCACAATGCACGTCACAGCACAGGAGAATCATGAGGTCTAAGGAACTGCCCAATGAGCTCAGAGATAGAATTGTGGCAAGGCACAGATCTGGCCAAGATTACAAAATAATTAATGTAGCACTCAAGGTTTTTAAGAGCACAGTGGCCTCCATAATTCTTAAATGGAAGGAGTTTGGAATGACCACAACTCTTCCTAGACCTGGCCTCCCAGCCAAACTAAGCAATCGTGAGATAATAGCCTTGGTGAGAAAGATATAGAGTCACAAAGTCAATTGCAAAGGGGCTTTATGGCAGAGTGCGCCAACAGAAGCCTCTCTTTAGTGCAAGACATATGAAACCCGCATACAGTGGTATGTGTGGAGAAAACCAGGCACTGCTCATTACCTGCCAAATACAATCCCAACAGTGACACATGGTGGAGACAGGATGACTGGTTGCAACTGAAGGTAAGACGAATGCAGCCAGGCCCAGCCAGAGCCCTGACCTAAACCCAATTGCACATCTCTGGAGAGACTTGAAAATGGCTTTCACCAACATTTAACATCCAACCTGAGGGAACTGCTGAGGATCTGCAAGGAAGAGGCAGAGGATCCCCAAATCCAGGTGTGAAAAACTTGTAGCATCATTCCCAAGAAGACTCCTGGCTGTACTGGCTCCAAAGCTGCTAATATCAATACTGAGCAAAGGGTCTAAATACTTATGTCCATGTGATATTTCAGTTTTTTCTTTAAATTAGAAAAACTTTTTTGATCTTAACAATTGGCTGCAATGAAACAAAGATTGAAAAATGTAAAGGGATGAGAACACATTTATTATGCTGTTTGCACCAGTTTTCTGGTATAGGCTGCCATTTTCTATCTAGTACGCCTCCTGCAAGCTCTTTATTATGCGTTGCCACAACAAATTTCCTCTTTTTCTGACGCCCAGAACTTTTAATAAATTAGTCTCTCAATTTGGGCTCAGCTTTTTCTCCACAACACTTTTCCTGCACTTCTAGTTTAGCGACAACTGTTTTGGTGCAATTTGTGTCGCACTATTACACCCACAAATAGCAAGTCCTATAACATCTTCATGAATTTGGATAGTCATTGCAGACACTTTCTGCCTTCGCTAAATTACTAAACCCTTCGTGACACAATCTAAAATCACAGCCTAAAAAAACACAGAAGTTGTGTGCCAAAAAAATGGACCATGTAACATAAATAATAATTGCGCACCAATGAGTTAATAGACCGTCTCAACTTAATTTTGTCGGTCTGTCATCAACATTTGTCCCGGCTATGCAATAGATATTTACACCAATGCAAAAGTCTTGGTATCGCCCTCGATTACTAGAGATGAGTGAATCTTCACAGATTTAATTCGCTGACGTTTCGCTGTAGTCTGGGTATTAAACTATTCTATCTGATTTACATTACTCTGATCCCTTTACAGCATAATGATTGGTAATAATAATAGTACTGTATAGACTCGAGTATAAGCCGACCCAAGTATAAGCCGAGGCCCCTAATTTTACCACAAAAACCTGGGAACACCTATTGACTCGAGTATAAGCCGAGGGTGGGAAATGCATTGGTCACAGCCCCCAGTATATAGCCTGCCCGACCCTGCCCCATAGTATATAGGCAGCAGCTGCCCCCCAGTATATAGCCTGCCAGCCCATATCCCCCACTATATAGCCAACCCCCTGCCCCAGTATATAGCCAGCTCCCTGCCCCAGTATATAGCCAGCAGCGGGGGAAGCCAGAAAGGTGAGTTTTGATATATATTTTTTACTCGAGTATAAGCAGAGTTTGGGTTTTCAGCACATTTTTTGGTGCTGAAAAACTAGGCTTATACTCGAGTATATATAGTAATCTTTATTTATATAGTGCCATCATAGTCCACAGCGTTTTACAAATCCTAGGGGACATATACAATTAAAATAAGGATGTTACAGAGTAAAAACATACGTAGTCATATGGAACAATAGGAGTAATTGTATGGCATTACGTATTACATTTTATTATTGAACTAGTTCAAAGATGGCAGAAAGATGCCTGTGGATATGTATCCAACTTCAAAACTATACCTAGGTTATTCAGCGGGGTTAGAGGGAAATAGAGGTATCCCGTGTATGTAAACCAACACCCCCTCCCCCAGCAGACACAGTGTCTGAGATCAGCCATCACCACTGTTTTACAGGGTGTATATTGGGAAACGTGAGCAGTCCTGTACAAAGTTATTTAAGTTCTATACTTGGAATCCTCGCAGACCCTTCTAGATCTACGGAACATGTCATCCAATGTGTGTAACAAAGCTTTGCACCAGTGAAAAGTAAGGGTATCATTACAGTAACTTGTACAGGAATGTCTGCTTTGCTGCTTTATTATTATATTACTATTATTATGCTTTGTTGTTTTCTGGTTATTGGCTGTAAATAGAGCTGGTGGTTACTACTATTGATGGGACTGGACTGAAACAAGGTGGTATTGAATGTTAACATCCCTTTGTGCTCAGGTTTGGAGTCTTTGGGTAGGCTATTGCTGGAGGTGACTAATAGCCAGGGTGGGGGTCATAAATAATAAGCCTTTTAGCCTTTTATAGTAACTCCAGGAGTATTGCTGGACAATAGCTGTCACCTCATGACCTTCTAATGGGTGTAAGATCTTCACGTCCTGCCCAGACTAGACCCTAAATCAATTAGGGCTAAATAGCCTGGTTCCCAACAGCATGTAAAAGAATAATATTAGTTTTTAATAATATTCTCTTCTGAAGTAAATACATTACCTGCAGATACAGCTCACCAAGTGGTCCCTATATGTAAAATTTATCTGCATTTTTTTCCATATTTATTCCTTAAAGCTCGAGAAGTTGTCTCTATCTCCCATTTAAAAGGACTGGTCAGCTTCCCTGATATGTCTGTTTAACTAAGCAACTCATTAATTTTGGGACAATTTCTTGCAATATTGTGCCATTCTTCAGATAATTGTAGAACAGTAGTGGATTATAATGCCATGGCCACCCAAACCGCCCACCAAATTTTATACTGAGAAGGGCCCTAACCCATGGAATCCTCATACATCCTGTTCCTGCTCTCAATACACACTTGCACTAGAGACATTTCAGGACCTTTGAAGGTCCTGCAAAGGTCCTGAAACTACAGATTGGAAGCAGACAGAATGGAAGCATCCTCTATTCCCCAAGAGACGGGACTCTAGTATGATATGTAGGAGGTGATTCCAGACTTGTACGGGCAAAAATATATACAGCCCATGACCCACGGCAGTCGTAATCCATTATGTTGTCAGTGGGGCATGTACACAGTCTGGTCAGTGATTTCCAAGGTCAGACTGTGTAGGTACGTGACCTCTTGACAGTCCAGTCTGTTGGAGGGAGAGTTGTTGTATGTCCATCTGTTTCACAGACTGAGGTCCTGACAGGAGGAGAAAGCTGGGTGAAGAAGAAGTGGTATAACAACACCCAGAGGTTGTCACATACCTAAAGGAAAGCATGGCTTCTTTACACCTCACCATGGGCATAGCGTGGTACTGCAACTAAGCTCTATTCATTTCTACAACTGACCTGTAATATCGGAAGTGTGGCGCTGTTTTTTTTTTTTTTTAAACAAAGTAGCCATATTTTTCACCCGCTGGACAACCTCTTTAATGGGTATTTTGTCTAGCAACAAACATGGAATGGTATTAAATTAAAAAATTAATAGAAATTCCATATCATACCTTCATACATTTCCAAACATATTGTAACGACTGCAGCCAAACATTGGCCTCTCTGAGGATATTGACATGTACTTGATGAGGCCATTGAGGCTGCAGGCTACAGTAGTCACATGAATAAAATACTAGATACACAGAAACATATGGAAACATATATACATAGTAAATAGTATACAAAACTATAACCAAACAGCAATAAATAGAAATGTAAAAAAATCACATTTAGTGTTTTTTTATTATATAATTTTATTTTGAGGGCAATACTCTTGAAAAGTATTTCACATATTTGTCACTGTGACCCAGATTTTCATACAACGTGGCAAAGTGAGCTTCTCTTTCCATTTTGGACACAATATTGGATTCCAACAGGAAATTTTTGGGAGTTTAGCAGACAGTAGAGTAATGGCATACATCCACAATGACATTGCGTGCATAGTAGTATGTAGAAAACACACATATAGCGGTATGGATATCACATACATATGTGACGCTGTGTACGGAGGCATTTTTACAATGTTCCCTTTGCCGCTTACTATTTTATTCCATAATGTCACAGTCAGACATGACTTGTGTGTACAGCTATTTCATGAAGCATTACCTCACTGCCTCATAGCAGGACTGGAAAACTGGTAAGTCAGGAGACAGGTCAGGAATGTAGCAGGATGGAGGAAGGGAAGATCATGAATCTGTGACATAACATTAGGTGCCAGCAGGAATCTAAGATTTCATGGATCTCATTCTTCATAGATACCACTGCAGACATAGCAGAATACCATATAGAAAATCTGTATTGGTTCCTATATAGTTTCTTTCATGAATTATATAATTTGCTGAATCCTATAACCCTTGGACCTGTGAAATAAGTTGGTGGTGAGATGTCTGTTCCCACGTGTACTCTTGGAATGAAAATATTCATTGTATTCTCTTTTAAGGCAGCTATTTATGGTGCTAAGGAGGTCACGTCTGCTTTACCCCCTACTCTTCTTCCCATCATCTTTACCTGATTTAGTGTGAGGGATGCTTTTAAGTAACATTTTATTATTTTGCTTTTTCTTGTGGGTTAGTTGGCCCATACCTGAGGTTAGATATTGTATACATACATTTCAGTGGAGGATGGGCACATTTGCTTATGTGAGGTCAAATCTTGAATCAAGATATTAAATTATGGCTGGAATGAACCTGTGGATCCGACATTAGTTTTATTTTAGAAGTATTGCCAATATGGATAATGTGTTTTTCTATTGCGTAGAAGTATTCTAGTATGTCATCTTATATTCTATGTGATTAAATGACAAGTGGCTTTATGTTACAGCTGCATATTAACTTGTATTAAGGATCAGAATATCTTTTGGTGTAAACTATCAATATCGGACATACGAGGTCTGACAGACAGCATACCTGCTAATCCTCTACACAGGCAGGGCCGGGACAAGGCATTTTTACTACTGGAACTAATGACACTGGTGCCTCAAGGTAAGGGATCATTCACACAAACGTAATGGGGACCGATATTCGGCCTCCTCTCTCCAGCGCATGGCTGTATGCATACAGTAATGATAATATACTCTAAGGCTAAATTAACGCGAACGTATGGGGGGCGTATATTCGGCGGATGTATATTCGGACGCTATATGTGCCCCACACATCGCAATGGGCGCACGGCTATCCATTGAATTTATACACACTGACAAAAGATTGGTGTTCATGAGAACTAAAAATGGAAATTGCCATTCCCCCAAAGCAGAGCAGAAGAGGCTCCCTCGGTGGTCACCTACCTCGCTTGACCCTTTTAACAAGCCCCTCTTGACGGTGCTGCCTCTTTAATGCTTACATTGCTCCATCTATCTGAAAGCTTCATCCTATAAGTGAAGGGGACATGCTTTCAATCTTTTGAGTTCCAAGAGTAGAACTCCACAGATATGATTTCCTAAATTTTGATACTGGGAAAACTTTTACAGTCTACGAAACAGTATGAACTCTGCATATTGTGACACCAACTATATAGGAGACTCTAAATAACTAAATATTTTCACATCCATATAGACTATATTTATCGATCTACCCTACTTTGTAAATGAAAATCAATATCTTTCCGTCCTTATAAAGTCTCTCCTCATCTAAATAATATAGTGAGGCATTAAATTATGAATTGGTTTAATAAAATATGTGCCCCTCAATTCAATATAACAAATGATTAGGATCTTGGTTGTTTTGGTGTCACGTTTTATAAGGTCATATGTTGTATGCCGGCTGGTTAGCAGAGATGTGATCCTCCCAGGGTTTCCCTCATCATAAATCATCCCTGTCTCATGTCCTTTGAGCTTTATACTGTATTCCCATTTTATGGGAATACTTTGTGATATGTAAGATTATATGATCTTATTGTGTTCAGCACTGATCAGAAAGCCATCAGCAAAGGTTAGGGAAGCCAGGCAGGCGAAATGAGACTCTGTACAGGACCCTTGGAGGGGCCCTATACAAGTTCATCAATCTTGATGTCAGAGCAGCTCCACCTCTCACAGTGCATGTTGGCATTGACATCATTGATCCAGACGTCTATTTTAATTTCAGCTCAGTCTTTGCAATCTCTGTTGTCACTTCACTGGGAAGGTAGAAACTATAGAAAGTCATATATAATGTGGATAAGGCCAACTGATTGTCCTCTGCAAAACTATCTTTAGCATCAGAAGTAATAACTAACTTTAAATAGTTTTTCCAATTCTTTCATATTGATGACCTATGCATGGTGTAGGTCACTAATATCAGATTGGTGGGGGATTTACCTCTGGCTCCAGACCTAACACAGAGAAAGGAGTTGGATGCAGACGGCCCCGTTGTCCCTCTGGTTGCCGAAATGGTAAGTGCAGTTCAGCTTCCATTGAAATGAATGAGAGCACAGCCGCAGTAAGCTGGTTTGGCCACTACATAAAGAAAATACGACTGAGATTGCAGGAAATGGGACTAGCCAAATATCTAATATGGAAATCTATATCCTATATATTATTTCTTAAATCGAGCAATGCTAGCTCACTGTTAGGGATCCTGTGATAATATCAAAGCAGCCAATGGAAATGGCTCCTTGCCCTGTTTGTCAGGAAAGAAACTGAATCACAGCTGCACCACAGATGTATTTGAAAACCTTTTACACTTATTTATTCAATTATGATAACCCCTCTAAGACCTTGACAAAGACTTCTGAGTCGAATCGCGTTGTTCTGACAATGTCTTTTGTGCACTATTGCAATTGCCATGATTTTAGCAGGGACTGAATGAAGGCTAAAAAAATTTTGGGATTTTTCTCACACGTTTTCAACCCCTTTAAGTAGTCCTTTAATTCATTTTTACATGTTGAATGATATTTTTACGCTAGGTTTTTCGGGGAGGATTATAGCTCTGGTTCCTTGTCTGAAGCGCTAATATGGAGAATGATGGTGAAATGCTGACAGTGATGTATACTGTGTGTATTATACTTTCAGTAGCGTTCTGCTTTAAAGAGCCTCAGAATAAACATGTTGTCATTTCTCTGTATAGTGTTTTCTTCCAAACCAGTAAAATGTGAGGCTTTGCGTATAACAAAGCAGCATTTGGCCCAGTGCACAGCGCACTCCTGAATAATCCCCACTAGGGAGAGTGGGGACTGGAAATCCTGTGTGGTCCTATGCATTACATTGTCATAGTAAGCACATAATAGTTGTATTACACAGCACAGGCGTATATTGGTGAAATATGCTATGGAGCCTCTATTTGATGACCTCTAAAAAGCATTTTATATATGATTGTAGGGTTATGCATGGAGATGCTGTAAAGAAGGTAAAACATGGATCTTTTAAGCCTATATTCAAAGGCCAGTGACCAAACCAAGGTGCAGAGACTAAACTATTCCCTGGACTTCACTGCCAGAAATCCCCATGAGTCATTATCTAGTTATCAAGATTACACTTCCTGTAAAGAGAGGCCAAGGTCAGGGGGAGACAAAGCCAAGGTCAATCATAAAAAAAAAACATGAACAAGAATAGACCCAAGGGAATAAGCAATCAAAGGTAAACTTAGTAGGCGAACTGAATCACACACTGAAATAAACAAGCAGCAACCCTTAGGGTATATTCACACACACGTATGGGGGAAATGTATATACGACCGACGTATATATGGCATATATACGTCCCCCATGCACTTCAATGGCCTTGTGGCGCCATACGGGAGTGGTACATTGTCGTACACGTGCGGCATCATACCGATCTGTAGCCTGTAGAAAGATAGGACATGTCCTATCTTTCTACGGAATTCAGCGCCGTGCGCTGTGTATTCTTATGGAAAGGGGCGGGGATGAGCAGCACTCTCCCCCTCCTCCTCTCCCGGGCGCCAATGTCAGCCATACCCGTACTACAGGTAAGGTGGGCATACATTGTGTGAATGTAGCCTTAGACAGTGAGTCATCTGTCTGAGGGCTGAGGCTGCGTTCACACACTGCGCTTGGAATGCATTTAAAAATGCAATCCAAAAGCAAGGGAAGAAGCTTGTCCCGATCACATATGCACTTACACTGAAACACAAGCGATCAGGAACAAGCACCACATGTGTTGCACAAATTATGGACCACACACGCCAATGACATACAGCCAGGACACAACGGACCATGGGTATTCTGACTAGGGGTATACCGATATTATTATGCGAGGAAGGTGTAATAGAGGTAGTGAAGCATCACATCCTGCTCTTGTATAGGGAAGCAGTATCCTCTTGGCTTGTTCACTTTTTGAAGATCGGGTCAGATTGTTTAGTCTATGTACAGAATTTTGGCAGAGAAACCAATGCAAATAAACCCGTTTATGCTTCATGTGAACAAGTTATTTTATAGCTCTATTAGGAAGGCTCACAACGGAGGATTTCTTAAAAGTATTTTCCATATCCTTGTTTTGTTCTCAGCTCCTTACATAAAATTATGTCACGCTAACATCTATTTCATGATGTTCTATGCCCTGAGCCTGACACTTCTTGTGAATGTGACCGCTCGGTGGCTGTTTGATATTTTATCAGCTCAAAACACAAAAGCATTCCATAAATTCTCCTGGATCTGAAGCACAAAGGGTCATGAATAGAACCTAGTGCAGAAAGCGTGATACTGCCCATCACACCCAGTCAGATGTTGGCTTATACGTTTCCACATTTTACTTGTGTACATGTGCCCTTCAAAAATGATTGCTTTATATGCAGAGAGATTAAACATATAAAGAGTTGTGAGTTTCATCCTGGCCAACATCATCCAAACCAAGTTATTTCTAAAATTGCTCTTATTTTTTTTAAAAAAAAGCTTTACCGTTTATTCAAGTATAAGCCAATTTTTTCAGCACAATTTTTGTGCTAAAGAAATCCTAATCGCCTTATAGTTAGCTATTTTAAAAAAATATATAAACTTAGTATCTTACCTCCGGCCCTTTCCATAGCTTCCGCTGTAGTAGCATGGGTAGAGGCGGTGTCATGTGCTCTGCCCACACACACCTGGTGACATTATAGTGTTTGAGTGCATGGACCTGTTTCTACCCGCACTACTACATGGGATCCTGCAAGGAGGCTACCCTTTATACTGGGGGCAGTGTGCTGTGCTACCCTATATACTGGGAGGGCATGTGCTGGACATATCTATATACTTTGGACAGTCTGCTGGATACCCTAAATACTGGGGGCAGAGTTCTGGATACCTTACATATTGGGGGGGAGTGTGCTTGGCTACCCTATATACTAAGGGCATGTGTTGGACATATCTATATACTTGGGGCATTGTGCTGGGCTAGCCTATATTCTGGGGGCAGTGTGCTAGGCTACCTGATATACTGGGGGGGAGGCTGCTGTGCAGTTAAAGGAAACTTACCAACAGAGATCCTTTGGTAGGTTGCTACGATCTGACTGCAGGGAAAAACCTATCTTTTACTTATGCAAATTATCGGCCGCGGCTACTGGGGCGTGGGGTACACGCTCCTAGAAACAGCAAGTACTTGCCTTATGTAGGCAGCACTTTTCCATATTCCCCCTAGAAAGATAACTGCTAGAAAGGATTTCATGACTTTTGAATATTATTATACAAGATAGAATTGCTATATTTTTTTAAAATTACCGTAACCATTCTGTAAATACATTCTAATGTCAACTTTGAAATAATCATCTGCTGGGCAATGATTCTGCCGATTGAACATTACACATTTTAGTTGATATTGATTATCAAACATATATATACCTTATATACTCGAGTATAAGCCTAGTTTTTCAGCACAAAAATTGTGCTAAAAACCCCAAACTCGGCTTATACTCGAGTCTAAAAAATAAATATATCTAAACTCACCTTTACGGCGACCCCTGTTTATCTTCTGTGCGATCTGTCCGGCAGCGGCAGCAGGCTATATACACTGGGGCAGGGTCTGGCAGGCTATATACACTGGGGCAGGGGCTGGCTATATACACTGGGGCAGGGGCTGGCTGGGTATATACACTGTGGCAGGGGCTGGCTGGCTATATACTGGGGAGGCTGTGACCAATGCATTTCCCACCCTCGGCTTATACTCGAGTCAATAGGTTTTCCCAGTATTTTGTGGTAAAATTAGGGGCCTCGGCTTATACTCGGGTCGGCTTATACGCTATATATATATATATATATATATATATATATATATATGTATTATAGATAATCACTATAAAAACATGAAAGATCTTTCGATGACATTTTGGAACATGTCAGGCTTCTTTGATTAGAATGACAGTCTATGAAGTGATTACTTTTGAGTTACTCTTCAGTCATATTAATTACGGTTGAAATCACTATACGATGTGAATATAGCTATGGATAAGAATCGGCTATAATGCAGGTCAAAAATACAGTATCATTTACACACCAAATCACATACTATTGGTTTTTAATAATATCATTCATTGACTGCAGGAACATTCCAGATCTGCCTAGAGAATCCAGATGCCGTCGTTGTCTCCCACTGCCGGTGTGTCTCTTCTGTACTACAGTAATGAGCCATTAGTCATTCCTGTAACCTGCGTTATACCTGGGAAGTAAATGAGCAGAGTCTAGTTTTACAGTGTTCCCAGATCATACTGAGAGCTCTTAATGTAGACACAAATATCTGAAGCAGTCTCTTAGAGATTACCCCACCCTAAACAGGTGTTACCTTGCTACACATTGCTGTTATATTGTCGCCCAATCATTTTCTGATCCTTATTACAAGGCAGGTCTTAAAGGAGATTTCTGGTGAAATATATTCTTTCTATTTTTCTTTAAAATCTACCTTCCCTTTTTAAAGTCGTTGTTCTGGGAGGAGCAAGACAGATGTCACACAACAACTGCTGTATGTTTGCCAGCCTGGAAAATTTTTGGACCAGAGAATAGTAGCAGGTCTATATGATAAATAGAAAAAATGTTCTGATTTCTTATTGATAAAAGAAAATTGTCGATTTACCGCGACTGCTGTTCCCACTTTCCCTGCCACCACTTGTTTCCCACTGCCCCCATACCCCAGGAAGTGCATGGTTGAGGCCAGTCATTGGATCAATGCATGGTTTTGGTTTTTACCCCCCTTTAATTTTTTGAGGAATTGAAAATCCCTTTATAGAGAAAGTATCGCTTGTTATCTTTTCTGACTTATTGAAAAGAGAAACTCAAACATATCACGTTTTTCTTATTGTAGGTGCAGCATCTTGTCTACACTCTAGTAACAGCATTTAGTTATATGCTTTACTGCAGCCTCATGGCCATAGGCAGTAATGGGCTGGAGCCGACCTATTTATGATGGGTTTTATTTCTTGTGCCTACTATCATTGGTCGTACACCAGTTTAGAATGTGACTGATTCATGATGTTATTATGTCTTACATGTTTTTTAATCATTTTTATTAAGGCCTTTTCATTTTACAAACATATAAACCCCCCCCCCCCCCCCATCAGAAAACACAGTTGTACATGATATATGTTAATCTGTTTGCTTCTTTGATTTGGAATGGTTTGTCTTGCTGCCTCTATGCCTGCAGGGCACTGGAATAGTTTTGCGACTTATTGTGTTTCTAAACAGAACGTCGCAAATCATTTATCCAGCACAAAGCAATAGAACAAAAGGAAAGGCGAATGGTGAACCAGTCGATGTGTCAGTAGATTTAAAAAAACCGTCTATGTCACTTTGGCACAATAAGGTGCTAAAAAACGAATACGCCACAACTGCGCCACAACAGACCCAGTGTTGTGTTCCATGCAGAATTTTCTAGTAATGCCCCGTGCGGTGGTATAAATTAGATTTACTTTCTTGTCGGCATTGGTGTTATTATAGAGGTGATATCTTCATTCTTAGTCTAGTTTGTGATGTAAATTAAAGTAACTGCTGCAAAGAAATCAACTACAGAATTAGTAGGGGTTTATTATTACGCCTAGCGGTGAGAATAAAAAATTACAGGATATAGTAAGTTTTTGTTTAAAATATAGATATTGTAAAGTATTCTCCAAAAATATGTTTAGCATAAAAACCCTATTGGTTTTTATTAAGTCAATAATGGTTGGTATTGCAATGCGTGACTCCTAAACGTTCTACTTTTTTACCATCAATAGTTTGTTATGCTGGCGCCTTTTCCATCTCTGTGTAATGTATATTTTATGTTGTTGTGATACACACCACATACAATTTCCCCCGATTACGGCCTCACTACCTTTATGGTAAAGTGTATTGCTGTAGGCAGCGTTTACATGGTAACTTTTTCTTTTAGAAAAGGCAGTCATAAAGGTGTTTCCCTGTGTGTGCAGAAAATAGAGATGTTTGCTTTGGCTTCATTATTCAGTTGAAAGTATACTGTCTGTTCATGTGGCTGAGCAGTGTGCTAACAAGTACTCCAGAAGGTGTTGAGAGTTTTGCCAACCTTCGCGGTGCATTCCATCCTGCTGCCGATGTGTACAGGCCGGCCTGCCTGGCGGCTTCCTGCTTTCCTTCTGATTAGTCAAGACAAGCTTCAGTGTTACTCCAGTGCTCCCACTTCTTGTACGGTTTGAGCAATTTGTTTGATGATTTAGATTGATGTGGCTGCAGTCACATACCCTTCAATCCACTCTTTTTCTCGAATGCTTTCTGCGCCCCGAGGTTTTTTTAGCTGACAACTAAACTGATCCAAGAAAGTCTACCATTGCATTTTCGAGTTACATTCAATCATTTACCAGGCAGCATCATAAAGTGGTGTCCAACTAATGCGACTCTGTAGCTCAGCGCAGTGTAATAAGACATCTTGTTCATCTTTTTGATGCAGTACGGCTGCAGAATTTACCTAGCAGACGTCTGCTGCCATTCAGCATGCAACAGAAACCAGACGAAATCAGGTTTTTTTTTTATGCTGCATTTTTGAAGTTTACCGGAGTAACAATGCGGCCTCAGACTAATAAAGGTTGTGCACCTGTAGCCTAAAGGTTCATCCACACAATTCCACATTATGCTATGGATATGTTGTATTGCTTGAAAGAAGAGAAAGGGGGGCATTCATTAATGGCCAGTTTTTTGGCAGATTTTTTTTCTTGCTATATTTTTGGGCGCAATTTAGTAATCCCAACACTTTTCCTGTGCTTCTAGTTTCCTGGCACTTTCATGGCACAAAAATAGATTAGCTGATCTGTCAAGTTCTTTATTTTGGTTTTCAGAATAAATTTACACATGTGCATCTGCCCTTGCAAGGGCAAATGGAAAGCGCAAGACCGGGCCCTGACTCCAGTCGCAGCAGGAGGACCACTGCACAAAGAATATGTGACAGCTTGAGTACAGATATCTGAATATAGTGTATGTAACATCAATAAACAAAAACTTGAACATACAACTGGCATTCCCGTCTCACTCGTTGCACTTAATGAGAAGAATAAGCTAAGCAATCAACACTATTATCAAGGAACATGCCTCGCACAGAAGTTGTCCCAGGTGGACCACACCACTTCGAACTTATCCATTTGATTATTTACTTGGGCAGCTGATCTATAAAGTTCTAGTTCACCTTCATGAATGTGGGGAAAGTTCAGAACCTTTGCGGTCATGCGGCAATTCATTAACATCTTGTGCCACAATCTAACATCCCAGTGTAAATTATTGCGCAATCTGTGCGCCGAAAGCAAGAACCCTGCGCCACAATTGATGAATTCCTACTCCACCCCCCGTTCCTCACTCTCCGCGGAAGTGTCTAGGACCCATACTACTATGAACTTCACATTGTTCTGTACAGACACTGTACATCTTTTCTCCAGGGTGCACAAGGCTTAAGGGGGTTTGTGCATGAATGAAAGTTCTCAAGTTTTATTCCCCTAGAGATGTTTACAAAATAAAGATAATTTGTAACCCTTCACTTTACAATTTTACTCAGTTTTATTGCTGGTTTAGCTCCTATAACTCAGTGATGGTCAGTGTAAGATTCCAGAGTGTGATGAGATACCTGTGTACTGACAATGTGCTTAGATTATCAGGGTACAGGGTTTTTTTACATTTGTATTTAGCTTCTGAACATTCTACTCATCTGACACATACAAAAAGAGAGATGAGACAGATCAGAGATGAGAGATGATGGGATCCATGAGATGAATATAAAGCACAATCATGCTCCCCAGCTCTGGTATATTTCAGCTATACCACACACAGAGTCAGCTTTGCTCTACCTCCTTCCCCTAGGAGGGGCAGGAGGCAGATAGCACTGCAGTGTGCAGACATGAGAACCTATTCATGAGATGAATCTGACCATAGTCAGAAGATTTATGGTCGGATCCAGGGACAACTAAAATTGTGCGCACCAGGACTGATAGATACATGTTTCGAATTATATCTGTGAAATACAGCATTTTTGTTAATAACAGTGAATTAGAGAATGTGTTATTTTGTTACCCTGAGTACATTTAAGAATCATGTCTTTGTGGGAATACCCCTTTAAGTGCAATTGAAACAGTGAGATGTTGGAGATGGAGGAGGATGCCACACATTTATTCTGCCTTGCAGTGGAATACCATGCCACTAATAAACTATGTGTAACAAATGGAACCTGGCCTTAGAAGTTTGCTTATCAAGCAGTGAAAATACCAAGTACACCTACTCACTATTAAGGGGTACCAACCTTAGCTTTCCAGTATATGATACTCAGCTCTAATTTTAAGCATAATGTGCTTTTAAACAAATTGTGGAGAAATCAGTAGACTGGTGTGTGTACACGAAGAGTAACAATGTTTCTGGCCATTATGCTACTTGTCATCTTAATTTTCTTGTGGTTCTCATTTATGAAGTGTTTCCTGTATTATACATCTCGGTGCTATGATACACAGATCCCTATTCCCTCTGCATAGAGCTTCTATGTAAACTGAGGGGGTTGTTTAGTAATAAATATATATATATATATATATATATATATATATATATATATATATATTATATAAACAATTTTATATATGGTTGTAGAGGCTGTAAAATTAATAAACAACTTATACTCGCCTCTCTACATGCTGTTGTTCAGCCGGGGGGCCACCTGTCATTACAGGTCTCTGTTTGTACACAATTACAGCAACCTGCTACAGCCAGGAACTGCTGCTACAGCAGGTGTACGGCTATGGTTACCACATCACCGCCCCTGTATACAAAAAAGAAATTGTTGAAAAGTGACCATAATCACATAATCAGGGTCAATATCACAACATCTTCTCACTTTTCTACTGAAGTATGATTAAATTACTATGTAATCTTAATTTGTTCTTTGTTTACATGAATAAACCAAAGTGACCAAGTGACCAGAATACAAAGTTTTTAAGTGTATTTCAAATGTGGACACAAGTGGTAGAGAACAGAACTGCAAACATAATCCTGGATAATTCTTTCACACATCATTAAAAAGTAAAAGTGCTGCTCTCTTGTTGTCAGGCAGGAATTTGGAAAAATTGATTACATGAGATAATAGACCAGACATGGATGGAAGGGAAGTAAAAATGGAAAAGGATAAAGAAATACAAGTAGAAGAAGGGGTGACTGGTAAACATGAGGGAAAAGGGGAAGAGAGATGGGATGGACAGGGTAAATTATTATCCTTAAAGGACATCTACCACCAGGATCAAAGATTGTAAACTGAGCACACTGACATACTGGTGTGTGCCCCCCCTGACAGGATCTATTCTTCAAGCTTCCTATGCCCTTGTTTTTAAGAAAAAAAATATACAGATATGCCTGTGTGGCTCCAAGCTCCATTAGCACCTATGGGGAGAGCTCCTCAGACTCATTTGCATAATGAGCCTTTTTTTTGTAAAAACCAGGGCAAAAGAAGATAAGAGAAGAGCAGATCCTTCCAGAGATGGCACATGCAGTGTCAGTGTGCTTGGTTTACAATCCTTGATCCTAATAGTAGATGTCCTTTAAAGGAAATCTAGCATAAAAATCCATCATGATAAACCAGGGACACTTATTCATAGATCCAGGCACTGTGACTATGGTAATCTTCTTATATTTGTTATCAATGGCCTTCTTCCTTCTAAAATCAATGTTTAAAATTATGCTAATAAGCCAGAAGGGGGCATTACCAGAGGCCCATTGTGCTGTAGTCTCCCCCCTAGTCCCTCAGCACTTCCCTCTCCTTCTCTAATCTCACATAGTGGGAGGGAGGAAGTGCTATCCCTACCCCTAGTCATGATAAAGAACATACCTCTGACTACTAACTAGGTATTTGCATGTTTTCATCAAGATGATTGTAAAGCTTATGAAGTGATACTTAAAGGGTAACTGTCATTTCAGATGATTTTTAATACAGGCGGTCCCCTACTTAAGAACACCCAACTTACAGACGACCCTTAGTTACAAACGGACCTCTGGATGTTGGTAATTTACTGTACTTTAGCCTTAGGCTACAATGATCAGCTGTAACAGTTATCAAAGGTGTCTGCAATTAAGCTTTATTGTTAATATTTATTCTTATGACAACCCAACATTTTTAAAATCTAATTGTCACAGGGACAAAAAACATTTGGCTGGGGCTACAATTATAATATATACAGTTCCGACTTACATACAATTTCAACTTAAGAACAAACCTGCAGAACCGATCCTGTACGTAACCCGGGGACTGCCAGTATTGTGTGTGTGTGGTGCACGTGTGCTGCACCGTACCAGTCCAGTTGGGCGCAGTGCGCCCATTGCCGTCTATGGGGGACGTATATAAGCCGTATATACATGTCCCTCATACAGCAGTGTGAATGTAGTTTAAGAAGAATCTGTTTACGAAGTATATAAGAAAAATGTTCACCACATCCTCCGGGACACAAAATAAATAATTATCTCAAATGACTTATGCTTTAAGCTGCTGGGGACAATGTGGGGTGCAAAAACAACATGACAGGCTCCCTTTAATACAGTCCCTATATCCAAGATAAGCTCCTCAAAGAAGCTGCAGTTTTCATCTACAAGTATTTTTAGAATTTACATAAAAGATATCTGTTTTTCTGGTTGTCATTGTCCAACCTGGCACTAGATTTATACAGTCCAGATTGCTAACATAGTTCTAGCAGTAATAGTTTCTTACTTTTCTCAAAAATCTGTATTTTTCCAGAAAATGAAATCCTCCTTATCTACATAGACAATAATCATGGAGACCTAGAGAATAATGCTGCGCAGTGTAATAGCACATGGCGGTCTCTACGCTTTCAGAATTGTTATTTTCCATCGCACTTACTCTTTTTCAGTGGCCTCATAGATGACAGAAGTGTGCCAGATAAAACTTAAGAGGAATGTATTTTTTTTTCTGTTAAAATGTATTTTTAGTCTCTGCCCCTATTATAGAAACGGATAAACCCAGCAGAGGACTTGCTTTGTAGAGCCTGGCAAAATAAACCAGCCTAGAACTAAATGATACAGCAGACATGGAGGAAGTGGTAATAAGGCAACCACAAGCGTCCTTCCAGTGGTCACAGAAATCTCCGCAATTCATATTTCTGATAAGTTTTGGCACTTCATCAGGGAGGTGGCAGGAAGCCGAATATCAGCAATGTTCCTCTAAAGCAGAAGACTTGATGTTCTTTTTGTTACACTTGCTTAGACTTTACTTTTCTTGAATATAATAACAATGAGGCTCTGCAGCGCTGGCATAGAAGATATTATTACATAGAGGTAAAAGTTCTAGGGAATAATACCCAGATGTTGCCAAAATCTTCTTTGGAGCTGTACATAGATAGTCATCACTCATTTAAGTCCCTCTCCCCATTAGGATTCATATTCTAGATGTTCAAAGAGTATCTAAACCGTTGAAACTTTTTTTTTCATTTCAGAAATGAATAGGGCAGGTGATATTACTAACCTTTACAATATACTTCATTAAAAGGGAACCTGTCACCAGGGACCTCATTTTCACTAAAGACAGTTTACAGGAGCCCATTAAAGCTGCATTGAAAATATTTTCATTACCGTATAATTGTGTATTATAACTTACCTTGCACCCTGAATGAATCCTCTGTGTAGTCCCAGGGGTTGGGTTTTGGTTTAAAAACATGTGCCTTGTCTGTGCTGCAGACTGCTCAGCTCTCCACCTTTGTGCTCCTGTACTGCTCATTCCTACCCCACTGATGTCAGCTCCCCAGTCTGTGAGCTCTGTGAAGGAGCAGGAGGGAGGAGTTGTACAGGTGGGGGCTGAGAGCTGTGCAGTCTGCAGCACAGACAAGTCACATGTTGTTTTTTAAAATGCATCCAAACTAAAGCCAACCCCTGGGACTACACAGAAGATTCTGTCAGGGTACAAGGTAAATTATAACACACAATTATACTGTAATGAAAATGCTTACAGAAGGCAGTATTGCACTGCAGGTGTGATGGGCTTCTACAGCCTGTCTTTTGTGAAAATGAGGTCCCTGGTGACAGGTTTCCTTTAGGTAAAGAAGCTTTGCCTTTTATGCTTCTTTTTCCTGTAGTGTAATTGGTGAGGCTCTGATAGTCCCTCCATCGATCATGATAATGGGACTCCTAGCAATCCAGGGATCGGGATCCTGTTCTCACTAATGGGTGGAGGGGCAGGAGGAGCATGTATCTTTTAACTCCATTGAATAGTATAGTGTAGGAAATTACTGAGTGCAGTGGTTAGCTATCTATGGCACCCTCATAGTGATTGGAAGACATATGAGCGCTATGCTCTGCAATTTATGAAACTTCCATACTATTGAATGTAGCGGCAGGACACATGCCCACCCATTAGTGAGAACGAGACTTTTCTTGTGATCAGTGAATGTCCCAGCGGTCAGACCCTCACTGATCAGCTTGTTATCTCCTATACTGTAGATAGGGGATAACTTGCAAACTTGGTACAAGCCCTTTAACTAGTCTACAAGTGGTGTATTGTTAGACTCCCCTATGGAATACCATGTGGAAAATTTGGACTTGTTTACAGCGGGAAGGAGAAGCTGACATTTACAAGTAGCCTGTCATAATGAGATCAAGCAGTCCAGTGTTACTAGTGATCTGGTCCAGCTGGCAGGATCTGAAATGGCAGCACTTGATACCCTACCTTGACATGGCATTCCTCCATTATCCTAAGTGTTAAATAAATCGCCTTGTCTGAGGTGTCATGGAATCTGTCACGGAGAGGCACACAGCTCAATAAAGGGGAATCTGATGCTTAATCGACAGACTACAGTGATTGACGGCACAGCATTAATAATGTCACTCAGCTCCGGCGAGTGGTAAAACAAAGACTAATTTCAGCTCTGAACTGCAGACTGGGTCTGGGGGAACGTGCCAAGCTGTACACAACGTAGCGTCTCACATTTTATCGTAGAGGCTCGCATCTTTCAGCTGGAGGTTTTGTGGTGAATCAGACTTTGCATTCAGACCCGGTGAGTAATGGAAGTACTGCAATAATGCCTCATGCTGAGAAAATCTTGGAAGGGCATTTTAATTTTCTGCGGTTTTGCTTTATAGCAGCGGCTTTACGCATTCTTTGGTTTTTTTCGTAGACTGTTCTCACAGCTAAATTGGACATCTGCTTTTCATTTGTCTTTCTATGAATCATTGTGCCGTCAAGGGTTAAATCTGATAGACGTATGATTTCAGAAATGGAAATTGTTCTGTAATTTTTTCTTTTAAGCGAAAAAACATATGGCCGCTCTATGTGGTCATCCTCCTATATACTGACCGATATGCTAGAAGAAGCTTCAGGTTTCAGATTCAACTCACGTGTTCTGAATCCACACACATCTTTTAAGATTTTAGGTTGGCCTGCACGCCTAATTACCTTACACACAAGGCCATATGTATTAAATGTGTCTTCGAGTGCTTTTCCCCAAAAAAATTTGGGGCGCACAATTAGGGCTCTTCTTGGGAATCCAGCACTTTTCCTGCGCTTCTAGTTTGAAGCTGCCAAAAGCGGGTCTACGGAGTTCTATTCCACCTTCATGAATGGGGAGTTAGGTTAGACCATATGTGGCTGTGCACCAATTTATTAACACCATGCGCCACAATCTAACATCCCAATCACTTATACCTAACCTCCCAGTGAAAATTATAGCACGATTGGTTCGCCAAAAACACGGACCCTGCGCCACAGTTGATGCATCTTAAATTCAAAAGTCTTAGATTTGTGTATATTTCAGTATATATGTATGTATGTATGTATGTATGTATGTATGTATGTAAGCATACTGTGTAACTTTATCATAAAATAAATTGGAAAGAAAATGTAATCCAAAAAAATTTCCTGGCAAATCTTTTTGGAAAATTCCCTACCAATCAGTAACATGTGCAGGGACCTCAAGGTTAGGTCGATATAAGTGGTGTCTGCTGATGATATTTTGTTTCGCATATTTCGCATTTTGAAACACAATTATGATCAGGAATGAGTAACACTTGTTTTGCATGTAAACATGCCCCTCCCCCAATGTGCTTGAATTGCATTTAAAAATGAAATTCAAACGCCACATGTGAACATGACCTGTGGGTTAGCTGCTGCTTTGACATAAATTTTTTTTTTTAAACCATTTTTATTGGAAAAAAAGTTGCAGGTTATCTTAACTAAGTGAACTTACTTTAATAGCCCTTGAGATAGCCTCCTTGGAGTGTGGGGGGCATCTGTATTGGATATAGCTCTATTATAATGTATATGGATAAGGTGACATGAATTTTTGTGCTGCTGCAAGAAAACTCTTTGCATGGGTCAGTTTGCCCCGCAGGTTTTTCGTGCATGAAAGAGACTTTGTCGCTAACAGACCTCGTAGGGGATAAGCCGCCAAGTCTTCATTGACATCTGCTACTTGCCATGTAGGGGCCTACTACCAGCCTAATAGAGCATCTCAGAAGTACTATATACATCATAGCAGAGATACTCTGTAATATGCAATGATACACAAGCTCCTTTGTATATCTTGTAAGAATGCAAAATCTATAGAAGGAAACGGCTCTGGGCTCCAGTGCTCATAAACTAACAAATCATATTGTGTATAATCCGCTGAGCAGAGAATATGGGTAAGCCGCAGGTTTGCATTCATTTCCTTGTCAAAAAAAGAAATATAGTAAACAAAAAGTAGTAAAACCTGTATGAGGAGAGCGATCAGCAGCGGTAAATGTGTGCTCTGCAGAGCAGCCCGTGATTGTATTAGATGAAGATTGCTTTTATACGTTTTATGGTCATCATCACTTTGGGTGTTTCGACTTTAGTTTTTATTACGGCAGAGTTTAAATTTGAATGTGTCCTAGGTCCCTTTATGTAGTCAGGAACTCCAGGGTGTAATAGAAGGAGCTAAGCTTAGCAGAGCGCGCTATCATATTGCCAGATCCGCTGATAACATTATCTGTCCTGTAGCCAGTGCTTCAATATTATATTTTATTTCTAGAGATTCGGTTATCTTGTGTACTGATTATATACTGTCACACATCTCTTTTATTATTTCTGTGGGGAAAAAAATGTGTATCCTACTTAGTTACTTGTTTTCATATTCTCGTATTATGGGTTTTGGTGGTTTTTTTAAATGATTTGAAGCTTTTTTTTATAGTCATAATTTATGTTAATTTAATTTAAGTTAATTTTGATAAATGTGTTCACATGACAGTACACATAGAGGCACATTTACTTACCCGGTCCCTGCGCCATCCCCGATCCGGACTGTCCAATGAGGATGAACTCTGCCGCAATTCATGAAGATCGTGCGCCCCATATCCTGCATGTGTTGTTTCCCCGATCAGGTCCACCGGAGTTCACCTTCTTCTTCTCGGTGTATGTAAGTGCTTGGCTTGCGACACAATTTTGAAGTTAAATCCTGCGGTTTGTCAGAATCCATCGGATCGTCCGACGGCCTGCCCCCCGGTTTGTGTTGCACGAAAGCCAGCGTGATAGCTGTCGCGTGCGCCAAAAAACCCTTTTAAATCCCTGTTCCAGCGGCGCAAAACGTCTGACGAAAGTGTGGTCTGCGGGGCCCTTAGTAATGTGGGGTTTGGGGGTAACTTAGCATCAAAGGTAGAAGCTTCTGGACCGTACAGGCGACTTTTGTGGTGCTGAGCGCCAAAAACAATAACATAGGAGCTTGTAGCAATCCAAAAGAAAACGGCTTTATTCAGCTTTAAAACATTTACAGGAACAAAAATAATAAACAGCTTAGCCTCTACTTAGGGCACTACCTCACTTCTTGAACCCTAACTCCCTTCTAGGTTCTAGGAACACTCCTGGGGTTCCTCCTCAGCACTCTGGCTCTCAGTGAGCTCTAACAAACATTGTCCTTACTGGATTCCAGTCCTCTTTGGACAGACCACCTGTCTGTCTCCAACCGGTCCCAAGTCCACCTGCTGACTGCAGGACACACAGCACTGGCTTGCTGTGAGCTCTCCCTCTGGAGTTGGCCAGGGATGGGAGTGGTCAAGGTCCTTTTCAACCCTGGTTGTGGGTCGCTCTCCAGCGCCCCCACTCTTACAGTAAATAATCCCCATCGGTTTTTCGCAATTGTAAATATACGACCTAAGAATAGGATAGGTCAGCGATCATTTGGGATGCCAAGTTTTGGATCATTAGACTTAAAGAGAACCCGTCATGCAAAATAACCCCCCTAAACTAAATATATTTTCATAAACTGCCATTAGAGAGCATTGCCTCTATCCCTTCATTGTCCCTCTACTTGCCTGTAAACCTAAGCAATGAGGTCCTAAAGCTGTATGCAAATGACCTGTGAAATGTCCAATGAAGCATTAGCATATTCAAGCTGTCCACTCTATTCATGAGTGGGAGGCACAGACACACCCCCAGTGCATGACTGACAGCCTGTATAATGGAGTGAGGCTGTAAAATGATGTGCTTCCTGGTGCTGGTGGCCACGCCCCCTGCAGCCTGTGTGTACATGTGTGTGTGTATAGGACAGGTACAGCAGCTCCAGGCAGCCATGTTATAGCAGAACATGTCAGATTCATGTGTAGCTGATGTCTGTGTCTCTGTGTATTAGGAGGATGCAGCATGTCAGCAGATGCAACACACACTAGCAATACTTTACTATACATTACACACAGACATGAGCAGGGGGAGGAGAGGGGAGGGGGAACAGGGGTGACATCACTGCCTATGACCATGTGACCAGCCTCATGTTCATGATAAAAAATAGATGATTTTACAATGAATAATGTATGAAATAACTAGATAAAGGCTGGGATGGGATCCTTGTGAGCTGCTCCAACAGGTAGTAGTGACAGGACAAGTGACACAGACCTGATGACAGGTGTCCTTTAAGACCTAGCCCTGCCACTATGCAAAGGATGGAGCTGTACTTTCATTCTGTGTGTTTATTCCAGTGAAAAGGGAAGCTTGTTGTGGGGGTCCTTGAATGGCAAATGCCTTGATATGTCTGTGATGATTAAGAACTTGTGACACGTTCAAAACGTGTTGGATTACCTGCTGTGCAATGGACGTTTAATAAAGAGGCTTTTACTGCAACTTGCTCGTCTTAGACCCTTCCATGATGTTGATGTTACATGTTTCTAGTTACCCAAGTTGGACATGAGCTCTTGGAAGCAGGACTTCCAAGTGGGTTAGCTGGCGCCTACTCTAAACTTTAATGATGACCCCCACCCTTCTCCTCGATATGATTCTTAAGACCTGTCGAAGCCCCTTTAAGTTGGCTAAACCTGATTACCATCTTATTTGTGGAATGGTGTCTTAACTACCCCCTCTTCTGAGTGCAAATGTGGGGGAAGATAAAGATCAGGCAGTGGGATTTCAACATGCTCAATCCCCTCCTCACCCCCAGGGGATCTATGGCACCAACAGAGGTGTGTATCCCCAATCTAAAAGTGGATAGATGTAATCTGTGGTGGTTCATGATTGGGATGTGGAATCAGGAGAAATAGCACAGGACATATATAAATAGGAAAACTTGCATTATAAATTAGAGGTGGTTGGTACCAATTTTGGATGATGGTAGAGTTCAGCTCCTACGTCTGCAGATTTGTAAATGCAGCTATGGACTGTGTACTTCAAAGTGGAAACGTTAAGGAAAGCTACCACATTCAGTAACAAACAAGCAGTATTGTACACTTATATGCTGATATGTGTCCATTGAAACAGGATCCGTGCTTCCTTTATCTTCTGATATCTTGGTTTGGAGAAAACCGTCTTTTTAAATTATGCAAATGAACCTCGGGTGCTCTTTGGATGGGAGGAGGTGGGCAGTAATGTCAAACAGAGGCGTGAAAATGTTCTCCAAAACTAGGCTAATAGAAGAACAGATCCGGTTTCAGGGGACTCACACCAGTGTGTAAGTGTTCTTGGTGTACTATCCTGCATCAATATGGTAGATTTTCGTTCAAATTTTATTTTGGAGTTCCTGTATTATTGGTTTCAGAAAATTATTTAACATGGCTGTTCCTTAATGTGACTCTCAGGTATCTCCTGCATTTGTCCTGGTGTTTAGAGCAGCGCAGAGGGAGGATGATGGGATTTTCTGATGGGGATCACCACTATCTGTGCCTTGATGTGTGTGAGATTATAGATGGCTGTAGATTGTGTGTATTTTGTTGAAGCCTCCTGCCGGTTAATGTGGGATTGCTCTCAGTAGTAAAGGAAGCAGTTCCAATAATAACAGTGTATTTGGAAATTGATAGCTTCCATAGTTTGTTTCTCCAAATAGGTCAGTCCACTGACATATATGACATATCACTGAGGTTATGTTCCCGCCTGAGGCTGCCCTTACAGATCAAAAAGACAAGTCACAAGTATAGCCCATCGTAGTACATCATGGGGACCAGTGTCATCCTTCACCTTGGTGCCTTTGGTAGAACACTGTTTACTTATTAGCATGTTAGGGTAATAGCAGCTCTTCGGTATATTCTTATTGTGAAGCCCCTTAGCAGCTGTGCGCCTCAGGCTTGGATTCTGCAGATAGTGTTGTGGAGACTAGTGAGGAATCCGAATTTCCTAAAGGTCTTGTAATCTTTATGGAATGCACAATATTAGTAACCTATTACTGGAGCGTATCCTACTGATACCAATGTATAGTCAGCCTCAAACTATCCAAGTAAAGTGCATTTTCAGAATATTGTTTCTCTTAATAAGTTACTATATTTCTTCCTTTCCTTCTAATGCCTTTTCTATGGAGTTGATGCCCTTTGTTTTGGTTTTTGGCTTTCCCGTTTTGATACCCTGTGGGCAGGAGGCACTAGGACTGCAGTTACAGGAGCAATTGATCGTATTATGACACCAGGTCAGCGGGAAGCTCACTAGATGTTCAGACTCCTAGCATGAGGAGGGGAACCTACTCCCAGTGGCAAACCCTTATAGCCGGCATCATGTAACAACTCACACAGTGAGAGGATGTGGTTGCTTCTTGCTGGGCTGTGTCGTCTCATAGAAAACCACAGTGTGAATACATTATACCGGTGTCACTCACTACTTACAACTAGGTGCCTTGCAATGATTAGAGTCAAAGGGGGGTATTTATCATACGCCGGCGCTTGTGCGGGGTCCTGCGCAGCGTTTATTTCTATGCCAGACCCTGCCACATCTGAACATTTGCAGGCTGCAGCGAGGGTGCAAGCGCAGGGATAGTAATGCACCACCCCCTCAGCTCGGTCGATTGCGCCCCCCCTTCCTTGACGTGAAGGTGGCGGATTGGGGTAAATAATCGCAAGTGCTACCATTTGCAATTATTTCAGAGCCTCTACACCACTTGCGTGGCACAGAAACCCTGATAAATATTCCCCAATGATCACATGTAGATAAAGGACCTCTCTCTTTCACTGATAAATTTCCCTGATAAAGTGCCCTCTCAAACTTTTTTCTCCATACGTATTTTTGCATCAATGTTACTTACATTGTTTCAATGATGTATTGTTAACAGTTTTACCTATTGTTATACGTTTACCAATAAACTGATTCCACATAAGCTACTCCATGTGTATGAATGATTACCATAAAAAGTAGAGTCTTACCAACAGTATGTTACCGCAAAGTTTTTAAAGATTAATGAATCTTAGATCTTATATCTACTGGAAAAATCCTCTACAAGTAATTAAACTCTTCCTTGTGTTCCTCTGTTATTCCTTCCAGAAGGCTTTGAGTATATTGACCATTTGGTGGTTGGTCTATGTTGTCGCCTATGGTGGGCATTATGATCTGTTACCTAAAATATGCAAAAATACTTCCAAGTTTAAACTAAGGGTGACTACAGTGGGGTCCGTTGGAGTGTTCGTGATTTGACGGAATGAGAAAGTCCTGCTTGTAGCGCATAATAATAATAATATTTACATAGTGTCAACACATTCTATAGCACTTTACAAATCATTGGGGACGTATACAGGTAGTATATTGGTTTGTTTTAAAGTTAAATTTGTATGTAAGTCGGAACTATATATTTTGTAATTGTAGCTCCAGACAAAATTTTTTGACAATTGGATTTTCAACATTTTTAGCTGTAATGTGACCAAGAATTATCATAAAGCTTCATTGGGATTAAAATAAAGCGTCCAGAGAGCTTCACCAGAGGTCACAGTGGGCAGAGAGGTCTGTCTGTAACTAGGGGTCATCTGTACGTCGGGCGTCCTTAAGTAGGGGATCATACAGGACAATACAGAGTACAAACATAGCCATATGAACAATAAAAGTGAGAGCTTACAATCTTGTCATTCGTGAATTTTTACTAATTCTGTATATCCAAAACAGGTGTGAACATAGCCTTAATGTACCCCTCCTACATTCTGATACTGTTTGAAAAGTAATTCCCATGCCAGGCTGAATAAGGTACCTTACATAGGTAAGGGTAGCTCTAAGTCATCTATTTATTTAGAAATGCCTATATATATTGTATAACTATCACAAAAGCATCTACTTAAACAGACCTGTCCGGAGAGGTGACATGACCTTATTGTATACAATGGATGATTGCCTCGCATGGGTTATTACAGTTCACATCGCAGAGTAGTTTTATCTCTTCTGTATCCTTGAAGTAAACAAATGGAGAGGAAGAAATAGGCGAGCTCTTTCCTCCAGAGGACTAGCCGGGTGGACAGCAAGTCACCAGGGATTGTGCGCATTCTCCAAGGACAGGTATTAATAGCCTAGGAGAAGAGCAATAGGGAGCCTCAGCGGCCATTCATGTGATGATGATTAGTTAGAGATATGGAAAAACAAATGACGGTAATGTAAAGTAGAGGCGACACAAAATACTCATTCACAAGTAATGAACTGTGCAGGAGGTCACACTGTTACCATTGTACATGTCATTTTCTGGCATCTGTAGAGCCGCTGGGGTCTAAAGGGTTACAGATCCCAGACACATATGGCCACCGGCGACTGATGACTTGATTGCTATGGCAGCATCGGTTGGCATCATCCAGCAATATGTATGCAGGGTACTGAAGCTCTCGGAGGCAAAACCAGAGACTAGATGTGAGTGCAGGCGGCACTTAGCTCTCTATACTCTGCATTTTCCTATAGGTCACATCATGTCTCTCCCTAATAGACGTACAATGAGTCTGAGACCCGGTAGCCCCCCGGAGCAGGGATGTTTTTCATTCTGCAGCATTTGTCTGCTTATGTTTGATGCTCTGCGGCCAGGTTTCAGTGCCGGTGGCTGGAGGTGATGCACATTATTCTGTGCCTGCAAGCCAAATTCTCCGCATAGCTCTCATTCTCTGTGCAATTGGGTGTGGAGCCTGTTGCTAGGTAACAAGGTATGCGGTAAAATGACCCATTGGCTGGCAAAAATGATTCCATATAATAGTGAATCTAAAGCAGATTTTAACCCATGTTATAGAGCCGGGAAATGTATGAAGCACATACCAACATCAGACTCAGTTCTCCTGTTATTACTGTGGTAGTCATTAAATTGTGCCCTCAGTATGTAATATGGAGGATAAAATGTAGAATACACTGGGGACATGGAAATCATTACCCTTTGGTTACTGCACACAACTCTGTCGGACTTTTGGAATATCCTATTTTCAATGTTCATGTATTGTAAGAACACATCCGCCACGGCCTCCTTTACTAGGTGTCACTCCACTGATTCCTGCTTTATTCTGCTGGAAAGTATAATTTGCATATTGGGTTCCGAAGCGGACTGCAGGGATGGGGCTACAGACTAATTTCCATCTGTTCCGGAATCAGTCAAGTAACACCTATGGGGGAAAACAATTGGGGTTGATGGAGGTAGTGAAACGTCTTCCAGAATATTACCAAGACTTTATGCTGTGTAATCTGTGTGCGCTATATAAATAAAGGAGTTGTTATTATTTATTACATTGAATATTTTACCTTTCTCCCTAGACTGCCGGGCAGGTCAACAAATTGTGCAGTGCCAGGGCTACAGTTAGTATACATATATATATATTTATGAACATTCTATTTTGTGATATTGTTTTTACTAGTATAATTAATATTATAATTAAATTAATATTTTTTTTTGCTGGGTACTTTTTTACCAGGCAAATAAAAAACACATTTTTTTAAATTCCTTGACACCTCAGTCAGGTTTGGAATTAATTTTCATTGTTTTCATCTCTGCCTTTTGTTGACCAGATCTAATTGTCAATTTTTTTTTTTTTCTTGGCTGATAACTTTACGTTTTAATTGATACCTATTTCAGGTAAAAAGACGGTAGGCCGGTGAGCCCAGTTGCCAAAATAGCCAATTGCCACCCTGTTAACACTTTGTTTGAAGGAATGGAAATATGATGGCATGATGGTGGGACCTCACCCTATAAATTCTTAGATGCTGTGGTCGCTATTGAATGCACCATCTAAAGCTATGATCCATGTTATATTCAATCCCAGACATTCTAGCAGGGTATCATCACATCTTACCCCCACTGCTAATGGTAAGTACTCAGCTCCTGATCCTATGCCATCACCAGACTATATATTCACACCATGGTTTGTAGGATCTACTTCCTGACAGCACCATAGATAAAGTCTGGCCCTAACTAATTATTTGACTCGAGTCAATGGAGCTGAGCTGCAACAAAATGCACTTTATAAGTATATTTATTGATTTATGGATAAACAATGAAGATTCCTTGGCAATCTAAAGAGCACTGTAGCCATTTCATGTTGCTGAATGTTAGGGATCCCATAGGTCAGATACCTTAACACACATTCCATGTTGCTCTATGCAGCGCTTAGTGGATTAAGTTGTAGAAATATTTCTGGATTTGCTGCGTTATTTCAGTTACTTTCGAGTTTATACTCACTAGAGTTATTTCATGAGAGAACAGAAAGAATCATGGGGATTGAAGGAAACTTATAACTGACTCAGCTTTAGTGCAAAGACAGGTAGAGGCTAGTCCACTGCTGCTGAGGAGGCTTTCTGACAAGTAGCTTCAGAACATTAAAATGCCATAACTCTGAATAGAAAAGGGAAAACAGCAAAATATTGTCTTCTGTTTTAAAAGGGGGAATCGCATATGACAAATTGGTAAATATTCTTGTGAAAGCGTTTTAAGCCTTTCTAGTTATATAAAACATTACTCTACAGAAGTCTTTTAGTCTACAGGATACGTTCTCAAATTTAGCATATTTGTCATGAGTTTTGTCCTTTCCCATTCTGACACATAACTTGGAGCTCAATGGCCCTAATGCAAAATCACACAACATACATGTAACAATTAGTTAACTATAAATGGAAGCAGACACAGTATCACTTAAATTCTTCCCATGCACTTCATCCTGCAGTGTGAACATACTCCAAATCTCCCCATCATAATCAGCTGGAGCTTCTGTTCTCTCCTTATTACAGAAGTGCGCTCTCTTCCCTTTCTCGCATGCTGGCTTTGAATTCTTTCAAAGGAACTGTGTTTGTGGCAAAACAAGACTCATTTACTATGTACCGAGAAGAATCAGCATGTCGCCAAGTACTTCTAAGAATAAGACCCTTCATTTATTAAGTTAATAGGCTGTAAAGGCCTAAAGCTTAGCACTCCTAAATAAATATAAACCTAAACCCTTGTGAATGTAAGGATTCTCTCTGCACTAATGAGATATAGGACAAACCAAGCTATAGGGCACTTAAAGAGTTTCTACTTTAAGAAGCTTATGTATCCAAGAGGATTACTACAATTGCTTTGGTGTGGAACATCAAAAGTCATAGCTGTAAAAACTGCTCAAAGAGCCATAAACATCCATGTTATAGTCTTATAGTAAAAGATGTGTACTTTATGATGTACTGTGACAGTGTGGGAGATTGCATTATGACTGTAAAACAAACCTGGAAGACTGGTCTTCACTTGGGTGATGCCATGTGCAGAATAACATTTTTAAGCCTAAAGTCATATTTTAGTTTTCTGCTAAAATGACTGTATGAAGACTTGTTTGTTGCAGGATAAGTTTTATATCATTTTTATTATTTTGAGGGGCTTTTGAGATGCAAAAAATAACCTCATGGTGCCCCTTGAATATAAGAAACAGTGGCCCACTGAATAAAAGTATGCTCCACACTCTGTTATTAATATAAAAGGCTTGTAAATAATACCGCAGATGGTGTGATGACATCTTCACAACAAGTGCATCAGAGAGAGATAAAGATGGTGCCACACAGGTTACACTTAGTGAAGATGACTCATGTTGGCTTCTATCCTTGTGTAGAGGTTTCCTGGGATCATCTGCAAGTTAAATTCATTTGTCCACTAAATTGTCATTGTGCACCATAATGCAATATGCACACTATAGAAACATTATAGGGAGCCTAGCATCTCTCCTGGGCATTATAATCTGCTGGCAGCATGCTGTGGAGAAATGTACTAAGTTTCCAAAAATAATTCTATTATTTCTGTCTATAAGGCTGTTCCTGAGAAATTCCCATTTTAATCTGTATGCTAATGAAGCAGTTGGTTTGTGTCCTTGGTACCCATATCACTTCTTTTTCTGCCTGAAGCCCTGCCTTTTCCATCAGATAAGCAGGATATTTCTGTGGGAGGAAACCGGAGGACCCGGAGGATATCCACGGAAACACAGAGAGAACATACAAACTCTTTGCAGATGTTGATCTGGTTGAGACTTGAACCCAGGACCCCAGCGCTGCAAGGCTGTAGTGCTCACCACTGTGCTGCCCATTTGAATTTAACTGGGAATATTTTGGAAACGGAATACAATAACTGTATACTAGAAGTCACAGTGCATTTCTCCACAACATACTGCCAGCAGATAAGACAAAGGGCCATTGATGTTGTAGATACCCCAATTAGTTTCATAATATTGTCCGAAAACTGGTGACTGGTGAAGCTCTGTGATATTTGTTGCTAATTTTTCCTGGGAAGGTATAAATCCATGACCTCAGGTGGCCTCATGTGATTTATAGGGTGAATTATGGTTATGACTATTGTGTACAATAACAGCACTGGTTTATTACTCCTAGTCTAGACATGGTCACATAATTGACAATTGTTTGTGCAAATTTGGATGGATGGTTAAGAGGTTGGTGGGGAACAGACTTATAATTTCACAATATCCAGATTGCATATGCTAGAATAGTGGGATGCAGTCAACTACTTTACATATCTCTATGATAAAGATATTGTAAAAGCGTTGATGTTGTGGTATTGGTAATATAGGGTCACTGTTCTATGTAGACACCTCCATGTTAGCTATCATTGACTTTACTATGTGATGGCTTCTAAAGAACAAGAGGCTTACTAAATTACTTGATATTTTGTTTTTAATGGATCTACCATCACACAGGTTACTTTTCATGCATATATGTTCTTTTTTCCACAACAAATTGATTTATTGATGGAATGCAAGAATCTCTCTATTATAAGCATGATTTCCAATTGATTCCATGATATGTTTTGGAATAATAAAAAGTATGGGTGTGAAGTAAAGTATCCTTGTCTATAGTTGTACTCAACAAGAGGACCCTTCACGAGGTTGGAACAAGCTAGGGAAATACTTTGCCAGCCTTTTTATCCCTATTTTGCTAGAGAAACCCTTTTTGTCAGCCATTGTTAGCCATTGACTTCACTGTATTTCACTACCAAATTTAGCTTTTAAGGGGTTGTCCCAAAGTTAACAGTTAAGCCCTATCCACTGCATAGGGGATAACAAGGAGAACGGTGACGGCTGGCTGCAGGGACCCCAATAACAACTGCAATCCAGAGAAGGGGAATCCCTTTCTCACTGATTGGTGGCCCGCTTCTTGCAATTGGTGGGGTTACCAGCAGTAGGACCCTAACCTTGTTTTCCCCTAGCCTTTGGATGGGGGATAACTTTGATCAACCCCTTTATGTGGAGATGTGGGTAAGAGTATATTCATATGCAGAAAACTCCTGTACTGCGGCGCTTTCTATCAACTCTTCAAAAAGTTTGTGAACCAAGAGTTCTACATCAGTTGTGGTACCCCTCCATTTCTGTTTGTCCAAACCCTGTAAATGTACAGCAGTAATATAGAAATAAATGTGATTTTTTTTTCCCCTCCTTTCAAATGGAGGTACACACTCATTAGGTTTGGTGGCACAACTCCATTATTTTTGTGATTATCTGATAAAACATATTCTATTATTGTTGCTATATCATTATTTTTTTTCCTACTGTCCAGTAGGGGTGGGTATAAGGGTAGGGCCCTTCTAAACAATTTATGGCACCTCTGCAAAATAGTAGTGAGGTACAAAGTAATTTCGGTAAAGTTTTTAAAAAGGCTACTTATTATGATGGATATTGATTGCCTCCATGCTTTCTCCGCCCTTCCGTGTTGCAGACATTCATTGATGTAGATCTTTTTAGGTTTTCACGCTGGGCTTGAGGTTACGTGACTTGTAGTAATCAATGTCTTTTCTTATGTCACATGTAATTTCCTTGGTACGCAGCGATCATTATTCACAAATTGCTGCATTGGTGGGAAATTAGATTAGTGATTTCATGGTAGACCTTTTGACTAGGCTGCCACGATTGATTAGAAGCGCGTAAAGAGCCATTTAGTGTGGCATCCTTGGTTGCATAAATTAATCATCTACACTGGAAAGTACTGGAGATTTTACTAGAGATTGACACATAACGAATGAAATTCAGTCCACTCCATTCATATGATTACGCGCTGGATGGAGACAATTACCCCGCCGGTTCCTACCTGTTTGTTTGCTTCATTGGCTGATTAATTACAATTCCTATGATCTGCTGACTTCCACTAAAGCAATTCTGGCTTCAAAGTTAAAAGCGAATATATTACTAGAAGAACAGTTTAGCTAGAAGATATTGTGACTTGAGATCATTACTCTAACCATTCAGAAACCCCAAAACAACATCAGAAAGTAGGAAGAAATTAGCCGTTATCAAAAGCAGAGGGAAGCTGATATTTATGCTGTATATAATTATCAAACTCTCTGGAATGCCTGGGGTCTCCCCAGAAAAAGGGAAAACCTACTTGAATTTCAAAAAGAATGTGCAATTCTCCCACACATTGGGGGAGGATTTGTTTATTGGCACCCGATTTTTAGCTGTGATGTTGCACTGTGATGTTGTGGTGCACAGCGTTGATGTATTTGATGCACCATAAGGTAAGCGAATAAACATCAGAAAAGACACTCCACATTCATTAAGGGATTAAGAAGTTGATAGATTTGCTTTTTGTTGGTCTTATTATGCGCCAAAGAGTGCATTAAAAAAGGTTTGGGAAACTAAAAGTGCAGGAAAAGTGTTGGGATTCAAAAGCAGTGTCCGGATTGAGGGACAAAAGTGAGTATCTGAAAAGAAGCTAAATTGTAGCACCGACATTGCCACGGGTGCTCCCGCAACCTATGTCTCGGCTCACCCGTGCCCCTCTCCGTCCTCCAACGCGCCCGCAGCTTCACTCACCTATCCCTGTTCCTGCTCTGGCTGCGGCAGTAGTGCTTGCGTGTCCCTGTCTCCTAGGGTGCACGCTCGTCAACTCCTGAGCCCTCATGGGCAGGTCCCTCCTCCTACTTGTCTCCTGATCACTGTAATTTTGTATCATGTACTTGCACCTGTTTTTGTCTTAATGTAATGTACTGATTGTACAGCATCATGGAATTAATGGTGCTCTATAAATATGTAATAATAATTATGTCTCAAATAGGGTCATAGGCGGCAGGTTGCACTCTACTTTTTTTCTTCATTACAAAACCTGAAGTAATCACAATAGCTTGACTCGCTATAGCCTGGGACTGTTAATGCCTGAACGGTCGCAGGTAACAGTGAAATTCTACGTCAGACCCAGCCAGAGATCAGAGCCTCCTGGCGCCTCCAGTGAGGCGGAAGGATGGAGTAAGATAAATGGCCCCCACTGTATCTTGAGGGACCCCAGTGTCTTGTTGGTTGAATTTATCAAGAATTATGGGGAGAGCACGACCTAGAAATTAAGCATCTAAGAACATGAGCCCTAGACAATATTAATATTTAATTTATCTGACCAAATTTGTCCACTCAGACTGTAAATATAACCGTCATAATTAATATCTACAGTTTGTATATTTTGTGTAGATTATAATAAGAATCATGTTAGATGTTCGGGTATAGTCTTATAGATATCATACTGTCTGGACTATATTAGCATGTTCTTATTATCTTAGTAGGATATCTAGCCATACTGGTAGACATACAAAATGTTTAACTATATTAACCTGGCAATGTTAATTTTCTAATTCATGGGCATATTTTTTTGCAGGATTCAAGTCATGTAGAGGCAGACATGAGCTAACCTCACATCAGGTGCACTGAGCAACATAGAAGCCAGGCCAGCAGGTAAGACTGCAGAGGAATTTTTCCAGTTTGTGAAATTTGGGTGTGTGTGTTGGGGGTGGGTGTTGGAATTATTTCACATTTATTCATTCGATATGCCATCACTATGACTGGTAAGAGTCCAACCTCTAGAAGAGACTTTACCAATTTGTAAAAGTTTTCTTTTTGTTACGCATTTGTTTATGAGGGACTTCTATCCAGGCAGATATTCTGCCCAGGTCTGTTCATTACAGGGGTTTTCAAAGCTAAAAATTGTCTATCTGTTCTAAGCATAGGTTTCTGGAAAAAAATGGATAATAAACGCTTTTCCACAAGTTGAAAAAAAACTTACGAATTACGTTAATGCTCTATGGCGCACCCTGTGTTCTAAAGATAGGCCACCTATAGCAAGTCTGTGGGGTGCATCTTCTGGCGCCCCCGTCAGTCTACTTGTCTCTCAGAGAATGGAACAGGAAGTAGACAACTCCAGCTTCCTGTAGTGGTCAGACAAGGTTACTGCAGGTCAACTCCCATTCTCACCTATAGAAACTAGGATGTAGTGCACAGAGAATGGAGGTGTCTGTTCCCTGCTGAAAAATCTCCTATAATGCTGTGTTTTATCAGATATGATTCTACATGGATATATTCATTAAGTAAAGAATTATGAGACAGTGGAGGACAGATTGGATGGAAGACATAGTGCCCACACATTAGGCTTTGTCCACTGCCAAAGAATGTCTCTTGTAGAACATTTCTGTGTGGTAAACATGTCCTTATCTCCCCTGATCCTCTGCATTATCCATTCTTGACATCATTCTTCATTCCATCTGCAGTTTTGTTCCCTGCAATAACATTTGCAATGTTGACTTGCTGGCATCCCATCCCTTTTTCCCCATCTATAACCTGCCCTACAGCCGTATGGTTTTAGACGATAGACTGTCAGAAGCAGATAATAATTTTGCCTACATCGATGATACACAATAACTTATAGATCTGCAGATGCCTATTCACATTACAATATAAAACATAGGTTCTCATCACGGCTGAGCGTTGCTTGGGGACTTTTACAAAGATAATTTATCACGTGCGGAGTAAAGACCGAGAAACGTTCCTGAAAGTCGATAAAAAGTGGGTGTAAGAGCGGAATGGCTGCTTTTCTATGGAAGTGCACAGATGGCCAATCTGGTTTTTGTTTACTTGTGCTTCTAATGGATTTTTAGTTTGCATTTGTCATGTTTAGTAAAGGTTGTGCGGATGTGAAAGCATAGCTCCTGGAGCGCGCTATAAATGGTTGTTTGACTTACAGCCTGCCGCGCTATATCTCTTCTACGGTTACATATCGACGGGAACAAAGTAGATTTACATTGAAAGCCAGCCGCCTATAACAATGATTTTTTATCCATGTTATGAAAATAACACTGTTCATAAAGCAGCCGAGTTACTGCACAAAGCCCTGAGCCTCCTCACAACTCAGGAGGGCCGCCTGCAAATAAAAGGTGATGAAGAACCTGAATATGTATTGTACTACCCTAGACATATCATTTATACCATGTTTTGTTATTTGCACAAACAGTACAGTCCATACAGTATTTTAGGTTTATGATTCGGTTAGCGAATACTTTGCTTTGAGTTACCATATGTTAAAGGGAACCTGCCATCAGAAATTGACCTAATAAACTATTACCAGTATGTTGCCAAGCAGCTGAACAGCTTCTGGAGCATGTTTCTTTCATGGTCCAGGTCGGTGCCATCATTCAGTAAATCAACTTTGAAGTAAGATGTAAGTTGGATGTATGAAGTCAGGGAGGTGGAGAGTTTAACACTAAAGTTAAGCTCTCTCTGCCTCTGAACACCCCCACTTATGTGACTGACATCATGGGGCTCATTTACTAAGGATTTACGATTTGCGCAACATTTAACTAGGAATTCTGGCGCATGTGATCAAGTTTTGGCGCGCATCGGCGCTGGCTTTCATGCAACACAAATCGGGTGGGGGGGCGGGCCAACTGAATCGGACTAAGCGTGGGACTGTTGTGTGTTGTGGACTAGGCATAGCCCTGTATGCTAGCACTGCACTGATAGTTATAGGGTCCCCCTGCTTATTGGCTATGAGTAGTGTTATGTTGTGGACAATGCATAGCCCTGTATTCTAGCACTGCACTGATAGCTATACGGTCCCCCTGCTTATTGGCTATGATTAGTGTTATGTTGTGGACAATGCATAGCCCTGTATTCTAGCACTGCACTGATAGTTATAGGGTCCCCCTGCTTATTGGCTATGATTAGTGTTATGTTGTGGACAATGCATAGCCCTGTATGCTAGCACTGCACTGATAGTTATAGGGTCCCCCTGCTTATTGGCTATGAGTAGTGTTATGTTGTGGACAATGCATAGCCCTGTATTCTAGCACTGCACTGATAGTTATAGGGTCCCCCTGCTTATTGGCTATGAGTAGTGTTATGTTGTGGACAATGCATAGCCCTGTATGCTAGCACTGCACTGATAGTTATAGGGTCCCCCTGCTTATTGGCTATGAGTAGTGTTATGTTGTGGACAATGCATAGCCCTGTATGCTAGCACTGCACTGATAGTTATAGGGTCCCCCTGATTATTGCCTGTTGTGGATTTTTAGCATTTATTCATTCATCAGTACATTTGCATCGCAGCACATTATCTTCCCAGCTGTATTCTGCAATTCTCCATTCTGCTCAGAAATGTATTTTATGTTCTAGAAATCCCTTACCACATTTTGATACCTACGGGATTTGCAAGAATCTTCACATAAATAGTCAGTAAGCTGCAGCTTAGCACCTCGCACCCGCAGAATCTCACCTTGCCTTATCAGCGGCAGCCTCCGCTTTTTCTCCAGGCCTTAGGAGGTTTCCAGGTTTAGCTTCTATTTTCTTATTTTATTTCTATCAAGACATTAGTTCAGTTTTCAGAAGATATAAAAGCAATTTAGTGAATGCCTCCCCATTCAGCAGAAAACATTACCCGGTTTACAATTAATGGACCATTTCACTGATTGTGACAATATATTATTTCCAGCAGCTTGTGAGTATATTGTGCTAATGTGCCTCGTAACATGCAGGCAGCAAGATAAAAGAGAAGGCGCCTTTTGTAGTGGAGAAATTCCAGATCATTACATAATGGGGACATTCCAAGAAAACTGACTGGACCTTCAATATGATATGTGGTCCTGCTTGGAGGAAATTAGGTCCTTAGCGAAAATTGCAGTAGCTTAAAGATAACTAAAGGATAAATAGATTGTAAGTTCTTGTGAGAAGGGCCCTTCGATTGTTTCTTCTGACTATGTTATCACTCTTAAATGTCTTATTGTATTTATATGTGTACCCCATGATGTGTAAAGCACCGTGGAATATATGGGTACTTTATAAGTAAAGATTTATTATTATTAATAAAGCAAATCCATCACTGGCTCCACTGTCCACTAATTATATTTGGCGTTACTGCCCTCCTTAGCCAGAGAGCCGGTGACGTCATAATTAGCAGACAACAGAGCCACAAAGGTCTTCTGTGATGTAAACAGGAGCCCCCGAGGCTCATTTGCATAACTTTAAAAGAAGATTTTCTCCTAAACAAGGCTATTAGAAGATAAAGAAAAAAAACTTATCCTTACACACTAGCGTGTAGTGTGTTTGGTGTAAAACTGGCATAGAAGCCCTGATGATTGTTCCCCGTAGATTGCCAGATGAGAGGAAGAAGTACATGAACTGGAATCCCTACAAGACAAGCAGCTCAGGAACAAGAAGCATAACAAGAAAAAGGGGACGAGGAACAAAATGGATTTCAAGACTAAGACTACAGGCGCACCAACGTATGCTCGCCGGGCCATAGCTGGGCTCGCTTATTTTCGCCGTGATGGAGAAGCAAAGGGGTGACCCCTCCCCTCTCCATAGCGATGCAAGACAAGAAAAGATAGGGCATGTATTATGTTTGCCCATTTCCGTCTATGTGTTGGACGTAATTACGGCCGAATACTTGCAGCCAAATAAGAAAATGTATTATAAGTATATGGGCTCATTCACATACCCGTATTTGGGGACCAATTGCAGGTAGATCACGGCCATGATAGTATTCTATGGCTCCTGGTCACGGTGCGGTGAGCATACGGTGTCTTGACGCACCGTGACCAAGTCACAAAATATAGGACATGTCCTATGCCTGTGGCGGGAGGAGGGGTGAGGAGCGCTCACTCCTCCTTCTCTTGGCCTTGTGCTCAACCGGGATCCAGTCCGGGCGAGCGCATGGACGTCTTAACGCACCCTAAAGTACAACAACATGGAGAATTATAAATCCAAAGAAGGGGATGGGGGATAAGAAGGATTACAACAAAAAGGTTACAGGTTATGTGTAAAATGCTTATGTGGTAAGAGTCAGTGAATGGCTTCTTATTATTTCTGCATCACTAATAAACTTGCTTACATTATTATGTCACATAAATGACTTTTCGTTTTGCTGTAGTTCATTAGCAGTCCTCATTATTCAGTATTATGTCTGCTATTTCTGTCTTTTGTAGGTGATGACTGTCTTGTAGCTCCTTGTCAGAGATTATGAGCATACGCTGTATGTACGCCACCTTGCTCCGTAATCTCCCAAGATATTTTCCTTGACGAAGTCTCGTCAGCAGATCATATCTTCTCCTCATTTACTGTAATTGCTCCAGGGGATTATCACCACTGCACACGTTAATGAAGGCATACTGCTCCTATAATAATTGTGTACTGTTAGTATTGCTCCATTGGATGCCGAATTCATTAAAGAAAATGAACAAATAGCAGTTGGTATCAAGTGACTCAATAATCTATTCCTACTGTATATCAGCTAATTATGGGGATATGGAATATATGTGCAGAAGTGTTAAACAGGCCCTGTCACCACTCCTGACACATCTCTTCTAGGAAATTGTTGTAATGACCAATTCTGGAGCAAAATTTCTTTCAATTTAGCATTGTACTGTCTGGGTGATTTGGTGTTGGCACACAATTGATTGACAGAATGTAAACACCTAGTTGGCACAGCTAAATTTTTCTGCTGTAAATTAAGCCCTCTAATAGAAGGTATAAAGTTTAGTCTAATAATTCAACATATTTAAAGGGATTGTCTACTTCCATCAAATAATTGATATTGTTTGTGTAATGAAAAATTATACTTTCCCTATCAATACTCACAGTTTTCTAGATCTCAGCTTCCTTAATCGTTTACTTCCTGTGAATAAAAATGTCCATGGTCATGTGATGTCACACAGGTGCTTGGCTCATGTTACAGAGAGTAATCAGAGTTGTGTGTTTATAATGAGGTGTGCACCTGTGTGACATCAAATGACCAGGGATCGGATTTTATCCACAGGAAGTAAACAGTGGAGCCTTCTGTTGAATGACAGTAATCAGACATCTAGAAAACGGTGAGGAAGTGATAGAGAAGGTATATTGAAAAATGTATAACTTTTCATTAGACAACCAATATCAGTTATGTGCTGGGTGTTCTCAGTCTAACTTTTCCATTGTGTTTTAGCCTAAAAACACACAAATATGCCCGGTCCGTGAATCCCTCATCATATGGTGGCCAGTTTTTACAGACCTCAAGCATCATAGTAATATGTAATGCAAAAAGTCCCTTCTTCCCTCCAGAACAACATCCCTTAGCAGCTGACATTGCACGGGTAGGCCCCCGACCCTTCAAATATTGATGGGGTTCTTAGTAGTAGTTTAGTAATATGTATTTTAGAAGGGGACGTATATACGTCATATATGTGTCCCCCATAGGCCGGCAATGGGTGCCGTACGGAGCGGTATGGTTCAGCACAATTGTGGCACCGTATTGTTCCGTACCCAGGGAAAAGATAGGACATGTACAATCTGACCCCGGAGTATGGCGCCATGTGCCATGTTTCTCTGTAGAGAGGAGCGGGGGTGAGCAGCAAACCTCCTCTTCCTCTCCCGGCCGCCGATGTGTGCACACCGTGCTACGGTACGGCGGACACACGGTCATGTGAATGTAGAAAGGATAAGACTACAGCCTGAACCAATGATGAGTCAGGGGTGTGTCTCAGACTACCACAAACTCCCTGTAGACACTGGGGCTATAGTGTAGTCATAGTTCACAGTCTGCCCAACTAATGCAGCCTAGCCTCCTAGTTTCCAGATGGCTAACGATAAATAGCAGATCGATACAATACAGTAGATACTGAAACATTGGACAATGGAATGAAGTAACACTCAAAATTCTGGATACTTTTGGTGTGACTCTTTTTGATGGTTTAGATAGAGTGGACAGATATATAATTTAGCTGTAAGTGGACAGTCATTTTAAATGCTGATAGGTGTAAGAGTTGCACCTCTTACATGCTGCCCCGTAGCCTTCTGCTCCCATGCCCTTCCTTTGATCTACTATATACGTGCGGTGCCACCAGCACATATAAATAGTAATGAGAGCCTGCAGCGGCAGTAATATGGAACAATAAATGTCACTTTATTTTATGAGCTCGTAGTCTGACTTCAAAAGAAACGGCTTCCAGGAAATAGCAGCGCTTTCTATAAGGTGACTCCTTATCATTCTTCAGCATATTCCCGCAATATTTATGAATTTGCTTGGTCATAAAAAGACTCTGGCCTGGAGTGAACAGCCCCCAAAAATATACAAACCTATGGAAAAAAAAAACCTTTGAGGCAAATAGTAAGAAAATAAGTGTAACATAAATAGCTATCTCTTACATGTGTCCCGAGGCTATCTTAGTCCAGAGAATAACACAATATATATATGGGAGTTAGCGTCTCCATAATTGTACACTGTGTAATACTGTATAATATGTTTAGGGCTTCATAGGAAGACAGGAGATGTGTTTCATTTCATTTTGTGTCACTTGAACCAGAAAAATTATGTTGATGAATCTCTGGTTACTTCCCATTATCATTTACCTCTAGATGTAGGACTGGCTCTGGTGGAAATATCTTTTTCAATACCCAGTTTGCATGTAATTATTATCTAGAAGCATAGTCAATAGTAAGTGCTTTATTGTGTTGTGATTGGCGACTTTGACTTTCAATGTATCCTATTTGTGGATTAGAGGACATAAAAAAATGGGTAAGATATAAATAATGGCAGGGGTTCCAAATACATTGGGCCGATTGTAGCCTTTTTGCTGTCTGAGGCATAAGCTTAGATGCTACTGCCCCTCGGTCTCTATCATCTACCACCTGAGGCGAGATTCTCATCTTACCCCATTGCAGATGCGGTCCTGGGTAAAATTTTATAAAAACTGGTGCGCGGAAAGAACCAGCTACTAATCAGATCACTTCTTTCATTTTCCCAATGCCTTCTGAAAATTAAAACCCACTAAAATTAGTGAATGACTTGTTTGGCCCAAGCTGAGACATAGTAATGGGCCCTAAAATTGCAGTAATGACCAATTCATGTGGAGACAGCCTTGTTTTCTACAGGACCTCAGACATAATGGGGCTCATTTACTTAGGGTCCGCACTATCGTCAGAATATCCGACGATTTCTGATGTGCGCCACATTAAGGGGATTGTGCCGCACGCGATCAGATTTTGGCGCATTGGCGCCGGTTTTCATGCGACAGAAACCGAGGGTGGGGGACGTCGGACCATCCGACGGATTCGGACTAAAAGTGGTATTTAACATTCAAAATTGTGTTGCAAGCCAAGCACTTACATGCACCAGGAAGAAGAAGGTGAACTCCGGCAGACCTAAGCGGGGGGCAATACATGCAGAATCTCGGGCGCAGGATCTACGTGGATCACGGCAGACTTCATCCTCGTCGGACAACGCACCTCGGGAATCGCGCACGGAGCAGGTAACTAAATGTGCCCCAATGAGAATGACTCGGGAGTAGCATGGGTCCAGCCACTCCATTCAACTCTCTCTAGCATACCCATAGACAGAGAATATTGTGGCAAGGGCAAGCCCAACATCTCACTACATTCATTATGGACCCTTGGTTGGTGGTAGGACCAACAACAATAAGCATGTTATTCCCTATTCTGTGGATAGGGAATGAATTGAATCTCTGGACAACCCCTATTACAACCACTGCCCTGTTATGTTCTATAGTGTGTGTAACAAAGATTACAATTACAGGTGGATATGTAAATGTTTAGTACAGGGGCCCGCACAACAAATGTTGGATGGTTTTTGAAACATAATGGGGCACTGTAATAATTCCTAGTGTTTCCTTTTTTTTTGTGCAACTTTTTATAGTTTGCAACTTTTTAGGTGCAGAATCAAGCAGTGTACCAAAATTAGCAGCCTCAAGGATTTAATGCAGTGCCCGCATTTATCTTTGTAGCCCAGATGTTTGTGCAACTTGCGAGACTTTTGGGCTTGGAATTGTCCCATTTTTGCACCTAAGTTGCAAAACAGATCATGCTAGATCCAGACTTACTTTTGGTAAACTACTATTTAAGACTAAAAAGTCTCACACCACAAAAAGTCCCAAAAGTGAGACTAAACAGGCAACTCATCACATGTATTACAAAGGAAAAAAACTTAAGATACATTGCAATGATTAAGTAGGCCAATTTCAGGAAATTTAAAAAGGGGCAGCCGAAAAACTATGATACATGTGCAAAATAAAAAGTAGACATAAAAAGAAATCCCAGCTTCAGGAGTAACTGGTGCAACAGAAGTCTGACACGTAATATTAATGAAAATATTTAGGAGCTAGGTGTGGACAAAATCTGCTTGGACAAATGTGTGGTGGCAGCAGAGCAGCATGATACAGAAGTCTAGGCAGGGCTAACATCTTGATGGGTCATATGGTTTTACCATAACTATAAATACAAACTTCATAACTAGAAATAGAAGAACAGCTCAAGGATATTTTTTATTATGCATAATGGCTTGGATGAGGCCTGCATGATGATCATCCAAGTATTCATTAGCTGGATTATGCCGTCTTGAGATCTCAATCCTTTTGCAAACTACTGACCATTATAGCCTGGGAAGCTGCCCCACACATGTAGAATACTGCATGATAATGGATGTGAAGGACAAAAATATTGTGGGAATGCTTAGGGAAGCAGCCAGTATCTAACTTTAATATGGGCTATTATAATATATTTATACAATACTCTTCCATGCAAAATGACCAAGGTTGCTTCTTCAAGCTACATCTTCTCATGGCATTTTCTTATCTACTTGTACAAGAAAAAAAAATTGTAACAAAAAAAGTTAATTTATAGAAAACATGGTAGCTGTCTGCAGAGGTTGTGTGCTCTATCCTTGATCCTGATGGAAAACAGCATGAGATCACCACTGGGAATATTGCTCAGACGCGGGGTCATTGATCCCTTTGCTTCAATGCCTCTGCTGTTCAGGCAAATAGTATCGGTGATGTTGTGTTAGTGTTAAATGCTGATATACTGGACGTGTTACAAGTACAACAAACAGAACTGGAGCTTTTCAGCTCTGCTCCTAGAGACAGAGTGAAAACATGGACATATGGAACAATAGGAGTGAGGGGCCTGTTCACAAGAGCTTACAGTCTGAGGGTGAAGGGGGTGACACAATGTATAAGAGCTTGTAAAATGGTCCAGCCATTCTTTATAAGGGAATAGTATAAAATAATTTAATCATTTTAAATTCTGGTGCTTGAACCAGCCACCAGCCGCCATCTTATATACAGAGTCCAGATGGGGGGAAGACACAGGATGGGTTAGTAATGAGAGAGTTGAAGTTGCATGCATTTAGCGAGTGTGATAGGCCTGCCTAGATGTTAATTTTAGGTAATTCCAGAGATTTGGTCCAGCTTAGGAGAAGTCCTGGAGACGCAAGTGGGAGGTTCAGATGACGGAGGGGGGGCGCGGCCGGCCGGGAGTGGGCCGACGCGGGCACTTGCTGCTGCCGGCGACTTTGCATACGTGAAAAGTCGCCGTCTGCAGTTTTTTCTACGCCAGGTCCTGCCTGGCGTAGGATAAACGCTGTGCTGCCAGCAGCCGATACATCAAGAGGCAGAAGCCCCCATTGACTAGATAAAGCAATCAAAGCTCAGAGCTCATATTAATGACCTGTGGCAAAATAGCAACCAATCACGGCTCAGCTTCTAACTGCCACAGCAGCAGCAGACAATGATGTATATGACAATCCTGTATATGGTGGTTAATAAGTGTACTTTTGAAAGTGTGGGGGGAATGTTTCGGCTCAAAATTTCGGTGCAAAATTTGGTGATTTTAAACGCGATGGTTTAGATTAATTTAGCGGACACACATACATACACTCAGCTTTATATATTAGATTACCACAGTTGTGGTGCCTGGATCTGTGCGTAAGTGTCCCTGTTTTATCATTATGGATTTTGATGGTAGATTTGGAATAATCTAGCAGGGATATACCTACCAGGGGTAGACTATGGGTGTGCTATGGGTCCGTGGCAAGAGAATTGAGATGTACTTGATTTTGATGGTAAATTTCCTTTAAGACCCATCCTCTTGCTGACACTATATACATTACTTTTATAATAGGGCTTTTACTGTAGAATAAAGGATAATTGGTTGTCACACTGAATAAGAAGACATGATTTCTTATCGTTAAGAATGTGAAAGCTACTACTGTAATCACACTACAGTGCGTTAGTTGACACTGACAACCTATGCAGCTGGTCTATGAAGTAGAAATGGTGACACAGATGTTCTTTAAAAATCCATTATAGGAGAAATACTGCTGCACTGCATTCACTACCTGAATACAAGGACGTGGCGACAAATAACACTTCTACACAGCTGTGTCACATTGTATTATGTGCTCACACACAGTGACTGTATGGGTCTTATCAGCATATGTAGTAATGGAGCAGATTTTTTGTGACTCTTTTAGAAAAGATAATAACAAATGATAGCAATCATTTACAATCGAGCGGTGTAACCCAAAATAGAAATTTGTTAGGCCCAGTTCACACCTGCATCGGGTCTTTCCACTGATATTCTGAATTTTAGTAGAGCGTACCTGAAACTAAAAACGTACATTTTTTGTTCCTGACAGACCTCAACGTACTTTCTGTTACTCGTAGCAGAAAAAAAGTGGCTGTTTAAAGGGAACCTGTCATCAGGTAGGTCATTTTTACCTGAAGACTGGTTCTAGTAGCCTCTGTCATGTTCATTTAGAAATGCCTCTGTCAGAAATATGAATACGGTAATTGCAGTGCTTTTATATTGATTACTTCACATTACCTGGCTCCCTGTGGTGAGACCAGGGTAGGGGAGTTCAAAGGGTACAAGTCTTCTTCTCCTCAATGCTTTCCTCCCTCCTACTCACTCGTGGCCCTGCTTCTTCCTCCCTCAGCCTCCCCCCTGCTCCCTGAGTGAGGAGAAGACAACTTATGTCATTTTAACTGCCCACCTCCCCCGCAGTCACCGCACACTGGCAGGGGGCCAGGTATTGTAAAATAATCAATTAAAAGGCATTGGAATCATTCATATTGCCGATAAAGGCATTTTTGAAAATGAACATGCCATAGGCTATTGGAACCTGTATTCAGCTTAAAAGGGGTTTTCCCACGAAGACAAGTTAGGCCCTATCCAGGGCCTCACGTTTTCACTATCTGCAAGGTCTCAGTGCTGAGACCCCCACTGATCAGGAAGTTAGGCCCTATCCCGTGAATAGGGCCTAACTTGTCTTCTTGGGCAGACCCCTGATGACAGGTTCCCTTTAATATGTTTAAAAAAGGGAGTTCAACATTCCATGTTTTTTTTTGATAAATACTGGCAGTCTCTGCATTCCGTACAAAATAGGTTCTTTAGGTGTTTTATTACGTTAAGTAGAATTTATATATAGAATGTATATTTTTTGCTGTAATGGGACCAAGGATTATCAATAAAACTTCATTACAGACACCTTACAGCTGATCATTGCAGTCCAGGACTAAAGGAAAGCATCCAGAGAACTTCTCCAAGAATCACAGGGAGCTGTAAGTCGGATGTGCTTAAGTAGGGGACCGCGTCTGTACGCCAAATAGTAACATAGATTTCAGTCGTTATGTTTGCCAGGAAACTGTGCATGATGATAATTGTGACACTAGTTGAACTAAAAATTTTGCACATCTAGAGTTCTAAAATTTGACATACATGTACCTATGCTTTGGGTCTATAGCTATATAGAGACACGCTATATAGCTATGTATGTACATGAGCAGACTAGGCAAGTAATGGAGGACCGCGACTATTAGCCCACTGTATTTTCCCGTTTCCCGTTAGCCAGATGATACAAATCTGTGCAGCTATAATAGTCTGCCTTGCCCGGTACAACTAGACGGATGAGGATCCCATTTAAGTGACATGATGGGATATAGTTGCTTTAAATAAGAAACATTCATCTTAAACCTTAGACCCGTGAAAACATCTGGAAGTTGTGAGATTTCCTGTTCTATTTGACTTTCCTGCTACAGGAAGGTGCCGAACCGGACAAGAAGTTATAATTGCTTTCAAAGCATAACGTTATCACACCAGCTCATGGCAGCGCCCCGCTAGTGACTTCTAGGGCAGAGAGACAGCGTCTATAGGTATGTTTCATTCATCTTCTTTGTGGCTAGAGAAACTGAGAAGTGCTTTATATATCTATTTCTGGTGCATCTAATGAAATAGCTACTTACAGAGGACACATGAGCAGATCAACCAATAATTGGGGGCCTTTTTGTGAACTTTTTATATTTGCCAGTGGAGCTTACAATTTCCATATGAAATGACATATCAGTCAGGTCACCACTACAGCCAATCACTGGCCTCAACCACGACCTCTTCACTCACTCTGCCTAACTTCAGCTTAGTAACTTCTTGATTTTTTTTTTATAAATGACGGTAGTCGTTGGGAAATCTTCTGCAGGTGACCAGCCAAAAAGTACATTAGGACCAGTCTACTATAGAGCATTTTGTAGGTAGATTAAAAAAATACAACTATTCACAATTATCTACTTCTGAAGACAGTAGTAAAATGTTTTGAATGCACTTCAAGGAAAATGAAGCAATATTCTAAATTGTTTTGGCTAAAAATATCCCATCTTGTATCCATAGCTTCTTAGCATTTCTATAGAGCACATGTATAATTTTTTATACATAGTTTACTTGTTGCTTTTCTGTGACAATTTTAGGTGTACTGGTAAATATTCACTTTTTTGTACCTAATACACCCTCTCTTGAAAGTTTATTGTGGTTGTATGTTCTGCAGTTATCATGTGGAATTCTTGTTTTTGATGTGTGATTTTTTTTCAAAACTAAAAAATCTGGATGTAAAAACAATTCTGTACCCACCAGGGGTTGGAATTAGAGTTGTTGGCGCAAAAAATTACGACCTTGGTGTGACTTTTTTTTTATTTGCAAAATCACTATACACCATAATATCTCAAAATCAAGATGAATCAGACACACAGTTCCAGACAGTGTGCTCCTATGAGTAGGGGAATTAAGACTTCCAAGGGCTCTGGGCTGTTTGAATATTATAGCTCCTACAAGTCTGGGATTCACTTCATATGGAACCAGAATGAAGCTTCTTTCTGCTGCTTTCAACCTGTAGTTTCAGGACCTCTGGAGGACCTTGAAAGATCCTGAAATGGCTCTTATGTACATGTGTATTGAGAGCATGAACAGATTTTTGAGGATTTCATGGGTGTGAAGGTCCGGAGTATAAAATTGGTGGGCGGTTTGGGTGGCCTTGGGCCCCCTAGAAGGCTTAGACCCCGGACTACCGCCCAAACCACCTGTGTTATAATCCACTACTGCTTATGAATTTCATAAACCATGTCATGTCCTAGATTCATGTGTTTCTTCTTTTCCTTCCTGAAATACCATGTGTGAATAGGACGCATTGAAGTGGTAAACTATGGCTCTAAATGTGAATATGTTCTTGAGGAAAGAAAAGTTTTCATTTAATAATCCATTATTACGGTACATTAACTATTTCCCTGTGATCCAACATGAAATATCTGTGTTCCCTATGAGCATTATTTTTTTTTTTCTTAATTCTTAATTATTTCTTTATTTTAGAAGCTAATAGTATAATGTGTTTAAAATTAACAAAATACATGTAAAAGAGGTTTTTTTTAAACCTCTAAATCTCTTCCTCATCAAATCCCTTCCCTTCCTTGGTTGAACTTGATGGACAAGCGTCTTTTATCAAGCGTATAAACTATGACACTATGAATGAGTTGCAAAAACTTTTCACAGTGTCAGTATATACATCATTGTGTACTGCAGGGTTGTAACTTTAAGCTCAATACCAAATCTGTGTCATACACCATGTTATGATCCTTTAGGCACTCTCTGCACCCCTTTTTGATTAGTCTATTTTATATTGGAACATACCATCTTTGTCTTGAAGCCATAAATGGGCCATAAACCACTAGTACTGTGCTGGCAAAGTTTTGTATCCAGGCTCTGCATTTCAGCGTGTGATATAAAGTAGCGGTGTCATTTCCGCTGCAATACTCTGTCTGTACCTCCTATATGGAATAGGGAATCAGTACAATTTGTAATTTACAAGTACTTATTTAGATTTCCCTGGAGTGGGCTGTTCGCCATCTCATTTTAAATTTGTTTTTGCGTTGTGCATACGAATGACATCTGCAGAGCGCAGTTCAGCACAATGTCCCCAAGACTCATTTACAATTATATGGGGCATTGAATAAAAGCCAAGTTTTGTATAATGGAGACATAAAAATAAGACATAAATTACCAGCAGTGCACAAATGTTTCCCGCTGAATATAGTTTGTAAGTAAATTGTAAAGCTTTTATTGCTGATTTGCAAAGAACGGTTTTATATTGGTAAAGAGATTTAGGTATTAAAAGGCAAAGTCATGGAAGAGCAAGTGGCGGCTCCCTGGTAAAAATGACTGGCAATAATAGAACCGCTGGATTTAGTGATGTCACTTAGCCACATATCTTTTCCTAATGCACCGTTATATGGCATTAAAGGAAGGCCTGGATATTTGCCTCCGCCAGCGCAGGGTTTCTCTCACAAGTCTTCTGTTCTTTAGATAAGAAAAGCTTACAAAGGAGCAAATAAAAAAGGCATAGCCAAAAAATGGATCAGTGGCCACAACTAACGTAAATATTTAAAGAGGTCGATATCAGATTGGTGGGGGGTTTGGCCCAACCATTCCGATGGTGGTCTGAGTAAAGGGGCAGCTCCACTTTCATTATTTACCAGCAGTGTGCCGTCACTTTTGTGTCTAATATTATTGCTTGAAATTTTACTTGAATGGAACTGAGCTGTTATTCCAGGTACAACCACTACGAAGAGCACAGTGCTGTATTGATATAACAAAGGGGACATAGTACCCATTTTGAACAGATGACTCTTTGCAGTACCTAAAGTCAGACCCCTGCCCCCCCCCCCAACAATCTTATCAAATATTAGACCTACCCTAGAGGGTGGTACAGTATGTCGTTCTACTTCTGCTATTGCCTTTTACTTTGTTTACTTCAAGCTCTTCCTTCTTTCTTTACATCTTCTTTCCTTTTCACTTTCTCCAACTTCTTTTCTTTCTTTATATCGTTGTTTGCTGCTTTTCTTTTCTTACTCGCTGCAGCCTGACCCGGCTCCTCCTTTCAGTCCTGCTCCTCTCCCTCCTGGCTTGTGCAGTGCCACCTCACATCAAGGGGCAGAGTCAAACTTTTTATCTTCCCTTTTCCTTATTTCCCTTACCTTTTTCCCTTCTTTTATACCTTTCTTTTCTTTCTTTTATACCTTTCTTTTCTTTCTTGCTTCAATCCTTTTTTCTTTGTCTTATTCTGTCTATCTTTGCATCTTACTTTTTAGCTTTTTCTTCGGTACTTTACTTTCTTTTTGTCTTCATCCTGTCTTTCTTTTTTCTATTTTTTCCTTCCCTTCAGTTGTTCTCTCCTGTCTTAGTTTGCATCCTACTTTCATTTTATTTTATTCACTTTTTTTCTTTTTCATTTTTATCATTTCTATTTTTCCTTTCCTTCTGTTTTCTTTTCTCTTGTCTTCCTTTTCATATTATTTCTTTCTTGCTTTCTCTTTCCCTCTCTTTATTATAATACTTGAATTCTTTATCACTTGATCTACCAGAGTAATACATTTTAACAAGGGTAAAACACATTAATTATCTAAAGCTTAATATCCTGTCATTATGTGCCCTCATTGTGAGAGATTTAATCAGGGCTTGTTTATCAGGAACTGAAATAATTGCGATTACTGACGAACCACCACTAATTGCGATCATTTTTCATTAAAGCCACCTCCACATCAAGTGGGGTGCGGCCGGCCGCCGGATGGGCCCGCACACTTAGTACAACTACTGTCCAAAGCTAAATGGTTGTTAGTTAATAGCGCCATTGTACGCCAGGCAGGACCTGCCATAGAATTGTTTGCTGCGCAGCCCGGCTGCTTGATCCATCAGGGGGCCAAAATGTATCCAGCGTTGCCGGAGGGACAAGGACTTCATCATACACCGACACACATGCAATCTCCCCCATTGTCTCTAATGATAGAGATTACCTTATAATGAGATTTAGTACAGATCACAATTCCCCACTCTTGCCGGTCAAACCCGTGAATTCTTAAAACACATGGAGAATCTTTTCTTCTGCCTTTCCCTCTATTTGTCCTTCAATACCTGTTGCACTATAGACATAGTTATTCAGTGATCATCATCATACAGAATCATGCGGCAGCTGGAGATAGGAGCCTCACATCTGTGCCATCTAGCATCGTATAGTATGCCTACCCTTGTGTACACAGCCAAGAGGTTCTGAAAAGTCGCAGGAGCAGTCTGGCACCATATGTCGGGGGTTACAACAGTTGCCATCCATTAAAATTCTATCTGGTTAGCTTAAGATGAATGTTGGAAATGAAAGACAAGGAGCGGAAGCATATTCCATCCGATTATTCATTAAAGGGTTAAGCAATGCCCAGGATAGATAGTGTAACTGTAGTGTAAGTGTATCTGCTTACCAGTATGGATAATTGGGCTCATTCTACATTGGTCTCCGGTGGGGATTGAAGCTATTTAGTAATCATTGATGATCCGCGCTTATGAATACTGTGATATGTGATAGGATGGACCCCGCTGTATATAGGATTTGACGCGTTGGGCTGGTGGCGGCATCTGTCGCTGCACTGATGTTGTCTCATGTCAGCTCGTCTTGCTCCAGGCAAGTACCAGATAACACTGGGAGTGCAGTGCGCTATCTTGGCAGCTCTGAAATAGCAATAATTTTCCTATCAACAGCAAGAAAAACTCACAAGCGAGGGGGTCAGCGTTTTCATATGAGTTGCTGGAAAGAGGGAAACGCATTTCACAGCTTGACTGGCTGCATTACTGTCACATCTTACAGGGCTGCCAGCCGCCATAGGACCCCTGCCGAGGTTACCACATGCAGAATACAAAACACCAGTATAGGGAACAATGGCTTCCGATGGCTGCAGCTGTCACACACCCACTGATACAAAAGCTTTACTAATAACGATATGTCATTTACTGTAAATACTGCATCAGTTAAAGCGACACTCACTAAAGTAGCAGCCCCTAAGTAAGGCATGATATGTCCTTTCTAGATTCATCTTTTTATGTGATATCTTGTACATTTACCTCTAAAAAATCTCCTCCAAAGTCATGTGAAAACGAGCAGAGAAGAGTCATACAGTATTTTGAAAAATAATAAATTAAATAATTTTTAAAAACCCATAATTTTCAGGAATGTTCCATAAAAAATAATTTAAAGTATTCCATTCAGGCCGAATAAATATTTTGCCTAACATGAGGCTGCAGATTCATTCGAAAATTAATCTCATTTTTCAGATCCCATTAGGCTTGTGGTTCTCTGATCTATGGAACCAAAGATAAAGGCAGCTAAAAATCCAATTTAAGCCTTTATTTTAACTGCCCACAGAAACACAAGCTTGATGCGATCTGAAAGATGATATTTCTATCTTTAATATGGCATCAAGCATGTTTCTAGGTTCTAGAACCAAAGATAGTGGCGGCTAAAGTGACTCTACCTCTGCAGCCTCTAAATTTGACTCCTCTTATGCAAAATATGACTCTTCTCTGTTCTCATGACTTAGGAGGGGACTGAAGGTCTGTGAAGGCTGGTGTACATTTTTATGATGCCCATCATTGCCCATTACACAATGATTAAACTCTCCTTTAGGGTACCAAGATTACAAGGCTCAACATTTTAATATTTCATGTGTTTTCTTCAACAGGTGAAGACTGAGAAAAGTTTCACTGTTTAACATTTTTGAAGAAGCTGTAATGTTCTGACTATCAACAATGGGCAGGCGCTATCCAGGTGCATCGTATCGACCAAGCAGTTCATGTATGTATTCACATATGATCATCCACTATATACAGCTGTACATAATACATAGGCTGTTTTACATGATACATGATCTGTTTTACACCGAGTAGCTCCAGGCATCCATATACAGCACCTCCCTGTGCAGCAGCCATTAGTTGGGAATTACTGGATTATTATTGAATTATTAATTGGATTACCGTGTAAAATATGGACAATATGGATTTAAAAGAAAAAGCTGGAGACCCCCTCTGTAGTGATATGCTCTTATATTACTTGCCAGATGAGTGTCTTGGTAACAATATTTGATTTTTGTGCATTTATTTATTATATATACGTCCCCACAGCAGTCGTGTGAAAGGGGCCTAAGATGTTTGGAACACATATACAGCAACTATTGTAATAAAATAGTAGCCTTCCCACAGCCATAGATAGTGATAGAAATATTTTTCCCGAAAAACGGCACTATTATGCTCAGAGGGGGAGATTTATCATGAGTTTATGAGGTAAAACTGTTCTAGTTGCCCATAGAAACCAATCAGAAATCAGCTTTCATTTTATAAACAGCTGTGGGAAAATGAAAGCTGAGCTCTGATTGGCTGCCATGGGCAACGCCAACTAGAACAGTTCTGCTCTAAGAGACTTATGATAAATCTCCCCCAGAATGTCTATGGTATCACGTAAAGTCAGAAAGATAGAGTTCTCTTTACGTAGACTTTGCCAATAATGGCCACATTATAGGCTTGTGGAGACCTACAGCCATTGTTACTACACTCGGGGATCCTGGATAATATGCAAATACGTTTCCCAGGATGGGATAAGGAAAACATCACCTCTTAGCTACCTTGTAAAACAGCCCCCTTAACACCAAGCATGACTTTCTGTATATCTATCCTAGAGGGAACAGATTCCAAACTGCAAACAGCTCTGTTTCCATGTTTGTACCTAGAGGTATAGCATCTCAGTTCCATAGAAGTACCAGGCCAATTGTAAAAGTTATAGATAATGGATTTATGAAATCATTTTATGAACATATATTTATTATAATAAAACACTGTGGGGGATTTATCACATCTTGCCTAAAAACAGGTATACGCGTTGTGATTTAGTCGCAATTCCCAGCGCAGAGCTGGAAATTGTGATTACTCCACCCTTAATGCAAATAGGTGGGGACCAGACGGTGCCAGGCCGTTCAGTGGGCCGGCATGGGGCCCTGTGCCTGCGCACTGCCCATAGCACCGCACATGCCTCCCGGGATTTATAAGGAGCCTCCTCGTCTGGCGCATGCACCATCATACTCTGGCAAACTTATCTCCAATGTATGACGTGCCGCAATGAGTTTGGATACTCTGCTCTTTCTCTTACAGCGGTTTGGTTGGTTGCATCTTATGTCTTTTATTTGGACAGTCTTAGCAGCATTTGTGTCAGACAGCACTGGCTTCCCGAGTCATTTCCTTTCTTATAAATCACATCCTTAGAGATCGCTCTGTAATGTCTGTGACTTTTGTTTATTGGATTGAGTGCGCTCTGTTTCCTGACGTCTATTTTCATTCTCTGCTCATCTGATGGACAAATGACAGCTGCCTCATGCAGAGACTACATGACCTGAGTCTATTACTTTAGGGTTTTTTTCATGTATTGTTTCTAGCTACTTCATTACAATAGTTTTCTAGTTTAATTAATAGCCAACATGGGACAAATGTTACAGATATATAGATTACAACATTATAATATAATATACTATGTAATGAAACTGTAAAGTGAAACAGTGAAGCAGGTTGTGTCCTATAGTTACAATCAGCTGCAGTCTAGAGTTTTCTAAGATGTATCTATAGTATAATGGTGTCCCCACACTTAAAAGCAGAGTTGGATGAATATGTAGATTCCTGATATGTAGTCCTGACATATACTGTTTTGGGAAGAAGGATCAGGGATGTTGAATATGGCTGATCCTTTGTTCTGATAATATAACGGGGCTTATTTAGGAAGGGTCCCACGGCCACATTTCCATATGAATTTCCGACGTTTTTGGGGATCGCACCGCTGGGACAGGCGATTGTGCCACACGCGATCGGATTTAGTCACAATTGCATCAGCTTACATGAGACACAAATCGGGGGGCGGGTCGTCAAATGATCCGACAGATTTGGACAAGCAGCGGGATTTAACTTAAAAATTGTGTCACAAGACATGCACATACATACACCAGGAAGAAGATGGTGAACTCCGGCGGACCTGATCGGGTAAGCCACACATTCGGGAAATCGGGCGCACTTATTGATCTCCTCCGGACAGGGTAAGTAAATGTGCCCCAACATCAAAAAGGGTAAAATATCTTATCTAAGATAACTCTTAAGTGGCACTATATAAAATCTATGGATTGGGAGGGAGAGAAAGGAGCAGGGGTGATACACAATGAAACACTGCAACAGACATACAGGGGCACATTTACTTACCCGGCCGCTGGAGTTCACCGAAAGTGGGTTCTCCAACAATAATGCACTGTGCCACGATTCACTAAGATCATGCGCCAAATATCCTGCATGTGTCGCTTCCCGCTCAGGTCCGACCGAGTTCATCATCTTTTTAGTGGTGCATGTAAGTGCTTGGGCTTGCGACACAATTTGAAAGTTAAATCCCGCGCTTAGTCCGAATCAGTCCGCCAGCACGCCCCCTAATTTGTGTTGCATGGCAGCCAGCACAGCTGTGCCAAAAAAGGATCTCATGCGCCAAAATCCCAGCACAGATACTTCTTACATACCTGTGCAAGCCGTGTAATCTCTGAAAAAGGGGCACAGTCTGACGAAAGTGAGCAGCGCAAGCCTTAGTGAATGAGCCCCAGTATGTTTTTGTCTGACTCCAATCGCTTATTTCACATAATTGATGGTCATTTCTTCACTATAATCATCTATGTGAATTTAATAATGTCTGTAAGTGAGAGAGTTAGATAAAAACATTCTCCTCTACTTTCTGTATGCAGCTTGTCTCCAGCCACCAGCTTGGAGACTACTAAGAATTAGAGAGACTGTAGAATCTACAGAGCGGAAAACTGCTAAAAAGATGCAGGGAACAAGATAGATTACATGAAGAAATCCTGTTATTCCACATGTACATACACTGTACGGCTGATTTATGTAAAGTATGTTAAAAATTTTGTTCTCCTAGATATTAAAGCCTATATGTATTACATGTACTTGACCTCTTTTCTCTATGGAACAATGAACCACTACTGAAGTACATAGATGCCGCTAATGAATGACAGAATAAAGTAAATGTTTCATTAGCACCAGCGCTAAAATTAATTGTATTTCATGAAAGAAGAGAAAGTATCCGTGATATGACTTTAACAGTGAGGTTGCTAGGGGACCAGCAGAAAAATATAGGAAAAGTCACTTCTGCTTTATATTGTAAGTAAAACAGGCACCAAGGACACATCTTAAAGGGCATCTACTACCAGGATGAAGGATTGTAAACCAAGAACACTCACATACTGGTGTGTGTCCCCTCTACTTTAAGATTCTTATGTACTTGTTTTTAAGAAAAAAAGGCTTTATAAATATGCAAATGAGCCATAGGGGCTCCAGGTTCTATTAACACCTATGGAGTCTGGAGCCCCTCAGGCATATTTGCATAATTTTGAAAGCTTTATATTGTAGACACCAGGGAAAAAGAAATTAAAAGAAGAGCGGATCTTGCCAGAGGGGGCACACACACAGATGTCCTTTAAGTGTAATACTAAAAGAGAACGTTATGAGTTGCTATGAAATTCACAACAGCATATTTGTTTATATTATAATTAAAACAGAAAACCTTGGCAGCAAAAAATATCTTTGCACCAACTTAAAGGGAATCTTTCATCAGACATTGCCCCAATACACCGCCACCAGTATGTTGTGAAGCAGCTGAACACCTTCCAGATCATGTTTCTTTCATGGTCCAGTGTGGTGTTCTCATCCAGAAAATCAACTTTGAAGAGATATGTAAGTTGGTTGTATAAAGTCAAGGAGGCTTAACACTGAAGTCAAGCTCTCTCTTCCTCAGAACCCCATGATTTTTATATCACCTTTTTGGGACATTCCTGACATGTATTCAATGAACCCCTTAAAGGAAACCTACCACTGCTTGCATGATGAAATCATGCAAGCAGACCACCCTGTAGGCTACTTAATGCTGATGCCGGCACATAGTTTAGTTAGGCTCGGCGAACTTTAGTTTAGCTAAAAAACCGATTTTCTTACATATGTAAATGAGCCCTCCGGTGCTACCCTACGTCATCTTCGGGCTGGCGATGGCTTCCGATGTTTAATTATTCCAGCCTCCTTCAAATTACCCGTCCTCCTTCAGGTGCCGAGAGCCGTGCCGGCTGTCCGAGACTTAGTGTTTGCGCTTGTGCGATAAGTGCTGAGAGCTTGGTGACGTCGGCTCTCGGCACCTGAAGGAGGAGGGTAATATGAAGGAGGAGGGAATAATTAAACATCAGAAGCCATCGCCAGCCCGAAGATGACGTAGGGTATCACCAGAGGGCTCATTTACATATGTAAGAAAATCGTTTTTTAACTAAAGTTCGCCGAGCCTAACTAAACTATGTGCCGGCATCAGCATTAAGTAGCCTACAGGGTGGTCTGCTTGCATGATTTCATCATGCAAGCAGTGGTAGGTTTCCTTTAAGGGGTTCATTTAATACATGTCAGGAATATCCTAAAAAGGTAATATAAAAAACAATCGTGGGGTTCTGAGGAAGAGAGAGCTTGACTTCAGTGTTAAGCCTCCTTGACTTTATACAACCAACTTACATATCTCTTCAAAGTTGATTTTTTGGATGAGACCACCACACCTTTGATCTCATGGGCGCCGCCATTTTGGCTTAGATTGTCACTCCCTGTGATGTCATCGGGGAACGACTATCTGTTGCCATGACAGCCTTGGGTCTTTGTAAGACCCAAGGGTGTATAATTTCAGATAATTTGTTACAATGTACCAGTGGCACACTGTAATACATGATCAGTAAAATATCCATAAATTGCCATACTGTAGTATAGCAGTATATGGTAGGATCAGACAACCTAGGGTTAAAGTACCCTTGAGGGTCTCAAAAATAGTAAAAAATAAATAAATTTAAAAAAGTATAAAAAAAACAGAAAATCTAATCAACCCCCCTTTCCTTAGAACTGATATAAAAATAAACAGTAAAAACCATAAACATGTTAGGTATCACCGCATCTCCAAAATGTCTGATGTATGAAAAATATAAAAACGGTTATTCCCAGCAGTTAACCCTGTAATGGAAAATAACGTCCCAAAGTCCATAATGTCACTTTTATATGTAACATATAAAAAATGTAATAAAAAGTGATTAATAATTTAAAAGTAATTAATGTTTCATGCCCTCAGGCTTATTTGCATAATTTTAAAAGCACTTTTTTTTTTAAAAACCAGGCCATAAGAAGCTAAAATAAGAGCAGATCCTGCCAGAGGCGACACACACCAGCATGTCAATGTGCTTGGTTTACAATCCTTCATCCTGGTGCTAGATGTCCTTTAAATTCCTGATAATCAAATTCTGGATTGTAAGGGATTATATTATATATTGTACTTAAAGTTTATATTTTCCATTTTTCTCAGTGTATCTTCTTATTATTGCAATTCGGTGGTATTTTTTGGGTGGCACAGGGAAGTGCAGGTTATCCTTTTGTGTGAGTTTCCCATAGTACTGGGTGTAGTCTACATCTCTTTCCTGATGCAGTGTACAAATTCATGTTATTATGGACAAAAGGTTAAGCCAGATAGATATATTGTACACCACATGGGAAAGGGAGTCCTGGAAGGAGGTGATTCATTTCCTAGCACCATTCATTTCTTTACATGTAAGACATTTTATATAATGATCTTATCTACAGTACATGTAATCTAGTCAGTAATTTTGTTAATATTTTCTATGCTTAAAAAAACCCTGTAGTTTCTAAAACTACAGGCATTACCACTTAGTACAGACAGTCCCCGGGTTATGTACAGGATAGGTTCTGTAGGTTTGTTCTTAAGTTGAATTTGTATGTAAGTCAGAACAGGTGTATTTTGTAAGTGTAACCCCAAACAAAGTATTTATTGATCCCTGTAAACAATAGATTTAAAAACATTTCTGGTTGACTTGGAACAATGATTAACAATAAAACTTTATTAAGTAAATTACCAGCATCCAGGGAGCTTCACCGGTGGTCACAGTAGGTAGAGGGTCCAGCATCAGACACTTTAACAATCTGACTTTTTCATTGTCGGATTATTAGGCAGTATGTTCAATGTTCAATACATGGTCTGAGTTATTGACCTACCAACATAAATGAGGCCTCTGATACCTCCTAAAGCTGATACAAAAATGCTGAGCAGAAACAACACCCTGACCGATATCTAAATGCTCTAGTTTAAAATCTTAAGATCCCTGTGTGTCATGTCTGTACTGTGACATCACTGTGTGTATTATCCCTGTGCTGTGACATCACTGTGTGTCATGTCTGTACTGTGACATCACTGTGTGTATTATATCTGTACTGTGGCATCACTGTGTGTATTATCCCTGTACTGTGATATCACTGTGTGTATTATCCCTGTACTGTGACATCACTGTGTGTATTATCTCTCTTCTGTGACATCACTGTGTGTATTATCCCTGTACTGTGACATCACTGAGTGTATTATCCATGTACTGTGACATCACTGTGTGTGTTATACCTGTACTGTGACATCACTGTGTGTATTATCCATGTACTGTGACATCACTGTGTGTATTATCCCTGTACTGTGGCATCACTGTGTGTATTATCTCTCTTCTGTGACATCACTGTGTGTATTATCCCTGTGTTGTGACATCACTGTGTGTATTATCTCTGTACTGTGACATCATTGTGTGTATTATCCCTGTACTGTGACATCACTGTGTGTATTATCCCTGTACTGTGACATCACTGTGTGTATTATATCTGTACTGTGACATCACTGTGTGTATTATATCTGTACTGTGATATCACTGTGTGTATTATCCCTGTACTGTGACATCACTGTGTGTATTATCTCTCTTCTGTGACATCACTGTGTGTATTATCCCTGTACTGTGACATCACTGAGTGTATTATCCATGTACTGTAACATCACTGTGTGTCATGTCTGTACTGTGACATCACTGTGTGTATTATATCTGTACTGTGGCATCACTGTGTGTATTATCCCTGTACTGTGATATCACTGTGTGTATTATCCCTGTACTGTGACATCACTGTGTGTATTATATCTGTACTGTGACATCACTGTGTGTATTATCTCTCTTCTGTGACATCACTGTGTGTATTATCCCTGTACTGTGACATCACTGAGTGTATTATCCATGTACTGTGACATCACTGTGTGTGTTATACCTGTACTGTGACATCACTGTGTGTATTATCCATGTACTGTGACATCACTGTGTGTATTATCCCTGTACTGTGGCATCACTGTGTGTATTATCTCTCTTCTGTGACATCACTGTGTGTATTATCCCTGTGTTGTGACATCACTGTGTGTATTATCTCTGTACTGTGACATCATTGTGTGTATTATCCCTGTACTGTGATATCACTGTGTGTATTATCCCTGTACTGTGACATCACTGTGTGTATTATATCTGTACTGTGACATCACTGTGTGTATTATATCTGTACTGTGACATCACTGTGTGTATTATATCTGTACTGTGATATCACTGAGTGTATTATCCATGTACTGTAACATCACTGTGTGTGTTATCCCTGTACTGTGACATCACTGAGTGTATTATCCATGTACTGTAACATCACTGTGTGTGTTATACCTGTACTGTGACATCACTGTGTGTATTATCCATGTACTGTGACATCACTGTGTGTATTATCCCTGTACTGTGACATCACTGTGTGTATTATCTCTCTTCTGTGACATCACTGTGTGTATTATCCCTGTACTGTGACATCACTGTGTGTATTATCCCTGTACTGTGACATCACTGTGTGTATTATCTCTCTTCTGTGACATCACTGTGTGTATTATCCCTGTACTGTGACATCACTGTGTGTATTATCCATGTACTGTGACATCACTGTGTGTATTATCCATGTACTGTGACATCACTGTGTGTATTATCTCCCTTCTGTGACATCACTGTGTGTATTAACCTTGTAAGTGTTTTGGGATTATAGAAGAGCTACTAGTGCTATAAACTTAACTAATGTAAATGGAACTTCAAGTTATGTTTCAAACATTAAAAATTGATAAATCTGCTTGTTTTGTCTATGTTGTCATTCCTACCTCAGCCTGTGTTCTTTGACAAAATAAATATTTTAGGTAAAAGATCCTTTCTAGTTTTGTAGCAGGAAAACAACTCCCCTAAATTCTCATGTATGTTAATATAATTCTGGTATATACTATAGGAAACACATAGCCTTCTGTGTATAATTTTTGGTTATAGCTTTTTTTATTTGACTTTTTTATCATTTTTTGGCAAATTTATTCCTAAATACTAAAATATTCTTATGCGTCCATAAAGTTTTAGTAGCGCTGTATTTCGGTCATGCTCCTAGCAGTCCTGTGATCTTCTCATCCTGATGATTATTTGCCATTTGATTTACATTTGACTTCTGTTTGGTTGAATCTGTACCCTTTCACGTCTAGTTATTTGTTATAAATTAGACTCTTCCTTGTTTTTAATTTTTCCCATCATCCCTCTTTTCAGATTGCTAACTTTAACCTATATCCTGATCCATTGCTGACGCCCCTGTGACCCATGTCTGAAGTCCTCCAAGGTTAGAAATCCCTTCTGAGTATTCAGTTATGTTTCACCCAATGCTTTTCTTTTCCATTTCTTTGTTTTTCTTTGTATTTTTATTTCATTTTGAGAATTTGTGATGATTTCTTCCTTTTTTTTATGACTAATATGAAAATTCCTTACTAACAATTTTAACACCTAGAAGTGTATGAATATCTTCACTAAACTTTATGACGTAGATTTCACTCTTTTACAACCCAGTCCAGTCCCGAAATCCAACAAGTCATGAATTGGGCATTTACTTTCCACTGATTAATAAAGACCAGGCTTTGTGTAAAGGCCACAATTATTTTTTACTGTGACTTCTGTGAGATTATTACTTTTTTCCTAGCAGAATAAACATGATCCTTGTTTGTGTCCTTGTGCTACCTGTTAAATAAATGGATACTCATGAATCTGTGTTCAAGCTGTCTGAGCAGGTCCTATTCCTGCCTGTAGGTTTTTGTGTTTTTTTGCTGTCATCGGTGTGTGTGGACTTTATTCCCTGATGAAATGTGGCGCACAAAGCAACATAACCACAGATCCTTTTGAATTTGTGACACAAATTTGCCTTTTTTTTTTGTTTTGTGGAGACATGAACCCTATGGTTTCCTGGTAGTCACAATGAAAGAAATATTCATGACTGTCACCTGTAAATTTATACCTTAAGTAGGAGTAGGGGCGCACAACCTTTATTGGTCCGAGGACCCCATTGTCATGTTGATCAACTTCAAGGAAACACACACAACAACCACCACAATATAGCACAAATGTCATCTAAACACTACAAATACCACAGTGCAGCATTAAATACCACCCCAGAAACCAAAGATTGCATTTAGAAAATAACTATAGAGACCCCAGAGGAGATACATAATAAATATGGAGATTCCCTGAGCAGATGATAATAACAGGGACTCCCGAGAAAGCAATAATACTATTCGAGACCCCAGAGCAGAGAAATGCTGCTGGAGACCCCCAAAGCAGGAAAATGATACCGTTAACCCCTTGCACAGACAAATTATACTGGAGACCCCCATAGACCCCCTTAGTGCGGGCAAATACTGGACAATGTATGAATGCACCGCACCAGGACCTGGTACAGGAGTGATCCCAGGAGCAGCGGGTACATGTCGGCTGTACTGTCCTCTCCTGTAACAGGTCCTGACGCTGGCTCATTTATACATTGTCTGGACAAAGATCCTACCCGGAGAGGACCTAGGAGTCATGAGGACTGTATTCACTGCTAACCAGGCTCCTACACCAATGAGCACTTCCACCAATGATGGAAGTGATAATTGATCTGGCTGGGGATCAGGGGGCGAACTTGTGGGTTGTATGCAGCTCATGAGTTGTGGGTTTTGCACCCACTCTATCGAGGTTAGAGTGATAGAGTTTGGGGTCTTTTAATCAGGACCATCTCTCATATCAAGTACCCATACTATATCAGTATCAAGATCATCTTTCCCTGGATGACCAAAAATGTCCCTGCTTTTCTTTTGTCGTCCGTGTTATTTTTTTAATGAGTGCCATGTAATGCTTCGCTTCTCCTGTGGTGGCGCTGCACTGGAACTAAACACTTGCTAACTGGTTCCTCTACAGTTGACTGATGAGTATCCTAGTAGAATCCTTTTGATTAACTATTTTTGGGGTGAGTCTGATTAATTATTACACTATGGGGCACATATACTAAGGGATTGAATCGCGTTTTTCCGCCGGGGTTCCAGAATTTTTCCCATTTGCGCCAAATAGCCCCCGCATGTGATCGGATTGTGGCGCATCAGCGCCGGCTTTCACGCGTCAGAAATCGGGGGGCGTGGCCGTCGGAAAACCCGCGGAATTTAAAAAAAAAAATTGTGTCGCAAAAATAGCAATCACATACACCGAGACGGACTAGGTGAATTCCAGCGCAGCAGCGATACCTAGTGGACATCGGGCGCACGACCTTAGTGAATCCCGGCAGAACCCGAATCGGCGTCGGAGAACGCGCCGCTGGACCAGGGTAAGTAAATCTGCCCCTATGTGTTTTGGGATAACTCCAGGACTGGAAAAAAACCATTTTAGACCATTACAAGTTATCAATTATCCACAGAATAGAAGATGACTATGTCTGTTCCATGGGGGTCCAATGGTTTAGGCCCCCCCCCCCGATCACTAATCACTATTAACTTTTTCAGAAGCTGTTTTCAATTCAAGTTTCTTACATTTTTGGGAATACTGAAATATAAAACCATCAAACCCTCAGAGTCCAGGCTTTGATAATCTAGTCTTCTTGTAAAGAATAGAAAGATAATATGTAGCAAGTAATTCTACAAATACTTTCTCTATGGCGCGATTCTCTTTTCTTCTTTATTTCATTGAAGCATAACATTTCCCAGCAGAAATCGTGAGCGTTCAGAGAACAATCCAGTAGTTATTGTTATTTATTTTACTTTTATTATTATCTATCCGAATTGGATGAAAGACGCGGATTTATTTATCTCCCATTAATATATTTCAGGAGTTCAAGCTTAAAGCAAAAATGCTGTCAGACTATCATCCTAATATACAAGACTTACAGCCTGAATTCTTTGTATTCCCATTACCTTTGTCCCTGCTGTTTTTGTGTGCATGGCAGCTAAATACATGTGCAAAGTCACACAGAAAGCTGGTGCAGGGGCTTTAATAAATCTGGGCCACAGTTTGTTAAATGTGTCAGGCAAAATGTTTAAAAGGTTATATTAACGCAGCAATGTCATAAGTTAATTATTAAAAATTTTAAAAAAATTAATATAAAAATTCTAACTACAAAAATAACCCCTTCCCCTCTGACAATGATGGCTGTGTGCACTTGCTACAGCCCATGGCTGTAGTGCGTGCATCGTGACACCTTCTGTTCATTTCCCTATTTAGGCCACGTTTGCATTGTGTTAACATAGCATTTACATTGTGTTTACGGTATGTTTATATTGGGGCACATTTACTAAGGGCCAGACTTTGCACGTTCTTTTAGGTGTAAACTGTTTGCACAGGTATTTAAGAAGTCTCCACACCACTGATGTGTCACATGCGACCCTTTTGTGGCGCAGCTGCACTAGGCACCATGCAACATAAATTAGGCGGCGTGCAGTGCTCAGTCAGACTGTGCGCCACATTTAACCGGTTAAGGACCGGGCCCTTTTCCGTTTTTTCATTTCCATTTTTCACTCCCCACCTTCAAAAATCTATAACTTTTTTATTTTTACACGTAAAAAGCTATGTGATGGCTCGTTTTTTGCGTAACGAATTGCACTTCATAGTGATCGCATTGAATATTCCATGCCATGTACTGGGAAGCAGGAAAAAATTTCCAAATGCAGTGAAAATGGTGAAAAAACGCATTTGTGTCTATTCTTGTGGGCTTGGATATTACGGCTTTCGCTTCACGCCACAAATGACGCATCTAATTTATTCTTTGGGTCAGTACGATTACAGGGATACCAAATTTGTATAGGTTTTATAATGTTTTCATACATTTACAAAAATTAAAACCACATGAACAAAATTTTTTTTTTATCTTGCCGTCTTCTTGTGCTTATAACTTTTCCATACTTTGTTGTATGGAGATGAGGGTGGTGTCATCTTTTGCGACTTTTGATGATGTTTTCAATGATATTACTTTTAGGACTGTACGACCTTTTGATCACTTTTTATAGAATTTTAAATTTTTTTTAAATGGCAAAAAAGTGCCAGTTTTGACTTTGGACGCGATTTTCCGTTACGGGGTTAAACGCAGTGAAAAACCGTTATTATATTTTGATAGATCAGGCATTTTCGGACGCGGCGATACCTAATGTGTTTATGATTTTTACTGTTTATTTATATTTATATCAGTTCTAGGGAAAGGGGGGTGATTTGAATTTTTAGGTTTTTTTATTATAATTTTTTTTTTAACTTTTTTTTTTTAATTTTTTTTACTATTTTTCAGACTCCCTAGGGTACTTTAACCCTAGGTTGTCTGATCGATCCTACCATATACTGCCATACTACAGTATGGCAGCATATGGGGATTTTACTCCTCATACATTACAATGTGCTGATAGCACATTGTAATGAACGGGTTAACCCGCAGTAGCTTCGGGTCTTCGTGAGAATCGATGCTACCATGGCGACGGATCACCGCTCCCCGATGACGTCACGGGGAGCAGCAATCCTCGGAAAGATGGCGGCGCCCGCGCGCCACCATCTGTTTGAAGCCGCCGGCAGCTTTGCCGACGGCTATCAGCAAGAAAACACCCGGCAATATGCAGCAGAGACTTACCGGCTATGGAGAGGGCTCGGCCCGCGAGCCCTCTCCATGCATCGGAACGCGACCGGCGCCGTGAATACACGGCGGGCGGGCGCGAACCGGTTAACATGCAAAGTCTGTCGCACTCCCTATGTTAAAGGTGCACCACAAAAAAGTTGGGGAACTCTGTTGGGCTAATGCGCGGAAGCAACAGATTCATGATTTCTGGCGCACGTTCTTAATGTATCTGGCGCACTTTAAGTGCAGTTTTCCACATAATTAGTAAGTAGTAAATGTGCCCCATGTGTTTACATTTCATTTACACAGTGTTTACAGTATGTCTCTATTTAGACTGTGTTCACATTTACATTGTGTTCACATAGCTGTATTTACAAAATATGTACAGGCGGTCCCCTACTTAAGAACACCTGACTTACATACGACCCCTAGTTACAAACGGACCTCTGGATTTTGGTAATTTACTGTACTTTAGTCCTAGACTACAATAAACAGCTATAACAGTTATCACAGGTGTCTGCAATGAAGCATTAGTGTTAATTCTGGTTCTTATGACAACCCAACATTTTTAACCCCTAGGGGACACAGCCTATTTTGGCCTTAAGGACGCGGCCCCATTCTTCAAATCTGACCTGTGTCACTATAAGTGGTTATAGTTTTGGAACGCTATGAGATATCCATGGGATTTTTAGATTGTTTTCTCGTGACACATTGTACTTCAAATTAGTTTAAAAATTTGGATGATATCTTTTGTGTTTAGTTATGAAAAAAAACAAAATTTGGAAAAAATTTGGAAAAATTCTTTATTTTCAACGTTCTAAATTCTCTACTTTTGATGCAGATAGTCATAGCACCCAAATAAATTCATAACTTACATTTCCCAAATGTCTGCTTTATGTTGGCATGGTTTTTTAAGATTCCACATATTTTACTAGAATGTTATGAGGCTCAGAATTTAGGTATCATTTTTCACATTTTTTGTAAAATCACCAAAACCCGTATTTAGATGGACCTGCTCAACTTCTAATTGACACTGAGAGGCCTAAATAATAGCGAGACTCGTAAATTACCCCATTGTGGAAACTACACCCCTCAACGTATGAAAAACCACTTTTAAGAAGTTTGTTAACGCTTTACGTGTTTTATAGGGGTTAAAACAAAATGGAGGTGCAGTCTGCAAATTGTAATATTTTTTCACAATACACCCATTTTGGGTGGAAAATTAAACATTTACAATGGATTAAATAAAAAAAGGCTCCACAAAGTTTGATACCCAATTCCTCCCGAATGCACCGATACCCCATATGTGGTGGTAACCTGTTGTATGGGCGCACGGCCGGGCATAGAAGGGAAGGAGGCGCCATCCAGATCAGATTTTCTATGTCACATTGTACAGGCTATAATTTTTTTCTTTTTTTTAATGTGGACCTATAGGGGCTTATTTCTTTTGCCACATGAGATGCACTTTTCTGGTACGTAATTTAGGGGAATCTATAGGCTAATTGGTGAGATTTTATTAACTCTTTGTTGGTGGAGGAAATGAAAATCATCACTTTTCAGGAAGATTTTTATGGGGTTTTTGGTATTAATTGAAAATGATCTTTTTTATGGAGCTTTTTTTTGTTTTGTTTTTTACGGGGTTCACTTTGCGGAACTAATAACGATTCTGTTTTATTATGCAGATTGTTACGGACGCAGGGATACCAAATATGTGGGGGTTTTGTGTATTTTATTCAATTGTACTGAATAAAAACCAATTTGGAGAAAATCTTGTTCATTTTAGCATCACCATCTTTTCATATGCATAACTTTTTTATTTTTCGGCTGACAAATCTGGTTAGGGGCTTATTTTTTGCGAGAAGAGTTGTTCTTTTTAGTGGGCTTATTTTGGAGTGCATAACATTTTTTAAATTACTTTTTAGAGCATTTTTTGATAAGGTATTAATTAAAAATTATCTTTTTTCGGAACGTTTTTGCGTTTTTTTTCTACGGCGTGTACCGTGCGGGTCCAGTAACGATTCTGTTTTATTATACAGATTGTTACGGACGCGGCAATACCAAATATGCGGGGGTTTTTGTGTTTTTGTGTTTTTTATACTTTATTAAGTGTTTTTATGGGAAAGTGACATTTTAGGGGCTTATATTTTTATGTATTTATTTTTTATTTATTATAATGTGTAGTGTTAAGTGTTTTTGCATATTTTTACTTCTACATACTTGAACTTAAACCAGTGATGCTCTGATCACTGGTTTAAGTTCAATACACTGCTCTACAATACTATTTTATTGTAGAGCAGTGTAAACTGTCTGAGCAAGCTTGCGCATGCTCAGACAGTTTACAGCCAGACCCGGAAGGGGTCTGGCTGCCATGGAGACTGGGCAGCTCCGGGGCACATGCCAGTCCTCGGAGCTGCCCAGAAGTGGATCGGATCCCCCGGTAAGCGGCACGGGGGATCCGATCCACAGCGCAAACACCCTTACACGCCGCGGTCATGTTTGACCGCGGCGAGTAAGGGGTTAACACCCGCGATCGGAGCCGGCTCCGATCGCGGGTGTTAGCGCAGGCTGTCAGCTGTACTAGACAGCTGACAGCCGCTGCTTCTGGTACCGGCTCCGTTCGTGAGCCGGTGCCAGAAGCAGGACGTTATAGAACGTCCCCGTGCGCTAAGCATCTAGCGCCGGGGACGTACTATAACGTCCTGGTGCGCCTAGGGGTTAAAATACAATTGTGACAGAGACCCAAAAATTTTTGGCTGGGTTAACAATTATAAAGTATACAGTTCCGACTTACATACAAATTCAACTTAAGAACAAACCTACAGACCCTATCTTGTATGTAACCCGGGGACTGCCTGTATAGTGTATACTTATTTGATTTACATTGTGTATACAGTATGTTAAGTCTGAAAAAAATAGCATTGTATTTACGTAAACATGTTGTGAACACAAAGCTAATCAAAGATCGGTTTTTTTTTTTAGCTTCGTCTTGTGCGCCAGATTTATTATGTGTCGATGAGACAATTTAACTTCTTTTCCAGCACTCATGTCTTTTTTTGTCGCACAATTTGTGGGCAGCTTTTGAATCCTGACACTTTTCCTGCACTTGTAGTTTCCTAACACTTTTTTTTGCAAATGTTTTGGGGCAAAATTAGACCAACAAATAGCATCTTCTAAACCCCATCCTAAATGTTTGGCATCACAGTGCAAAACACCTGTAAAACCGAAGGCCAAACCCCAACACCTAAAAATGAATGACCCTCAATTTGTGAACTCGCCACTTACTAGCTGTAAGTTCTCAAAAGTGTGGTAGTCCAGCCAACTAGAACAATCAACATCTTATATGTCATCTTTATCTCTAGTATTATATCTTGTTTTGTGTGAGCAAAAATATTATTTACCAGACTGATCATAATGGATGACATAAAATTGATGTTAATGGTATCTTTAACTGAAACGCTCAACTTCCTTTAAACCTCCATCCTTCACTTTTTTAACTAAGAGTAGGAACGGTAGTGTGAATTTAGCCTAACAGTTATATGGTGCACATCCTCCACTCTTTTGTGTGTCAGGTAAGTTGCCCCTGACACTGCGGCCCCATAGCAGCTGCTAAGACTGCTACCCCTGTAGTTATTCCCAGGGGCGTAACCAGGGCCCAAGAGGTTAAGGGGGCCTTATGGTGTCACTTTCCCATATGAGAAGACTATTACTATAAACCATACATTATAGTCGGGGGCCTGGCACAGACTTTGCACTGGGGCCCTGCAGCTTCTAGTCACACCACTGGTTATACCCCTGACTCAGGGCTAAGTGGTGCCATTGCAAGTAATAGTAGTGTAACCACATAAGAATATGCACAGTTTACTACTGTTCCAGTTCCAGTGAAATAGTTAAAGGCTTAAAATTCCATCATCTTATTATAGACATAATTTCCTTTTACCTGTGGGGAGAACAGTACTTATTACTAAAAGAGCTGTAATCTGGGCTCACAAAGTGGCGGCACGCTTCCTAGAAATAGATTTTATGCGTAATTTTACTGCTACATTTTTACATGTCCATAGTGCCCGCATTGGTTACAACTTGACGCATTATATTTGAATTATTCTTTATAAATGATTTCTGTTAAATATGCTTTTACACAGCATTTATTTCATGTGATACTATTGTTTTTTTTTTTAATAAAATAAGTATATTTTTATTCTTTATTTTTATTTTTAATCACAGCAAAGAAAGAAAATGAAGTTAAAAACTATATGAGTATATATTTTCTATATTGCTTTACTCCTGGAGAATTTTTATGTTGTAAACATTTGGACAAAATGAGGAACTTCCCTATTGACCTGCTGCACTCATACAAAAGTGGCTATGGAACAGAAACAGAAACATTTCTATCACACAACCATGGACCGGTGTTTACTATAGGAAGTAAATAGTAAGCAGACAAAAAAAACCCAGTGAGGACTTGATACAGAAAGTACATATATAGTTTTTGTGATGGGTGGAGGTCCCCACAGTCGGAACTTCACCAATAAGCTTGTTGTCCCCTATACTGTAGATAGGAGATAACTTGCTAACTTGATACAAGCCCTTTAAGGCAACACATTACTGATCAGAATAATTGCCATGTAATACTGAATTTGCCCTACAGTGATCACTGCTCTATTTTTACTGACACCAAGAATAATGCTGTACTCTACACCACATTATATATGCCATATACAGAGAATATGAGTAGGACCTTGAAGGGACCTACAATGATGCGTAAGATTACAATTTTTGTTAATTAGAGCAGTATTTTAAGGTCTGGTTGTAATAACATCTCTTTATCGTTTCTTCTAGTCGACTCCAGTGTGGAAACACTCCCAATGTTTATGGCAAGCCACAGCGCTACAGACATAGTGAACAGGAATGGTCCGGTTAGTCCTCCCAACACTTTGAGCTTGCGATCCTCTCACAATGAACTGCTTAATGCCGATGTAAAACACACTGAAACAAAGGGCGACACACCACCAAAATGCCGAAAAAAATACGCACTGACCAATATTCAGGCAGCCATGGGCTTGTCTGACCCAGCAGCACAACCTCTCTTGTCGAATGGCTCTTCAAATATCAAACTGGTGAAGAATGGGGAGAACCAGTTGCGAAAAGCTGCCGAACAAGGACAACAAGACCCGAACAAGAATGTAAGTTTAGAAGATGGTGTCAACAGGATTTCAGGAAAACTAGATGACGACGATCCAGAAAGCTCTGAAATTCTTCCTCTACTTCCCAGAAGGACCAAGAGCTTCCTTAATTATTATTCCGATCTTGAAACTTCCAGAGAACTTGATCAAAGTCTATCTAATGGCCATGCAGTGAAAGAAGAGGAAAACTCCATATGGATCACTGGACAAGGTCCAGGTATTATTACCAATGGAGAAGTTCTGCTGTCCAAGCAGAATAAGACTCCAAGTCCTGAGGACAGTCTCGTGCCAACAGTGTCATCTAGTCCAGAGACTAAAAAGGACCATCCAAAGACTGGTGCGAAAACAGACTGCGCCTTGCATCGCATACAGAACTTAGCACCCAGCGATGAAGACTCAAGCTGGACGACCCTGTCCCAGGATAGTGCTTCACCAGCTACTCCTGACGAATCAGGTAAGCTGCAAAATTTGCCATTTTTGTGAGCAAAAGGTTGTGTTTATGACTCAGAAGTGGGTGTTGAATAGCTACAATGTCCCATGAGGCTCCTTCTGTCAATCAGCTGCTCTCAATGACATGATTATGGGTGCTAAGGTGTTGTTATAGTAGGTAGATGGGGACCTAGTGAAGGCCCCCAGGTCCACCACCTCCCTGCCATAGGATGATATTTCAGGCACAATAATGTAATCGCAACATGGGGGCATCGTCTATGTTTTGAGGAGATAGGGTATCTACATCATCATAGAAGACACTTCTTAACCCTAAGAGCAGTGGAACTATAGGACTTTCCAAAAATCGGCTTCTACTTCTTGGGTTTTCTACACTCCTCTGGATCAACAGTATAAAGTAATAGGCTACAGTAGAGTTTCTAAACCTAATGTTACTATGTTATATACTGCCATATGGTGTCACAGTGTAAGATCAAGTTCTTAGAAGTCAAGGATAAATAATAAAAAGATGAAATCTAAGATCACCTGAAGGAAAGAGAAGAAAAGCCCCTGCTTCTTTATGGTTATTTTGGGTTCTATAATGGATACTATAAGGGATTTCTTCGCTCCTGCAAAGGGCATGATGTGTTTTTTGGCTACTGAGGGGAAATATATAGGACATTATCTATTGTTGTTCTTTTCTTCTATTCTCCTCCATCCTTTGCTCTTGTATCCCCTCTCACTGTGACCATTCATTCATAGAAGATAATTAGGAAATGGGAGTGTAAATGGAAAAAGGGACGGTTCATCTAGTTACAATACCAGTGACCGCTGGCTGTGTTGTAATTTTTTTGGGAAGGGTGGTCCATCAAGGCTTATGGGGAGGGTTTGATTTTGGCTGGATGGATTATTAATAAGGGACTTCCATAGTGTGGACAAATATGGTGCGGTGTGCACCCCTAGGCAGATATTATATGATATATTATATTAGTAACATGGCAGTGCTATTTATCACGTATGTCTCCGGTGTGCTTAGCCAGCAGATATGAAGAGGACACAGTTTAGTAGAGCTGGAGATTATACAGGAATGCCCTGCACTTACTGTACTCATAAAACCCACAATTTATGAGCTGTTACACACGAGACATTTCCTAGGAGCCTCATAGTAAGTGAGGAGCCAGTATAAATCAGTGTTAAGCTTTTATCAAAACTTGAAGAATTTGGTATGATAGGAATTTTTTCATTCTCTGTATCGTGAAAGAACAGTTTTACCTCGGGCTCCAGAGTGATAGCGGCCAAAATAGTCCAAGGTTTTAAACAAGTGAAGACCTGCCCAGGGAGAGAAGATGGGAACAGAGGCTGAATAGTCAGATTCCCGACATGCTCCGTGCTAGAAGACTCCTGATATAATAATGTACAATATTAGAATTATCTTTCTCCTAACACATGTATGTCTCCTAAAAACCGCTAAACAGTAGTGGATTATGTTATAATATAGGCGGTTTGGGTGGTAACCTGGGTCCCAAGCCTTCTGGGGGGCTCATGGACACCCAAACCACCTACCAAATTTTATACTGAGAAAGACCTTCACCCATGAAGTCCTTGTACATCTGTTCCTGCTCTCAAACACATGTACACAAGAGCCATTTCAGGACCTTTCAAGCTTCTCCAAAGGTCCTGAAACCGCAGATTGAAACAGGCAGAGGGGACGCATCCCCCATTCCCCATGAAGCTGATTCTATAACCATATGTAGGAAATGATTCCAGACTTGTAGGGGCTATAATATTCATACAGCCCATGGAAGTCCTAATCCGCCTCTGCTCCTTACCCTACATTTATGCATCAAATATAATTCTCTGCCTATAAATCATATAAAATTAGATTCTGATCTAACTTATCTGAATAAGTAAGACATCAACCAGAAGCACAACTTTCCATCCTTCGCTTTACCCTATATCACAATCTGCTCTTTCGTTATTACGTACTGTACTTTCTTTTTGAAGTGCAGCCTTTCCTGTGTTTAAAAGAGATTGTTTGCTATTAATCCCATGATGTCTCAGCACCATCTTTGCTAGCAAAGAGTGCACAGTAATTGTCCTCTCCATCTGTATTCTTTATATCATCAGTAAATGCGAGCTCCTTATTTATAACTCTGGAATAGGAACCTGACTATAAATAGTAGCCAAACCAACCCCTTCCCCCCCAGCGGGCCTGTGTGGTACAGTCCAATCATATAGAACAGTCTTCATAGAATCCATTGTAAGAATTGTGTCACATTTACACTGGTACTAATCAACCATCACAAAGAAAAAATAAGAACTTGCATAAGGATTGGAGCAGCGACGTTTACCCTTCGCGTATACATTGAGATATTGTTGCAGATGGAGTCATAGTTGTTGTACATCAAAAAGTGCAGCAAGCTACATTTTTTCATCCTGCAGCCTCAACCTAAGCGACATATGGTCTCAGTGTAGGCAATGGACGTCTATGCGGAGCGGATGTAGCATATTGCATCTCTCCTCGTAGCCCCGCCGAGCGCATACGTCGCTTGGCAAGAGAGGGGGACCTGGTGATGTCACTAGTCTATATTAGGACAGTGACATCACTGGGGGAACACCCCACTCATTGTCAGCAGACAGTCCCCGATTGCGTTAAGGGGGGGGGGTGGAGGGAATGGGGTCCCCCAGGCAACGTATCCCACTGTATAGGCATAAAGTGGGATACGTCTGTGCCATACGTTGTGAGGACACATAGGAATCCTCCTGGCGTGTCCTTACAACGTATGGCAAATAACGAGGTATGAACCCAGCCAAAGTATCATGCACTTACAGTATCATGCAATATGTTATGTAGTATATATATAGTATGTAACAGCCATTTAATATCTGGGAAAGGTACAACCTTTGGTATCAAAACATATCTCCATCTATAGTGAAGCTACACATGTAAATCTCATGTATAGTAATTTGGATATCGCCGGTGTAGCTCGAGGCTCTTCAAAACCGTCTATAACAACATATTTCGAATGTCTGTCTTTGTTCTCGTCTGCGGCATGAAAGTTTTCCCCCGGTCAGCGTGCCAGGCGGGCTCTTGGCGTTTCTCTTAATGATATATTATAAGAAAGGGAGGGACTATGAGATGAGAGCAGCACTCTCGCTAATAGGAGACATCCACTAAATCAATTGAGTCCAGTGCTGCAATGCACCTTCAGCGAGAGGAAGGGTAGAAGCTCCGTCTGATACTTTATTTCCATTGCTGCCCCCTCGGAATGTGTTAATAACTTTCCGTACACATTTACATAAAGAATAATCAGCAGAGTGTGTAAGACGGTGTGCCCCGCACCACTCACTGTTCATTAACATAGGACTATTGCATTCTGCAGGCAGAGATGTTAATGTAGCACTCCGATTGATGATCACTTACTCACAGCTTAGAATTAATAAACAGAATCCGTTAGGAAATACATCACTGTCTCCGGGAAATCAATGAAGAAGTGATGTGTTTGCACACGGGGCTATCATTTCTTTATTGCTCCTGTAGCCGCTGTCTGCCTCTATCCTGAGATCAACATGTGGCGTCTGCAAAGACTCCTTATTGTTGGAAAAGGTAACAAACTCCCCTTCATTTGCATCCTGCAAGTCCTCCTTCTCTCCGAAATAACCATACGCCTTAACTACAATTAGGGAATCGCTCATCGCACCTCCGTGCTCTTACCAATCCGACTTTTTGGATTTACTGTTCTTCATGGATGGAAAGAATGAAGCTCATAGGAACTACTTGTCCTGTAGCTAACACAGGATGCTGATAGCAGGACAGCTAGGATACCTCCAAAGACAGGAATCTTGTAAGTAGCATCAAACTTCTTCTGTATATAAAGGTTATGTATCGTGGCTTATATGAAAGGTAATGCAGCAGTGTGTGTGACTGTATGCGGCACCAGTTTGCTGACTGGAAAGCTGAATATCGATCCGTGATAAAGTTAATGCCGCTGGGTAGAAATTGTATTCTTGTAGAGATTCTAAGCAATGTTACATTGCTATAAAATTTTTGTACTGTCTGAAAGTTTTAGATTTTGCACAGTGTTTTATGTAGTTTTAGTATAGTGTTCTGTAAAACATTTGGATACAGTCATTGCTTTGCTGCGTTACTCAGATTATACAGAGTATTTTTACACAGGATTTGTATTATCCATAACTTATAACTCAATTTCTTATGTGTTATACCTTTAAGAACATCTAAACGTACAACTGAGAATGTATATCAACTGGACATAGACTTTTGGTGATGTTGGTACATAATCTTTGTGGACATGTAATTGTATTTTATCTATTTGACACCCAGTAGTTTTTAATACTCCAACACCTACAGAACAGGAGCTACCGCTTGCAATGGTTCGGTCAGACTTGTAAATGTGGCAGAGAAGTAAAGGAGGTGATTTATTGGTGCGTAATGGGGACACAACAATGTTATATTTGTCTTTTTTTTGCTATTAGAAGTATTCAATCTTGTGGCATGGTCTTAATAATCAATACACACCATAGAAACTCTTACAAAGCCCATTACAGATTGCCCCAGTCTCTATTTTAATGGGAAACTTGCACAAGGATGGGGTCTCCAAGGTGCAATTTCCACAATGAATGGTGTAAAAGACACACTTGAGTCATTAAAATGTAGTAGAGGAGAGAGCCTGGGGGTTAGGAGCGTATTGGAGTCAAGTAGGGCCTGAAAGGAGCCTTACATTTTAGATTTGGTATAAGGCCTCATTTCTATGTATGTCTATAGTCTTATCCCCTTACTGTGACCCATTGACGATGTAGTGTTAGAGTGGTGTTCTTGCCTAAAGCAGGACATACCTCATATTCGAGTCTAACCTACAGCTATAGCTCATGAAACTCCTATATAGATATACCATACTGATCTGGTGCATGTACTTGAGACAATTAAGCTACTGCCAGAACCTCTGTTGGCTGCTTACTTCCATCAAATATGCCTGATTCTGTTTTCTTAGGATGTTTACCATTGGTAAAGTTGGGAGACTCCCACACATATAAGAAGTTGGCTGGTTCTGCTATAATCAGCTTGTTTAGCCAATGTCTATATGGCCACTGTGAGGGTGAGGATTTAGACACAGATTTTTTCCAATGGAAAATCTGTGTCAAGATCCAGCTAGCATTGATTACTGCAGGAGTAGTTACTTATGTGTTAAAATCCACCTGGGAAAACCCAATATGCAGATTTGGACACGATAGTCCATGTCAAACATTGCTGTGTGAACTGAAACTGGAAATAAAGGGATATTCCCACAAAGACAAAATTCTTAAATATACTCAGGGTAACAAAATAACACATTCTCTAATTCAATGTTATAAACTGAAATGCAGAATTTTCCAGATATAATCCAAACTGTCGCTGGATCCGACCATAAACATGTGACTATGGTCAGCAGATTCCTCTGGCATGAATAGGAGGAGGATGCAGAGAGCACTACAGACAGAGGCACTTCCTGTCCAGCAGAGCAGAGGAGACAGCAGCTGCTCTACAGGCAAGATAAGCTCCTGATCTCAAGGGAGGGGGGAGCATAGCAGCGCTGACTGTATGTTTTATTGATTAGGTGAGATAGCAAGGCTGAGTGTGTCATTGTGTCTTATATCCAACTCATGGCTCTGATCTGTCTCATCTCTCTTTCTATGTGTCAGATACTAGTGAATGTTCAAAGGCTAAATGAAAGTGTATATAAACCTGTTCCCTGATAATCTAAGTACATTGTGAGCTCACGGCATCTCACAGCACTAAAGGGATCATGAAGTGTCTGCTTAGAGAGTTCCTGCTTACACTGACCATCACTGAGTGATAGGACCCAAAACAGCAATAAAACTGCAAAGTAACAGGTTAAAAATTATCTTTATTGTGTAGGTGATTAAAATTTGAGAATTTTCTTTCATGGGCAAACCTCTTTAAGATTAAGGATTGGGTCATTTTAGCTTGACAATTCCTGTGTCACCATGTTCGTCAGTGGCAATCATTTATAAAGGCTAATTTGGTGTTAAAAAAAGTGCATATAGAGTTTTTCACCGACACTCTCCACTATACAAAAATGGATGGTGTTGAGGGCAGACAGACGGCAGAGCGATCGGAACCTGCTGGATTCCTCTGACACCAATTTTGTAGCAAGAGAGATCGCTACATTGACTCCACTCCCCTCCTAGTGTCAGTCATAGCGAGTCATGCACCAAATATACCACGTTGCCTGCACCTCCTCATATATTAGGTACTGGTTTAAGGGGGCATAAATAAAAACATGTCTTGATAAATGTCCGCTAATGGCTTTTAAATAAAATTTGAAAAGAAGTTGAAAGCCTCACTGAGATGAGACATGTTATGGCCTTTGTCTTCCTGAGGAGTGCGCTGGTTTCGGTATGAGATTATGCCGCAGCACTCGTGCACCTTTATGCAGATGCCGGAGAGTGAAGAAGTTTTTTCATCTTGACATCCTTGTAATTTGCTTGAGTGCACAGAAAAAAGAGCCGTCCTCTCGTCTCGACAAACAGGAGCACTTGGCCAGGATTCAGCTATTGATCAGAGTTTATTATCATAAAGCAAGTTTTATACTCGTACAGTAAGTGTGGTCATTTATTATTACCCACCTGCCACTTACACCCTACTGTGTAGTGTCAGGAATAGGGTGGATAGGGCTCATAAGTACAATAATGTAGACTTTCTATACTTTACATACAACTTCTCCAAATCCTCTACCACATTTATACGCATATTATAAAATTTATGGTCAAAGGGTTGGCCACTATAAACAATCTGTACCAGGGTAAGTACAATCCTCTAAGGGGGTCACCCGTATTGCACTTATCCTTGTAAACTTTGGTCCTAGAGTGTACAGGATGTCACTAGAGTGGCTGCCGGAGGGTCCCGTGACCCACATCCCATTCTGGTAGGAGGCTGACGTTTACAATATGTAGTGCAATATGGGTTAACGTATTATGGGATTGAACTTACCTTGGTAAACTAATTTTGAACATCCCCTTTAAATATCTAACTCATAGGTCTAAGTTCTCTTGTATGAACCAGATTCTTGGGCTGTTCTGTAAGAAAAGCTCCCATTCTAACAGTAATATCTACAATAGAACTGTAATATCTATTACTACCTGGGGTATTGCACATGCTACAACAGTAATACAGTAGATGTAAAACCATTTAATTTGTCTTATGAATATGGCAGTCACTAATTTTTGGATGCCTATGATCAGTGCATGAATTTTGGGCCTGCAGAGCCTGGGGCACTGCTGGGGAATGGGACTCCAAGCATCATGGTGATATATGATACAAGGAGTCCCTGCTGACCCGCAAAACAGCAGATATCATAGATGTCTATCATATATCACTTTGTCCTGTTCCTGACATTGGTGTTGAACTGTGAATTCCGGCCATGTCTGGGATTCATGGCTGGACCAAGATCGTATGAAAGAGCCCTAAAGTGTCTCTTTCCACATGTTTCCAATAATGGATACAAGTCCCCTTCCCTTCAGGCCTCCCCCACTCCTGCCTCCTGTTTGTGTGTCAGTCTTATGAGGGTCATTGACAAACCATTACAGCCATGTTCACATACCATTTATTATGTAATTACAAGCCATAAGATGACACAGACCTGAAAAGACTTTATTTGTTGGGTCTGATGCAGTTAATTGTAAGATAAATGATGTTTTCCAGGTTTTTCTTTGGATTTAGATAAAACATCTTGCTAATATTAAAACCTCAACTAACTGCAATTACTCAAAGAGCTGCGCTCCGCCGCACGTTTTATCGCCTTACATTTTCCATTCATGTATTGTCATCTTCTGTCGTTATCATTCTGTTCTTCAAACACTTTATGCCAATTAATTTTCTTCATATAACAACAAAATCGTACCAAATGCAGAAAAACAATCAGATTGCTCCCGATTTGTTCTCCTGTCAGGTTGTAGGCGAGTCCTGCGGAGAGCTAATCACGTCCTTCCCCTCCCACGGGAGCCGCTTTCCACATTATGAAATCACTGTTATGTTCTGAGTAATATGAAGTCTCCACTAATAAGGAACATTTCTAAATGACTTTGTGCTGTAACAGAGGCCGAAAGACTTGTTATCCCAAGCGGTGAAACGCAACTAACTCCAACGAGACAAAATATCACTGCTTGGTTTTTACATTTACCAAAAACCAGATTGATTTTATTGGCACAATTGCCTTGCAAACTTGTCTCTAATTTTTCAGTATTAAAAGCTCTTGTAAGGTTTCTTACTAGTGACCTTGTTGGGCTAAACATATATATTGGAATATAGTAGGTTTCCCAAAAGGAACCAGTGTCCGAGAAAATGGAGTCCACCCTACAGACAGCATGGTATAAAACCCTTGATGTTTGAAAGCTATTAATGACGAGCCTTGCGTTTAGCTTTTAGCCCTACACATGACAGAGTTTGGTCCACGACCTCATTACATGTGGTTACACGATTTACCGGACCAAATCTAGAATCACTGAAATGAATGGCGTAGAATTGCGATATAGCCTGCGAACTTTCAGGCCTGAATGTTCACAAACTATAGCTAGTGCACAGGCGTGGGGAAAGAATGTCCCGCATTGGTCAACTCTTCCACCAGCCGCCTGCCCCCTACGCCCACTTGACATGGAGATGGCATGAAGAGGGAAACCACAATTACTGGTGGTTTTCTAATTTCTTGTAAGCCAAAACACAGGCTGATAAATCTCCCCCATTGAGTGCAGTTCGGTGATTCTACAATTGAATTTACTTATGGGCAAAGGTCTTTACGGTGGCCCTTTGTGCTTCAAGAATTGCATATGATGACAGAAGCCACCCTTAGGACTAAGCACTTTTTAGAGTTGTGTCTAGACTGGCATTTTTTAAGCCTTCTAACATCTGCACATTTTTAACCCTACCATTTTCTGCTTTGTCCCCATTGTAGTAAGTGAGAAATGGATTTTGAGGGAAATTAAATCAAGAGATAAGGTGTGAGAAACCTTAGAGGGAACCTGTCACCAGGAATGTCATTTTTAGCTGGTTTCAATAGCCTATGCTATGAAGATTTTAAAAATGCCTTTTTCAGCATTTTGAATCAATTCAGTAGTTTATAATAATTTATTTTATATTACCTGTCTCCCTGCAAGCAGCATATGGTAAGTCCCGGGGGAAGGGGCACCTGCAACCTGTGTGTGCATGTGTCTCAGTCTCCTTGATGCTTTTGTCCTCTCATCCACACCATTCCCTTCTCCTGCCTGCTCATTGCACATAACAGTACGTGGGGAGGGGTGAGTATGGTGAAGAGGAGACTGACACAGGCACACACAGGCTGCATCTGCCTGCACCCCAGGGACTCACCACACACTGCTGGCAGGGAGCAATTAATGGGAACTAAAATGAAAGCATTGAAATCAAACAAAATATGAGGGGTGAGGGGAATGAAGTCCCGATTATATTATCTATCTTTCCAACTTTCTGGGAGACTTCATATATCCGGATGGGAGAGAGTTTGCATTGAGAACCATTAAGCAAACTAAAATGACATATTATAGCCATACCTCATATGAAAACAGTAGAATGGTACATATGGTACCGTACTCACAATTAAAACATAGATTGACACGAGACAAAAGACATATAAAAAAGGACACAAAAGAGAAGAGGGGGGAGGATATTGCAGTCCCAATACAGTCTTACATGTCTCCAAGTAGGTACCATCCCAAGTCTTATCAAGCATCTGAGAGGGAGGAGCGCCACAACCCCCAGACTTTTTCAAACTTATCCGTGGTGCCATCTAGTAACCAACTCAGACGATCATTAACCATTATTCATGTAAGCTTTGCTGTCAGATACCCCATTGGTATAGATTGGGACTTCCACCTTCAGGACTTATGAATAACTAGAATAAGGTAAGTCCATATTTGGATAATTACCTGAGCTTAACTGAGAGGAGTCCACTGCTCCCACTTACATCAGTAGGTAATGATTGCTTGTGTGTAATGAGACTTCCATTGCAGTACAAGGAATTGGACTGTGCTCAGCTATTGTAGTAGATTGTATAAAGCAACCTATCTGCAGGCAGCATGTTATTGAGCAGGAGAGCCTGAACAGTTTGTACATAATGTCCTATCAGCAGGCGGCATATTATAGAGCAGGAGGAGCTGAGCAGATTGTACATAGTGTCCTATGAGCAGGCAGCATGTTATAGAGCAGGAGGAGCTGAGCAGATTGCACATAGTATCCTATCAGCAGGCGGCATATTATAGAGCAAAAGAAGCTGATCATATTGTCCTATCTGCAGGCAGGATGTTGTAGAGCAGGAGGGACTGAGCAGACTGTACATAGTGTTCTATAAGCAGAGAACATGTTATAGAGCAGGAGGAGCTGGCTGATTGTTCCTCAGTCACCATGTAGAAGGTGCCAAACATCTAGGACATAAACTAAATGGAAATTAAAGAACACTCCAACAGTTGAAGAGTGAATATTAATTACTTGATTTTTAATTTTTGGAAAAAAATGGCCCACTTGAATTACCTGTTGTGGGTGTCATTGATCACTGTATACATAGTATGTACTATGCACGTGTCCTTGAAGGAATCTCCTGCAGTAAAGGAATCATTAGAATCTATACTATTATCTCTACCTCATTAAACACCACATTTGTTTACAGCCAAGGTCATTATGGAGCTGGATAGTGTCCAGCAATGAGCAGTAACTGTTATATGGGAGGGAGAAATAGAAAACCCATGACTTTTTTTTTTGTTGCTTAAAGGGGTCGTCCACCTTCAACACATTATTGATATTGTTTATGTCATGAAAAGTTATACAATTTTCCAGTATACGTTCTGTATCAATTCCTCATGGTTTTCTAGAGCTCTGCTGTCCTTCTATAGAAAGCTTCTATGTTTACTTCCAGTGGATCGAAATCTGTCCATGGTCATGTGATGTCACACAGGTGCACGTGCCGTTATCAAAGAGAAGTTATCAGAGCCATGTGATATTAACATCTCGTGCACCTGTGTGACATCACATGACCATGGACAGATTTCTATCCACTGAAAGTAAACATAGAAGGTTTCTAGAGCAGGACAGTATGCAGAGATCTAGAAAACCATGAGGAATTGATACAGAAAGTATAATGGAAAATTGCATTGCTTTTTATTACACAAACGATAGTAATAATTTCTTGTAATAATCGGTTTTATGATATAAGGCAGTTTTCCATGTCACAAATGTATCCTTTTTTATACAGCTCAAGGTGCTACCTGTGAGGCCCTGAACAAACAGGAGTGCTGCCACCAGCCATTTCTGTTGTAGCTGGGGAAATTTTCAGCATCTCTGTCATGTTTTTTTATGGGACACTTTGGGAACATAAATACCATACCAAATATTGACATTTTCTCAAACATTAGCACTTAAAGAAAATCTACCAACATTATCAATTCTGAAAAACCAGTAACACTTAACTAATACATTCAATCTTCTTATATTTGTTATCCATGACCTCATTCCTTATAAAATCAATTTTTTAAATGATGCTAATAAGCCAGAAGTGCTCTGGGGGTCGTCACGAGAGCCTCTCCTTTCTCTGGCTCCACAGGCTGTTACACTGTGGAGTAGCACATCTCCGCCTGCACAGTATAACAGCTTGTAAAGCTGTAGCACAGAGATGCTCTGTGACCCCCCCCCCTATTGGGCATCTTGCTCATTAGCATCATTTAAAAAGTGGATTTTAGAGGGAAAGACGCCATGGATAACAAAGTGCCTGGATCTATGGGTAAGTGTCCCTAGTTTATCATGATGCATTTTTGATGGTAGATTTCCATTAACCTCAGTTCTTCGAAATGGGTATATGAAGTTTACAAAGCAGTGCATTTTCCTGTGAGCCTTCTAGTGTCTCCGCCAATACTCCTCCATATCTGTAGGATCTAATTTATGAGTCCTGCAGAGAGCGTTTCACCTCGATCCATGGGTTTGTTAGACTGTGGATGTCATAGCGTCCTCTGATTCTAATCATTGTAATTGAGTTGAGGACATGGCATGTGCTTCCTGTAAACTACTTATTTCTTATACATAGCGGCATAAATTGAGTTGGTAGCGGGAGGGTGAATACCCCAGGAGACAGAGATTATCTGCCAGGACAATGATTGAGCGCTCCCAGCCTGATCGTATTCTGTATGATATCTTAAATTGAAATGTGGATTTTATGAATCTAATACCGCACTGCTAGCACATGGAGCGTCCTTTAAGAGGGAATGCTGTCAATATATTCTAATGCCATAACTAGGGTAAAATTAATTGTATAGATCCCTGTGGGCCTGCCTTCCCAATGAATAGCTGGCTTCTCTATGGGGGAACGGGATATAGATGTGATCAGGTCAGGTTTAGCTGTATAATATGAGATTATACAGAACCATAACTCTGCCTGCTCATGTTGTGTAGCGCTCTATTAGGATTTACCACTAAAGTACGTAGACTATAGGGTCAGGTAATTTTGGGTGTGCGGTGTCACATCAAACCTTAGTGCGTGTGCAACACAGTCTTTATAAAGCATCTATAGATTTATCTATTATCTATCTCCATCCTATCTATACTGTTGAGCTGACCAAGTTGGGTTCAGCTGAACCTTGAAGAAAGGTTTGGTTCGGGTATTCGTATCAACCGTTAACACGGATCACGGGTGTATATTGTGTAAATAGAAGACTATTTGTATGGTTAATGCTCAGTAAGAGTGCTGTATTCGGGGCTGCTGTGGCAGGTAACGGATTGTATCGGCCTCTTGATACCATATAGGATCGGTTTGGATCCTGCTGATGGCACTGTGTGCAGTGTGCATTGGGGTCCTGCAGGGCTCCTTATCTTAGACAGATTTATCCACCTGAGAGTTTTTAAGGGTGTGAAACTGCCTGTACAAGCGTCAATTATGCTTACACAGTCGTTAATGCGACCTCAGCTGTAACAAACATGCAAGTTAGTCTTATTGGCAACCGCTCATACATGTCCTAACTTTACAGTTTCCCCAAATACAGTCCAAAGACTAGGAGCATCATTATCATCAGGTATACACTTTACATCAGGATAAGTTAACTTAAATATTGTTTCCTTTGATCAGGAAAAATGTTTTATAATCAAATAGATTGTAACAACTAATCTAGGATCATCCTGAAGAAGCCACAGCTATGTCGACTGTATGTCAAAAATGGATAAATCTAATAAACAACAAAGGCCATGATGTGGTGGTGTTGTTATTGAATCTCCCTAAAATCTTAGGTACTTTAAACAAGTGAGCAGGAGGTAGCACCTTTTCGTACAAGACTCAGCACTCTCTCCAGCTTGTTCCCTCTACTACTTGATAGCCCAAGTAGTCTCCTGCTTGTAGAGCTTGTACACCTAGCAGGACAGAGTGATAGCCCAAGTAGTCTCCTGCTTGTAGAGCTTGTACACCTAGCAGGACAGAGTGATAGCCCAAGTAGTCTCCTGCTTGTAGAGCTTGTACACCAAGCAGGACAGAGTGATAGCCCAAGTAGCATCCTGCTTGTAGAGCTTGTACACCAAGCAGGACAGAGTGATAGCCCAAGTAGTCTCCTGCTTGTAGAGCTTGTACACCAAGCAGGACAGAGTGATAGCCCAAGTAGTCTCCTGCTTGTAGAGCTTGTACACCAAGCAGGACAGAGTGATAGCCCAAGTAGTCTCCTGCTTGTAGAGCTTGTACACCAAGCAGGACAGAGTGATAGCCCAAGTAGTCTCCTGCTTGTAGAGCTTTTACACCAAGCAGGACAGAGTGATAGCCCAAGTAGTCTCCTGCTTGTAGAGCTTGTACACCAAGCAGGACAGAGTGATAGCCCAAGTAATCTCCTGCTTGTAGAGCTTGTACACCAAGCAGGACAGAGTGATAGCCCAAGTAGCCTCCTGCTTGTAGAGCTTGTACACCAAGCAGGACAGAGTGATAGCCCAAGTAGTCTCCTGCTTGTAGAGCTTGTACACCAAGCAGGACAGAGTGATAGCCCAAGTAGTCTCCTGCTTGTAGAGCTTGTACACCAAGCAGGACATAGTGATATCCCAAGTAGCATCCTGCTTGTAGAGCTTGTACACCAAGCAGGACAGAGTGATAGCCCAAGTAGCATCCTGCTTGTAGAGCTTGTACACCAAGCAGGACAGAGTGATAGCCCAAGTAGTCTCCTGCTTGTAGAGCTTGTACACCAAGCAGGACAGAGTGATAGCCCAAGTAGTCTCCTGCTTGTAGAGCTTGTACACCAAGCAGGACAGAGTGATAGCCCAAGTAGTCTCCTGCTTGTAGAGCTTGTACACCAAGCAGGACAGAGTGATAGCCCAAGTAGTCTCCTGCTTGTAGAGCTTGTACACCTAGCAGGACAGAGTGATAGCCCAAGTAGTCTCCTGCTTGTAGAGCTTGTACACCAAGCAGGACAGAGTGATAGCCCAAGTAGTCTCCTGCTTGTAGAGCTTGTACACCAAGCAGGACAGAGTGATAGCCCAAGTAGTCTCCTGCTTGTAGAGCTTGTAAACCAAGCAGGCAGAATGATAGCCCAAGTAGCCTCCTGCTTGTAGAGCTTGTACACCAAGCAGGACAGAGTGATAGCCCAAGTAATCTCCTGCTTGTAGAGCTTGTACACCAAGCAGGACAGAGTGATAGCCCAAGTAGTCTCCTGCTTGTAGAGCTTGTACTCCAAGCAGGACAGAGTGATATACCAAGTAGTCTCCTGCTTGTAGAGCTTGTACACCAAGCAGGACAGAGTGATAGCCCAAGTAGTCTCCTGCTTGTAGAGCTTGTACACCAAGCAGGACAGAGTGATAGCCCAAGTAGTCTCCTGCTTGTAGAGCTTGTACACCAAGCAGGACAGAGTGATAGCCCAAGTAGTCTCCTGCTTGTAGAGCTTGTACACCAAGCAGGACAGAGTGATAGCCCAAGTAGCATCCTGCTTGTAGAGCTTGTACACCTAGCAGGACCGAGTGATAGCCCAAGTAGTCTCCTGCTTGTAGAGCTTGTACACCAAGCAGGACAGAGTGATAGCCCAAGTAGTCTCCTGCTTGTAGAGCTTGTACACCAAGCAGGACAGAGTGATAGCCCAAGTAATCTCCTGCTTGTAGAGCTTGTACACCTAGCAGGACCGAGTGATAGCCCAAGTAGCATCCTGCTTGTAGAGCTTGTACACCAAGCAGGACAGAGTGATAGCCCAAGTAATCTCCTGCTTGTAGAGCTTGTACACCAAGCAGGACAGAGTGATAGCCCAAGTAGTCTCCTGCTTGTAGAGCTTGTACACCTAGTAGGACAGAGTGATAGCCCAAGTAGCATCCTGCTTGTAGAGCTTGTACACCAAGCAGGACAGAGTGATAGCCCAAGTAGTCTCCTGCTTGTAGAGCTTGTACACCAAGCAGGACAGAGTGATAGCCCAAGTAGTCTCCTGCTTGTAGAGCTTGTACACCAAGCAGGACAGAGTGATAGCCCAAGTAGTCTCCTGCTTGTAGAGCTTGTACACCAAGCAGGACAGAGTGATAGCCCAAGTAGCATCCTGCTTGTAGAGCTTGTACACCAAGCAGGACAGAGTGATAGCCCAAGTAGTCTCCTGCTTGTAGAGCTTGTACACCAAGCAGGACAGAGTGATAGCCCAAGTAGTCTCCTGCTTGTAGAGCTTGTACACCAAGCAGGACAGAGTGATAGCCCAAGTAGCATCCTGCTTGTAGAGCTTGTACACCAAGCAGGACAGAGTGATAGCCCAAGTAGTCTCCTGCTTGTAGAGCTTGTACACCAAGCAGGACAGGGGGCCCGGGATGTGTGAAGAGCAGTGATCCCTGGTCACTACCCATCAATGGGCACTGGCAATGGTGTTGGAGCATCAAAATGTGAATTTCTTATATATGCAGCCAGCTTGACCATTCCCATATGTGTCTGTTGTCTGTTCTCTCCATCCATTTTATAGCATTATCAGCACTTTTGAGAGTACAAACCTGCTGACAAGTTCCTTTAAGTCTGCGGCTCCTGTTGTTCTATGGTTTTGCATCGCAGGCCGTTTTCTGCTGACAGTAGTTGGCACATACAGCGGTAAGGCTGGTGAAATCTCACTGTACACGTCTTGAAAATGCTTACAAAGCAGCCTTAAGTTTTTACCAAGTTGTGATTGCCGGGTAGTGCGTCACTTCAGATATTTTAATGTTCGGTATTTTCTATATTTAATTTATGTTTTATTCTTGGAAATTTCCACATGAAGTCTAAGTCATAGAACAAATGTTCAAATGGTTTGGCTATTTATAAAGGAAACCCAGGTCAACATCTGCAAAGAGTTTGTATGTTCTCTCCGTGTTTGCGTGGGTTTCCTCTGGGTACTCTGGTTTCCTCCCACACTCCAAAACATACTGGTAGGTTGTTTAGATTGTGAGCCCCATAGGGACAGGGGCCAATATGACATGCTTTGTGCAGTGCTGCGTAATCTGTGTGCACTATATAAATAAAGAATTATTATTATTATTAAAGTGTTAAGAAGCATCCCCAGGTGTGAAATCATCACAGTCCATTCAGCCCACCAACGACAATTCAACCATATATGTCTGATGCTCCCATTTCCACGCAGTGTGCCCGCTTTTTTGGCTTCCTGTGGGGTTATTTTGACCACCACCATTGCATGTGCAAGAGTTCTCTCAAGCCTGCTCAGTTTTCTAGAGTGCACTACCATAGACACCAAGGTTAAATACAAATATCTGCGATCAGGCTTCTGTTTACCAGTTTCCATTTCTAAACTTTAATAATGGATAACTATTGATCCCCATTGATTTCAATTGGCTTGTAATGGTGTCCTTTATTATGCGTTTTTACACCTTCTGTTACAGGTCTGTCTGTAGCTAGAGGTCGTCTATAAGTCAGATGTCCTTTAGTCAGGGACCGCCTGTATCTTAGTTGCACTGTACCTATAGTTCAGTAATAGGGACTCAATATAGTTTTCACACACACAGCTTTGCTGTTATTCTCGGAAATTGAATAATTTGTACTTTTAAAATTTTTTTATATTTCTTGCTAAGACAATAAATTAACTGCACAGCAAGATACCAAGTGCTTCCATAGGAGGAATTTCTGTTTTTCCGAGCTCTGGATCCGTTTGCTAATATAATAATATAATAAAAATTTTGATAATGAGCTTTTTTCTTATGTTACATCTTAGGATTTTGAAGATATTGGGGCTCACTTACTAAGGGTCCGTCGGACGCCTTTTCGTCGGGCTTCCTGACGATTTCCATTCTGCGCCGAATTGCCCCTGGATTTTGGTGCACGCGATCGGATTTTGGCGCATCGGCGCCGGTTTGCACGCGACAGAAATTGGGGGGTGGGCCGTCGGACAACCCGACAGGTTCGGACAAACCACAGAATTTAAAAAAGGAATTGTGTTGCAAGATCAAGCACTCACATGCACCAGGAAGAAGCAGGTGAACTCGGGTGGACCTCAGCGCAGAAGCAACGGATGCAGGAACTCGGGCGCACAAGCTTACTGAATCGCGGCAGACCCGAATCCTCGTCGGACAATGCACCGCGGGATCGCAGCGGGACCGGGTAAGTAAATCTGCCCCATTATATGAGGTGTTTGTTGATTTCCTCTTGTTCTTTCTGGCAGTGCATTGTATTAGCAGTTTACTAGGTAAATTTGGTTGCATTGGACGTGTGGAGGATTGTTAGTATATGTAAATCTCCTTTGGAGCAGTTACCTTATATGTACTGTATACCTACAGGGCTGGCCCGCTTTTCATATAGATTGTCTATTGTTTGCTTATCAAATACTGAAAATTGCTATGTAAAATGGCTCCGCAATTGATGATCCGAGTGTCTCAGCTGCACCATCTGTCTATGATTCCCGTGATTACAGGTAAAGGGATATTCTTAATGACTGCAAATCACTGTTATAACAATCATCCATCACTAGCGGAAGTAGTTATGGTGCTAAAATACTCTAGCCCAGATTTATAAAACTTGTTGTGCCCCTTTTCCGGTGTAATTTGCACATAAATACACATATAAACTGCTTGCATATTGTATTTATGTAGTGTCTATGGCATTATTGTGTCGCGGCTGTGCCCGACATGACACAAAAAACTCTGCTAATGAAGGGGCGTTCCAGGTGGCGATTCCCATCGGGCACCACATTCACGTTTTAAACTGACTGCACCAAAAAAAAAACAACTGGTGCACTCTGTTTAAATATGACTTATGCGTGCAGGATGCGCCAGATTATTAAAAACCATGTGCCAGTCTTACATAATCTGGTGCACTCTGCAAATTTGTGAGGCCTCTTTATCCTTTTCTGTAGACCATCTCTTCAAGAAGACCTTACCCATACTAGATACCTATGACACGTGTGCTAGACTAGACTGGGCGGTTGTCTGTATATGTGATGTTTTACAGTATGGTTTACCGATTTTTCTCTCTTTCGCTGATATACGGTAAACTTTCTAGAAGGATCTGTAAAGTAATTAGTCAGAATAGGTATTATTAAAGGGGTTGACAATGGTCTCCGCATTAAGCCATTGAGTATCTTCATAAAAGTTTGAGTAAATATTGTGTTGATTACTTTAGAACTATTATCTTGCATATCTGATTAAGACAATAGATTTCTGGTCTTCTTTGACCACCTGACTACCTTCCCATTTTAGAAAATGTGGCTTTGATTCAACATTTTGGCCTTCATGATGTTCTGGAAGTAGCCTAAAGCTGAAGAATTCATATATGTCTCATCCTTGACTCAACCTGTATAGTTCTAGGCATCGGATGCTCCCTCTTGTTATTTCTGTAGGGAGGGTTGTGGTCCTCTAATCTGTAGTGAAGGAGCTTCACTACTGAACATTTACATAAAGTGGTGGACAGTCCAAAGCCGACAAGCCACATGTGACCCTTGAGTTTCTTCCTGCACCCTGCTGACAGTCAGAGTCCTATGAGTTTTTCCATGGTGAGTGCAGCTTACTGGTCCTCTCCTGTCGCTCTGCTCTGTGACTCCTTATACTGACTGAATGTGACAGTGTCAGGACCTAGAGCAGGAGAGGACCCATGAGTGGTAAGTACTTGTCAGGTCCTGGCACAACACTGCTCTGGGACCTGATGACAATGCATACAAACAGCATGGGACATGGAGCAGAGCGGCACATGGAGGAGACAAGCTGCAGTGTGGTGCAGGGAGGAGAGGAGAAAGGAAAGAGGATTTATACATTTTTATGTCGGGTCTCCAGTATTATGTTGCTATTCAGTATTATTATTGTCTACTCAGGGGTCTCTCTATTATTATCATTGTCTGCTATGGGGTCTCCAGTGTATTATTGTCTGCTCTGAATGCAGTGTTTAGTTTCTGGGGTGGTATGTATTGCTGTACTGTGGTATTTATATATTTTGTGCTGCATTGTGGTCCTTTAAGTTGAGCAGTAGACAGTATGACCCTTGGACCAATACATGTTGTCCACCCCAGGCCTAAATCCTTAGATCCAGGATAGAACAGAGTTGGTGCATTTTATCCACCTTTATGGTCACTGATTTCCGACTCCACAGTCTTTTATGTCATAATTGGTAACAGCAAAGTGTGTTCCTGGGTGCTCCCATATCAGGGAGCCTCCTCAAGTGGGACCCGCATAAGCTTTCCTGAATCCATGCAATTCAGAGGCTCTATACATCATCTAAGGAAAAGTGATGCCAGGATGCTCAGCTGTATAGGCCCAATACTATACTCTAGCAAATCTGTACATTAGGCAGTGCTGCAACATGTAGACACTACTGAATGCACACTAAGAGACCACCCTGATCCTGTAGCCTGGTGACTTACCATCACACATGGTGCTTGTAGTTGTGACTGTGTATTTTACCTCTCAGCACGTGACGGCGTCTCAGTTACCGCATGAGAGATGCGCTTTTTGTTGCCATGACGACCCCTCATGCGGAGAAGACGGAGCATTCCAAATTTTCATCTCTCCTGCTGTTTATTTCTCTCTGTGTGATGAGCAGTGTTACCAAAAATAGCCCTCGCTCCAGTGTTTTCTCAGGATGCTGGGGAGAGAATGCATGCTGACCATCGTCATTGTCAACTATGAGGGTAGGTGACGCTCCTTTTCTACACTGTATTGTTTGCATTTTCATCCGAATATTTAAGACTTTGGAAAAACCCTGGTGAAACAGTATTGTTAGTGCGTGCAGTGTACAGAGTATTCTCCGCAGATGTAGCTTGTATTGTTGGGATGTGACGACAATGCAGCCAGCAGCCCGGATCTCCCTATACACCATTCACAACTGGAAGGGCCAGGCCATTTATACGCTTCACTTACACTTATATATTTATAACTTTATAGATTATTTATGACTGATGCTGTATGAATAGCACAAGATTTTTAATAATACATTATAAATATTCTGACAACTTCAAAAGTTGCCATTTTGTGTTTAGAAATCCCATTCTTCAATTACATCTATGTGTAAAAATACCAGACTGGGGTTTGTGCCGATATTAAATCCCAGCAGTACAGAAGTGAATAGAACTTAGTTGCAATACCACACACTACCCATGGTCAGGACAGGAGCTGTTTTTAGACGAAAGCAGCCATGTTTTTCCACCCCTGGACAACCCCTTTAATTTACTGCAAATGTATGACTTGTAGCACCATGACCGAATTCATTTTGTTTTTAGTGTTGGGAAGTAAGAATTCTCCTTACAGAGACTTTGCCAATTTAAGCTGCCTTGTAAGCATGTGGAGACTTATAGCCATTAAGGCTCCACTAGGGGATTCTGGGTAAACACGCAAATACATTTTCAAGGATGGGATAAGAAAGACCACAGCTCTTTTAGCTACCTTGTAGGGAAATACACAACAATAACATGCTATAGCCCCCCCTAGAGGTAGGATCATATTATTACTTGCTTTCTGCAAGCATTCTTGTTGGACGCGCTTTATTTTGTTGCTGCGCCGTCACACATTAGGGCATTTCCACGTGTAGCCTTCAGCTTCTGCAGGGATCCATCAATATATGGGTGACGAGAAAGGGCAGTGATGGCAAACCTTTTAGAGTCTCAGTACCAAAGCTACTACCAAAACCCACTTATTTATCACAAATTCCCAATATTGCAATCTATGCATTAATTTATTGCTCCCTATTCTCTGGTTACTTTCAATCATATCAGTGATTAAAAGTAACCAGCAGATCTCTACCGGTAGTGGATCATAATAATAATTCCTTTATTTATGCAGCGATGCACAGAGTTTGTCAAATCAATTCCTTGGGGACTTGAACCCAGGTACCCAGCGCTGCAAGGCTATAATGCTAACCACTAATCAAACAAAAACAAAGTAGTGTGTAAATATCTTTACCCCTGAGGAAGTCTCCATTTGGAGACGTAACGCGTGGGGAGCCCTCCACCTCCTGAATACTCCCCCCCCCCCCCCCGCTTGTATGCTGCTACCTTACTGGTTTGCCTGCCAGGTTATTTGTAATGTATACTAGGGTTTTTGCCTCCGCTACTTTAATCCCTCTTGACTTTAGGTTTTCTCACCTCATTTCATTTTGTAGGCATTAATTTACTTGGCTTTTACTTCTATGGCAGCTTGACAGAAGCTCTTGCACTTTTTACGTGTTTCCTTATTGTTTAGGGGTGGTTTGGGTGGATGTCACCCATTCAGGAGGTGATCATAGTGCATATAACATGGTAGATAATTGTATGTACTTTGGTACAATTTTAATTGATTTTATATTCATGTCTGTGTTCAGTGTTGGATGTTAATAAAAACTTGCATGTCTTTTTGAACCTATTATGTCAGTGACACACTACTTTGTTTTTGTTTGATTGCTCGTTTTGAGTGTGTCGACTATTACCTTTATACGGTTTGATACTTTGCTGTGCAAGGTTCCACTTTCTCTAATGCTAACCACTAAGCCACTGTGCTGCCCATTTATTATAATATAGGTGGACTTCACCCATGAAATTCTCATACAAATGTACCTGATCTTAATACACATGTACAGGCGGTCCCCTACTTAAGGACACTCGAATTACAGACAACCCATAGTTACAGACAGACCCCTCTGACCTCTGGTGAAGCTTTCTGAATGCTTTACTATAGTCCCAGGCTGCAATGATCAGCTGCAATGTGTCTGTAATGAAGCTTTATTGATAATCCTTGGTCCCATTACAGCAAAAAATGTTTAAAGGAAACCTACCATTTCAAATGGTAGGTGTAAGCAGTAAGTACCGAGCACCAGCTCAGGGTGAGCTGGTGCCGGTACTTACTTTCGTTAGTGTTATAAACCGCTGTATTGCGGTTTTAACACTTTTTAAACTTTATAGAAGAAGCTGCTTCGGCGCTGCGCGTGACCGTGCGCGCGCAACGTCTCCGGCACTTCCTATGTAGGCACGCGCATGCAGTGCCGGAGCAGCTTCGGCTATAAACTTTAAAAAGTGTTAAAACCGCGATGCAGTGGTTTATAACACTAACGAAAGTAACTACCGGCACCAGCTCACCCTGAGCAGGTGCTCGGTACTTACTGCTTACACCTACCATCTGAAATGGTAGCTTTCCTTTAAACTCCAATTGTCACTGGGGCCAAAAAATTTTTTTTCTGCATTTACAATTATAAAATATACAGTTTCGACTTAAGAACAAACCTCTGGACCCTATCTTGTACGTAACCTGGGGACTGCCTATATATGAGCCATTTCAGGACATTTGAAGGTCCTGAAACTGTATATTGAAAGCTGGCAGAACGGACACATCCTCCATTCACCATGAAGCTGATTCTAGTATCATATGTAGGAAGTGATTACAGACTTGTAGGGGTTATAACAATCATACAGCCCAGGGCCCATGGCAGTCTTAATCCGCCTCTGATCTCTACCTTGTCTTTATGTTCAACATCCATCTATACTGTGTGAAGATTATTATCAAATGATAAAAAAATAGAAAAAAGGGACCCTTGCTGCCCTTCCATTGATTTGAACTGAAGGCAGATTCTTTGTATTTTTGCAGTGGAAAATCTGCAACTCCAAACGCCTTGCGATCATACCCTTAATATGTGTGATACAGTTTGGGGCCCTTTCCTCCTAGAAATTAGTATACAAATTTGTATTCGCCTGGAGGAAGTGGTAAATGATTATGTACTGATAATTTAGGGATTGGCCAATAACACCAAACTTTACCAGGGTTAAGTCTAAGCATTATGTAGGGTTTCCCATATACTACTTACATTGGTAAGGTTTGCCTGTAGTCAGCGAGAGCGGAGGGGGTCACCTGACCTGCCAGCAGCAGGACTTGGACCTTCAAATGACATCTCTTGTCCTGTTGGAGGGGACCATGCTGTATCTACTCTCTCCATGCCCCCTCGTGATATCCTCTCCCATATGAGTGGATTGGTGGGTGTGCCAAGGACATCCACATTCTCTCCAACCACTGATATGGGAGAGGTAATCACAGTGAGTAATGACTGCATGGCCCCCTCCATCCACTGGCTGCCAGCAGGACAGAGGACATTACAGGAAGTCAAAAGTACTGCTCCCGTGACTACAGGCAAACCTTACCAGGGTAAATACAACATGAGAGACCCTACTAGGGTCTTGTGATTTCCCTGGCAAAGTTTGTTATTAGAAGCCAATACCTTTTATTACTTTATTTCTCATGACACAACCGTTCTGCAGCATTGTTTCTTTGACACCTGGATTGTGCCAACCATCCATTGGGGGTCATTTACTAAGGGCCCGATTCGCGTTTTCCCGACGTGTTACCCGAATATTTCCGATTTGCGCCGATTGAACCTGAATTGCCCCGGGATTGTGGCGCACGTGATCGGATTGTGGCGCATCGGCGCCGGCATGCGCGCGACGGAAATGGGGGGGCGTGGCCGAACGAAAACCCGACGTATTCGGAAAAACCGCCGCATTTAAAAACCGAAAAAGTGTCGCTTGGGAAGCGCTTACCTTCGCTTGGTCCGAGCTGGTGTATTCCAGCGCGTTCGGATGATTTTCAGCGCAGCAGCGGAGGAACTGCCATCATAAATCCCGTCCGGACCCGAATCCTGTGCAGAGAACGCGCCGCTGGATCGCGAATGGGCCGGGTAAGTAAATCTGCCCCATTATCTCTCTTCCTTTGTGAGGGTGTTTCCATTTTCCTTCCCCAATGGGTGTGTGACTGGAGCCTGATACTGTCAGTGCTCATGTTTTTCTAATGTGTGTGTACATGTGGGGTGCAAGATATTTGGTAATTTACCAACATACATCTATTTAAAGTATTGAACCTTAATCTTCTATTCATGAATATTATCATAAGGTCCTGGCAGGGAGATTGCTCATGGACAGTTAGCGTTCACATGAACCTCAATCTTCGGACATTATGATTTTTAACCCCTATAATAATAATTCCTTTATATAGCCCACACAGATTATGCAGCGCTGCACAGAACTTGCAAAATCGGTCCCTATCCGCATGGGGCTCACAATCTAATTAACCTACCAGTATGTTTTGGAGGGTGGGAGGAAACCGGAGGAAACCCACGCAAACACAGAGAGAACATACAAACTCTTTGCAGATGTTGACCTGGATGGGACTTGAACCTAGGACCCCAGTGCTGAAAGGCTGTAGTGCTAACCACTGAGTCACCATGCTGCCCATCTTGTTGATAGTATATAACAATCTGATTGGTGGGGGTCTACTGCTGGGATGAGAATGGAGGTCCTGTTCTCAATAATTGTTGAGCATATTGCCCAGGTATCTCCAACACTCTCATAGACAGTGAATAACAATCAAAGTTGGTACAACCACTTCAGGAACTGATGTTTTGATAAAATAAACAAGTTTTCAACAAAGAGAATTATCAGGAGAGCTGACAGGATCTGTAACAGTGTAAAAAGGATGTCAAGGATCTAGCCGCAGGTTAATCCACTTTTCCCATTAAAATGGTAGGGAATTATTTGTCAAGTGATCAGCTCCACATCGGCAGGCCAGTGCTCCCCGCAGATTTACTGCTACAATTTAGCCCTGTGCAGAGGAGATATGGATTGAAATAAAATGGGGCCAGCTAGAATGAAACCATTATTTCTGTCCGCCCTTCACCCTGTCCTGTGACCTATGAGAATAGCAGTGTTATAGGAGCGTGAGTTATAATTACCCTGACTGCATGGGATACAGGGACAGGGGACTGTTTAAGGGCTTTAATTCCTTATGCCTGTATAATTATGCCAATTATATCACAGACAATAGTGAATGAAAAAGAAGGCTTCAGGATTATAACAACGGAAAAATTGCTTCTTGAATTATTTCTGGGAGAGAAAATCATTGCCGCACTGAAGCCCCATACCGATGGGGCCGGTGTATTAAGACCAATGCGCTGTACCGACCTTAGTTGTTGGTGCTCATGGCGCGGGACATACTGGAATGACTTCCTGTTAGAGATGAGCGGACCCCAGTCAGGCAGCTTTACGCCCCTAGCAACTAGGTAGGTCGTGTAAAGCTGCCTGATTGGCTTCTCCTCATCTCCTCTTCTGACCTAATTAATAATAATTAATAATGATAATTATTTATATAACGCACACACATTACACAACGCTGCACAGAGCTTGCCAAATCAGTCCCTGTCCCCAAAGGGGCTCACAATCTAATTAACCTACCAGTATGTTTTGGAGTGTGGGAGGAAACCGGAGGACCCAGAGGAAACCCACGCAAACGGGGATAAAACATACAAACTCTTTGCAAAATGCCAGCATTCTGCATCATTTCAATACTTCAATTTTAATTCACATTACCTCTGGCACAAGAGTCTGGGCTGGCGTAGATTTTAGTTCTAACCCAAGCCAGGTGGTTATAGTAAATTTGGCTGGCCAAAGTGTCCCTCCCCTGCGCTGCCATCTTCCCCCACCCAATGTAGTTTTTTTTTTAAGTGGCACACATGGGACAATAGGACCTCAAAGTTGCAAATTCCAAGGTGCGACTTCAGACATTTTCACACCAAAAACCGTTGGGTAGGATTGGTGGGTCTGTCCAATATTTTGTTGGGCTTTTTTAGAATATAATTTTTTCGAATTCTTGCAATTGTCAGCATTCAGTTCTTCCACGCAGAATTAGACAATCTAATAAAAAAAAAAAAGTTTGCCTTCAGGGAGCCTCACAGCGGTCTGCAAAAACATTAAATATATTAAAACCCGCCATTACTCACTGCCTACTAGATGGATTTACCACAAATCAAGGTGTGGGACGTTTTTCATTTTACTTCCCGCTTCCATTTATTTATATTAGATTATTCTCAGCTCAGTGCCCACAATAATATCTTTTACTGCTATAGCCTCCGCTCAGATAGATTGATTTCTAAGAAATTGGGTATTTAATTAGAAAACAGCTAGCGATGTAGCGGAGATCCCTGGAGCGATCCGGAATCATCCATGAATAGGCATATTGTGAGCAGTCACAATTCCTGGAGAACGCAGCTAATGGGTCTGGGCTCCGATAATTACCTGCCTGCCCTGTAATGGTTACATGTGTCTCCACTCACCAGATCACAGCCTCCTCCATTTACCTCTATACAGTGCACAAATATACAGCATGTCAGTCTGAAATGTAAACACGGAAATAAAAGCTAAAGGAAAAGAGAATTTCACTAAAGTAAAATCAGGATTTTTTTGTACTATAATGTGATGTGCATGACACCCCTGGCGCAATTTTTTCTTAGCATCTACTTTTGGTAAACTTATTATGTGAACCCTTTTAGGAAGAAGATTCTGCCTAAATGTATTCCAGTTTTATTTGCCAGTATTCATTTATAGACCAGAAGAGGATGAGCATAGCCCTGGGGAAAATATTCAGTATAACCTCATTGTGGGATTAGAATTCGTATGGGCGGCCCTTCTGTGTTATTGTCACATCTTCATAATACCCATTCAGTATTTCACCTGCTCAAGTAGATTAGCCTTCATTTTTATTTAGTAAGATTCTTTTATTGAACATCTACCATCAAAATCGAGCATGGATTAACCAGGGACACTTACTCGTAGATCCAGGGACCATAACTGTTGTAATTGCAACATCCCCCACTGGGGCATAGCCTTTTCTTGGGGCCTGGAGGCAGCTGGGCCCATTATACTGGAGTGGCTGCCGATTGCGGCCTAGGGCATGCTGTGGTCATGGTGCTTGGTATGGGGACCGGTGGGCTGTCCTACAGCCTGGAAGGTCTGCAGCAGGTGGTGTGTGCAAGAAATATAGAGGGAGAGGCTGATGTAGTGGTTCTCCCTTGGGCATCCCTGAATGTCTGTAGGAATAGTCCCTGGGTGATGAATGGGGAAGCCCGTGGTGGTAAGCAGTCGTATCCATGGATCAGACGGAGGCAACGTTGTACAAATCAACTTAAAGTTCTTTATTTAACAGCAGGCAACGGTTAAAGGGGTATTCCAGGAATCAGCATAATTCATATGCAAATGCATACTCAAAATATAAGCTAATGTGTAATTAGTTGTTATTTAAAATTTTGCTCCCCTTAGCAGAAAAATGCTGGTGACATAGACTGTAATGAAGAATTAAAATGCTACTGGCCCTTTAATCAGTCCGTTAATTTCCTCCGCGCGGTCTGTCGCAGAACAGAAGATGGCCGCTGGTCACATGTCCACATCACATGTCCTGCACCTGCCTGGGCAGGTCATGTGATCACCACTACGTTTGGCTGTAGTCGGTTGGTTGCAGTGCATCCAGTATGGCCAGTGTTTTGGTGATGGCAGTTACACATCATTACTATGGTAACAGTGCAAGAAAACCTGTTACATCATCACTGGGAGCAGAGCCTGAGAGGTAGGAGGAGTTACTGAGAACTAAAGGATCATGGGACTTGTATTTTCCAGTGGCGGCCATCTTGGTGATAACTCCACCTACTTTAGAGAGGACATAAATTGTTGTGAATCAAACTATTTAAGCTATTTTGTGACTAATGACACTGAGTATTGTTGTATTCATTTATTTAAATCATTATGGGTTTTGTGTCAGACATTCATATTCCTGGAATACCCCTTTAAACAGCAGATTCTGGTTGCTGGAGTGGTCATTGAGAGTGGTTTGCAAGAATAGAGACCACAGCCTGATAGTAGATGCAGGCTGGGCTGGTCCAGATGGAACTGCATCCAAGTTGTGGAAGCTGCAGCTCTGGGCTTGAGTCTTCAGACTGCGTGCCGGTCAGTAGGCCTGAGGCACTGGTAGTTCCTGGGATTGATGGCTATGACAGCACTGGCATGTGCTGCTCATTCTGTCTCCTTGGGATTAGACCAAGAACCGACTCTGAAGAACATGTGCTCTCACCCAGCAAGGGGTTTTTATACTCCCCCCTGGTCAGGTGGTAGCACCTCTCCAATCACACTCCAGCTAACATAACAGCCACATCATTGGATAATTACTTACACCAGTTAACTGTTGCCTTTCCAGGAAGTATCTACAGCTGCAATTGCACTTCAGTTATCATAGCATTATCCTCTGGGTGAGTTGTGCAGGCTCACCAGATACATTCTGACAGGGAAAGGGTGCTATTTCAACGCTATGCATTGGCAGGGGTGTTGCATAATCTTATATTTGTTATCCATGGCCTCCTTCCTTCTTAAATCAACTTTAAGAACCAAGAGCTATGCCTAAGAACTAGGCATTACCAGAGCCCCTCAATGCTGTAGCTTCACAGGTTACATTGTCTCCTCCTGCTCCATCAGCACTCCCCCCTCCCTCCTACACAGTTGAACAGTCTGTAACCGCTCTACTAACGCACCCCAGGAGACCTTTTGACTCATTAGCATAATTTTAAAATGAGATCTTAGGTGTCTGGATCTGTTTTATCATGATGAATTTTGATGGAAGATTCCTTTAAATTGGAAAGTTATGAAAAATGTTTTTCATCAACTAATTTCTATAATCCAGCAGCAACATAATAACTAGTGGCAGACTATGGGTGTATTGTAGGGCCCTGGTAGGAGAATCGAGATGCACTTGAACATGTCAGATGGGAGTCACTTGGACAACAGCACCTAATGCCTTTGCCTTTAGTGAGGATAAGGCTTTCTGCCCATGGTAACCAATCAGAGCTCAGCTTTAATTTTATAAACAGCTGTGGGAAAATGAAAGCTGAGCTCTGATTGCTAGCTATCAACAATTAGAGCAGTTCTGCTCTCAGAAAGTTTCTATAAATTTCGCCCATTGTTTTTGTTCATGTGCTATCTGTTGGAACACGGAAAAATTCATCAGAGCAGGTCCTATTGCAGCGATGGCGAACCTATGGCACGCGTGCCACAGACGGCACGCGTACCGTCGCCAGTAAGCCTCTGCCCGCAAAAATTTGGTCTATGCGAGCGGCGGAACTACGCGCCGCTCCATAGACAGAACCGCAGAGTTTTTGCGCATGCGCGGTAATTTGGGAAGCGCTGAAAGTTTCAGTCGCTCCCATAGAAACCGCGCATGCGCATTAATTATCCCGGGCCGCTCCGCTCTGCTCTGCTCCCTCCCTGTCCGCTCTACTCTGTCCCGGTCCGCTCCGCACTGCTTTGCTCCCTCTGTCCCGTTCTGTAGCCCCCCTCTCCTCCGCTCCGTAGCCCCCCTCTCCTCCGCTCCGTAGCCCCCCTCTCCTCCGCTCCGTAGCCCCCCTCTCCTCCGCTCCGTAGCCCCCCTCTCTTCCGCTCCGTGGCCCCCCTCTCCTCCCTCCGTAGCCCCCCTCTCCTCCGCTCCAGGTGGGAGTGGAGAATGCATACAGCGTAACCTGCATGCATTCCTGGAGAACCTTCCTGTAGAATAAAAGAAAAAAAAGTAAGTTTATCTGTGTATATGTATGTAATATGTATATGTATGTAATGAGTATATGTATGTGTATATGTATGTAATGTGTATATGTATGTGTATATGTATGTAATGTGTATATGTATGTGATGTGCATATGTGGGTGTATTTGTATGTGATGTGCATATGTAGGTGTTTAAATGTGTATACATATATATATATAATATATATATATATATATTCTGTATGTATTTTATACTACATGGCGATAAGCTGTATGCATTTTATACTACTTGGCGGCATTCTGTATGCATTTTATACTACTTGGCGGTATTCTGTATGCATTTTATACTACTTGGCGGCATTCTGTATGCATTTTATACTACTTGGCGGCATTCTGTATGCATTTTATACTACTTGGCGGCATTCTGTATGCATTTTATACTACATGGCGGCATTCTGTATGCATTTTATACTACATGGCGACAAGCTGTATGCATTTTATACTACATGGCGACAAGCTTTATGCATTTTATACTACATGGTGACAAGCTGTATGCATTTTATACTATATTACGTATATGGGGGGGGGGCGTCTCTCTATGGCTCGTTTTCTCAATTAAAACCTTGTTATTCTAGTTAAATTTTTGTGTTGGCACTTCACTTCAAGTCAGAAGGGTTTGGGTTGCATTTTGGGCACTCGGCCTCTAAAAGGTTCGCCATCACTGTCCTATTGTATATGATTCTGTTTAGATTTTGGAGTTTTGTTGTTCTTTGGTTCTGCTTTATGAATTGTTTTCCAACCATCAGGTGTAAATGGTAAAATAAATTTATAGGGTGTACAGCCAGATTGGTATTGTTTGAAGCGCTCTTCTAAACCCCTGGGTCCTGCATGAAATGTATTGGACACTTTGAGATGCAATACCATACTATCCTTAAGATGTAGTATTAAATATGTATGCAGGTCTGAAAGCTGTCAGTCCACAGTCATGTAGAGATCAGCCAGCAGATAAATATAACTAGGACCTGACAGGCTATTTACATGTCATCGATTGGCAGATCGTCATTACTGCCCCTGTAGATTGTAGGCTATTAAACACCATTTCATATACTATACGAGGCAAAGCCATTATCTAGATAATAGAGCAGTAATACTTCCCTATAAATAGCAATGATCCTGGGACTACTCACAGACGGCTCTGACAGATCACTGATAGCTGTACCAAAGACTCACACCACACAGTGATGACCTGGCTGTGCTGTGTCGCATTATTAGCCTCTGGCTCTAGGTACATTTCTGTTCCTATGTAAGGCATCTTTATGTTTTTATTTTAGGGTTGGACCTTACATACTGCCTTTAACATGAACTATTACGTAAACCAAAATTTGGATAAATCAGTATTCCAGTTTGCGGATATGAGGAGTAGAAAAATTTCTTAACCGTTGTATAACTTGTTTTTAACCTTTTCTAGCAGTTTTTCCTTCTATAGCCTTCCTCTGTAATTTGCAGTTTCCTCTGAACTAGTGAGTAGTGATGGGTCATTCGTGACCAAGCTGGGACAAAGTGGGGCAGATTTACTTACCCGGTCCGTTCGCGATCCAGCGGCGCGTTCTCTGCGCTGGATTCGGGTCCGGCCGGGATTCATCAAGGTAGTTCCTCCGATGTCCACCAGGTGTCGCTGCTGCGCTGAAAAGCATCTGAATGCGCTGGAGTTCACCGACCCGGACCAAGTGAAGGTGAGCGCGTCCCAAGCGTCACATTTCTTTTTTTAAATGCAGCGGTTTCTCCGAATCCGCCGGGTTTTCGCTTGGCCACGCCCCCCGATTTCCGTCGCGTGCATGCTGGCGCCGATGCGCCAAAATCCGATCGCGTGCACCAAAATCCCGGGGCAATACAGGGGAAATCGGCGCGAATCGGAAATATTCGGGTAACACGTCGGGAAACCGCGAATCGGGCCCTTAGTAAATGACACCCAGTGTCTCTTTTCAGTGAACGATGGGAGCCAGCTCCCACCTGGGTGCCGATCCAGTGAGCCGATTGACTGTTATTATACTTAAGAAGAGCGGGCCAGACAGGAGGACAGGATATGTGACCTTTACTTTGGTCTCTCTTTCCCTCCACCCGTCGCTCTCTTTGCAACATCCCCCACCGGGACCTGACCTTTTGTGCTTGGGGGAAGCTGGATTACCCTGGTATCTGAGTCGCTGGCTTGAGCGCGGCCTAGCACCCGACTGGGTCACAGTCGCTTGGTACAGGTGGAACAAGCAGGTCTCTGACTGGTGATTTGCAATAAACAGTACTCCCAGGGGCACTCCCTATTTATAGATGTGGGGATCCCTGGGTAGATGGAGGGGAGACCCATGATGGTATGCGGATTCTGTGGATTACTCTGAGACAATGGATGTAAATGTTAACTCTCGGTTCCTTTATTACGGAACACAGCAAATGCAACAGTTCAACTGGTCCAAAGTCGCTTGTTGGATGTGCAACACCCCTGCCATTATATAGGCAGGCTGGTAGTTGCAAATAGTGCCCTCTCCAGGTTAGGAGCAGTCAGAGGGAGTCATGAACCCTCTAGTAAGTTTCTCGCACTGAGAGACTATATAATAGCAGCTGTAGCCTCTGCCTGGAAAGACTATAGTTAAATGGGTGTAAGATGTTATCCAATTATGTGGCTGTATTGTAAACTGGAGTGTGATTGGAAAACCCCTGTGCAGGGGGAGCACATGGTCTTAGTCCGGTCTTAGCTGGTCTGTCCAGACCTCATGGTCTTTCCACAGAGCAGAGATTCAGACCTGCTGTATGAGTGAAGAGAGAGATAGAGTGTGGAACACACCTTCAGTGCTGACACAGATACCAATCCCAGGAACTGAGTCAGGAGACCCAGAGCTGCTTCCATAGTTTGGACACAGCTCCATCTCAATTACCCCAGCCTGCATATACCATCAGGCTGGTGCCTTATCCTGCGGACCACTCTCCACGACCACTCCAGTACCAGTATTCTAAATCTGCTGTTTGACCTGTTGCCTGCTACCTGCTGTTAAACAAAGAACGGTGAGATGATTTGCACAACGTTGCCTCCGTCTGATCCCTTGATACAACTGTCTACCACCACGGGCTTCCCCATCCATTACCCAGGGACCTATCTTACAGACACTCAGGGGTTGCCCCAGGGAGAACCAGTACATCAGCCTCTCCCTCTTTATTTCCCGCACACACCACTTGCTGGAGACCTGTCAGACTGTAGGACAGCCCTCCGGTCCCCATACCAAGCACCGTGACATCACCGTGCCCTAGACCGCAACCGCCAGCCACTGCGGTATTCTGGGCTCCGGCTGCCACCAGGCCCCAAGAAAAGGCTAGGCCCCAGTGGGGGATGTAACAGATGTATCTGACAAAGGGTATCTTCAGGCTGGAGAAATGAGGAGCTTCTATAGAAGGGCTCCAAGGCAGGCCATGGTATAGCTCACAATCCTGTTCCTCAGCACTCACAGAAAGACCTTCCTCCTGGATTGGCCTAGAACTTTCCAGCCACCAGGGGTTTAATTGGTTGAGGTGGTCAGTTCCTTACACAACCAGAGACCTTCTTACAGATGGGAGTAACTATCATCAACAGAACATTCTAATGGCCCCAATATAAACATCTCCTTTCCAGGCAGATATTCTGCAGCTGCAATACCTAAAATAGACAGTAGATGGCACACACAGGTGATCAGGCTCTATGGGACACATGCAATCAAATAGGAGTAATACTTTGTAATGGCTGGGCCTCTACATCTTTATTTCTTAAAATAACCCTGTCCCTTTAACGTCTAACTTCATCCCTGAACTGAGACTTCCTTTGATACATGTAATAAAGAGCCGTCCAGGAGCCAAAAGAGCCAGCCCTCTATAGTGAGCGGAGCCTAATGAGCCAGCTCTCTATACTGAGCTGAGCCTAATGAGCCAGCTCACTAAAAATAGCCGGACTGCCCATCATTACTGCTCTCCCTCCCCTCTGCCTAGAGTTTCTACTCCTGCACCTCTGGGCTCTTGTCTCTCTTGCTAGCAAGGCAGAATTCAGCAGAAATCTCAGAGTATTTGTGGAAGGAAGGGTGAGGATCATAAGTGAAAAAATGGCTCTTTTTAGCATTCACTTCTATGTGGAAAAGACTTCTGAAAAAAAATGACATACTTTAAGGCAAAAAGTTGTATAAACTAGTATGGACAATACCAGGCATAACATCACATAGAATGGATGACACGTCCTAATGATTGTCAGGGTTGTCTCCTTCTTTAGTGTTTTAGTACTGAGTATCTGCTTCACAGGATGGGAAGATATTTCAGTTAATACATTTTGCCTTCATTCTTCCTAAATTCAGTTGATCTCCTTTTCGGCACGGCATAAGAGACTTCAAAGTACGGGGTGTAAAGTCCTCTGGATGTAGAAAAGACATTGATTAGAAGATATGCTGATCCTGAATTTAATAGGTAGATCCTGGACTTACTGTGAATGTTAAAGTGGGATTTTCTAATGAATCATTCATCAGTCCTGAAAGGCAAGGTTGTTCCGTGCTCTTCTTGTTCATCAGGCTGAGATTGAACATGTCTGGATGTCTCTGCAGCCCAGATTAGGTGATAATTTAGATTACAATTGGCTGTGTTTTAGTTTTCAATCCGGCTTCATTTTCTGCTGTGAAAGGGAACGGATAGTTGAAGAAGAAAACAGTGATTATTTCTTCGGGTCTTATTATAGAATCTCAAATCTTGTTTAATTGCTCCAAGTGCTTATTATATTGTCAGGCTGCGAGTGTGAACCGTACTGGGTGCAGGGCTGAATGCATTACATTGCTGAAATACATCATATCCAGCCCTGCGAGATGACAGCTCAAGGGGAAAGCTGTGATATTGCAGTGGACAACATGAGGGTGTTCACATACAGGGGCCATGGACCGCACAAACGTGGCTTTCATGCGACAAAAATGCGACAGATTCAGCCAAACCGCTCAATTTAACTTAAAAATTGTGTGGCAAGCCATGCACTTGCATACACCAGGAGGAAGGAGGTGAACTCTGGCGGACCTGATCGGGAAAGCGACACATTCGGGCGCACAATCTTCTTGACAGTGCATTGTCGTCTGATTTTTCATGCAGTCTTAGCAGTTTGTTATGAGGTCCTGATGCCCAGGCCTGATGTCTGTCTAACTGATGCAAGAGCAACAAAAATTTTTGTTTTAGTTATTTTGTTATATATTCACAGTATGTGAATTTTTAGACGCCTTGTACCATCTACTGGGGCCTTGTCAGACAATTTTAGATAAATATATGTTTATTTCTCAGAGGATAATCTGCTGTTCTAATAATTATGCCCTGTTTTTGCTCTCTACAGCTGATATATGGAGCGACCATTCATTTCAGACGGACCCAGATCTACCACCGGGTTGGAAGAAAATTAACGACATTGCAGGAATCTACTACTGGCACATTCCAACCGGAGCCACCCAATGGGAACGCCCTGTGTCTGCACCCACAGATCTACCAGGATCACGAAAGGGATCTCTAAGTTCTGTGACCTCATCACCTACTCCAGAGAATGAGGTAAGAAACAGGATATTTCACATGAAATCTATACAAGTAAAATAATAATCTAATCTAAACTAATCTTATGTGTGGGGTTATATGATTCGAATTTGTGTCACACTAGTCTTTGCAATGTTATGTATTGCTAATAAAATAGAGAATTTTCATAAAGCAGGCACATTTATGTCCTTTTACAAATAGATATTCCAGCCTGGAAGATAAAGTATAAAAAAAATCTTTAATTTACAAACTGCTACAAGAAATTCCTAACAGTAACAACTATGCATGGCTATGATTGGCCAGGGGGACAATCCTAGTAATGGCTAGTTGTTAGGGGCATCCATTTGTTGGATTGGCTATTCGGCCACCAATCAGATCAGGCGGTAGAACCTGAACTGTAGCTGCCCATATTGTATATTTAGTGGTTGTTATCAAAAACTAACAAATTGTAAGAAACCTAGAAGGTGAGCATATTGACATATCAAGAAAATAACCATAGCACAGGCAGATAAAGATTTATCGTAAATATAAAATACACTTTTTATTAATTTCTACTTAACTTTTCCCTTGATCAATGACCTTTGATAATTATACTGTGGTATCTTCCTAACTTTGGGAGTCTTATTGGGCTCTTCATTATTTAGCACCTCTGGCCTTCAGCAGAAAATCGCACTTGACCCAGTGAGGTCATATACATGTTGTATGGAAGTGGCTCCAATAAATTTATTCTAGCAGATTTACAACAAGTCCAAGAAACCGGTTTACTGTAGACTTAAATACATTACATAATAGTCTTCTAGATACAAGAAAGGATGTAAAGGAGGAATAAAAACTTGTTAATGGAGTCTAGTTTTAGAGTACTTACTGCAGATTTATGTATGGATCGCACCTTTGTTAAAGGAAATCTAACATCAAAAGCCATCATGATAAACCAGGGACACTTACTCATAGACTGTGGAAATCTTCTCATATTTGTTATCCTTCTAAAATCAACAAAACTATGTTAATGAGCCATATGGACTCCTGGGGGCATTACTAGAGTCCTCTATGCTGTAATTTCACAGGCTGTTACACTGTTACTCACCACTCCCACCACTCTCTACCTACTGGAATCTCACACGTTGAGGGGGGACAGCATGTGAAGCTTCAGCATGAAGAGGCTATGGTAAAGCACATCTTGCTCATTAGCATACATTTAAAAGTTGATATTAGAAGGAAGGAGGCCATGGATAATAAATCTATGAAGATTACAGTCATGGTGCCTGGATCCATGAGTAAGTGTGCCAGGTTTATCCTTTCATGTAAGTGGGGGGATATGCACAGTTATCTGTAGCTGTAGATTCCCTGTAGATTTGTATAGAATTCCACTTCTTACTATCAACCAACTCATCAGTGATCCCCAAGGAACACCATTTCACTTGACTTGTTCTCTTTGTAGGGATTCAACTATCTTTGGTCATTAACGATTCACATTTCAGCTCATTTCTCCCCGCTGACTGATACAGGCGGGTCACAAAATGCAGAATTTAGCAGGGGCAGGGGCAGATCTAATATCACAGGGTACATTAGACGTATGATGATGTAGCAGCATGTAGCTCACTTCTGGATACAGGTTAGTAACATGATGAAAGAGAGTATTTTATAAATTCCTGCCCCGATCCAGCGACGTCTACATCCACTCGTTCTATTGTATAGTCTTGTTAAGCCTGTGAGATGAAATGTTACATTGCTTTACTTCCCCACTTATTTAGACGGATGAGATGTGACAGGGACCCTTCAGGGATACTCTATATCTCCAGTGTACAAACAAGGTGCATCAAATATTTACTTGTGCCGACTCCAGATAGGGCTTTTCTCTGAATTTCTATCTAGCTTTCATTTCCTCCTGATACAAGACCTCCATTCATACAGTCCCAGTATATAGCCAGGGCATGAAATAAACATTATACCCTCCTGAGTGTGAATATTTAAGTGCAGTCACCAATACATTATTCTTGTATGAAGCAGACATGCAAATTTTGGAGTCATAAATATTTCATTGGCTCGGAGGCATCCGGTTGAATACATGAAATAAATGTGGATTGAAGTTATTCTCTGTCATGCATGAAAAAAATGGAAGCTAGGTGATAAATATTTCACTAAGTGTGGAACATTTCAGGGAGATTACCGGTTACATCACTGGATTCTCATAGCAGGGATCATTATCGTGTGAATATATTAAAAATGTGTAAATATTTCACATCGATAATAGGAACACTGAGGGTAGGTCCACATTGGGCGAGACCACTGATTGTTTGGCTGAGCATAGGGATAAAAGACAGCCCAAGATTAACCTTTACTTGCCAAAAAGACAAGCATGACACTACGTGATGACGGCAATAGTAAGGCGGCGGCAGCCTAACATCAATAAATACAAATAAGTTAACATTTAATTTAACATTCTAACATAAAAAACCACTAAAGAGCAATAATGTTTCCAATATTGGATGACAAATCTAAGAGAGGTCTATCTAGAAAATCAATTACCCCTAACCGCCCCCCCACCCCCACTACGCCGGGCCGGGGGGGGGGGGTCTGAGAAACATACCAGGGGTACTAAAACCACTAGGTGGGACCACATTGTCAACCGGAACTCAGTATAACATGACTGGGAATGCACGGTGCATCCATAAAGGTGGAATGAACCATCAGGATGGACCTCTGTTCTGGAGATGCGAATGGGCCACTTAGATAATGAAAGTATCTCTTTAGAAAATGTACAATTTGTTCTAAGTAAGGAATATATCATTAACAATTTATGAGAAATGACGCAGTAAGATCCTGAATAAAGTAACACGTGGGAGCAGTGTAATTAAACACGCAATGTCCGAGGTGATATTGAGATGACTCACACCGCTCTCTCCATGGAATATTTTACAAGATTATGGAGATATGATTTTCTATTATTTTTTACCTTCATTTTATTATTATGTTGTTTGACATATGATTTAACCCTTAACGAGCAGGCCGTTTTTCGTTTTTGCATGTTAATTTTTCACTCCACATCTTCAAAAATCAATAACTTTTTTTATTTTTCCATGTAAAGAGCTGTGTGAGAGCTTTTGTTTTCTGCATTACAAATTGCACTTGATAGCGACGGTATTTAATGTTCTCATCGTGACGGCTTTTTAATCACAGGTGTTACCGGTGGGTCTTTGCTGCAAAATGCAGCAAACACTCACCAGCCCGTGAGCCCACTCCAAATACCCTCAGCCAAGGGGAGACATAGAAACACGGCACGCATTGTAAAGGGAAACTGTTAGTAGTTTTGACCATAAAAAGCTGCAGTCTGTGTTAGATATTGTTCCTGGAGATCTATATTGTCATAACTTTGTGTATGGTTTTAGTAGTGACAAGACTGAAAAGTTATGATGCAGCAGTTGTAAGGGCTCTGGGAGGGTCTTTTTTCCTGAGTAGCTTTCTGCTCCCTGCATTTTGCTAATTAATAACAACTCCCCTCTGCTTCAAGTTGGAGCTGTATCAGGATTTTGGTCAGATATCTACAGCAGTCACTCAGAGCAGAGGGGCGGGGCCGTGGAACAGTTCATTGCAAAGAGCAGAAAGCTCTTCAGTCTGAAAGACCCGTCCATAGTACCTGCAGGAGCTGCAAACCTGGATTAAAAGTTCACTTTTCACAGTCCTGCTGTTACTTACTATATAAACTAACATATGGTTACACTGATCTCCGGCCTATACCTAGAACTGTCTGCAGTTAATTATAGTCTTAGCTGTTTCCCTTTACAGGGGTTGGAGCTAGTTGATACCCCATATCCATAGTTGTCATAAAATAAAAAGTAGATGTGGCATAAATTGTCCATTGGCCAGCTGAACACCCAAACTTATGCAGAGTGGCACCGAACCCCCAAGTGTCTCCCCCCAAATGCACCCCTGGTGTGCCATAGTAATCAGAGAACTGCTTTTGCTCCCCCCCCCCCGTGCTGCTTTGTTACAGATACATTCAGTATCATTGGACGTCTTTGATGTCAAGTTGCTCACTTGGAAAATTCTGTGATATAGTCACTATCACATTTCTGTGAACATCTGTCTCACATTGCCAGTCAGTGGCCTAAATGAGGCGTAAGATTGGTAATACATGTCAATGCCAAGTCTTTTTGTGCCCTCTAGCAAAGCTGTAGCTATAGGCCTTCCTTTCATGTGTATACAAATTGTCCATACAACCTGATATAATAGACATATACAGAGTCTGTATCTGTGGCATTCATGCGATGGAGGATATATATGGAATGACAGGAATAAGGGTTGTGTCATTCTACAACAGCTAACCAGTTTATTATCCATTACTACACCCCACGTTCTGTCTCCTTACTACTGATGAGAATTGCACATGGCAAAATAAAACCTAATATATTGTTATGTTATTATAATGTCCTAGTTCCTGCTATTAATATTTGGTAGAAATGAAGGCCCTCTCTAATTGGTTCTCATTGACACGTATCTGTACCCATATTTAGAATTGTTACTAAAAATATTTGGGTTGATATGCAGGGGTTTTTCTGTAGTTTTTCACTTAGTTGCATAGGAACTGTCACTACTGATATTCAGGAACGGTTCACTTTTACCATTCATAGAATACTGTTTTCTACATATTCTATATAATATGCAACAGTGTGCAGTGAGAAAGCTGTCAATCAATGAGAAAGCGGTCAATGAGTGTGCAGGGAGAGAGCAGTCAATCATTGTTAAGTCAGAAAGCAGTCAATTAATGACAAAGCTGTCAATCAGCATGCAGAGAGATAGCTCTCAATCAGTAAGAAAGCTGTCAATCAGTGTGCAGTTAAAGGACATCTACCACCAGGATGAAGGATTGTAAACCGAGCCCACTTACATGCTGGTGTGTGCCCCCTCTGGTAGGATCTGCTCTTCTTCAAGCTCCCTATACTCTTGTTTTTAAGAAAAAAAAAGGCTTCAAAAATATGCAAATGAGGCTGAGGGGCTCCAGGCTATGGAACCTGGAGCCTCTCAGGCTCATTTGCATAATTTTAAAAGCGTTTTTTTAAAAAAAAAAATCCAGGGCATACGAATCTAAAAGAAGAATGAATCCTGCCAGAAGGGGCACACAAAAAACTACTTCACCCAAAAAAGATAAGTGATCCAGTGCTGGAATTGGTGTGGGTTTATACTAGTCACAGACAAAGCAGCATAAACCTGGGGACTGACCTGCTTTATTTTTTTGCAAAGGTTTTCTAAAGGATCTTATTTCTTAAGTTAATTTAGTTTATTTTACAACTTTTATTAGGTCATAAATGGATTATGCTTGGTACCATCCAAGTACAGACACCATATCCTCATTTCTGGCCATAGAGTTGCTTACAAATAGTCAGTGATCCTTCCTAAAAATCTCAATGCAAGTTGTCAGTTTTTTTCTGTCAACTCAAAGTTGATTTGGGGTATGGCGCTAGGATAATAGGGCCCATGGCTCCCATATAGACATTACCTGCCCCCCCCCCCCTCCTGTAATGTCTCCTTTGGAATTTCAAGCTCTGTCCTGGGAGATTTCCTTCCCCCCGCTGACAGTATAATTGAATTTAGTGTTTGCACAGGAGCAGGGTAACCATACAGCACGGCCATTACACTGCTCCTTCCTTATATTGTTCTTATGTGGGAGGCAAAGTGACAGCAGCCGCTTAGAGTCAAGGGCAAAAGGCAAACATGAGAGGAATGTGACTGTGTACTGAGGATCATCCATTACATCTACCACAGGCAGGACCCAACAATGCTGACACAGGTTATAGAAATCCTCTATTCTATATCCCCTTTATACTATACATTTCATTATAAATCTGCATTCATTTCAAGGGGATATCTTAAATAATAGCTACATATCCTGCAGGGGATGACCAGTCATGTTTGTGTATTACATAGATGATCTATCGATGGGCATCTTGTAATGCTTTCATGACAAGACGGGGTGAAGAAATCCCTTAGGGACCTGCACCCAGTAGTGGATTATAGTGTTGGCAGTTTGGGCAGTAGCCCAGGGCCCAAGCCTTCTAGGGGGCCCATGGCCACCCAATCCACCCAGCAAATTCTATACTGAAAAGGACCTTCACCTATGAAATCATTGTGCATCTGTTCCGGTTCTCAATACACATGTACACAAGAGCTATTTCAGGACCTTTGAAGGTCCTGAACCTGCAGATTAAAAGCAAAAAGAAGGGGTATCCTCCATTCCCCAGGAAGCTGATTCTAGTACCATATGTAAGAAGTGATTCCAGACTTGTAAGGGCTGTAATATTAGTATAGCCCAGGGCCCATGGCAGTCATAATCTGCCCCTGCCTGCACCTATTATATATCCCATGGATAGTTATAAATCTTGTACATGAGACTTTGTACCCCACAGATTGCAGTTGTGCCCTCGGGGTGTCAGCATCCAGACACCCTTCATGGATCTATAGGGGTATTTATTTTATATAATTGTCTGAAATGGACAACCCCTCAAAGCAACAATTATGCCTAAAATAATATCTGCCATACAGCTCCTAATGCGGATTCAAGCAGATATCTGCTAGGATATGTGATTGCACAGGTAGAGAAGATATTTACATAACCCTTCATCATATATATATATATATATATATATATATATATATATATATATATATATATACGCTCACCGGCCACTTTATTAGGTACACCATGCTAGTAACGGATTGGACCCCCTTTTGCCTTCAGAACTGCCTCAATTCTTCGTGGCATAGATTCAACAAGGTGCTGGAAGCATTCCTCAGAGATTTTGGTCCATATTGACATGATGGCATCACACAGTTGCCGCAGATTTGTCGGCTGCACATCCATGATGCGAATCTCCTGTTCCACCACATCCCAAAGATGCTCTATTGGATTGAGATCTGGTGACTGTGGAGGCCATTTGAGTCCAGTGACCTCATTGTCATGTTCAAGAAACCAGTCTGAGATGATTCCAGCTTTATGACATGGCGCATTATCCTGCTGAAAGTAGCCATCAGATGTTGGGTACATTGTGGTCATAAAGGGATGGACATGGTCAGCAACAATACTCAGGTAGGCTGTGGCGTTGCAACGATGCTCAATTGGTACCAAGGGCCCAAAGAGTGCCAAGAAAATATTCCCCACACCATGACACCACCAGCCTGAACCGTTGATACAAGGCAGGATGGATCCATGCTTTCATGTTGTTGTACCAAATTCTGACCCTACCATCCGAATGTCGCAGCAGAAATCGAGACTCATCAGACCAGGCAAAGTTTTTCCAATCTTCTACTGTCCAATTTCGATGAGCTTGTGCAAATTGTAGCCTCAGTTTTCTGTTCTTAGCTGAAAGGAGTGGCACCCGGTGTGGTCTTCTGGTGCTGTAGCCCATCTGCCTCAAAGTTGGACGTACTGTGCGTTCAGAGATGCTCTTCTGCCTACCTTGGTTGTAACAGGTGGCGATTTGAGTCACTGTTGCCTTTCTATCAGCTCGAACCAGTCTGCCCATTCTCCTCTGACCTCTGGCATCAACAAGGCATTTCCGCCCACAGAACTGCCGCTCACTGGATGTTTTCTCTTTTTCGGACCATTCTCTGTAAACCCTGGAGATGGTTGTGTGTGAAAATCCCAGTAGATCAGCAGTTTCTGAAATACTCAGACCAGCCCTTCTGGCACCAACAACCATGCCACGTTCAAAGGCACTCAAATCACCTTTCTTCCCCATACTGATGCTCGGTTTGAACTGCAGGAGATTGTCTTGACCATGTCTACATGCCTAAATGCACTGAGTTGCCTCCATGTGATTGGCTGATTAGAAATTAAGTGTTAACGAGCAGTTGGACAGGTGTACCTAATAAAGTGGCCGGTGAGTGTACATATATTATACCTGCATATAAGTTTACATTACACCATGGATGTACAGTGACAGTGACTGGACCCACTAAGATCAACCCAAAGCCAGAACTTTGCCATTACTTTCACAGTATTGAAACTAGAGACACCTAGAGACTAGGACACCCTTCAATCACATATACTTGTGATGATGTTAAAAGCTGACAGCAAGCCATGAAAGATAAGATTGTAAAGTGTAAGTGTACAAGGAATGTGCAGTATCTCTCTGCTGAAAGCTGACACGCTCAGATATACCTTTTCATGTGTCATTTTCTCACACTTCATGATGTTGGTTGTCATCTGCTTTTCCTGCATCCAAACATAATCAGTGGCGCCTGAAGTGCTGAAATATAAGGATGTTATCCTCAGATCTGAAGGCCGGACTCCATGCGCACAGCCAATGTTGTGTAGTCTACAGTAGTAACCAGTAAATACAGTGTCCTGTGCTACTCTACATCAAAGGGAACCTGGCATCAGGAGTTAACATTTTTACCTACTGACATGTTCCCATAGCCTGTTTAATACTATTTCCCAATATGATTTTATAATTAACATTAGCGGTTCCACTCACTTTAAAGGAAATCTACCACCAGGATCAAGGATTGTAAACCAAACACACGTGCATGCAGGTGTGTGTGCCCCCTGGCAGACTCTACAAAATATTTAGGCAGCATCTTTCATAATTCTTCAGTAGGCTAAAAAATAAATCTTGTCATTCAGGATGGGTTTATCCGTGAATATGAAGCAATGGAACAGTTAGGGAGATGGGGAATTTTACATTGTCTCTGGTAATTTGAAGTTTTTCATGAACCTAATGGGGGTAGGCTAGTCATATTTAGTAGCGAATTTTGTCTCATATTTTACCATTACACTCTGACCTTTATAGGATAGTAAAGTTTGATGAAACCTAGTTGTGTGTCATTGGCATCCTTGCATTTACATCTGTTAGCTAGTTCAACAGATTCAGAAGAGTAAATAATACTTGTAATACATGTACATGACCGGGCTTGATATATACTGCATTGTATTATTTTGCCATTTATTTCTGAGGGAAATACTACAGGGAACTACAGGGAACTAATCGCTGTCCCTCTCTAAGTTTTCCATTCATAGAAGAGCTGTAAGGTGCACAGCGATGCAGGTATCTGCAGCTCTCCCCATTCACTTGAATAGGAAAGTGCTGCAATTACCTATATAGAGAGTGGTTGCTGTGCCACTGTGTGGGGAAAAACACTAAACTAGTCACTACACTACATAACTAGTAATAAACTCCAACATATGATAAAGAAAATCTACCATGAAAATCCATCATGATAAACCAGGGACACTTTCTCATAGATCCAGGCACCGAGACTGTGGTAATCTTCTAATATTTGTTATCCATGGCCTCCTTCATCTTTTTCTACATTGGATAGAGAAGCAATAAATGTAACATGACTTACACAGTAGTCTAAAAACAAGTTCAGAGATCACAGAGCAAAATAGAACCATATGGGCTCAGTACATTGACAAAACATTAAAGGGGTTGTCCGAATTTAAAAAAAAAAATATATGTGGCCGGGAGCTGGGTTACTAAAACAATACAGCTGTACTTACCTCCCGGTGCCCTCCCGTATCCAGCGCTGCTGTCGCTCCGGTCCGGGGGCCATGTAAACAAACATGGCCGCCGGAGCAGCGCTGGACTCAGCTTCCGGCCGGCCGTGGCCGGGTACGCCTATCCGTCCCTATACACTGCATTGTGTATGGGGACCGGAAGGTTGTCGCATCCGGCCGGAAGCTGAATCCAGCGCTGCTCCGGCGGCCATGTTTGTTTACATGGCCCCCGGACCGGAGCGACAGCAGCGCTGGATACGGGAGGGCACCGGGAGGTAAGTACAGCTTTATTGTTTTAGTAACCCCGCTCCCGGCCACATATATTTTTTTTTTTAAACTCGGACAACCCCTTTAATAAAAAAAACTCAGAGGGTTGAAAGGTATAAACGTTACCAAAACTTAAATGCAGAGGACAGAAGAGAGAGCAATACAAGCGAGGCCTCCTTTCTTCTAATATCCACTTTTAAAATTATGCTAATGAGCCATAAGTGCTCTGAGAGGCCTTGCCAGAGCCCCTTCGCAAGCTGTTGCACTGTGCAGGAGCACTTCCCCCTCCCACTGCGTGCTGAAAATCTCTACTGCAGCCAAGAGAGAATTGGGTTAGGGTGAGATATGCTCCTGCACAGTGTAACGGCCTCTGAAGCCAGAGACAGGGACCCTGGTAACGACCCAGAGCAATTCTGACTCATTGGTATAAATTTAAAAGGTTGTTTTAGACGGAAAGAGAAGCCTGGTTTATCATGCTTTATTTTAATGGTAGATTTATTTTTAAGTCTTGTATCCTAGCGACTTTATTTGCTGATAAAACCAATATAAATCCCTTTTACCCTCAATATAATGTCTGATCAATAAAGCAGCCTGGTTATGGTCCTCGTTCAGCTGTTAGGAAGCAGTTTGCTCTATGCTCTCTTTAGTGGCCAAATGCAGTTACTGCACTTGGCCACTAGACTACTTTATACTCTACGGTCTGCATGGCCAAATAGCTGATCGAATGTCGGCCACTTACCAGTCAGACATTGATGACCGGCAGGCAGGTTATCAATGTTTATTCCTGGACAACCCTTATCATGACTGTCTCATACGCATACAATATACAGAGGAATGTTGTATCAGAGGACGCACTCTTAAAGTGTGATACTTGCCAGCAAGCAGTGATGTTGCCGTAGGACACAAGCATGTGCCATTGGAATGTGAAAGAACAATAGCAACGACTCGTTTCACTAAAGTCTTGTGATGATTCCCTGTTATAACACAAATGATCCTAAACTCACCCTGTGAAAATTTGCTAACAACATTGTCTTGTGTTTGTTTTGTTTTTTGTTTTTTTTTTTGTTTTTTTATTCCCCTTCTTTTTTATGAATGTGCTTCTACCTTGTGAATAATTGTATGCCTAGAAACAACCATGGAGTGATTTTGCTGTTCTGAATGGGGGAAAGATAAATGTTGACATTTGGAAGGCAAGTATCTGGTCGGAAGACATTGCAACGTGTAACCTTTACTTTGTGTTTGCATGGCAGTGGCTGCTACTTTCACAATTACCATTCGTAAAGCAGGAGGAAGAACAAAGCGAGCGCCGGGCTCCAGAGTTCTTACTATGAATCTTTGCTCTGACTTGATGGTTCATTTCTCTGTTTAAGGGAATCTGTCAGAAGTTTGGAGCATCCAAAGCTGCATGCAGTGTTAGGTATTGGCTCTGAACATCTGCATAATTATATCTTTGTGTATGTTCTAAGTAGTGACATAACTGTCAAAAGATAAGTTATAGTCCAACTCGGCAGCTCCTGCAGGGGCTCTGGGTGTGCCTTTTAACCTCAAGAGCTTTCTGCTCTCTGCACTGTGCTGCTCCACAGCCCATCCCCTTAAGCTGTATTAGGATTTTGATTGGATATTTACATCAGCTACTCAGAGTAGAGGGGAGGGGCTGAGTAACAGTTCATTGCACAGAGCATAAAGCTCTTCAGGCAGAACGACCCGCCCAGAGTCCTTACAGGAGCTGCAAACCTGGATTAAAAGTTCACTTTTTACAGTTCTACTGCTATTTCCTACACACACAATGGTATGGTCACACATCTTTTTAGGGCCTAAATCTAATACTGTCCATAGTTTAGTATGTTCAAAACTGATAACAGATTCCCTTTAAGTGCTTGGTCCAGACCAGTAGCCGATCAGAACCCACCAGCATAAAGTGCATGCCCTTCTCTGTTAGCCAATCTCCTGTGTATGCTTCTTTTGCTTGGAGGGAAAACACGTCCTGCCATATTTACAGTGCAGACCGGGGGCTTGTGTGGAGTATATTCATCAAATGGCCTTCTTCATGTCACATGAGATAAGTATCGCTTCATACTATGTTATTCCACCAGGGACTGCTACATCAGACCATGATAGATTTATCACCGCATGATGTATTACTCACATATATGAAAATGTACACACACTGATCTGTATCTCATGTGAGGCATATAGGGCCTTTTGATGTATAGACCTCCTCCTGCTTTGCTTCCACACATGGCCCTGCTTTATCTCATTCCTTACTGGTAAATATGGATGACTGTCTTCACCTCCCACTTTTCTTCACAGTCTTATGGAGCGATTGACTACTGTTTTCTAACGTCAAGTCTGTTTTCTGTAGGATTTGCACGCAGCCACTGTCAACCCGGATCCAAGTCTCAAGGAGTTTGAAGGAGCTACCTTACGCTACGCCTCTTTAAAATTAAGGCAAGGATCAAATTTTGCTTTTGTCCATTAAACAGAGCAATACGTTCTGTAACAATTTTGATAAAGGGGTACTACCAAGTTTGTAAGTTATCCCCTATCCACAGGATATAATACAACAAGTTTACTGCTTAGGGTCCAACTGGGACCCCCACAGATCACAAGAATGGGGGTCTTGTTCTTACTAATGGGTGGGGTAGCAGGGAAAACACCTGTCCTGCTGCTGCATATAAAAAATATGGTAGTGTCAGAGACGTTCAGCTACCTCCAGCACTTATATAGACTGTGAACGGGAAGACCACAGATACCCCAGTGGGGCAATTTCCAACATCCTGCCACTCCACCCATTAGTGACAACGAGAGCCCCATTCTCTGAATCACTAGGGGGGTCTCGTTCTTATGAGTAATCGGGGACCAAGCAGCCGGACCCTCACCGATCAGATTGTTATCCCCTATCCTGTGAAAAGAGGATACTTACAAACTTCATACAACTCTCTAATGTAATAAACAATCAATAATTACCTCTCCAATCTCCTACTGACCCAGCACAGACGCTCCATAATTTCTCCTGGTCAGTATGACACATGACCTTTTTTATTAAATTTTTTCTTTTAGAATTCACGTATCCTTTTATGAGGTTATATGATTTAGAAATTTAGCGACCCCATGAGGACACTTTGAGTTAACAAAGCAGATTGTTTCAGTCACAACCTTCATAAATTGGCCAAAGCACCAAATAGTAATGAACATCCATCCCCATCAGTCAGAGGACCCAAGACGTCTTTGTATTAAACTACCGTAATCATCCGTTTATTATAATAAGCACCAGGTAACGCTTTGTTTCTCCTGTGGTGGCGCTACATGATAGCTGAACAGTACCTGCTTAGCTTTCCAGCAGGGAAGGGGGCTCACCACAATCTGCTTGTATGTATTGGAAAGGATTGTATATAAAGATGAAGATCAGTGTCAATTTTCTAATAAAATGCATTTTGTAACATGTCAAGGTTACTTGGTTTTGGACAAAGTCCGTGGCGCTATAAAACCCCTGGAGAGTCATTGGCTGTACTTGGTTTATAGTTTTAAACTATTTAAACGATTTCATGTGACTATATACGTGATTTATGTCACATTGCGATGCCAGACAAAGAGAACATTACTTACATGTGACTCTATAGATGAAATTAAGAAGTAAACATGTATTTCCGGATAATTGATCATGAATTACATTTGTGCAGTATTTTGTATGGTTGCGGTCTTCAACATTGGTAGAATGAATATAAGCCTAAAAAGATTGCATGTACTCGTTCCATACAGTTTAATCTGATTTGACCACTTTCTTGTCTAGATGTGTAGATTATACTTGTTATATGACAAAGTATATAATTCACAACTTTAAAGGGAACGTGTCACCACATTTTTACAAATACAGTGATAGGTTCCCGTAGAGCCCTATTAATCAACTTACATCCCCATGAATCAACCTTATCTTATATTTCCTGGCATCAGATGGGAGGAAGGGGTGTCCTCCTCCTTCCCATGTTCCATACCTCTGCTCAACATGTCATGTGATCAGGGTGACATCCTCATGGGGTACATTTGCAACAGTCTACCCCATGTTTGTATCTGATCACATAAAATCACAGTTTGTGCAACATCCTCCCACTGGGACCTGACCTAATGGCTCAGGGACAGCTGAATTCCCCTGGTACCTGAGTGACTGTCTTTAGTGCAGCCTAGCGTTGGACTGATCACGATCGCTTTGTCCAGGTGAAACAGGTCTTGTCCATGCCGGGCAGGTCCAGAAAGCGGATTGCAACAAAAAGGAGAGGCTGCAGTAAAGTGGAAAGTTCTCCCTGGGGAACTCCCGGTGTATGCGTGTGTTAGGGATTCCCGGATGAAAGGTAGAGGGGAGGCTCTTGATGTTAGGGGCAGCCAGGGATCCTAAGGAGAGACGATGTAGATCATCAACTTATAGTTCCCCTATTCCAGAACTTCAATTCAGCAATGATAACAGGCTGAGGTAGAGATGGTATCTGCCAATGTGCGAGGAAGCTGGTTGGGTGCAGTCTGGTAGGAGAAGCTCACAGATCAGATTCAGGGACTTGGGGATGGAGAAGGTAGAAGCTGTTTTGGCATCAATACTAGAGCGGCTCTGGAAGGTAGAGTCCTGCAGCAGGCCTGATGGGGTTGGATTGCTAGCTTCTATAAACTCCCTAAATGCACATTAATGTATTTATGGTATCTGTTAATAGAGAAATTTTGTAGTGTACTTCTGTATTACTCCATAGAGAACTTTACATAACACTGAACTTACCATCTCCTAATGTCCTCCTTAGAAATGGACCTCAGTCTGATGAAGACGACTCATCCAGCATCAACAGTGACCCTGAAGCCAAGGTAAGTGGTGGCACAGAATGTACATCCTCATTCATGTGATCTGGAAATGATGTAATGAGATGATATATTAGAAATAATTTTTATGTCTGGATTCGTTATGATTTTCTGCATCAGTTATTGTCAGGATCAGGTGTGGAGGTTACATAGAGATAATGTGTAATGGGAAGACTTGTACCTGCTCTGTGTAATCTCTACTTCTGACTGACTACTACTTCTGACTCTCTAACTGATGCAAAAACTGATGTGGTGTGAACTGGCCCCAAGCATAACAGACATTCTTCTACAAAAGCTCACTGGGTTAGAAGTCCTAAATGGGCACATCCCTGTTTACATGTAGTTATGGGGTGAAAACTGATTTGGAGCATGTGTCCCCCCGATCACCTCCAGACTTTCATGACTACATTGTAGCAAAATAGAAACAAACCTTATGTAGTCCAGAAATCTCTGTCTGTACTCTAACTTATAGTTTCAGTAGGTTTGGCCTTTGGACGTCTTACAATTATAGATGTTTGAAGCTGTGACTGGATTTGTAATTCTGACAAATCATATTTGTTACATGCCTTAAGATGCCCTGATGTAAGGTCTTAAAGGAATTTTCCCACAAAGCAAGTTAGGCTCTATCCACAGGGCACCGTATTCCCCAATCTCCATCAGCTCCATAGAGATAAAGGGGGAAGCCCGGCCATGCCTGACTGGCTGTTCTGGCCATCTTGGTGATAATATAAGGGTTCTGACGGGTAGTTCGGACCCCCGTTCTAGTGATCTGTGGGGATCCCATCACTAAGACCACGATCAGCAAGTTAGACACTATCTTGTGGGAAAACTCTTCGTGGGAAACCCCCTTGAAGTCTTAGTGTGGACAAGGAAGAAGTTCATCTGTTCATGTGGCTGGTTGACTGGAATACATATTCTTGTGGTATTAAATGATCACTATACTATACTACCTGAACAAGACATGGAAATCAGGACCTGTGCTAGCCATATTCCCTACATCTAGCACACATCCCTATTTACTGCTATGGGCTCATACACACAGCTATGGATTCCACAGCACTATGCATGAGTCGACCGTTAAAGATAGAGCGGGTCCTATTCCTGCTCATGTTTGCGTCCCGGGCAGTCATTTTCATTTGGCATTGGCAGATGATCTCCGCTGACTGTTGTATATGTCCTATATAACTGCACACCTTATGTGGAAGTAGCCGTAACCTGATACATAACCACATAGACCACTGGATCTCCATCTATATGATCACACGTACAGTTATAATGTATCTCTACTTGTAGAATATTAAGCAGAACATTCTTTGTGATGTCTTTGTCCCATACCGGACGTCCTCCTTTAACTCGCACCGCACTGTAAATATCCAATTAACAGATAAATACGCATAATGTACATGGGAATATATACTCATCACTTCTGATGACTCCCTCCCTCCAAAGGAACTTGTAGGCAGCAGTCTACTTTGTCTGTGTGTGACTGCTGAGTTAGGGTAGGGCTTAGCTTACATGGGTGTGTGAGTACGGCTCCCATGCAGATGGCTGTAGAAGAGGACTGCCGGAGCGGGGCCAGGAAATACACCAATTATAGAAATACATGGGCATGTGCCGTGCCGTTGATGGAATAGTTAACCTTATAGAAAGATGACTAGAAACTGTACATTGGTCACTGCCAGCATTTACCATTTCTCACTGAAGGGTTAGTCACTCATTGACAAGTTCCGAATTTTCTTCTGTTTTTGAATGCATTCTGATATTTCTATAAATGTCTCCTGCATGATAATGATGGGAATGATCAGAAGCCTCATACACCAGTTGAGATAAGAAAATTTTTATGGATGATGAGTAGTGTTACTGCGTCTGACTTATATACTGCACAGTACATGGTGTGTTCCTGTCCCCTTGTGGCGACAAGATATGACTGCATGTACTCAGCAGTAACCTCATTATATCACCATCTGTACTGCAGTCTATAATTAAGAAGAAAAATTCCACAGTGTAACCAGATAGAAAGCCGGGAAAAGATTATCAACCATCCACCACTGAAACTGCACCAGCGATGTGTGTGCATTAGCTGGATCCAAATACCCCCTAACACCTTTCCCTAGGAATCTGCAGACTTTAATAATAATAATAATGCATGTAAACCAGGAGAGCAGACTTCCCTTCACTGCCGAATTTCTCAAGCCAGATTTTTAAATCTCGGTCATGTTTTAGATTACATATAGATATCTAATGTTATATGATGTCTATTTATGAGAATAGAAAAAGCTGTGTGAAGGTGACAATACTATAAGTCAATGTCAAACCCTTTTACAGGCCATGTGAAATGACAAGATTAAAAACAAATAAAATTTTAGGGTTTTAATATTAAATGATACTTTCATTGTCACTTCCTTAAAGGGGTTGTCCTGTTACAACACAGGGTGGAGGATCATTTTTTAATTAAAATTTTTTGGTAAGTGAGCTTAGTACTCACTGGGGGTCATTTACTAAGGGGCCGATTTGCGTTTTTGCGACGGGTTAACCAAATTTTCCCGGTTTTGCACCGATTTTCCCTGTATTGCCCCTGGATTTTGGCGCACGCGAGCGGATTGTGGCGCATCGGCGCCGGCATGCACGCGATGGAAATCAGGGGGCGTGGCCGTACGAAAACCTGACGGATTTGGAGAAACCGCTGCATTAAAAAAAAAAAAGTGTCGCTGGACACGCACTTACCTTCACCCGGCAATTGATCGTGCGCTCCGGCGGACCTCGGCGGACTTCAGCGCAGCAGCGACACCTGGTGGACGTCGGAGGAACTGCCTTAGTGAATCGCCGGAAGACCCGAATCCACCGCATAGAACGCGCCGCTGGATAGCAAATGGACCGGGTAAGTAAATCTGCCCCACTGTCTCACCTGCCGCTGCATTCATTTGGGGTATAATAGACCCTGTTTTCATGATCTGAGACCCCCACCAATCTTCAAGTTGTCCCCTATCCACTGAGACCCTCACCCAATGGATAACTTGACAGGACAACCCCTCAATCTGTCAGCAATTTTGAACTTCTGAAGGTGTTAGGTAGCAGCCCTAGGGCATTTTTTTTTATTATACCTTGGTGTATTGTTGTTAACTTTCTGCATTGAGCTGCTGCACATCCCCTCCTGTGTAATCTGTAGCTTCTGTGTTATTACTACATCAGTTATATGGAGCAGATTGGATGGGCTGTGGAGCAGTTCATTGAAGAAAGCAGTGAGAGGACACAATTGCTGTGCACTTAGTGAAGATTAGGGAGTTTTATTCCATTTTCACACTTTTACTGTCAATAACAACACACATATAGCTATGATTAGCCAGCTCTTCACACTTGCTACCCTAACCCTTCCCTAACTCCAGGGGCGTAACTTTAGGGGGTGCTTAGGTTGCAATCGCACCTGGGCCCAAGAGGTTTAGGGGGCCCTTATGGTGTCACTTTCCCATATGAGAAGGCTATTACTATAAACCATACATTATAGTCGGGGGGCCTGGCACAGACTTTGCACTGGGGCCCATCAGGTTCTAGTTACGCCACTGCCTAACTCTATACTAACCCTTTCCTAACCCTAATCTAAGCCTACGCTAACTCTAACACTACCTTAACCCTATGCTTACCCTAAACCTACCCTAACCCTATACTAACCCCTCCCTAACCCTATACTAAACATAATCTAAACCTACCCTAATTCTAACCCTATACTAACATTAACCTAAACCTGCTTTAACCCTACTCTAATCATGCCCTAACCCTAATCTAAACCTACCCTAATCCTATACTAACCCTTCCCTAATCCTAATCTAAACCTACTCTAACATTACCCTAACCCTATACTAACCTAAACCTACCCTAACTTCCACACTACCCTAACCCCATACTAACCCTAACATAAACCTACCCTGCCCAAACCTTACCATAATTCTAACTGTACCCTAACCCTAACCTTGTCTGCAACTATAAATGGTCAAAACTAATTACCAAATTCAGGGGGACCGTCCAACTATCCAATGGTTATAGGAGTGTTCTGATTCTCTGCTAATGGCTAATGTCAGGGAAAAGAAGGATCGGAATGTTGAATTTCAAAAATTTTAAGATTCTTCCAGAGGATTCTGACTTATGGATGTAAAGGATTCAAGGAAATACTCTGGAGATGTAAGGTGCCTGATACTGAAGACCCCTGGAAGCAATAGAATAATATAGTATGTTGCTAAAAATAAAGGGAAATGCAGTAAATATTCTATACTGTATTGTATTATACGTTCTAGCTGTATAGTGGCCTAGGTGCAGCGCATGTATGTTTTATATATTCTGCATTATTGCTGTGATCTCCTTAGTCTCGGGGACCTGATGTCCTGACACTAGTGAGGCCTGTGGCAGTGACAGGGACCGCAGAGCTTAAATATTGGTTGTTTGCAGCCAGGGCTTGGCAGCGCACCACACGCAGTATTAAAATCCACTCACAGCCACGAAGGGAACTGCAGATAAATAATGCAGCAGCCGCCATGTTTCAGGTTTAAATAAACCAATTTGTTACTGTGTAGGGAAACAAGGGCAGAATCTGGGATGATGTCTGTAATTATGCGGCTTTTTATGTGGATGGCGAACACTGTAATTGCATATGTGGCACTGAAACTCCAGATGGATAAATACAGGTAAAGGGGGGCAATGAAATGTGAAGGAAACAAGGCTATATTATACATAGCTGGAGGGATGCAGACTGCTGTAGGTCCAGCGCCCGGCAGCTTTATGTTTTGTTTAGGTTTGTAGGTATCTGTCTTGATCCTTGATGCCCACTCCTGCAGTAAGTTTTGCTGCCTTTAAGTAAACTTCTCGACAGCTCGTGCCTTAAAAGGGAAGGCGGTGGGTATGACACAGCAATAGGTTTTGGCTGACCCCACCGACCTTGTCATCATTGACAACCTTGTAAGAAAATTCCAGTGGCCGTGTATATATTTGCCATTGTATTAGTTTACGTTGTTCATGAGATATTTCTGCTGTACGTGTCTATGTGCAGAGAAGTGGTACAGTGGTTTCTGCACCCTAGACTGGCACATTGCAATAATGTACTGTACATGTTTTTTTCATAGTTAAAAATTGGAGTGCATAAATGAGCTGCCCAATTTTTTTTGTTGTTCAAAAAAAGCTAATTCTTATAGAAAGGTTTTGCTGTTCCAGCAGCTGCATTCTGGTCTGTGCTGTTTGTTGCCCTCACCAGAAGTGATGATGTCATTAGCGTGCAATCACCAGCAGAACTGTCATAATAAGAATAGAAATAATATGCAGACAGCATGGTACAGAGCAGGAGGAGCTGAATAGATTGTACATAGTGTATTATCTGCAGACAGCATGTTATAGAGCAGGAGTAGATGACCAGATTGTATATAGTTTCCTATCTGCAGGCAGCATGTTATAGAGCAGGAAGAGCAGAGCAGATTGTACATGGTGTCCTATTTGCAGTGAGCATGTTATAAAGCAGAATATATATGATATAGTTTTGCTCAACGAGTTCTAGTATTCATTTCTGCTCATTTGAGCCTTGAAAGTTTAGTGTTTCATCTTATTAAATGATTAGCAGCTATTTCCCCTTATGTACACTCCTGCAGGAGAGGCTGTCACTATGTAGCACTGCCCACTTGACATCTGAGCCTCACTTCTTCTTATACCCTTTGAATGTCACTTATTGTTTTTGAGGGGTTAGAAGATGATCACATACATACCTAAAACCTTTCCCCTGCCCTGATTACATGACTGAAATGTACTGGAACTCCTTACCCCAACCCCATGCACCAATCATCCAGAATTAACTGATATATACAGAATTATCAATAGGAAGAGCTGCTGCTGCTGCTGTAGGGAGTGTGCGGGATAGAAATGCACAAACAAATACAGCTGCAGAGTCTAGTAAGTTTTTCACCACAAGTGTTGAAGTTACACTGCTCCGCACTGTTGTATCCAAAAGGATAGTTATGATAAGGAAGCTCAAAATTAAATCTACCATTTGATTTCATGCATTATGAACCAAACATACCTTGAGAATGCTGTAGCTACACGGATGCAGAAGCATATCTTGTTTAATCCCTGAGCTGAGTGGTTTTGCTGAAAAAATAAACAATTATACCATTCAAGACCTTGGGAAAGCTGGGTTGGATTCAGCCTGCATAAACACATTACATGGAGTTTCCTGAACTGTCCAGACAGGACTAATCAATCTGAGCTGGATGACTTATACACAGCAGCTGGAGGATGGTGCAGCGATTGATTACTTCTGCCTGTCAGGCACAACAGTGATTACAGTATCCTCTGGTGCAGTACATAACTAATGTAAGAGGAAAAGCGCTGAGCCCCAGCACAGAAGCGACAGAGCTTCATTATCATAATTTTATAATTGTTTTTTTAGCAAAACCACTCAGCACTGGGATTAAACAAGATGTGATCAGTGTAGCTACAGCATTCTAAAGGTATGTTTTCTTCATAATGCATCAAATCAAATGGTAGATTTCCTTTAAATACCTGGGTAAAAAAAAACATTATAGAAAAAAGCGTATAAAAGCCACAGCAACTTATGCTGTTCATGAGAATCAGTCTTTTTACTATCTGTTACATTTGCAATTTCTGATTACAATTTTGGACACCGAGATCACATATAAAACCTCCACTAGAGGGCAGTGTTGCACTGGATATTCTTCCTATGTATTCCAGGGGTCACATTCTAGTTCATTTTATTCCTCCAGTCTGTGTGTAATGGCCACAGTAATTACTAGTTATCCGTATACTGCTATATACACCGTGTATGCATGGGGATCAGTAAGTGCCACAATTATGAACATTTTTATGGCAGCTTTATGATAAAGATATGCAGATTGAATTTTTCATTTTACTACCTAAAGAGCACTACACGACTCAACCCCTGGTTTCTTTCTTTCTTGTGGCAAGAGAACTAATAGCAACCTAATAATGCCACAGATCGATCATCCTGCAACAGCTACTGAAAATTGTGGCACAGTTCAGGATTATGTAGACTAATTATTGGGAAGATTTATCAAGTTGGACTAGACAGTCTTATACTCCACTAGGTTTATCAATGCTGGATAAAAAATCTGGTAATATATTTATCATTGTCTTACAGCTCCCGTTAGTTGGCTTAGTCTAAGGTATTGGCTTATTTTTGGTGCCTTTCTGGCTCCGCATAAGTCATGTCCCCTATACCAAGACTGTTACTAGCAATGTACTGTCTATAGTTTTACAAAGTCCCTTTCAAAGAAATTTACCATCAAAAGCCATCATGATAAACCAGGGACATTACTCATAGATCCAGGCATACTGACTGTGGTAATCTTCTTATAATTGTTATCCATGGCCTCCTTCCTTCTAAAATCAACTGTTTAAATTATGTTAATGTGTTGATCTCATATTTGTTATCCTCCTTCCTTCTAAAATTCAGCTAATGAGCCAGAAGTTCTGCGGGGGGTGTTACCAGAGCCCTTCTGGGCTCTGTCTTTACCGGCTGCTATATTGTGCAGGAGCACTTTCCCCTCCTCCCCCACCGGGTACTTTCCACTTCCGTCAGCCTGCTGTAATCACACATTATGAAGGAAAAGTTATGAGGTGGAGGGGAATGTCCTGGTAGCTTCAGTGCTTTTCTGGTTCTTTGGCATACGGTATATACTTGAGTATAAGCCAAAAAATGTGCTGAAAAACCCTAACTCGGCTTATACTCGAGTCTATAAAAATAAACAAACTGTGTACTCACCTTCCAACGCCACCACTCCGGCAGGTCCTCTTCTTTTCCACTATGTCCAGCATTGGCTCCGTGGCGGCGCACGGTCTGTCACAGGCACCAGTGACGTCAGCCACTCAGACATTTTAATGTGTGTGCCGGCATTGGCTCACACTATGATGTCATGGTGCGTGCAACAGACAGCGCAAAGGGCTAGCTGTATACTGGGAGTATGAGCTGGCTGTGTATATACTGGGAGCATGGGGCTTCTGGCTATATATTAGGAGCATGAGCTGGCAGGTTATATACTAGGCTTATACTCGAGTCAATAGGTTTTCCCAGTTTTTTTGTGTTAAAATTAGGGGTCTCGGCTTATACTCGGGTCGGCTTATACTCTAGTATATGCAGTAATTTAAACAGTTGATTTTAGAAGGGAAGACGCCATTGATAACAAGATTACCACATGAGTAAGTGTCTCTGGTTTATCATGATGGATTTTGATGGTAGATTTCCTTTAAGTAGGCAACAATAATGTTCTAAGAAAAAACATAGGTCAGATTCTTTCCTGATTAGTAATTTAGTTGCTTTTCTACCTAAAAACATATGGGAATAGTCTCAGTTCTTTCCATAAAGAACATTCCACATACGTTTCAGCTTTAGCATAACGTGTTACTTTCTAGAATATTTGGCAGTAACCATACAATGCTAATTTATAATTGCAATGTTTCCTACTGTCCAGAGGACACCCGGCAGGAGGGGCTGATGTTCCAGCTCCTTTGTCTTTGCACAGCATTGGTTATCAGCGTTGTGGCAGCTGTTGGAGACGGGTCTGTTTTCCTGCTGTCTGTAGGGAAAACCAAGTCAATGTTTCACAGGGCAATTTAATTTTTCATACATTCCTTTCCTGGATAAATAATACAGTAACTTTTTTAATTCAAGCATGCAGATTACATTACTGAAACATTAATTAGAAAGAAGTAACTTTCCACAGATCCCAGGACTGGTGAATAAGAATGCAAACTGTAACACATTTGGAAATTAATAATTTGATTGCAAGCTCTTGTGCCTAAATATGTCTACAGAGCTGCAGAAAATGCCAGAGAGCTCCGAATCCAGATACAAATCTGAAAAATATATCTAAAACTCCCTTTCCTGCTGCTACTAACAACACACACATAGGTATGGTTAAACAGATCTCAAGACTGCTGACAGATTCCCTTTAATACACAATTCAGAATAGGCATTCTTGAATTTCTAACTTTCCAATGCATTTCTCAACTTTTATATCGTCATAGCATTAATAAATTGATGCAGCGAATTGCCAGAACAATGTTTATATGTCAGCATCTTATTCTGGCATGGTTATGGCGCTGATGCACAATAGAGGGGACAAAGCATAGCTGGGGCATCTCTTGATCTGGAGGCTCAGTACATCCTTCCATCACTTGAATGGCCATTTATTATAATGGCCAGTATGTCATTCTGTAGAGGAATAACAGATTAGTTTGCAGATTAGCGTAAAAATGTGCTGGGAAAACCCAGCTCGGCTTATGCACAAGTGTATAAAACAAAAAACTTGTACAGTTACTCTCTGGTGCTCACCCCCAGCATCCTCTTCTCCTCATGGCTCGTCCTCTCCCTGCATCTTGCCTTCTTGGCAGTGCCGAGAGAGGCACGTCCATGCTCTCTGCCCCGTGTACACACGTGGTTTATCGCCGGAAAGCTAGAGGGGAGGGAAGAAGAGGAGCTGCAAGCAGAGGAGGACGCCAGGGGTGACCACCGGAGGTAAGTCCTGAGTTTATTATTTTTAAGGGAGGCTCTGCTGCTGGACATTAAGGGGGGTCCTCCTGCTGGACATTAAGGGGGGCCCTGCTGCTGGACATTGAGGGGGGCTTTGCTGCAGGATATTCAGGGGGGTTCTGCTGCTTGACATTTCATTAAAGAGTAGTTGCTGCATTTCCCACCCTTGGCTTATACTTGAGTAAATAAGTTTTCCAAGTTTTTTTGTGGTAAAATTAGGTGCCTCAGCTTATACTCGGGCGGCTTATACTCGAGTATATGTATGGTACACCTGAATGCTGAGAGCCCCCAGCAACTAGTTGCAAGGAAACCCTTCCAACAAATATTCTAAAAGAAAACCCCTTTAAGATCAGGGGCCAGTAAATAAAACTTTAATAAATTATTGGTGCTGTAAACATAGACTCCTCCAGGGAGGTAATATTGCAGCTTTCGAAGAAGAGTGTATGTGCTGTTTCATCTGTTATGTCTCTGTAAGAAGTTTTCCCAAGAGAGAGGAGTGTGTATGCATTTTTATTTCCAGGTTGAAGTTCCAGGTTGCAGTAGCATGCTTTCACATACCGGCAGTGGCTTAACTAGAAGGTGATGGGCCCCAATGCAAAGTCTGTGCCAGGCCCCTAACTATTACTATAAACCATACATTATAGTCTTTTCATATGGGAAAGGGACACCATAAGGGCCCCCTAAACCTCTTGGGCCCGGGTGCGACCGCAACCTCTGCACCCCCTCAAGTTATGCCCCTGCATACCGGCATCACATGATTCCTGTTCACTGTGCATGTCAGAGCAAGGGAAAAAAAACCTGTGCAAGGGTGGCAGTTGCTTGAACAGTTACAGTAGTGTAGTCAGAAGGGAGGGGGGCGATGAGGGAGCTGTGAGAGCTGTTACAGAATGACACCCTGGCACTTGAACAATGGATAGAAATCTCACATGACTTGGGGTCTTTGCTGGCAAGGAGTAGGGTACATTTTCAAACTTGCTTTTAATGTGACAGAAACAAGTGTTTTTTTTTATTACAAAAGAAGCTTGAGGATCAGTGCATAAATTGCTACAGGAAACTGTCATTAGTGGAAAAACTTGGAATCGTGCTTCAAAGCCGCAAATACCGTGTACCAGCTCAGGGTGAGCTGGTGCCGGCGCTTAACTTCCTTATGTTCTTAAATGGATGTAAAGCGTTTAAACGCTTTATTAATCTTTATATAGGAAGTAGCTTCCCTGCACCGTGGTACGCGGTCGGCGCACCATTCGCGCGTCTCTGTCTGAATAGGAAATGGTCGCGCGCATGGTACTGCGGTGAAGCTACTTCCTATGTAAACATTAATAAAACATTTAAACGCTTTACATCCGTTTAAGAACATAAGGAAGATAAGCGCCGGCACCAGCTCACCCTGAGCTGTGCACGGTATTTGCGCCTTAGAAGCACGATTCCAAGTGGTAGGTTTCCTTTAATCAATAAATTCATAACTGGGGATTTCTTTGTCACAAACTCTACAGTCATGGCTATAAGTTTTGAGAATGACACAAATATTATATTTTCACATGATCTGTTGCCCTCTGGTTTGTCAGATGTTTTTATCACATACAGAAATACAAGTACAATCATATTATGAGTAACAAAAGCTTTTACTGACAGTTAGAAGCAGTTACTGCAGCAAGTCAGTATTTGCAGTGTTGACCCTTCTTCTTCAGGACCTCTGCAATTCTCCCTGGCAACTCTCATCAACCTCTGGACCAAATCCTGACTGATAGCCGCCCATTCTTGCACAATCCATGCTTTCATTTTGTCACAATTTGTTGAATTTTGTTTGTCCACCCGACTCTTGATGATTGACCACAAGTTCTCAATGGGATTAAGAACTGGGGAGTTTCCAGGCCACGGACCCAAAATCTCTGTTTTGTTCCCTGAGCCATTTAGTTATCACCTTTGCTGTAATGCAAGGTGCTCCATCATGCTGGAAAAGGCATTGTTGATCACCAAACTGCTCTTGGACGCTTGGGAGAAGTTGCTCTTGGAGGACATTCTGGTCCCATTCTTTATTCATGGATGTGTTTTAGGCAAGACTGTGAGAGAGCCGATTCCCTTGGCTGAGAAGCCGCCCCACACATGAATGGTTGAAGGATGCTTTACAGTTGGCATGAGACAAGACTGGTGGTATCGCTCACCTTGTCTTCTCCAAACAAGCTGTTTTCCAGATGTTCCAAACAATCGGAAAGGGGATTCATCAGAGAACATGACTTTACCCCAGTCCTCAGCAGTCCACTCCCTGTACTTTTTGCAGAATATCAGTCTGTCCCTGATGTTTTTTTCTGGTGAAAAGTGGCTTCTTTGCTGCCCTCCTTGACACCAGGCCTTGCTCCAAGAGTCTCCGCAGTCTCACAGTGCGTGCAGATGCACTCACACCTGCCTACTGCCATTCCTGAGCAAGCTCTGCACTGCTGGTAGCCTGATCCCGAAGCTGAAACACTTTAAGAGACGGTCTTGGTGCTCGCTGGTCCTTCTTGGGCACCCTGGCAATGGAACCTCTCTCCTTGAATTCCTTGATGATGCGATAGATTGTTGACTGAGGTGCAATCTTTCTAGCTGCAATACGTTTCCCTATTAGGCCAGTTTTGTGCAGTGCAATGATGACTGCATGTGTTTCTTTAGAGATAACCATGGTTAACAGAAGAGAACCAATGATGCCAAGCACCAGCCTCCTTTTAAAGTGTCCAGTGGTGTGATTCTTACTTAATCATGACAGATTGATCTCCAGCCCTGTCCTCATCAGCACCCACACCTGTGTTACTGGAGCAATCACTGAAACGATGTTAGCTGCTCCTTTTAAGGCAGGCCTGCAATGAAGTTGAAATGTGTTTTGGGGGAAAAGGTTAATTTTCTAGGCAAATATTGATTTTGCAATTAATTGTTGTCAAGCTGATCACCGTAGACTTTGTAAAAATGAACATTTGTGTCATTCTCAAAACTTATGGCCATGACTGTTATAATATCCAGTCAATGTCTGTCAACCCATTTGTCAATTTATTTATACATGTCCAGGAGAAACAGAATTGCAGAACTATAGACAGTGTTCTTCCAAACCTGACATGTTAAGAGAGCTGACATGTACCCACATTTAAGAACCGTTATATATTTTTGATAATTTGTCAGTAATGATAAGCTTTATCCACTGTATGTATAATAGGTGTTGTTTCTCGCCCCCAGTGCTTTGCTGTGCGTTCTTTGGGCTGGGTAGAAATGGCAGAGGAGGACCTGGCTCCCGGGAAAAGCAGTGTTGCTGTGAACAATTGTATCAGACAGCTGTCGTACAGCAAGAATGACATCAGAGATACAGTTGGCATCTGGGGAGAGGTAAGCTCAATACCACTACATTCAGTTTCAGACTGGATTACTTGTGGCCCAGCAGAGGAATCTCTTTTTGGGCCTACCATTCATGTAACTAGAAATAATAATAAACTACTCCTAATTGAATTGTAAAACATGTATCTAACTTCACTGTAGTAGCCCATATAGTAGCAGGGCCAATATAGTAGCATGGCTCCCACACTAGCCAAAATAATAGAAGAGCCCCTACAGAACCCAATATAGTCACAGGAGCCCCTCGGTATCCCATATATTCACAGAGCCCCGCTATAGCCAATATGTTAACAGAGCCTCCACAGTAGCCAATATAGTGATGGTGCCCTCACAGTAGGCAATATAGTAGTGGTGTCCCTACAGTAGCCAATATTGTACCAAGGCCCACATGGTAGCCAATATTGTCACAGGAGCCCCTCAATATCCTATATATTAACAAGGCCCCACAGCAGCCAATATGGTAGCAGGACCCTTTACAGTAGCCAATATAGTATTGGTGTCCCCACAGTAGCAAATATAGAAACAGGGCCTACATGGTAGCCAATAAAGTAATTATGCCTCTACAATAGCCACAGTGTAACAGGATCCCCACAGTAGCCGATACTAACTAACAAAGGCACCACTATAGCCAAAATAGTCATATAGGCCCCCATTGTAGACAAGTTAGTCACAGGAGCTCTTCGGTATCCCATATATTAACAGGGTCCCCTCAGTAGCCAATATGGTAACAGGGCCCTTACAGTAGCCAATATAACAATGGTCGCCCCGCAGTAGCCAATATAGTAACATGGGCCCCCAGAGCAGTCAAACTAGTCACAGTGCCCACATAAAAACTAAAACAGGCAGTCTCCGATTTGAGAACATGCGACTTACACAAGAATCTTACTTACATACTGTGAGCTCCTACCTGAGTAAACTATGTTACGGCCCGGGCGGAAGTCATAGCGAAACACAGTCAACTCAAGGCAGAGGCCTCACCCTTTTTCTGAGTATTCTTACTATATTGCATCTGCACACCCCAGAATGCAAGTCTCTCTGGGCAGGGGCTTAGTCAGGCCTTTGCGATGAATTGACTGTGACCCGAAGTTTGCATGACAGCGGGGTCGGAGCCCACTGGAGGATTCTGCCATCTTCTGGTGGACCAGTCCTGACTACATAACACAAAAGTGGTTTTTCAGTGAGTGCAGAGTTCTTGAGCAATTACAAGCTGTTTTTAGGTCAAAAGGACCGTCCATTTTCATGTAACCGTCCAACTACATAATGTGAAATGTGTCAGATTATCTTTTTTCAATTTATGTTTTCAGTTTATCTTTCTTATGGAGAGGTTTGTACATGACCTTTAATAGGGGGTTTATGACTTGTCTACCGCACGCCCACAATATCCAAGGCAAGTAGAGTTCCGGCAGATGTAAAAGCTAGAATAAGATCTACTCATCTGTTCTCCTAAACGTTATATAAGCTAGACACATTGTAATGAAATATTAATTAGAGGCTACAGGCTGGCATCTCCATGTAGCTCACCACTGAGACTTCAAAGAGATGCAAGTAATGTGCACTTGTAACCACACATCTAGGTCACTTAATAAATCATACCACTGAATAGCCAAACATCATTTACCAATTACGCTACCATTAAAGAAAAAAGTCAATTTAATCCATTTATTAAAATCACTGCTAAAATGGTACATTACACAAATGGAACATACAGGGATTTTATTCTCCTAAATGTTTACAGATGAACTTGGCTGAAAGAGTAATTGACATGATTGCTGACCTGCTGCTTTGCTATGTCTTGTCAACATTGCCATTGAGATTTTAGGATGCCCTTCCTAAACAATACTTTCCTAGTAACCAGTCTGCATCAAAATATTTAAGTCTTGAAAAGATTTCCAGACAAATATAAATTGCTCAGGCACATTCCTGATTCCCTGTCAGCCTCTGTATACTATACTAATAATTCCTTTATTTATTTAGCGCACACAGATTACGCAGTTCTTCACATATCGGCCCCTGTCCCCAATGGGGCTCACAATCTAATCAACCTACCAATATGTTTTGGAGTGTGGGAGGAAACCGGAGGACATCCACGCAAACACGGAGAGAACATACAAACTATTTGCAGATGTTATGCTCAGAAGGGACACAGCAAGACATTATCAGTGTAGATATTACCTGTTTGTAAAGGGTAAAGGGGTATTTACCATTGGAATTCCCACTGATGGGACCCCCATCGGACAGCAAGTTATTCCCTATCTGATGGAGAAAATGGTACCATAATGTAAATGGAATACCCTTTTAAGTGTTCCATTACATTGCCTGATTTGGTCCTGGTCGTGGCATGTCAGTAAAACTTGGAAGTAGTAAAATTAAACCCCTGTGTTTTCATCACATGACTTTACTACCAGTTGTGTAAACTACTAACCACAATTGACTGATTACTCTCCATCTTTGTTTTCCAGGGTAAAGATATGTATCTCATTTTAGAGAATGACATGCTAAACCTGGTAGATCCTATGGACCGCACCCTCCTACATTCACAGCCCATTGTAAGCATTCGAGTGTGGGGAGTAGGCCGAGACAATGGACGGTGAGTGCAACTATTTTCCCTGCTGCTGTCTAGTCTTCCTTGTTGTATTTAAATGATGTTGTTATCATGTTTTTTTTTGGGGGGGGGGTGCTTATGCATTGGATGCTATGTACGTATGGTTAAATAATTCCAAAACTACTGGCGTAAATTTTCTTCCTTAATTGTAAATAGGTAGTAACTTTTGATGTTTGTGAAAAGTACGATAACATACGAGGTGCAGTAGCTGATGCAAACTGTGACTTTATCTATCTTGTTTATATAGTCCCTACATTCATGTGTTTTATTTTAATATTGGAGTCTTAACAGGAATGTCTGTTGTTTACTAGGTTATAATTTCTAGTTAAGATTTATTAAATTCAGGAGAACTATTTGAATTTAAGAATTTCAGTGATGTATAAAACTTACTATCATCTGCTGCTGCCTCTTTTTGCCCTTCTCTCTGTTTCTTGAATCATGAGTGCTACTTACCTAAATCTGCCAGAATAGGGACTTCATTTGTTTAAAAACTGTCAGTATTTATGTTGTGTTTTAGACATTTTTTCCCATCATTGATGGGTGTGACATTGAAAGGAGCACGGCTAATGTTACTTTGTGCCAAAATGTTGGTAGAGGCTAAGCCAATCCATAGGTGATGTACACATAAGATGGATTTGAAATTTTGGGGCACCAAGCAAAATTCTAAACTCTGCCTCTGGGTATAATGGCATGGAATAAGGGTCTCCATCCCATCCAGTGAATTTGCATCCCACCACTGTGCGGGGCCTCCTGGTTTCCGTTATAGGGAAATCTGCTCCTGATGGTAAGTGTCTAAAGATATACAACATGAGACATTGTGCTCCATTTTCAAACTGTGTATGTAAGCGAGATTTAGTAAATCTGTCCTCCTGTATATCAGTGACCTCACCCTATCCAGGTAGTTAGAGACACTTAGTAAATCTTCCCCATGTATGGTGGAGACTTCCTCCCATCCAGGTAGTTTCAGTCATAGGGGAAAATACATCATACGATTTTCCCATCCCCCCCCCTGGATACATCAAGAGAGCAGGTCTCTTGATGCATCCAGCGGACAAAACTATGCTACACTAGTTGTGTGTTAAAACCTGCAAATGAAAGTTCGAAGGTTTTTCAAAATTACCCAGGTACGGGATGGGAATGCCCTGTGTTTGCCCTCTCTGCACTACACGGCGTGCAGGTGGCATAGAGGCGGTGATAAATCTCCCCCGTCCATCTTGTGAACTAGAAAGATTTCCAGCAAGAAGTTGATATTTTCTAGTCCACTAAGAGATGTGATAGTTTGTAACCTTTTACCCCATGTGTGATGTTCCTAGTAGGGATATGCTCATGCCAGTACCTGGGAATAGTCACCTGCCAGCTATATTTATCACTCCTGTCCAGGTCCCCATAGGCGTTTGCTTTTATCTCTCCTTCCACTGTCATTGTGAATAAAGCTCTGGCGCTAGTTCTAGTGATGGAGTCTGTAACATGTCTTACATCCTCTCTGTCAGAAGTAATGCAAAGCTTTGACTTGCCTTGTGCTCCTTCATTATACATCCGAGTGTTCCCTTACATCTTACATAAGAGCACCTGTTCTGATCATTTAAGAGTCCTTCAGTATAGCTGACAGCAAGAACCTTTGATAAAAAAAAAAATCACTCATGGTTTTATTAAAAATTTTTAGGAGTAAAGTGTTTTTCATTAGACGAATGTACTTTATCCTGACGTCCACACAAAGCAGACTGCTAAGTCACACACACCACCGTACAAGGGGAATGAGGGAGCTACAGTCTAGTTCTTAAATTATTCAAGTACAGGCGTTCCCCAACTTAAGGACACCTGACTTACAGACGACCCCTAGTTACAGACAGGCCTCTCTGCCCCCTGTGATCTCTGGTGACCTCTCTGGATGTTACTTTAGTCCCAGACTGCAATGATCAGCTGTAAGGTGTCTGTAATGAAGCTTTATTGGTAATCCTTGGTCCCATTACAGCAAAACATTCTGAAAATCCAATTGTCATTGGGACAAAACAGTTTTTTGTCTAGAGCCACAATTTAAAAATTTAGCAGAACCAACTGAAAGAACCTATTTTGTATGTAACCCGGGACTGCCTGTATACAAAGATGCTAACACTTAGAGGGATGAAGGACTGGTCTAAATGATGTAGAAACATGTATTTTATCTCCAACCTGTATTTTATCTCCTCATGCACACAACTTTGTGATTTGGCAGTGAACTGGTCGCACAAACAGTTACTAACTCACAGCCCCATTATTTTACAGTCACCGCGCGGTGCATGCACCACAAATCAATGTGCTAACTGCCCATGCCACAAAAGATAGGGCAGATCTTATTCCTGCCCATCTTTGCTGCCAGGACAGTACTTTCTTATGAACATCCATGGTGTGATCCGGTGTCAGACGGATATAAATGGCACACGGCTACAATCATAATGCTGGAAACATGCTGAGATCAAACAACCGCAATCCCTGCTTGTTCATTTACTGAGGGGCTGATTTATAAAAATGTCATAAATGTCTTTTATGGGAAAACCGCTGTCAATTGAGTAATTGTGCGCAAAATGTGGACATTTATATTTCTTTTATGCTTAAATAATATAAATATGTGGGAATTTTTTTTAAAAAGTACAAAATAACAAAATAAAATAATCATAAGTATGTATTATATTTATCATATTAAAAATATACACTCACCGGCCACTTTATTAGGCACACCATGCTAGTAACGGGTTGGACCCCCTTTTGCCTTCATAACTGCCTCAATTCTTTGTGGCATAGATACAACAAGGTGCTGGAAGCATTCCTCAGAGATTTTGGTCCATATTGACATGATGGCATCACACAGTTGCCGCAGATTTGTCGGCTGCACATCCATGATGCGAATCTCCCGTTCCACCACATCCCAAAGATGCTCTATTGGATTGAGATCTGGTGACTGTGGAGGCCATTTGAGTCCAGTGACCTCATTGTCATGTTCAAGAAACCAGTCTGAGATGATTCCAGCTTTATGACATGGCGCATTATCCTGCTGAAAGTAGCCATCAGATGTTGGGTACATTGTGGTCATAAAGGGATGGACATGGTCAGCAACAATACTCAGGTAGGCTGTGGCGTTGCAACGATGCTCAATTGGTACCAAGGGGCCCAAAGAGTGCCAAGAAAATATTCCCCACACCATGACACCACCACCACCAGCCTGAACCGTTGATACAAGGCAGGATGGATCCATGCTTTCATGTTGTTGACGCCAAATTCTGACCCTACCATTCGAATGTCGCAGCAGATATTGAGAATCATCAGACCAGGCAACGTTTTTCCAATCTTCTACTGTCCAATTTCGATGAGCTTGTGCAAATTGTAGCCTCAGTTTCCTGTTCTTAGCTGAAAGGAGTGGCACCCGGTGTGGTTTTCTGCTGCTGTAGCCCATCTGCCTCAAAGTTCGACGTACTGTGCGTTCAGAGATGCTCTTCTGCCTACCTTGGTTGTAACGGGTGGCGATTTGAGTCACTGTTGCCTTTCTATCAGCTCGAACCAATCTGCCCATTCTCCTCTGACCTCTGGCATCAACAAGGCATTTCCGCCCACAGAACTGCCGCTCACTGGATGTTTTTTCTTTTTCGGACCATTCTCTGTAAACCCTAGAGATGGTTGTGCGTGAAAATCCCAGTAGATCAGCAGTTTCTGAAATACTCAGACCAGCCCTTCTGGCACCAACAACCATGCCACATTCAAAGGCCTCAAATCACCTTTCTTCCCCATACTGATGCTTGGTTTGAACTGCAGGAGATTGTCTTGACCATGTCTACATGCCTAAATGCACTGAGTTGCCGCCATGTGATTGGCTGATTAGAAATTAAGTGTTAACGAGCAGTTGAACAGGTGTACCTAATAAAGTGGCCGGTGAGTGTATATCGTCCTCATCCTAACAGCTACTTGGAAATAGACAGTATGCAGTTTCCATACAATGTTCGAGGCCGATGATCTCTAATCCCAATGGGGCTTATTTAGTAAGGGTCCGCAGATTGCATTTCTGTCGGACTTCCTGTCATTTGCGGGATTTGCGCCGCTGGGACAGGTATTTAACTGGGGATTGTGTCGCACGCGATCAGAATTTGGTGCAGCTGTGCTGGCTTTCATGCAACAGAAATGGGGGGGGGGGGTGCCGTTGGACGATCCGATTGATTCAGACTGAGCGCGGGATCTAATTTTAAAATTGTGTCGCATGATCAAGCACTTACATGCACCAGGAAGAAGAAGGTGAACTCCGGAGGACCGGAGCAGGGAAGTGACACATGTAGGATATTGGGTGCACGATCTTAGTGAATCGCGGCAGACTGCTTGATCGTCACAAAATTCACTTTGGGTGAACTCCTCGGAAGGGCAAGTAAATGTGCCCCAATGAGTCCCATTAGCTCCAGACTTATGGATTTGGCAGGAAAGCTGAGGGAAGAAGCAGTAGATCTCACCTGTTTGGTATTCGAGCCACAACATTGTATGTGATGTGTAAGTGTGACAAACTCAGAGGAGATACAGGAATGCAAGTGTACAGATACAAGTGATACAGGAATGTCTGGGAAGAAGATGTTGTGATGACAATGACCACCCACATTAGTATAACGTGAGACAATCCTGCCGGTGGAACCTGTCACATGGCGTCTCTCCTTGACTGTCAATCGGCCTGTCTGCTAGTCACCTATGCCTCATGTTATCTATGCTAAAAGAGGGATGCCACATGGATGCAAATTAATCTTAAACTGTTTTCTCTATTTTGCATGTGAATTTCGTCTTTCATAGAGACTAACCAATATGTATTTGTACATGCGCCCATTTGTGATTGCTTATACACGGCCCGTGTCAGCATTATGATCCAGTCCATTTGCCTTCTTGCATACAAAAATAATTTCAGAGTCAATATCCAGAGACGGCGGTGATCTTAGCCGGTTATCTGTAATTACATAGAATAGAGATTGGCATCTTAGCTTTTGGTGAACATGTCATTTGCAGGTGAAATAATGAATTTCTGCTGATAACATTAATGTGAACTTGAAACCTTTTAGGGTGGGTGAAATTCTCAGTGCATTTGGTGTGGATTTAGGAGATAAAAGCCTCCTTAGTAACATCTGATAAAATGATTTTCCAAGTCATCCTGTAATGAAAGATTGATGACATACGGAGAGGCTCCCAATGAAAGTTTAATTTGGTCACATGTCTATTACCTATAAACAAGGAATATTTTGGAAGTCAAAGATAATTCCTCTAGATACCGGTTGATCTTCTTCTGACCTCCACACTTCATATTAACTAAGAAACCTGAAACAAAATGCAATGGGGCAAATATACCTACCCGGTCCTGTCGCGATCCCCGATCCGGACGGTCCGACGAAGATGAAGTCCGGCGCGATACATATAGCTCGTGCGCCTGATTTCCTGCATCTGTTGCTTCCCCCGCTGAGGTCCGCCGGAGTTCACCTTCTTCTCCCCGGTGCTTGTAAGTGTGTGTCTTGCAACGCAATTTGAATGTTAAATCCTGCACGTTGTTAAATCCGTCAGGTTGTCTGAACCACGCCCCATGATTTGCCTCGGATGAAAGTCGACGTGATTGCGCCAAAATCCGATCACGTGCGCCAAAAACCCCATTTAAATCCAACGCAAAACAAAAACCCGACGAAAATGTGGTCAGCGGACCCTTGGTAAATGAGCGCCAACTTACATGCACTGGGAAGAAGATGGTGAACTCTGGCTGATCTGAGCGGGTAAGCGACACATGCAGGATATCCGGCACACAATCTACGTTAATCGCGGCAGAGTTCATCCTCGTCAGACATTCCAGATCGGGGATCGCGCGGGGACCGGGTAAATAAATGTGCCCCAATGTTTGGCTTTGTAAACATTTGAATTGCCCCTGTACTTCTCAGACAAGTAAGAAACTTTGCCCATTAAAAAATGCCATCATATTTTGTGTCTGCAGGTGTTAAATAGTGATATATGTCACTATGTCCTTAAAGAAAATCTACCATCGAATCCATTATGATAAACCAGGGACACTTTCTAAACCAGTCACCGTGACTGTGGTAATCTTCTTATATATATTATCCATGGCCTCCTTCCTTCTAAAAACAACTTTGGCGCCATTACCAGTGCTTTAGATTACCAGGCTGTTACAATGAGCAGAACATGTCTCACCCTCCCTCTTCCTGTGTAATCTAGGAGCAGCAGAAACTGCAGGAGGAGGGGAGACCTGCTGTGCTCATTGTAACCACCTTTGAACCAGGGGCTTAGTAAACACCCCCCAGAGCCCTTCAGGCTCATTAGAATAATTATGAAAGTTGATTTTAGAAGGAAGGAGGCCATGGATAACATAAATAAGAATATTACTATAGTCACTGTGCCTGGATCCATGAGTAAGTGTCCCAGGTTTATCATGATGTATGCTGGTGGTAGATTTCCACATACTTTCTTATTTTTCCATTTAATCGGCTGTAGGAGGGCGTAATATCTACTTCCTAGTGTCAGTATTAAATAATCTATGCTACTAAGAAGCTGTAAAAAATTGTTGTAGAATTGACAACAACGCCCTTTTCTTAGGCGTCTTGTATTTACGGCTCTGGCTATGTGGTACAAATGACACCTCCCATTTACTCTTTGAAACCTTACTGTAACATACATACCGAATTTTTTATGTGTATGTTTTAATACCTTAAATGTTTCAAGAATGTTTTTTTTTCTGCTGCTATCTGACTTCTTTATAACTTGCAGAACTTATAAATGCAGAAAACACTTTCTATGTATAGAGAGGGCTCAACCTCTCAATACATCTTAAACGATGCTGTATTGTAATTGTATGGTGCACCTCGTTAAAGGGGTTTGATTGTTTTCCCCTATCTATCAAGAGGATAGGGGACAATTATTATATTGGTGGGGTACCAATTATGAGATCTCTTGATCACAATAACGGGGTCCCATTCTTACTAATTGATGGAGCAACAGGGCAAGCACTGTGCTTCCATAGTATTGAATGGAGTTGTAGGATGAATGTTAGACCTACCACTCCATAATTTTGTGACAACAGCACCCACCTTTTCATAATCTTGGGGTCCCAGTTTGGTGTGGATCCCCACTAGTCCAATTCTTATCCACAATCTTGTGGATATGGGAAACAATCAAACCTGGTGAACCCCTTTAAAGGACACCTGTCATCAGGTCTCTGCCACTAGTCCTGTCACCTCTACCTGTTGGAGCAGCTCACAAGGATCCCATCCCAGCCTTTATCTAGTTATTTCATACATTATTCATTGTAAAATCATCTATTCTTTATCATGTAAATGAGGCAGGTCACATGGTCAGAGGCAGTAATGTCACCCCTGTTACCCCTCCCCTCTCCTCCCCCTGCTCATGTCTGTGTGTAATGTATAGTAAAGCATGGCTAATGTGTGTGCTGCATCTGCTGACATGCTGCATCCTCCTAATATACAGGTGAGAGACACAGACATCAGCTACACATGAATCTGACATGTTCTGCTGTAACATGGCTGCCTGGAGCTGCTGTATCTCTCCTATACACACACATGCACACACACACACAGGCTGCAGGGGGCGTGGCCACCAGCACCAGGAAGCACATCATTATACAGCCTCACATCATTATACAGGCTGTCAGTCAAGCACTGGGGATGTGGTTGTGCCTCCCACTCATGAATAGAGTGGACAGCTTGAATATGCTAATGCTTCATTGGACATTTCACAGGTCATTTGCATACAGCTTTAGGACCTCATTGCTTAGATTTACAGGCATGTAAAGGGACAATGAAGGGATAGAGGCAATGCTCTCTAATGGCAGTTTATGAAAATATATTTAGTTTAGGGGGGTTATTTTGCATGACGGGTTCTCTTTAAGTCAATGATAAAGGGGCAGCACGGTGGCTTAGTGGTTAACATTACAGCCTTGGGTTCAAGTCCCAGGGTCAACATCTGCAAAGAGTTTGTATGTTCTCTCTGTGTTTTCGTGGGTTTCCTCCGGGTCCTCCGATTTCCTCCCACACTCCAAAACATACTGATAGGTTGATTAGATTGTGAGCCCAATTGGGGACAGGGACTGATTTGGCAAAACAATGGGGCAGATTTACTTACCCGGTCCATTCGCGATCCAGCGGCACGTTCTCTGCGCTGGATTCGAGTCCGGCCAGGATTCAGTTCCTCCGCCGTCCAGGTGGCGCTGCTGCGCTGAAAAGCATCGGAACGCGCTGGAGTTCACTGCGGCGGTTTTTCCGAATCCGTCGGGTTTTCGTTCGGCAACGCCCCCCGATTTCTGTCGTGTGCATGCCAGCGCCGATGCGCCACAATCCGATCGTGTACGCCAAAATCCCGGGGCAATTCAGGGGAAATCGGCGCAAATCGGAAATATTTGGGTAACACGTCGGGAAAAAGCGAATCGGGCCCTTAGTAAATGACCCCCAATATGTACCACTGCGTAATCTGTGTGCCCTATATAAATAAAGGAATTATTATTATTATTATTATGGTGCTTCAAAAAGTGATATTTTTCACTATGGTTTTTTTAAAGATAATTGGTTAATGTAAATTTCATAAAAACACTTGTCTGAAAACACGTAGTAAATGACAGGAGACCGTTCTATATTTAATGCTTCTGTCCATGTTCCTGAAGACGCCTGGTCTGGCCATGGAATTACCTGCAGTATTGCAGATGCGGCTCTCAATCTGGAAGAGGAAATTATAAATTGGCTTATTTACTTGGAGAGGAGAAGTAACCCTCGGCATGGGATTGAATCATTTCATGAAGGCTATTGATTGAAAGACTCTTCAAGAAGTCTTCAAAATACATTGCTGTGTTACAGTGATGTGGAGTCTGATAAGGTAGAGAATAGTTCTACCATAAACCTCTAGTACCTGCCAATTACCTCCGTGTACACCTCACTACTAGACCGGATGCCATATACAGTGATAATTATGACACATTCAGAGATTCCTCATATATTTTTACACATTTTTATAACCTTATGCCTTAATAATACCGCACTAGAACGCCCACAGCAACAGAATATGTTGTCGCCAAATGAATATTTAAAATAAATGTTTGAGCCGTATGACTTATTTATTTTTTAATTGACTTTCCTGGGTTGGCGAGTCTCGTCTCTGCCGATGCAGGGAGATTTTTTAGCTCAGAACATGAAAGTAGGTCAGACAGCGTTTTAGAGTACAGGGAGTTTATTAACCCTTTGTATACCCCAATCTATCACCTTCTCCTGTGTACTTGTCACTAAAGCTTGAACAGATGGTTGTTCCCAATATGTCAGAACCCACAGATAAATAATGGAAATACTTATCTGGTTTAGTTTTATAGATTCTGGTAAACTAAAGATTTCATTAAAGGGAATCTGTCTGTCTGCTGTTTTCATCATATAAAGCTTCAGACAATCTTGGGTATTGACCCTGGAGATCAGTGTAATAAGAATATTTGTGCATGTTGTTAGTAGCAGCGAACCGATGAAAGATGGATTTAGCTGGACTTTCATAGTGTCCTGACACTGCTGTGTACTTGGTAGCCCCGCCCCCCAGGGGTAGAGGTTGTATCGCAGCTCACTGCAGCACAGCAGTGTGAGGACACTCTCCCCTAGTATTGAACCCAATGCTTCCTAATACTGTCTGATGTTATGTGTTTTCTAAATATAGGTTCCTATGGCCAGACCTCTACTTGAGGGTTTGAAAGGAAACCTCTTTGCCTTTACATACTCGAGCATTGCATTATAGCAAATTTAAAAAGCTTTTTAAATTTAGAGTTTAAACTTGACAAAATCGTCTTCTTCTTAGTAATTTATTTTGTCATTGCTTGTTTGCTTGGCTGTTTCAGTAATTCTCAGCGGCTTCACTACTGCAATGGGGGGTCCCACAGCTATCAGACACTTAATATATATCCTGCGGAAATCTCATTATTGACTATAGTGGGGCATCTCTTTCAGTGCCTTGTCCTAACAAAACTAAATAAATATCCCACTCCAGAAAAGTAAGCAGCACTCCAAAACAGCAATGGTTAAGTGATGAAAAAAGTGTTTCTTTTATTCCATGCTTCAAAGTACAGTGAAGTACAGCGCCGTTTCGGCTCCAAGGAGCCTTTTTCAAGCCAAGTGATAACAGTGAACAACACATATATATACTCATACAAACAGTCACATGACCAAGTGGTGTCCACCCCCTAATTAGCATATCCCGTCATGGTAATGATATATATAAAACAATTTCCATTGTACAAAAGTGCAAAATACATAGAATCAGGAGGAATATGACATATCATCATAAAGTGCCAGTGCAGAAAACATTGTTTTTTATTAATCCTTAAACATCAAGTGCAATGCATATGGATAAAGTGACAAGTGCATACTGTGCTTTTTGTAAACCAAGTTAAAACAATGAACCGGGTGTCTCACCATCCATCACACGTGTCACTGTGGCAGAGATCTCACATCCGAGCGCGCGCCAACCATCCGCTGCAATGAACCGCAAAGCTGGAACGCAAACAGGCCAGAGAGCGATGCGCATGTCCGGTTGTCAAGGGAATCGCCTACGTCACGTGTAAACCAAACACGGACATCCAGAGCGTTCCCTAACCGGCTGTGGGTATCTGTATGCCGTTATATAGCGGTGAATCTTAGTGGTTAGATCAAGCATAAATAGTAAAAATGGTGGTGGTCAATGGCACAGAGGAGGGCTTAATGTATCATGTAGCAGTACGCTCTCCAACATTATTGTTACATGATACATTAAGCCCTCCTCTGTGCTATTGACCACCACCATTTTTACTATTTATGCTTGATCTAACCACTAAGATTCACCGCTATATAACGGCATACAGATACCCACAGCCGGTTAGGGAACGCTCTGGATGTCCGTGTTTGGTTTACACGTGACGTAGGCGATTCCCTTGACAACCGGACATGCGCATCGCTCTCTGGCCTGTTTGCGTTCCAGCTTTGCGGTTCATTGCAGCGGATGGTTGGCGCGCGCTCGGATGTGAGATCTCTGCCACAGGGACTCGTGTGATGGATGGTGAGACACCCGGTTCATTGTTTTAACTTGGTTTACAAAAAGCACAGTATGCACTTGTCACTTTATCCATATGCATTGCACTTGATGTTTAAGGATTAATAAAAAACAATGTTTTCTGCACTGGCACTTTATGATGATATGTCATATTCCTCCTGATTCTATGTATTTTGCACTTTTGTACAATGGAAATTGTTTTATATATATCATTACCATAACGGGATATGCTAATTAGGGGGTGGACACCACTTGGTCATGTGACTGTTTGTATGAGTATATATATGTGTTGTTCACTGTTATCACTTGGCTTGAAAAAGGCTCCTTGGAGCCGAAACGGCGCTGTACTTCACTGTACTTTGAAGCATGGAATAAAAGAAACACTTTTTTCATCACTTAACCATTGCTGTTTTGGAGTGCTGCTTACTTTTCTGGAGTTTGCTATTGAAGGACCTGGGGCCTGGTCCCTGTGAGCGTGCACCCACTGCCCCTAGTGGACTTTACTTGAAGTGTGCTGTTTTTTGCATTTCCTGAAGTAAATAAATATCCCAATATCTCAATGTTAAGTAGTAACTGCTGGACCTGGGAGCTTCTGTAATTTGGCCAGTACATGATCTGCTCCCCTGGGGTTTATTGATGACCTGTTCTTCACCTTGACTAGTCATGCTGTGTGCTTACTCCTGTTCTCTATGAACTACGAGAGAGGAATTAGATCACCTAGTTGTATATAAGAGAATATATCATCCCCTAAGTCTGTATAGGAAGCATGAGCATACTATATACAACAATGGTGATCTTGCAGCAAATAAGATAATATAGTTGTCAATGTCAATATACCATATTTACTCGAATATGAGCCAAGTTTTTCAGCACAAAAAATGTGCTGAAAAACCCGAACTCGCTTATACTTGAGTAAAAAAAAAAAAAAGGAAGTCAATACTGACCTTTTCAACACACCCAGCAGATCTCCTTTTCCATCCAGCGTCAGCCCCAATAAGATGGCAGCAGAGGCTGATGTCAGAGCCACAACGTCGTAAGGGCCTTCCGCTGCCAAACAGAAGAGGAGAAGACCTGGGAGGCTGTCAGAAAGGTGAGTATTGACTTTCTTTTTTTATGTGTTGGGCATACTGGGGCTAGCTATATACTGGGGGCAGGCTGGCTATATACTGGGGCTGGCTATATACAGTGGACTGGCAGGCTATACACTTGGGGATTGGCTGGCTTTATACTGGGGGCTGGCTATATACTGGGGATGGCTGGCTATATATGGGGCTCACTGACTTTATACTAAGGGCTTGCTATATACTTGGGGCAGGGGCTGGCTGGTTGTATACTGGGGCTGGCTGGCTATATACTGGGGGGCTATGGGGCTGGCTGACTATATACTGGGGGCTAGGGGGCTGGCTGACTATATACTGGGGGACAAGGGGATTGAATAGCTATAAACTGGAGGAGGCTGTGACCAATGCGTTTCCCACCCTAGGCTTATTCTTGAGTCAATATGTTTTCCCAGTTTTTTGTGGTAAAATTAGGAGCCTCTGTTTATATTCAGGTCGGGTTATACTCGAGTATATACGGTAAATATATCCTATGTTGAGTCTATCAGTAACACATAATATGTAGATGTAACACAGCGGAGGAGAACTTATTCTGAAAAAGATTCATTATTCTTAGGCTGCTCTGAACATGCAAGTTCCAAGGAAAACTAGGTCAGGAGGTCACCTTGAATTCGTATTTTCCAATCCTCCCTTGTGGAAGCCGTGACCCTTTGATTCAAGTGTGTCTGCTTCACCTACCAATAATGCAATGCTGGAAATGAATAGCTATGTTAATTATTTATCAACAATCCTAGCCATATGCTTCTGGAGATGTTCCAATAGACTTGTGATTACAGATTCAATAGCAAAGTAAAAAGAGTAGAAATATAAGTACATGCAGTGCTTTGGGTTCTTCCATAGAGTCACCTTTAAAGGGGGTATCGACTAGAGCAGTGATGGCTAACCTATGACACGCGTGTCAGTGCTGACACGCGTAGCCATTTTCACTGACACACGGCTGCCTGAGAGTTAAGGTTCATCCTACATGACCAGGTGCAGTAGCCGGGAGGCTGAGAGATTGCACTGAGCTTCCAGCACTCCCCCCTCCTCCTACTACCCCAGGGCGGCCCCTCCCCATATGTGAGCTGTGCCTAGTGTCTCCAATCAGCACAGGTATCAGCACAGGGCACAGCAGGAGAGGTGACCCGGCCATACACCCAGGAGGCTCCTCTGCAGCTCCTGATAGTTGTGGTGGGGGGAAGAAGGCAGCACAGTCAGAGGTCACATCGCTGCTGCCTTGTATGATGTCCCAGCAGCTGCCACCTCTACACTGACCATCTCCACAGCAGGGGCAAGGGAGGACAACCATTCTCATCATATAGTAAGTAAGGTCAGTGACTGTATGACAGTCATCAGGGCTTGTGTGTCAGTTTTGTGATGTACAAGCCCTGAAATAATCGCAACGCCTTGCAAATCGCCAGACATTGCGATTATTTTGCTCCTCACACCTTCTCCATGCCAAGAGGGCATGAGGGAGATGCAGACAGCGGCGACTGCACCCTCGCTGTAACCTGTGAACTTTCATGACAGAAAGTTCACAGGTTACTAAGCATTTCCACACCTGTCTGATGGTAACCGATCTATTACAATGTGCGATTTGCACATAGTAATAGATGATTGGGAAAATCCCCATATACTGCCATACTGTAGTTTGGCAGTACATGGTAGGATCAATCAGACAACCTACGGTTAAAGTACCCTAGAAGTTAAATAGTATACATATTTGTTATTTAAACTATAAATATCACAAAATTATGTTTTTTTGTCAAGGTGACACACCACCCGAGTTATGCTCGGTTTTTTGGCGAATTTTGACACACCAAGCTCAAAAGGTTGCCCATCACTGGACTAGAGCAAGTAGGAGCCCCTCCAATTCAAAGAGTAAATCAGGTTCAGTGCTTTACTGCCTATATACTGTATATATAAATCCTCTAGAGCAGTGGGGACCATTGGTAACAGGGCTTGTCAGTGGCAGACAATTGTGGGGCAGATCGGTGGTGGAATAGTTACCTGGGATTATGCAGGAGGCCGATGATGAAGGAGCACCGAAGCTTCCTAGCCAAGGCATTTGTACCCCCCTCACATTGTCCACAGCAGAAGTGGCCACTTACTGTAGGTGTGGTGAAGGTGCTTCTGCTCCTCAAATCTCCCACTTCCCGCTCCTCCTGTACACCTACAGTTGGTGGCCGCTCCTTCATCCTGGAACTTAATGATCCCCGACCCAGCATTGACCCATGAACTGAGTGGTTGGGGAACATTGCTCCTGGACTTCAGACATCCTGAGGATGAGATTTCATGACAGTCTACCTAGTAATAATATGTAGTAATAATCTTTTGTGTAGCTATTATTATTATTATTATTATTATCAGTGATCAGTAATGGCGCTTCTCATTGCAGCCAGTAATTTGGTGAAGAAAGGTAATAAAATAAAGCAAGGGGAATATTTTTCATGTACTTAAACTTTTTCTCCCCCCACAACACCCTCACGCCAAGTGCTATAGCTTGTCCCAATATACCAAGAGACTGGAGCATCTTAGTATATTGGGCGCATTCTGCCCCCCCAAGAGTTGTCTAGTCAGATTTCTTTTTGGTTGAGTGAAGTGACAAAAGTTGAATATTCTAACACATTTTTCACTTGACTTAGGCCTCTTCCACACTAGCGTTGCGTTTCACGTCAGGGTGCAATGCGTGAAAAACTGACGTTTTTGGCTGCGTTTTTGTTCCATTTTTCCTTGGAGTAATTAGCGTTTTTGCGTTTTTCACGCGCGTGTTGTTGGCGTTTTTTTGCATTTTCGGCGCATTTTTCACGCGCGAGTCAATGGGAGACTCGAGCATTTTTCAAAGGGACCATGGTTTGGGATTAAAATGGGTTATTTAATTAAAAAATAATGTCTTCTGATAAGTTGCAAACATCTGCGATCTATTCTTCACTGTTCCCCATGTATATTATCTCCCGACAAGTTAGCAGATGTGAAGAACAGTGAAGAATAGAATAAAACCAGTGAACACAGTGAAAACAGTGACCACAGGATCATTTAAGAGAAAAACACAGTGCAGAACACAGTGCAGAACACAGTGCAGAACACAGTGCAGAATAGATTACAGATGTTCGGCACATCTGCTTACTTGTCGGGAGATACGCGCGGAACGGTGCGGCCAAAATAGCATGTGAAGAACAATATATATGTGTGTGAAGAACAAATTGCAGAAGTTTAAATACATCTGCAATGTGTTCTTCACACATATATATTGTTCTTCACATGCTATTTTGGCCGCACCGTTCCGCGCGTATCTCCCGACAAGTAAGCAGATGTGCCGAACATCTGTAATCTATTCTGCACTGTGTTCTGCAATGTGTTTTTCTCTTAAATGATCCTTTGGTCACTGTTTTCACTGTGTTCACTGGTTTTATTCTATTCTTCACTGTTCTTCACTGTGTTTTTTTAATTAAATGATCGTTCGCGAGCAGGGGAAATAATGTTATTCTGGTCACCTAGCAACCCTTACGTTTAAAACGCATTGCACTCGCATTGCACTTGCAATGATTGCGAGTGCAATGCGTTCTTGATGCATCTCCATAGACTTGAATGGGGCGTGAAAATTGCGCGTGACTCGCAAAAATAGAGCATGCTGCGATTTTGACGCGCGTGCAAACGAACGCAAGCACGCGCGTGAAAACCAACGCTAATGAAGAAAGACCCATTGAATACAATGGGACAGAGTGCAATGCAAGTTCTGCGCGTCAAATGCACGCGCAGAACTCGCGCGTGAAAAATGCCAGTGTAGAAGGGGCTTTAGAGACTCATATGGGACTTTTTGAATTATATTTTTTTTCTCTTCTTTTTGGGCTGTGACTGATCTTTCCCCCGAAAAAATATATTCATAAAATTTTTGTAAAGGTGTCTCATTTTTTGTCTTCTTTTCTGGCAGTGAATTAGTTTTAAGATCCAAGTAATAAATATGTAATAACATTGTTCTAGCAAGGGCAGGAAGTAGATTAGAAACCCATGCGTTTTTTGTTTTTTTTTAATGGTTAGGAAAAAAAAACCTGTTTACATACAGACGTGATGTAAAAATGGATGCGCATACAATACGGACTGCACATTGATATAATCCGTCCACATTTTTTGCGGACACGCAACAGACAAACCCGGCAGAATTAGCTGTTAACCTTCTACCAAAAAAAAGTGTATAACATGGAAACTATGAGAAAATGCCCACAGTATTTTTTCGCACCTTACCTTGACAAAAATGGGCGAAAGGACTTTGCATAAGATTTGCACAAAATTCTGTGAAATTTTTGGATAACTTTATCAGACAATTATTAGAAAGCGAAAGTTACTACTAACTATTCATGCAAATAAAAAGTTTGGACTTGTTATTTTTGATGGGAGATCTGTACAGATACACATAACCCACACACATTTGTGCCTCTTCCTTCATGTCAAGACAGATCGACATTTTCCAACTAAGCTCGGAGGAGATGCACAGCTCAGTGGTGAGATCACAGCGCCAGCGCTCCTTATGATAACTGTTCACAGCTCAAGAGACTGAGCAGGCAGAAGCCGTCTGTCATTATTTTTTTTTTTTCCTGCAAAAATCATTCATTTTATAATAAAACCGGAGCCTTTAAAAATAACACCAGCTGTGCATTACCAAGCAGAGCACGTTGGCTCACAGCTGATGCCAAGGAGACTCGCATGGTTCCATGTTGACTACATTATCAGGCATGGCATAGATTTATTATCATTAAGTGTGTACATGGGTGGATTAAATAATGGATTCCAAGGTCACAACTAGTTCCACCACTTTACAGTTTGTTTTTATGAGCAGATGGGTAGAAGATAACGGCAGTATATATATATTACATAGTACGGGGATACGCCATGATATGTTAGAGGGCGCACATTCATTTTAATCGAACCCCTCTTGTTACTAATGACGGGAAAATGAAATAGTTAAAGGTTAAGAAAAGGTTAACACCTGTGATTGGCTGACACATATGACATCACATAAAACAGTTAACTCCTGCCTTGCCAGGCAGGATCTACCACTGCAATGTTCCCCTGTATCCTATAAGGACTATGTAGTGTGATGTAGTGACATGCTGTGGGGCTGACTAGACCCTACACAGGCTGCAAGCTACATGGTGGGACGTATTCGCAAACACAACTCTGCCTTGCATCGGCGAGGGTGTTGCAGAAATTACCATAAAATCGAGCATAATGGATTTTATCTTTGTACCAGTATGGATTAAATAAAGGAACCATGATTTTTTTGCCAAATTTTTTGTGTGCTTCAGGATTCTTTTAGACATTTTTGAAAATCTTCACCTATGTGTATGGTCCAGACAGCCAAGGTCAGGAAAAAAGCGCATACTTATCTGGCTCCGTTTTTTGCGTTGTTCTGATGCTTTCAGTGTTTGAGGTGTCGGTGGGTCATGCGACACACGTCATCCAGTGTTCATGGAAAACCCCATTAAAAAGAGACACTGCAGTCTTAGAACCCCATCTCTTGCCCCTTCTCCTATAGACTACAATAAACTGCGTCTGTACTTCTCTGCTCCTCTTTTTTTTTGTAAGAGAAATTTACTAATCTTTTTCAGTACAATTAAATAGAAATAATCTCCCCCTTAATGGATACAACTTCTCATAAGCTCTGGAAGATCATCTAGCCTTGGGCTGCATTTACACTGACATAGGCTCAGCCGGCCTCGTCTCCATAGGAAATAATGCGCCACAGCCGTTTTTGCGGCCAAAGATAAAGCATGCTCTATCATTTTTGCGGACACAGCATGGGGAACACGTTGTGCTCAATATACCAAGCCCGGGCACCATAGCCATCTATGGGGATGTATATCCAGACGGATATGCGTCCCTCTGACGGTCATGTGAATGCAGCCTTAACTAGTTCTGCCATGCCACATTGTCCACTCTTCCCCCACTTATCCAAATAATAGCATCAGGAGAATGTATTTCCCTTCCTTAATCCCATATACACCCGCTCTCCCAGCCACAAACACTCTCCCTATTTACCTTTGAACTTTCCCGTGGTCACAGACCTCAACATTTTTTGTTGCCTTGTTAGCATGCCCACTAATATGTTTTACTTCTACGTATTTTTCAACACTAATGCTGTACTAATGTTTATCATTATATTAAAAAAAACTAAAGTTATATATTTAAAATAGAAGTCTGTATTTGTATGTGCTAAATAACTGTAATATGTCATGGAAAAATAATGATTATTAAAAAAATATATAACATAGCTCAGAGAGCTACTAAAACAAAGCTATTTCCAAGGATTGCTGCATAGGAAAATAATATGTAAATGAATGCTACTAGCCATACCAGAGGCCTTATCTGTAGACCGCACAGTTTCAGGCTTCATGCCCCTCATCAGTGCAGAGCAGGGTTACCTAGTGGCTGGATGAGATGCCTTTGACATTACTATACTGTATATGTATGTAATCAGGAATCACTATATACTGTAGCAGCTTTCCTTATTCATGAGATCTAGAAATAACCCCTGTACCGCTGTAGATTCTTACGCCACACAATCTGCTTAAAATAGTCGTGTGTGGGCACAAAGTATTTTCCTAGTCTTTTGGCAGCTGAGAAGTGTGTTAATCACTTACTTTCCAGATTGCAATATGATCCTGAGATCTGGGTTTTATACAGTGTTAATTTAACAAGGGAGAACAGTGCAGAGTGCAGAGACACAACAGATACATGGAAAAGATCACAATCAACCCCTTCCTCAATATACAAGACCATTGTTAAAACATATTGGGCTGCACTTTTCAGAACAATGTTGATAGATGATTAATTTAGTACATTGAATGCACAAGGGGTAACATAGATATCTGTGGGTCTAGGGACACAGTAATACATACAGCTTACTATACCAAATCCAAGCTATAAGCAATGAAATATGTTAATTGGGCTATATATAGTAGTCCTTCCTGTGACGAGAGAGGAAACAAGAGGCTCTAGGAGAGGTTTGACATTAGACCAATTGGTCAGTATTTCACATTAAGCCACGTTCACACTGTCAGTATTTCACATTGGTATTTGTAAGCCAAAACCAGGAGTGGGCTCAAAAGACAGAATTGAGGGTTTCCCAATATACCTTTTCTCTTTTACAGGTATTGGCTAATGCAAAATACTGTGTGAAAGTGTCCTTAAATTTATATTACTTAATATTGTGATGTTTTGTTTAATTAGAAGCATGATTTGCTTCAATTGCCTCTGTAAACCACTCTTGACTGCCATTTAGGACCTAATTGCTCATACACTGTGCAGATAGCACATGTATAGAAACCATGACAGCAGCCTAATTCCATTGGTTATATCTTCTGAATGGTGGCACCTAGAAACAGTTCTAGGAGCCATTTTAAAGAGAAGAATCTCCCTTTTAAAATGACAGCATGACATTCTAGATGTTACAGAACCAGAGATATCCACAGTAAAAAATGTGACTTTTATACACATCTCTTCTTTCCTGACTGTACATTTGATAGTAAATATCTCTGCTTCTAGTACGCCTACAAACACAATGCTGATGTAAAATTAAAGGGGAGATTCTCCTCTATGAATATGAACCGTGTTTTAAGTAGCCGTGATAAAAAGATATAGCCATTTGAAGTGTTGCCCCCATCCAGAGTTTGTAGAAATACCTGCCCCCTCTGCGTCTGTAACTGAACCTGTGAAAGGGTGATGTATTGACGCCGCACACGTATATTCAATTATAATTGCAAATATTACAATAAAGTGTATTTTTTTACATTTTATTAATTTGCTTACCGTATTCTATAAAGAAACACATTTAATAAATACATCCTATCAAGTTTATGTCACTTACATCATGAAAAAATAAAGTATAATTGCCATGACATGAAAAGCTTTTCCAAAGATATCGTCCTTTAAAGAAGAGCAGAACAGAAGTACAAAAAGTCTACCTGGACCTTCCGTTACCAATGACCCATGATGGTGAAAGGGTTAAAGAGGTCATTTGCAGGGGCTGTGTCTGCAGTATGGAGGTTGGGCATGCATGTGCTAGCAGGAACCCCAGAGATTTGCTGCCTTCATATACAAGGTCCCTATACCGTTCTAGAGTAAATATAGCTCAGCTACATATTTTTGTATTGATGTGTTTACATGCAGTTTATTGCACTTGTTTTCCCTTTTCAGTCCTAACATGGTGAATAGTAATACACATGTAGCAGCTTTCACATTATATTACACTCCTTATCAGAACATTTATGCTCAGCGAGACTCTTGGAGTATCTGTCACCCTCCCTCCTGTGAGTATAGCCATTGGCGCATTACCACCTGCTGCCTGTTTCATCACCAGCCTGTTCTCCTTCAACAAAGGCCTCAGACTTCCCAGAGAAATTTCAATTTTTATTTCTTGTGTGAAAATGATGATGCTGCAATGTGCATTCACTATAGAACTGATGTTACTTACCAAGCGAACATAACAGCGCGATGGTTTGTTATAGCTGCAGGGCACACAGGGACGTTTAGAGGAAGTTTTTTTTGTAATTTGTGTCATTTTTATTTGTTTTTTTTATGATAGGCATAGCCTGTAAACAGAGACATTGGGGGTTGTTTACTTTATGCATGGGACGCCTGCGTATGATTGCCCCCCCCCCTTCCTACGCATCTGATATATCAAGAGGTGTCTGCGCCCATCAGCAATTCTACCTGCCTTGCAAAGAATTGTGCTTCAACCTGTGACCTTTCGGGTCTGAATGGGCGGAGGCTATAGCTAGTGCCCCATGGCTTCTTCACACCCTTCCATGCCCACTAGGGGACCTAAGGGGGGGAGAAACCCTCACTTTCACCCCTGTGAGAATCCATGGACTGAGAAATGCAGATTTTGTCATCAGTTACAATAATAACCTAAGTCTGAGAATAATTAATTATTTATCAAGACCTTTTTCTACTTCCCAGATATAAATACAGAACGCTTAAATGTCAAGGAGTCAATTTTGTGCAGCTGTGGCGATGCGTCATCATTACAGTATAGAACTCCAGGGGATGAAGTGTATGCAATAAAACGTCAGCAAAAATGATCCTACATAATGGGTAATTGTAATCAGTATTAGATCTATAGGCTTCCTGGCCATTCATATGTCACTGCAGCACCAGCCCCATTCATAATCTCATCCTGATGATTAACATTTAAGTTTAAATGCTATGCATACCTACGGGGGCAATTCTTTTTTCGTTATTGAATTTTTATGTCTTTTAGGTTAAAGTATTTTGTGTAGATGCCCCCTCTCACACTCACTGCAGGATTGTTGGTTCTCAGCCTGACATCTCAGGGGGTATCTCTTATCTGTCTTCTCCTAAGTGGTTATAAGCACTGCTTAAAGCAGATTTCTTAATTAGAAGAAATGATTATCAATAACCAGTTATTAAAAAAAAACCCATAAGCGATTCATATTGAACTATAGGCTTCTTCTCTGATGGATTTCTGTGTTTAAGAGGAGAGACCACTGTACAGCAGGGCTGTGGCGTCTGAGTTGAGGATTCAGTGACAATTTCGTGAAAAAAATTGACTGACTCCACAAACATATACAGTATTTTTCGGACTATAAGGCGCACCGGAGTATAAGGTGCACCATCAATAAATGCCTGCTGAAATGTCTAGGTTCATATATAAGGCGCACCGGAATATAACTCGCACCTGATTATAAGGATGAATGACCAGCTGGTGGAGGACCTGTGCTCAGTTCAAGGCAGCTGTTGTATGTAAGTATGGTTTATATATAAGGTGCACTGGACTATAAGGCGCACCTTTGATTTCTGAGAAAATCAAAGGATTTTTAGTGCGCCTTATGGTCCGAAAAATACGGTAATAAAAATTTAGACATTTCCTTTAAATATCTATTTTATTTCTCATCTAAGGATTCAGGCCAGGTGTGAGCAACATTTATTGGTCAAAAGGCCATGCTGTCATACTGCTTATTTTTAAGGGGCCGCTTTAGTAACTAGCACCCTAGCAGCACAAAGTAAAACCACAATACAGCACAAAATGCCACCCAGAAATTATAAATGCAACAGGACAGCAATAAATACCACTCCAGCAACCAAACACTGCATTCAGATCAGACACAAATAGTACTGGAGGCCACATAGCACCAATGATCTGCCATCAGTTATGTTACATCAATTATGGAAGTGAGTGCTCATTGGACTCTGTCAACAGGGTGTGGACCGCAACTCATCAGCACAACTTGCTCAATCCCTCCTTAATCCCTCCTTTAATTGTGATGTATGTGGCTGCACTTTTTGTACATGCTCAGGAGTGAAACTGTTCTGCTATAGATAACAGGAATAGTGCACTGGGAAGGAAAGGCCGCATTTATCTCAGCACTGTGACCAGGAAAACAGGACTATGGAGTCAGAGTCATGGAGTCAGTGACCATTTTGGTGGAGCTGGAGTTGAAGTACAGGAAACTGAGTTGGTTTGGCTTACCGACTCCACAGCCATGCCATACAGTGTGAGAAGAAGCTTGTACAGACCTGCTATTACCTGCTAGACTAGATGGTTACTCCAGATATGTTCCATCCATTCTTTTATTATTAATAGAGAGCTTCCATTGACTTTAGAGGAGGAAAAAATGTACCAGGAAACTTTTGGGAAGGGCATTACAAACACAGTATATAGTTTTTGTTAAAAGGAATGACAGCTTCCAGGTAGGTGGTTAGCTGTCCTCATAACCTTTGCCATTTAACAGTGGCAGAACATCAGACAATTCAAGGTTATTCTGCCCTCCATTAAGTTTTCTAGCATTGAGTGGCTGATGCTGTGTACTGGGCTATTTTCCATCCTCCTCTTTCCTGACTATGATAAATGAGTTATACTATGGGGTATATACAACTATGGTTGTATTTATTTAGTAAAGTTACATGACAACCATACAGATTGTTACTGAGGACTTTCAGTGTTGATTCCTCCTTAGACCTCTGTGTTCTTGGCTCGACATAGTTAGAATTTAGAACATTGATTGAATGCAGCGCTGTACAGAGGAACGTCAGATAAAGTCAGGAGGTTATACCGCACATTGAATACATTTTAAGAACTGCGCTGGAGTGTCTAGAGAATGTATTTTCCCTTCAGGTTTTGTGTCTGTTGAAAACTTCAGTTTGAGAATTGCAATGTAGAATGTAGTGGTACTGTAGCTGGCTTTAGTAGTATTATTCTAATTACATTGTATACTGTAAAAATATATGCTCTTGCACACTACCCGCGATCAGTGGTAACACCAATCATGGGTGTTACCAGTCGGTGTTTGCTGCGGTATGCAGCAAACATCAAACCTTGTATGCAGTGTTGAACCTGTGAGCCCTTTCAATACACCAGCAGCCGACATGTGACATACTTATATGTTAAAAGCTTTAATTTGTAACCATCTGCATCTTACTCTGATGTATCTTATGCGTACACTGAGTATGCAGTAAGCTCCGGAGCTCCCTCTGGAGGTGACTGCAGGCAGTTGATGTGTGTAATATTTAAAGTTGTTGTCTACAAGTTAATTTAAACTAAAGGGGTTCATTGGGTGGCTAGTAAAATAACAAATGGATGCTTGCTGTTCTGCTGCTGTTTTACCTACGCAGGTAGGACCCCCAAACAGGGTATTCTCATATTTTAGATTCCACAGGCTATGTCATAAACACATGTGGTCAAACTGAATGGAGTGTTTCCATTCTCCATTCAGGTATATGGGAATCTATACACTCCCCTGTTTTTGTCACTCTCATAGACTTGAATAGAGAGAATGGCCATGCATGCGCCACAAGCTCTGCACTTGGCCAGGCCTCAGGAAGGGGGTCAGTGAACCCATTTTTCGAGGTGCTGGTCCCTGTTATACATTTTAAAGAGGCAAATACCCATTAACTGGAGAGGCTAGGCTGTCAGAGCTCTACTTATGTTTCATGTTGTGTTAAAAGACCTTGAGCATAGGATTAGTGTAATTTAAAATATTCATTTTTTACTGCCCCCCCTTGTAGAGCCCCTGTAAGGTATAACTTTTTTAACAGGACCACACCTTTAAAATCTATGTGTAGCTTCAATCAATTTAAAGATCTATTAAGAAATAATTTTGCCACAGATTTTCATCCTATTTAGAGAAAAATAATTCATGGTATTCCAGGGAAGGAATAATATAATGTATAGACATTTGCTTCAAATTCTGAAATGTGCAGAATTTATTTCACCATCTTCTGATTGGTAAAGAAAAGGATCTATGGAAAAGTGATCATTTCCCTTTAAAGAATTAAGATGATTGATTTCTAGACGGGAGTCGATGCTCATCCTATAGAGGATCCCCCGGTAATTCCACGGATGTATTGAGCTGTTATCACCAACACAATAATTACCGTCAAGGTCACCTGCAATCTGCAAGATTAATCAGCATTGAAAATCCACCTTTATGAAGAGGTCCATGTATCATGGTTATAGCGTGTTTAGACTCTCATCCGTCACTCATAGTCAACCCCACAATAGTGATAGCAATGGCGAAGACCAGACAATAGAGTGTTGTACATGGATAGACAATAAAGAACTTTAAGCATCGTACATATGTATAGTAAACTGATGGCGGCCACCTAATCCTCCCCTTAGTGGGAGCGTCTTTGTTTCCAGAATTTGGAGCTTCATCCAAACAGGGCAGCATATCACCCATCAATCTGATGACACCCGATACACATTACATGGTTGATCGCTAGTTATCTAGTTCAGTTTCCAATCACCGCGAAGCCCTTTATACATATACATTGGTTAAATCTCTCCACCCTTCCTCATTTAAAGCACTTTAAACCAAAAAGTTGTTTAATCTGTAGTTCAGTATCATCCGATAAAAGCCATTTCAGCCTAGGTAGTATCACATTTAGGAGAACATTGCTTCCTAAATTAGTAAGAGGTCATTTAAGTCTCTACAGCAGCAGAACCAAATTATTACAATGTTGTCTCTCCCTGGGGTAAAACCTACCAGGAAAATAATTTGCAGCCTAAATAAGGATTAAAGTGGGAATAGGAGATTCTGAAATCTGCCAAGTATCTACAGTATATGCTAACAATAGGACCACCATAATGGGGGGCAATGTCTCCCTCTCTTCTATGTCCACTACTGATAATAAAGGTTTAGTGCACTAGATTCATCATTATCTTTTTATAATGGATGGATTATTATACCTATGTCTCCACTCTGTCCGCATCCATTTTTTTTCCAAGTAGTTTCCACTGTATATTAATGATATTTAAATATATCTGGACTGAGCATATTATGTGCCGCCATAAAGTTACTAGTAATTCTATCAGCCGGGCATTAACCGCATTACTTTATGGATCCTGCGAGGATAGTAACTCAAGGGCTTTGAAGTATGCAATAGTAAATTGTTTTACTAGGCCCGCTCCTTCTTTTCTAATGCAAGCTAATGAGATGAGACAATTAAAGGCACACTGGCTCCTATAAAAAGACTGATGGATAATGGTTAATTATTTATATAGGAGCGGTATTACCTACAGCACTTACAGCTGTACACAAGGAGGAATGCAGAAATGAGCTTATAAATTGAAGTTTCATTAAAAGTAATCAGAATAGCCCTAATTTAGGAACCCCCTTTTTCCTAGCCTACAGTACAGGCAGTCCCCTAACCCAACTTACAGACGACCCCTAGTTACAGACGGACCCCTCTGCCCACTGTGACCTCTGGTGAAACTCTCTGGAAACTCTCTAGCCCCAGGCTGCAATGATCAGCTGTAAGGTGTCTGTAATGAAGCTTTATTGATAATACTTGGGGTTTCAAAACCCCAAAAAACTGCAAAAATTTTTGAAACCCCAATTGTCACTGGGGCAAAAAAAAAATTGTCTGGTGTGACAATTATAAAATATACAGTTTCGACTTACATACAAATTCAACTTAAGAATAAACCTTTTCTTACTTTTGTCTGGGCTCATGTATCTTTTTTTTTTAAATGATAGACAATCGATATATTACCTCTTTCCTGGTGTTGCTCCTCCCATTGCCACCAGTTGGTAGGCATCCAATCACAAGTCACAGGTGACTTGCCTCACCCAATGATTGTCCATATCTTGTGTTTTGAGAGGGACGGGACTATGGAGTAGAAACTGATGGGATCTCGATAAGAAGTGGAATGGGAGTGACAGGAGATTGTGATGAGAGCACTAGCTTTTTACTTTAAAATTTTTTTGCCATTCTAACCCGTCAAAATAATTTCAGACTAGACATCCCCTTTAAATGAACCACTCAATAACTCATGAATATAATTAATGGCAATGATCTTTTTTACAATGCCATAAACTATATAACCTGTCAAGAAGAGGCCTACAGATGACACTGGCCTCAAGGAGGAATTCATTCCTTCTGCCGGTTGCACAGACAGGTCTGTATTACTTGGATAGGGATTGTGGATGTACAGGCTTGGGTTATTTTGGGTACTTGTGTGGAGGATGTGACATGTATAATATCTGCTGCGTGTGTCATACATGCAACAATGGAAGCTGCAGTCACAGTGTTACTGACAGATTGATATTCTTCATGGACTCTGATAGAACTGTGATTATTAACATTCTGCAGTGATTTCTTCCTCTAGTGGTCAATGAAGGCTTTAAATTTTTATTTTTTTTTAACTTGTTTTCATTTATTTTTTAATAAACAAACATACATATAATATTAACATTTGTACATTGGGATTCTTGTCTTAGCCAGCACGGTGGCTCAGTGGTTAGCATCACAGCTTTGCAGCATTGGGGTCCTGGGTTCATGCCCTAGGGTCAACATCTGCAAAGAGTTTGTATGTTTGTATGTTCCTCCAGGTCCCCCGGTTTCCTCCTACACTCTAAGAAATACTGATTACATTGTGAGCCCCATAGGGACAGGGACTGATTTGACAAGCTCTGTGGAATCTGTGTGCGCTGTATAAAGGATTTAATATTATGCTAATATTATTAGCAACTTAGCTGCAGTGGCATCTGCTATGGAGCCAAACGCATTAGGAGGCCTGGTCTGCATGCCCTGGGCCCACTAGGCATTCATTGCAAAAATAAATAGCATTTGCACCTTTAAAAGAAGCAATGCAATAGATTTTGAGCACTCCGTTGTCCTGCTCAGTAAATAGAGTAAATAGATAGCAGTAGGACCGCCTACTGGACTCCTAAACATGAAACAACATATCAATAAATAAAAATACAAGTTATACTGACTCTTGGGGTGATGCCACAAGGGGTGTTTTGGTCTGTTTTTTATCTTGTGCTTTCACTCTGTTTTAAAACATATGCTTTTTTAAAATGCTTCTTTTTTTTACCGTTTACCGTACGTATGGCTGCTTAGAACCTGTAAATCTTAATAGATAAACAGGTTCAAAGTAGCCAAACACATGTTAAACAGTAAAAAACAGATGCCTTTTAAAAAACGGACTGAAAACGCATGCTTTAAAACGGACCAAAAACGCCACATGTGGCATCACCCTTTTCCTACAAAACTATATATCATTCCATTGAGTCCACCCTAATCTACAACATCAGACACCACGATAAATGTGCCCGGTTCCCTTTAAGCTTGATATCCTCATACCCCCAGCTGTATAAGGCAGTGCAGAGGCCCCGGTGCACATGTCTTACATTACATAGGTCGCTCCCTGCTCTCTGGAGACTACTTGCTTCCTTCCCAGAGATCAATCGATAGAGGTGACAACAATTAGCAGTCATTAATGGCTGTGGTTACATGTCTGGCAGCCCCTGTCAGCATCTCCCCACGCATTGTGTACTATAAACCTGTACAAGGGAATTTGTGTAAGAAATGCATTAACCTTCAGAGGAGCGGGGTGGAGTATTTTTTGGTGTGGGGGGCGGTTCTCGCAGCAGTCGTTTTTCCCAGTTCTTGACTGAAGACTGGAGATGCTGCATGTGTACATACTGATTCCTCAGCTTCCCTCCTGCCTCGTAGATGACCTGCCGCTGCTTCTAATCACAGGTTTGTTATTAGATGACTAATATCTTCATTTTACGGATCACAAAGTGCATTTCTTTCTTCATTATCTCCACTGCATGTGTCCCGGAGAACCTATTCATGGCCGTATTAGAGATCGAAAAGAGGCTCATTTGTCGGAGCTGTGACAGGGCAGTAATTCTTTGATTTATTTATTGCGAGTAACCTTGGAGATGTACGCCAGGACAATGACACCCCGGGACGTAGTCGCTGAAGACCATTCATGGGGGGGTCCTTGAACTTGAGCTGCAAATACAATAGACACTAGTTGGTTGTGTCACACGTGCAGAAGGATCATATGTATTAGGTCAGGGCCTCCAATGCCTTGATAATTTGATTACATTTGCACATTTCTTCCCATTTCGGATAATTTTATTAACTATTTTTCAGCTATATTAAAATCTATGACATAGCCGGTGATTGCTGGTTCTGATTCATGTCTCCCGTCAGTCACATAATACCATAAATATTCCCAGAGACTGATGACTTTGGACCATGGACCCGCATAGTAATCCCACTTCATCACCGTATATCAGTCACCCTGCGGTCCTTTGTTCAGCAGTAATACTACAACTCACATGGTGGAAGAATTTGTTGGGTGTCATAGTATGACAATGGCGTGCTTGATGTTGCCAGTATCGCCAGGGGGTGTAGCTGCCCTTGTGTAATAACTTGCACATCATGTTCTGGGGGCTTTGTCATGGGAAATTCCTGATTTCTAAGCAAAGGATGTTGTTGCTAAGCACTTGCCTTATACTGAAGCCAGCGCTGTGTGGGGAATGAAAGCATTACTTTGGAAACCTAACGTGAAGTGCCAAATATTTCACTAAATGAATCAAACAATTGTCACAGAAAGAGCATTTCACATTTCCTTCCTATGAGACCTACAGCAGCTTCTTTTGTAGCCCGGTTCTGCTAAGGCAAAGGTTTGGTGGGTTTATTCAGCAGTAGGGTCTGTACATATGTGTTATAACACTACTTCAACAAAGATGTTAATGAATGCAGAAACTTTTTTTCTTCTTCTACCAAGAATTCTTAAAGGGAACCTGTACCAAAATAAAGAGCGATCTGCAGGCGGCATGTTATAAAGCATGTGGAGCGGGTCAGATAGTACACAGTGTCAGCAGGCAGCATGTTATAGAGGGAGGGAACTGTGCAGATATTACTGTAACTAGTGTCCTATCAGCAGGCAGCATGTTATAGAAAGGGAGGAACTGTGCATATATTACTGTAACAAGTGTCCTATCAGCAGGCAGCATGTTATAGAAAGGGAGGAACTGTGCATATATTACTGTAACAAGTGTCCTATCTGCAGGCAGCATGTTATAGAAAGGGAGGAACTGTGCATATATTACTGTAACAAGTGTCCTATCGGCATGCAGCATGTTACAGAGCAGAAGGAGCTGAGCAGATTGTACATAGTGTCCTATCTGCAGGAAGCATGTTATAGAGCAGGGAGAGCTGAGTAGATTTTATTATTTCCAGTGCACGCCCCGGCCCCGCCCTCTTCCAAGGGAGAAAGGGAGGTAATGTCACAAAGGAGGCATAATCAGTCCAGAGTGCTGGACATTTTGTCCCTGCGCTCCGGGCTGCTAATTATAAGTATTTTCTAGGTGATCCCAGCGTGTCAAGCTTAACAAAGAACACCGCTGGGAATAGGATGAAGAGGAGAGTAGGTAAGTATGTGTAGGTGTGCATTCATTATTGTAAAATGGTAGATTTCATTTAAGGCCTCATGCACACGATCGTCATTGGGATTGTGACTAGATCATAGCCCCTTTAGAGGTCACCCCGGCACGATGCCGCCGCCATGCAAAATATGGGGCATGTCCTATATTTTGGCATTTTACAGCCACCCAGCTTTCTCTCACCCCTCCTCTCTCCTGCACCCGGCCATGTTTGTGTGCAAGGGGCCTACATGCTAAGCAGTGATTGACTCCTACTACATTTCTAAGCATAGAAAGTGCAGAGGTATATCAATTCTGTGCAGCTCTTCTTGCTCTATAATGTACTCCTTCATCCTGTAAGGGAGTAACATACAGTTACACTGATAGAGACATCTAGCTGTGAAATGGAGGCCGTCCTATGGAGTAGCAAACAGATTACTTCATTTTTATGTAAAGCTCTAGAGCATCAATTTTATTAACTTGTTGTATGAGAACAGAACCTCAGACTAATTACTTTCTAGCAATTATTAAGATATAACCACAAAGTCTAACTGAATGGAAGCACCAGTGTTCCATCGTAATAGTCACAATCCATCAGTGCCGCAATATCTTCATAGCAATAAAAGAAAAATACCCATGTAGATGAAAGATAAAAGTGACTCAAAAGTGATAAACTGTTTCAATATGGATATAATGCTCTGAAACGTTCAATTGTTTTCTAGTTGATTGGAAGACGCACTTAAGGGTCTCTTTTTTTGCCTGCCGGTATAACAAGTGCTCCCTCTTGTCAGAATTATTCAGTACTCATCTGTAGTGGTGTATATTGGAAGAATTATATGATATTTTACATAATTCTTTAAAGGGGTTTTCCATGTTTTTTTATATTGGTAGTCTGGTATTGGTATATTGGTAGTCTGCTAAGGATAGTCCAAGAAAGAAATATGGTGTTAAAAGTTGACCATTTGTATTTACGTATTACATGATAAGGCCCCCTGCTCATGATCGCGTGTAGCCTGTGCAAACGTGCGCATGTGCCCTAAGAAAAGGGAGTCCTTGCATTATACCCCTATTAAAAAAAGGACTTCCCATGTGGCGGCTGGACTGCAGCATTGAGACTGTATTAGGGCAAGAGACCTTATGCTGTATCCTGAGCGCTAGGATTGGATCAACCGACTATGAAAAGCATCTGACGTGAATAGCACATAAGGGGTTATTTACTAAGGGTCGCAGATCGCACTTTTGTCGGGCTGTTCGCTGGTTTGGGGATTTGCACAGCTTTGACAGGTATTTAACAGGGGTTTGCACTGGGATTGTGTCGCACGCGATCAGATTTTGGTGCAGCTGCACTGGCTTTCATGAGACAGAAATTGTGGGGCGTGCCGTCAGATGATCCAACTGAGCGTGGGATTTAGGATTCAAATTGTGTCGCAAGACAATGCACTTACATACACCGAGAAGAAGAAGGTGAACTCCGTTGGACCTGAACAGGGAAGCGACACATGCAAGATATCGGGCGCACAATCTTAGTGAATCGTGACAATGCACATTCTTTGAATTCCAAGGAACGGGTAAGTATCGTAAATGTGCCCCAATGAGTCAGAATGCTGCTCAATGCAGACTCGGACAGGACTTGTACGAGGGTCTTGTGGGCAAGGGAGTGGGACCTAAAATTAGCCATACACTTTTGATGGTTATAAGGTCAATAGGTTCTGACAGCAACTTAAGAACAAATTATCCCTTCTTCTCCATGGTACGTGAGTAGAACACATTCATGTACATTATGTTCCTGCCCAGATTTGCAGGTTTCTCTAATGTGGAGGAGAGCTATAATTTCCCACTATTGGTGTTTCTTAAAGGAAATCCGCCACTCGATAAAAGTAAAAACACACTACAGATACTCACCTGTCCTCCTCTTCATCTTGATCCCAGCACTTGGCTTTTATAATCTTGACACAACTGGATCACATGAAAACAAGGCTGAAGTGCAGGGACAAGATGCTAATTATTCATTCCCCCACCAGCACCCTCTCCATGCTGGGAGACAGAAGTGACATCACGGCAGAGGCATGAATTCTTCATGTTGGAGAGGCAGATGACGTCACACAGGGGGCATGAATAATTAGTAGCCTGGAGTGCCGGACATATATTCCTGGTCCTTCAGTCTGCTTTTTGTAAGTCTCTTTTTTTAGGTGATCTTGGAGTGTCAAGGTTAAAGAATACCAGTGCCGGGATCAAGATGAAGAGGACAATTGGTGAGTATCTGTAGTGGGTATTTTTTACTTTTATCAAATGGGAGATTTCCTTTAAGTTAAAAAAAACTTTGGAAATTTAGTAAATTTACTTAATGAGGACATATAAGGTTCTATATATTAGGCCTCATGCACATGAATGGCCGGGTGGAGAAGGGGGAGATAAGTGGCCACACTGTGAATCCAGGCAGGAATAGGACCTGGCCTATCTCTTGCGGGGCTGCCACAAAGCTCGGGGATGATGTGATGCAACCACCCATAATGCACCTCTGTGGCAGCTGTGAGCTATCTGATGTTTTTGTGGATACCATATACGGTTGTGTGCATGAGGTCTCGGTTATATTGGTAAAGGAGCGAGATAGTCAGAAGAAACAAAGCTTAAAGCTGCTGGGCAACAATGCAAAATCCTTACCGCCCCCTGCCTATAATGTGACATTGATAGGTGCTAATTTGGGAGGTAATTTCATGTTGTGCCTACAGAAGCCCCAGCTGTGATACAGCACCATTTATCATGTACGTAGATATTATACTGAGGCTTTTCTATGGGCACTGCAGTGTGGAGCCGGTAATCTGCACGACATTTAGAACGATTTTTACATTGTCTGTGCTTCCTCCGAGCTGTCATAAAATCACATTTGCTTCACTGAGTCTTATTGAAGTTACACACCCACAAAGAAGGAGCGAGAAGTAATATTGGCTCATAATCTCCATCCTGGCATTTCACTTTCCATCTCCTTCCAATTAATGGTATTACTGAAGAGTCTTTAGGTTTTGTTTATTGTCAGTAATCTTTTAAAGAGTCTTAACTCAGCTCTAAATCCATCTATCAGAATTTGGTTTGGCCGAATGCTCCACAGAAGAACTCCCACCAAGCACTAACATGAACCACGTACCGCAAATCATCCAAGATTGAGTATTTCAGGAACTTATTCTACATTTTGTATTTTCTATAAAAACTGAAATTCTAATGAGCCCAAGGATTATTGTGATGGGAGTAGATCCTGACACCCTCTTAGGGTGCTATAGAGCATCCAGTTACCTTCTTCTAGCTTTATCACATTTTTATATGTTTACCGTATGTAGAAAGCTAGTGGTCACAGAATCTGGTCCACCACAAAATTCAGGTTTTTGAACAGCCACAGCCAGATGTGTATTGGAGCTTGTAACAGAAGTAAATGGGGACAGCTAGTGCCCTTCCCAAAACAGTGTTTGTGTGCTGGTGGCCTTAGGTTGTGTCTAGAGATGAGCGACCACCTGACCTTGACATATTGGCGAATTGGTGGCCAGTCTGGCAAATTGACGCACCTGGCAACTATGACTATGATTGTCCAGGGGGACACCTCTTGCCATGGCTAGTTGTTTGGGGCATCAATTTCCCGATTGGCTGTTACTAGATTGCCAATATGTCATATGAGTCAGGCAGCCAAACCTGACCATCATGTCCACTTATCTCTGGTTGTGTTCCCACTTAAGTGCCCTCTTTTAGATTTACTGTCCCCCTTGTTCGTCTTATCTCATCTTTAATCTCTAGTCTTTTCGTCAGCACCTATTTTTTGCACCGATTCATGTATACAGGTATCACAAGTATGGATAGAATAAATAGAGGAAGTACTATATGTCCTTTATTTCTACGCACCATTCATGATGCACTTCTTACGGCATCAAAACCTGTAGCAGAACATAATCCCATGTGGATATCTTCAGATAGAAAAACCTTTGCAACTAAAATTATTGAACACCAACAAGAGGAGTGGGGGGGTTAAAATGGTTTAGAGGGTCCTATTAATATGACAGTTCTGTATACTGGGGTCAGTGAAAAAAAAAATGATATAATAAAAATACTAGTCAGGCCTATTCCGTTCCAGCACTCTCTTGGCTCGGGGGATTAACTTGCCGTATTGCCTACTGTGACAGGCAGAAGATCCCTGGATAAGGAGTGATTGGTATAAGTGATGGTAATCTCAGTTCCACTCTGTGTGATGCTATAGAAATGTACAGTATATAATAAATATGATGTAATATTATATGGCAAAAGTGTCCAATATGTAGAGCCATGATGAAATCATTTATTCCCTATATGTAACAATGTTCCATAAAATGCTGAATAACATAAGGAATAAAGCTTGAGATGTATCATTACATAACCCGCCAGGGGAAGTTACTTTACTACTTGTAGCTTCGCTTGGAGAGATGGAACTGATAACAATTATTAACAATAATTATTAAAAAAGAATGGAATGTCTTGGATTGTAAATGTTTTCTCATACTCACACTCCGGTCTATGTCATATATCTACTTGATGGAAAATGTGAGTAATGTGGACAGTGAGCAGATGGTTGGAGTTGGACAGGTTATTTGTATAGATTATTCACTAGAGTGGGTGATCCTGGTAATCTGTATTCTACACTGGAATAATAACACTGTGAAGAGCTACAGTCCATCATTTAGGTTGAGACACATGGAAATAAGTTTTTGGTGAATATGAAGAAGTGTGCTGCCTAGATACTGCCGGATCCCATGATTTATTACATAGCACCCCCCACTACTACCCCTGAGGATCCTGATGAGGTTACATGCATATGCTGCGTCTCCACATCCAGATGCTTATTGCCTTCCCGGTTACATCCCACTCTGCAGCTGCTCCGTGTCCTTTTGGAAGGAGATTTCTCTTCCTCCCTTCTTAGATCTTGATGTAGTCTTGCTTCAGCTCCTTCGTTGCTTTACCGGCTTAAGAAAGCAATTACTTACCCATTGATGTCTTGGACCTTAAAGCCAATGTGCGAGAGCGTGGACTGTGTAGCGTCTGGCTCTCTTGCTTTATGCTTTGGATCTCTTGCATTTTGTTGATTTTTTTCCCTAACTTGCCTTTATCTGCTCTCTTCTTTCATGCTGTCGTGGACACAGGGAGAGGTAATTCGCTTTCTTCTTATTGCATGTTGTATGCCTTTAAAATATATGAACCTGATGTGAATCATCAATGACTATCTGTATCTGTGTTGCCATCCTTGTTCTCATTCATCGTGTTGTAATAAAATCTCCATCCGAAATGATAATTAGTATAAGATGCATAGGGTACAGGCGGTACGATACAGGGGACCTTTGTTTCTATGTGAAATTGTTTGATAATTTATATCAATGATTGCATTGTGATTATAGGTCTGCGATTTGTCACTCATTACTATTGTAATTATCAGTCTTGGCCCCATTTACACTCCATTAAGATGGTAAGGTCATATAAAGAGCCACAAATGCATTTGCTCAGCGGTGACATTAAAGCGAAGAGATGTCCTCATTTCTTTTTAATATCTAGGCTGATTGCATGTACTGTAGCTCTCCGCTTACTCCTAGAAATCACCTTAAGCTATAAAGCAGCCGGATATACAGAGCCACAAAGTATCCAGGCAAAGAATATTAAACTACGTTCTAGTACAATAAAAGGGGATTGTCTATATCCTTGTCGGTGTAGAGCAGTAAAGGGGTAAAAGATGTATATCAGTGAACATATTGTACTGAATGAGCGCAGGGAGGGGGCAGAGATATCTGTGCAGCTGTAACTGTGGTCCTTTTTCCACATCATGGTCAACTTTTTTATGCTGTGGAAAAGCAAAAAAAAAACGGGGTTGTGAAAAAATAAAAGTTTTATACACCCTACATAATGTAGGCTGGGTTCATATCACAAGGTGTCCCTCCACTGTAGGAAGCTATCAGGAGGATTGCCCACGTACCCTTATAATGGGTGGGGGGCACAGATCTAGTCAGCTATATGCACATACAGTGTGATATGTGCTCGCCCCCCACTGAATGAAGGAGGAGGAGTGAAAATGTGACTGGGTTGTATGGACAGTGACATCACTGGGACCTCTCTCCTGCTGAGCAGTATAGAAGTTCAGCAGAGGCCGCTGGGGATAAAGAACTGCATACCTTGCTCACCAGGAGGCATCAGGATGGAAAGACAGAACTCACAACAATTACTAGCCAGATGGAGGCAAAAAGTATGCCTCCTCTGTTTGCCAGTATATGTGTATGGATATGCTCAGTATATAAACCGGGAGCTTTCCCTTTTGTATACACTGAACCTATACTAAAGGTTTGAACCTCTGGTAGCCTTAACTTGTTTTTCCTCCGGTGATCTAGTGCTACAATTCCAATGGTTATCCCTATCTCTGTTATAGGCTGGGCGGCAGATGCCACTACCACAGCCACTTAGAAGCTGAGCTGTGATGATCCTATTGCAGAGGCATCATGCCAGTGACTACTGAACAACTTTGATTGACTATAGAGGCCATGTACCACCCAACCCACAACAAAGACAGCACTTGTGCTCCCATGAAATAATGTTTCTCACCCAAGATAAAGGGAGAAAGGCAGCAATGCAAAAGACTGTAGTGGTTCAAATATAAGGTGCACGCAGCCCAGGGTCCTGGTGCTCAAAACCCCATGTAGACATAGTGATTGGGGAAGACCACAGCATCGGAGGGGTTAAATTCTAACGATTCTTTATTTACAATTCATCCAGGTATAAAACAGCGACGTTTCGATTCTCATTGAATCTTTATCAAGCTTGATAAAGATTCAATGAGAATCGAAACGTCGCTGTTTTAGGCTACATTCACACACATGTATGGGGGACGTATATACGGCCGACGTATGTACGGCCGATATACGTCCCCCATACACTTCTATGGGCTCACGGCCCTGTACGGGAGGGGCACTGTGCAGCACACGTGCGGCACCGTACCACTCCATAGCCCGGGAAAAGATAGGACATGTTCTATCTCTTCCCGTGATACGGCGCCGTGTGCTGTATCTCCCTATGGAGAGGGGCGGGGGAGCGCTCATCCCCTGCTCCTCTCCGCAGCGCCGATGTATGCCTGCCGTACTACGGTACGGCGGGCATACATCGTGTGAATGTAGCCTTATACCTGGATGAATTGTAAATAAAGAATCATTGGAATTTAACCCCTCCGGTGCTGTGGTCTTCTCCATTCACTATCTCACCCAAGATATTTACTAAATATAATACCTTTGGTGATGAATTCCAATATGTAAATGTGTCTTCCATTACCTTTCCTTGGCGGAACCATGTCCAGATATGTGTGTCTAGATATGTGTGCCATAAGATGACCAATTTCTTAGAAGAAGACAATTACTCAGTAATCTGTTCCAAGTTATCTATCCTTTATATGTATGGCCACCCAGGGATGTATCATGGAAGCCCTTATGTATGCATGTTGAAATACTGTATTGGATTGGTTCCATGGAAGCCAGGGATCCAAAATCAAGCTAAGGCAATTGTGGACACGTGTGCACCTTATATCTTTTGAAGAGAACCTGTCATCGGGGGAACCCCCCACAATCCACACAAGGGACCTTGTAGATGTCTTATTACATGGTCCATTGCTGTCTCTATGCATGGGATTAGAGCCACCATTCTCCTAAAAAAAGAATTTGATTGATGTGGTCTGTTTCAGTCATGGAGGCATGGAGCAGCAGCTGAAGAGAAGGGTGAGGAGCAGGTGAAAGAGACAGTGGCTTCGTCTTACTTGCTCTGCTATATTGTTAACCACTTCCTCAGGAAGGAGGTGGTGATAGTGATGCTGGCTGTGGGAAGAGATCCACCTTCCTCCTCCTGCAGTTCTCCCGCCTCCATGACTGAATACTGGAGCTCCCTGCCTCCATGACTGAGACGAGTCATCTATAAAAGTGTTTTTTTAGAAGAATGATGTCTTTAATCCTTTGGGTGGAGGAATTAGTGGAATGTAGAAAGACATCTAAAAGGTGACGGTTACTGGTGACGGTTCTCTAAAATGTTAACCACTGGCCAGTGTATTATAACCTTCATTGATAATATGAGTGCATACTTGTAGAGTATGCATTTCCACCCAGGCCAAGGATTAGGTTAGGCTTCTCATTGTCAGTCACATTACTGAACCTGACCTGAGTCAATGTGCTTCTCTTACACTGATGGATCCAGACACACAGCTGATTCTCCATATTTACTTTGGATCAATATTAATTAAAGTGTGAGCTGTACCTCTCAGACGCCATCCAGTTCTGTATTACATGTATATCATGGTACCTGGTACAGAGGCAGTATAGTTTATTTTATACTAAATCTGTAAATTTCGTTTTAGTTTCTATGGTTTAATAAACAAAATACATTTATTCTTACTAAAAATATATCATATTAAAGGGGGGGGTGTCCTCAGGAAATGACCTTTTTAATAAATAAACTATTTTTTCATATTTTAAAAAGACTAATTTATGACTTTTTACAATAAAAAAAACATTTATTTTGCTTAAGAATTTACTAAAATCTTGCAGTTTTTACTGTGGTCACTAAGGATTATAAGCATTTGGCACTTCCTCTTTTGTTGAGGTCATTTTCATCCCATTATCAGCACAGGTAGGGTTGCAATGATAATGTATCTATCTATATACAGATAGGATGTGACTGTCACCTATTTTGAGTTGATGGATCCTGTGTTATTTCCTCCCCCTTCCTATACAATGACCACAGCTCAGGTCACAGAGCATGCCCTCAACAATCGCACTAAATGTTAAGGAACATCACCAGCATCTCCATTGTGTCTGTGGTCCAAGTGGCTGCCATAAAGCATATCTCTAAATGCTGTGAAGATGGATACACACATTTTTTAATTGAGAGGCCCTTCTACAGACTTTTTTGTGGCCCAGTAGTTTCAAGTACAGCTGGTCCAACAGTGCACATTACTGGTATATGCTATTTATGTAACTCATAGGGATATTACAGAAACAACATGGCTTAGAAAGCTCACTGTTACCAACTACTGCTGACTGTCTAGATGCAGGGGTAAGCATGGTATAGGGTCTTACGGAGTCAATTTTAGAGGTGAATCCAAATCTTTCAAAAATGTGTGGCAGCCCTGTGTTCTTTTGTTTCTTTTTGGCTCAAAGTTTCTTCACTGGAAATATGAAAAAATATTAGGAAAAGAGGAAAACAGACACATTTTAGCGACTGTATTCAGTACGGCACACCTTGAGCTCGGCTACAGCCGGGTCATTGTTCTGGAGAATAGTCAGACATTAGTCTGGAAGGGGAAGAATTGATCAGTGATGAGAAGTGATCAATGATCTTTCTGGCCCATAGGCCTGCAGCATGTCGGCTGTGTTATTGATCAGATGACAAGTTCAGAAGAGAAGAATTTATTGCTACATTAGTCTTTTAATCTGGTTTTATTTTTGCGATTGTTAGATTTTTTTTTCATTTAATAGTTAAAAAAAATAAACAATCAAGTCACAGATAATGAACAATGATATTTGCAGAGTTACACATATATCAGTGTAAGAACAGAAGCAGAGCATATCACCATGTTCATGCAATAATCAAAGAATTGTCATAATGTGAGAGTACAGAAATACAATAGTACCGCAAACACATAAAACATACATGTGCAAGCTCCAAAGACAATGTTTTTTTAAGCAAATGTAGAAAAAAAAACTGGCCCAGAAGCAATAATATATCTGGGCCATTGTCTTAAGAAATCTCGGTTAGAAATTAAACATATTGCACTATTAAATTATTGATTATTATCATATTATTATTAAATTAAATTAAACTATTCCACTCATAGAGAGGAATATTGTGGGGATGCTTTGTAGCCGGAGGGGAAGCCACAGCATCAAATGTGTCACTTTAACATGTTGTTATCTAATTGTCTATCGTTATGAGTTATTATCTGGCCAAAGATGAGAACAAGATGTCTACTCAGAAGTGATCTCCACAGAACAGGAAGCTAAGCTAAATGTACAACTACATGTCAGACTGTAAAGAGAAACAACCTCAATAGTAATGCCCAGTTGTCAATTTATTAACAAATATTCAGGAGGAATAACCGGAAGGAGCAACATAATCCATAATTATATATTATATTATATTTAAATCCCCATATATTATATAATATATACATAGAGGTGATAACATAGACCTAAAGGGGTAGGCACATGGTATACCAGGTTAAGCATAATACCCTAATAGTCACCCCCTATTGTACTTACCCTGGTATACTTTCGTGGAGGAGCCATGGATCACATCAGCCTTCGGCAGCCACTTTTGGGACTGTGGATGTAGAATGCCCCTCCTTGAAGACCACTCCTATGTTCCTGATTGGAGGGGCATTTAAATGTCATTGGCAATATTGAAAGTAATGAATGTACTGCCTCTGATCCACACATGTCACAGGTAGTCCCATGGTTGGTTGCCGGTCGGTCACTTGACTCTCGGCTCCTCCAGACAGAAGGGTTTGCTAGGGTAAGAACAATAAGGGTGACCCTCTTAGGGGATTGTACTTACCTTCATAAACTTTAATATATGTAGCCAATCCCCTTAACAGCAAATAGTATATTAATATTCTATAAACTAATTTCTGTTTTATCAGAATTTAGCCAAAATTTAGCCTTACAAATTTTCAATTCATGTGGTGTAAGGGAAGAAGAAAGTGACCATTTTTTGTTTTGTGCGGCTTCTTTCATTCGCTTACTGTCCGGGGGAATATGATACCTTCTTTTTCAATGTGCAATTTGCCTTCCTATGACTCTCCCTTGAGCAGACAATCAGGAAGAAGAATCACATTTCCTTTATAACTCCCTAATATTATCAAGATTATTGCCTGTAGCTATTCATCTGTCCCTGGGTAGTAGAGCTGAATATAATTTGCACCATCAATGAACGGATATAGGTATAACCCAATCCCATCATTTTAATAATACATGATAAAGGATATTTGAAATGAAAAGTGCTATCCCTGTGATGCTTCCAAAGGCACCTTATACTTACTGCGCTTGTTTAGGATTAGCTAAATAGGTCTCCGTCTTTTCAGACAGCGTCATTCTTATATATGGGTTGTGCCTGGTATTGCAGCTCCTCCTGATTAAGGAGAATATATTATTTATTATGTTATTATGTATCATCAAGGGACATTCAGGGACACTGTTGGCTTCTCAGTATCAAGTCTACATGTCTTAGAGAGGATCCTTTATCACTTCTTACATATCAGCTTTAGTAAATACTTGGGTATTTTATTATTGCTTCGTATTGCTTTATTCGTCTGTTATTCTACCTATAAGTTCATGAATAAATTGACTTTTTTGGAAAAGGTTCTATTGCGGCATAGTCTGACCGTGTCAGGCAGTGTAGGGACACAACACTTTGACCAGTGAAATGGTAAAACCACTGGATATTCATATATTTATATGGTGTTAAAGTTGTCTAGAATCCCATAGGGCTATAAAAATAACACACGTGCCCTACTCACCTCTGGCACTGGGGTCATTGCTGGCTTCTGTTTGCAACTGCTGCAATAGCGAGTGCTCGGCTGTCAACTGCTTGTTACTGCTAAACTGGCGGTGGCAGGAGGAGCCACACTCAACCGGAGCACCAAAGAGGGGTAAGTATGGCGTGTTTCTTATTTTTATAACCATAGTATCTATATTAAAAGAAATCTTCCATCAAAATCAAGCATGGATAAACCAGGGGCAGTTACTCATAGACCCGGTGACTGTGGTAATCTTCTTATATTTGTTATCCATGGCCGCCTTCCTTCTTCTTATATTTGTTATCCATGGCCCCCTTCCTTCTTCTTATATTTGTTATCCATGGCCTCCTTCCTACTAAAATCAACTTTTAAAATGATGCGGGGGTTACCAGAGCCCCTCCGTGCTGTAGCTTCACCAGCCGTTATACTGTATAGGACCCCTTCACCTCTCCTACTGTGTGCTGAATCTTCAGATTACAGTAGGCAGAGGGAGGGGGAAGTGCGGATGGAGCAGGGGCAGGGTGAGACTGTGTAACAGCTTGTGAAGATGCAGCACAGAGGGGTGCTGGTAACACCTTTGTTCACCTGCGGCACTGTATGTCACACCCGCATCTCTAGGTGTTTACAGAGGATGGCAGTGCTTTTCTAACTACTGCCAAACGTCTGCTACACACTGAATCCAATACTGTAGCATGCGGGATGGCCCTGCCAGCCTCTGTATATAAACATGGGCCTGACTTACAGCAGGTAAACAGGAACGCCGGAGGAGGTACGAATAAGATGGTTATTATTTAAATAACTCCCCCTCCCCCAAAACCATATATAGCTTTTTCTCAAATCCCGAACAACCACTTTAAAGAGGAATAACACAATTCAGTATTGGGCACTGTTTACACTTCTGACGGCAGTGTTGCAGGATCCATGCTGAATAAAGCTGATCGGTTTTGTATGGTTCCTGGCGGATCCCAATGAGTTATAATGGGTACATCGGGCTGTTTTGTAATATAATGTAACAGAAGATCAGCAAAACAAACGTAACACCGGAGTTTGGTATTGATTCCTTTCTTTCATTATTTATAGCTCTAGCAAGTTCTATATGTCAATGCGGCACTCCTGCAGCAATCCTTACTTCAGATATGCAGTTATCATATATGATGGGTATATTTCAGGCTGGAAATATTATCCAATCCTTACAGATTCACCGTAGCCGCTAATCCATCAGAATTGATGCAATGGACCAGTTGCTACTGGGGATGTGTGCATTGATCTATTAATTGAGTCTTCCTGATGAATATTCATGTGCACTGAAAGCTCCAAACTTTTACCTATTATGCATTCAGTAGTGAGGGTTAACCCTTACTGGTGTGCCGTCACACTAGTTAGGTAGGTTGCTTTTCTTGGAGTGTACATTGTTTATGAGCACAATGATGCATTCCCTGAATTTCAATGAGGAATCCAGATTTCCAATTAAGCTGCATGTGGAGATTTATTACACCGAGGTTCTCCCCATTTACAATGCATTGCAGAATATTTTATTTGTCTCCTTGGTGGAAAATATACAATTACATTTTGGAATGACTTATTCCCTTTATATGTGCATAATACCAACTCCTTGCACCTCCATAAGTAGGTCTCCGTGGTCCTTATCACTATTTCATTACTAGTCTATGCAAGTCTTCAGGGGGATTTTAGATTATGGCTCTTTCTTGTTCCAGCTGTTAACATCTGCGTTTTATTATCCTGTTTTCCCATACTTTTACACCTGTCAACATAGAATGAAATTTACATATTATACACATTTTATACTTTATTTTTTAAATTATTTTTGTAGGGATTTTGCATATGTTGCCCGGGACAAGGATACAAGAATCTTAAAATGCCACGTGTTCCGATGTGACACACCAGCAAAAGCCATCGCAACCAGCCTTCACGAAATCTGTTCTAAGGTACTTCAATGATGTTACTGTTTCACAGCACATAAAAATATTTCATGCATTGTGAATACAGATAAGTTAACAGTCTTAAAAAAGAACCATATTTTTACAACCCAAACTGCATATAATAATACAGGCAGTGCCCAACTTATGGACAACAGTAAGAGATATAAAAGTGGTTTTCAATGAATCTTTATTATTAACACTTGTTCCCAAAATTATTAGAATCCTATTTTCATAGGGACGAAAATAATACATGGGTTTACACATAGAAAACATACCTGTTCCGACTTGCATACAAATTCAATGAACCTACAGATCCTATCCTGTACATAACCCAGGGACTGACTATAGATAAATATTTTGCCATATGTACTGTGACAATCCACATTGGAATGGCTTTATAATCCATTGTGGAAGGTTTATTGCCAAATTTAAAAATGAGCAATTCATGTGTCCATCTACAGACTGCTAAAGCTCATGAGTCTGGTGTGTTCATCAAATTTAATTAAAGTGTAACTCTGATTTCATAATGATTTTTTTCCAAATTATGATATGTAATTCCCCTTTTTAAAACAAATAGAAAGATGCCCATATTGTGCTAGTCATGTTTTCTTTTCATGAGTTATGGCAATTTTGTTGTAAAGCTACTTCCTTAGCAGCATTGAAGTAGGCAGAGTCTAACCTCTTCCTGTATTTGCCATAAAGCTGAGTCAATTATAATATGCCCTTACTTCTTATGATGCTGTGTGTTTTCTCATGAAGTTAACCCAGTAAGAAGTAACCGAGCAAATCCAGTGAGATTACTACAAGTAAATCCACAGACCATACTGTGTAAATACACAGGATCTACACAGTCACATCACCCTGGCAGATGTAATAAGAACCTGGAGCATGGAATCAGTAGTAGAAACCAGCAGTGTAATAGTTAAATTAAGTTTACAGTCTGTGCTGTGTGAGCACTAAGGGTTAAAACTTCCCTGCTGTGAAGATTATGACTGGAGAGCATGAGCAGAGGCTGAGGGGAGTGAAAAGTCTATGATGGAGAGACAGAGAAATCACAGACTGGGAGGATGGACTGATAGGGAACAGAATAGTACCTCACTATTATTTGCATGAGGCTTCTACATCTACAGATCTGCACAGACACAGCTCTTCTGCTAGCTACGCACAGAGAGCATCACATGCCCATCACAAGTTTTTAAAGTAAATACACTGGCCTCAATATGATACCTATTCAATAATATACTTTCATTGTCCCTGAAGCTGTTAGACAGTATGCATATAAATACATATCACAGATGACTTGTATTACCAATGTTGGTTTATATTTTACAGATTATGGCAGAAAGGAAAAATGCCAAAGCTACGGCTTGCAGCTCATCACAGGAAAGACCACAAGCCAGCCTTGATGTCCCCCTGCAAGGTATACAGCGCTGCTTAAGATGCGTTCAACCTACCTCCTCTGGTTAAAACTTTCCTAATAGTGGCTGCAATACCCAAAACATATTAAAAAGTAACCTTCAGTGCAACATTGTTATGATTTAGAAACAAAGGTGTCACATTTATATTGGTTGGATAGGGTGGAGGTGGTTGTATCTGGACTTCCATATAAAGTGTCCATATAAAGTGTTGTATTGTCACCATCAAATCCTATTATAAGGGAAAGCGGGGATTTATTTTGCTAGAATAGGAACTAGTGTCCCTGTTTTAATATTAGCAAAAATACATATACATGGAGCACTAAGACCAGGGATCCTGTTCGGCCAAAAGCTATTACTCATTTTGGTTCTGCCCAAATCAGCTATATTGGCCAATACTCATCATAAATAGCCCTAATATGTGTCTGTATTATGAGCTGAAGCTTCCTTAGTGGCGCACATAGTCTTAACCAATAAATACGACTCATTCATACACTGTGTATAATTTATGAATTGTAGACAATGTTTCCAGGCTGCTTAGGATTAATGATTTATGTATCGCTTTCTTGTCTTTCCTCTTATGCAGTAGAATTCCCAACACCAAAGACAGAACTTGTGCAGAAGTTTCATGTGCTGTATGTGGGGATGCAGTCCGTGACTAGACCCACAGGTAACGTGCTCAGGTCCACTAGAGTGTGGTATAATATAGCCTTTATGGAGCATCATCTTACATATTGTCTTCATTTCTAAGGTATTGAAGTTGTCAACGACGCCATTGATAGTCTCATCCTCCCCTCAGACAGAGAGGACTGGACACCGGTTATCATGAATGTGGCTGATGCCACGGTGACCGTCATCAAGGAGAAGGTGAGGAACAGTCATATAACCTGCAAAATCCAAATCCCATCCACAAAATAGGGGGGTTCCACTTCTGCGACCCTGAAGGGTCTCTTGAGCTTTTGTCTCACTTTTCAATATAGTGACGGTCGCACAGGAAAATTGCCAAGCAAAGACTCCTCACTAATCGCTCGCTGGAATTGGCACAAGACCCTTATTGTCATTATCTTTAGGGGTCTCAACCATGTAACCAGCAGAGAAAAGCTAAAATGTCTCATAGAAACAGCCAACATGTTCCACCATCTGATAACTTTAATATCAGATATTGGGGCTCATTTACTTACCCGGTCCAGTCGCGATCCAGCGGCGTGTTGTCCGACGAGGATTCGGGTCTGCCGGGATTCACTAAGGTCGTGCGCCCGATATCCACTAGGTGCCGCTGCTGCGCCGAGGTCCGCCGGAGTTCACCATCTTTGTCCTGGTGTATGTGAGCGCTATTCTTGCGACACAAATTCTTTTTTAAAGTCTGCGTTTTTTCCGAATCCATCGGGATTGTCCGACAGCCACGCCCCCCCCCCCATTTCTGTCGCGTGAAAGCCGACGCCAATGCGCCAAAATGCGATCACGTGCGCCAAAATCCCGGGGCAATTTGGCTCAAATCGAAAACATTTCCAATAATGTTTTATCTTGTACTAAACACCCCCTTATACTATTACACATCGCTGTGACCCGGGGTCAGTCATGTCTGATGTCCTCCTGAGTTCTATGTACAAATATAGAAAAGAGTTTTGTCACTATTCACATTTTTGCTTGTGATTGGTCTCAAGGTCACATTATGCTGGTTACCAATGCATGCACAATGACAATTAGATAAGTGCAGCAAAGTAATGGAATAAGTGACATTGCAGCCATCGAAGCGCAACATAATCTGCTTAATTATTTTTACAGAGTAATTTTATATTGTAAAGAGAGCAGATGTTCGATTTAATCACTTTATTCATTAATTCAGTACATGCAGCATGTGTGTATTCAACACCACAACAGTACAAGCACACAATACAGCTGGGGTAACACCAAGGCCTGGGAGTGCTGTAACAATTATATCACCATACAGTGAAGAAATAATACCACCAGACAGAAAATACATATCATTATGTAGTGAATAAATAATAAGGCCATAAATTGAGAGTCTAATAATAACAAATCATGACGTGTTGAGAGTGACCAGATAGTACGCCCACATATTCACATAATACTGTCATAACAGCGCTATCTTGTCAGATCAAATAGCTACACAAGTTTTGGTTCTGTAGTTTCTTTGTCCCACATTCATGCTGAACCCAATCACTGAGATATTTTTCCAGGAGAGGATCGGATGTATTGGGTTACATTTGTTGCATTTCACATGTTTACACAATAAAGATATTTTTAACCCCCTTACTTTACAACTTTACTCAATTTTATTGCTGATTTAGCTCCTATCACTCAGTGATGGTCAGTGTAAGATTCCAGACTCTCTAAGCAGACACATTACGACCCATCTATTTCTATGTGCTGACAATGTGGTTAGATTACCAGGGTACAAGGTTTATGTACACTTTTATTTACCTTCTGAACATTCACTAGTATCTGACACAGAAAGAGAGATGAGACAGATGAGAGATGATGAGATCCATGAGATGGATATCACACACACTGACACTCTCAGCTCTGCTAACTCACACAAATCTGCTATATACCTTCTCCCTGCTCGCCCAGATACAGATCTTATCTGCCTGTAGCTTGTAGCTTTACTCTCCTCAGGATACTGCTGTTGTCTGCTGGTAGGAAGTCAATGGAGCTCATTTACTAAGGGCTCCGCGGCCGCACTTTTGTCGGGTTTCCCGGCTTTTTCAGTTTTGCACCGTATTCCGCCGGGATTTTGGCGCATGCAATCGGATTTGGCGCCGGCTTTCACGCGACAGAAATCGGGGGCGTGGCCATCGGAAAACCCGACAGATTCGGAAAAACTGCGGAATTTAAAAAACGAATTGTGTCGCAAAAACAATCACTCACATGCACCAGGAATAGGTTGATGAACTCCAGTGGACCTCAGCGGACCTTGGCGCAGCAGCGACACTTGGTGGACATCGGGCGCATACCTTAGCGGAGTCCCGAATCCTCGTCGGAGAACGCGCCACTGGATCGTGACAGGACTGGTTAAGTAAATGTGCCCCAATGTGTGTGTGTCTGGTGTGTGTGAGTTCATCCTGGAATGCAAAGGTAGGGGCTGCAGTACAGAGAGGAGCTCAGTGCAGCGTCAGACAGGAGAGCAATATGCCTGCTGACCCTAAACTCAGAAGATCCAGGGTCAGATCCTGGGGCAAATGAAATTGTATACAGCAGGACTGATAGGGACAGGTTGGAATTATATCTGTGAAATGCTGGATTTTTGGTAATAACAGTGAATTAGAGAATGTGTTATTTCGTTATCCCGAGTCCATTTAAGAATCTTGTCTTAGTGGGAATACCCCTTTAAGCTCTGTACAGCTCTGTTGCATGAGACCTTAATAATTTTTCTTCATCCAACTTTTTATTTGGCCTAAATAAGAAAAATACATAGACATCAGCAGAAATAGGTGTCAGGCTGATAGTGGCAGAGCACAATATTAATCATGTGGCAGAAGCAGATGGAGAACAATAGGCCACATTTATGCACAGAAGAAATCTGAAATGCTATGTGCTCCATCCATGTCATCGTGAAGGTGCTGCCGGGGAGGGTCCTATGTTACTGTATATTCGGTCTTATTACTGTTACTCTCACACAAGGCTCTGCTGTCTTATTAATTTACATGCATCAGCATGCACCTTGCTATATTGTCCTGCTCATTCTGTGTATCGGCCTCCATTTATTAGGCAGTCTGTGTAGTGTATGCATCAGCTCACACTAGTCTCTATCCTTAAATAGATTGCCTGCTTCACCTATCCGCTGTACAAAGACAGCAAAATGGAAAGCCCCCGAGGCCAGCGCACACTACATCCAGAATGCAGGAATACAAGAATAGCAATAAATTGGAAGTGTAGTATAAAGCTATTGTTTATAGCACCCAATGTAGCTGCGGTACATACAGGGACTGATGCCAGGTGAAGGGCTCATGGATAGGGCTATCCCTTGCTGTCATAGCAAGCTGTATGGCCATGCTGGTATCAGAATTTCTGGATATTAGGGTTATTCTTATATCTGATGGTGTATTCTTATTCCATTATCTGCAGCGTCGCACCTATACCCCTGCTATACCTATACCTATGCATGATATGGCTAAAGAACGGATAAAGAAACTTGTAAGACAATGGTTTTTCCTGATTTGTGTTACATACACGAAAATAAAGTTGGATTTGTATTTTTAATGAGAGTTTAATGAAATGTTTCATTGCGATGTAACTGTGATCAGAGGTGACGAATGTGGTCTGTTCCTTCCTTGCAGGATGAAGAAGTTTTAGTGGAATGTCGGGTGCGTTTCCTATCCTTCATGGGTGTCGGCAAAGACATCCATACATTTGCTTTTATTATGGACACAGGCAGTCAGCATTTTGAGACTCATGTCTTCTGGTGTGAGCCCAATGCAGGAAATGTTTCTGAAGCGGTCCAAGCTGCGTGCATGGTAAGGAGATGGACTCTCGCCTGCCTGTCATACACTTAAACTTAAAAATACCAGAGCCAGAGACCCCTTTGACATGAATGAGTCCTGTGTCACCTTGAATATAATGTTTTCTATCTGGGATAATGAATCAGACGTGTTGGATATTTACTAACCTATTGCCCCCTCTGTTGCTCTTGTAGCTGCGGTACCAGAAGTGCCTGGTTGCCAGGCCTCCCTCGCAGAAGCCACAGCCCCCGCCTCCTCCCGCAGACTCTGTGACCAGGAGAGTCACCACCAGTGTAAAACGCGGGGTTTTATCCCTGATTGACACTTTGAAACAGAAACGCCCGGTGGCCGACATGCCGTAGCCGTAGCCGGCAGAGGAGATAAGGAACACTTGAATCTTATGCGTCTACTGAAGCAAAAGCGGCTCCACGTCGGGGTGTCCTGCGCCTTCCACTACGCCGCAGCTTTTCTCTTCAGAGATTCGCCCTTAAATCTGATGTTTGACAAGCATGTTCTCGTTCTGACACCATGGCGTACTACAAAAAAAAGAAGCATGAATATAAATATATATCTACTCATACCTTTTATTTTTCTCTCTCCTATAAGTGGTTCCTGTTCCATGCATTGGATGGTCTGTTTCCGATTGTAAATATGAGAAACATTTCATGACACTCTCTAACAAATGCCATGGAGTCCATTGTTGTGAAGGATTACTAAGCATCCCATAGCTCACTGACTCATCACCACCATCTCCATACTTGGCTCACGTAAAGAAGCTGCGTCCCTACAAGTCTCTATGGAGCAGATTTTGGGGGCTTTTATTACCTACTCCACCAGCACTTAGACATCACGTGGTAACCTGCAGGAGTGTAGCGGATGGGCGGTCAGTACAGATATACGGGAAATGGACAGAGCATCGCATCCCATGCTACCTTCTGCTTCACTCCATCATGCTTCATCCTGTGGTGCACATCTATAGGCTCCAGTACACACTCCGCATAGCACAGTCTTCATATGGCCTGCCAGATACTGACACTGGTTCTACAGGGTTGACCGACCATAGTCAATAACTTGTCATGGAAAATTTGTACAGTCCTATTTTATGTTTAGTCCTATATATATATATATATATATATATATATATATATATATATACCGGTATAATCTACCTTTGCAATATACTGGTGTCCATATCACTGTAAGACCATGCAATCTACCCCTAATTGAGCGATTGCCGATCATGCACAACGCTGCCTGGTATTTTTTTGGGCACTTTCAGACTTGAGGATCAGATACTTAATATTGGGGAACCATTTGCAAGGGATTTGTAGCTCTATACCAAACTATTGTGTACCTAAATAATAGCGCTAAAGTGATATACCAGTCTCCCCAGGTGACTGGGTATAAAATGTCCTTTCTAGAATTCCACTGACATTTCACCCATGGAATTGGTGGAGTTTTTAGGCAGGGTTTCACATAAAAGAGAAAGCCCAATCTATACCCTACCTGGGGGTGCTAGTAGTTTAATAGGGTATAATTTGGGGACTGAATCACTCATCCCGCCCATGTGATGCTCGGTGCATGCACCCAATAGCCGGGGACATGAGCATGAACATAGTTTGTGCAGCTAGTACACGGCTCCTGCACACAGTCATGTGAATAAGGCCTAAGGCAAAACATTACTGTGTGTTTCTACCCTGCAGTGATACATGTAGTTACCAGCAGTGAATGGTCATTACCCCTGGTTGGGGGCGGTGTGTTATTGTACCCTACATAGACAATTCATGTCACTTATGATGTCCTTGCTTATTGGTCCTAAACCTAATTTGGCTTTTCAGAGGAAAAAAACAACTTCTCCAATTATGTGCAGTAATGTCATTTACACAGTAGATACATGATCACTGATTGTTTTAGACGATCTTTTCATTGCTCTTTCTTTGCAGTCTAATAGGTAAGTTTTTGGCAGGTTTTGACAACGACAATTTGTCCCAAATTGCTTTCATCAAACCTTTGAGGCAATAACGTGTATAAGTTATTATAAGCTGACCCCCCAACTCTACGATGGTCAATTGCCTTTTGGCGCTAATGTGAAGGGCTGACTGATTTTAAGAAACCATTTCAATAACCCATCAGAGTATTCTATGTAAATAATCAAGTCCCTATTCACAGTCTGAATCTATCTGCCAGAGCCTCTTACCTTGGAATACTCAGAATATCTGTGTATTCTGACCCAAATTAATGTTATTATAAATTATATATGGTCATTCTTGAGCTTATAGAATCTTTAGGAGACTGGAAAGTGGCTAGAGGCAGTATAATGGATTTACTAATGAAGGACGTTCTGCAGCCTGCTAGGTATTGGGATACATGTCAGATGATGTATACTACAGCCTGCTAGGTATTGGGATACATGTCAGATGATGTATACTGCAGCCTGCTAGTTATTGGGATACATATCAGATGCTGTATACTGCAGCCTGCTAGTTATTGGGATACATATCAGATGCTGAATACTGCAGCCTGCTAGGTATTGCCATACATGTCAGATGCTGTATACTGGAGCCTGCTAGGTATTGCCATACATGTCAGATGCTGTATACTGCAGCCTGCTAGGTATTGCCATACATGTCAGATGCTGTATACTGGAGCCTGCTAGGTATTGCCATACATGTCAGATGCTATATACTGGAGCCTGCTAGGTATTGCCATACATGTCAGATGATGTATACTGCAGCCTGCTAGGTATTGCCATACATGTCAGATGCTGTATACTACAGCCTGCTAGTTATTGGGATACATATCAGATGCTGAATACTGCAGCCTGCTAGGTATTGCCATACATGTCAGATGCTGTATACTGCAGCCTGCTAGGTATTGGGATACATGTAAGCTCATGTATACTGCAGCCTGCTAGGTATTGCCATACATGTCAGATGCTGTATACTGCAGCCTGCTAGGTATTGCCATACATGTCAGATGATGTATACTGCAGCCTGCTAGGTATTGGGATACATGTCAGATGCTGAATACTGCAGCCTGCTAGGTATTGGGATACATGTAAGCTCATGTATACTGCAGCCTCCTAGGTATTGGGATACATGTCAGATGCTGTATACTGCAGCCTGCTAGGTATTGGGATACATATCAGAAACTGTATACTGCAGCCTCCTAGGTATTGGGATACATGTCAGATGCTGTATACTGCAGCCTGCTAGGTATTGGGATACATGTCAGATGCTGTATACTGCAGCCTGCTAGGTATTGGGATACATGTCAGATGCTGTATACTGCAGCCTGCTAGGTATTGGGATACATGTCAGATGCTGTATACTGCAGCCTGCTAGGAATTGGGATATATGTAAGCTGATGTATACTGCAGCCTGCTAGGTATTGGGATACATGTTGGCTGATGTATACTGCAGCCTGCTAGGTATTGGGATACATGTCAGATGCTGTATACTGCAGCCTGCTAGGAATTGGGATATATGTAAGCTGATGTATACTGCAGCCTGCTAGGTATTGGGATACATGTTGGCTGATGTATACTGCAGCCTGCTAGGTATTGGGATACATGTTGGCTGATGTATACTGCAGCCTGCTAGGTGTTGCCATACATGTCAGATGATGTATACTGCAGCCTCCTAGGTATTGGGATACATGTCAGATGCTGTATACTGCAGCCTGCTAGGTGTTGCCATACATGTCAGATGATGTATACTGCAGCCTCCTAGGTATTGGGATACATATCAGAAACTGTATACTGCAGCCTGCTAGGTGTTGGGATACATGTCAGATGCTGTATACTGCAGCCTGCTAGGTATTGGGATACATGTCAGATGATGTATACTGCAGCCTCCTAGGTATTGGGATACATGTCAGATGATGTATACTGCAGCCTGCTAGGTATTGGGATACATGTCAGATGATGTATACTGCAGCCTGCTAGGTATTGGGATACATGTCAGATGATGTATACTGCAGCCTCCTAGGTATTGGGATACATGTCAGATGCTGTATACTGCAGCCTGCTAGGTATTGGGATACATGTTGGCTGATGTATACTGCAGCCTGCTAGGTATTGGGATACATATCAGATGCTGTATACGGCAGCCTGCTAGGTATTGCCATACATGTCAGATAATGTATACTGCAGCCTGCTAGGTATTGGGATACATGTCAGATGCTGTATACTGCAGCCTGCTAGGTATTGCCATACATGTCAGCTGATCAGTTAGAAATCACTGAAGCCAGGAAAATAAATCCAAACACAAGATTCTGTAATCCTTCCCAGCAGCTATAAGTTATGCTTCTGAACAGATGAGCTAAAATTACATGCAAAATTACACATACCTGCATACATTTTGGAGGGGGGGGGGGGATTAAGGGGATTCTCTATATTTGGAAAATCATATAAAAAACACTCCACAGCTAAACATAAACCACTCTGAGCCTATAGTCAAAAATAAACCACATAAAACATGAAATACATATATATATATTGTACTAATATATACAGGGAAAGACTATTTGCTAAGCGCTCCACAAGAAAACGTCCCGCGTGGATCCAGACTCAGACTCCATAACCCACCTCCTTGTAGACAATGTATACCAGTTGTTGATCTCCCGGATGCATCGTCTTGGATCCTAATAACCTAGGTCTTGTGCGGCATTGTGTGTATTGTGTGTCCCCAGATCCTCCATGACGCCCCCTGCAGGAGCGCTTCACACTGACATACAGGAGGAAGCAGTGATCTATGGGAAATCGCCAATCCTTTGCAGATATTTTGTTTTAAAAATAGCTTTGCATATTTTAACTTAAAGAATTATTTTGTAAAAGGAATTGTAATTAAGGAAAAACGTCACTTTTTTTTACGGCCAAAAAAGTATGTATGTGGTGTGTATGTATGACTAAATGCCAACGTGTTAGTAAGAGTCCATTTATCTATGCATTCTTTGTATGCAGTGGCTCTATAAACAGCCATGTTCACTACACGCGTGTGCTCTTTATTATTCATTGCCGCCTCTATACTGTGCAGAAATGTCATCCAATCTCCAGCTGATCCTGCATTACTGGCCAATCACAGACACCCAGAGGTACATGATGGGTCTATTCATCTCATGCAACACAGCCATGACCCAGAGACCCCATATAAGAAGGGGATTTCATAGGTCAAGCCATGGTGTAATACACCTCCCTTACCTGAGAGGGAACCTGTCAGCAGCTATATTGCACTGGGTACAGGTTCCCATACACGCTGTAAAGTGCATTACAGATAAGCTTTTATAATACCTCCGTGTTTAGTTGTTCGTTTAATAAGCCTTCTTAAACTTTACCTAGCTCCATGTCAGCATCTTCCTGAAGGTCCAGGGGATAGGTAAATTTCAAAATGTGACATCCACATTCTAATTACCATATTTTATTTCCTCAGCGTCCACTCATCTAAATTAAACACAACCCCTCCCACATCCTTCCTCTGCCCATCCCTCCCACACATGATGTCGGCTTAGCGCACATGAAAACCTTGTGCTTGCTTCTATCTCAGTCATGAGCAGTGAGCAGCTCTGGGCCCCCTCCTTTGTGCTCCTGTACAGCTCCTCCCTCCTGCTCCTTCACAGAGCTCACAGCCTGGTGAGCTGACATCAGTGTGGGAGGGATGAGTTGTACAGGAGCACAAAGGTGGGGACTGAGAGCTGAGGAGTGAGCAGCACAGACACCTTACATGTTGTTTTTTTTTAAAACTACATAGAGGATTCAATAATCCAGTAGAAGAAACTCTTTTGTGACCGGAGCTCAAAAACGAAAAAGACGATCCATGCAGGTTTCCTCCTTATTTGTGCACCAAACACAAGGGATCACTTTCAGGGATAAGTCACCATTCAGACCAGAAACCGTCAATATTTTCACTCCTGTCCTAGTCTCCTCCACTCACTGCATATAAGAGACATATCCAGACATAGTGTAGACAGTTTCAAACTTTTAAAACTTTTATTTCCAGTTCTACTCACATATGTAGATAAAAAATGCGCATATCACAAATGACTCCACGAGGACGCCAATCCTTGCCCGACCCAGGGTTTCGCCTCTGTGCTTCTTCTGGGGCATGATTAGCGTCCGTCCTCTAGCTTTATTTATACAAAACTGTTTCTCCATAAAATACATTTTCAATTTCATACATAAATCACATACATTTAAAAAACATACATTTAAAAAACAAGGAACACGGAATACATCTGATTTGAACAAGGTATCTAAATAAGGAAAACACTTTAAGCATACATACACATCAGGCTAAAAAATCCATGTTTGCTAGTTTCTCCAAACCACCTGGAGGGCAATCTCTGTTTTCAAACTATCCTCCAATCACAGGGAGTGCTGAGCCAAGCCCCTCAACCTGTCATTCAAAGTCACGTGGGTATTACCCAATTAACCCAAAAATGTGCTTCACTCATTACATAGGGAGTTGGAGAAAGAAAAAAACAAAAAAAAGAAAACAAAAACAAAACCTTTTGTTTTCATTGTGTCTGGGAGATGTTGAGCTAGAGATGTTGTATAAACTCTAGCGTATTAGTAACAGAAAAACATTTTTTACTTTTATATACATATTTTCTTAATACAAAGATTACTACAAATACATTTTGCACATATTCCTATTTTTACAACCTGTGATCACAGACATCCTCAATGTCTAGTGCTACATTATAAAACTAAATTCCTTTACGTCTACCCATCATGATACTAAGCGAATATTAAAGTGCATTAGATAAAGTGCTTCATTCATTTCTACCTATATTTTTGTAAAAGTGCTTTTTTATCCCTACCTATATCACTGTTGAAGTGTTAAAGTGCTTCAATGTGGACTAGGTCCCTACCTATATCAGTGTGAACTAGGTCCCTACCTATATCTCTATTCAAATGTTGAAGTGCTTCAGTGTGAACTAGGTCCAATTTATATATCCCTGCATCTACTTAGACACATTCAAACGATGTGTCACTGAAAACCCATAGACCTTGGTGCATATAGTGAAATCTAGTACTTCTACCATATCCCTATACTCCAATAGATATATTGCTAGGCAGAAATATTTATGTGTCTCTCAAAAAACATTTTAATTCAAAGTCTATATTCATACCTCCTGGTGTTAACGTACCCAGCTTATATATCCACTGACTCTCTCTCCTGCTTAGTACAGTGCTTAAATGTTCCCCCCTCCAATGTGGAAATATTCTTTCAATTGCCCAAAATTGTAGTTTCTCCGGGTTGGATTGATGTGCTTTTTTGAAATGTGCTGAAACACTGTGTGTCATTAACCCTTTTCTGATATTCCTAATATGTTCTCCTATTCTGGTTTTTAATTTTCGTCCAGTTCTCCCTATATATCCCAAGCCACATGGGCATTTAAGGGCATAAATTACATTACAGGAATCGCAATTCATATGTTCATGCATTTTTATTTTCTGACCATTTATTTCTACGACGTTCTTTTCTCCTCTTTCATTTCGACTACCCTTAGTGTCTCTACATGGTTTACATCTTCCACAATGGTAGAAACCCGTATGACTCCCTTTTTCCTTTGGTTTTGATTTCTTTATATAACTGTTAGTTAATAAGTATTTTAATGAGGGGGCTTTTCTGAACACCACTTTTGGTTTTGATTGCAACACCCGACCCAAAACAGGATCTCCGCATATGATGTGCCAATACTTTTGCATAATCGATTTTAGACCTAAAGCCTCTTTTGAATATCTTGTGATAAATATAGGTTCCATAATCTTTTTATCCTCTTCTTCCCCTCCCTTACATTTTGTATTCTCCTTTAGGGTGCCCTCCATTTTGATCACTAATAAATTCTCGGGATAACCCCTTTCCCTGAATCTTTGCCTAACAATTTCTAATTGTGTTATCCTATCCTCTCTATTCATACAATTTCTCTCCACTCTTCTAAACTGTCCTGCGGGAATGTTCTGAATCCAAGGCTTGTAATGACAGCTATCAAACTGTATATAGCTATTCACGTCAATGGGTTTGAAGTAATTTCTACTCTTTATTTTTGTTTCCTCTTTAAAGAGTTCTAGATCTAAAAAGCAAATACTATCGTTTCCCTTCTCATACGTGAATTTTAGGTTATATTGGTTGTTATTCAAAGATTTTATAAAAGTATCCAAAGTATCATCATCCCCCCTCCATATAATGATACAATCATCAATAAACCTTTTGTAGAGTATTATATTTTCTTTATACATATTCCCTAAGCCATATATATACTCCTCTTCCCATTTCTCCATATATAGATTCGCAAACGACGGGGCAAACTTTGCCCCCATCGCCGTCCCATCTAATTGTAAAAAGAAATTGTCATCAAACCAAAAGTAATTATGTTTTAAACAAAAATCTATACCCTCTACTATAAATTTTTTCTTTATCCCCTCCATGTTTTGGCTTCGGTCTAGTCTTTCCTTAATCACTGATACTACAAGGTCCTGAGGAATGGACGTGTACAGTGATGAAACATCACATGAGCATAGTATAACATTATCCTTATTCCCAAGATCCAGATTTTTTAGCAGGTCTATAAGATATTGTGAATCTCTAAGGTACGATTTCATATTTTTAACTAATGGTTGGAGAAAATAATCAATGTATTCCCCCAGGCGACTAGTTACAGAGTTAATACCCGAAACTATAGGTCTGCCTGGGGGGTTATCCACACTTTTATGTATCTTTGGCAAAAAATATATTACAGGGATTTTTGGGGTCCGTATATTTATATATCTATATTCTTTCTCACTCAGGATACCATGATCTTTGCCCCAATTAGCCAATTTTTCCAACTCCTTCTTATAAATCTGGGTAGGGTCCCCTCTCAATTTTTTATATGTTTGTGCGTCCTGTAATAACCTATGCATTTCTTTGTCGTAATCACCTTTATTCATGATTACTATCCCCCCCCCTTTATCCGCACTTTTTATCACTATATTTTTATTGTCTTTCAACTCTTTTAATGCTATCCTTTCTGCTTTGGTCAAATTATCATTCCATCTAGTTTTCTTCATTTGTTCAAAATCCCTCAACACTAATCGTTTGAATGTGTCTATACATTCATTCCCCCCCATTGGCGGTGGTATGAAGTCAGATTTCTCCTTTAATCCAGTATGGCCCGATGTGTATTCTGTAGTGTTGTTTCCTTTATTAATGAAATATTTTTTCAAATTGATATTCCTTACAAATTTATTTATATCCACAAAAGTCTGAAATTTGTCCAATTTGGACTCAGGGGCATATTTTAACCCTTTCTTCAATAGGGATGTATGGTTATCGTTCAATTTCAAATCACTCAAATTAAAAATACCGGTTTGTTCTACATCTCTTTTGCTTTCTTCTTTTCCCCTCTGTTTTCTATTTCTCCTTCCACCCCGTCTAATTTTCTTTTCCCTAATCTCAAATCTCTTTCCAGATGCCCATACCCAATCCCTTGATGGGGAAAATTTTGCTGATTCCTATTCGGACTCTGGTCATGTGTTCTAAGTGGTGAAAACCGATTATGTGTATATACACTAGAATGAGGGTACGATCTTTGTCGTGTAGATTGAGGTGGACGATATATTTCTGTTTTTGGGGTGTATGGTGTTCTTTCTCCCCGATGGTATCCCCTCGGGACATAGGTATCTCTAGGTATGAAAGGTCTCCTTGGAGTATAATTTCTCCTTTCATCATCCATAAAACCATTATAGGCAACACTTTGATGTAAATAGTTTCTCCTATATTCCCCTCTCCATTTGTTATTTTCATACCTTCTATCATTTCTATATCCTCCATAGTTAGCATGATTATTTTTATTCCCTTTCATGTATTCCGTTTTTCTATTTTCCACTGTTCTCCACCCATGATCTGACTGGTTGCCTAGTTCCTCATTATGCAAAGGATTTTTCCCATTCGTATCCCTAACTGTGTCTATGCTGGTTATGACATTGTTCTTCTTTTGCCATTTATATACATTTTTTTCATTGTAGTCTGTTTTAACCTTTAACAACTTTTTATATTTTTTTGCTTTCACCTCTTGCTCCATTTTTTAAATATTTCTTTGGCAGACATCAGAAAATTCTATGTAGTCATCCAGGCCCTTAAAGGGTTCCAATTTCTGCTTATATTCCTCTATATCTTTATTTATCTTCTCTAGCTTTCTTTTGCGTACCTCAATTATGAATCTCATAACACTGAATGAGCATTGGTTAAGTATTTTTTCCCCAGGCTGTGTGTTCCTGGATGTCCCTACTATCAGTGTTTAAAGGTAGCTGCCATCTTAAACCATCAGGGATCAATTCCTCTTTTAGGAAATTTTCTAGTGATGCAATGTCCCACATAACATTTAATTCCTTAGCCATCAAAAATTCTAAATTTTTAAAATTTGTTTCCAAATCATCTGTCTTCAAACAGCTTTCCATTTGTGTCTGGAAAAAATTAGGGAATTCAGATAAATTGGAAATTCGAAACTCAAAAATATCCATTCCCACAAAGTATGTTCCAATAATCTAGTGTTCTGCTGCCACAAGCTGTTCAGAATTAAGAATAAGGCAGAATAAACCACAGAAACTCACACATACGATACAAAAACACAGATTAATACCTTTAAAATACAAAATTCAACAATATCTGGAGTGCAATACACCTGCTGGATCAGATTGTAAAAACCAACAAAAAAATTGCGTGGTGCTGCACCTTCCCTCTTATGAGCTGTCCTTAACGGTCCTAGATGGATCCAGCAAACATCCACTATTCAATAATCCAATAGAAGAAACTCTTTTGTGACCGGAGCTCAAAAACGAAAAAGACGATCCATGCAGGTTTCCTCCTTATTTGTGCACCAAACACAAGGGATCACTTTCAGGGATAAGTCACCATTCAGACCAGAAACCGTCAATATTTTCACTCCTGTCCTAGTCTCCTCCACTCACTGCATATAAGAGACATATCCAGACATAGTGTAGACAGTTTCAAACTTTTAAAACTTTTATTTCCAGTTCTACTCACATATGTAGATAAAAAATGCGCATATCACAAATGACTCCACGAGGACGCCAATCCTTGCCCGACCCAGGGTTTCGCCTCTGTGCTTCTTCTGGGGCATGATTAGCGTCCGTCCTCTAGCTTTATTTATACAAAACTGTTTCTCCATAAAATACATTTTCAATTTCATACATAAATCACATACATTTAAAAAACATACATTTAAAAAAACAAGGAACACGGAATACATCTGATTTGAACAAGGTATCTAAATAAGGAAAACACTTTAAGCATACATACACATCAGGCTAAAAAATCCATGTTTGCTAGTTTCTCCAAACCACCTGGAGGGCAATCTCTGTTTTCAAACTATCCTCCAATCACAGGGAGTGCTGAGCCAAGCCCCTCAACCTGTCATTCAAAGTCACGTGGGTATTACCCAATTAACCCAAAAATGTGCTTCACTCATTACATAGGGAGTTGGAGAAAGAAAAAAACAAAAAAAAGAAAACAAAAACAAAACCTTCTTTTGTTTTCATTGTGTCTGGGAGATGTTGAGCTAGAGATGTTGTATAAACTCTAGCGTATTAGTAACAGAAAAACATTTTTTACTTTTATATACATATTTTCTTAATCCATCTAGGATCCATCTAGGACCGTTAAGGACAGCTCATAAGAGGGAAGGTGCAGCACCACGCAATTTTTTTGTTGGTTTTTACATAGAGGATTCTGTCATGGTGCAAGGTAAATTACAATTATATTGTAATGCAAATGCTTAGAGAAACAGAAGGATATCTTTGCAATGCAGCTGTATTGGGCTTCTGCAACCTCTGTTTAGTGAAAATTAAAGGCAAAGAAGCTGAGTGAGGAGGAAAGGAAGAATGTATCGAAGAGACTGGGACACAGGCTATTGCTGCTGCAGCTGCTTCCCCTCTCCCCAGGGGATCACCACAGGCTGCTGGCAGAGATTCAGGTAATGTGAAATAAAGTTTTATAAAGTAGTGACATGATTCAGAATTCTGACAAAGACATTTTTTTTTGGAACCTGTCACCAGCTACAAATGACATTACTGGTGACAGATTCACTTTAATCCTGCATCACGTCATTAGGCTTCCTGAAAGTCATGCTTGATGGTAAGGGGGCTGCCTTATAAGGTAGCCAAAATGCAACATTTTCCTTATTCCATTCTGGAAAACTTATTTGCATATTTCCCAGCTCCCATAGTCCTGTATGGTACTTTTGACCCACTGAATGATGTCTCAGGTATTACACATCAGTAACCCAGCAGTGAACCTGAGCCCCTGTCATACATAACGGAGGCCTCTCTGCCATCTGCTTGTAGTCAGGCATCTGTATCGGTGACAATATTCCACCTCTGGTGTCAGCCATAATCAAAAGTCTCAGCATTAAAGCAAAGGAAACTATGAATGAGGCTCTTAATAATGGGATGCAGTAGGGGTCACACTCCGTGCGGAGGATGTGGTGTTGGGGTCCGGACAGGGAAGCGATTCTTAATTGAAATAGAGATGACAAACCCTGACTGGAGGTGATGGAGGTTAATACAAGAAGCAAACCACCTGCAAAATACACAGAGGAACGTGACGTGTAGCAGCGAGGCGAGATCCTTGTGTGCACAGCCGTATCCTCCTCCAGCTGGTTTCTATGTAGAGGAATAAGCAGAGCTCTTCCTCTGCTGATACATATTGTATAATTTTGTAATTATAACACAAGACGCATAAGTGCAGGACTTGCACTTTCTACTCTTACATGTGTAGAAAGAAAGCTCATTGTTACTATTTGATTGTGACGTTGCCCTGATAATGCAAATGAAAACAATGAAGTCCAATCCCGTCCTATTGCAGCCGATGTTATTTGCTGCTCATGTCCCGACAGATCTTCATGATGATCACAGCTTGGAGGGGGCGGTAGAATACCATCCGCTAGTTTATACTTACAGTATGTCTGACGAAGGCTTCTGTCTGAAGCCAAAACATGTAAAATAAAACCCTAACAGAACCCTCCCTGAAGTCGTGTTATCTCCCCAGAGGTTGCGATCGCACGTGGGCCCAGGAGGCTTAGGGGGCCCTTATGGTGTCACTTTCCCCTGCGAGAAGACTATTACTATAAACCATACATTATAGTCGGGGCCCTGGCACAAACTTTGCACTGGGGCCCATCAGCTTCAGGTTACACCCCTGTTTCTCCCCTTGAGCATTTTCTCATTTGTATGATCCTCAAGCAGTAAACTACTGACATGGTGCTCTGTCTTCACGACTTACCAGACAAGAGGTATGTGCTCTAGAACAACCACCCGGTGTCATGTGGGTAAAAGTTTATACATGAATAGGTTTGGTAAAATGTTCCGGCACTTTACTTCAAATGAGAAGAAGTAAAATGGTTGGTCCTCCAGCTGCCTCCTGGTGTCCGGATATTGGCTGTTGAGGACACCGGCTCCGAGGATTGAAGCCTCACCTCTCATTACTGTATGCATCTGTCCATCTTCACTAAGGCTGTATTCACACGTTCTCTCTGAGTTACGTTACAAAACACAATCCAGACGGAACGGGTTTGGTTCGGCCTGATGGTAACAGAAATTGTTTACTTATTACCGACTGCACACGTTTCTGTTGAAACACATATGCGATGAGGCCGAAACCAATCCCCTGGATAACGTTTTAAGATGCGACCCAGAACGAGCCTGGGGCCACGTTTACGCGTTTTGAGTGCGTTTTCATTGCGTTTTGAAACTCAACATCTAAGAAGAGGCGATTTGCCTAATTACATTACTGTTAACATTTGCATTTCTAAAACACATTGTACACATGATGTCAACACATGCATTGACAATGTGTTAAGGCATGTGTTTTGTTAGTGCATGCATTAACATTGCATTAACAAATATAAACAGTAATGTTATTAGGCAAATCGCCTCTCCTCAGCTTTTGCAATGCGTTTCAAACGCAATCAAAACGCAACCAATCCGCAACGCGTAAAAGTGCCCTAAGATGAGCACAACTATAAACCCTAAGGCCCCTTCCACATTTCTGTGCATGCTTGTGACATGCAGAACTTGCATTGCACTCTGACCTACTGTAATCAATGGGCTTTTTCAGACTTGCATTTTTTTTCACGCACGAACAGGCGTTTTTTAAAGCGCGTATAACTCTCAGTATGCTCTACTTTTGCAAGTCACGCGTGTGAAAAACGCACCATACAAGTCTATGGAGACGCATCAAAAACGCATTGCACTCTGAGGCACTTGCAAGTGCAATGCATTTTCACTGATCAATTCCCATAGAAAAGATAGAGCTCAGTCCTGAGTCCTATTCACACACGTTATCTGCGCATGAAAAGTTAATTGAAATTGCATTGAAAACGCGCATGAAAAACTGAGACACTGAACAAACTCTGACTTAAAACTGATTGAAAGCTGATGGAAAATGTCAGTTTTTCACTGACCAAACCCTGATCGCAACCTGATCAGAATCTGGCGTGATCTGCAACGCAAGTGTGGAAGGGGCCTAAGATACTACTTCAATATCTGTAATCCTATACTTGAATTTATGCTTGGTTTTATGTTCCATGGTTCCTGGACGCTGTTCACACTTATGAGACATGACACAACCCAACATTTATTTCCTTTTTTAAAAAATATCATTTTTCTGTATTTTTAGGGTTCAAGTACCCTAGGGGGGTCTGATCAACCCTCACATCTACTACAATACTACTTTATGGGGATTTTCCTACTGCCTACACTGTGCACTTGTTCAGATCCATCGGGATTTCTTGTTGCTGTAACCCATTGTATGCTAGAAGACAGATGAATAGTACATCGATAGTACATGTCATAGTAAGCAGACGCCTGTAAGCATATTTCGCCCTCTGTGTTACGCTGGATGGCAGTCGCCCCCCTGCTGTGTTCTGTGACATTTCTGGTGTGTGGGGGTTGCTCAGACTGAGTGGAGATTTGGGTTATTAGCTGCAGTAACTCGCTGCTGATTGCCTGTGTGCCTGGAGGACAAGTTCTAATGAGACCAATAAATTAAACAGACCAGGAATTGTTCCTATTAACTCATTATGCCTCATTCTTATTATGCCCTTAAAAACTGAAATAAAGTTAAAAAAAAATCCATAACTTTTAAGTAAATTGACAAAGGAAAAAATATAATGTACATTGTTTACAACTGTGAGGATTAGACCAATCTTGTTTGCTGAATACCACAGAGATCTATCAAATGTTCCCAATTATTATTATTATTTATTTATTTATAGAGCACTATAAATTCCATGGTGCGGTACAATCAGGAAAACGCTGTGTACAATAGTTTCTCCAGAGGTAAGTGCTCTGAGCATGAGCAAAGAGAGGGGAGAACAGGAAGTCTGCGAGTTGCGGCTTCAGCCAATAGCTGAAGAGGAGGAAGTGATGTCATAAAAAGTGGCAACACTCTGACTGTATAGCTGTACATCTCAGTTGCAGTTTTAACAACCTTCATGGTACAGAACCCCAGTGATACTTCACCCTCATTACTCAAATGTGAGTAAGAGCCTTAGCATCTTATGTGACTTTTATGGTCTCTTGTTTCTTAAGTAAGTCAGTTTGACCATTGAAAGAAATCAAGAGGGAGATAAGATCTACTACATAGACATAACATATTACTGATCAATGCTGTACAAATCCGTCCAGAGCCCACAGGAACCTACAGGTTCCTATGCTTGATTTCTTAGCATATTCAAATGAATGTCATATTGGGTAGACCCTCTCAGAGAGTATGCTGCCATTCCAAAATGACTAAAACTCCCTGGCTGCAGGTTGTCCAGATCAAAGCCAAAGTGGTGATCCTATCAGCCATAGCAAGACATGTTGGTTGTTCCAAGTCTGTGATTTCTAGAATATTGCATCTTTAAAACATTACAAACTCATTAACTTTTTAACTCTCACAGCGTTAGCCCTCTTCATACAGAGGTGGGGTTTGCTGCATACTACAGCAAACACCCACCGCTAATACCCATGGTCAGTGCTAGCACCGATCACAGATATTCACGTCAGACCTGAGGCTGCATGGCATCTGTAATTTCGTTACAATGAGCCAGGGCCGATTCTCGCCTTTTTGCTGCGTGAGGCGAAACTTGAAAATGCTGCACCTGCCCGATGATGCTACCTTACACACCAGTAGTCAGTCAGTGACACAGACATTAGTGACATCTAGTACCTTACAGGTGATGATCTGCTCCATAAGGAAGAGGACTTATTCATGATTTCTTCCAGCCATGGTTTATAATGGATTATATAATGGATTGTGTTCCTAATTATATATTATCCTCACATAAAAGATCCTATATATTAGGTGATCCCATTATACACAGCTCCCCAGTATACACAGCCCCTCAGTATACGCAGCTCCCCAGTATACACAGATCCTTAGTATACACAGCTCCCCATATACACAGCCCCCCAGTATACACAGATCCTTAGTATACACAGCTCCCCAGTATACACAGCCCCTCAGTATACGCAGCTCCCCAGTATACACAGATCCTTAGTATACGCAGCTCCCCAGTATACACAGATCCTTAGTATACACAGCTCCCCATATACACAGCCCCCCAGTATACACTGCCCTCCAGTATACACAGCTCCCCATATACTAGGTGCTCCCATTATACACAGCTCCCCAGTATACACTGCCCACCAGTATACACAGCTCCCTAGTATACACAGCACCCCCCAGTATACACTGCCCTCCTGTATACACAGCTCCCCATATACTAGGTGCTCCCATTATACACAGCTCCCCAGTATACACTGCCCTCCAGTATACACAGCTCCCCAGTATACACAGCTCCCTAGTATACACAGCTCCCTAGTATACACAGCTCCCTAGTATACACAGCTCCCCAGTATAAACAGTCCCAAGTATAACAATTATACATTGTTCTCCAATTTTGATCTCCGGTATACATAACTCTCAGGACCCAGAACATACAGGAATGATTTCAGTATCTTAAAAAGCTAGAGTTATAAGCAATGAATGGCACAAAGTTTTGCTGTATTCTTTTGGATGTGGCTGTAGATTCTATGTTCAACCACATTACTTAATTATTCTGTGGAATAAAGACGTTATGAAGCCCCAGCTAAATAGTTACTTTGTATAGTTTAGGTGAAGCATAACTTATAACTTGTACCAATCATTATTTGTGTGGAGTAGCAGAAAAAGAAATGAACTTTGATAACTCCCCCATCATCTCCGGGAGGTGGGAATAACATGTTATATGCTCTGTTGTACAATGTATTTCTATATACAGTGTATACTGTATAGAGTGTACAAGTATAGATATCATGTGCAAAAAGTGTGGCACTTAAAAGAGAAATGCAGTGATCTGATTGGTTGTTTAGGAAACACCACCAGTGCCATACATTCTGACGGCCCCCAATATGTAATAACAATCCCCCAGCAAAATTGGCTTGTCAGGACCAGAAAAATGGACATTCATATGCTCTTCCAATAGCCTGTGCTATACTGATTTTAAAACTGCCTTTGTCAGCATTCTGAATCATTGCAGTACTTTACAAAAGTTTATTTTGCATTACCCGTCTCCCTGCTAGCAGTGTGTGGCGAGTCTTGGGAAGGAGGGGAGGGGCAGCTGCAGCCTGTGTGTGCCTGTGTCTCCTCATGCATTCTTCCTCTCCTCCACATCATCCCCTATGCACTTGACAGGAAGTGGAGGGTGAATGTTGGGTGAATGTGGAGAGGAGACTGACACGGGTACACAGGATGCTTCAGCTCTATACCCAACAAATGCTATTGGAACCTGACGCCAGATAAAAATGACATTCAAGGCCTCGGATTTTGCACTCCGTCACTTTACTGATTCCAGACAATCCCTTAAATCAGGACCAAGGCTTTATTACTTTATGTAATCTAAAACAGCTACTGTTTAATATAAAAAAAAAGCTACTTCCTGGTAATATCGAGGACTGACACGTAAAAACACAATAGGGAAAATCCATTGTATCCACATGTTATGTAATTTCACATTAGCTATAAGATACAAAACTGGTAACTACACACTAGAAATACAAAATAATAGAGATGCAACAAATTAGTAAAAATTAGAACAACATCACAAATATTACGGTACTCAAATAAATTGTTCAATGCCAGGGTTTAGGATTCCAAAACGCAGTAGAGGGTGGAGCCTCCTTGGATCTTCCGGTTGCTGGGAATGTGGGTATGTAGGAGCTCTGTAAGGCGCTGGTGCTCCGGGATCCCACGTGCCAGCGGTGGTGGTAATAATGGACTGGACTTCGCATCTTGATAGTAGGAGTCATCGATAATGGAATTGATACTGGGGGCAACATGATCTGGACCGGCTTCAAGACAATCTTCTCCTCTGGTTTAGGCCTGACAATGGTCGGTTGTCTTTCTAACATTTTCGAGATTTGACCATTGGTGGTTTTTACTGCTTTGTTGTTTGTAGGAATCGCTCCGAGCTTTGTTGGTTTTCTCATTTGATAACTGTTCTTTGGGTCTTGTTGTATTCTTGGACTGAACAGATTATTCTCTCTATTCAGGAACTCATTGATTTTTACTTCTGATACCGACGGACCCAGGGTAGTTTTATGTGTCGCTTTTGCCTTCTTCTTCTCCCGTTTAGAAGATTTCGGAACGCCAGTACCATCAAGAAGACCCTTAGAGGCGGCTCGAGCCAAGACATCGCTCACGGAGACAGACTCGGTTGGATCCTTCTAAGACAGAGATACTGTCTATATCATCATAAAATCACAATAACAAACATTGAATGATCTCTAGTTGCTTTATTTTAAAACCTCACTTTTAATAAACTTTGCATAAATCTATGGACTTGTGCACGGGGGAAGTCAAAAGTCCCAGGATGCCCATTTATTTTAGGAACCAAAGGGAAAATGACAGATCTCAATCCCCCAGCAAGTAATTGGTGAGGGGCCTAACTTTTTAGGCATGATCCAAAACATGGCCATCAACCTGAAAGCCGCCATATTGGATCGAGAGGAGGTTTTTCCTAATGGGAAGATTTTGGCAATCAATTTCTGAAATAACTCTGTTCTTTGCTATCCTACATGACCACCAGATGGAAAAACTTCCCCCTGATCCAAAATGGCAACAATTTTCTGTCCTAAAAGACACTCTCAGCCATTACTGATAGGGTATAGGATATGTTATTTTCTTAAATAAATGGGGATCCTGGGACTTTAGTAAGAATAATCCTATTTCTGACCATTACACAACCTCTGTTTTCTAAAATTTTTTGCAGTTTTTCCCTCTGAAAGCTTTTTCTCTTATGTTTCTGCAGACTTTTTCTCATCTGCTCCAAAGACAGGAGAAAAAAAATCCAGAAGTGGAGAAAGTCATTTTTAGTCGTTTCTAGTACTAAAAAGTTAGTAGTTAATAAGTTAGTGACCATTTAAGGACATTTCATTTGAGTACAGCTAAACAGTATACAGTAATTGGGGAAGGTAAATTCAACTGGAATATATGCATCTTGTGGACTCACCTCCCTTGTCAAAACTGCAAGGAAACAACCATTGGAAGTTTTTGAGGGCTCTACTTTAAGAAAGTTATCAGAGGCTGATTCGATGTCTTCCGAAGAGCACGGAGGTATAAGAGGAGCGCTAATCCTGGAACACATGATATAAGGCTGAAATATTACACTCCCAGGAATACAGATAATAGGTGTCAAACGCACTGGTGCAGAATATAATCAGTATTGCCCTTTACAACCAATGAACTATATAGAGATTCCTTCAGCCATGAGAAAAAGACATAAAAAGTGGCAAAAACTAGATCCGCAATGCAGCCTCTTTATTCTTATGATAGGTGGGGGTCCTGAGCCCAGGTGAACCAGTGTCCAGAGAATAACGTCTTAAAAGGAAATGTGTAGACAACATGACATTTCAAGATTTTTGAAATAAGGTTTAGTGTATACTTTTGCTATCTATTCATATAAAAATGTAATATTCCAGTGCTCATGCTGGCCGATTTTCAGTCTCGCACTTTCAGCTTTACTGTATAGACTAAGAGTCATTTCAGGATGTATACATAGGCAGTAGCTCTGTTGTGGTGCTAGGAGCCCATAGGTTATTGAATTGTAAGACAGCGTAAGTGTCTACAGATGAAGATGTTCGTCCCATTTTGTTGCCCCAAGGGAATATAATGGGGCACATTCACTTACCCGTCCGGAGGAGTTCCCCAAAAGTGCATTGTCCGACGATCATGCACTCTGCCGCGATTCACTAAGTTCGTGCGCCCGATATCCTGCATGTGTCGCTTCCCCGCTCAGGTCCGACAAAGTTCATCTTCTTCTTCCTGGTGCATGTAAGTGCTTTGTCTTGCGACACAATTTGAAAGTTAAATGCTGGGCTCAATCCGAACCAGTCTGATCGTCTGACGGCACGCCCCCCGTATTTTGTTGCATGAAGTCGGTTACGCTGCGCCAAAATCCGATCGCGTGCAACACAATCCCCTGTTAAATACCTGTCACAGTGTGCGAAACCCGAAAACGTCGGGAAGTCCGACGAAAGTGCGTCTGCGGACCCTTAGTAAATAAGCCCCAATGTATCCTCTATACAATTATTTCTTATTAATGGGCCCAAATCAAATAGAGGGGGTATCCCCTTTAAAGCAAAAGAAAGCATCAAAATTAGACATGATAAACCTGGGACACTTACTCATTAGCATAATTTTAAAAGTTGATTTTAGAAGGAAGAAGGCCATGGATAACAAATATAAGAAGATTACCACAGTCCCGGGGCCTGGATCTATGTTTAAGTGTCCCTGGTTTATCATGATGGATTTAGATGATAGATTCCCTTTAAATTCAGGAAGGAATCTTTTTTTTTTTAAGAAATCCTACCTGTATGAAGGCCCTTTGATTCCTTCTGATTTGAGGTGAAGGGCTTGCCTTATGACATTTTCATTTTCCTCTGGATAAATGGAGCACGTGCCGTATACAATCGCCTGCACTTTACTGACTGAAACCAGAAGAAAGGAAAGGAGAGAATGATAACACAGGATTGTGTGCAGGGTTACTTCTTGTCCTTTAGGGACCCTGACTTCAAACAAGCAGCCCTCTAAAAGAATATAACATCCTGGTATCAAGCTCTTACATTTCATGGCGTGGTTGAGCTCCGATAGTTGTTGTTTGGCCAAACCATTGAGTCTGTCAGTGGATATGCATCCTTGAGAGAGATCCTGGAGCAGAGCCGTATCTAGATGAGAGAGGTGAGACAGAAATTGTAATTCATTCTACAAACAGATGCTCGCTTATACCACAGTATAACATACATTCATGTACACTCCTATAGGCTTCATTATAACACAGCGCTGGGGCAGAGGATCAGGCCAGCGACAATATAGGACTGACAAATGATGATTACACTGCAGAATTAGAAATACAGTGGGTATGGAAAATATTCAGACCCCTTTACATTTTTCACTCTTTGTTTTATTGCAGCCCATTGGTAAGATCTTTTTATTCCTCATTAATGTGCACTCTGCACCCAATCTTGACAAAAAAACCTGAAATGTAGATATTTTTGCTAATTTATTAAACAAAAAAAAGACCGTTTGCTGTGAAACACATATATTTTTCACATGCTCTCTATTTCCTTCTGATGATATGGTTCTACTCCTTCATTGGAGTCCAGCAGTGTTTAATTAAACTGATTGTATTTGATTAGGTAAGACACACACCTGTCTATATAAGTTTACAGTCTCTGAACTCTGAGCTTACAGTGCATGCTGGAGCACATGAAAATCATGAGGTCTAAGGAACTGCCCAAGGAGCTCCGAGACAAATTTGTGGCAAGGCACAGATCTAACCGGTTACAAAAGAATTTCTGCAGGACTCAAGGTTCCTAAGAGCACATTGGCCTCCATAATCCTTAAATGGAATAAGTTTGGGATAACCACAATTCTTCCTCGACCAGGCATTCCAGCCAAACTAAGCAATTATGGGAGAAGAGTCTTGATGAGAGAGGTAAAGAAGAGCTCCAAGATGCCTGAGCTGAGCTCCAGAGAATAGTAGGGAGATGGGAATCACTGGAGCCTCCACCAGTCGGGGCTTTATGGCAGAGTGCCCCGACAGAAGCCTCTCCTCAGTGCAAGACATATGAAAGCCGCGTACAGTGTGCAAAACATATGAAGGGCTCCAAGACTATGAGAAATACGGTTCTCTGGTCAGATGGGATGAAGATTGAACTTTTTGGTGTTAATTCTTAGCAGTGGAGAAAACCAGGCGCTACTCATCTCCTGCCAAATACAATCCCAGCAGTGACACATGGTGGGGGCAGCATCATGCTATGGGGGCAGGGACAGGAGGACTGGTTGTAATTGAAGGAAAGATGAATGCAGCCAAGTACAGAGATATCCTGGATGTAATCTCTTCCAGATGCTCTGGACCTCAGGCTGGGCAGAAGGTTCACCTTCCAACAAGACAGTGATCCTAAGCACACAGCTAAAATAACACAGCAGTGACCTCAGAACATCTCTGTGACCATTCCTGACTGACCCAGCCAGAGCCCGGACCTAGACCCAATTCAGCATCTCTGGAGAGACTTAAGAATAGCTTCCACCAATGTTCACCATCCAACCTGAGGGCACTGGAGAGGATCTGCAAGGAAGAGGCAGAGGATCCCCAAATCCAGGTGTGAAAAACTTGTAGCATCATTCCCAAGAAGACTCGTGGCTATACTAGCCCAAAAGCTGCTTCTACTCAATACTGAGCGAAGGGTCTGAATACTTATCACTATGTGATAGTTCAGATTTTTTGTTTAATAAATTAGTAAAAATATCTACATTTCTGATTGGAGCCAGAGTGTACATTAATAAGCAAAAAAAACAATACGAGGAACTGTATAAAAGAGCCACATCATTAGGACGGAGAAGAGGCTCACTAAATAATACAATAACAACAGTGACACGTGCAGGATAGAGATAGTACTACATGTCAAAGAGATGCATCTCTTTTGCCCTAATAGGGTGGGAGAAAATATCAGCTTTGTTTGTCTATCTATTTGTCGCAAATCTATCCATCAGCACATTGGACCCAACTATCCCTCTACCTCATATGTAACTACACATGTGTTCTTATTTGTATATATATAGGAACATATTGTTTTGATTTTCAAAAAAAATCACACTGCGATATTGTTTTACAAGATGTAATATGCACCTAGCCCTTATCTATCTGCCACATCTAGCTATATTGTCATTGTCTATCCATATCTACAGCATCTATCCACCCCTACAATATCCACATCTATTCTATCTATCCATCTAATATGTTTTTGCTTGGTGCCCCACACATTTTAGATCTTCTTCTGGAGGAAGAGGTGCCCATAAATCCCTGCAGTGCCTTGCAGTAATCCCTGCTACCTCGTGGTGGTGTCCTCATGTGACTAATGTCTAGAAGCCGGGGATTGTTTATTGGGCCTGATAACAAGTACAATGGACTCTTAGGTGGATCACTGTCTGTGTACAATCAAGAAACAATAAAAATTGTATTCAAGCTGAAATATTCCGGCACCTCCATGTTCTTGTAAGATAAACTCCACTGGGTCACTGACGCCGGACCCTGAACACTGCGGCAGGAGGAGGAGGACTTTAGCCTTCTGTAGCCTGATGTCAGAGGGGTCCAGGTCAGGGAAACTCTCCTTCAGCAATTTAATATCTGGAAGGTAAAGGAGGTGGTAAGTCTATGGAGATGATCTGCACCAGTTATCAAAAGCCCTCAATGACCCCAACTCCCACGTAATGAACATTATACGGCTAATATATTATTATTATATAAGACCAGTGTGTAGTTAAGTCTTAAAGCAACTTATGATCCCCCAAAAAGTTAATTTACATATAGCACAGTATATATAATCAAAGTCATGTCTGTCTTTGTTGTTTTATGACCTCCGTTGTGGGGATTTCCTATAAGGCAGCCAATGAAAGCTGTGTAAAAGTCTTAGACCCGCCCTGAAAGCGGTGTAGAAGTCATAGACACGCCCCTTTCATTGGCAGTGAAAGGGGGCGTGTCAGTGATTTACAATCAACTTACCTGAAGAAGTCTGTGGATACTTTCGGAGAGACCCAATGGGGGACATAAAGCAAGGGAAGCACCCGGCTGGGTTCTCCACATATAAGGGGGCAGAACCTGACAAACTTACTTCTACATTCCATGTTGCCAAAAAGCTCCAACATCTCTTCTTCTCTCGATTCGGACTTCACTCCACACACATATATGTTACCAGAGAACTGCCCAGTCAGTGCAGAAATGTGAGCGATGGTGTAGACCGAGTAAGGGTTGGCCACTATAACGTCATTGTCCTCGGTGAGCAAGGCTTTTACTGAATGTGCGGCAAGGCTGTGTGACTTGTCCTAGGGGTGTAAGAGAGTGGATACTTATCACCTGATAAATATACATCATTATATTACTACAAGGCATCAGTGTACGGTGATATTTTGTGATATATACGGTTTTATGATCATGTGATTTTATAGATCAATGATGCAGGTATATACATGTAATATAGAGAGTATTGAGCTGCAAGCAATAGTGACTACCCCCTTCCCCCTCACACACACACGGGAGTGGAGGGGCACATGGTGGCAGGGCTTGGTGCATTGGATACACTAAGAAGCACAATGTTGGGACACTGGCGCAAGATGCTCCATATCTTGATAAAATCCCCACGACGGGGCACATATACCTACCTGGTCCCGTGGAGTTCACGAAAGTGCATTGTCCGACGATAATGCACTGTGCCGCGATTCACTAAGATGTGCACTACCGATATCCTGCATGTGTCGCTTCCCCGCTCAGGTCCAACCTTCTTCTTCCTGGTGCATGTAAGTGCATGAAAGCCGGCGCAGCTGCGTCACAATCCGATCGCGTGCGACACAACCCCTTTTAAATACCTGTCAAAGCTGCGCAAATCCCGAAAACCATGACGAAAGTGTGATCCACGACCCTTAGTAAATAAGCCCCAATGTGTCCAAATTTTGTTTTAAAAAGTAAATAAACCTTTGAAGGAGTTCCTTTAATAATTACAGAGATAATTAGAGAAGATGATAACACGCAGTAAACTTTACAATATACTTTATTAAGTAAAGGAGCTTCTCTGTGCCTTTTTTACACTTTTTTCTCCTGTAGTGAGCAGTGTATCTGAAAGCACTGAGAGCTCTGTTCACCTCAGACAGATAAGAAGACTAATGATTATCTCTTTCCATACCCATAGAATATTCCCTTGATATGATTTATCTCTCTGGGGTAATTAGACTATCCAGGGACTGTCTGTAAAGTGTCATTATACACATTATCAGACTCCTGTACCTCTCAGTTTCAGTGGATACAGGATACAAAGTGCTTAAAAAGGGGAAACAGATTTGTTAAATAAAGTGTATTACAAAGTTTTTTATTCTGATCTGTACTCAGGTTGCACTAACATTTTTCCAGAAGGGTAATAATACTCCTCTTATCATTTTTGAGAAGTATTTTTAGCTGAGGAGGAGTAGTACAGCGGGCACATTCCCCGCCCCTCTCCATAGTGATATATGGTGTAGGGCGCCATATTCTGAGGAAAGATAGGACATGTCTGATGAAGGGGGTGTGTCCCCCGAAACGTCACTTCATGTGGCTTACACCGTCTTACTCAGTGGTCGGAGGAATATGAGTCTCTGCCCAAGGACAAAACTACGTGAGTGTATGTACTATTGAATTCTACATTATGCCTAATGAGCGGCTGACCTGCATTTGCTACTTTTGCACTCACTATGGAATGTGTTTTGCAAGCTATATTGTCCATACAGGATGATGAAATTATTTTATGATACTAAGAAGAATCATTTGTACCTGCTAACGATGAAGTAAAGTGGAATAATTTGTTCAAAAAAGTTTCTTATGGTCTATATTATTGGACACTATTCATTGAGGAGAAGTAAAAAGTTCCATGCAGTTTTATCCACTTGGGACTTTTATTGAGGAGTAATTCTGCCTTTACAAGCGTAATAGACGCCAGTAGAGGCGTTATTGCGATCTCTGTCTGTACTACTCATTTATAAAGTTTGATGAAAGTTTACTTACTCTTTAAAGAGGATTTGTTGGGTAATGACATGGATGCCCTTTCCCCAGTATTGGTCATGAATATCAGATCAGTGACGGTACATCACTCCGGACCTCTCACTCGAATCAGTGTTGAGCCAAAAGTCCACTTCTATACCATGTACAGTTGGGAAAAAAAGTATTTAGTCAGCCCCCAATTGTGCAAGTTCTCCCAATAAGTGCGAGAACTTGTACAATTGGCAACTGACTTAATACCTTTTCCCCCACTGTATAATGGCTGGAGCACCACATAAGACTGACTAATCGCAAAGTAGGGCCAAAAAAGGGGCGTTTGTAAAGATGCAAAATGCTGGTGCAAATTTAGCCAACTAATACTTGGATAAAACATGGACTGGTCTAAAAGATAACATCCAGTGTAATCCAGGTTTCTATTTGGGTCTAAGTCTGCACCAGAAAGGTTTAATAAATCTGCTCCAAAGGCAGATGGAGGTAGATCTGAGGACTATATCAATCCGGACCATACTCCCTGCTACAAGGCGAAACATCAAAACCGCAACAAGTAGATAACAGACTTCTCATGCACACAAGATATTAGACATTCTCCCAGAGCAGAAACCTTTTAATGTGTCCTTAGACAATAGACTGCATGTCTTACACATCCCCAGTGATCTATGCCTTTCTACCAGTTTCCATAGCAATTCATTGTACTCCTACACTATCTCTGCTCCGGCAGCAGTGACAGTAAAATCGGCCAGAGAATGGCGCTATATTTTATGTTTCCATTGTCCTTCCAGGGATTAAAAGATCAAGCTCCCAAACTGGGGCAGAATTTGCCGGCAATGATAAACTGCCCCGACATAAACATGTTGCCACGCAACCCTCTCTCTCATGCCATGATATTGTTCTGCGGCGTTCACAAGGTTTCCAAGTCTGGAGAGAGCGTACAATGGAGATATAAATCACTCCCTGCTCCTCTACATCTTCCTTTATGTTTGGCTTCCCTTCCAGGATAACAGAACTGCTTCCAAGACAAATATCCCTTGTAAGATACAAGTATACAATGACGCAAACATTCTGCCTCTCTAACAAGCCGGAGACAAGTTATTGGGGCTGTTCGTCACTCTGTCACTTTAATTGGTATTGCTCCAATGATCATTCCATTATATGGTCTTATTATCACAATGCACGTACGTCAGTCTATAAGTTTATGCCGACACTGAGTGTCGCATCTTGAATGTGCACGGCATCCTTTTTGCACCCTGGATGGATCGCAGCAAGTTAAAAGGTTGCATAAGGCGGGTGATGCCTTGGTAGAAACGAAAAGAACTTGTACTTATGTACTTGTAATATGTTGAGATATTCAATAATATTTACATGGCGGGTACAACGTTACAGAAAGAACAAATATAAGCTGTATGTACAGGTGCCGCAATGTACATGACTGGCCAGCCCTGACCCCAGGAGCTCACAATCTAACCTCATATCATACAAAGTGTATCACTCCAATCATCCCTGACCCAGGAGCTCACAATCTAATCTCCCTATCACATATAAGTATCACTCCCTTCATCCCTCACCCCAGGAGCTCACAATATAATCTTCATGTTACTCCCTTCATCCCTTAACCCAAAAATTCACAATCTAATCTCCTTATCACATACAATATTTCACTCCCTTCATCGCTGACCCCAGGAGCTCACAATCTAATCTCATATCATATAAATAGTATTACTCCCATCATCCCTAAAACCCAGGAGCTCGCAATCTAATCTCATATCATATAAAGAGTATCACTCCCTGTATCCCTGAACCTAAGAACTCATAATCTAATCTACCTATCATATACAATATATCACTCCCTTCATCCCTGACCCCAGGAGCTCACAATCTAATCTTCCTATCACATAAAAAGTATGACTCCCATCATCCCATACCCCAGGAGCTCACAATCTAATCATCATATTGCTCCATTCATCCCTGAACCCAAGAGCTCACAATGAAATCTCCATATCACATATACATAACCCCCTTCATCCCTGACCACAGGAACTCACAATCTAATAACCTTATCACATACAATGGGGTGGGAGATATATCACCATTATGTCTAGCTTGTTGGTGCTCTTTTAGCAACTTTTTAGGTGCAAGACAACAACGTGCACCTTTTCACACACACTCCGCTTCTATTGTGACTTTTAAGGTGCAAGTGCAAGAATGGCAGCCTAAAAAGTTGCACGGCAGTGGAGTGCATCAGAGTGCAACTATAAAGTTGCAAAAAGATAACACTAGACAGAATATTGATATATCCCCCCCCCCCCAGTTGTATCACTTCTATCATCCCAGACACTAGAAGCTCACAATCTAATCTCTATATCACACACAACATATCATTCCCATCATATCTGACCCCAAGAGCTCACAATCTAATATTCCTATCACACGCAAAGGGGCTTATTTACTAAGGTTCCGCGGATTACATTTCCATTGGACTTTCCGACGTTTTGGGGATTTGCGCGGCTTTGACAGGTATTTAGAAGGAGATTGTGTCGCACGCGATCGGATTGTGGCGCAGCTGCGCTGCTTTCATGTGACAGAAATGGGGGGGGGGGGAGGGCGGGCCGTCGGATGATTTTACTGATTCGGACTGAGTGCGGGATTTAACCTTCAAATTGTGTCCCAAGACAATGCACTTACATGCACCAGGAAGCAGAAGGTGAACTCCGGTGGACCTGAGCAGGAAGCGACACATGCAGGAAATCGGGTGCACGATCTTAGTGAATTGCGGCAGATTTGCATTCTGGTCGGACAGTGCACTTTCGGGAACTCCGAGGGACCGGAAATGTGCCCCAAAATCTATACAAGCCAGGAGTGCACTGGGATCTCCAATGATGAGCGAGGATTTTTTGGAGATTGCTAATTCTATGCATCCATCACCAGATACTAATCTCATAATACAAACATTTGTGGTTGGGACCATGTGCACGAAGTGTGATTTCTGTCATTTACTGAAGCACTAAACACTGATGAAGTTATATGATAATGACTTGTATTAAACAGGGATATTGCTGCGCTGCTGCGTCTCTAACCTCCATATATCAGATACAATCACTTTGGGGACCATGTCCAGTCTCATCTGATGTATCTGATTGCTTTCCCAATCATCTTGTATAATAATTGTCTGCTGGTTTAAGTAGAAGTAGTAGAAGAAAAAGCAGCAGCCCTAGAGAGATTTCCTTTATTCACCAATAAGGTCAACATAAGTTTTTTTCTTCAAGCAGAGCTAAAAATTGTCATATTGGCTGCTGCCCCGCACCTGTTTGCTGGTTAAAGTTAGACAGTACACAATTAAATGGACAGTCTTAAATGGAGTTTACCAGCTCCACCAGGCCATAAAATCTGCTGGCAACATGTTGTAGTGAATTGCACTGTGATCACTGACATGTCTCTATGTGGATTGTGTGGTTTCCAAGTTATTCCCAGTTTAATCCATATGCTAATGTGATAGTTCGTGTACGCAGGAGTGTCAGCAACACCTGGAGCACTGCTATTTCCACCTACATCACTTCCCTCTCCTTTCACCCCATTCTTCTAAATGACAAATTAGCTGCTTATCTCAAGGAAAGGGTAGTGATCCAAGGAGGATTAGCAGTGCTCCCAATGCTGAGGACACGCCTTGGGTGCATCAACTGTTCATTAGCATAGGGATAAAAATGGGAATTTCTCATAAATGCCAGAATGGACAAAAATAACAAAATCAGTTGAAATCACAGTGCATTCCTCTAGAACATGCAGCCATTTGTTCATAATACTTGGCCGAGGAAGTGATAGACTCCTTTTAAACTGCTCCAGATTTATCAAACTGTCTGGTTAATTGCATAATGACTAATGTGGCTAAAGGCTGGGTTCACAACATGTTTTGTGCCATACATTGTAAGGACGCGTTGGACGGATTCCGACGTGTCCTTACAACGTATGGCACAGACATATCCCACTATATGCATATACAGTGGCATATGTTGCCTGGGGATCCCCCCCCCCAATGGAGTGAACAACAGCAGCAGGTGACGACGTACTACGAGCTGTTTCCCCATTGATGTCACTGTGCTTATATGGACAATGACATCACCGGTGTCCTCCCTCCTGTTGAGAACGTATCCACTCTGCAGCTGAAGCTCCTGCATGCACTAAGTTGCATCCGCTCCCTCTAGGCTTCTATGGCCTAAGGGAGCAGGATGGATAGACGTAGCTTTCTTTCCATCCTGCCTTTTTCACCGTATGTGACGTAAACTGTTCAGATGGAGGCAACAACTCTGCCTCCATCTGGCACTATATGTCAATGAGTACGCTCGGGAGCTTTCCCGAACGTATAGGCTGAGCATATACACAAGACATAATGTGAATCCAGCCATACAACATAAACCCTTAAATCTAAAATCTTTACTGGGCACAATCCTACCTGTAATATCAGCAGGTTATGAACAACCATGCCCATATTTCCTAGTTCCTCTTTTAAATGTGGAGGAAAAATGAGTAAATCTTGGCAATGTTGGTCCACGCAATACGTATAAGCGCCCAGTTCTGAGGGAGAGTCAATCTGGGTGAACCCTTCTTGCCTTAAGGTGTTATAAACTTCGGTGATACTGGAAAATAAAAGCAGAACAAAAATTAAATCGTCAAAATACTAATAAAAAGAGCAATATTGAACTGAGATGTTTGTTGGTCAAGTCCTATGAATATAGATATAGTCCCCTTGTGTCATACAGAGAAGCAGAAGTGAGGGTCTACCCTGGCATTGAGGAGGACACCACTTCCCAATTAGTTTCTAGTCCTTGGCTACTGTATTACTGCCAACTTATCTCCCAATATCCTAGCGCCATGCTCCATACTTTCTCATCAGTGATAGTTACCTGGCTTTGGCTGTGTTAATCCAGGCATACACTGGTAATGTAGAGGCTCTTTGTTCTTGTTTCCGTACAGTCTCGGGTAATATATACTCAATGGTTGGAGCTGCATACTTAATTCGGCATTTTGCAAGGGCTGCAGCCAGCTTGGTTTTATAGCTTAATGAAGAAACATAAAAGGGTTAAGCTCTGGAAAAATAAAGGCATGGAGGCGTCGCTTCCACTCATTATATAACAAAGCCGTCTTATACATTGGGAAACTAAGCACAAAACAGGAGTATGTGTTCAAGGGTTTATTACACAAAACATAAAAGCGCTGAGGACGTGCTACATCCAGCAAGATGTAGTAATGTTCATACTGCCTGCACGTAGGCAAAGTTAGATACGGGTATAAGAGAAGGACTCGAGCATTGTGGGCACAAGTGTAAAGCAATGGAGCTCAATGTCAAGAAGCAGCTGCAAAAGTACATAACATTTTAGAGGACTGAAAGTTAGACTTGTATTTAACATCTGCATTTCCAGATCAGTGGTTGTGGCAGTGTGAGGGGTAGATGTGCTCACCGCGAGGCCTTCATACCCCTTGTAACAGTGATTACCAGTGAGTACTTGCTTAGAAGTTACCCTAAGTGTTATCCATTCAGGAGCACAGTGGTTCCACACTTGTTTCTACAAAAGTACCAACAGTGTACAACCAAAATAAAGAAATCTTATGTATATATATATATTTTAGATTTGGTGTTAGATTTCTATAACGTGGTTTTAAATATTATTTTCAAATGTCAACTTAAACCAATAAAAATATGTAAGCATTATAGAGGAAGGAAGGCTAACGCCTCTGTCTACATAGTATTGTATGAGCTGCCAACTGGAAGGATGAAAGATTTATCTTATTCAAAGGCAAATATGATATGTTACATAACAATAGTCAATAGGTAATGTGTTCAATCTATTTTGGGGTTTTCTAGGACTACAATACTTTAGGGTCTTTTTGGAATAATGGGGCAGATTTACTTACCCGGTCCAGTCGCGATCCAGCAGCGCGTTCTCCGGCGCTGATTCGGGTTCTGCCGGGATTCACTAAGGTCGTGCACCCGATGTCCACTAGGTGTCGCTGCTGCGCTGAAGTCTGCCGGAGTTCACCTTCTCCGTCTCGGTGTATGTGAGTGCTATTATTGCGACGCAATTTTTTAAAAAAATTCTGTGGTTTTCCCGAATCCATAGGGTTTTCCGACGGCCATGCCCCCCGATTTCTGTCGCGTGAAAGACGGCGCCGATGTGCCACAATCCGATCGTGTGCGCCAAAATCCCGGGGCAATTCGGTGCAAATCAGAAAAATTCGGGAAACCCGACAAAAGTGCGCGATTCGGACCCTTAGTAAATGAGTCCCAGTGTGTTTTGAGTAAAGAGGTTATATGAAGAGTTGAGCAGAGGTGCACTGTTTGTTCAGCTACATTTTTCATGTCAGCTCATTTAGGAAGCCCAGATCTGCTGCTATTACCCCAATCAAATCTTCAGGTACTAGGCGTGACACCGATCACATGGTTCTCTCTCCACCTCAGGTCCGGTGATTACAAGGGGATGGGATAGTGATGGTACAGAAAGTAAAGTACATCTTTCGAATACACCCATTTCTTACAATTGAAACCTCTAAAATGCTAAGTCACTCTGATTCACTCTTGTCTAGACTACTGTAACTCCCTACTAAACTCTCTTCTCTCAAACCAAAAGCTACACGGATACCTCCGGTCTGTGGCAGTCACTGCATTGGTTGTTCTTCTCCTTCTGAATCTAGTTTAAAATAATCACCCTCATCCACAAAGCTCTGCACAGTGCTGCACCTCCCTACCTCTACTATCTCACCTCAATCTATCTCCCAACCTCTGCTCTTCGATATACCACTGATCTTAGAGTATTATCTTCCTTAATTTATACCCCCCACTCATGTCTCCAGGACTTCTCTCGAGCTGCACCAGTTCTCCAACGCACCAAACATGCTCTTAAAACCCATCTCTTCAGTCAGGTCTATGACACTCCATAACTGCACTCTCTTTACTAACCCATCCTATGTGCCTCTCCTGTCCTTTATCCGGCATACACCAAATTCCAGGCTCCAGGCTTCTCTGCAGCCTCAGTGACCTTGATTTCTATAAATAAGATGGTGGCTGATGGCTGGTTCAAACAGAATGATTCATTAAAATATACAAGCTCTTATACCCCTTATATCAACTCTTCATCCTCATGGACTATTGTTCCATATGACTATGTTTTCACCCTGTAATGTCTTATTATGTTTGCATATGTTCTCCATTGTGTGTAAAGATTATTATTGTTACAGGTCCCTCGCAATCAGACACCAGGTGGACCTCAGCCCTATAAATATTATTTGGGTTTAACATTACAGGTCACGTAACTGCAAGGAGATGAATCTAGCTCGCCCTTACAGAATATGGACTGTGATTATGTGAGAGAGTAAAGAGAAAACAGTTCCCTTGTCTTGTGGTGCCATGAAATGTGCTTCTCAGAGAAAGTAACCACTACTTACTGCATCACATAACCATGGGCTGTACAAAAGTAAACAGTGAACTCAAGTTGGCAAAGAAAAATACTTACACTCACCCTTACTGGACATCCACGCTCGGGGCCGGCGCTAGCACTAGGCATACCTGGGCGAGTGCCGGGGCCAAGGGCTGCTGGGGGGCCCACATAAGGCTGTACATAAGGAGTCCATGGGGGTGATAGGGGCTGTTTCTAATGAATCCATAGGGTGTGAGGGGGTTGTATATAAAATAACCATGAGGGTGCTGTTTGGTATGAGAAAATAGGGAATATTTTAGGGAACAGGAGACTGTTTTAGTTTGATTTTTAATGCCGCCACGTGAGTTCACTGCAAAGGGGCCCACTGAGGCTTTGTCACCCAGGGGTCTATACTGAAACCTGGAGCTGACCCTGTCCACGCTGAATGGGACCCAGTTGTTTCCTTCAAAGATGATGATTTGACCATTAGACTTCCTCTTTTCCCACTAGTGGTTGAGGTATGAGTCTTCCTCTCCTTAGCACAGCCTTAAACATCTCTACTTTGATACATAAATTCTAATATACAGTCCAAATTTTAGATGTGTGACTCACCTGTCAAGAAGTGCTTCTATTTCTTGTACTTCATCTATAACTTCTTCCTTATTGGATACATAGCGAGGTTGAAACTTTCGATACTGGAAGTCAAATAACATCACTACGACCAGACTTGTCATCTCATCTGGCTAAAGAAATAGAGAAGTCTTAGGTATATTGTATGTATGTTTATACATGTATAACTTTTATAAATCAGAGATCAGTGGACCCGAACTTCCCATTCAGGTTCACACATCCCAGATATATTGCTGAATTGGCTACTGTACAACCAATCCAGCATATTAACGCCTCTAGCAACTAGCCATGACTAGCCATGGGCCAGGGGTGTCTGGGTCGTGGAGGCACAATAATATTTATAATGTATTCACTTTCAAAGTTTTGTTTCAGAATATGAGCTGGATGGTATATCTGTAGAGTAAGCCATGAATGGAGGGACCTGACCTGTAATGCCCAGTACAGGACCACCCGCACCCAGGTCATTCTTTCTGGTACCGCATTTAAACCCCCGCTGATTATTATATGAGCTTTCTCACTTGTGGTACTTACTAGAGGTTGAGAATGATAGAAGCCACTGACCAGTAAAATGGTTTCAAGAAGATCCTGGTCTGTAAATAAGAAAGAAAATGAGCAGCCATTTAGAAGATTTATATGGAAGAATTATTTGCCTTTCAAGGGAATCTGTCACATGCATGTTATAGGACAGGAAGAGTTGAGCAGATTGTACACATTGGGGCTCATTAACTAAGGGTCGTGCGCTGCACTTTTGTTGGAATGTGCGACTTTTCGGGGCTAAAAAAGGCCTGCACAGGTATTTTCGAAGTGTCTGCGCTGCAATTGTGTCGAACACCACCTTTTTGTGGCGCAGCTGAGTGGGGAAGCAACACATTCATAATTTCAGACGCACTAACATAGTGTATCGCCGCATGCATTATTATAGACGAACATTGCACTTTCTGTGATCTCCGGTGACCCTGAAAGTAAATGTGCCCCAGTATCCCGTGTGTAGGCAGTATGTTATACAGCAGGAAGACCTGACCAAATTGTATATAGTGTCCTATCTGCAGGCAGTATGTGATACAGCAGGAAGAACTGACCAAATTGTATATAGTGTCCTATCTGCAGGCAGTATGTTATACAGCAGGAAGACCTGACCAAATTGTATATAGTGTCCTATCTGCAGGCAGTATGTTATACAGCAGGAAGAACTGACCAAATTGTATATAGTGTCCTATCTGCAGGCAGTATGTTATACAGCAGGAAGACCTGACCAAATTGTATATAGTGTCCTATCTGCAGGCAGTATGTTATACAGCAGGAAGACCTGACCAAATTGTATATAGTGTCCTATCTGCAGGCAGTATGTTATACAGCAGGAAGACCTGACCAAATTGTATATAGTGTCCTATCTGCAGGCAGTATGTTATACAGCAGGAAGACCTGACCAAATTGTATATAGTGTCCTCTCTGTAGGCAGTATGTTATATAGCAGGAGAAGCAGGTGCAGATTATATATAGTCTCCTGTTTTCAGGCAGCACAATATAGAGCAGGAGGAGTTGAGAAGATTGAACATAGGGGCACATTTATTAAGCAGTCTGCAGATAGGACACTATGTACAATCTGCTCAGCTTTGTTCATCTGTTTTTTGGAACTTTTCTTGGCTTTTCTTGTGGTCAGATGTATCTTAGCGTTTTTCCCTTATTGATAAATGTGTCATTTGGTCTTTAGTGAATTAGCAACATTTTAAAACAAAATTAGCAAAAAGTCTCCAATAGTCACAATGATTTACGAGCAAATTTCTACACCTGGTCAGGGGCAGGGGAAGCCAAATTTTATGACACAATTTGCGCCTTTTTTGCGACTTTTTCATCCGGATTCAGGTGGCAACTCAGGGAACACTGTAGAAAAGTAGACAATGCAATGGCGAACTTCGAATGGAGACTGTCTTAGGTGCAAAAGGTACAAATGAGCACAAGCAAAAATTCAAGAAAAAGGCAAGCTAAAAGTTTGATACACGTTCCCCAAGGTATAGTAAGTAAGGTTTGCAGAGATCCATGTGCATGCTGTCTAAACAGCCTTTTCCAATGTGCTCAGAAATAGACAAAGCTCTGCTGGTAGGGTCCAAGCCTTCCCTATACTCACCAGTGCTCATTATCATACACATGTTACAGCTGTCAGTCCAATGCAGATCAGACTGCAGCCGAAAACTTCCCATACACAGATGACCATCGCTTAGATATTGTTTTGGTGGTCGATTAAGTTGAAAAACCTTTCCTATGTATGACAGATACATTAAGGCCATCAAAATCTTATGTGTATGGGCAACTTGTTAGATCCTCACAATATGCAGCAATTGACACGTCTTCGTCCAGGTGGACATTACAACGTGAGAAGACACAACCGATACATTCCCTGCTTACACATGATAGGAATTTACATGCGTGCTCCTTGTCACATCATGGAATTTACTGTAATAGTTTGTTTGGAAACAATCAAAATATATCTATGCAAGCGCTTAGTATTATCAGTATTTGCAAAGTCTTATCACAAGAAAAATAACACTGATCAAATACAGCAATGAGCTGGTAGCTAGCAACAAATACTGTTACCACCAGCAAACCTCCTCACAAAAGTCTCTCTCTGAGGTTACATTTCCACATATCTGACTTTTTCCTTATTGAAATCTCAGGAGCGGATCAGTTACATGACCAGAATCACATGTTGTAACTTTCACGTGGGTGAAACGGTGCGATATATCTCCTCTAGTAAAGAAAAGTTGTTTGGACACACCTTCTCATTCAAAGAGTTTTCTATATTTTCATGACTATAAAAATTGTAGATTCACACTGATCAAAACTATGAATTAACCCATGTGGAATTATATACTTAACAAAACAAGTGTGAAACAACTGAAAATATGTCTTATATTCTACATTCTTCAAAGCAGCCACCTTTTGCTTTGATTACTGCTTTGCACACTTTTGGCTTCTCTTGATGAACTTGGTCACCTGAAATGGTCTTCCAGCAGTCTTGAAGGAGTTCCGAGAGATGCTTAGCACTAGTTCAGGTCTGGTGACTGTGGAGGCAAGGTCATCTGGTGTAGCACCCCATCACTCTCCTTCTTGGTCAAATAGCCCTTACACAGCCTGGAGGTGTCATTGTCCTGTTGAAAAATAAATTATGGTCCAACTAAATCCAAACCGGATGGAATAGAATGCCACTGCAAGATGCTGTTTTATCCATGCTGGTTCAGTATACTTTCAATTTGGAATAAATCCCCAACAGTGTCACCAGCAATGCCCCCCAACACTATCACACCTCCTCCTCCATGCTTCACGGTAGGAACCAGGCATGTAGAGTCCATTCCTTCACCTTTTCTGCATTGCACAAAGACACGGTGGTTGGGACCAAAGACCTCAAATTTGGACTCATCAGACCAAAGCACAGCTTTCCACTGGTCTAATGTCCATTCCTTGTGTTATTTAGTCCAAACAAGTCTCTTGTGCTTGTAGCCTGTCCTTAGCAGTGGATTCCTAGCAGCTATGTTACCATGAAGGCTGCTGGACAGAGTCTCTTCTTACCAGTTGTTGTAGAGATGTGTCTGCTGCTAGACCTCTGTGCAGTAGTGACCTAGTCTCTAATCTGAGCTGCTGTTACCCTGCGATTTCTGAGGCTGGTGACTCGGATGAACTTATCCTCCGCAGCAGAGGTGACTCTTGGTCTTCCTTTCCTGGGGCAGTCCTCATGTCAGTGAGTTTCTTTGTAGCACTTGATGGTTTTTGCAGCTGCATTTGGGGACACTTTCATAGTTTTCCTAATTTTTGGGACTGACTGATCTTCATTTCTTAAAGTAATAATGGCCACTTGTTTTTCTTTACTTAGCTGCTTTTTTCTTGACAATAATACAAATTCTATCAGTCTATTCAGTAGGACTATCAGCTGTGTATCCACCTGACTTCTGCACAGCACAACTAAAGGTCCCAACCCCATTTATAAGGCAAGAAATCCCAACTACGGTATTACCCCTGACAGGTCACCTGTGATGTGAAAACCTTTTCAGGTGACTACCTCTTGAAGCTCATCAAAAGAAGCCAAGAGTGTGCAAAGCAGTAATCAAAGCAAAAGGAGCCTAGAATAAAGACATATTTTCAGTTGTTTCACACTTTTTGTTAAGTATAAAGTTCCACATGTGTCAATTCATAGTTTTGAAGCCTTCAGTGTGAATGTAAAATTTTTATCTGAAAATACAGAAAACTCTTTGAGTGAGAAGGAGTGTCCAAACTTTTGGTCTGTACTGTACAGGCGATCCCCGACTTACGAACACCCGAATTTACTGTATATATTATAAATATACACACAAATATTCAGTATATGTTCTTTAAAAAGGCAGTAAGTAAGTAATGGATAAAAGGGGTCAGTAAAGACAAATGGTGGCATAAAATGCCTTAAAAACTAGCTACGGGTCAGCACAATTGAAGGGGTTGCCCACTTTACCTCATGTTTTTGTAATGTCTGTGTACTCACCAATATAAATCTATTAATAGTTCTTATCCACTTTCTTGATATGTAAAGTGAAGCCTCCTGTATGTTACCTCATCAGATGGCTTCAGATGGAGGGTCATGTGATCTCCATCTGTCCATGAGCAATCGCCCTGCCAGGACCTTATGATTCATGAATATAAGATCAATCTCAATAGCAGGGCGATTGCTAATGGACAGATAGAGATCACATGATCACATCATCTACGGCCATTTTATGGTCAGGAATCTCGCTTTACATATCAAGAAAGCAGACAGAACTATTAATAGATGTATATTGGTAAATTATCTAATATCCTGCCCCCCCACACTTACACACACATTACAAAAACATGAGGGAAAGTGGCCAACTCTTAAGCTGTCCATGTACATATAGAGAACTCAGCTTTAAAGTAGATGGAAATTGTCTGACATTTCTGACATGGTGTTTGCTCTATTCACACAGAGTAGAATATCTTCTACATGAAAGGTGCGGTCATCCCCTTTGGGAGCTTGAATGGCCACTAAACAAACCCCTCATAATTCAGTAAAAAGAATATAAGAAGCAATGTTATATATCCTATTAGAATGTAATAAGATTAGACTATCATCTCTGTGATGCCCACAGAAGAGGGAGGAGGGAAGAGGATCCAGTCTGAGTGTAACACACACAAAGACAGCAGAAATGTATGCTTTATTCATAAATCTATAGCCTGTCCTCCATCATGTGTCTGCATGAGGGACAGGGAGTTATGGAGCAGAATCTCCTCTACCTCGTATGAGCAGAAAACATGTCATATCTTAAAGGGTTTTTCAACAATAGCCATGGGTACGGATAGAATTAATTCTATTTATGGAGGTTGCAGGCCACTTTTCAAGAATATGGATTCTGGGTACGGGACATGCAAATAAAATGTATATATGGATACATAGTTAGCTGCCATACTTAAAGAAAATCTAACATTAAAATCAAGCATAATAAACGTACTACTAGATTCAGGCACCGTGACTGTAATCTTCTTATATTTGTTATCCATTGCTTTCTTCCATTGCCTTACCAGAGTCCCTCTGTGCTCTGGCTACAAAAGCTGTTACACAGTCTCCCCTTCCACCTTTCTACCTTAGCACTTTCCCCTCCCTCTGTCTGAGCCCCCCATTGTTGTAACTTCACAGGCTGTTACAATGAGCAGAGCAGGTCTCCCTTGCCCTGGAACTTCCTGCTGCTGCTAGATTACACAGGCAGAGGGAGGGGGAAGAGAACGGGGGAACGAGGGAGAGTGAGACAGAGACATGTTTTACTCACTGTAACAGCCTATGAATCCTCAGCATAGAGGGGTAATGCCCCCAGAGCCCTTCAGGTTCATAAGGTTAATTGTATAAATTGATTTTAGAAGGAAGGAGCCATGGATAACAAATATAAGAAGATTCCCACATCCTGGATCTATGAGTAAGTGTTAAGTGTAACTGGTTTATCAGGATGGATTTTGACAGTAGATTTTATTTAAGGATACGTTATCTATATACTAATCCGGAAAGTCCTTTGTATTTGCAGTCTACTTTGCCAAGTATTGTAGAGTATGCTAGAGGGAACACATAAAGACAATCCTAACTTTATTATATACATAAAGCAAAGGTGCTAAACTGGAGCAAAATAACCACATATATCCTAAGGACGGACGACATAAAGATGACAACAATAACAAATGCCATTAGTGTCACCACAAAGGTTCAAAGCTTTCCGCTGCACATTTATAACAGCTCCGGCCTATAGGGAGGGACATCACAGCAGGAGTAACAAAGTAATCAAAGTAAATAGCAGGAAGATAGATGGAAGCCTGTATAAATATGGACACAAAACATTGCACAATGTCTCCTATTTGCTCTCACAATGTGAACAGCGGGTTTTATTTGACATGGGACACGTTGTTGACACGGTTTCTTGGTGTCACCAGATGGATCTGGACTATCTGTTATTGCTCAAAGAACAATACAAGGAATTAGCAACCTTGTTAGCAAGACATGTAACGCGAGTCTCTCTGGCACCAGTACTCAGGGGGTTACCTCACCGCAGACGAGAACTTGTAAGATGCCTCCGATGTTCCCAGCCGCTCCACCATCAGTAGTTTTTACCAAAAGAAATGTAATGTCACATCTCAGCCTTTCCGATTGTGGGATACATCTTGTTTCTAGCAATTTGCTGCTATGCAAGGACTTTGAATTGCTTGAACAGATGACCCCTTATATAAAAGGCATATACCCAATAAAGCACATGCAACCCCATCATCACACATAGCAGATAACCCATTAAGCTGCACCCAAACCCCTTCCACCGCTGATGACCAAGGTCTACATCCGCACAAAATGTGCTAGCATCTATTATGTTTTAGTAGATGTAAAAAATTTTAAATCTTTTGTACAAAACAAAATTCTTAATTTTGCTCTATTCTGAGGCCAATAACTTCTTCATACTTTGGTGTATGGAGCTATGTATGGTGTAATTGTTTGTGGGATGAGATGGTGTTTTCATTGCTACCATTATGGTGACTGTACTACTTGTTATCACTTTTTATTAAAATCTTTATGTGTTGCAAAATTATATAAAAGTAGCGATTCTGACTAGAGATGGGCGAATCGATTCTAACGATTCTAAATTCGTTTAGAATTTCAGGAAAACTTCAATTTGTCATGAATCCAAAATTTACGGTGATAAACCTGCCCCAGTTTGTTACATGGGGCAGAGAACTCTGGGAATAAGAAAGGAACTTGGGGGTTCCTCACTGTATGGAGGTAGTGTTCCTCACTGTATGGGGGCAGTGTTCCTCACTGTATGGGGGTAGTATTCCTCACTGTATGGAGGTAGTGTTCCTCACTGTATGGAGGTAGTGTTCCTCACTGTATGGGGGCAGTGTTCCTCACTGTATGGGGGCAGTGTTCCTCACTGTATGGGGGAAGTGTTCCTCACTGTATGGCGGTAGTATTCCTCACTGTATGGAGGTAGTGTTCCTCACTGTATGGGGGCAGTGTTCCTCACTGTATGGGGGTAGTGTTCCTCACTGTATGGCGGTAGTATTCCTCACTGTATGGAGGTAGTGTTCCTCACTGTATGGGGGCAGTGTTCCTCACTGTATGGGGGTAGTGTTCCTCACTGTATGGCGGTAGTATTCCTCACTGTATGGAGGTAGTGTTCCTCACTGTATGGCGGTAGTGTTCCTCACTGTATGGCGGTAGTATTCCTCACTGTATGGAGGTAGTGTTCCTCACTGTATGGGGGCAGTGTTCCTCACTGTATGGGGGTAGTGTTCCTCACTGTATGGCGGTAGTGTTCCTCACTGTATGGGGGTAGTGTTCCTCACTGTATGGGGGCAGTGTTCCTCACTGTATGGGGGTAGTGTTCCTCACTGTATGGAGGTAGTATTCCTCACTGTATGGAGGTAGTGTTCCTCACTGTATGGAGGTAGTGTTCCTCACTGTATGGAGGTAGTGTTCCTCACTCTATGGAGGTAGTGTTCCTCACTGTATGGAGGTAGTGTTCCTCACTGTATGGGGGTAGTGTCCCTCACTGTATGGAGGTAGTGTTCCTCACTGTATGGGGGTAGTGTTCCTCACTGTATGGGGGTAGTGTTCCTCACTGTATGGGGGTAGTGTTCCTCACTGTATGGCGGTAGTGTCCCTCACTGTATGGCGGTAGTGTCCCTCACTGTATGGGGATAGTGTTCCTCACTGTATGCGGGTAGTATTCCTCACTGGATGGGTGTAGTGTCCCTCACTGTATGGGGGTAGTGTCCCTCACTGGATGGGGGTAGTGTTCCTCACTGTATGGCTGTATTCCTCACTGTATGGCGGTAGTATTCCTCACTGGATGGGTGTAGTGTCCCTCACTGTATGGGGGTAGTGTTCCTCACTGTATGGGGGTAGTGTCCCTCACTGTATGGGGGTAGTGTCCCTCACTGGATGGGGGTAGTGTTCCTCACTGTATGGCTGTATTCCTCACTGTATGGCGGTAGTATTCCTCACTGTATGGCGGTAGTGTCCCTCACTGTATGGGGGTAGTGTTCCACACTGTATGGGGGTAGTGTTCCTCACTGTATGGCGGAAGTGTCCCTCACTGTATGGGGGTAGTGTTCCTCACTGTATGGGGGTAGTGTTCCTCACTGTATGGCGGAAGTGTCCCTCACTGTATGGAGGTAGTGTTCCTCACTGTATGGGGGTAGTGTTCCTCACTGTATGGGGGTAGTATTCCTCACTGTATGGCGGTAGTGTCCCTCACTGTATGGGGGTAGTGTTCCTCACTGTATGGGGGTAGTGTTCCTCACTGTATGGCGGAAGTGTCCCTCACTGTATGGGGGTAGTGTTCCTCACTGTATGATGGTAGTATTCCTCACTGTATGGCGGTAGTGTTCCTCACTGTATGGCGGTAGTGTTCCTCACTGTATGGGGGAAATGTTCCTCAATGTATGGGGGTAGTGTCCCCCACTGTATGGGGGTAATGTTCCTCACTGTATGGGGGTAGTGTCCCTCACTGTATGAGGATAGTGTTCCTCACTGTATGGGGATAGTGTTCCTCACTGTATGGGGGTAGTGTCCCTCACTGTATGGGGGTAGTGTCCCTCACTGTATGGCGGTAGTATTCCTCACTGTATGGCGGTAGTGTTCCTCACTGTATGGGGATAGTGTTCCTCACTGTATGGCGGGAGTGTTCCTCACTGTATGGGGGTAGTGTTCCTCACTGTATGGCGGTAGTGTTCCTCACTGTATGGCGGTAGTGTCCGTCACTGTATGGAGGTAGTGTTCCTCACTGTATGGCGGTAGTGTTCCTCACTGTATGGCGGTAGTGTCCCTCACTGTATGGGGATAGTGTTCCTCACTGTATGCGGGTAGTGTTCCTCACTGTATGGCGGTAGTATTCCTCACTGTATGGGGGTAGTGTTCCTCACTGTATGGGGGTAGTGTTCCTCACTGTATGGCGGTAGTGTCCCTCACTGTATGGCGGTAGTGTCCCTCACTGTATGTGGATAGTGTTCCTCACTGTATGGGGATAGTGTTCCTCACTGTATGGCGGTAGTGTTCCTCACTGTATGGCGGTAGTGTTCCTCACTGTATGGCGGTAGTGTCCCTCACTGTATGTGGATAGTGTTCCTCACTGTATGGGGATAGTGTTCCTCACTGTATGGCGGTAGTGTTCCTCACTGTATGGCGGTAGTGTTCCTCACTGTATGGCGGTAGTGTCCCTCACTGTATGGGGATAGTGTTCCTCACTGTATGCGGGTAGTGTTCCTCACTGTATGGCGGTAGTATTCCTCACTGTATGGGGGTAGTGTTCCTCACTGTATGAGGGTAATGTTCCACACTGTATAGGGATAGTGTTCCTCACTGTATGGGGGTAGTGTTCCTCACTGTATGGGGGTAGTGTTCCTCACTGTATGGCGGTAGTGTCCCTCACTGTATGGGGGTAGTGTTCCTCGCTGTATGGGGGGTAGTGTTCCTCACTGTATGGGGGTAGTGTTCCTCACTGTATGAGGATAGTGTTCCTTACTGTATGGGGGTAGTGTTCCTCACTGTATGAGGATAGTGTTCCTCACTGTATGGGGGTAGTGTCCCTCACTGTATGAGGATAGTGTTCCTCACTGTATGGGGGTAGTGTTCCTCACTGTATGAGGATAGTGTTCCTCACTGTATGGGGGTAATGTTCCTCACTGTATGAGGATAGTGTTCCTCACTGTATGAGGATAGTGTTCCTCACTGTATGAGGATAGTGTTCCTCACTGTATGGGGGTAGTGTTCCTCACTGTATGAGGATAGTGTTCCTCACTGTATGAGGATAGTGTTCCTCACTGTATGAGGATAGTGTTCCTCACTGTATGGGGGTAGTGTTCCTCACTGTATGAGGATAGTGTTCCTCACTGTATGGGGGTAATGTTCCTCACTGTATGAGGATAGTGTTCCTCACTGTATGAGGATAGTGTTCCTCACTGTATGGGGGTAGTGTCCCTCACTGTATGAGGATAGTGTTCCTCACTGTATGAGGATAGTGTTCCTCACTGTATGAGGATAGTGTTCCTCACTGTATGGGGGTAGTGTTCCTCACTGTATGAGGATAGTGTTCCTCACTGTATGGTGGTATTGTTCCTCACTGTATGGGGGATAGTGTTCCTCACTGTATGAGGATAGTGTTCCTCACTGTATGGGGGTAGTGTTCCTCACTGTATGAGGATAGTGTTCCTCACTGTATGGGGGTAATGTTCCTCACTGTATGAGGATAGTGTTCCTCACTGTATGAGGATAGTGTTCCTCACTGTATGGGGGTAATGTTCCTCACTGTATGGGGGGTCATCCAATCTCTACATCATGTAATTTTCTTGCCAGAATAGTTGTTTGGTTCTCAGACTCTGGTGACCATGGACATTCTGCTACTGTTACAACGGACTCAACCTATTTAGGTTATAAATCAACAAACAAAGGTATATGTAATCTAAATGTATTATTAGTGTAATATTTTGGAGGTCTCCTGACAGGTGGGTGCATAGAGTTAGGCATATATTAAATGTGACACTTACATTTCAGGGCATTGAAAGCCAATTCATAAGACCAGCGTTGAGATCTTTCATCCTTGAATTGTGGTGGGGTGTGGACAATGTCAGGACCATAGTTCACCAGGATCCTATCTGGAGGCTTCTTCCGATAAATTCCTTGGAAAATCTTGGCAGCGTTGATAAACACCTGATCGGGATAGTTCACGGTTTCAGTCATGGAGGATGTACTGAGTAAACTGGAGTCTTTAGAGTTGAGCTCTGACATCTTTACTGAAACCGAAAGATTTGACAAGTCCAGGTTTGGCATAGGTACGATTAATTACCTAAAAAATAATATCAAATATTTCATTTCAGTAGTAGCTCTTTAGCTGTTGAGAAACTCCTAGCCTCCACAATGGCTTTATTAGTATTCCTGGTATCAACACTTATCTCCAAAACAGAAGCCCATGGACCCCAGCCAAAATCCATAAGGGACTGATGAAGATTGGCCCAAGTGCTTACTCCAAACACTTTCAGGGGTTAGATACTAAGAGGTAGGATGATAGACAGATAGCCGCCCATCTTTCAGTTTTCCTTTGGATGTGGAGACCACCAGACCTTTAATGTACTCGTCATTGATCGAAAAAGTTTTCAACATAGTATATATTAAATAAATTATACTTTGCGCTTATTCACAAGACCGTAATGGGGGCTGTGATTTGTTCGTACAATTTGCACCCAAGTCATGACCCCCATTGAGGTGTATAGCACCTAGTCACAGCAAGGAGAGCACAGGGTGCCTCACGACAATGCGACCAAGCTGGGCAGCCACGCTGGCAAAATAAAAGGACACGTCGTATATTTGGGCGGATTTCAGATGGTAATCATTCTATGGAGAGCGGAGGGACAAGAAGCGCTCACCCAAACTCCCTCCTCTTCCCAGCTGTGTGCTAGACCCAGGTTCCAGCCTTGGGAGCCCTTCCAGCCATCTGAATGGCCTTACCTTAGTTCTTACCTCCCATCCAGTGCAGAGCCTGCCTTCCAGTTGGTACCGTATTTTCCGGACTATAAGGCGCACTTAAAAGCATTGGATTTCCGTGGAAATCCAAAGTGCGCCTTATAGTCCGGTGCGCCCTATGTATGGCGCTGGGCACAGGGCAGCGGACCATACTTACATAGGTCCCCGCTACCGGAGATCTCCAGCGGGAGATCTGCTGTCTCCGGTAGCGGGGACCTATGTAAGTATGGTCCGCTGCCCTCCTCCACCTCCCCCTCACCTTCCCCGCTCACCTTCCCCGCGTTCCCCGTCGCGTCTCGTCGCCGCGTCCCGTCGCCGCGTCACGTCGGGTCTCCGCCACGCCCCCGGACCTCCGCCACGCCCCCGGCCGCCGGACCCCGCGCCTTATAGTCCGATGCGCCTTATATATGTAATTATTACATATATAAGGCGCATCGGACTAATGCGCCTTATAGTCCGGTGCGCCCTATAGGGCAAAAAATACGGTATACAGAGGCTTAGCTGTATTGATAGCACCCACCCCCTTTATAGAAAATCTACCATGAAAATCCATCATGATAAACCAGGGACACTTACTCATAGTTCCAGGCACCGTGACTGTGGTAATCTTCTTATATTTCTATCCATGGCCTCCTTCCACAGTCATGGGGGATTAGTAAGTGTCCCTGGTTTAACAAGATGGATTTTGATAGTAGATTTCATAGTAGAACTGGTTTGCACATGAAAGAAAGTCCTCAAATTTTAATCCCCCAGTGATGTTTACACAATAAAGATCATTAGGTAGTGATGGGGGGCACCACTCTGGAAGAGAAGTAAGGGCCAAGGTAAGTAGAAAATTATTTATATTTATAATTTTTAACCACCTGGGGCCAATAGAATAAAAAATAACCAACTTTTAGCAAGTGGGATTAAGCCAGGAATGTTCTCATTGTAGAGACATATGCGAGTCCCACAGGCAGGACCCGTATATGCAATGAGAGTGCTCTGCTAAACATGTACAGGCGGTCCCCTACTTAAGGACACCCGACTTACAGACAACCCATAGTTACAGACGGACCCCTCTGCCCACTGTGACCTCTGGTGAAGCTCTCAGGATGCTTTACTATAGTCCCAGACTGCAATGATCAGCTGTAAGATGCCTGTAATGAAGCTTTATTGATAATTCTTGGTCCAATTACACCAAAAATTTCGAAACTCTAATTATCACTGGGGCAAAAGAAAAAAAATTGTCTAGAACTTCCATTATAAAATATACAGTTTCGACTTACATACAAATTCAACTTAAGAACAAACCTCCAGACCCTATCTTGTATGTAACCCGGGGACTGCCTGTATCAGTCTACGCAGCAAAGCCCACAAGTTATCTTTGGGAAATATTTGACTTTTGTACATGGAAATGGCACCATTTCAAGACATTTTAGTAACATATAAAGTCATGGTAGTGGTATAGGAAAGACGTTTGTGTTAGGTCACCAAATGCCATTAATAATTAATACTGATATGTCTCCTTTTTATCAGTGCATTTTAATATATTTGGGGAAAAATAAGGTTTCTCAGCTAGAGCCCATATTCTGACAATTGGCCCAGTGTCCTGTTTAATATAAAGCAGTGAACTAATTCAACCCAAAATGGATGTGAAATTCTCGGCTAGGAAGTCTCACCATAGAAAGCTGATTTATACTTGCAGGTCTGCTGGCAGGTAACATTGATTTACAGTTCAGCCTGACACGGGAACTTCCAGCCTCACTGTCTCAGCTGGGATTGGGATTTTAAAAGAAATTGAAGGCCCATAAATGTCATAGCACATACATTTTTAATTTGCTCAGATACCATGGGTATAATGGAAAAGGATTAAAAGCACATTCCTTTTTCTGCACCATAAAGCTGCTGGTGGAAATTAAAAAGTGTAGGAACAAAGTGCTGACTGTGCTAACAATGTGTGACAGTCTAGTTCTCCGCAATGCTAAAAATTTAACAATTTTGTTACCTGTATAGTGCAGGTGATACAGTAAGAGTAAAATTTGCTTTATACTTTTTAAAGCACAAATCAATAGCTCTTGGGACGTAGGACAGGTCGCCTTATTACTTTCATTACCTATGTGCAGCAGTTTCTTTGCCATCCTCCTCAGTTTAGCCTGCCTCTGCAGTATCTGTCTCCACTGGTTGTGGCGCTTATTTCTGTGAAACCATAGTGTGTTTACAAAAGAAACTGTGCGTATTCTAACAACTGGAGGGAGGGAATGCTGTTCTCAGCTCACTAAGGAGAAAGGGGGAGGTCATGTGTTGCTCTATGTGAGTAGTTAGCAGGAGAGCTGTGTCTGTGCAGGTCTGTAAATGTAGAAGTCTCCTGCAAAGGATACTGCGTTCGAAGGGCCCCATTCTCTTTCTCTCTCTCTCTACCTCAAGCTTTATCATAGATCCTTCACCCCTCCCCACAGCCTCTGCTATCTGAAAACTATCCTTACAGCACGGAAGCTATTAACCCTTACTGCTCACACAGCACAAACTATATACATGTAATTATTTCACTGCTGGATTCTACTACTTATCCCATGCTCCTCAATGTGATGAAAGCTGGTAGGATAGTCACTGCATAGGTCCTGTATTTACACACTAGTACACAGTGGCCCACCACATTTACTAAGGTCCTTGCGCCAGTTTTCTGTTGGACTTTTGAAGTTCTTTCTAGTGCAAACTACTTGCACGTGTATTTAAGAAGTGTCCGAGGTACATATGTGTTGTGGCTGCACTATACACAAATTTCTGCACATAAAGTGGCATTCCGGTGCACAGCTAGACCGTGCGACACATTTACCTTGTAGAGTCCATCAGAAGTGTGTCACACTCTCCCATGTTAAAGCTTCAACAAAAAAAGTTGCAGTAGTCTGTCCGAGCAGATCATTGATGAACGGGCGCCACAAATCCTAAAACTGGCACTATCTGCACACTACACATGCAAACTTCACATATTGCAGTTTACATTGTTTTTAATAAATGTGGACCAATGTTTTTACTTGTAGGAATCTTAATGGATTTGCAGTGTTACTTCAAATACCTCTTACTGGAGTTACTTCACGAGAGAACACAAAGGCAACACAAAAACAAAAAAGTGGGGGCAGCTTATAATTGACTCAGGTTCATGGCAAAGACAAGAAGAGGTTAGTCTATACCCACTTTACTGATGCTGACAAGATTTGTGGCAACTCGCTTCAGAACAGAAACATGCCATAACTTTGGAAAGAAATGGGCGAACAACATGATATGGGCATTGTACTGTTTGTTACGATAGGGGGAATTGCATATGACGATTTGGGAAAAATTTTGTGACAATTTGTTCCTGAAAGCTCTCAGAAACAAGGGCAGAGGCTAAGTATTATTTCTTTTCTTACACAGAGCATACTTCACTTGATGATTCAGCTCTGTTAGAAGATAAGACTATCTACTGACTTTTTGTAAATTAAGTCATCAGAAACATTACCTGAATCTCTATCTATCAGCTATCAATGAGAGTACAATTAGAATCTGTGCTATTGATTTATAAGATTTGGCTTAGAAGTTTACTTATGCTTTGTAGTACTGGTGGTAGGCTGAAATGTGCATAGAGCAGATGTAGAGAGCTTGTAATACAGCAGTACAGTACATGTAATACAGGTAGAGAGCAGTCCGGTACATACAGCAACGAATATGTAGCACAGGTAAAGGGCAGTCCACAATATATAGCGCTGGTAAAGTGCAGAACTACAGAACACATAGCACAGGTAGAGAGCAGACCTGTAGATTTAGCATAGGTAGGGATCAGTACAGTGCATCTGGCACAGGTTGGGATCAGTGCAATATATGTCGTGCAGCTAGTGAACAGTACAGGAGCTGTAATAAAGGTGGCGGGCGTGCTTAGAAAGTGGACCTTATTAGTATATCCTCTGTTCCGGTTAAGGGTGGCAGTTTAGGCCTGGTGCCCCATACTCCAGTGAGTATAACTGCCTTTAGTAGTTGCATAATTAGCATATAGAGAACATCTCTATATAATTTTTTTTTAGCATAATTCTCAGTATAATAACTGATTTTGTGAAGGCCTCATAGGTTTGCTAGTGAACGTTAGTGAACAAACAGCATAATGCATATCAAGGGACATTACAACTCAGAAATAAAGTTGTAGCAATGTGTATTGCAGGTTTAGGATATTAAAAAATAGCCCAAGCTTCTGTAAAATTTTAACACAACTGGTGACCTACCAAGACATGGCCGCCCTCCATCACTGACTGCCCAGACAAGGAGAAGCAGTCAAGAGGCTCAGGGTCACTCTGGAGGAGCAGCCGAGATCCACAGCTCATGGGGGAGAATATGTCCAACTATTAGTTGTGTCCTCCACTAATCTGCCATTAATGGAGAGTGGTCAGAAGAAAGACATTCTTTGTAACAAAGAAAAGTTACAATAAGAAGTCCTGACTGCAAAAGGTCATGTACTAGTTATAGCAATACAGAAGATGGTGATCCGGCCAGAGACCAAAATGGCTCAAGTGGCTGATGCAGCAGATCACCCTGAACACCCCATCCTCACCACGAAACAAGTGGTGACAACATCATATGGTGGAGATCCCTGGCTTCAGCACGGACTGGGAATCTCCTTAGAGACGATGGGGCTGATGGATGGAGCTAAATACATTGCCCTGAGATACATATGTGGTTCTACTAGACAAAACATATCTTTATACTAACAAGCATGTAAAAACAACTGCACCAGAAAGAAAAAAAAAATACTACAAAAGGCATATATTTTTTCAAAAACAAAGGTTATTTATGGTATTTTTAGATGAAATTTCCCCAGATTTTCCCTTATGAGGATCTGTGAAAAAAAAAGGTGCCAGACTGAAGCAAACTGGACATGAAAAAAAATGGACGTTAATGGACGATTTATCGTGCACAGACAGAATTAGACGTCTGTCACACCATATTTTTGTAGGTCTAAATATTGTGTTTTGTTAATTTCCACTTAGGAAAAGTTTTGCTCTTCTTTGAATAAGATACGATACAAGAGCGCGACTCTACGATCTCATAAATAAAGTGCAGTATCCAAGCTGGAAAGTACAGTATATAAAACTGCTATATTATAAAGTACAGTATATAAAACTGCCATATTATAAAGTACAGTATATAAAACTACCATATTATAAAGTACAGTATATAAAACTGCCATATTATAAAGTACATTATATGACATCTCTGTGTCATAAAGTACAGTATATGTAACTACAAAATCATAAACTACAGTATATAACACCTCTATATCATAAGGTACAGGATGTAAAACTGCCATATCATAAACTACAGTATATGATGCTTCTATATCATAAAGTATAGTATATTACACCTCTTTGTCATAAACTACAGTATATAACACCTCAATACCATAAAGTATAGTATATAACACTTCTATATCATAAAGCACAGTATAAAAAACTGACATATTATAAAGTACAGTATATAAAACCTCCATATAAAAAGTATATATAATATTAAATATACAAAAGCTGCATATATTATAAACTACAATATATAACACCTCTGTGTCATAAACTACAGTATATAACAGCTCTATATCATAAAGCACTGTATACAAAACCACTCAAAAAATAAACTACAGTATATAACACCCCAATATCATGAAGTAAAGTATATAACACTTCTTTATCATAATGCACAGTATAAAAAACTGACATATTATAAAGTACAGTATATAAAACCTCCATATAAACAGCATATATAATGTTATAAAAGCAACAAAACCTGCGTACATTATAAAGTACAGTATATAACACCTCTGTACAGTAAAGTACAGTACATATAACTATCAAATCATAAACTACAGCAAATACCTCTATATAATAGGAGTACAGTATATAAAACATCATTATCAAAGAGTATACAAACCTCTAGTACTATAAAATATACAAAAGCTACATATCACAAAGTACAGTATATAACACCCCCTTTCCCATACACAACATATAATATTTATGAACAAAAGATAAAATGTTAAAAAATCCATATATCATATCAGATATGAAGTAAGGATTATAAAACCTCTGCAGAATATAGTAACGTATATAATCTCTGTATATAATAAGGTGCAGTACATATGACCTGTATCTGAGAACATACACTATGTGTGTCCCTATAAACACTCGGTAAAGTACAATATAACCTCTATAACATGAACTCCTGTCACATATCATGTACAGTATATAAAGCCTACGTACAGCACAGAGTACACCTGCCCCCGGTACCTGCGGCTGTGCCTCCTGTGTGTGCGGAGCCTCCTGTGTGTGCGGAGCCCCGGGGCCGCGCAGCTACTGAGGAGCGGAGCACATCCCGCACTGCACCGGGCGGGGACACGCTGATGTATCACCACGGCAACCAGCTGTGCGTCCCAGCCTCATCACGTGCGGGCGGTGCTGAGATTGCGGGGCGTGGTCAGGACTGATCCTTCCCGCCCTGGATGGATGGAAGCCACTGAGCAGCAGCGGGTGTGCAGACAAAGAAGGAGCCACCTACCTCACACAGCACCGCCACCTACCTCACACAGCACTGCCACCTACCTCACATCTACATCACACCTACCTCACACAGCACTGCCACCTACCTCACATCTACATCACACCTACCTCACACAGCACTGCCACCTACCTCACATCTACATCACACCTACCTCACACAGCACTGCCACCTACCTCACACCTACATCACACAGCACTGCCACCTACATCACACAGCACTGCCACCTACCTCACACAGCACCGCCACCTACCTCACACAGCACTACTACCTACCTCACATCTACATTACACCTACCTCACACAGCACTGCCACCTACCTCACATAGCACTGCCACCTACCTCACACAGCACTACTACCTACCTCACATCTACATCACACCTACCTCACACAGCACTGCCACCTACATCCCGCCAGCACTGTCACCTACCTCACACAGCACCGCCACCTACATCCCACAGCACCGCCACCTACCTCACACAGCACTGCCACCTACATCACACAACACTGCCACCTATATCCCACAGCACCGCCACCTATATCATACAGCACCGCCACCTACATCACACAGCACCGCAAGCCTACCTCACACAGCACTGCCACCTACCTCACACAGCACCGCCACCTACATCACACACCACCGCCACCTACCTCACACAGCACCGCCACCTACCTCACACAGCACCGCCACCTACATCACACAGCACCGCCACCTACCTCCCACAGCACTGCCACCTACATCCCACAGCACTGCCACCTACCTCACACAGTACCGCCACCTACATTGTACCACTATGTAGTATAAAATGCATAAAGCGTGCTGCCATGTAGTATAAAACGCATACAGCGTGCCGCCATGTGCATACAGCATACTGCCATGTAGTATAAAATGCATACAGCGTGTCGCTATGTAGTATAAAATGCATACAATGTACCACCATGTAGTATAAAATGCATACAGTGTGTCGCCATGTAGTATAAAATGCATACAGAGTACCGCCATGTAGTACAAAATAAAATCCCTGATAAATATCACAAATACTGCATATACATACAGCATATAAACACATATAAAAACAGTATATACATCATATACCACACCGCATACGCGGCAGGGGAGACGGGAGCAGAGATGGGGGGGGGGGGGGAGCCGGGAGCGAGGGGGGGGGGTAAGACAGGAGGGGGGGGGTCAAGAGCAGAGGGTGGGCGGGGGTGAGAGTGGAGGGGGTGCTGAAAGCGGAGGGAGGAGGGTGCTGAGAGCGGAGGGGGGGCAAAAGTGGAGGTAGGGGGGGCGAGAGAGTAGAGGGAGAAGGGGCGAGAGAGTGGAGGGAGGGGGGAGCTGAGAGTGGAGGGAGCAGGGCTGAAAGCGGAGGGAAGGGGTGAGTGCACGGGGGCCGGGAGTGGAGGGAGGGGGGCGAGAGCAGAGGGAGGGGGGGAGAGCCGGAAGAGGGGGGGAAACCAGGAACGGAGGTATACGGAAAGTGAGGGGCGACCGGGAGAACGGTGCCGGATGGAAGGCAGCGTGCCGCCATGTGGTATAAAATTCATACAGCGTACCACCATGTAGTATAAAATGCATACAGTGTGCAGCCATGCAGTATAAAATGCATACAGTGTGCAGCCATGTAGTATAAAATTCATACAGCGTACCACCATGTAGTATAAAATGCATACAGTGTGCAGCCATGTAGTATAAAATGCATTGTGTACCAACATGTAGTTTCCTGAGCGTTTCCAGACGCCTCCATGTTTCCGTATTCCTGTGGTATTCCCGTGTTCCAATCCTGTGGCGGTCCTGTAATCCTGTGGCGGTCCTGTAATCCTGTGGCTGTCCTGTAATCCTGTGGCGGTCCTGTATTCCTGTGGCTGTCCTATAATCCTGTGGCGTTCCTGTAATCCTGTGACGGTCCGGTTATCCTGTGCCGCTCTGGTTATCGTGTGGCGGTCTGGTTATCCTAGTGGCGGTCCGGTATCCTAGTGGTCTTCCGAGGTCCTGCCAGCCGTCCATCCGAGGTCCTGCCAGCCCTCCATCCGAGGTCCTGCCGTGGGGCTGAGCCTTAAGCTATAAACTGGCTGCATCCTGAAGGGGTTAAAGTGATTTATTCGCATATGAAAAACAGAGCTCGGACTGCACTGCTTATTATTCAGACTTCTCTTTGGATTGTGTGATGGAATGTGCAGCCATTATAGAGGATGTAATGATGAATACTATTTTAAGATCATTATGTGTAATTATTACTAATTGTTCTTCTGTGTACAATGACCTGTGGGGTATAGTTACAGAACATACTGCTTGTATAATCATTTACATATTTTGTTGTTTGTAGTGCTCCACCACTATGAATACAGGGTAACCGTCGTTTGAGATCATTTTTAACATTGTCCAGGGGTGAGTAAGGAAAGTATAAATGGTGAGAAAAATGTGCTAAAACATAACTTTTACTTCCCATATACAAATGCATAAAGTGAAGCAGTTATTTGTACACTAACTTTTTGGGACACCTAATACCTCAATCCCTGATCAATGCATGATCACACTTCATGCCAAGATGCCCCTCCAACATGGTCCACATGGGAACAGGTTCACCACAAGAATACAGCATCTCCGACCTTATACACTTGTGTGTTCAAACATCTGGGAGAGGACCACAAATCTAAAAGATCCTGGTTGTCCTATGTGGGCTCTAGATATCCAGTTGCCCACCAGATGTAGAATATAATACAGAAGGTGAAGAAGGGAAAAGAAAAAAAGAAGGAAGTTTGGTACCACCCCTACTGGAACCTACTGGATCCACAGAAATACACCAACTACCACAAAAAGATAAACCAAAATGAGCGCCTTTGCTCTTATATCTATTCTGAGGAGAGTGTTGTGAACAATGTGTACTTTATTAAGGAATTTTCACACTGCCGTGAGCCCGCCTCACCGTAGTACGGCGGGCACACGGCAGCACGGGGAGAGGAGGAGGAGGTGAGCGCAGCTCACCCCCGCCCCTCTCCATAGAAACTAATGGCGCACGGCGCCGTAATACGGGGAAAGATAGGACATGTCCTATTTTTCCCCGGGCTACGGAGCGGTACGGTGCCGCACGTGTGCTGCACCGTACCGCTCCCGTACAGGGCCGTGAGCCCATAGGAGTGTATGGGGGACGTATATCGGCCGTATATACGTCGGCCGTATATACGTCCCCCATACTGTAGTGTGAATGTAGCCTTAGGCCTTAGCCTTAGGCTACATTCACACTACAGTATGGGGGACGTATATACGGCCGACGTATATACGGCCGATATACGTCCCCCATACACTCCTATGGGCTCACGGCCCTGTACGGGAGCGGTACGGTGCAGCACACGTGCGGCACCGTACCGCTCCGTAGCCCGGGGAAAAATAGGACATGTCCTATCTTTCCCCGTATTACGGCGCCGTGCGCCATTAGTTTCTATGGAGAGGGGCGGGGGTGAGCTGCGCTCACCTCCTCCTCCTCTCCCCGCGCTGCCGTGTGCCCGCCGTGCTACGGTGCGGCGGGCTCACGGCAGTGTGAATTTAGCCTTAGCTTGTAAAAAAAACAGGCATTAGAGTCCCCTTAGTAACACCTTTAACCTCTTAGCGCTCCATGCAGTAATAATACATCATGGAGCAGATGCCAGTTCAGCTCATCACAGGGGCATCAGAAAACACAGGGAGTCAGCAATTGCGGGTGTTAACCCATTAAATGCCTGCAGGTAAATTTTCAAGTTGGCTCCAATCATTTCTATGGCCACCCTGGGGTCTGATCTAAGACCCCAGGGCTGACCATAGTAAGTGCCTTACAGCAGTATAGGATGACTGTGCTAATACCTTGCAAGGCATCAGTGCAGGGTATTATAATGAAAGATTGCTTTATTAAAAATAAACAAGTAAATTCATAAAAATGCTCCCTAAGCCCCATTATATATAAAATTAACTTATAACATAAAAAAGTGACCATACAAACCCCCAAATTATTTAGTTATAATTTGATTTACCTTGTCTAAAACAAATTGCAATAAAAAGTGATCAAAACAATGGAGCAGATTTATCAAGCTGGCTGAAAGTCAGAGCATTTCTAGTTGCCCACGGCAACCAATCACAGCTCAGCCTTCATTTTATAAAAAAGAAAAAAGAGAAGTTTTTTCAGCTCACCAACTAATGTTCAGACGATGCCGATTTAGATGTGCCGCCGGTGCACGGACATGCTGTGCGGGGAGCAGTCAAATATTCCACAGTACTAACGAGGTAGAAGTCCAGCATCCAGGCAAAATTGTAGTTTAAAAGTCCACTTTTTATTCAAAAATAGTCATAGCTCCGACTAACTACCGTAAGCGGTCCGAAACGCGTCAGTTTTTTTTTTGTTATGGGACGTCTCTAAACGTTTTTAATGTATTTTTGAATAAAAAGTGGACTTTTAAACTACAATTTTGCCTGGATGCTGGACTTCTACCTCGTTAGTACAGCCTTCATTTTACCAGTGCTTATGAATATTTTAAGGAGGAGCTGTGATTGGTTGCCATGGGCAACTAGAAATATTCTAACTTTCAGACAGCTTAATAAATCTGCCCCAATGTATCTATATGAAATTGTACTGTTGTAAAGTACAACATGTCCCATAAAAAACAAGCTCTCAACCAACTATATAGACAAAAAAATTAAAAGTGTTATACCACTTGGAAAATGTCTATGCAAAAATTATGGATTTTTTTCCTCCACATTACATTTTATTCTAGAAAGTTTTGGTATTCAGTAATCGTACTGAACTGTAGAACACTAACATGTCACAGCATGCCTGCGCAGAGGGGACTTCATGTGCTAAGATATATGCATTGTGTACAGTTTGCTAATGATAGGAGGCTAAAAGAACTGAGATTATGTCAGCCTGGTCACATGACAATATTGCTGCATGCAGAGAAGAAGCTGCTATATTCAGCCTGAAAAAGCCATGCCCCTTTGACACACTCTACATTTGTCTGTATGCAAGGCAAGGTTAGAAATATGATTTATGGGCATGTGAGATAAAAATAATTTAGCTAAAAGAATGTTGTCAGTTAGTAAATATGGCTCTATGGGAACCTCTCACTAGCTGTATTTGTGAAAATATGGTGACAGTTTAAATCAAAAATGGTCTTAAGGGGTAAATCTCTCTGCAGAGGTCTATATTCTACCCTGTGTAGTATGCGTCCTTGGAGGCTGACTACATGCTAACATCTATTCTCCCATGCTCTCAGAAGTGAAGTTACAGGTTTTCTGCTCTCTGCCAGGCTATAGTATTATAGTATTTTTTATCTATCTGAATGTGAAAGCAAAAGACAGAAGGGGAAACCACTTTTAGAATATGGTGACACATAACAATATGAGTTTTTACCAAAAAGTTGTTTTACTTGCTAAAGGAGTAACACATGAAGGCCTATACATGTTTGGTACCTTCTTAAATTTTAGTGTAAATGTTTTTAAAACAACTACTGTGGTATCACTGTTACTATATTGGCTGCTGTGGTGGCATATAAGTGATCTCTATGACAGGGGCATAACAAGGAGAGGCTGGGCCTCATAGTAGACTGCTCACTTAAAGTGTAACCGTCATTCTGAACAAAAAAAAAAACTAAAATACATAATTCTGTTCCCGTTGTCCCTGGGAATCATTCCTCAAAATATTTTGCCTCTTGGTCCTCATTTAGTATCTTTTTTGGCCCATAGCAACTACAATCAGCAAGATGGAGGGGCGGAGCCTGCCTCCTGTCACCTTATCACAAGCGCCTTGTGCTGACCAATGAGACCAGAGCTATCTATCTATCTATCTATCTATCTATCTATCTATCTATCTATCTATCTTTCTCTCATATCTATCTATCTCTCTAATACTAATACTCCAGCACAGCACATGAGGGAACAGCATGAAGACTTGGAGATTGTCTCCTGCCACTTCCTTATGGGGGGAGGGGGGGCTTCAGTCTCTGTCAGTGTGGATAATGGGGCAGATTTACTTACCCGGTCCATTCGCGATCCAGGCCCGCTGGAATGCCCTGAAGTTCACCGGCCTATTCCTGGTGAAGGTAAGTGCAAGTCCCGCGACATTTTTTTTTTTTTTATATGCGGTGGTTTTCCGAATCCGTCGGGTTTTCGTTCGGCCACGCCCCCCGATTTCCGTCGCTTGCATGCCAGCGCTGATGCGCCACAATCCGATCGCGTGTGCCAAAATCCCGGGGCAATACAGGGAAAATCGGCGCAAATCGGAAATATTCAGATAACACGTCGGGAAACCGTGAATCGGGCCCTTAGTAAATGACCCCAATGTGTTTATACACAAGTGTAGGGAAAGCTGAGGAGAGAAGATGAAGGTGTTTGATTATTACATCAGTCAGGGCTTCTCCCTGCACACGAGTGGTGCAGCACTGAGCCATAAGGTAATCAGCTGATTGCAGGGAGAGGGGGGCGTGTCTCCTGCCCATAGTCTTCTTTATGAAGACGGAATGTCCATAGTAGCAGCTATCTGAGCAGTCACTGCCATCTAAGGGAAGTCTGCAGAATACAAGATAAAGGAGCAAGATTCGGGTAATTAATGCAATTTCAAAAGGGCTTAAAATTACCAGCCCTACAACATATCAAAAGTTTTTTTAAATGACGGTTACACTCACACATGTTTATGCAGTCACACCCATGTATACACATTTATATACTTATATTCATGTGCATACAGTTCTACACTCATGAACACCATATACATTTATACACTTATACATACAGTATATACACATCTTATACACACCTACAGTATATACATATATAATCATATTACACATACAGTATATACACTCCATATACATATGCAAACAGTATAAATATGCCACTTACATGCATACAGCACAAACAGGAACATTTCAACACATACTTAAATGGATTAAGTGTACCTAGCATCCAAATCCACTTGGATTCACACTGTAACAACCGTTGGGTTATATGGGACCCCCTCTAATGTTATTTTTTATGTAGTCAACTCTTAGAATACTTGAATCGCAGTGTGACTCCTTTAAGTGTTTGGCTACAGGTAAACCATCAGTGCAGAAATCATTTTTTTTTTTTGCAGATTCGATATCTCTTTTATGTTCTCTGACTTATACCTTCAATTCTGTGGAGGTAAGGCCAATATAGATTTTGCTACAGGGGCAGATTGCATAATAAACCACAGCTTTTGTTGAGCATGTTATGGGATATGTGATTGTGAACTCCCTCTGACCTAAAGAGTCTACAAATTTATTGTCAGGATTCGGGATCAGTGGATCCTCTGGACCACCGCGGGAGATGTTACTAGCCGACACCTGGGACTGAAATCTAAGTGGCACCTGGTCTTCACCAGAGCCCGCTGCAAAGCGGGATGGTCTTACTGTTGCGGGGTACAACCAGATCATTCCACAGGTGCGACTAGCCCACGGTGGCACCCGAGGTCGAGGTACCTTTGCAGAAGACAGTCTCGTGGTCAGGTTCAGGGTCAGGGCAGGCGGCAGAGATGCAAGGTCAGGTCCAATCCGGGGTCAGCAAGGGGAGATCCAGGCAGATGGGAATGGGAACACAGCCACACGGGACACAGGAACACACAGGAGCATGGGCACAGGAACACACGGGAACAGGAACGCAGGAACACACAGAAGCATGGGAACAGGAACACACAGGAGCACTGGAACAAAACGCACTGGCACTCAGGAGCAGGAATATAGCAGGGGAGCTTTATCCATGGCGTGGGCAAACAGATCTGGCAGGGTTTGCAGGAAGAGGCAGGGTTTGCAGGAACGCGCATGCTCAGCCGAGGAAGACAGAGCAGGAGCCGGGACATGTAAGTAGCGCAGGCACTGCACTGGCGGAGACAGCGGGGCATGGGTGAGCCTGCGTTCCGAAATATGGGTCGCGGGACCACCCGTGACTACCCCTCCTTTGGTCTCCCCCTCTTCCTGGGCTGGAGGAATCTCTGCAAGAGATTGTTGTCCAGGATATTGTCCTCAGGCTCCCAAGATCTCTCCCCCGGCTCAAACCCCTTCCAGTCAACCAAGAAGAACTGCTTTCCCCTCCCCGTCTTCATATCAAGGATCTCCTTTACCTTATAGATGTCAGAGGAGAGCGCCACAGGAGCAGCAGGAGGCACCTGTCGGGAGAAGCGGTTCAGGATGACAGGCTTGAGCAGGGAGACATGGAAGGAGTTTGGGATGCGCATGGTGGGAGGAAGGCGCAGCTTGTAGGACACCGGATTTATACGACTCAGCACCTCAAAGGGACCCAGGAAATGAGGACCAAGTTTGTAGTAAGGAATCTCTAGTCGAACATACCTGGAAGACAACCAGACTTTGTCACCAGGAGCGTAGAAAGGATGAGGCATGCCTCAATTATCGGCCTGGAGCTTGGTTTGGGCCATAGCCTGTAATAAGGAAAGACAAGTCTGCTCCCAGATCGTCTTCAGGTCCCATACCAATTCCTCAACAGCAGGAACATCCGATGACACAGGAAGAGGAGGGCGAGGATGCAGTCCATAATTGATGAAAAATGGAGTGGAGTCCAAGGAGTTGTAAGTAAACTGTACCCATGACAACAGAATGGACCAATCGTCCTAACGGGCAGAAACAAAATGGCGTAGATAGCAGCCCAGGGTCTCATTAACTCTTTCTACCTGCCCATTAGACTACGAATGATAGGCAGAAGAAAAGTTGATTGCAGAGAGAACGCCAGAATTTAGAGACGCACTGAACCCCACAGTCAGACCTTAAATTCGTGAAGGCCTCCTCAGCTGCCGAAGGCCAGAGTCGGGGGTTGGCACCCTTCTTGGTGAGTGCTACAATAGTATAGACACCAGAGAGGAGAAGTGCGGGATGAACTACCGGTTTTAATTTGTGAAACCCAGAAACTGCTGTATAGTGCGTAGTCCTACCGGACGGGGTCACTGAAGAACCGCAGGCAGCTTGGCAGGATCCATCCGGAGACCTCTGTCGAAGATGATGTAGCCGAGAAATGGAAGACTCTGCTGGTGGAACTGGCACTTCTCAAGTTTGGCGTAGAGGCGATTGGCCCTTAAACGACTGAGCACTTGCTGTATGTGGACTTGGTGGGACTCAAGGTCTGGAGAGAATACCAGAATATCGTCCAGATAGATCACAAAAGCAAGTCTCTAAAGACATAAAGCAAGTCTCTAAAGATGTCATTAAAGAACTCCTGGAAGACGGCTGGTGCGTTACAGAGCCCAAATGGCATCACCAGGTACTCAAAGTGTCCATCAGGGGTATTAAAAGCGGTCTTCCACTCATCTCCCCGGTGGATACGAATGAGGTAGTAGGCCCCTCGAAGATCCAATTTGGAGAATATCTTTGCTCCGTGAAGACTGTTAAACAGCAACGGATAGCGGTTCTTAACTGTGACCTTGTTAAGACCATGGTAGTCAATGCATGGACGGAGTGACCCGTCATTTTTGGTCACAAAGAAAAAGCCTGCACCAGCCGGATAAGAGGACTTACGTATGAACCCCCTCTGCAGGTTCTCTTTGATGTAGTCCGACATTGCTGTGGTTTCTGGCACTGAGAGTGGGTACACACGGCCCTGAGGAGGGGACGTACCCAGCAGCAGGTCCACAGGACAGTCGTGGGGGCGACCTGTTTCTTTGAGAAGACGTTAAAAAAGTCCTGATAGCAAGCTGGAAGACCCAGGGGCTTGGGAGCCACAGAAGAAACCAAGACTGGCACTGGATGAGGAATCTCCACACAGCGATACTGGCAATCAGGACCCCACCCAAGGATTTCCCTCGTTTTCCACTTAAGAATGGGTGCGTGGAGCTGCAAACAGTCTCACGTTGTGTAGCACACTGACCTTAAAGAACAGAGGCTTGGTGCAGTACTGGACCGGGTCAGGGAGGATTTGGCCACTTACTCAGGAGATGACCAAAGGCTTCTCGAGGTGAACCACGGGGATGTGATGCCGGGAGACCAAAGCGCAGACCCCGCAGAACCGGAGTCCAAGAAAGCAGAGACCTGGATCTGGGTGCTGGTGCCAATGCTGAGAAGCACCGGAATAGTCAGGCGTGGGAAAGCTTTGCTCACACCTAGGGATGCTTCTCCCTAGAACCCTAGGTACTGGCGTTTCCCGGACGTTGGGGACAGACAAGTCCCAATGAAGAGATTCCCCTTTCGTCTTCTGGCACGCTCCTGGGAGGAGAGTCTAGTTCTGTCCACCTGCATAGACTCTTCTGCAGGCGGTTTGGCCAGAGGCTGGAGCGGCCTTTGGAAAGCAGGAGTCAGATGAGGTAAACGTCGTGCATGGACTTGACGTTGCTTGTGACGTAACTCCTCTGTACGTTCCCTAAACCGTGGCTAATGCGTCCTTTACTTGAGCAGAGAGACCTTTTCTGAATGTTGCGGACAGGGCTGCATCATTCCAGGAGAGTTCCAAGGCCGGGGTACGGAACTGGACAGCATATTCTCCTATGGATAAGTCGCCTTGGCGCAGGTTCAACAATGCTGCCATGAGGGTAGCTTGACCGGGTCGTCTCTGTCCCAGAGAGGGGTAGCCCAGGCCAGAGAGGAGGCTGAGGATAAATGCCGCTTTGGATCGTTCCATGACAAATTGAAACGGCATGAGCTTGGGATCTCCATCATATTTGCCGGGCATAGACAGCCGTAGCCTGGGTTCAGCAGCAGAAAGACAAGCCGGGGATGGCAAAAGTCGTGGGTGCAGTCTCACGAACCTGTTTCTGATGCTTAGTGGCTAACAGCTGTTGCACCATGGCGGTGACTTTTCCCAGTTTGCGTTGGTGGCAAGGTCAGGCCGACCAGGAAGCGGAACCTCAGCGGGATCCATGGCCGGATCTTAAGGTAACTTTCCCTGTGTGAAATGCGTAGGTGGCCATAATATAGAGAGAACTAATAAATGTCACGGGTGGTTCACCCGTGCCCCTCTGTCCCTGTCAGCGTATTGCCTGCGCTACTTACATGTCCTGTCTCCTGCTCCGTCTTCCTCGGCCGCTAATTGGCGCTTGCCATTTTCAGGAATTCTACTTAAGCCTGCCTCTTCCTGCAAACCTTGCCGGACCTTTGTGCCCACGCCATAGAGCAAGCTCCCCTGCGATATTCCTGAGTATTCCTGTGTTCCTGAGTTCCTGTGTTCCTGCGTTCCTGTTCCCGTGTTCCTGCGTTCCTGTTCCCTTGCATCTGTGCCGCCTGCCCTTACCCTAAGCCTGAACCTGACCACCAGACTGTCTTCTGCTAAGGAACCTCCACCTCGGCTGCCACCGCGGGCTAGTTGTACCTGTGGAACGACCTGGTGGTACCCCGCCACAGCAAGACCATCCCGCTTTGCAGCGGCTCTGGTGTAGACCAGATGTAGGTGGTACTTAGATTCCGGTCCCAGGTGTCGGCTAGTAGCACCTCCCGCGGTGGTCCAGAGCATCCACTGATCCCGAATCCTGACAGTAAGATCCAGCCATAGATCCTGTCGAGGTTCTGCTTCTCGTTCGGGCCAATCTTGCTACCATCGTGGTCCAGCAGTCTCGGCAAATTGCCGCACAACGCGAACAGCTGGGACAAGTCACCGCCATGCTGCAACAGTTGCTAGCTACACAGCATCAGCATTTGGTTCCTGAGACTGCTCCTGCAGTGTGTCCTGCTGCCCGGCTTGTCTTCCTGCCACTAAACCCAGGCTACGACTGTCAATGTCCGACAAATACGATGGGGACCCCAAGCTATGAAGGGGTTTTATTACCCAGTGCTCCCTGCACATCAAACTCATGCCATCTAAATTTGGTACGGAGCGATCCAAGGTGGCATTTATCATCAGCCTCCTCTCCGGGAAGGACCTGGCCTAGTCTACCCCTCTGTGGGACACAGACGACCCGGACACGGCTACCTGGTGGAATTCCGGTCCATGTTCGAAGAACCTGCATGGGCCTCCTCTGCTGAGACTGCGCTACTGATTCTGCGCCAGGGGAACTCTTCCGTGGGAGAATATGCTGTCCACTTCCATACCCTGGCCTCGGAACTCTCCTGGAACGGTGCAGCCCTGTGCGCAACCTTTAATAAAGGACTCTCTGCTTAGGTCAAAGACACTTTGGCTGCTTGTGGCCTACCATCTACACTGAGTGATCTCATCACACTGGCCAATTGGATTGACATGCGGTTTAAGGGGCGCGCTGTGGAATTATGCATCAAGCACCCACAAGCTCAGGTTAGACGTTTTCCTGGCTTAGCACCTGCCTTCCAAAAACCGCTCCAGCCTCTGCATGTATCTTCTGCTGAGGAACCTATGTAGGTGGACAGAACCCAACTCTCCCTCCAGGAGCGTTCCAGGCGACGTCTGGGGAACCTCTGCCTGTATTTTGCCAGCCCAGAGCACGGGACTTGTCCTGTCCGTCCCCAACGCTCGCGAAACGCCAGCACCTAGGTTTCTTGGGAGAAGCGCCTCCATGCCTGACTATTCCTGTGCTCCTCAGCATTGGCATTTGCACCCAGATCCATATCTCTGTTTTCTTGGACTCCGTTTCTGTGGGGAACTTTGTGGATGCCACCCTGGTCTCCCGGCACCACCTCCCTTATGGTCCTTCTCAAGAAGCCTCTGGTCATCTCCTCGGTCAGCAGACAAATCCTCTCCTATCCGGTCAGATACCGCACTGAGACAATTTCCCTGCAAGTTGGTGCTCTGCATAAGGAGAGGCTGTCCTTCTACGTGCTGCCCCGCTCTGCCTCATCCCTCCTTCTGGGTCTTCTGTGGCTGCAGCTTCATGCAGCTGTTCTCAACTGGATGACGGGGGAGATTCTTTGTTGGGGTCTACAGTGTCAGTCCCGCTGTATAGAGGCGTCTCTGCCAGTGCCTGTCTTGGCCTTCTCTGTGACTCCTAAGCCTTTAGAAGGCCAACCTACATGTTACCCGGACTTTGCCGATGTGTTCTCTAAGAGGCAGGCAGAGACCATATGCCAATGCCACCATATCGTCCCTACGACTGCCCTTTTCATCTGTTGCTGGGTACCTCTCCTCCCCGGGGTCGGGTGTACCCTCTCTCCATACCCAAGACCCCTGCCATGTCAGAGTATATTAAAGAGAACCTGCAGAGAGGGTTTATACGTAAGTCCTCCTCTTCAGCCGGTGCAGGGTTCTTTTTTGTGACCAAGAAGAATGGCTCTATGCATCCCTGCATTGATAATCGCGTGCTTAACAAGATCACAGTTAAGAATCGCTAACCTCTTCCGTTGATCACAGAGCTCTTTGACCACCTGCGCGGCTCCAAGATTTTCTCCAAGCTGGACCTTCGTGGGACCTACAACCTCATCCGTATCCGCAAGGGAGACGAATGGAAGACAGCATTTAACACCCGAGATGGACATTTTGAGTACCTTGTAATGCCATTTGGACTGTGTAATGGTCAAGCTGTCTTCCAGGAGTTCATCAATGACATCTTCAGAGATCTGCTGTATACAGTACATGTGTCGTGGTCTACCTGGATGACATCTTAGTGTTCTATCTAGACCTTGAGACCCATCAGTCTGTCGTACGGCAAGTTCTTGGCCACCTACGGGCTAATCATCTCTACACCAAGTTTGAGAAGCATCTGTTTCACCAACAGAGTCTTCCTTTCCTCGGCTACATAATCTCCGACAAAGGTCTCCAGATGGATCCTGCTAAACTGTCTGCAGTTCTGCAGTGGCCTTATCCAGAGGGTCCACAAGCTATCCAGAGGTTCCTAGGTTTTGCAAACTATTACCAGCAGTTTATCCCACATTTCTCTACTTTGGTGTCTCCCATCGTGGTGCTCACCAAGAAGGGCGCCAATCCCCGCCTCTGGCCCCTGGCGGCTGAAAAGGCCTTCTCAAGGTTAAAGTCTGCCTTTGCCTCAGCTCCAGTTCTCACTAGGCCTGACACAGAGAAGTCCTTTCATCTAGAGGTGGATGCATCCTCTGTAGGTGCTGGGGCAGTGCTCACCCAGTAAGGGCCTTATTGACGAACTCTCACGTGTGGTTTCTTCTCCAAAACATTTTTTTCTGGCAGAGAGAAATTACTCTATAGGAGATAGAGAACTTCTGGTCATCAAGCTTACCCTGGAAGAAAGGCAATATCTTTTAGAGGGAGCTCGCCATCCGGTCTGCATGTATACGGATCATAACAATCTCCTGTATCTCCAGACAGCTTAACGTCTTAACCCTAGGCAAGCCCGTTGGTCGCTTTTCTTCTTTCGCTTCAACCTATTGATCCACTTTCGTCCTGCGGAGAAGAATATCAAGGCAGTTGCTCTTTTTCGTGCTTCTGATGTTAGGGGGGAAGAAACGGATCCTCGGCATATAATCTTTCCTGAACGGCTGGTTGTGGCCGCTCCAGTGGATATCCGGCAGCTCCCACCGGGCAAGAATTATTTCCAACCTGCCCTTTGGAAGAAGATTTTGTCTTGGGGACATTGCTCTCGTGTGGCTGGGCATCCTGGGGTGCAGCGCTCTGTAGCTCTCATTTCCCGATACTATTGGTGGCCAGATCTGCTCCAAGACGTGTGGGATTTTGTAGGTTCCTGCACCTCCTGTGCATAGTTTTGGTCCAGTTTGTCTCCCGCTTCTGGCGATCTCTGTGTAATCAGCTTCAAGTGAATTTGGACTTCTCTTCTGCTTACCATCCGCAGTCTAATGGACAGGTAGAGAGAGTTAACCAAACTCTGGGCTGTTACCTTTGTCATTTTGTCTCTGCCCGTCAGGAAGACTGGTCCACTTTGTTTCCATGGGCAGAGTTCTCCTATAACTCCCTGGACTCTGAGTCTGCTGGCCAATCCCGTTCTTAGTTGTCTACGGACAGATTCCACGCCCACCTCTTCCTCTATCCATTCCCTCGGATGTTCCTGCGGTGGAAGAGTTGGTGCAGGACCTCAGGTCTATCTGGGAACAGACTCGTAAGTCCCTACTTCGGGCATCTGCTTGCACCAAAACCCAGGCCGCGCAAGAAACGCAGGCCTCCTCCAGTCTTCTCTCCGGGTGACAAGGTGTGGCTTTCGTCCAGGTACGTTTGGATGAAAATCCCCAGCTACAAGCTTGAACCACGTTTTCTGGGGCCTTTTGAGGTGCACATAAACCCTGTGGCATACAAACTCGCATTGCGAACTCCTTCCATGTCTCCCTTCTGAAACCTGTCATCTTGAACCGCTTTTCTCTGCAACTTCCTCCTCCTGCTCCGAGGCTGATTCCACTTATGTGTTCATGATAAAGGAGGTTCTGGACATGAAAACAGAGAGAGGAAAGCGGTTCTTCCTTGTTGACTGGAACGGGTTTGGGCCTGAGGAGAGATCATGGGAGCCTGACGATAACATTCTGGACTGTGGTCTCCTGCAAAGGTTTCTCCAAACTAAGAAAAGGGGGAGGCCGGAGTGGGGGGTACTGTCACGGGTGCCCCCGTGTCCCTCGTTCTGGGTCACTGGCGCACCCATGCACCTTGGCGTGCGGATGCCCCTGTGACCCATGGCCCTCTGTGTGTGTCTGTCTATACTGAGGTGGGGGGGCCCTGTCTCTATAGTGAGGTGGGGGGGCCCTGTCTCTATAGTGGGGTGGGGGGAAGGCCCTGTCTCTATACTGGCTACTGAAGGGACTGGGTATTACCCCTAAACTCACAATGCTGCAGCATTTCTCCTGTGTTGTGTATGTTATTTTCGGAGAAAATAAAACTTTAACTTAAAGAGCGACAGCCGCAGTACACAGCCATACATGGAGCTACAGCCGCAGTACACACCCATACATGGAGCTACAGGCACAGTACACAGCCATACATGGAGCTACAGGGGCAGTACACAGCCATACATGGAGCTAAAGGAGCAGTACACAGCCATACATGGAGCTACAGCCGCAGTACACAGCCATACATAGAGCTACAGGCTCAGTACACAGCCATACATGGAGATACAGCTGCAGTACACAGCCATACATGGAGCTACAGCCGCAATACACAGCCATACATGGAGCTACACCCACAGTACATAGCCATACACAGAGCTACAGCCGCAGTACACAGCCATACATGGAGCTACAGCCGCAGTACACAGCCATACATGAAGCTACAGACACAGTACACAGCCATACATGGAGCTACAGGAGCAGTACACAGCCATACATGGAGCTACAGGCACAGTACACAGCCATACATGGAGCTACAGGGGCAGTACACAGCCATACATGGAGCTAAAGGAGCAGTACACAGCCATACATGGAGCTACAGCCGCAGTACACAGCCATACATAGAGCTACAGGCTCAGTACACAGCCATACATGGAGATACAGCTGCAGTACACAGCCATACATGGAGCTACAGCCGCAATACACAGCCATACATGGAGCTACACCCACAGTACACAGCCATACACAGAGCTACAGCCGCAGTACACAGCCATACATGGAGCTACAGCCGCAGTACACAGCCATACATGAAGCTACAGACACAGTACACAGCCATACATGGAGCTACAGGAGCAGTACACAGCCATACATGGAGCTACACAGAAATGGGGGGGGGGGGCGTGGCCGCCGGACAACCCGACGGATTCGGACAAACTGCGGAATTTAAAAAAGGTTTTGTGTCACAAGATCAGCACTCACATGCGCCAGGAAGTAGAAGGTGAACTCCGGCGGACCTCGGTGCAGCAGCGACACTGGAAGGACGCACGATCTTAGTGAATCGCGCCGGACCCGAATCCACGTCGGACACCACACCAGGGGATCGTGACGGGACCTGGTAAGTAAATCTGCCCCATTTAGTTAATTATATTTAAGTTAACTACACTCCTAAGCAGATCAGGACATTGTTTTTACAAAAGGAGCCCAACCTGATAAATCATGAACAGATATTTCACAATGTTACAAGTATGTAATGAACAAACCTTCAAATACGTCACATGGATTATGTTACATGTATTCCTCACATGACGTTATCCACTTATCAGTAGATGTTAATGGAGGTTGTACAATGGTACAATGTTTGTGACTACCAGTAACCTAACGACAAACCAAAGCAAAGGGAACATTGCGAAAATGCCTCATTATTGTTTTGTTTTACCAGACCACAAAAAAATTTGTATCAAATTTCAGCATGTACTCTCATACATGCCTATCTAATTTAACATATAACAGAATTCATTTCAGGAATTGAATCATTAACCCCTAATTAATCTATACATCACACATTGGTTCCAGCTGCATGGAGAGGGCTCACGGGCTGAGCCCTCTCCATGCAAGGTGGCTGTTTTCTGCATATAGCAGCAAACACCCACTGGTAACACCCATGGTCGGTGCTGGCACTGCCACATTGGATTTGATCACCATCCCTTGTAAAGTCATCAGGGGCTGTGATCGGGTCATACAAAGACTTTAATCCATTTATTACAATGTACGATTAGCATATTGTAATAGATGATGTGTAAAATCCTCATTTACTGCCATACTGTAGTAGCCATAATACCTAGAAGTCATATAATAAATAAACAGTAAAAATCATAAACACATTAGCTATCGCCACATCTGAAAATGCTCGATATATCAAAATATAATAAAGGTTTTGCACTGCGTTTAACCCCGTAACAGAAAATAGCGCCCAAAGTCGAAACTGGCACACTTTTTTGCCATTTTGAAAAATATAAAAATTCTATAAAAATTAATCAGTCCTAAATGGTAGCATTGAAAACATCATAAAAAGTCACAAAAAATGACACCACCCACAGCTCCTACACCAAAGTATGAAAAAGTTATTAGCGGCAGAAGATGGCAAAACAAAAAAAAATTTTTGTACAGGAGGTTTTCAATTCTGTAAATGTATGCGCACCATACTATTACGCGTCGTAAGGGGTTTAAGGTAAAGGAGCTTACTTTGAAAAAAAAAAATGGGGAAAAAGTTAAATAATACTGTGACTAATAGCACAACACTATAATAGTAGAAAAGTTTTTTAGCTCAAACTCATCATACACATTGATACAAAGGGTATTTTTTCTCTCCAGAAAGTCATCCAGGCCTCTCTTGAACATGTACATAGAGTCCGCCATAACAAACTCCTGCGGCAGAGAGTTCCATAGTCTCACTGCTCTTACAGTAAAGAACCTTTGTCTATGTTGATGGTAAAATCGCCTCTCCTCTAGGCGTAGAGGATGCCCCCTTGTCCTGGTCACAGGCCTAGGTATAAAAAGATCTTTGGAGAGATCCTTGTACTGTCCGTTCAGGTATTTGTACATTGTAATGAGGTCTCCCCTCAGTCGTCTTTTTTCTAAACTGAATAATCCCAAATTTTGTAATCTGTCAGTGTATTCTAATCCCCCCATTCCCCTAATAATCCTGGTTGCTCTCCTCTGCACCCATTCCAGCTCTACTATGTCCTTTTTATACACTGGTGCCCAAAACTGTACACAATATTCCATCTGACCAGGGATTTGTATAAGGGCAAAACTATGTCTTTATCATGAGAATCTATTCCTCTCTTGATACATCCCATAATCTTATTTGCTTTAGCAGCAGCAGCCTGGCTCTGGTCACTAAAATTAAGTTTACCATCCACCAATACCCCCAAGTCCTTTTCGGCCTCATCAACCATTTCTCTGCCCACTCCTCAAGATTCCACAAATCCCTCTGTAATGCTAAACTATCGACCTCAGTATTTATTACTTTACACAGCTTAGTATCATCTGCAAATATTGAAACTTGACTGTGTAAACCCACTACAAGGTCATTAATAAAAATATTAAAAAGAAGTGGCCCCAATACTGACCCCTGTGCACTCCACTGGTAACGTCAACCCAATCTGAGAATGTGCCATTAATGACAACCCTCTGTTTTCTATCACTAAGCCAATTACTTACCCAAATACACAGATTTTCTCCTATTCCCAGCAGTCTCATTTTATATACCAACCTTTTATGTGGCACGGTGTCAAATGCCTTTGAAAAGTCCAGATATACAACATCCACAGCGTCCCCCAGATCCAGTCTTGAACTTACCTCCTCGTAGAAACCAATCAGATTAGTCTGACAGGACCGATCTCTCATAAACCCATGCTGACGCTGGGTTATAAGCTTGTGCACAGTGAGATACTCCAGGATAGCATCTCTAACAAACCCCTCAAATATTTTCCCCACCACAGCAGTTAGACTCACGGGTCTGTAGTTTCCAGGATCGCTTTTTGATCCTTTTTTATATATTGGTACCACATTTGCTATGCGCCAGTCCTGTGGAACATAACCAGTCCTCAGTGAATCTTCAAATATTAAAAATAACGGTCTGTCTATCACGGTACATAGTTCATGCAGAACCCGGGGGTGTATGCCATCTGGCCCCGGTGATTTATCTATCTTAGTGGTTGCGAGGCGGCGCCGTACCTCTTCCTGGGTTAAACTGTTGACATTCCAAAAAGAATTTACATTATTCCTCATTGTGTCTTCCACCAGGGGATTTTCCTGGGTAAAGACAGTTGAGAAGGCGACATTCAGTAGACTGGCCCTTTCCTCATCTCCTTCCACCATGACCCCCATGTTATTTCTAAGGGGACTCTTAAAGGTTGGACTTGATGGACTTGTGTAATTTTCCAGCCTTATATACTATGATACAAAGGGTAAAAAAGATAATCATAGTAAATGATAAAAAAAGATCTGATTAGATAAGTAAATATAAAGCTGAAATAATACATTACATGGAGCAATCTAATATATCTAAAAATCAATACATAGCAAATGGTGAACACATGAGATATATATAAGATGTATATAGATGTATATAAGTGCATATTGTTATAAATATGGTTTTATGGCAAAAATAAGATCATTTAAAAAGATTTTAAAAAGTCCAAGTTACGTTGGTGACCACCAGTATCCCTTTAGTGATTGCATGTTGTTCACATGACAGTAGATGGTATAACACCATTACCATATTTCTCTGAAAAATGGATTAGGGCTTATTTTCAGGGGATGTCTTATTTCATGGACAAAAATCCTAATTTATTCTTGAACAAAAAATCTACAGTATAGTAATTCAAATATAATTATATGTCCATCTTCTTGAACACCACAATAACTGATTTCCATTGTGATTTTTTTGTGACTTTCTATTTATTGGACTGAATTCCTTTTGTCTAGCAATGGAACTTTCCTCAAATGAGTTTTTTGTCCATGAAGCTGCTTGTAGCACATCGCATCTGTCAGCAACCTTCTTCTCCTTCTGTATTCTGCATTCAGCTAACAGTTTGTAGGGGAAAACTTCAAACAGCTATATCTTCTGAACTGGAGAGGGTTTGGCCAGCCCTACCATGACATCTTTGAAATTCTTTCCCCTTTAAGGCTACATTCACACTAATGTATGGGGGACGTATATACGGCCGACGTATATACGGCCGATATACGTCCCCCATAGGCAGCAATGGGCGCACGGCACCCTACGGGAGCGGTACCGTTCCGTACCCGGGAAAAAGATAGGACCTGTCCTATCTTTTCCCGTAATACGGCGCCGTGCGCCATAGGTTGCTATGGAGAGGGGCGGGGGTGAGCTGCGCTCACCTCCTCTCCCCGTACACTGCCGTTGCCCGCTACGGTACGGGCGGGCAACGGCAGTGTGAATATAGCCTAAGGCTGGTGTTCCCTTAGTTTAACAAGTAATCCTTGCTGTGGCTATTCTTTGCTGCCATCTACTGCTCAAATGTAATGTTGACACCTGGCGTATATCATGCCTACCACTGAAGGTCTAAGACAGTGGTGGCGAACCTATGGCGCGGGTGCCAGAGGTGGCACTCAGTGTCTTTTCTGTGGGCACTCAGGCCATTGACACCAAGACTCACTAAACTGGAACAAATTCACCAAATCTTCCTGCAGACCCAGGCAATTTAAGAGATGCTCTAATCAGCACTATTTTAAAATGACAATTCATTGGCTGTTTGGAACTGCGGTAAAAGTAAGAAAGTGTTGATAGAACTGCAGTATCTTTGTAGGTCATCCTACTGGACTATACATTCTTACTGTATAGAGAGAACCCTGATGAGAAGCTACAATGATAGTCTGGATGTGCCCTCCTTCTTTCAACTGTATTAGTGGCCTGAAGAGCCCTATACGACTGATAGATGTTGAAGAGCAGGTAGCAATAAGTTACTGCTTAAAATGCAATGTTGGCACTTAGCGGTAAATAAGTGGATTTTGGTTATAGTTTGGGCACTCGGTCTCTTAAAGGTACGCCATCACCGGTCTAAGATGTGATAATTACGGTATGTTCGAAAAAATTATTAGTGGTCCTGCAAAATCACAGCTTGTGATGGGTTGGTAGCTCAGCATGATTTGGAATTAGCCCTGCGAGAATCTATAAATAGGGGCTCATTCCAAGGTGCTTGGGGGTTTCTGTCTTAGTTCTTTGGTCTTTCGTCACAGAGACACAATTTTGTATCATTGATTGCTGCCCAAGCAGCAGAGACAACCTGGCTTCTATTTCCAGCCTTTTGACCACTGGATCAAGGCTGAGGTACTCCTAAATTTCTACACCACAATGCGATCATCACCACAGCCAACCAATCCATTTCCTAGTGTATGACTGCAGTATTTGAATCGGCGTCCCGTGGCCTTTCTGGTCAGTTCTCCAGCACTGTGCTATGTGGCCTAATTGTACTATACCTTGTCTATAATTGTCTCAGCTGTGTTAATTTGTATTGTCCTATCCGGATTGGCTTTATCCATGTAATACTGGTTTTGTCATTCAGTATTTGCCAGATATTGTTGTATCTGTAGCTTATGCCTGGCTCTGTTCTGTAGGAACATCTATACACTCTATCTATACATCTATACTCATTTATACATAGTAGCTTGTTTCTTTGATGGTGGTGAGAGATTCTGTGAAGTTTGTCTGCTCTCTTGTATTTTCTCATAACTGTTCTATGTTTTGCCACACTCTACCCCATCTCTTCTCCTGCAGCTCCATGGCTGCAACTTCACACCCCATTCCTCAACTGGGAGACTTGGAGAATGCCACTCGCGGTGCCTGGCATCACCTCTACCTGTCCTGACTTCTTTGGATGTTGTTGAAGAGGAGCCAGTCCCTCGGCATATCAACCCTCCCGAACAACTTGTGGTTGCAGCTCCGGTGGATCTCAGCCACTACCTCCAGGTAAGACATATGTTAGACCTCCGGAGAGGAAGAGGTTTCTTGGGACCAAAAATAAAAGGGGGAGGCCTAAGGGGGGGGGTAATGTCAAGGGTGCCCTCAAGATCCAAGTCACAGATCGCTGGCACACCCGTGACCCTCTCCGTGGCGCTGCTCGGGTCCCTGCACCGAACACGCTCCTCTCCATGCGCGCCTCTCCATGCTCCTGTTCCCATCCGGCCTGGTTGGCGCGTGTGTCCCCGCTCCCTAGGGCACTTGAAGATTTAGAGGGCCAGCGCACCGCTGATTGGTGCTGGCAGAGATAGCAGCCCAGAGTTTGGTTCACCCTCTCCACTTGGCCATTTGACTGAGGGTGTTAGGCAGAGGAGAAGTCCAAAGTCACTTTCAACTGATTGCACAAGGATCGCCAGAACTTGGACACAAACTGAACCCTTCAGTCAGACGCAATGGGGCATATTTACTTATCCGGTCCAGTCACGATCCCGTGTCACGTTGTCCGATGAGAACTCGGGTTTACCGGGATTCACTAAGGTTGTGCGCCCGAAATCCAGCAGGTGTCGCTGCTGTGCCGAGGTCCGCCTGAGTTCACCTTCTTCTTCCTGGTGCATGTAAGTGCGTGATCTTGCGACACAAATGGTTTTTTAATTCTGCGTTTTTTCTGAATCCGTCGGGTTGTCCGATGCGCCACAATCCAATCGTGTGCGCTAAAATTCCGGGGAATATTCGGGAATCCCAACAAAAGTGCAGTGTTCGGACCCTTGGTAAATGAGCCCCAATGTGCTGAGGAAGACCATGGAGCTGGGATATATGCTGAAAGAACAAGTTGGCAAGACGTAGAGCAGACAGAAGACCCGGAAGAGGGACAAAATGCAACATTTTAGAAAACCGGTCCATCACCACCCAGATGACGGTATTGCCAGAGGAAGGTGGAAGGTGAGTGACAAAGTCCATAGCCACGTGCGACCATGCGCGACTGGGTATCTACAATGGAAGCAAGAGACCAGACGAGAAGGCTTATTACGGGCACAGGAAGTGCAGGATCCCACCAAGTCCCGAACATCTTTGAACAAGTCAGGCCACCAGTAGTAGGGAGATGAGGGCCATTGAGTGTTGCACCCCAGGGTGCCCAGACAGGCGAGAAGAATGCCCCCAAGACAGGATTTTCTTCCGCAGTGCAAGTCAGACATACGTCTTGCCAGGGGAAAGCTGTTGAAGATCCACCGGTGCGGCAAAAACCAACTGTTTCAGGGAGATAATATACTGAGGAAAGAGCTCTTCTCCAATGACATCGGAGGCACGGGAGAGGGCATTCGCTTTGATATTCTCCTCCGCAGGTCGAAAGTGGATTAACAGGTTGAAGCGTGAGAAGAAAAGTGACCACTGGGCTTGCCTGGGATTAAGACGTTGGGCTGTCTGGAGATATAAAAGATTTTTATGGTCTGTGTATATGCAGACCGGATGGCGAGCTCCCTCCAAAAGATATCGCCATTCCTTCAGGGCAAGCTTAATGGCTAAAAGTTCTATGTCCCCAATAGAGTAATTTCTTTTTGCGGGAGAAAAGGTTTTCGAAAAAGAATCCGCACATGAGTGTTTGGCCCTTAGGCCCCTTCTGAGTGAGCACTGCCTCAGCACCTATGAAAGATGCATCCACCTCGAGCTGAAAGGCCTACTCCATGTCAGGCCTAGTGAGAACAGGAGCTGAGGCAAAGGCAGACTTTAGCCTATAGAAGGCCTCTTCAGCTGCCAAGGGCCAGAGATGTGGATTGGCATCCTTCTTGGTGAGCGCCACGATGGGAGACACCAGAGTAGAGAAATGGGGAATGAATTGCCGGTAATGGTTTGCGAAGCCCAAGAACCTCTGGATGGCTCGTAGACCTTCTGGACGTGGCTACAGAACCGCCTTTGTCTGAGATGATTTAACCAAGGAAAGGAAAACTTAGTTGGTGGAACTGACACTTCTTGAGCTTGGTGTAGAAGCGATTGGCCCGAAGGCGGCCTAGAACTTGCCTTATGTGAGATTGGTGGGTCTCAAAGTCTGGAGAAAACACCAAAATGTCGTCATGTTAGACCACGACACGTATACAGCAGGTCTTGGAAGATGTAATTGACAAACTCCTGGAAGACAGCTGGAGCATTACAAAGTCCAAATGGCATTACATGGAAATGTCCATCACGAGTGTTAATGTGTTAAATGCTGTCTTCCACTCATCACCCTTGCGGATCCGGATGAGATTGTAGGCCCCTTAAAGGTCCAGCTTAGAGAAAATATTGGAGCCACGCAGGCGATCAAACAGTTCTGGGGGTAGCGGTTCTTAACTGTGATTTTGTTAAGTCCTCGATAATCTATGCAAGGACGGAGGGAGCCATCCTTCTTGGTCACAAAAAAGAACCCTGCACCAGCTGGAGAGGAGGACTTACGTATAAACCTTCAGGAACGGAGAGAGAGTACACCCGACCCCGAGTAGTAGAGGTACCTGGCAACAAATTAATAGGGCTATCATAGGGGCGGTGTGGTGGCAATGTCTTTGCCTGCTTCTTAGAGAATACTTTGGCAAAGTCCTGGTAGCATGCTGGGAGACCCTCCAGAGACTTGCGGAGCAGGGAAGAGAGCAAAACTGGCACAGGATGAGGAGCTTTCATGCAACAAGACTGGCAGTCAGGTCCCCAACGGAGAATCTCCCCTGTCTCCCAATTAAGGACGGGTGCATGGAGCTGCAACCACGGAAGACCTACCAGGAGGGACAAGGTAGAGCGAGGCAGCACAATGAAGGATAGTCTCTCAAAGCACCGACTTGCATGGATATCAGCTCTGTGTGGTATAGGACCGGATCAGAGAGGATTTCTCCACTGGCCGAGGAGATAACCAAAGGCTTGTCGAGGAGGACTACAGAGATGTGGTGCCGGAAGACCAGGGCAGCATCCACAAAGTTTCCCGCAGAACCAGAGTCCAAGAAAGCCGGGACCTGGAGCTGCGTGCAGATGCCAACGCTGAGGAGCACTGGAATAGTCAAGCGTTGAGAAGCTTTGCTTACACCTAGGGATGCTTCTCCCAAGAACCCGAGGTGCTGGCTTTTCCCGGACATTGGGGACGGACAGGGCACGTCCCAATTAAGTGCTCTGGGCTGGCGCAATACATACAGAGGTTCTCCAGACATCGTCTGGAACACTCCTGAAGGGAGAATTGGGTTCTGTCAACCTGCCTAGGTTCCTCAGCAGACGATTCAGGCAAAGGCTGGAGCGGCTTTTGGTAGGCAGGTGCCACTCCTTAAACCGTACGTCAATCCGAGTGGCCAGTGTGATGAGACAATTCAGAGTAGACGGCAGGTCCCAAGCAGCCATAGCTTCTTTGACCGAGCAGAGAGACCCTATTTAAAGGTTCAGAGGCTAGAATCCAGAACTGAACTGCATAATCTCCCACAGACAAGTCGCCTTGGCACAGGTTCAGCAACGCAGTCTACGTGGAGGAGGCCGTGCAGGACCAGAATTCCACCAGAAATGCCATGTGAGTAGCTGTGACCAGATCGGCTCTGTCCCACAGGGTGGTAGCCCCGGCCATGGCTTTACCGGTGAGGAGACTGATGATAAATGCCACCGTTGATCGCTCCGTGACATGTGTTAGCATGAGTTCAATGTGCAGGGAGCCTTGGGTTATGAAGCCCCTGCGCAACTTGGGGTCCCCATCATAATTATCAGGCATGGACAGTCGTAGCCTAGGTTCTGCGGTAGGAAGGCAGGCCAGGGTAGCAGGAGACACCACAGGCGCAGTCTCAGGAATCTGATGCTGTGTGGCTAGCAACTGTTGCAGCATGGCGATAATTTGTTCCAGCTGTTCACGTTGCGCGGCAATCCGCCAGGACTGCTGGATCACAATGGTGGCAAGATCAGGCCGAACGGGAAGCGGAACCTCTGCGGGATCCATGGCCGGATCTTACTGTCAGGCTCAGAGGTAGTGGATCCTCTGAACCACTGCGGACAATGACACAAGTCACTACCTGGGACCGGTTTTCACCAGAGCTCGCTGCAAAGCGGGTTGGACTTGCTGCGGCGTGGAGCCACCAGGTCGTTCCACAGGCGTGACTTGTCCGCAGTGGCAGTCAAGGTCGGGGTACAGAAATGGAAGGCAATCTCGTAGTTGGGGACAGGCAGAAGGTCAGGTCAGGCAGCATAGGATCAGAGACGTAGGGCAGGCGGCAAAGAAGCAAAGTCAGAAACAGAACCGGGGTCACAACGGGAAATCACAGAAATAGCTCAAGGCATCAAACACAGCTTTCTCTAAAGCACGAGGCACGAAGATCCGGCAGGGCTTGCAGGAAGAGGCAGACTTAAATAATTTTCCAGGAAATGGGCAGCGGCAATTAACGGTGCGCTGGCCCTTTAAATCTTCTGAAGCCGGCATGTGCCCTAGTAGTTTGGTACGCGCGTGCACGGCCGAGGAGGACGGGAGAGGAGTACGGGTGAGCCTGCGACCCCCTATATGGGTCGTGGGAGCATCCGTGACAGATGCAAATATAAAGTATCTTTTTAAAGTGTCGTGAATCATCACATTGCACAGTCCAGGTTCAGCTAAAATCTTGTTCTTATTTCATTTACATGAGTAAATCGCTGCGGCATGTCAATAACTGGACTAATCCTTTATATACACAATTGCTTACAGAAAAAAACATGTAATTGCAGTGCTATAAAATTACAACAAAGGAACTTACCCTGGCCACTTATTTACAAATCAGACACTAGATGGCGCTGTTGTTGTAACTTTCACCTTCAGGCATAACTTATAATGTGATAAACCAATAACAAGTGTCACTACATTTATAATAAATTGTAGGATTCAGGAAGTATCATGTGAAAATGTTAAAAATAAAACAGAGTCTACAGCAGTATGTTTTCATTTATTTAATATTAACCATTTTTTTTCTTTGTTGTAGAGCAGTCGTCAATGAAAAACACATGAAAGCTGCTACATTTTAATGGCTGCACCCAGGGCCGGATTAAAGGAGGGGCTCCTGGGGCTCTAGCCCCGGGGCCCCCACCACTTTCACTTTTTAAGGGGCCCCCACCAGTGTCCGACAGTCAGCGACTCAACTCAGCTGAGTCGCTGACTGTCTCCGTGTGCGACGCGCAGCGGCCAGTGGCCGCCCGCGTCGCACATAGGGGTCTAGGATGTCAGCTGTGTCAATGAGACACAGCTGACATCGCTGGGAGAGTTCACCGATGCACTGTTTTGGCGGCAGCAGGATGCAGGCGGCGAGTGATGACGTCACACTGTCGGCGTCCGATCACTACATGCTGCTGCTAAAACAGTGCATCGGCGATTTCCCCCTAGCGATGGCAGCTGTGTCTTCAGTGGCCGGCGGCTGTCTGAAGAGCGAGGAGGAGCCTGCAGCATTGTGGGATCACTGGAAGGGAAGGTGAGGTAAGTATGAAATTTATTATTTTGTGGCCATTTTCTACAGGGGGCTGGCAGGCTATATACTACAGGGGGCTGGCAGGCTATATACTACAGGGGGCTGGCAGGCTATATACTACAGGGGGCTGGCAGGCTATATACTACAGGGGGCTGGCAGGCTATATACTTCCAAAAACATTGTTGGAAGGGCCCCCACCAGTTTGCGCCCAGGGGCCCCCACCATCCTTAATCCGGCCCTGGCTGCACCCCATGGCCTGTGGCACCTTATTCTTCAAGTGGAGAGTAATGGAAATGTAAAGCAGAAGATGAACAGAAGGTGTTCAGTTCACCCTCAGTTCCCCATAGACTTCAATGGACTTTTCATTAAGCTTCTGTTAATTATTATGAAAATAGACGTGGTTTGCTGTGCTACTTTATCCGCCATTGATAAGATCTAACAGAACCATAAGGCTGCGTTCACACATTGGGGCACATTTACTAAGGGTCCGAATCGCGTTTTTCCGCCGGGTTTCCTGAATGTTTCTGTTTTGCGCCGAATTCCGCCCGGATTTTGGCACACACAAACAGATTTCGGCGCAATGGCGCAGGCTTTCACGCAACATAAATTGGGGGGTGTGGCCGTCGGAAAACCGGACGGATTCGGAAAAACCACGGAATTAAAAAAACGAATTGTGTCGCAAAATCAATCACTCACATACACCGGGAATAGGTTGGCGAACTCCAGCGGACCTCGGCGCAGCAGCGACACCTGGTGTACATCGGGCGCATGACCTTAGTGAATCGCCGGAAGACCCGAATCCTCGTTGGAGAACGCGCCGCTGGATCGCGACAGGACCGGGTAAGTAAATGACCTCCATTGTGTTTTGTTTGCGTTAAGGCATGCGTTTTCAAACGCATCACAACAGCTGAGAAGAGGAGATTTACATTTCTGTCAACATGGCTTTTTACAAAACACGTGTTTTCGCAATGTTAACAAATCAGTTAATATAGTGTTCACAAACGCATCCGTTAACCCCTTCCCGCACCCTGACGTCATAGGATGTGGTTAGTTCCTGAGCCGTGCGATCTCAGCAGTATGCGGTAGTAAGCAGTATGCGACTATCGCAATCCCGTCTGTTTAACCCTATTGAGGCCCTGGTCATAGTGCATCGCAACGATGATCAGTATGCTCCTTCACTAGCAGCCTGTTCCGATTGTGCTTACAGTAACATTAGTATTGCAGTATATTACAATGAACAAGTGATGAAATAATGACTCATGTCCCACCCTGGGACAAAATAAAACGGTGAAAAAAAGTGCAATTAAAAAAATAATGAAAAAAGAATAAAAGGCCCCTCCCAAGCAATAATCAAAAAAACATAAAAAAGTTAAAATCACCCCAAAAAATCACAACATCACAATGTCCGTAACAACCAGTAAAATAAAATAAAATAGTCGCTGAACCCGTATGGAGAATGCTGTAAAAAAATAAAACGCCAAGAACTGACCTAAAAAAAAACGCATAAAGTGATCAAAAAGTAAGAATTGCCCCGATATGATACCAAGAAAAAGTACAGCTTGTCTCGCAAAAAATAAGCTCCAAAACAGCTCTATAAACAAAAAAATAGAAATTTTCTGGCCACTGTCACATGGCGATGCAAAAACAAGCAAATTTCTCACAATACCAAGGGAAGAATTTTTTTTGTAAACATTTTTTTTTTTTTGCACCATGGAAAGTTTACTGACACCACAAAAAGTGATAGAGGTAACAAAATCGGAGTGAATTGCAGACATTTATTAACAGACTCAAAAGTGGGTGAACTATTTAACCTGAGAATTTTATAATAAATAACTTTTGCTGATTTGGACGTTGCGATGTACAGAGGTAAAGGTCAAAGGATTTAATCTTTTGTAACCGCGGGGGAAGCTTCTTCTTACTAAAAGGTTTAATCTCTCCAAAATGAAATAACGGTCTGAAGAAATGCAATGTAACTCCTTCATAACCAGCAGGATTTAAGCAGAAGAAATACTGGAGGGAGTAACATTTTTTTTATTGATGGTTAAATCTGTTGCCCCATCAAAGTAACTTCCACAGTATATGTGAGAATCATCTGATTGCTGGAGGACGACCTAATGCTATAAAATCCATGATCTAGACAATGGGGGTCCTATTATTTATAAATACAATTATGACAATAATACGATGACAGTATTATTAGGTTTATACTCTATGGGGGAGATTTATCAAAGGTGTCTGTGGTAAAACTGTTCTAGTTGCCCATGGAAACCAATCAGAGCTCAGCTATAGTTTTATAAACAAAGCTGTGGAGAAATGAAAGCTGAGCTCTGATTGGTTGCCATGGGCAACTAGAACTGCTTTGTTCCCATACACTTCTGATAAATCTCTCCCCATAACTCTTTTTTGTGGATCTGGACTACTATGAATTCCCAAGGAAGTTGTCAACTGAACAGACAACAGAGTGTACACAGCTGGGGTTAGTTCTGCGTTATTACAAAAGAGATGAAAAAGCTAAAGAAATCCAAAATCGGAGACTAAAAGAGCCAAAACTAATATCTTCCATCTTGATCAGGAGGTCAAACTTGCCGGCAGGTCAGCTGAAGCGATTTTATGATTTTGCCTGGTTACTCATCGCATGGGTACACAACCAGTGTCACTGCAATAGTATAGTGTAATATTATAGTGGGCAGCAGGTTGGCTCAGTGGTTAGCACTACTTCCTTGCAGTGCTGGGGACCTGGGTTTGAGTCCCAGAGTCAATATCTGCAAAGAGTTTGTATGTTCTCTCCGTGTTTGTGTGGGTTTCCTCCAGGTCCTCCAATTTCCTCCCACACTCCAAAAAATACTGGTAGGTTGATTAGATCGTGATCCTTATTGGGGACAGGGAATGATGTACTCCCCACTGCTCCAGCTTAGCACTCCCCTCTCCCTCTGCCTGATGAAATCTCACTGCAGATGTATTCATGTGTCAGTCTTTAGACCTGTGCCTGATGCTGGATGATGAATCTGGTGCAGTATAAGACTGGTGAGTCGTCCTCTGTACCTCCTATTAGTTGGTCTAGTTTGCTGCACCACAATATTGAATTTTCTCACTGGTCACTCCCATTGTTACCAAGGACACTCCCCTTTTTTGTACAAGTCAGAAAAAAGCCTAAAAAAATTATCTAAAATCCTCAACAAATGTCCAGTTTTCTGGCATAGAAAGATTGAAACATCTCCCCCAGTGGGAGGGTGGGAAGTGCTCCTGCACAGTGTGAGCTACAGCACGGAAGGGCTCTGGTAACTACCCTCCAAAAAGCCCTCTGGCTCTTTTTTAAAAGTTGATTTTAGCAGAAAGAAGGCCATAGATAACATATATAAGAAGATTACCACAGTCACAGTGCCTGGATCTAGGAGTAAGTGTCCCTGGTTTATCAGGATGGATTTTGATGGTTGATTTCCTTAAAATCAATGGGGCTCATTTACTAAGTGTTGCACTGTGCACTTTTGTCGGGCAGTGCACGTTCTTCTAGGCTAAAACAACTTGCACAGGTATTTAAGAAATTTGTGCGCTTGGATTGTGGCGCCCGTGGCCCTTTAATGAATCGCCGCACGCTGCATTATAACTTTAAATTCCTAAAATCCTGTTCATGTAAAATTAGCATCCACATTCACAGAGCCTTGGAAGAGATGGATCTTGACACGTCACATGGGTCTAGTTCCTGGTACTAGACAAACATCCTCTGTTTGCACACTTTAAGGTGCGATCATACGTAGCAGGAGAGAGCACACACCTTCTCATACAAAATGCTCTGCTCACAGACTGTACTGCTATGTAGTGTACAGCGCTCTGGATTGTGTTTGATATATATATTGATATATTATGTTAGTACTGGAGCTAATGCAAAGCATTTTACTACATGCTGTTATTAGAGCTCAGGGAAGGTGGTCGCCTCTATAATCATTGACAGAAAGTGGGAGAACAAAAATTACAATCAGAAAATTAAAACAAATTGGGGCACATTTACTTACCTGTCCGGAGGAGTTCCCCGAAAGTGCATTGTCTGATAATAATGCACTGTGCCGCGATTCACTAAGATTGTCCCCCCGGTATCCTGCATGTGTCGCTTCCCCGCTCCGTTCCGCCGAAGTTCACCTTCTTCTTCCCGGTGCTTGTAATTGCATTGTCTTGCGACACAATGCCCTGTTAAATACTTGTCACAGCTGTGCAATCCCTGAAAATGTTGGATAATCCGACGAAAGTGCGTCCGCAGACCATTAGTAAATAAGCCCCATTCTACCTTCATTCTACAGGAGCAAATCCTGGTTAGCTGATATTTGATGACTGGTGATGGGTCTCAATGCACTGGTCCTGCTGTCCTGAGTGATGGGACCAGAACTAACAGACGGCGGTGAACCAGCCACGAGGCAAGTTGAGCATTTTGCCTCCGGCAGCACAACCTGCAGCAACATGGGGGGGGGGGCAGCATCATTATCTGGTACAAAACAGGACCTGCAACTTAAAAATAGTGTCTCTTCATACCTGATGCCAGCTTTGATGTGAGACGCAGCATGGAGAAATAATAACCTGATACATTACAGCTGGATGCGCCATTTTATAGCTCGCCTCAGGCAGCAGAGAGTTTAGGTTCACCCCTGCTAACAAAAGTAAAAAAGGTATTAGCACTAGGCCCTGCACAGCACCCAGACCACGTAATTATTATCAAATATACAGAACCAGGAGAAACTTTGCGTACGATCATAAAACGGGACTATTAAGTTCTTAATCTATACCTGTGATTGGCCTGGGCTACGTGTACTATACTGCTCTTACCTTGTACTGTATGTACATTACTTCTCTCTACTTATGCTGTATGCACTGTCCTGCTCTCGGCCTGTGCTAAACTCTCTGTATCTGTGCTTTACTGCTATCTATCTCTGTTTCTACGAAAATATACCTGCCTTTGCCTGGGGCGAGGACTAGAGAGCACCACAGGGGGGCGCCAGACAGGGAAAGAAGACGCTGCTAGAGGCGTCTCTGTCCTCCCTCTTGAGCCTGTTCAGTGGGGGAAGGCAGATGTTCTGCTCCCATGTAATGTCTGTGAGGGGCAAACCTTTATAGCACAGGATGCTGCCTGCTTGCTGTGCTACAACCTCTCTCTCCTGCAGCAGTCGGGCGGGGAGGATGGGGAGGGGCTCCCAGTTCTCATCTCTGCCGGGATCCCAGGATAGAGCAAAAACTGTCTGCTTCCTGTGCCTCCTCCTCTCTGCATCTCAACTGCTCTGAAGTCCAGACACCCTTCATTGACCAGAGGAAGGGGGAGCTATACAGAAATCTTCTGCCTCCACTGCCTGGGGTAATTGTATGGAAGTAAATGTGTGCTGTATCAGTGTATGTGTGCACAATATAAGTTATATGTATTGCATTTGTGTGTGTCTGCAGAATTAGTCTATAATGTGTACTGAAAGTATGTGTGTATCTCTGCAGTATTTGTGTAACATGTATTGCATGGATATATTTGTGTATGTATGTAGTATTAGTGTAACATATGTATTGCATGTATGTATGTGTGACATCACTGCAGCTGTCAGACACAGCCTACCGCTTTTGCCTTCACTTTTTTTCACTCCATACTGCTGAAGTAGCGCTATACAGTGAATCCAGTGGCGTAACTAGGAGAGGCAGGGCCCCATAGCAGATTTTTGCATGGGGCCCCCCTTCCCCTTAAAAATATTCACACATACACACATGTTTATACAATCACACACATTTATACACTTAAATACACAACATAACATTCTACACTCACTTTTATATACTCGTCCACACATACATACGTATACACTCATATATACATCTATACACTAATACATACAGTATATACAAACTCACTGTATATACATACAGTATATATACATACATATAGCATACATACATCATATTCTTTTACATACGGTATACACCCAATGTGTATACATATACATGCAGTATAAAGACACCATATACACGCATACTTAATCTATATACAGTATATACACACAGCAAACATACAGTATATACAGCGTTTACACGCAAACATACAGTATATACAGCGTTTACACGCAAACATACAGTATATACAGCGTTTACACGCAAACATACAGTATATACAGCGTTTACACGCAAACATACAGTATATACAGCGTTTACACGCAAACATACAGTATATACAGCGTTTACACGCAAACATACAGTATATACAGCGTTTACACGCATACATACAGTATATACAGCGTTTACACGCATACATACAGTATATACAGCGTTTACACGCATACATACAGTATATGCAGCGTTTACACGCATACATACAGTATATACAGCGTTTACACGCATACATACAGTATATACAGCGTTTACACGCATACATACAGTATATACAGCGTTTACATGCATACATACAGTATATACAGCGTTTACACACACATATATACAGTATATACAGCGTTTACACACACATATATACAGTATATACAGCATATACACACACATATATACAGTATATACAGTATATACAGCATATACACACACATATATACAGTATATACAGTATATACAGCATATACACACACATATACAGTATATACAGCATATACACACATATACAGTATATACAGCATATACACACACATATATACAGTATATACAGCATATACACACACATATATACAGTATATACAGCATTTACACACAGCAAATACACACATATAGCATACATTAATTAACTATACATACATATATAGGGACTTACATTTCTTGCAGTGGGGTGGGTCAGTTAGGTCTCATCCTGCGAGCCCAAGAAGTGTGTCGGCCAGGCGGCCGCAGCAGCTACATGGCGGGTGGCCGTGGGAGCAGTGTGGAGGGCAGACGACCGCTGGACCGAGGTGCCAACCGGGCGGCCGTGGGACCGGGGACCGCGGGAGCAGCGTCGAGGGTGGGCAGCTCCGGGACTAGGGACCAAGGTAACGGCCGGACACCCGTGGGAGCAGTGCTCAGAACAGACGGGCAGCTGCGGGACCAGGATACCGGCCGGGCAGCCTCGGGACCAGTGTGCTGGCCGGGCGGCCTCGGGACCAGTGTGCTGGCCGGGCGGCCTCGGGACCAGTGTGCTGGCCGGGCGGCCTCGGGACCAGGGTGCTGGCCGGGCGGCCTCGGGACCAGGGTGCTGGCCGGGCGGCCTCGGGACCATGGTACCGGCCAAGCAGCCGTGGGGCCAGGAAGTTTGCTTGAAGGCCGTGGGAGTAGCATGCCTGCAGGGCACGCTCCCAAGCAGCGCTGAGTACAGGTGGGCAGTTGCGGGACCAGGATACCGGCCGGGCAGCCGCTGCAACAGAGTGGAGGGCGGGCAGGCAGTTGCGCTACCAGGGTACCTGCCGGGCAGTCACTGTAGCAAAATGGAGAGCCGGCGGGGCGGGCAGCTGTGGAACCAGTGTTCCGGCCGCGGGCACAACATGCTGGCCATGGGGCCGCGAGAGCAGCGGGGCGGGACAGAAACACTGTAGCGGGCTTGACAAAGAGGGGGGTATTTGGTATTGACCTTAATGCGCCGTATAGCAGGGCCCGGGCGGCGGTCTGAATGGGTACAGAAATGCAGCGCTGTCAGCAGACATTGTGATTGTGCCGCCGTCCGGGCCCCTGATGCTCACGGGCCCCGTAGCAACCGCTACGGCTGCTACGGCGGTAGTTACGCCACTGAGTGAATCCAAGAGACAGCCGGGAGACTGCCGAATATGGAGGATTTAATCTGAGCTGCTGGGTCTGATCATCAGCCTCCTCAGGTTGTTTCTACCTGTAACTGCCTAAGTTACAATCAAAAACTACTAAGTGAAAGAAAAAACAAAAAACTATTGAAATGTCCCCCCAGGGTTCTTTTATGACCAAGGGGACAGATAAAGTATAAAAACAAAAAATCATAAATATTTAAAAACAAACATTAATATTTCACAATAAAATGAAAAAAATCCCCTGCTACACTAGAATATTCTCCATAGTCACCCCGTTTGCCCCAGACTAAAAAAATATTTGCCACAATTACCTCGTTTGCCCCAGATTATAAATATTATATATCAAAATAATATTTATTGATTAATCTATAATGGTATAAAGGACATCTACCATTAGATTAGCTGATGGTAGATGATTACAATTCACCTCCCCGTACCCGAGTGCACTGGTCTTCTTTTATTATAAATTGCAATGGCCGCATTTATGAGAAATTTTAGTTAATGTAATATGCAAATGAACAAAATGTGCTCTGCAGAGCACCTCTATGCTCCCCCGCTATATATTTTATTCATGCCCCCAGCCCTACTTGGTCATCCTACATAGTGTACAGAGAGCCGGTGACATCACCATTGCCATAGACGGGGAATCTTCTACACCTAGAGGAGAGGAGGTTCTACCATCACCATAGACAGGGGGCATCCTCTACACCTAGAGGAGAGGAGGTTCTACCATCACCATAGACAGGGGACATCCTCTACACCTAGAGGAGAGGAGGTTCTACCATCACCATAGACAGGGGGCATCCTCTACACCTAGAGGAGAGGAGGTTCTACCATCACCATAGACAGGGGGCATCCTCTACGCCCAGAGGAGAGGAGGTTCTACCATCACCATAGACAGGGGGCATCCTCTACGCCTAGAGGAGAGGAGGTTCTACCATCACCATAGACAGGGGGCATCCTCTACTCCTAGAGGAGAGGTGGTGCTACCGTCACCATAGACAGGGAACATCCTTTACACCCAGAGAAGTGGGGGTGCTACCATCACCATAGACAGGGGGCATCCTCTACACCTAGAGGAGAGGAGGTTCTCCATCACCATAGACAGGGGGCATCCTCTACACCTAGAGGAAAGGAGGTTCTACCATCACCATAGACAGGGGGCATCCTCTACACCTAGAGAAGAGGCAGATCTACCGTCACCATAGACAGGGGGCATCCTCTACACCTAGAGGAGAGGCAGTTCTACCATCACCATAGACAGGAGGCATCCTCTACTCCTAGAGGAGAGGAGGTTCTACCATCACCATAGACAGGGGGCATCCTCTACACCTAGAGGAGAGGAGGTTCTACCATCACCATAGACAGGGGGCATCCTCTACACCTAGACGAGAGGGGGTTCTACCATCTCCATAGACAGGGAGCATCCTCTACGCCTAGAGGAGAGGCAGTGCTACCATCACCATACACAGGGGGCATCCTCTACACCTAGAGGAGAGGCGGTTCTACCATCACCATAGACAGGGGACATCCTCTACACCTAGAGGAAAGGAGGTTCTACCATCACCATAGACAGGGGGCATCCTCTACACCTAGAGGAGAGGCAGATCTACCATCACCATAGACAGGGGGCATCCTCTACACCTAGACGAGAGGGGGTTCTACCATCTCCATAGACAGGGAGCATCCTCTACGCCTAGAGGAGAGGCAGTGCTACCATCACCATAGACAGGGGGCATCCTCTACACCAGTGATTTTCAACCTGTGTGCCGTGGCACACTAGTGTGCCGCGACACATGGTCAGGTGTGCCGCGGGGAAATTTCCCCAAACTATGGTGCCCCCTGTGTTTTGTTTCCCGGCAATGCGCAGCGATGCGCAGTCACGGCTTCTTACAATGTAGGAGACGTGTACAATAACACATGCACAAGCTCTGAACCTCGTGCGACAAAATGACGTCACCAAGGCCGGCGCATCATCCTGAGAGTGGAGAGACTCCCGCATTTGCCCACCGCCAAGGTAATGCCCACCAATAATGCTAACTATATGAGCTTTTGCCTGAGTATATGAACTGTTGGCAGAATACTCAGCATATGAGCTGGTACTTTTTGTACTCCAGCAGTATACTGCATATAACAATGAGAAATGTAAAATGAGAAATACTATAGTCATGAGGCTGGAGTACTACAAGTACCAGCTCATATGCTGAGTATATGATCTGGCACTTGTACTCTGGCCTCATGGCCTTAGTACTTCTCATTGTACCCCTTTATTTTGCAGTATATGAGCCACAAAATAATCAGCACCATATACTAAAAACAGGGAGAAACTGAGAACTGTTGAGGAAGAGCTTTGTGTGTGCCTTTCCACCATTCCTGCCAGGATATCCCTTTTGTGTTTATCGAAACAGGCCCAGGTTTCACAATGAGTGAGTAAAATAAATTTAGAATCTATATTATTAACTATATGTATAATATGACTGTTTTAGTGTCATTTTGTGCTATTTTGGTTGGTGGTGTGCCCCAGGATTTTCTAAGTATAAAAAGTGTGCCGCGGCTCAAAAAAGGTTGAAAATCACTGCTCTACACCTAGAGGAGAGGCAGATCTACCATCACCATAGACAGGGGACATCCTCTACTCATAGAGGAGAGAAGGTTCTATCATTGCCATAGACAGGGGGCATCCTCTACACCTAGAGGAGAGAAGGTTCTACCATCACCATAGACATGGGGCATCCTCTACACCTAGAGGAGAGGCGGTTCTACCATCACCATAGACAGAGGGCATCCTCTACACCTAGAGGAGAGGAGGTTCTACCATCACCATAGACAGGGGGCATCCTCTACACCTAGAGGAGAGGCGGTTCTACCATCACCATAGACAGGGGGCATCCTCTACACCTAGAGGAGAGGAGGTTCTCCATCACCATAGACAGGGGGCATCCTCTACACCTAGAGGAGAGGAGGTTCTCCATCACCATAGACAGGGGGCATCCTCTACTCCTAGAGGAGAGAAGGTTCTATCATTGCCATAGACAGGGGGCACTTCTCTTCCCTGTATATACAAAATTATGTACAGAGCCACAGAACCTTAGGAAGCTGCTTTATCTGGATTAGTTATCTGATAATTTTTGTTTCTCTTCTTTATGTTTGGTTACATTACTTTAATATACTATAATATAAAGTTATTGGTGACAAGGATTCTATCAGCTGGAGAATATCTAATATTGTAAATCTTTTCACTGAATACATTCTCCCCTTTGGAAAATCTAAATTACTTGAAAACTAGTAAATTCTCTTATTAAAGGGCACTTAAAGGGGTTTTGCCTTTTGAGGAAAAGCTCCTGAGCAGACTTCGCTTAGTAGTAGTGGTGTCTGTCCTGCATTTCTTGGCTCATCAGGTCAAAAGTTATAACGCAAGTATATTGTGCATATGATGTCTACCCCAATCACTGGCCTTAGCTGTTCTGTTATATGCACAATGTATGTGACATTTTTACTTCCACTCTGATGGCTGACGAAGCACCACAAGAGCAGCCACAAGAGCTGCAAACTCAGGGGTTAACCATACTAAGGAAAAATCTTTTAAAATTCTTAATTCAGAGAAAATTTTACATTTTTAGCTGAGGAGTGAAGTTGTTTTTGAAATGCATCCAAAGCAGAGCCCAACCTCTGAGACTAAACGGAGGATTCTGTCAGGGTGCAATGTAAGTAAAAACACACAATTATATTGTAATGCAAATTCTTAGAGAAGACAGAAAGACATCTTTGCAATGCAGGTGTGATGGGCTTCTACAGCCTTTCTTTAGTGAAAATTAGATTTAATGAGTTTCATTATTTCTATGTCCGGCCTGCAAACCCAAGTACTGAAGGTGGACATAATAAGTGTAACACAAAATATAAATGTATCTTCTAAGAAGATTTGGTCTAAAGATTCCTTTTATATTTCTATTATATGAAGTAAGTTTTATTAGATAATACAGTATAATTTGACATGGCAAACCTGACACATCTAGGACAATGGTGGCAAACCTATGGCACGGGTGCCAGAGGTGGCACTTGGAGCCCTTTCTGTCGGCACCCAGGTAGTCACCCCAGCATAGAGTTCACTAGACAGTCCAAGGTGGTCCAGGATGTGCGAAGCTCAGTGCTATTTAAAGTGACACATCCTTAGCTACCTGGGACTACAGGAAGAAGAGCGAGAAGGTGTGGATAGGGCTGGATCATCATTGGAGCTCCTGCTCTGGACTCTGCAATTCTACCTGTGTCAGGGACCCTTAGGGACGCTCCAATGACATTCAGAATGTCGTCTTCTTTCTACTATATTGGTGTCCCCAGGATGCTGGTACAATTGAAAGCTGTGACAGCACAGAGAGCAATAAGTTACTCTGTAAATTGCCGTGTGGGCACTTTGTGATAAATAAATGGGTTTTTGTTGTAGTTTGGGCACTCGATCTGTAAAAGGTTCACCATCACTGAACTAGGATATAGATATCCTGGAAATACCCCTACTCTTCTGGCACTGTCCGATGTTAGGGAAGCATATGATAATGCTCATTGCTCACTTGAAGCATCCTCATCTTATTTACCCTAATCAAGAAGATGTTATTCATAAGTATTCACATATTGCCCGACACTGCCAACTACAGCAAATCATGTCCTCATAGTTTGTTTAGTAAAGGTTATGAGTTAAGAAACGGAAAAAAAAACATAATCTCCTGGCTCCACATCAAAACACACCGCAGGGCATGCTGCGTAGATCAGCACAGGAGACGTGTACAAGTGTGATTGCTTACCTTGATGGCTTGTTCTGGTCTATTATATCCAGAGAATGAGTACTGCCTTATACATATCCTGATCTGCCATAACCTAAGGACCACATATGGACCACGCGCGCCTCCTGCTGCGCCACTCATTAGTGAAAACAGGACCCTCATTATCTGGGGGTCCTGTTCTGGTGATCAGTGGAGGTCCCAGCAGTCAGACTGATCAGCTTATTCTGTGGATAGGAGATAACATAAATAGTTAGTACACCTTTTAAAGGGGTTCTCCTACGAACTAAAGTTAGGCCCTATCCACTGGATAGGGCCTAACATGCTGATCAGTTGGGGACACCACAGATCGCGAGAATGAGGAGTGACACAGTTAATTAGAGATTAATGGAGCAGAACAGTCATGCGGGGCCGTTTGCTCCATTAGTCTGACGGACCCCTCATTCACTGATCAGCAAGTTAGGCCCTATCCCGTGGACTTTACTTAGTGGGAAAACCCCTTTAATTTAATTTCCATGAGTCAACAAAAGGACCCATGGCATTGAATACCTATTAAAAATTTATTCCAGGGAGCAGTTTTACTAAATACGTCTTATTCCTTCTACTTGCTCCTTCTTCCTTGCTTATTACTCCTAGATTTTTGAATAAATTACCAAATGGGTGTAACTTTTACCAAGAGGGAAGTGTGCCTACCCAGTCTGACAATGTCCAATGAGCACTAACAATGTCAGACTCTAACGGTGCGACCACACGTTCAGTTTTCCAGATGAAGTTTTTGAAGCCAAAATAAGGCGTGGATAATAATGGGTTGAGACCAATAATTGAAAGGTGCCGCTCCTCCTCCTACTTATACTCCATTACAGGTCTGGGCATCAAAAACTGCATCTAAAAAAATTGAACGTGTGGTTGCACCCTAAGGTCTACATTCTGGTCCCACTTCTTCACCCATGAGAATTCCAGATCACGGGGGTCCAGTTCTTCTGAATGATGGGGGTCCCATTACCAATTACCTTGTTATGTATATTGTGGATAGGGAGTAATTTATAAACTTGGGGCAAAACCTTTGAAACCAGAGCACATGCTTTAGTTTTTTCAATGTCTATTGCAGAAAACTTTTTGGTTGTCTCTCTGCAGTTTATGATTTTACAATGACTGTCAATTTGTATATTTGGTATAGCACTTGCTGGTCTCTTCTGACCTGTTCTTGCTTTGTCTATATTTGCATTTCAGTCACAGCAGTTAAGCAGCTATTTCTTCATTTGATCATATTAGGTGCTGCAGACGGCTCCTTTGTACCACACATCAGCTGGACTTGCTTTGAAATACAAGGTTGGGTAATTGACTTGCTGGCAACTTGAGATGAATGGGTTTAGACAGATTAACATTCTAACAGCAAGAGGCAGTCAGACTCCAAGGCTAAACAAAATCCTCCCGGACTCATTAGTTGGGGTGAAAAGAAAAAAAATTAAGGAAATTTTAAATTCTTTGCAGAAATATTTTTTTATTAAAATTTATAAAGTTATCACAGCAGATATAACCTTGACTTCTACTTGGGACCATCTGTCCTGTATGTGTACACATTTGTCAAATATGTTTACAATGGAAAATCTCGGAAAATGGAAAATTCTGTTTCCTACAGTATGAGGTTTTTAAAATTGTGGTCTCAGTAAGACCTTAATGCCTAAGGGCGCATTCACACCTTCAGTTTTTCAGATTTTGCAGTTTTTTGATGTCCAAATCTGGAGTGGAGTTAAGAAGGAGCAGCTTCACTCAATGATATGTTCTCACCCAATATGATCCAAATCTGCTTTTTGCTTCAAAAACTGCATCTAAAAAACTGAAAGTGTGAACGCACCCTAAGAGAACCCATAGGGCCTTCTTCCACTTCTGTAGTTACTACAAATAGATAATGTAGAGGTCAGTATTTTTTGTGATATTTCTACACAGTGCTAAATTAGAACTTACTATATTTATGAATACATGAGGGTTATTGCCCTCACAGCACCAGGGTCTATACATTTAAAGGGAACCTGTCAGCAGAAATTGACCTCATAAAGCCACCAGTTGGTTGCAAAGCAGCTGAACACCTTCCAGATCATGTCTCTTACATGACCTTGTGTGGTGGCAGTATCTAGAAAATCTACTTTGAAGTGAGATGCAAGTTGGTTGTATAAAGTCAAGGAGGCGAAGATTTTTTTTCTTTGCTATTGATGGTCCTGCATCCAGAGACGTCACTAACCAGATCTCCTGAAGTTTGATGCATGATGTCAATCACAGAGGAGGAGGCGATCACATTTCCCCATCTTGACTTCAGTGTTAAACTCTCCGCCTCTATGACTTTATACAACTAATTTACATCTCACTTCAAAGTAGTTTATTTTCCACAGGGCCATGAAAGAAACAATAACTAGAAGCTGTTACGATGCTTGACAATATGCTGGTAGTGGTTTAATAGCCCAATTGCTGATGGCAGGTTCCCTTTAAGTTGCAACTTTAGAGAGGTTGAACCAACAAAACATGCAGTCAAATAATTGTATTAGTAATATTATAGTTAAAGGTAATTATACACATGCAATAGCTACTGAAAGCTATAAAAATCCAGGCCCACAAGAAAAAGGCTCAAATGCGTTTTTTCACCAATTTCACTGTATTTGGATTTTTTTTCCCGCTTCCCAGTACACGGCATGGAATATTAAATACCATCACTGCAAAGTGCAATTTGTTACGCAGAATACAAGCCATCACACAGCTCTTTACATGGAAAAATAAAAAAGTTTTTCAATGTGGGGAGGGAAAAATTTAAATGCAAAATCTGGCCTGGTCCCTAAGGGGTTAAAAGGAGCAAAAGTATTTGGATCATTGACTCAAATGCTGTTTCATGGGCAGGTGAGGATAATTCCTTTATTATGTCATCTTTACTAAGCAGATAAAAGGCCTGGCAATGATTTGAGGTGAGGTGCTTGCATTTGGAAAATTTTGCTGAGAACAAAACATGTGATAAAAAGCTCTTCATGCAGTTTAAAAAGATAAATAAATATATATATATATATATATAAAATTAAAACTTAGCTTCTCCAGGGCCCCTGTTGTCCTGTGTCACGTCTGTCGGTGACCTGCCACTGTTTCTTTACAGAGGCAGACGTGTTCCGCTCTGACAACTTCCACTCACCTGGCACGCTCACCCGTCCCCCGTCGCCATGCCTGATACAGCATTAGTTCCAATGCATATCCATTGGGCGGAAGTAATTGGAGCGGAGCGGGCCTGCCTCTGTAAACAAAAAGGTGCAGGGCACCAACGAGCAATGGCGTAGAGCAACTGGAGCACCGGAAAAGGTAAGCAGGGCGGTTGCCAAAGTGGTAAAAGATCCGGGGCCACTTTTCCTCCCTGTGAAGTTCACCACACAAACATCTTAGTTAAAACTGCATCATAATCAGTTTTATGCTGGTTTTAGGTGAAGTTTATTGTTTTATCAGGTGAACGACATGAACTGAACAGATGAATTCCATTTATTGAACAGGTTTCCCCTATAAAATTAAAATTCACTTGTTGATTTCATGTCTTTCAGCTGTTACATTAACAAAACTGCACCTAAAACCTCTGACCGCCCCCTGACAGTGTTATCCTGCTTCTACCTTTAATACTCTCCCCAAAATACTGTAAGGCTGCGTTCACACGTTTGCTTTGCATTTAAACAATACAAGACACCAAGTGCTTGTAACACATAAGTTGCATACATTTCACTACAAATTCACATGAGATCAAACCGACGCCCGTCCTACTAGCATGTGTGAACTAGTCAAAAGCATGTCCATACACAGTCCCCAGTAATGTCTTTACACCCTTCCCAGTAATGTCCCCCACACAGCCCCCCCGTAATGAGCCCCACACAGCCCCCCCAGTAATGTGCCCCACACAGCCCCCCAGTAATGTGCCCCACACAGCCCCCCAATAATGTGCCCCACACAGCCCCCCCAGTAATGTGCTCCACACAGTTATCCCCTATGTTTTTCCCCTTCCCTTAGCTCCTATCATGTTTCCCCCTAACCTCACTGTCGCTGCTCTGTGCACTGCTTTCCCCTGTGGTTCATATGACACATCACATCATCACAGTTCCTGCAGTAATATTCTCCCCTAGGTCCTGCAGGGGAAAGCAGTGTCTAGTGTGCACTTTCTCATCATGATCTGTGTCCTGAGGAGTGCGGAGGAATGCCCAGGCCTGGGGAGATCCAAGGCTCCAGCCAAAGCTAAGCACTGTCTTCAAAGCCAGCAATATTTTTTTTTTAACGCCCGGACAACCCTTTTAAGATGTTATAAAAAACATTTCATTTGAGAAATTGCTAGAATATTGGACAAAATCTACATTTTGGTACATCCAACAAAAGAAAGAAAGCGCTGGTGAAGTCATCAATTTAAAACGCCCACGGAAGAAAACAGTGGTGGATGAATGCAAAGAAATTTTAATGGTCAAGCAAAAGTTTCACTGGAGAAAGAGAAGAACATTCTCTAGGATGTAGGCCACGTATCAATATACAAATCTGCCTCAAGAGTAAAAAGACTAGATTGGACTTTGCTAAAAAATCTAAATAAGCAAACAGTTCTGGTAGAACATTCTTTGGAAAGATGAAACCATGAACAACCTCGAATTTTTGTAAGCTGTGATTTAAGGCCCATAACTTTTACATTTACTAAGGGCTTTGTGCCAGTTTTCTGTCGTACTTTGCACGTTCTTTTAGGTGCAAACTGCTTGCACAGGTATTTAAGAAGTGTCCGCACCACAAATGTGTCGCACGAGACCAGTGCTCAGTCGGACCTAAGATGCACCACAAAAAAGTTGGTGAACTCTGTTGGGAAGTGACAGATTAATGATTTTTGGCGCACGATCTTCATGAATCTGGCGCACCCAGCATTATACACAGGCAGAGCACATTTAGTGCAATGTTACTCTTTGTGAATGTGCCCCATTAATTTTATTCTCGGGAAAAACCCCTTTAAATGCAGATTTTACAAATGCGGCTCCAATGCATTAAATATACTGCGTGTAAACCCAACCTGGTACAGCCGAATTTTTCAAGAAACCATTTTTTTCTTTTACTAAATTCCTTGTTCCATTAACAGTAAGAGCTCATTAGTCAATATCATACGGCCGCACAGTAATCATGAACATAATGTCCCAACATTATCATAACAGTCACTTCGTGTAGCAGTGCCAAAGTAACACTACACCACCGGAGGAACAATGACTTTCTTCAGGCTCACACAATGACAGACAGCTTCTTAGGTAAATACATTTGTTATGCCTCTCTTTGTGAGATAAGAAAGTTCATTAACGGAAAAAAATCCCCCATTATGTTCGATATAACTTCCTCTTCCATCATCATACAAAGATTAATATATAAAACAATTATAAACAAATACCAAATTATGAAATACATTTCCAAAATAATCAGCTAACTCAGTGTTGTCTGTAGTTTCTCTCTCATTCCATTATGAAATCAGCCGCAGCCTCATGTATTCTATAAAATAGTCACATAACACGTGTCGTATAGGTGAGTCATTTTTAAAATGCTAAGGATTTTTTAGCACTATGAAAATCATGATTGTTATTAACAAAAGAGTTATAAATGTATCCTCTCAGAAGGTCTTCCTAGATTTCGAGGATCACTAGAACGGGGCCTTTGCACTCTGGAGGCCTATTGGACTGGTGTTTGCCATTTTGTGGTTTGGACATACATGCTTTACTCTGTCCAGTTGGCAAGGTACGGTTAAAAGCAGGTGGGGAGGTTCAAGGTCTTCGTACCACTCGTCTGGATAAACCTGCATCCCATTACCGTGTGGGGCCCCCTTGGTTTCTGGGGCCCAATGCAATTGGGAAGGTCGCAATATGGCTAAATAACGCTTAAGCATATGTCTGTGGGTGTGACAATCTCCCCTCCCAAAATGATTATAGATGCATTAGAAACCATGTGGATAGGAGATAAATAACCCCATGAGATAGTCTCATGGAATATACCATATAATGGGGTACATTTACTTACCCGTCCCGTTGACGCAGCCGATCCAGAATGTCCGACGAGGATTCAGAGCTGCAGTGATTCACTAAGATCAGTCGGGTTGTCCAATGGCCCCATCCCCTGATTTGTGTCGCATGAAATCAGGCGCCAATGCGCCACAATACGATCGCGTGTGCCAAAAACCAGGGGCAATTCAGGACAAGAAGGAAAAATTCAGGGAACCCGACGAAAATGCGTCCGACTGACCCTTAGTAAATCTGCCGTTATGTGTGTATATATTACCATCTGTGAGTATAGGAATTGTTGGGAGGCCATGATCATACCTTGTATTGGAGCTCAGGTCTATTCAAATTAAGCAACACATGTCTGTCAGTTTAACGGGAAAACCATTGATGGGTTGAGACCAGGGTCAGATTAAGGCTACATGCACACGATGTATGCCCGCCGTACCGTAGTACGGCAGGCATACATCGGCACTGCGGAGAGGAGCAGGGGATGAGCGCAGCTCACTCCCGCCCCTCTCCATAGGAATATACAGCGCTCGGTGCCGTATCACGTAGAGAGATAGAACATGTCCTATCTTTTCCCGGGCTACGGAGTGGTGCGGTGCCGAACGTGTGGTGCCGTGAGCCCATAGAAGTGTATGGGGGACGTATATCGGCCGTATACGTCCCCCATACATAAAACTGCCATGGACCCCGGGCTTTATGAATATTATAGCCCCTACTAGTCTGCATTCACTTCCTACATATGGAACCAGAATTAGCTTCTTGTGGAATCTAGGATGTGTCCTTTCTGTCTTCTTTCTATCTGCAATTTAAGGACCTTTGGAGGACCTTCAAAGGCCCTAAAATGGCTCTTGTGTACATGTGTGTTGAGAGCAGGAACAGATTTACAAGGATTTCATGGGTGAAGATGAACACGCCGGACCGCTGTAAGCCGGCGTGCTGAGGATAAGGCGCTGCAGTGTTCGCTAGCTTTATCCAGAGGTTCTGATAAAGCTAGCATTTTAACATTGCTAAAAATGGGGGGTAGCTCTAGGAGCTGCTTATTTTAGTAAGCAGCTCCTAGTGCGTTTTTTTAGGGTGACAGGTATTTTAGACATTTGGTGTTGTGGTAGCATTAAAGATCAATATCCCTTTAGTGCCTATAATTGAAGCTGTTGTGATCAGATTCTGCTGATGCTCCAAGAAAGAACAATCTATCAATGTAAATCTATTTAACTTGCATAGGATAAATATCATACTGATAAAGTGGACCAATTGTACTATTTCTACATGTTGCCGGTCCGGTATCACATGCTCCATGTGATTCTAAACCACATTTAATACACTGACAAAACATTTTGTATCGTTTCATTAAATTTATCACATTATGTTCAAGGTTGAAAGTGACCAGTTCTCTACTCAGCATTTCAATGACCACAACTCCTGCGAATGTTGAAGTCTGGTTTTTGAAATTTCATGTGATTAGGAGACAGATTTACTTCTCACTAACATTATTTACTTAGTTACTTTGTTTTTGTAAGTTGCAATGTCAAATCATGTATATGATTTATAGAAGGGGCTCAAAGCAATCTCTAGCAATGTTGCCTGATGAGGCATTTAGAGGGGCGCACTTGACCTAATAAACGTAATTTTGACAATTTGGCAATCCGACTTTAGAGAACCAAGCCAAAGGACGCTGGTTCAGATCCAGACAGTAAGATTGTAATATTTCCTGCTCCTGTCAAGTTTATTTATTTATGGGACTAAGGCTACATTCACACACATGTATGGGCGACGTACACTCACCGGCCACTTTATTAGGTACACCTGTCCAACTGCTCGTTAACACTTAATTTCTAATCAGCCAATCACATGGCGGCAACTCAGTGCATTTAGGCATGTAGACATGGTCAAGACAATCTCCTGCAGTTCAAATCGAGCATCAGTATGGGGAAGAAAGGTGATTTGAGTGCCTTTGAACGTGGCATGGTTGTTGGTGCCAGAAGGGCTGGTCTGAGTATTTCAGAAACTGCTGATCTACTGGGATTTTCACGCACAACCATCTCTAGGGTTTACAGAGAATGGTCCGAAAAAGAAAAAACATCCAGTGAGCGGCAGTTCTGTGGGCGGAAATGCCTTGTTGATGCCAGAGGTCAGAGGAGAATGGGCAGACTGGTTCGAGCTGATAGAAAGGCAACAGTGACTCAAATCGCCACCCGTTACAACCAAGGTAGGCAGAAGAGCATCTCTGAACGCACAGTACGTCCAACTTTGAGGCAGATGGGCTACAGCAGCAGAAGACCACATCGGGTGCCACTCCTTTCAGCTAAGAACAGGAAACTGAGGCTACAATTTGCACAAGCTCATCGAAATTGGACAGTAGAAGATAGGAAAAACGTTGCCTGGTCTGATGAGTCTCGATTTCTGCTGCGATATTCGGATGGTAGGGTCAGAATTTGGCGTCAACAACATGAAAGCATGGATCCATCCTGCCTTGTATGAACGGTTCAGGCTGGTGGTGGTGGTGTCATGGTGTGGGGAATATTTTCTTGGCACTCTTTGGGCCCCTTGGTACCAATTGAGCATCGTTGCAACGCCACAGCCTACCTGAGTATTGTTGCTGACCATGTCCATCCCTTTATGACCACAATGTACCCAACATCTGATGGCTACTTTCAGCAGGATAATGCGCCATGTCATAAAGCTGGAATCATCTCAGACTGGTTTCTTGAACATGACAATGAGTTCACTGTACTCAAATGGCCTCCACAGTCACCAGATCTCAATCCAATAGAGCATCTTTGGGATGTGGTGGAACGGGAGATTCGCATCATGGATGTGCAGCCGACAAGTGTGCGGCAACTGTGTGATGCCATCATGTCAATATGGACCAAAATCTCTGAGGAATGCTTCCAGCACCTTGTTGAATCTATGCCACGAAGATTTGAGGCAGTTCTGAAGGCAAAAGGGGGTCCAACCCGTTACTAGCATGGTGTACCTAATAAAGTGGCCGGTGAGTGTATATATACGGCCGGCGTATATACGGCCAATATACGTGCCGCATACACTTCTATGGGCTCACGGCACCGTATGGGAGCGGTACAATGCAGCACACGTGCGGCACCGTACCGCTCCATAGCCCGTAGAAAGATAGGACATGTCCTATCTTTCTACGTGATACGGCACCGTGCGCTGTGTATTCCCATGGAGAGGGGCGGGGGTGAGCAGCGCTCAGCCCCTGCTCCTCTCCGCAGCGCCGATGTATGCCCACCGTACTACGGTATAGCGGGCATACTTCGTGTGCATGCAGCCTAACTTTGATGCCAACTTCAGTAACGTATGAGTATGCGGGTTCTATAGGCCCAGCCAACAGTGAGCATATGTGCCACAGGATTCCATATACAACTTGTATTCCTCCATATCTTATCTTGTATTATCTTAACAGTACAGATTAGTCCAATAAACTTTCCCTCAAATATCGCAATCACTTACGTATATCATCATTCCATTTACACATACAAAGTTTCATTCAATTCTGACACCGCCCTTTTGCAATGTGAAGCCCAACGGAGATCTGATTAACATGTTCCAAACTTTATTTGTACAGCAGGTCTGCATTTGTAGTATCAGGTAAAACAATGGCTATGAGTTTCGACAATTTGCTTTTCTCAAATCCTTCTTGTTGTGTTTTTTTTTTTTTGTCAGTGAGTGATGATCTGTAGAAGAGATAAGCACACGACAGATGAATATTCAAGATCTTACAATTTTTGTAAATTAGATAACATTTAATAATAAAGTCACTTCACAGAAAGCAGCAACCAAAGTAGCAGAAACTTAAAATAGACGTTTTCATTTATGTAATTTTTAGATTATTACTTAATTTCAGTGGAAAACTGTTATAGACACGATTTTAGTAGTATTATTTAAAGGGGTCAGCCACTCTTTTACATAAGTTACCCATGTGTCTTTACTGCCTTAATAATAATCCCTGAATGTTTATCAAGTGATTCAGAATTCCTACTACTTACTTTAGTGCTGTCTGCAGACTCTCGTTTTCTTAGTTTACATGTCTGATTAATAGGATGGGATTGCAGCAGGAGATTACGACTCATAAGTAAGACAGACTGTGAGAGGGAGACATGGTGGGAATGGCCAAAAGCATGGGTTGGAGCAGTGAGAAACAGGAATTTGTGTATATATGCAGAGGACAGCATGGTGAGAACCGGGAAAGGCTGAAGCTCTCAAAGGAGGCAAAGTTACAGGTACATATACATGCAGAGACCTGTCTAATGGAAGAGATTCATTTTGGGCAATCCCTTTAAAAGAATACATACATTTTGGACCTAACAACTTTTACATAGTAAAAACTGATCAATGAAAATAATGATTTTGAAATAAATTTAATACAGACAGTCCCCTACATAAGAATACCCAATTTACAGACTACCCTTAGTTACAGATGGTCTCTCTGCCCACTGTGACCTCTGTTGACCTCTCTGGATTTTTTACTATAGCCCCAGGCTGCAATAATGAGCTGTAAACTATGTGTAATGAAACTTTATTGATAATCCTTGTTCCCAGGACAGCAAAAAATTTTGAAAATCCAATTGTCATTGGGACAGAATATTTTTTTCTGGAGCTAAAATGATAAAATATACATGTTCCGATTCACATTTAAATTGAATGAGTAGTTATTATTGCCTTTATTGATTGTCTTGTTGATATTTTCTAACATACTCAAAACAGACAAGGATTGGGTAGAAATAGCATTAATTATGACCTTGTATAGGTTGAAATGTGCCATGTAATGATAAGGTGACATATTATAATACAATTGATGGGAAGTATAATTATTTGGGGAGGGAGGCCTCATTACATTTGTCTACTGTCCTGTCCTGAGACCATGTCTCAGGTCGCGGGCTCACCCGTGGTCTGCCATGTGCCCCAGCCCCTGCGGCGTCCGCTTACTTGTCCCCACTCCTGTCTCCACTGCCGCCCACTTGCGTCCCCGACCCCTAGGGCATGCGCGCACCAGCTTCAGAAGCTTTAAAGGGCCAGTGTGCGTTAATTGGCACCGGCCATTTTCCAGAATACCATTTCAGCCTGCCTCTCGCTGCACCACCTGACGAATCTTTGTGCAATATGCTTCTAAAAACTTGTATTGTTGCCCTGTGCCTGTTTATTGATTTCCGGTTGTGACCGCGGACCTGTTCCCGTTTACGCTCCTCCACTGCCAGCCCTGACCTTCTGCTCTGCCTCTGACATTTATCCAATGCCACCTGCCCTGACCTCCTGCCTGTACCCAACCACAAACCTGCCTTCCATGTTTGTACCTCGCATCGGCTGCCACCGCGGACAAGTCACTCCTGTGGAAGAACCTGGTGGTACCACGCCTCAACAAATCCAACCCGCTTTGCCACGGGCTCTGGTAAAAACCGGGTGCCACTTAGATTCCGGTCCCAGGTGTCGGCTTACGTCATCATCCATGGTGGTCCAGTGGGTTCACTACCCCTAGAGCCTGACACAGTCATTGGTTAAAAATAAACACATGAATAACACATTTACACATGTGTAACTGACTGCAAGGGTTGTGTGATAAGGCTCTAGGAGTCTACTTTTAGGTAGTGTCCCTCTTGGTACTCCCAGACATGCCTCTAAAATGCACTCAAAGGCAAAATAAATGCCGATCCCTATTTATAAAACACATATAACTGGCAAATTGTGGATTCTGCTATAAAGTCCACTATAAATACTGCTCAATCTCATGTCATTTACCAAAACTTTTTCCCTTCCGAATGGAAATATTCTGTACATTGTCCAGTTCTTAACACAAAAAAGCAATAACAATGTTTTTTGTATAATCCCATCCTTTCTGGAATAGTTTTGCACTTTATTTGCTCTGCATTAATCATTTTCACTTCCTAAAATGTCACTCGTGCTAAACCAAACTGTAGACCTCTGTCCAAGCCAGACTCATGACTTCCTCATAATCTTCTTTCTCAATAACATGTGTTTTGCAATGAAGCTGAGATTGCTAATTTGTTAATCTCTGTAAAGATTTTATTGTTTTGTAACAGCTCCCTATTCCAAGTAGCTGGTAAGTATTTGTATTGCTATATTGATATTATTATGTTGGTTATATATATGGGACTGGAGTAAAGTGATTTAAAGGGTCAAATCCAGGGAGGGACGCCCAGGAAAGAAAATATTCTTAGAAAGCTGGTTTGGATCTAGGTAGGTAGGCACAGTCAGCAGCCACACAATAAGCTTCCTCTTCAACTTTATTACACCATTACTCTTCTACTTTACAGAATGCCTGATGGCTTCATCTGCTTAAAGGTTATTTAATGTGTTTCCACAATTTCTTTGACTAGGAGGCCTATAATCTGGTGAGTGCCATCGAGTATACCAGAGTAGATAAATGATCTGCTGGTATGTTATTGGTCCCTCATAGACAGATCCCAATTAGGTATGAGCGGACCCATTCTAGAATGAACACCCCCACCAGTAACACCCGGGATAATAATAATAATTCTTTATTTATACAGCGCACACAGATTATGCAGCGCTGCTCAAAGCATGTCATATTGGTCCCTCACAATCTAAACAACCTACCAGTATGTTTTTGGAGTGTGGGAGGAAACCGGAGGACCCAGAAGAAACTCAAGCAAACACAGAGAGAATATACAAACTCTTTAAAGATGTTGACCTGGGTGGGACTCGAAACCAGTACCCCAAGGCAGAAGTGCTACCCACTCAGCCACCGGGATTGGTGCCTTCACAGATAGTGGGGGGATTACCCTTTGAATGTCATTTTCCTAAGGCTTGTCACTCCCTTTGATGTCAAAGAGTAAATCCTAGAGTAAATGCTACAGGCATTTAAATGCTGCCGCCATGTTGGTCATGGACCCGAACATTACAGTTAGGGTTCACTCCTTACTAATCTCCATTTATCAATATGCCTATGTTCTGTCAATAGTCTGAGATTTGTAGGAATCTTTCTCCAGGAGATAGAGATATTTGGGCTCATTTACTAAGGGTCCGCGGAGCGCTGGACTTCATCTTCGTTGGACCGTCCAAATCGGGGATCGCGGCAGGACCAGGTAAGTAAATTTGCCCTATTGAATATGCAAGTAGCCATTTTACTGTTCGGCTCTGACCTCTGAACTACAGGTGTAGCCATTTCACATTGGACCATTCTTGTGGTTTCATCAAACCAGAATGTACAGCAGGAGATGGGTTTAAAGGATAGACAAGCTATAGCTCATGATCATTTGGCTTAATGGAGGTATGTTAGGAAGCCTCTGTTACACCCTTTATAGCAGAAAAAATAGCAAAGGAACCAGTGTTCTTTTTACTGCTAAAATAATGGAAGCTAACCTTTCATACATGGAACCCTATCGGTATCACCTTCTGTTCACCCTATGTATTTTGCTTGCATTATGCTCTTCTATAATGTGGATCATCAGGAAGCTCATGACACTAATCTGAGACTGCAAATAATGAGCTAAAATTCAGCCCTGTGGTAATCGGTATTTTAAAGGAAACCTAGCACTTCGGGTAGGGCTTATAAGCTGGACATGCCGTGCACCAGCTCAGGGTGAGCTGGTGCCGGCGCTTATCTCTGTTATGTTTTTAAACAGTTTTAAAGTGTTTTAACAGTTTATTAATGTTTATATCCTTACTGGCTTTCCCGCACCAGGGTCCGCGCTCGGCGCACCATGCGCGTGACCGTGCGTGCATCTGAATAGGAAGTGGTAGCGTGCATGGTGCGCCGACCCCAGTGTGGGAAAGCCAGTAAGGATATAAACATTAATAAACTGTTAAAACACTTTAAAACTGTTTAAAAACATAACGGAGATAAGCGCCGACACCAGCTCACCCTGAGCTGGTGCACGGCATGTCCAGCTTATAAGCCCTATCCCAAGTGGTAGGTTTCCTTTAAGGAACTGGTTAAGGACATGATCAGCCAAGATCAGCCATCAAGAAAGATTAACCCATGAAGAAATGTGGCATGTATTCCACAAAACTTCTTAAAGTAAATCTACCATCGGGATCAAGTGTGTGCCCCTTCTGGCAGGAACCGCTCTTCTTTCAGCTTCTTATGCTCTGGTTTTTACTAAAAAAAGGCCTTAAATACTATGCAAAGGAGCCTCAGAGGCTTTGGGCTCCATAGCTGTTCATTGATCGGTAAAGCGCTGCTGAATTTGATGGTGCTATATAAATAAAGATTATTATTATTATCCCATATGAGTTGTACAGTGCTATGGAATATAGATTCCGGATAGAATAAAGATTATTATTATTGAGCCTGGAGCCCCTCAGACTCATTTGCTTATTAAACAAAAAAAAACAAAAGCAAATCACTTCTAGGTTTTTACAATTTATGTATTGGTCAAATTGAGGCCAATGATTGGCTGAAGTGGTGACTTGCCCCCTAACACTACGTCACATGTCTATCGCTGAATCGGAGCTGCTATGAACAGAACTGGGCAGCCACCGGCTTCATCGCGGTGCTGGAAGAATCATATACGTTCATTTTAAATAACTTAGAGCAGTGGTGGCGAACCTATGGCACGGGTGCCAGAGGTGGCACTCAGAGCCCTTTCTATGGGCACTCAGGCCTTCACCCTTGGACAGAGTTCACCAAACATTGAATCTTCCTGCAGTCCTAGGCAAATTAAGAGATGCTGCTCTCAGTGCTATTCGACACTCCGTTGGCTGTTTGGAACTGCAGGAAAAGTGAGAAGGTTTTGACAGAACTGCATTATATTTGGAGGTCATCATGCTGGACCCGACCATTGTTCATTTACAGACAGACCCTGGAGAGAAGCTACAATGATAATCTGAATTTGCCCTCCTTCTTTGAACTGGTGGCCTCAGACCACCAATACAATTGAAAGATGTGAAAGAACAGGTAGCAATAAGTTACTGTTTAATATTTCATGCTGGTATTTCACGGTAAATAAGTGGATTTCGGTTGTAGTTTGGGCACTCAGTCTCGAAAAGGTTCGCCATCACTGACTTAGAGCATTGAACCGCTTTAAGTTTGAGTTGGAAATCCCCTTTGTGTGGTACTAGTCACTTGATAATAAATGGACTTACAGTGTTTTGTGGAAATTAAGCTAAAATAATGCAACTACCTCAAAATGCAGTCATACCGGAACATAATATTTTCCATACAATAATAAATTATTTTTAACTTGTATTTCCTATTTCAATTCACCATACACCATGTATTGTATGATGGAGAATTTGATCGTTAGAAACCAGATGGTTCTTTTCATACAGTCTTCCTTTTTCTTTGTATGAACCCCCGTGAGTCTGAGAACAGTGTCGTAAGAACCTGACAAACTGGTCCGGGCGGCTTAAGGAAAAATGAGAATAATGTTGTTTTTGTAGTTTTGATACTTGAATGGTGCAATAGAGGACTTTCTACTTGTTCAAGCTCAATGGAAAAGCAGCATTTATACAATATGGAGAAGGATGGTAAAATGAAAGTTATATGGTGCACACCATCAGCATTATAAATATTGGAACCATTCAAAATGTAGGTGGATGCTGTCATTTTAACATTTCCACCTGCAATTACATGGTTACTAGAGGTATAACTTTAACCTGATGAATTGGTACCAGGCCCCTTCTTTTATCTAGAGTAAAGAATACTTATCTCATTGTACAGGGAAAAGATACACCTTGGATCTACTCAGGCTTCTGCACCTAGTTGTGACCGTAACCTCCACACCACCTTATGTTTCAAATTAGATTTATTTTTGGTAATTTCAACAGGTTTGGCCAACCATCTGATATGTATGTGTGCTCAGCACTCTTACACTTATGTTTCTCCAAAATATGGAGAGACCCAATATGGCATGTCCGTGAGTCCTGCCAAAATTGGGTTCAGCCAACAAAATCATTGGGCCAATATGACATCCAGAGTATGTCCAGCTTAAAACGTGTGTTTAAAGAATATTTTCAGACCACTTAGTCTCACTTAGCTGTCAATTAAATCACTGACTAACTATGGAAAGAATATCACACAATGGGGGTCATTTACTAAGGGCCCGATTCGCGTTTTCCCGACGTGTTACCCGAATATTTCCGATTTGCGCAGATTTTCCCGGTATTGCCGCGGGATTTTGGCGCGCGCGATCGGATTGTGGCGCTTCGGCGCTGGCATGCACGCGATGGAAATCGGGGGGCGTGGCCGAACGAAAAACGGAAAATGTGTCGCTTGGGACGCGCTTACCTTCACTTGGTCCGGGTCGGTGAATTTCAGGGCATCCGGATGCTTTTCAGCGCAACAGGTGGACGGCGGAGGAACTACCTTGATGAATCCCGGCCGGACCCGAATCCACCGCAGAGAACGCGCCGCTGGATCGCGAACGGACCGGGTAAGTAAATCTGCCCCAATTTCTGTAATCAATAGACAAAGAGGTCAACTACAGTGCTGAAAGCTTTCATAGCCTAGATATTGTGCAGCAAAATAAATTATATTTCATTATTTGCCAAACACCATATGGATGACTCGGCTTTTAGGGACATATAAGTAAAAAGTTTCAAACTAAACACCACAAAATGCGTAAAATGGCAACTTTATTCTAGAACAATGTTTATCTGCAGCAAAAAAGATGCGATAATGGAAGATGACCTCATTCTGAAGTCAGATTGACATTTTCACCCTTTGTCTATCAAGAAAAAGGAGAACGTTGCTGCAGAGTTCAGACCAAGACAGAATTCGATCAATTGTCCTGTTTATGGCATGGTGGTCCAAAACAAAAATGTTCACAGACCAACTATGTAGGACAATTCATTTAGAAAGTGAAGGATATGACCATCTTTGGTGTCAAAGAGTCCAAAAATAGTCTGTTCTAACATGCTTCCATATGAGACCTTTATATCCTTGTGTGTGAATAAGTTATGTTTCTTATCAAGGAAACAGATTTGTCTATCCACCATGCCCAACTAACAAACAGGTCCAGTCCAGCACACTGACATCTATTCACATTCCGTTAATTGAATAGACACATATTTTATCCAGAATGCCTCAAAACTTCATGACGACTTTCACTGAGAACAGTTCCGGCCTTTATTTATTTATTTATTTTTTACAGCATTTTACAAGTGATGTATCTACGTGCTGGAATTTCATTGTCTTTAAGGCCGTATTTTATATTATGAGTATCCTTTTATTATGTCTATATTGTCCACGTTTATCATTCAGTGAATTAAAAACATAGACGGCGCAGTTATCTGCGGCTCAGACATACTGTGTAATCACAAATTTGTTCTGGAAGGGAGTGTAAATTTTGTATGTTCTTATCTGTCCCCTTACTGTTAACTGACTATGTTTACTATAAACTGCGTCTGTGTGTTTTAGCTCAGCATGCAACCAAATTTGTCACTTGCTTAACCCTTGAAAGTTACCGTCATGCCCTTATTGTTTTAGGGGGAAGTAAAAACAGTGTTTCACTCGGGAGATCTGGGCATGGTTAAAAGTAGGCTTGGCAGTGGTAGAACTGGTTTTTCGCTCCCTTGTTTCCATTTTGTATGTGATCCATAAATGATACCGCTGCTATAACTGAGTGGTAGTTGCCATCATCCACATAGTTTTGTGTTAGTATTTTGCAAACTTCCACATGGTTGAAGCCAGAATAACTAAGAAAGGAGAAATGAAACAGGTGCCTGAAAGGAAAAAAAAAAGTAAAACTAAACAAAACTGATTCGTAGGAAGCGTAGACATGCCTTCTCCCTGTGCAATGTGGAACTCCCTCTGTGTGTCAGTCGCTAAGACGAACCCAAAAGAACACACTATGAGCAGCTTCTCCTTTGTAGTAAAGGTATCTGGAGAGGAATGTTGTACTGGCCCATGGCCAGTAAGGGCTCACTGAGCAGGATAAAATTTCAGTTTGGATGTGCGGGAAGTTGCTTGTGTTTAGTTGGGAGTTAGATTCTGGTTTGGTGAGTTTAAGGGCAGGGAGTATACCAGCGAGAGACAGGCTTTTCACAGAGTGAAACTGATAAGACTGCCCCAGTGCTTGACTCTGAATCCTACTTTACCTAAAGCAGAGGGGGCATGCGGTACGCCTTATGAGGGATCACATACTTCTAATGATTTCCTTCTAGTCAGGCATTTTCTCCTTTATTAAAACTTCCTTCTGAGACCCTTTTCTTTAAATTATTGGAATGTGCAGCAGGATTTGAGATTAGTGGCGACCTCCTAATTGAGATTTTTTTTTTTTTTGCTGTGCATTTTTTTTTCTCCAGTTCTCAAAGAGGAACAAAAATATTAAGCGAGGGTGAAGACTGATCTGAGTTTGGTTGCTATCAACGACAGGAGGTGCTCAGAGATCCTACTAACTCCTGCCAGAGTAAAGGGAGATGCAGTAGTTTTTGAGTCATACAGAGACGTCTCCAGAGTGCAGGGAAGCAGGACTGCAGAAAAACACATAAAACCTGGTAAGTGTTAAACTTTTTATTACGATTCGTCAGTCACTATAACCTCTAAGGTGGCAGGCAGCGCTCGCCCCGGCACTCTCTGCTCACAAAGTTAAATATTACTTTTTGTCAATTGGTCTGTGATTGATGAAAAAGAAGGGGTTTATAATAACCATTAGAAATATTTTATTACTTTGGTAAACTCTTCCCTATATCTTCTACCAGTATATACTAGTAGTTACCATATGTTTAAATGAATGCTAGCAACAAATTATCTTTTCCTATCCTGATCATTAACATTAGTGTAACTTGTTCTCTATATTATATTCTGGAAACGACAAATTCTTATAAGACTTGATTAAGTAACCCTTTAAATAGATTTGACTGTGCATAAGTTCTCATCCTGAGCAAGAGTTTTTAGGTGGAAAAAGATGAATATGTATAATTTACAGTTATATAGAGAAATGTGAGTAAATATTAGGCTTTTTCGTGGTGCACATATTTTGTTCTATTTTGCTGTTGGCTTACAGACAAATTTTACCCATGTGTATTTATTGTACTAAATACATAATATCAGTGTCATGCAACCAATGTGGCCCATTTTGTGACAGCCATTGTATCAATTATTGTTATATCCCATATATGTTCTCCGTTGATCTTTTTACTTTGCTATTGGTGGCTCTTTGTTGCACCCTATTGACATACCCTTTAATAGTTTGTTTTTTGTATGTCTTTATTTCTTTTCATAGTTTTGACACAAACAGACAATCAAACAATACAACATACATGTGGGTACACAGACCAATAATCGTACATTAATACGGGTGCCTCTGGAAATCAAGAATAACAAAACTAGATGAGTGTGAAACTTTTAGTCCGACCATCTAACCCCAGGGTTTCCCGAGGGACCCGACTGTGATGGCAAGAGTGTGGCAGCTATCCCATATATGATCTCCGTCTATCTTTTTACTTTGCTATGGGTGGCTATTAGTTGCACCCTATTGCCCTATCTCATCAGGGCAGGCAGATTGGACCTAGGGTGCATAATTTATTATTATATGATACTGTTGACAAAAAGTCAGTCTAAAAAATAATTCCACTCAATTCACCTGCTACCATGGATGTGCTATGAATCAGCCTTTCAGCAGGTGCAACAGAGTTAAAGGGATGTTTCTGTCTCTTTCTTCAGCCCTCTATTATCCATACTTCCTCAAGTGTGAATGTAAATGTAAATATCTTGCCACATCATCATCTTATTGTACCCACTGAGAGGGAAAGTATTCAATGTGCTGCTATGGCACCTGTACTGCTCCACACATAACACCTACTTGTAGGTTTATGTAGGTTATGTGTAGGTTCGTAAGGCGAAATGTTAGATGAAACTCATATACATATATATAAAGATGTATATACACACACACACACATGTCAAACTATATATTGTGCAGCAGTAAATTATATTTAAACAATAAGTCATTGTTTAACATCCCATGATCAGGCACTTCAAGCTGTCAGGTGCATCACATGGCACATAAAGAATGTGTGAATAAGGCCTAAGACAACACTCTTAAGAAAAAAAAAACATGGATCTAATATTGAAAACTGTTAAAGGGATTTTGTGTTTCCGAGAAAAATCACTGAAGTCCTGCAACGTACTTAAAAAGAATAGTAAAAAGTGAGGACTCATTGGGGCACATTTACTTACCCCTCTGAAGGAGTTCACCCAAAGTGCATTGTCCAAGATAATGCACATCTGCCGCGATTCACTAAGATCGTGCGCCCAATATCCTGCATGTGTCTCTTCGACGCTCAGATCCGAAGTTCACCTTCTTCTTCCTGGTGCATCCTGCGCTCAGTCCAAAACAATCGGATCATCCGACTGCACGCCCCCTGATTTTTGTTGCATGAAAGTCAGAGCAGCTGCGCCAAAATCTGTTTTCGTGCGACACAATCCCCTGTAAAATACCTGTCGCAGCCGAGCAAAACCTGAAAACGTCAGAAAGTCAGACAAAAGTAAGTCCGCGGACCCTTAGTAAATAAGTACATAATTACTACAAAATATGCATGTAACATACATGTGATGTATATATGCTGTATCAGTAATGTGTGTATGTTGTATGTGTATACAGTGTGTCGTGTGTGTATATGTGCTGTACGTTTGTATATGGCACTGTATGTGTGTGTATACTGTATATGCTCTATATGTGTGCGCATGAGTGAATAAATATGTGATTGTAACTCGCATGTGGGAAGGGGGGCCCCATTCAGAAGCCTGCTATCGGGCCCTGCCTCTCCTAGTTACACCCCCAGTGCTTCCGGTCCGTCATACCGTGATGATGTCACATACATTGTGTGATATCTGAGCCAATCCATAACCTCAGACGAACCTACTGAAGCCTAGGATTGTGCATGGGATGTCTCAGTGTGTTTATCACCATCATTTCCAGTCTGATGGGATTAGATGTATTGGAGGATGGTGAACCATGGATGCTATGCGGAGAGGTATGTATAGTATATGATTTATTTTGCACCAAATAAATATTGCCCAGTAGTGCACTCCTTCACTCCACTAGGACTACAGTGTTCCCTTAAATCTCGCATAAGGTTGCAGTGTTGGACAATGCTCGATCGGCGCATAGTGAGTGGACAGTGGGGCTTGCGGCTTAGTACGTAATTGCATGGAACCACTTACTTATTGCCTATTGTGGTGATGGGGGGGGAGGGATTGAAAAGTATCATTTTGGTATCGAGAAACGTAATATCAAATAGCCAAATTCTGATAAGGTGACAAAGCAGTAGCCCATTGACATCAGTTGCCTAATAGTATCCAAAACTAATAGGCTCACCTTAGACTACTATCAGGATTCTTTTGTATGTCAGATTTATAGAGGCTTAGACAGCTTCATAAATGTGTTACTTTTTGCATTGGATTTGAGACATTTTTGTGAATTGTCATAAAAGCAACACGGTTTTCCTGTGCCAAGAGGAGACTGGGGAAAATTAAGCCCATATCAGTGGCTGAAGGGATGTGATGATATCTTTTGCACAGTGATTATGATGCTAGGAGCATACGTACAGTATTGACTGCATGGCTCCCACCATCCACTGGAAGGCAGCAGGAAATGGGGCGTCACAGTGAGTCCCGAATCCTGCTGCCAGCAGGTCATGTGACCTGCCTCTCCTGCCAGCTACAGACAAACCTTACTGTGGTAAGTAAAAAATGGGAGACCTTATTATAGTCTTGTACTTAGCCTGTTAAAGTTTATTATTAGAGGCCAACCCCTTTAAGAAATCAGCGTCAGTTTCAATACAATGGTCCTGTCTATAATTATTCATGTATATGTTGTATCAATTGGAATGTGTTCTGAGGACAGATTGGTTAAGTCTTAACTCAGGCAGATTCCAAGCCTCAGAGTTAGAACTAATGGCTGTAGAGGTTCCATGTATAGTCCTTTGTGGCTACTTATAGAGGTAATTTATCTACCTTTGTAATATACAAGTGGATGCCCATGTGTAAAATCCCAACCTTATTCGTGTTCCACTAAAGCCACACCCCATTGACAAGAGGATTGACAACACCCAGTTGTCAAGTTATTAATGTTCTATGAAAAATAGCAACATATGAATTCCCACACTCCAAAACATACTGGTAGGTTGATTAGATTGGACTGATTTGGCAATCCCTCTGTGTGCGCTATATAAATAAAGAAATTATTATTATTATTAATTACATAATACATTGATAGTAGTAATGTATTTATAGCCAATGATCCGTATGAGATTTTGGTTATAAAGTGTTCCAGTATATTAACCCAAATATGTACGGCTTCATGTAAACATTATTTCCTTGGATATTCTTCATTACTTTAGGTTATATTATGTTTGTGTAACTTGTTGTTCTTTAGCTGTTGTGGTGCAATAAGTCCCAACATACCCACGGCCGTCAGGGCATGTTCCAACATGTAGTTCTACAGCAGAAGTAGGGTCAGAGTTTATTACATTTGGGTAAATATTATTTCCTGCTGGAAATAATACTAATTATTACTAATAGCCAGTAAAACTTGCCCATAGCCCTCACAGTCAGCATTTCTAGCTCTCTCAGACATGAGCCATCCATGTCTTTAATGGACAGACATTAGCCTGAATGTTGAGGATGTTCTACACTGGATTTTTACGCCAAATTTCTCTAGTAGAAGTTCTTGATTGATGACTTCCCAAGCTGGACCCTCTGCCACCATTAAGTAGCTTTGAAAACTTCAGTTAAAGGAAATCAACCACTCCAAAAACACACAAAAAATCTACAAATACTTACCTCAGCTCCTCTTCATCTTAATCCCGGCCCTGTCCAATGCTAGTCTTGACAAGCCGTGATCACCAAGAAAAGAAACTTATAATTAGCAGTACAGAGCATAGGGGCAAGGTGTCCATGCTGGGAGAGGGAGGTGACTTCACGTATCTTGTGTGACGTCACCTCCGTCTCCCAGCAGGGCGAGGGGGGCGCATAATTAGCAGCCCGGAGCACCGGACAACTTTTCCCCGTTTTCTTTTCTTAAGAAGGGATGGACAGTGGCAGGATCAAAGTAAAGAGTAGAGGAGTAGTGATGAGCGAGTATACTCGTCCGAGCTTGATGCTCGGTCGAGTATTAGCATACTCGGACCGGCTCGTTGCTCGGACGAGTATTTGCCCTGCTCGATAACGAGCATTTAATTTAAAAAAAAAAAGTAAAGAACAGTAAAAAAATACAATAAAAACATTTAATTTAATCATTTAATTGAAGAACACAGTGAAAGAACACTGTGCAGAATAGATTGCAGATGTTCGCGAACATCTGCGATCTGCTCCGGAGACACGCGTGCAGAACGGTGTTCTCCGCAATAGTATTCGAAGAACAATAAGTGTAGAGAAAAACTTGCAGATGTTGTCAAACATCTGCAAGTTGTTCTTCACACATATTGTTCTTCGCGTGTCTCCGGAGCAAATCGCAGATGTTCCGGAGACACGCTTGCACGGTGCAATAGTATTTGAAGAACAATATGTGTGAAGAACAACTTGCAGATGTTTCCAAACATCTGCAAGTTGTTCTTCACACATATTGTTCTTCAAATACTATTGCAGAGAACATCGTTCTGCACGCGTGTCTCCGGAACAGATCGCAGATGTTTGCGAACATCTGCAATCTGTTCTGCAGTGTTCTTTCACTCTGTTCTTTTAGTGAAAACATCTGCACTGAACAGTGCTCGTTCAGTTTTTAATTTTACTAAAAAATGCTCGGGTCTCCCATTGATTTCAATGGGGCTCGTTACTCGAAACGAGCACTCGAGCATCAGGAAATGTTCGGCTCGAGTAACGAGTACCCGAGCATTTTAATGCTCGCTCATCTCTATAGAGGAGTTGAGTATTTCTAGGTTTTTTTGTGTTTTGAAGTGATTGATTGATATTGTATGAAATCACCCCTTTGACTTGGGGTGTGGACACCACAAGGTCAATATTTAACTGATCACAGAAGTGTAAGAAATTTCCATTAGAAAAAGATTTGTCCTTCTATCTGTTTATATCCCTTTTATTCACAGTAGACATTTTTTTAATCAAAACCAATGAAACTTTGTTCACTGAAGGTCACCGGTGCCATGTATCTCCATGGTAACAGACTAAAAACAAAGTCGGAAGCTTCATGCACATGCCTCATGCTTTGGCTGTGAGTGAGCCGTACAAACTGTACTAAGCGTACGGCCCCATTGTCTATTGACTATTGGGCATGTTCATGGTGTGGTATTGTGAGGCAACGTAGACTAATGTAAAAGATAGACCAGGTCAATTTCTTGTCCATCTTTGCGGTAGAGGCAGTCACTTCCTATGGACATCGGTAGGGTGAGTGGTGTGCGAGGTCAGATGGGTTCGCAAGCAGCGACACACGTCCCATTGTTTACGCCATTCATGTGCATGAGATCTTATCCTGCAGCTGCTGGCCTATTTACTATTACCAGGAATAAGAATGATACTGAAAAATAATATTCTGTATAACTTCCTCTTCAACCATTGGATATAATATGTAAATATTTTAAATCCTCAAAAAAAGAGAAATTCGTAGGAAGTTGTTGCTACAGTAGTATCATGCACGGCCTGGTATTAGAGGGAAAATAGTAGAAAGTGTGCTGCGGAGACATGACAAATAAGGTCTTGTTGTGGATGACGTCCAAAAATTAAGGAAAAACATTGGTGAGATGTTTTCTCTTACCACAAAAGTCAAGCAATGTGTGTACAATGTAGACTCCTTCTCTATGAAAGGCAGAGGAGCAGCATTGTATTGGTTTACTTTACTTTCACATTTACATTAATTAGTCAATATTAACAAAGGCTCTTAAAGGGCTTTTCTAGGACCTTATTATTTGCAATAGTAATGAACATTGATGGACAGCTGGATGAATTGCTAAAGTCCTCAATATGCAGGACTATGCTTAGGTATGCAACAAAGGAGACATTGTAGACCCTTCAATCATCTGATCAACAGGGGAGCTGAGTTACTTTGGAACTACAAGAGATATTGCAAATCTGATTCCACCAATTGGGAGACAATTCTGGGCTTCTTTGATATGTTACATGACCATCTTCCTATTGAAATAAAATTGCCCAACTTGATCCAATATGGCAGCTTTCATGATGGTGGTCATGTTCTAGACATGGCTTAATGGATAGGCCCCTCAACCATAGGCTGTTGGTGTATTTGTCATTTTCCTTTTCATATATAAGGGTGTCCTGGGACTTTTGTCAGTTGTTGCCATTGTTTTAGGTGAATCTGAGCAAATAGATAGAAGCCTTCAATATTCTCGTCCCTAGAAAACTGAAACAAAACTAAGACAAAAGGTGCACAGCAGCATTACATTGTGAAAAAATGTTCTGGAGGTGCGGCTGCCCTCATGCTGTGGGATTTCCATGCTATTTTTATATATGTTCTTGTCATGTACAGTATGCAGAATGCCCGGAAGTCATAGAAAATCTAAACATTCATCAAAGGTCAGGACATAACTTCAATCTGTATGTAGTTCTGTTCACGCAGATTTCATGTGTCTTCTTTACATTTCTCATAGATCATTCATCCTCTGTTGATATTGAAGACATTTCTTATGTGTGATGCTAAGTGTAATGACATTTTTTGAGGTTTTGTTTCTTTTCTATACTCATGTCGTTTATCATACACTGAGAAAGACCAAAGGCTCTGCTGTGCCAAGATTTACAGCATTTAACGTGAACCATATCTCTAAGCTACTACATGTGTTTAGCATTATAAGTATCAGGGAGCGATATATGGAACCACTATACCATAGACAAAATAAATTTTAGATGAATGAGATAAGCCTAATGGCACATTGGTTGGAAAGAAGGATATGGCAGCCATGGTACAAAAGCAACGTCATTTGATTTTCAAAGAAATTGTGCATCATCAATGTATTTGGTAGACCCTTCTACCCCTGCCCGTATTAGCTAAACAGGCAAACTCTTAGTTTCGGGTGAATTATGCTGATAGAATATCTGTCAACTACATGGGTTGCTGATGTCTATGGTCCCAATTAAAAGGCATGAAGATAAAAGCAGTGTTTGCAGGAACACATGATATATGCAATGGATAACTAGGAAAAGTCTATATGGTCTGTGGCAGGGCCGGCACTGGGCAAAGCTGTGCAAGTGCTGGGGCCCACGGCTGCTGTGGGGCCAACATAAGTGCTGTATATAAGGAATCCATAGAGGGTGAGGAGGGCTTTATATAAAATACCCATTAGGGGGCTGTTTGGGATGAAAAACTGGGGAATATTTTAGGAAACAGGAGACTGTTTTAGTTTCTTAATTTTAATGCCACCACGTGAGTTCACTGCAAAGGGGTCCACAGAGGCTCTGTCACCTAGGGGCTTACAGGAACCTGGAGCCGACCCTGGTCTGTGGGGTCCTATTATATTTTACTTTTATGGCAAAGTTGCTGAATGAACAACAAGAAAAACTGAAATTCCATTGGTGTTGGTTCCCTGGCACAGTGGATGAGATTTAGGCAAGGGACATAGAATTTCTGTTGCATTTATTTTTTTTTTTAGCCAGAGTCAGGAGTGGGTTGAAAAATACTAAGGAAGGACTATTTCTTCCTGTTGGATCCACTTCCGGCTCAGACTTAAAATTGTCTCAGAAATCGGCTTAAAGAAAGCAGGAAAATCCCAATCAGGGAAGAATGTGATAGAGTATGGCAAGAGAGGACAGGGAAAAAAGCGGTAATAGTGTCGCACCTTTAGAGATAGATTTGGAGTTGGGGTGAATATTAGGCTCACCGCGTGGGGTTGTGCTAAGATAGGCACAACACTACGAAGTATTACAAGTTGAGTAACCGATGGTCTGGTGCCGCCTCCTGGTGGAAAATCTCCTGTGTGGTGTGGCCGCACTACTCAGGATTTTAGGAAGTGGTATTATATTTGTGATCCAGTCAAGTGGCGCACTCAGAATGGAATTAACAAATAGATTTATTACAAGTCTAAAAACACAATGCGTTTTGGGGGTAGAAAAACCCCTTTATCAAGTGAACGCGTTGTATTGTTATTCTTGTAATGAATCTATTTGTTAATTCCACTCTGAGTGCGCCACTTGACTGGATCACAAATATAATACCAATCAGGGAAGAAGGGACTCCTCATATCATATATAACGATGAAACATCCTCTGCACTGTTGTCGGTCCATAAAAAATTTGTCCTTCATTCAGGGAATAATCACATGTGATGCTGGTCTTAGTGTTCCTCTTTTTAGAGTCCTTCAGTGTCCTCAATAATTCATCTATACAAAGATATATATAGATATACCATATATACTCGAGTATAAGCCTAGTTTTTCAGCACAAAAAAATGTGCTGAAAACTCAAACTCATACTCGAGTAAAAAAATATATCAAAACCTTTCTGGCTTTCCCCGCTGCTTGCTATATACTGGGGCAGGGGGCTGGCTATATACTGGGGCAGGGTCCGGCAGGCTATATACTGGGGAGGCTGTGATCAATGCATTACCCACCCTCGGCTTATACTCGAGTTAATAGGTTTTCCCAGGTTTCTGTGGTAAAATTAGGGGCCTCGGCTTATACTAGGGTCGGCTTATACTCAAGTATATACGGATATGTATACATATATATATATATATATATATATATATATATATATATATACACATATTTCTGACACACTTACTGATGCCCAGACAATAATTACTGTATATCGCCACAACATGACCTGTGTGGGGGAAGATATTTGAGATCTTGATTGAGGAAACATGGATCTTTTAGACAAACCACATTAATTTTCACCCTGGACAAGAGCTTATATGTCAGTAGAGGAGCTGTTATCTCTTCTTAGGGTTTGTCTTATTTTTGCAAATATTTTTATTAGTAAAATAATAATTGTGGAACATCTTTTCTTATAACTTTATATTGTTACTTTGTGATCCTGCCTAAAAAAAATTAGGAATAAATCGACAATGCGTTTCTTTCTTGGTTGGCGGCAGAGGAGTTGAGGCCTCTGTGTCAAGGTCACCTTGTAAAGAACAATGCTGCTGGCAGTGCAGTTTGTTATATTTAGTTTTGCAACATTTGTCCTCCGTCCCACTTTATTTTACTTACAAAAAATGTATGTGTCATAAATATACACTGTGACTGCTTTTTGGGGTCAGAGGTAGCATGTTCATGTAATGTTAACTGAAATTGGACAAAAACTCATTCATGGAAAATACTATTAATCAAAGAGTTGCCTTGCACTCTATGCACCATTACTTAAATAGAGAATGTACAAGGAGGTTAAAGTGATCCGGTCCTCATCTAATGTAGACAAACCACCGGTAAGTAGTTTGGCCAAAAAAGATCAATTAGCTCAGCCCTTTTAGTAGACACTGTGCACAGCTACTTCTGCTGCCTGCAGGTTTAACTCTATGTTCATTCTGCTCAGCTCCTTCTGCTCTATAACATGCTGCCTGCAGGTAGAACACTGTGTACAATCTGTTCAGATCCTCCTGCTCTATAACATGCTGCCTGCAGATAGGACACTATGTACAATCTGCTCAGCTCATCCTGCTCTATAACATGCTGCCTGCAGATAGGACACTATGTACATTCTGCTCAGCTCCTTCTGCTCTATAGCATGCTGCCTGCAGGTAGAACACTGTGTACAATCTGTTCAGATCCTCCTGCTCTATAACATGCTGCCTGTAGATAGGATACTATGTACAATCTGCTCAGCTCATCCTGCTCTATAACATGCTGCCTGCAGATTGGACAGTATGTACAATCTGCTCAGCTCCTCCATCTCTATAACTTGCTGCCTGCAGATAGGACGCTATGTACAATCTGCTCAGCTCCTGCTGCTCCAAAACATGCTGCTGGTAGCATGGGCTTAACTAAGAGAGGCAGGGCCCTTTAGCAGATTTCTGTATACATATATGTATCATAAAATATACATATTTGTATACTCACACATTTTTTACAATTACACACATTTATATACACATACGGTTCTTCACTCATACACATACATTTATGCACTGATATAGATTTATACACTTATTCATACAGTAGATAACCTTCTAACACACACCTACAATATATATACAAATACACACATTTATAGTATAGATACATCATATTATCATACATACTGTATGTACACATGTATACATTATATACACACCATATATACAAAGACATACAGTTCAATGTGCTACATAACATGTATATAATGTTGCACATTCTCCATTCTTTAGTGTGGCAGGTCGGGTGAGACTGTGGGCCCCATAGCAGCTGCTATGGCTGCTACCGCTGTAGTTATGCCCCTGGCCTACAGGTTGGACACTATGTTCACTGCTTATCTTTAGATTATTTCATCAATGCATTATGACAGTTCTATGTCTGTCTTCGGAGCTCCGCTGCACTCAGACTCGGTTGTTTCTGACAGCTGGATAAAAAGTCACAAAATACTATCAAAATTCATAGAACATAGACCAGGGTGGGGACTGAAGTTAATTTGCGCCACAACTTGCAATCCATGAGGTTTGCATTGTCCTATATTCATTTGGTGCAATGGAAAGTCGCAAAACGGCAATTCCACCACAACTGCGCCAAAACAACGTTAAACATAGATAACAAAAACAAAGATACATGACCCCCATTGCCTTTTAGGGGTCTGTCACAAATTAAATAAGAAATCCATCTAGAATTGACCTTCTGACGTCTCATAGTGTCATACGTGACAGAAGACAGTATCCATTATTTTGGACCGCTCAGAAATCTTTGACATAACATTCTGCCAGGATGCTTAAAAAATAGAGCCGCTATAAATTTATAGAAGCTATGAATTGCAGATGATACAATCTATGCATAACTCTATCACGTTGCAATGATCTTTCTGTGCATACATACGTCAAACTACCACCAAAAAACAACTGAGAGCTTCGTCTGAACATACGCATGACCTACAACTTTGATTTTATCTGTGTTTGAGACATAACAAAGACACATGATAAAAATATGCAGCAGGCGTTGAGCATCACGTTTGTTTCTTTTTGCTGACTTTGAGTCTATGAAATTAAACAAACCCTTATTTTGCAAGAAGGTGGGAAAAATGAAGGGGGCACTTTAATCCCTTTAGTACAGGGCACAACAAGTTAATTTGAGGTGGTCAGACTGTTGGGAACCCAATGATCACAATAATCAGGAGAACTAGTTTTCTCTACTGGGTGGAGCAGCTGGAGGCATGCTCATCCTGCTGCTCCACCCAGTAGTAAGGACGGGATTCCAGTTCTTCTGATTGCTGGGGGTTGCGTTCTCATGATCGTGTGGGTCCCAGCTGTTTATTCAATTGTACGGTAGTGTTGGAAATGGTGGGGCTCACTGCTTGGCCATCTCTGGCATTCTCAAAGATAGTAAATGGCAGTGCCAGAGATAGCTGAGCACCGTGCTTGGCTGCTGCCGACACTACCAAAAACAGAATGGAGCACTGAGGCGCATATTCGAACTGCAACTCCACCCATTATTGAGAACAGGACCCTCATTCTTTGCAATGCTCAGGGTCCTGTTCTTGTGGTTGTTGGGTTCACAGCAGTCGAACCCTCACCAATCAAATTATTCTGTAGATAGAAGATAACTTAAAGGACATTACCACCAGGATGAAAGACTTTATGCAAATAAGTTTGAGAGGCTTCAGGCTCCATTAACACCCCTCAAGCTCATTTGCATACAGTCCTTCATCCTGGTGGTAGATGCCCTTTAAATTGTTGGTGTAATCCCTTTAATCTAATTTACATTAATCAAAACCAGGGCTTCTGTCATTGGATGCCTATTAACCTATGTTTTACTTAATACAAAGAGGTGTTACTTTTACCAAGTGGGAAGTGATGACAATGTCCAATCAGTGCTGACAATGTCCAATCAGTGCTGACAATGTCAGTCTCTAGAGACACACCCCATAGACGCTTGTCATGAATAATTTATGTATTGACTAAAACATGGACATCAGAGGTAATGAGGGGTCCTCTTGGACAAGGATCATAGTCAAAAAGTAATTCAAGAGCATTGTTAGGAAATGAGGCTCACTCAAAACTTGAGAATCTTGTATCGTTTGTGCCGCCTGTAAGTCAAATCTAATCTATGTGGCATAATGTCCTTTTAAATGAGAAAGAGACTAGTAATGGACTCTGCAGAAGTGAAATGTTTGCTGTGGGAAAGCCCACTTGACAATCATCAGGTGGCATGAATATCTTTTTTGTTTTGGTATTTCTTTAATAGCTAGGTTCTGAGTGCACCTAGACCTTGCCAAGATCAGGGGCATCTTCTCAGTATCCTACTCCACACAATGTGAGCTTTGTGTTCTTAAGACAGGAGGGTTCAGTGACACAGAGAAGTCAATGGAGCACTAAGATCTCCTCTTTAACCCTACAGTGTTCAGGCTGATGTTTGTATAATTTCCGAGAAGCAGGCCAATGTCTTTCATTCTTCATCTCATACTAGATGACCCTATTTAGACTGAGTCTAAGGAATGCCGAGTGAGAAATCATTCATGAACTTTAAGGACCTCTCTCTAAAGTTTCAACATTGAGATATTTCATTATGAAACTAATGCAACAATGGACTATTGGTTAGTAACAATTGTGAGATAAAGTAATGGGAGCAATTAAAAATATCCAAATAATGGTTGTAAATGAACATGGTATTTTGCTGGTGATATACACATATTGATTTGCCATATGGAGCACCTAATGGTAGCTCCATGCAATGTTGGACTGGCCCACCAGAGTACCGGAAGAGCTAATTATATTTTTCTGGTGGGCCCAAGAAACCACAGTCCAACAATGGCCCACACATATTGTAATGACAGCCCTGCCTGCCTATGTTGTATAGTGTAGGATACTGCCTAATGTCTTTCGGGGGCTCCCAAGTCTCCATGCCAGAAGTAATTGAATTGGGCATGTTGAAATTCTATGCCAGATCATTTTGCTATTGGTGAAACTAAGTGTCTGGTGTCTGTCTGCCATATATTTCCCTGCCCCATTGAAAACTTGCTTGGCCTTTGTGTTGGAGGTGGATCAGGAGGAGTTATGGTCTTCCTAAAAGGTGTTCATACTATTGCTTACTGCTCCTTTTTATAGTAGTAAAATATATGATGCAATAGTGATCTTGCTATTAATACTTATCAAAGGGCAAAATGCAAAATTAACATATTGGGGCTCATTTACTAAGGGTCTACAGACCGCATTTTCATCAGTTTTCTCAGCGGTTTCCGATTTGCACCGCATTGAACAGGGGTTTTTGTCGCACGCGATTGGATTTTGCCGCAATCGGGCCGACTTTCATGCGACGCGGGCGTGGTCGTCGGACAACCCGGCGGATTGGGACTACACACGGGATTTAACATTTAAATTGTGTCACAAGCCCAAGCACTGGGAAGAAGAAGGTGAACTCCGGCGGACTTCAGCGGTGAAGCAACAGATGCAGGAAATCGGGCGCACGAGCTACATGAACTGCGCCGGACTTCATCTTCGTTGGACCGTCCTGATCGGGGATCGCGACAGGACCGGGTAAGTAAATTTGCCCCATTGGGGCACATTTACTTACAAGTCCGAGTCGCGATCCCAGATTCATACTCTCCGACGATGATGCACTGTGCCGCAAAACACCATTTGCTCACCACAGCGTCACCAGGAACCATACAAGTCTATGTTGGCCTTGATCTAGTTGCAAATAATGCAAATCACAGCCCCCATAGTGGCCCTCTGAATGAGCCCTAAGGCCTATTGAACTGAAGCTTAAAGTACAGGTACATCTACCATCAGATTCCCCATGTGTTGCAAGCTTTATTTCTTATAATTTCACAGCCTGCATTTCTGTGAAAAATTAGTTTATTACTTATGAAAATGCAGGGCACCACCAGGCTCCACCGTAATATATTCACACCTTGGGGCCTTCTGAGAGCTCTCTTTTCAAATCTCACACTGGGCAGCAGATGTTATCCTCTTACATGCCTCCCCAAGTGCAGAGCACCCCAGGCTCATTTGCATATGCAGTAAACTTATTTTTCAAAGAAATGCAGCCATTCAGAGTTATGAGAAATAAAGCTTAGTACACACAGGGACAGGATGGGGAGGTAAGTAATAATATCAGGTAAGCTGATGGTAGATACCCTTTAAACAGGATAAAAATAGTATAGTACTTAGCACAAGGATTCTGTTTCCCTGTGTGCAGAAGTGTGGAAATACTTATATAATGCACATTACGTTTTGAAGTCCAACTTTACCTTTTCATTTTAACCAGAGTAAAAGTTAAGTCTTAACGGGAAAAAAAATCACAATACAGCTGTTTCCATTGAAGTGGAGAACTAAAACCCAATGCTCAGGTGGTCCTTACAATCTCCAGTCAATATTTAGGTACCAACAACCTCTTCTTTCCAGGTAGGACTTTCCTTATGGTTTACATGGAAACAGGTATTGACTAGTCTACATTCTTATAAAATAATAGGGCTTACCCACCCTATTACCCATAGTAAGTAATAAGCAATCTGGAAAATATACAGTAGAACAGATAGCATTTTCACATATTCTGGACAACTTGGCCTTAGTCTTCTATCGACACACTGCATAATATTACATATATGAGGAACCTATGCCCCAACATCTGCCTCGATCCTTATAATACCTGAGCCAATACTCATTAGAGGGTCCACTGTTCGTGCCAAAACTGCTGCATTGGCCCAATGTTTAGCTGATGAGTATGGTCACCATTAGGATTGGCAATAATTTCATGAACCTGTGAAAATAACTAGTTTCCAGTATAAGACGTGTAATTTTTGAAACAGAAGTTACAGTGTAAGTGCAACCCCGAGGCACCATGTACCAGAACTTGTGATTTACAACTTTCCATTGTTCCAACTTCATTTGCTGGTTTCATACTTCTCCAGCAGAAAGGCTTCTACCCCACACAAAATAACACCTAAAATTGACACTTCTAATCCCTCTTAGTCTGGATTACCTGAAACTACATTGCCAAAGAAACCAAATTCCAGGGTAGATTCTCTTTAAAGAATCTGCGGCTTGATGTCACACTTTGTGATGAGCGCACACCCATCCTTCAGAGCGTTCACAGTTTTTCTCTCCAGAACGTGTAAAATATAGGTGTTTCCCTTCATTGTCCCCATTGTCAAAACTGAAATGTATATGTTAATGCCCCGTGAGAAAATAAACATGAAAAAGAGAAGGATAATTTTCTGCTTCTCTATCACTTTACAGTCCCTCCTACCGTACAATAAGGATTCCGGCACAAAAGTTAATCTTATGCTACTTTTGTGCAAACGTATTAAAGATCACAATGGATTTTAATATTTTTCCAGATCCTTTTATACAAATGCCAGACACCAATGATGTGAAAGAACACTTGATCCTCCTCCATCACCGCATCACCACTCCCTTCTACTCCTTTCTCTGTATAAAGTTGGTCCTTACATAGATCACTAATGACTTAAACTAATTTGCCATGTTCTTCTATATGAAGATAATTTGGTCATCAGTGATTCCTCTCAACTTCCCCCATCCACAGTCACACTTGGTAAGGTTGAGTGTGCGTGTGTTCTGAATGGAGGTTTTTTTTTAACCTAAACCCCAGTTACTGACAGACTCCACTTAAAGAAAAAAAAATGAGAATATTGCAATCCAACAGCTTAATCCTTCTTTTATGGAAATATTAGGAGACTCTCTGCCTTCATAATGTGTATGGACCTTAAAGGGGTTTGCCACTAATAACAAACTTTACAAGTAGAATAGCATGGTCACCCATACTGTACTTACCTTGATAAGCTCTTCAGCCATTGGGACTTACTGGTCACATGATCCAACGGCAGCAGGACTTTTAACTTCTTCAGAATTCAGACTGAGAACTTTATCCGCTGCCGTAAGTACAATATGAGAGACTCTATAAGGGTCTTGTACTTACCCTTGGAAAGTTTGTCTGTAGCCACTGGGACCCACTGGTCTCGTGATCTAATGGCAGCAGGACTCAGAACTTTATCTGCTGCTGTAAGTACAATATGAGAGACTCTATAAGGGTCTTGTACTTACCCTGGCAAAGTTTGAAATTAGTAGCCAACCCCTTTAAGGCATGATAAACATGGCTTCTATGCTTTCAAGTCCTAGGTGCCCAATTTGCCATCATACCCTGGCTTTATATTGCACCTTATTATATACAAGATACATTACAATGAAACTGTTATTTTATATGACTATACTATTGATTTATTGTAGCAGCGGGACCCCTGGTACAGAAAGTGAAAACTCTTAGGAAAAGATTGACAAAGGGAGTTAAATGAAATAAATTTTTAATCTTTTGATCCTTGTCACACCACCCTAGTGCTATGCAGTAATACACTAAGGAATTTTCAGCAAGTAATGTTTAGGGACTTAACTTCTTCACTGCCTGGGTGGTCTGAAGCTATGAGCTTGTCTTGACTATATTCATGATGTGGCTGATTGATTAAGTTATCCTGGTTAAGTGGATCAATCATGGTGCGGTTATAGACAGGTTGATGCCACACAACACACTATGAGATGTCAGCTGGTTGTCAGACTAATGTAGCCTTGAACTACATCCTACTATTCCAAGAAGAAAGATTGTATATATTACACATTACTCTATTCCTTTATTTTTTTATATGGCGCGCACAGATTTTTCATTGCTACACAGGGATTGCTAAATCAGTCCCTGCCCTTATGGCACTCAGAATCTAGTCAACCTACCAGTATGGAGTGTGGGAGGAAACCGGAGGACCTGGAGGAAACCCGTACAAACACAGAGAGGACATACAAACTCTTTGCAGATGTTGACCTGGATGGGACTTAAAACCAGGACCCCAGCGTTGCAAGGCTGTAGTGATAACCACTGAGCCACTGTGTTGCTCACATTTGTCGTTTTTATTGCTTCCAGTCATCTGAAATAAGGAGCCCAATTGTTCATCATCACATCTTGCCATATATGTTGTGTCTGCCCATATTGTATTTTCTATCAATAGCCACATCTCTGTGGCTGAGTCTCCCGTTAAAAGTGCATGGGATATGTTACTGTAGTTATAGCTTCTGACCACAACAGGGACTGATCAATCTGAACATATCACAGGAATAGCTGTAGTATAAAAACAGAAGCCTTTTACAGTAGTGACTCAGAGCAGAGGGGCGGTGCTGTGTTCAGTAAAGAGATCTCATGCACCTCTGCACCCGAGTGCTCCGAGTCCAGCTACATTCTTGGAATATGATCCATAATTAGAGTCTTGCTCCTACTAATAACAAAGTCTAGGGTTACGCAGATCTCCAGGGACAATACCTAACACTGTCTGTAGCTCTGTTTGGGCAAAACTGATGACAGATTCCCTTTAAAATTCCTCAAGACTTTGAGTAAAGCATAAGCCGAAAAAGCTGCTTCGTCGGTTGCCGTGTATGAATTTGTTCTTGAGCTGAACCCTATTCTATATAAAGTCGTAAAATTAAGCTTCATCAAAGATCCTGTCGTCCATGCTGGATTTTCCATCAGTATTGATGACTAGAAAAGGATGTTACAAGCAGAAACTTTGCAAAAGGGAAGTAAAGCTGTGGCCCATGCAGTATAACCTGGTTACAGCCCGCTAAGCTTCATACAGGTGGTTTTGGCTGACTTGGAGTTCAAGGAGAACCAGACTGACAGATATACATAGACTGGAATTTTTTGTTACGTTGAACTTGATGCAATCAATCTCACCCATATTCACGAGCATGGAGGCAATTTCCATGACTTATTGCTTAAAGTCACCAAGAGTAATTAAAGGGATTATTCTGCTAATCTGCAGAATGTCTCATCATTTTCAGCATGCTCTCTGCTTATTTGGGGTTGAAGAACCCCGTTGTACCTGGACTGCCATGGCTATGGTGACTACCGGGCACCTTACTATGGAGGTGCTTCATTAGATTCCTGTGTAGTGCATGATGTATAGTGCAAACATTAATAGTACTATATATATAGATAACTAATGCAGAAATATAGCTTTGACCAAGGTGTTGTGATCAATTTTGGATAAACTGTAATCCAAAATGATCAGTTGGTATGGAATATGGAAGAAGGAAATTGTCCGTACATCATTATTAAGGAAAAATAGGATTCTGGGTTTATGGTCCATACGAAAGAGTTTTGGGTGGAGAACATATTTCTATCAGCCATAAAATGATACAACTTTACCTGTGACTAAACTTTACGGCACTTGTAAATACAGGTTACTACTGTCATTGGTCAGGATCTTACCAACAAGTTCATTGTGTCAGGAATAGCACATTGTAAAGCAAGTATTGTACATAACGTCATTATTTGAACAAGTCTTTATAGACACGCACTTAGGCCTGGCAAGGAAACCTTTACAACTAACAAGCACAACAACATACTAATGCAAATACAACACAAAATGGGAAAACTAATATGAAAGATACTCAGGGTAGACTAGTATGTCATCTTTTTGTCATGGGTTGTGGATTCTTTCTGAAATACAGACAGTCCTCGACTGCACCCAACTTACAGATAACTCCTAGTTAAGTCATGCTTATGACTGTTATTGTGGCCGTGATCTGTCCACACCAGATCACAGCCACAATGGAGGTCTATGGCACCAGATCACACACTATGAACACACTATTTCTTACTGCACTGTGAGCTGGCCAACCATGTCGCAAAAGATAGCACATGTCCTATCTTTTGCCGGATTGTGACCATGGCTGCTTAGCTTTTAATGTAGAGGGGGAGGTGAGGAGCATTTCCCCCTTCCCCTCTTCTGCAAGCAGCTGCATTCTCACCCAGGATCTGGCCCAGTTGAGCACACCAGGGTCGGATTAAGACTGCCATGGGCCCTGGGCTGCATTAATATTATAGCCCCTACAAGTCTGGAATCACTTTGTACATATGGTTCAGAATCAACCTTCAATCTGCGGTTTCAGGACCTTTCGAGGACCTTCAAAAGTCCTGAAATGGCTCTTGTGTACATGTGTATTGAGAGCAGGAACAGATGTACAAGAATTTCATGGGTGAAGATCCTTCTCAGTATAAAATTTGGTGGATGGTTTAAGTGGCCATTGCTCCCATAGAAGACCTGGGCCCCGGGCTACTGCCCAAACCGCCTACATTATAATCCACTGCAGGTCATGTGCATGTAGCCTTATAGACAGACATCTTTGCCCACTGTGATCTCTGATCTAGATGCCAGTAATTTACTGAACTTTAGCACCGGGCTGCAATGGTCAACATAAGAGTTATCAAAAGTGTCTGAAATGCAACTTTGTTGGTTATTCTGGTTCTTATCACAACTCAAAATATAGAGGTCCAAAAAAAACCTTGTATGAAGTTACACAAAATATACCAGTTCTGACTTAAGAACAATCCTACAGAACGTATCTTGTTCATTACTACGTTTTGGAAACTTAAAGGGGTCCTCTTTTATCCTTAGAATGTTACTACAGCTGTATTCAGGAAGGTCATTGAGGTCATTGAAGGTCACACATTATAATGAAGAAAAATATTCTAAATGAAACCTTTTTTGTATTAACCAGATTTAACCTTTGTTTCAAACCAGGAGTGTCTGATTAAAACATAAAAAGCGTAGGGTTCTTTGATACATTTATGGAAGCATGTATTTTCCTGTATATTCTTAATATAAGGACAGTATCTGCTTGATCTCCCAGATTTTGTCCAAGAATTCAGATTTCCTATGTAACACAATACAAGTAGTATTATGAACTGAAGATGGGTTCTGTAGGTTTGTTCTTAAGTTGAATTTGTATGTAAGTTGGAACAGGTATAGTTTGCAAGTGTAACTCCAGCCAAATCATGTCTCTTAAAATTGGATTTTAAAAGTTTTGAGTTGACAATGGAACAAGGATTAGCAATAAAACTTCATAGCAGACACCTTGAGACTAAAGTACAATAAATTACTTGTGTTCAGAGAGGTCCCTTTGTGACTAGGGGTCATCTGTAAGTCGGGCTTCCTTAAGTCTGGGACTGTCTGTCATATATTTACACCAAGATTTTATTCAAAAGTGTTACATCCTTCATTTCCAAGAATTATGAGAACAATGGTATATTGAAAATTGCTGATCACTTTACACAATATAATTGTCTCATTTCACCGGTAATCTTTGCCGACTGTTCCAGGAGTTTTCCAGGAACGATACAACTATTGCCTCTATATCTTCCTGGTATTTCAGCTCAACCTTATTGACGTCAATGAGGTTATATTTGCAATATAAGCCAAAACCCATAGACATGAGTGCCACTATTTTTGTTTATGACTGTATTTTATCGAGTTTATAAGTTTACAAATAGGTAGAAATAAAGAAGTATGAAGAATGTTGCTGTTTTGGAATTAAAGGGCAATTCTTGATTTTGATTGTAGACAATTGGTATAACCCTCCCAACCTGATAGGATTAATACAGTGGCCAAAAATGGCAGCTTATACTAATTTGATGTTTGTTTTACCTAGTAACTTGCTTTCCCCTTGTGATTGTCTAATTGTGGTTCAGTGTTATTTTTGTGAGCTAGATTTACATTGCAGGTGGGACTTATGTTGTGTTCGGTCTTTGTCACTTTCTGTTAGGAGAATGCAGTAAAAATAGCTTGAACCAGTACAAAGTTGAAGCCCTTGTATAAAGCAAGAAGGAGGGAGTGTTTTGTCAGTGGAAATTAATACATGCTTACAAAAGAAACAGGTTTTACAGAATGCTAGTGAGACTTATGTGTGTGCCAAGTGTATTATACATTGCACAATATCTATGCACTCATTAGGACACGTTGCATTGGAACAGCTTGCTTTTTTTTTGTTCACTGCTAATGTATAAATACAAAAACGAAAAATCATATAATGCCAGTATAAATGAAACGTCCCACTAATGTAAAATAATATATATAATGGCGCTCTGTTTTTTGAAACCCCCTGAAGCTGTCAATAAATCATAATAGTAAGATAGTAAACTAGTGCCGAATAGCATAAAAGAATAAAATAAGCGATCCTTCTCCATTCTTGCTCCACTGCTTCCTGAGTTCACTTATCCAATCACTCCTCAGGACAGCTGAGGCGGGTCTAAGGGGTGGCCAACGATTGGCTGAGTGGTCATTTTCCCTGTGTTCAAAAGGGCAAAAAGTAGAGACTGGTGATGGACCTAGGAAGCGTTGCAAATGGAGAGGGATGAGCCATGACTTGTTCATTTATTTTAGGTTACGACCCGACAACAAATGATCATACATGTCAAAAATGAACATGCCCAATCCTTTCTTTATCCATCGGATGACAAACAAAGATATTTGCCAGAATTACAGGGGAATTCACATTTCAAAAAAATAAATGTTATTGTTATGTGAGCAGGGCCCACACTCCTATTGTTCCATATGACTTTTTGTACTCTGTAATGTGATATTATATTTGTATATGTCCCCTATGATTTGTAAATTGTTCATTATACAAACAGTAATATGTATTGACAAAAATGGGAGAACCCCTTTAGGTTTTACAGATTTTAAGTATCTGTGATCAGTTATAATCCAATTGGGTAGTAGTTTTACTTTGTGGATGGCACATGTGAATTTTGACTTCATTTCATAGGTTCTCCCTTATTTGAAGAACTTATTATTAGAATATTTCTCCCATGTCATTCTCCATAAATGGCAACCAGTTCTGATGAGTTTTTCCACTATTGAACCGTGTAATAAAGGAATTACATATATCATGACCTAAATATAATAAAGTAACACACTGTCATTTCTGACATTCCTTGCTGTCAAACTACAAATGTCTTGCCTGCCAATAAAAGATGGATAGTGAATTAATCATTGATTATACATTTGCATATGACTTTAATTAAGTTCTTTAGCCTTTTCTAACGCTACGTTCTATTCGGCAAACTTTTAATTTTAGCACATGCATCACAAAAGGTGTGTTTTATTTCAAAGTATGTACTAATCCAGAGTCACAGATCATAAAAAGGTACTGTATCTTCCTTTATAATACACGCCATCATTATTACAAATTCTGTTATCATATCCGGTTGACCTCCATTCATCACATTGCAGAAATTAATAGATCACAATAGAATTCTTTTAAATATACTTTATTCAGTAAGGCAGATTCCCTGTGCCTTTTTCTGCTTCTTTCTCCTGCAGTGAGCAGTGTATTTAAAAGCTTTCTGACATCCACCCACTTCAGAGAGATGAGAAGGCTAATGAGTAACTCTTTTCAAACCTTCTTTCCTTTTAAAGGAATAAAGGTAGAGGAAAAAGGACAAAGGAACATATTTTCTTAATAAAGTTAAGTTTACTGTTATCATTTGCACTATTAATTACTGCGTTTTAGGAAATTTTTTGTAACAATCTGAAGGTGTTTTTCGAAATCTAGATACCCAAATTGGTTGCTTTTGCTAAAAAATTTTTTTTTAAAAAAGAGAGACTCACCTCACCTCAGGGCTCCACCCCATGATTAAATTAGTAGTTCTCCATTCCCTTTTGCTTCCAGTCCATTCACGGTGGAAGTGATGAAGCTTTCTACACTGTAAATGTGACAGCTAAGCCAAATAAATGACAGGTGACTGCCAAGGCCAGAGATTTACTTCACTATTATTTGCAGAGTATATATGACAGCATCACTTTTGGACCAATGCCACCAGAAGCAGCAAAGTTTTGAAAGGGGAATTCCCACAAAGACAACATTATTAAATATACTTAGGCTAACAAAATAACAAATTCTCTTATTCAATGTTATTAACAAAAATACAGCATTTCACAGATAAAATTCTAATACTGCGAAGTAGCAGAGCTGAGTGTGCCATTGTGTCTTACATCAATTTCATGTCTCATCTCTTTCTATGTGTCTGATACTAGCATAATGTTCAGAAGCTAAATCAAAGTGTAGATAAACCCTGTACTCTTATAATTTAAGCACATAGTTATCACACAGTATCTCATAGCATAGAGGAATCATGACCTGTCTGCTCAGCTAGTGCCCGTCCATACTGCTGAATTTTACAGTGACCATCACTGAATGATAATAACAAAAACAGCAATTAAAATGTTCTTTATTGTGTAGACAACACTAGGGGGTTAAAATTTGAGAACTGGGCAAAAGTATTGTGCAGGATCGGTAATTGATGTGGCTGTAAGGTAGAACTCCAGTATGTTTTATGTGGTCCATCTGTGGTACTTAGTTTAAAGTTGTCCCTTCATTAAGAGTGCATGCTTACACAGTACAGTACTCCCATTTTTGATGATGCTCATTTTTGAGGCGAACACATGAGATTAATCTTAGGCAGAACTTCCCATTTTTGGCAGGACTATCTGAACATCTAATGTGTATGGGGTTGTAGTGAGTTTAAAGTGAAGAAGGGTCAGTCCTTTTTAATTTTAACATTTCTTAACCTTTTTAAAAGTTTTCCAACTTTTATTTTTCCATATGTTCTCACTAGGAGCTGAAAGGTTATGCAAGCTGTGATTTGTAATCCTCTTACTTTTCTGCTTTTACAAACAATGGTTTGTTTGGGGAAGAACTTAATACAGTCACATGCAAGACTTCAAAAATCTTACTTAACCATATTATGGCACATTCTGCTCATGTTCACAATAGCGTTTAGCACCGTTTTGCTTGGAATAAGAGGAACTTCTTGGGGCGTAAACAACCTGAAAAGAATTCAAGCATGGACTATGTGTCAATCTCTATATCTACATTCCTCTTTAGATATACCTCTTTGTTTCACATGTAGGGGATCTCATAGGTAGCATTCTTGGTTTGGGATAACAGCCAATATGATGTATAGCAGACCTCAGTGACCTAGTGACTTCACTTAAAAAGTCAGGTGGTTTTTGGACAATGTAACCTTACCCAGTTGAAAAGATAAAGGATAGAGTGTCAATGTAATATCCTGAAAACACATTATAAAGTGTCCCCCTAGGCTCCCTCTTACCAATGTCCCTTCCTCACAAACAATCTTGCCGTATGAGTGCTCTCCCTGTCTACATTTGTATATACATAATAGAGTACATCTAGATCCAATTGATCTTAGGTGCCAATTTGACCCATTTTCATGCAAATGTCAGAATTTTTTTATGCTCTTGAATGCTATTGCATTGATCTAGGGCCCCATTCTAATGTCAATAAATACACCCTTACACCAGATATGCCAAGAATTGAAACCTGATGACTAACAAAAATGAAACCTGATCTCATAAATGTTGATATTTTTTATTAATATGATATCCTGCTATTAGTAGCACAGATCGGGTACTGCTAATGCGCAGAATCAGGCTCTTAATACTTTTATGCAACAGAGGGCAATGTTGTTCTGCATGATCCAGCTTTAGGCTGTGTTCACACAGTGGCTTTGGCCTGTTCAATAAAACTCAGAGCAGGAACTGTAAAAAATATTTTCACTTTAAGGACAACTTCTATCAGAATCACTGATGGTAGATGATTAGTAATCACCGCCCCATCCTGTCCCCATGTACTAGAATCTTAGTTTGTTCTGGAATGGCCACATTTTAAAGATTTTTTTTTATAATATTCAAATTGACCCAAGAGGCTAATATTTTTATTCATGTCCCGGTCCTGTATTGTCCTTTCTGGCCTACACAGTTTTCATAGAACCGGTGACGACTTTCTGCAAATATTGCGAATGCGTGATTATTCCATTCCGTGCGCGGATGGCAGTGCAGCTGGACAAGGAATGTAATCATTGCATATGTCTGAGATTTGCAGAGAAACAGTGACGTTACCGTCTCTCTGCACGCTCAGTAGGCGGTGCCAGACAGGACAGCGGATGACCAGGGGTGGGGGATGGTGCATAAAATAAGTCCTTATGTATTTTGAGCATCATCAAAAATGGAAGTACTGTGTAGGATTACACTATCAATGAGGATGAATGAGGGGACAACTATAAGCTAAGAACCACTGAAACATGCAGGCGTAAACACAGTTCTACCTTGTAATCGTGTCAATAACAGCTCCTGTACAATACTTACAAAATTTTATGTTTCTGGTGGCATTGATCCAGAAGTCCTGTTGGTCCAGTAGCTCTGCACAGCCCCTCAGCCTTACTTGAATATTAGAACTAAGATTCTAGCAAAGGAAGGAAGGCCAGAACGGGAGGTGAGTACTCTTTATAAAAAGGAAACATTTACAATAAGAAAGCTACCCACAGGTCCTCATAGACTTGGGATTCAGTGTCCCAAATATCCCTATACGAGTACAAAACAACTTCACCAAACAACTGTGCCTGCACTTGGAGTAGAGAACTACGTTGGGTACAAGCGGTTATTTTGTATTGCAGCCCCAACATAGATGATATACAGTGATGTGGGAAACTAGCAGGACCTGTGGGTATTTTAGCATCCCAAGTTGCCCTGACAAGTTAAAGCTGGTCATACACTAGTTTGCTGTTGGATAAAGGATTGTGTAACCAACAGCCTATTCCCCCTGACTTCATAAGACACATGCATCCTTAGCCCAGCCCAATGTGCATATATGCAGAGAAGGGAGCACCACAGGATAAGGGATAACAATCTAATAAAGGTCTGACTGCTGGAACCCCCACTGATCATAAGAATAGACCCCCACCGATTTGGAGAAAGGACTCCTGCAGTTTACGAGTACAGACACCTGCAGTTCACAAGGTCCTATTCTCAGTAATTGAATGAAGTGACAGGTCGTGCCTGTGTCCTGCTACTCCATTGAATTATTTGTGAGCTGTCACAAATTGACTTGTACTGTGCCTTGGTTTCTCCAAGAAATCCCATAGACAATGAATGGGACTGCCAGACATATCTAAGTGCTGTGCTCGGCTGTTTCTTATACTCCGCTACTATTGAACGGAACAGTAGCACACCATGCTTGACCTTCCACTTCATCAGTTACTGAGAAGGGGAATAAGAATAATACATGGTACAACCCCTTAAACTTCAAAAGGACTAGGCTTGTCAAAATCCAACAGCTGATCCTTGATTTTTTCTACATCTGTTGTTAGGGGTCTAAAGGTGGGAGCCCCACATACACAATAAATTTGTATGATAGCCTCATAAAGACACTACTAGTCACTGGAATAGTAGAGTTACAGTACGTCTTGCTTTATTTTCGAAACGTTGACCATTACCTTTAATATGTCATCTGTCACCAATTCTGAGAACACTGAATCTGATGACAAGAGAATCGGATTAATCTAAAAATCTGATTAAATTGCATTCTTAAGAAATATTGAAGAATGCTGGAACCCTTACACATACCTAGAACATCCACTTAGAAGAACGGAATGAATGACTTGTCCTTCTAGAGACTCCTCCTCAGCTCCGTGGCCTGTTTATGTAAGCCAGGTGTAGTCTGTACTCACTTACTTTGCTCAAAAGATTTATATTTGTGCAAATTCTCAATTTGATATTTTTATGGTTAGAAATGTAAGGATTGCATTGTATAGTACCGTAATTATAAGCTTCATCTCTCTGCTATAAGGTAGCCCTCTGGGTAAATGTCTTGTTTAACAACCCGGTGAAAGTCCTTGTCTTGAAGTCACCCAACCTTGTTCTTACTAGACGGGAATGTCAGATAAACTACCAGACTAACTTCTTATCAGGATGGTAAGGTGTGATAGGGTTTTATAGTTTTTTTTTTTTTTGCTAGGTTCATAGCGGGGCTTGGCACTGGACCCTAGAAATAAAAACTCAGACGTTTAAAAAAACATTGCACAATTCTCGATTTTTAACCTTCATTTCCCTTATGCTTAGGGCCAATATATGTTTGTGTTATGCTTCCCCATTGACATGGAATACTTTATATACCCCAGCCTTTATGTAGAGATTAAATACTTTCAGGGACAAATTAGAACTGCTTTGAACCTTGAGCTGTATGAAAATTTTGGGCCCTTTTATAATGGTTTGACATTTACTGCCTATGTATGATGCCAGAACCAAGCTTCTTGGGACAATAATCCCTACTGCAGGTTTTTAGTTCTGCAGTTGAAAGACTTTCGAATGGGGGCTGACATCTTTGAATCCCACCGATCGAGATACCAGATCAAGAGAGCCAATTAACAGGCCAAAAACCTCTGTTATACCAGTCACTACTAATACAAATGACACATAATGGGAGGCCGTGTCCGAAATCTTGCATTTGGCCCAAAAATTTAAGTTGGGCCACTGGATCATCCTAGGTTTAGTGGACTTCAGTGGGGAGAAGGGATTAATCTGTTGTATCTGGTATCAGTTTACAACAACATCCCAGACGCTTTTTACTTATGATTAGAGATGAATGGACCCGAACTTTAAGTCCAGGTCTGGGTTTCGGGTGCATCCCAGACGACCTGGACATATGTCAATAGATTGCCAGCTGCGCAGCCAATCTGGTTTATTGGCCCCCCTACCTACTAACAATGGCTGTAACACAACCAAACCCCTTGTCACGGCTGCTCACCCGTGCCCCGACTTACCTGTCTGCGTTCCTGCTTCAGCTGCGTCGGTCAGGTGTGCACGTCCCCACCTCCTAGGGTGCGTGTGCACCAGCTCCCAAAGTCGCACCTGTGAACCGACCTGGTGGTACCACGGCGCAGCAAGTCCAACCCACTTTGCGGTGGGCTCTGGTGAAAACCGGGTACTACTGAGACTTCGCTCCCAGGTGTCGGCTTACAACATCTTCCACGGGGGTCCAGTTGGTCCATTACCCCTGGTGCCTGACACCCCTGACCCCAACTTAAAAAGTAATCTCGCTCATCTCTCATAAACTTACTCTTGTGAATATGCCTGGAAATTAAGCAATACGTTACTGAAAAAACATCACACTTGTTATTCCTCAGACTTTAGAAAATGTAATCAACAAAAGGAAAGCGCACGACCCTTTACAGATAAAAGTCAGGAAAACAAAGTGAAGAATCAGCACACACATTATCAAAAAGCTATTTTTACTAGAGAAAAAAAAAACTCAGCTGACTCATATCCATGAGTTTTTCATAGCGGCACACAATGTGACATAGAAATATTAACATTAAATGTTTCCTAAATGGAGACAACAAGGACATCAGAAAAACCATGGGAGAGTCTGCAGAGGTCTGAGCGACGCTGAACGTTATTATGTCACTGTCAGGAGTGTTCAAGGAAACATGGGTATGAAATGAATGGGATTTGATGACTAACCATCTTGTCCCAATTATTATTCTTTTATCCCAGCATTGCTCATACTATGATGATACTCAATAGGGCAGACTTATATCATGCTCGTGCTAGGTACTAGAACAGGAGCAGGCTATGGCTATTGAGTATGTGCGGGCAGGTACCCCCCCCCCACGCCAGCCCACTCAGCTGCTGGGTGCACCATCACACCCCTACAAACCAAGTGGGCATGGAGGGAGGAATAGGACAATTCCTTGTTGTTCTCTTTTCATTAAAATGAAAGGTATTGCCTATATTTTTAAGATGGAGGCAATTAAAGGGGTTGAGCCATGAACACCTTTATCACTTTTCCAATGTCTGAAAGTTGGGGGTCTGACTGCTGGATCCTGCACACAATTCACTTCTGCAACCTGTCCCTAAAAGTCTCATTCTTCTAATCCCAAGGACTTCCAATGCCAAGGACTTCCAATGCAGAGGACTTCTAATGCCAAGTTTTGTCAATAAGAGATCCCCAATCATTTAAATATTTTAATTGTCAACAATATAAACAATGTTATTTATAATGAAAGATGTGGACAACTTACGTGGCTTTATCTGATCATTATTACTTGAGAACACAGTATCAGCCTAAAAGCCTCAATAGCAATGTTCTATAGTGATCCTAGGGATTCTAATAACAGGTCAGTATGTGAAGTATGTGACTGACCCTGACATTTTGCTGCCCAAATAATCAGGTCTTGAGTTCAAATCCCATTCCATGTTTAAAACATGCTGAAAGGTGACTGACTTTCAACGAATAAGGGAGGGGGAAATTTTTCTGTCTGTGTTGAAGAAGCATCAGAAAACTGTGGCAAAAATGTGAAAAATGTAATGACATTAAAGTAGAAAATAGATTGAATGGCAAACATCTAAAACTTGCAAATATAAGATGCTGAAAAATTGTAAAAGATAGTAGTTAAAAAAAAAGAAAAAATATGTAAAAGAAGCAAAGTATAGCAGACAGATTTAAGGGTGCCTCTTAACAAATGTTGCACATTTCATTCTGGTTACCCCTTGACCTATGACCTAGCATTTGCACGTGTCCTATAACTGTGCACTGAAAAGCATGTGCTGGTTGTATGCACTTTTACTCTTGCTTCAGGCTCTTGTCTCTGTGACACATTTTCTTCCCCAGACGCTTCATCCATTTTTCTCAGCAGGTGCCAGGTGACAGGTGCACATAGTGATAGCTGAGCTCCTCCCCGATTGGAAACATAACTAATAAGGGGTTAATACAACATTTTACATCTCATGCCAAAGGGCCCTGGGGCAAACTGAGGAAACTGGCCCATCGTATATAGAAGCACCTGTAAGATTTTGACTAGCATAACTTAATGATGTCAAGGGCAGTTCCAAATGGGCATGAATATAGAACCAAACATAGCAGCTAGTTGTGGACTCTAGAAATAAGTAGACTCCTTCTACTGTGATGTTAGTTGCAGTTACTAATGACCGTCAACAATGGAAGAGAATACAGAAACTGAATTGACCCATCATATGGAGTCTCTTTGCTAATTTTGTCATATGAAACGGCCCTTCTAGGCATTAATTATTCATAATTTCTAAAGTGGGCCATCACAAAATATCCACATGAATGCATGTTTTCCGTTCCATAGATACTTAAATTTGTCTGTTTTCTATTATGTAAGATAACTATCCTTTTATCGTGACGTCACTGTGTGCTTTATACCTCATTTCTAATATCACTAAGCGTATGATTCCTATACATTAAAGAAACCGACATGATCATATACTTTACATTTTGCTGTATGATAATGTGGGGTCTTCTCTTGTGTTGTAGGACCCGGTGGTTACTTCTTACTTTTCTTCTAAGGTTTTTTATTTTCTTTTATGTTCTAGGTATCACAGATGAACAGGCAGTACAAAGGTCTGTCAGGTAGAGCGGTGTGGTAAGAGCACCTCCTCGACTAGTATTAAGTAAACACTGGAGTCCTCTGATGCCCTTGAGCTGTGTGAGCACTGAAACTCAGTAGACTTGAGAAAACCATTCAGAAGGCACACAATCCCATCGCAGCCCTCTCCCGTCTCCACCAGTAAACAGGTATGCCAAACACGCAGAAACCTTTCTATAATTTGGCACATTGGACCTCTGAACTTTGCTTTCTTTTATCACTCATGAACTGGCTCCTTAGTAGACGGATTAACAATTTACTAACCTTACAAGTTACCTCGTCTGAGGAGCAGATCATTTCTTAGGTTTTTTTAGAAGATTATCTAATGTGTGTCTAAAAGTAAAGTGGAATGGCTTAACCTTTACATGTCGCTGGTGTGGTTTTTAGGTAATCGGAGGTACATTCTGTTCATTTCATCCTGGATTGTGTCTCTGAACTTTAATAGGTTTAGTTAAGGGTTTGGAGAAGGATGGACAATTCTTAGCCCTATTTAACTACTTGTGGCAAGTCCTTGTGTAGTTGTATGAACTTTACTAGGTGTAGATACTTTGCCTTTGACAGAGTAAAATGCAGTATTACTTCATGAGCCAGTCTTTAGTTTTCTTTACTGCCAGACACACCTTTTCTTATCACCGTACAACAAAACCAAAGGTTAATGTGACTACACTGTTTCTAAAAATCCCTCTGTATTTTTACTGTGGTGGAGATACAAAGAATAAACACGAGGACACCACACCTAAAGCATAGACTGAACCATTAAGAAAGGCCGTAGTATTCATCATTTATAACCAACATTTCCACTTTAATATGTTTTAGTATTTTAAAAGGAATGTCTATTAATGAGGTTAACTTAGTACATGTCATTGACTAGAGGTTGGTGAGGTTCATACCCAGATCCTGTAATGATCAGCAGATATTACCCCCAACATCGCCAGTGAATGAATAGGTGGGAAATGTCAGCTTAAACCCCTTTTACCCAAAGTATAGGTCCAGGTTCTGCATTTGGGCAAGTTCCTCCTAACCCAGACATATTGCCGGTAAGTTAATGTCTATATCAATGTGCCAGGGCTATGATTGGCTAGGGGGACAACCGGCAGCCAATCCTGCAATATGTCGGGGCCGGGAGGAACACGCATGAACAAGGAACCCAGACCTGAACCTCGGTTCTGCTCATCTCTAGACAGTGATTAAAGCAGTTGTCAACGTTCCTCAAATGTCCTTAGAGAAATTAAATAAATATAACCCTAGTTTGCTTATATCCAGCACTAAAGCTCATTCTGTTCTATGTAATAGGCCTTTAGGCAAATGACTGCTTCAACCAAGCAGTGACATTTTGTAGTTATGGGTATGAATGCTACCTTTATGATTGGAACCGCCAGGATGAAGCATCACCATGTTCCATAATCACAGGCCTGTTGGTTCCAATCATAGAGATAATCATTCATAGCCATAACTACCAATCATCACTGAATGGCTGTAGTCGTCATATGCTACTAGGCCAAATAAATGACTGGGAGAAACATAGGTGATGCAGCACCGAACAAAATAGGAACTTAACACAATAGCAAACAATAGGACTCGATAACACATATAATATTCAGATATGCAGCCGCATAGTTCTTATTTTCAGTTGTGATCAATGGTAAAAGAGGAATTCCACCAGAAAGGAGAAGTAATAGGCCAACATTCCCAGTGATGGAATATCTGACACATACCTTCATTGACTGGTTTATAAAACACCATAGTACTTCCAATTTGGAAATCAGTGGGGGACCAAACTTACTGACCTTCCCCTCACCCAGTAGCCTTTTTTGACTTGTCACTGTGACATGGAAGCTTTTAAGGTGTATTTCCCCTTTAATGTGTATTAGGAGCAAGAATTAGAGCGAGGAGCACCAAGCAGACCTATGTCCAGGTCTGCCACAATATCAGTGTAAGGCTGCATGCCTACGAGCGCATACAGTCAGTGAAAAATGCTCCGTGCACTGAAAGGACCTCCCAACCTGAACCTCTTATCATTGGACTGAACTCAGAATATCAGTTCAGTCCAGTGATACCAGGTTTGAGACAGCTGATCTCTTAAGCGCATGGAGCATTTTTCTCTGACTGCACTCGCTCGTAGGCAAGTGGCCTAAGCCAGAGAGCTCTGAAACGCAACCCAGGGTCTCATCAGTGAGGCCCAATCAAAGGTCTTATGGAAGAAGTTTTCATCATGTAAATATCCTCCACCCTCCAGATGCATTAAATCAAAGTTGAGGATAGGAGATTTCTGCTAGAAATACAGGTCCTAATCGCACTTAAACTTGACGGTAAATACATGTTATGAGGATTCAAAGCAGACGACCCCTCCCCCTTATGATATTCCTAATACTTTTTCTAAACTGTGCAACCCTAAATATACATACATGTATCTTCTACAGTTGGGAGCCCATTCCTTCTGGACTAGATATACTGATTTAATGTGGCTTAATCCCACATCATGTTTTTAGACTTCTTGTAGGTCATACTTGGTGTTAAGGGGGGTGCCTTTTAAGATAGCAAAAGGAGCAATTGTTTCCCATTTAGCACCTTAAAACATGTATTTGCATACTTCCCAGAATTCCCTAGTAGAGCATCTATGGCTTTAAGGTGGCCTTAATTGGCAATCTCTCCATAAGGAGAACCGTTTGACCCTCTTCTATATACCGTAATATACTACATTTTAGTAAACATTAAAACTATTGGTAACATTTAAAAAAAAATCGCCCTGTGAAACTGATCTGATACCAATAACACAACAAGTGTCCTGAACGTTCTCACAGGCTGAATCTTTACCACCTTCAAAGTTCTGTGTGACTGTTCCTGAATATTATTTTTCATCCTTCATACAATGTTTGCACTGAGGGTGGAACACAGGGGTTGTTTAGTGTCTAGTGAAACATTTACTAGAAGCAATCGACCGTGAGTTTGAAGGGCATTCCATTACCAGCCTCGTTCTCTGAAGTAACAGGGTGAGAGGGACAAGCTTGTTAAAAATATAGACTAAAAAAAAAGGAGAAAAAAAACTTCGAAGGACACGTAGCTAGTACAACATGTCTCATTACCGTATTTTCCGGACTATAAGGCGCAATTAAAAGCATTGGATTTCCGTGGAAATCCAAAGTGCGCCTTATAGTCCGGTGCGCCCTATGTATGGCGCTGGGCACAGGGCAGCGGACCATACTTACATAGGTCCCCGCTACCGGAGACCGGAGACAGCAGATCTCCAGCGGGAGATCTGCTGTCTCCGGTAGCGGGGACCTATGTAAGTATGGTCCGCTGCCCTCCTCCACCTCCCCCTCACCTTCCCCGCTCACCTTCCCCGCGTTCCCTGTCGCGTCTCGGCGTCGCGTCCCGTCGTCCCGTCGCCGCGTCCCGTCGGGTCTCCGCCACGCCCCCGGACCTCCGCCACGCCCCTGGACCCCGCGCCTTATAGTCCGATGCGCCTTATATATGTAATTATTACATATATAAGGCGCATCGGACTAATGAGCCTTATAGTCCGGTGCGCCCTATAGGGCAAAAAATACGGTACATTATTGAGTGGATGTTCTAGTGATATTTTGTTTGTGTGAGTCTTAACTTACACTGACATGATAGAATGATATCATGACACACGTCATAATAGTATATTCCAAATGGTATATCATGATATAGCTCCAATACACAAATATGACAATTCATCAATATCTCTATAATTAGTTGATATATTCTTACTCTAAAAAGCAGAGCCACCTACAAATATTCCCTGCACTATACATCACCAAATCCTTTATCTACAAGGACTACAGGGAGACATTAAACCATATCTCTAGATGTCAAAATATACTATATCCCCCGATGGGTCTGAATCTTTCTGGCTGATCAGAATTTAGAATATAATAGGAGCCCATTTACTAAGGGTCCGTTGGACGCATTTCCGTTGGGTTTCACGCCTTTTTCCGATTTGCCCTGAATTGCCCCGGGTTTTTGGTGCACGTGATCGGATTGTAGTGCATCGGTGCCGGCTTGCATGTGACACAAATTGGGGGGTGTGGACGTTGGACAACCCGACTGATTCGGAAAAACTGCGGAATTTAAAAACCAAATTGTGTCGCAAGATCAGCACTCACATACACGGGGAAGAAGAAGGTGAACTTCGGCGGACCTCAGCGGGGGAAGCGACACATGCAGGAAATTGGACGCACGATCTTAGTGAATCGCGGCAGATCCGAATCCTCGGCGGACATTCTGGATCGGCTGCGTCAACGGGACGGGTAAGTAAATGTGCCCCAATACCTTAATAACATGATATAATGTGACTTCAGTGATGATTAGTTAAATTAGACCCTAGATAATGGTTGTCAAGATCAAACAACAGATCAAAATCTTATAGTCTAACTTCAAATGGCCAATGGTACCTGCAAGTCAATAAAGATGTAGCATTCATTTCTTAACCAAACCCCCCCCCACCACCACCACCACCACCACCACCACCACCACCACCACCACCACCACCAATGAAAATCCCCCATAGCGGTTGTAGAGCTGCATGTAAAAGCTGAATCAGGTTTTCCCATGCTGCCCACCTCATGGCCCGTACACCTTGTTTTTGTCATGGGTGCTCTAGACGATAACAGCTAAAATAGTAAAACAATAAAACAATAAATATCCACCTTTTGCTTTAGCCTGCATACTATTTCCAATAGAGAAAGGGGACTATGTTGTTGTTGGAAACCCCAAGCAGATACATATCTACGAAGGGATCAAAAGTTCATATATGTTGAAAATCAACATGCCTGATCTCTTCTCACCCAATGACATATTAGCAGATTCTACTTTTGGGCACTCCTTCCAAATTGGTGGGGTTTACTGACCTTTTATAATGCACAGACTAGTTTTTGTCTATTAAACTGTATTCTGTATACTATGGGGGGTATTTAACATACTCTGGTGCACCAACTGCCCCTTCCCCAGGGTAGCATAAACATCAGGAAGCTTAGACCTGTTTGTGGGCTTTAGAGAGGAACGCCGTGCACCAACCAACTCGACCGCCGACTGTGACCTTTCATGCCCACTTGGCGTAGGGGGGACATGAAATAATCCCAATTACTGGGCGTTTGCAAGTTATTGTGATAATAATCAACTTTTTGATAACTCTCCACCTATAGGTTTATGTCATTTACCAACTGTCCAGTTATGATGCACTTGATGTTGTGCATTGTTATAACCCCTAATGTGGTAACTGAAATATATGGTCATCTTTACACCTTGTACTTCTGGACCATGTATTAGACCTTTCCAGGAGGCTAAATGTTCCATCAGAATTTAATTAATTTACATTTTTTTACCCCTGAAATCACTAAATATGTTAATCTATATCTCCTGGCCCTGCAATGGTTCCTTATGTAGGTTTCTAGGTATACTGATCTTATCTTCACTGTTCTCATTTGTGTGACTACTTAAAGAGGACCGGTCACCCTGAAATAGCCCCCCACCAAATGTGTCCCCCATAACCCTCTCTCTAGCCTCTAGCCCCCAGCAATTCTTTTTAAAATCTATGGTCGGAAAGCTGGTTTAAACAGATCCGACCTCTTACAAAATAAGAGGTCAGATCCTCATATCTGGTGGGCTGCAGTTGGCGTTATTCATAAGGGGGCCGGCCGACACTCCCCCAGCATACCCCCTGTCAGCTAGGACCTATAGGAGAAGCCGTCAGCATGTATTGCGTAATCGATGCGTCGGAGCCGCCGCTGTTTCCGCCGCCAGTTTTCTGTCAGCCTTTGCATGTTCTTTTCAGTTCAAACTGCTTGCACAGGTATTCAAGAAGTGTCCACACCACATTCGACACCACATTCATGAAACACAAATTTCATCACTGAAATGAGCGTTCTTGTGCTCCGTCGAACCGTGCACCACATTTAACCTACAAAGTCAGACATAAGTGTGTAGCACGCCCCATGTAAAGATGCACCAAAAAAAAGTTGTGCACTCTGTCGGGCAGTGCAGGAGGCGCCAGATTCATGAAGTATGCACTATACACAAGCGAACTGCACACAGCGCAGATTGCACTATATTTAGTAAATGTGGGCCAATGCAGGTGTAATGTCCTGGAGTTGGGTCATTACTAAATCTACTTGGTGTTCATGCTAAGTGGACCAGGTTGGGACTGGCCATCCCACTGGTCCCAGCAACTCAGGTATTAATTCTACTGGCCACACTCTCCAGCCTCTAAAGTAAAGCTGCACTGCCAATTTATTCCTATCCCATTCTATTATATGCCATTGCTGAGCCCCACTTGCGATGTGACAACCCCACCAAGTGGCAGAAACCTGTAGGGTGCATTGTGTATGCATGAGTACAATCTTGTATTCTGTAAAGGTTAAACTACTTTGTGTTGACAATAAGTCTGCAAAACTTGTTACATTCACAGAACTATTGACTGGTTTCCCCCAGAATGTATCCACCCACCAAGGGTATATAAGTTAAAGCAAACCTGTCATCAGATAAAAATGACATTTCTGGTAACAGGATCACTGTAAGCCCTGTCTGTAATGCTGGGTCTTTCTGATAGTTTGGTTAGTAGCTGTAAGCGTTCAACTATTTCAGGAGAGTTTGCTTTCAAGCCTCTCTCACCCCCTGTCAGAAGTCAGGTTGGGGGTCCATCTTATTGTTATCCCCGACACCCACAAGCTTGCACCAAATTTAGCTGCCCATGCAGCAGAGACCTATCCAGCTCCTCTACAAAAACAATACAGATTCCAGCCACGCAGAGCCACCCAATATCTTCAGCCCAGGACCAGTTATTTTACAAACCCTCTTTTTTTCTTTGCGTCACCCTGTTGGCCCTAGCGTGGATGAGGCCTACCCTAGGAAATAGTGCTACCATGACACAAGCTTTAGGCCACAGCCAAGCTAGCCAGTCCCTTCCTAGCCCACAAGCTGCCCTCCACCAACATCCCCAGCTAAATAAAGGCACACGCCTATTGAGGAAGCAGCTAGCGAAACATGCGTTGGGGCGAGGTGACAGTGGCAGCTGATTGCAGAGGTAATGATTGTTGTGCCAGCAATATATATTCAGCGTTAAACTTATACATAATATGACTTTATTGGCAATATGTTTCCTTATGACCCTATGCATAATGAGATGGAATTTTCCAAGAAAGCCTGTAGAGACCTGTAGAGTCAGGAAATCTATTACCAAGGAAATCTATTATTTAGCGCCCACTTGCAACAGTTTTGTTCATCCCTCAAAAATTTGGGACCATTTTTATTGAGTATGTCAATGTAATAAAAAAAAATGAAATAAATATTTCTAACTTTTAAAAAAGAAAAGTGGTTATGTTCCTTATATTGTGGTGAAGTGTAAATAAATGTTCCTGTCACCTAAGTGTCGTTATTGCACAGGCAGCATGTTATAGAGCAGGTAGGGGCTAGCAAGATTGTACATAGTGTCCTGTCTGCGTGTAGCATGTTATAGAACAGGGAAAATTGTATATAGTGTCCTATCCACAGAAATCCTGCTTAAAACTGAAACCTATTTTTAGGAGCAAACAAAATTCACAATAGTACACATGCTCCATAGTGTCCTATCTGCAGGTGTCATGATATAGAGCAGCATGGGATGAGCAGATTATACATAATGCCCTATCTGCTGACAGAGTGTTATGGAGGAGGAGGAGCTGACAAGATTGTAGATAGCGACCTATCTGCAGGCTGCATGTTATAGAGCAGGAGGGACTGACCAGATTGTACATACTGTCCTATCTGCAGAAATCTGGCTTAAACCCACATAAACCTATATATCGCAGAGCTCAGCTTCTCTTCCTGTATTATATCCTGCTTTCAGGATATAATACAGACACCTCCTTACCTGATCACTTTAGTTGTCAAAGAAATCTTCTTCTATGCCGCAGGCCTCTGCTGATACAGTATGTGCAGCCTGCCCACATGCAGATGTCCTGGTTATCATCACAATGAAACCATCCATCAGTTATTTGCTGACTTTTTCCTGCATTCCTGTTATTGTACATTCTGTCAATGCAAAGAGTTAAAAAAATATGACGTTGAGAACAGAGGATACTTTTTTTGTCTGTATCTCCCACTGAGTAAAATCTTCTCTTCAAGGCCATGTACAAAACATACTTGCCCTATTGGCCTCGGGGCTAGTTTCAATTCAACAATTCCTGATTTTGGAAACAATGCAGAGAGCCCTGACTGCTTCCCCTTTCTCCAACTGCAGACACATTGTCCTCTTGTTTGCATGAGAACAATATAAATGAAGACCTGAGCGCAGAGCAGACCCAGGTAAGTTCAGTACAATCCTCTGTAGGGTTAGGATACAACCCCCTGATCTTATCTGGAGCTGATTACTTTCATTTGGAATATGTAAGGTCATTTTGGGAGGCAAAGAATTTTCGTTGGTGGAAGTTTTTCTCACTTGTTTCATGGTGAATGATCCCCTGGTTGTATATAGAAGGATGGAGCTTCATATCCTCTATACACGAGTGTAAGAAGGCAGAAGACATGGACTACAGTGTGGTGTAAGTAGCTAGAATGTGGGCTGGAGTATTCTAGGCTATAGATCTGTTTAGCTTTATATTTGGGAACATATGGCACTCTACTTGTATGATATTGTAAAAGACCATACTTTGACACCCCTATGATGTCTTTATTCTAATGTCAGTATTATCTCTCATCCGTGTTTCTCTGTAAACCAGGAAATAAACACATGCACAGACACACACGTACATACAAACACATACACGCTGCAAATAATAAGGAAATAAACACACGCACACACACACACATACATATGCACACACACATACATATACACACTGCTAGTCACCAGGAAATACACACACACACACACACATACATACACATATACAGCCAGGAAATAAATACACATACACATATACACACGGTCAATCGCCAGGAAATACACGCACACACATACATATATACACACTGCTAATCACCAGGAAATACATACACATATACACACTGCTAATAACCAGGAAATGCATACACATATACACACTGCTAATCATCAGGAAATACATAGACATATACACACTGCTCATCACCACGAAATACACAAACACACACACACACACACACACACACACACACATATACACACTGCTAATCACCAGGAAATACACACACACACACACACACACACATATACACTGCTAATCACCAGGAAATACACACACACACACATATACACACTGCTAATCACCAGGAAATACACACACACACACACATATGCACACTGCTAATCACCAGGAAATACACACACACACACACATATGCATAGCTCCCAACCGTCCCGATTTTGACGGGACTTTCCCGTTTTTCGTACCTCTGCCCCGCGTCACAGGCAGCTATGAGATTGTCACGGATTTTCCCCCCAGGTCCCGCTGTGTCCCGGCGCTGTGTCCGCATAGTAAATACTTTGAAAGCCAGAACTCACAGTACAGAATGGCTTCTACAGACATCGGGAGGGAATCCTTTTCAGAGAAGTGTCGGCTTAGCGGAGAGAGCAGGGACCACGTCATCAGCTTCAGATCAGCATCTGTCCATATATGGTCACTGCATCTCCTAGGGTTCACCAGAGCAGACATCGGGCAGGGAATCCTTTTCAGAGAAGTGTCGGGTAGCAGAGAGAGCAGGGACCACGTCATCAGGTGAGATCAGCATCTGTCCATATATGGTCTCCAGGGCTTCCCCAGACACAAGCTATTTATATAATTAAATTACATAAAGTTTTGGCCAGGCTGAGATTCGAACCTGGGACCCTCTGCACCATAGACAGGAGCTTAACTAACTGAGCTATAAGCCCAGTGATACAGAGCTGAGGATTTCTGGTAACTAAGAAGTGTTATCTGCCAGTGTTACACTGTGACACAGACTAATGCACTGATATATAGAGAGGGATCTTCTCAGAGATTATTATTGTAATTATTGAGACTATTATTATTATTATTATAAATTTTATTATTTTTATTATTATGGAGATGATTATTAATAATGGTAAAAATAATAATAATCATCTCAATAATAATAATAATAATAATAATCTCCATAATAATAATAATAGTCGCAATAATTACAATAATCTGAGAAGATCCCTCCCTATATACCAAGGCAGTATATAGTCATAGTTCTTAGTTACCAAAATTCTCCACCTTGTTAATCACTGAGATTATAGCTCAGTTGGTTGAGGCGCTGTGTTATTATTGTACATGGACACTGCAGGTTCTGGGTTCAAATCCCAATGAGGATAATTTTTTTTTTTTTTATTGAGATGATTTTTATTATTTTAATATGGCTAAAATTTGGGGCGTGGCCAGGGAGTGATTGGGGGTATGGCTTAGGGGGATCGCCTTGTCACTCTTTCCTTTCCACAAATGTTGGGAGGTATGCATATGCACACTGCTAATCACCAGGAAATACATACACATATACACACTGCTAATCGCCAGGAAATACACACACATACACATATACATACTGCTAATCACCAGGAAATATACACACGCACATACCCATACACATATACATACTGCTAGACACCAGGAAATTCAAACACACACACATACACATATACACACTGCAAACCATCAGGAAATAAACACATATACAGACACACACATACATACACATGCACACACTGCAGATCATCAGGAAATATGGATACACAACCAAGAAAATAAACACATGCATACACACACACACTGCGTGGCCGTTAGGAGCACTCCCCCCCTGCTTCTGAGATTATAGGTGGTGCAGAGCCGAGGTTGAGACTGAGACAGAAGTGAGCTGGATCATTAGGCTTCGCTCACTGAAAGGAGCTCTTCTGGCTTCTGAACTGCTCTCTATCATATATAATGTAGGGAGGCGTCATTCAGGGGCGGAGTCTACCATTAATGGGTGGGGTTATTGGCTCTCTGACCGGAGCCGACTAGTGTAGGAGGATTTTTATTAGAAATAGAGACATGAACTGAGAGAAGTTAGAGAAGGTGGAGGAGAGACCCCCCCCCCCATTAACACCCGGGATAATAATAATAATAATTCTTTATATAGTGCACACAGATTATACAGCGCTGCACAGAGTGTGTGAGATTGGTCCCTGTCCCCACGGGGCTCACAATCTAAACAACCTACCACTATGTTTTGGAGTGTGGGAGGAAACCGGAGAACCCGGAGGAAACTCACACAAACACGGAGAGAACATACAAACTCTTTGCATATGTTGACCTGGGTGGGATTAGAACCCAGGACCCCAGCGATGCAAGGCAGAAGTGCTACCCACTTATCCACCGTGCCACCCCAACAAACATCACATGTCCTGTCCTCCTGCGTGGCCCAACGCTTTTTACTGCAATTTGATGGAAACCTCTCAGCGGATCAGCTCTCTGGTGGGAGCCGGCTCCCATCGTTTACTGTAAAGAGTTGGCACAAACAACCCATAACTATTAATAATTTTTTAACATGTGATAGTGACAGGTCAGAAGTTTGAATTGCTGGGGTCAGACTTTAAGGAAGTGGGGTACAGTCAGCAGTAGAGCTTCTGCCCTTGCCTCAGTTTCTTAACCTCCGTTTTTGAGAGCTATGGGGGCTAGAGTTTATTCCAAAGAGGAAGATGTATGAAACTGCTTGTTTTTATATAGAAGAGGCTCTCAAATATGAGGAAGTCAGTTCCTATATCTGTGTTAGTAATGCGAGGCCATTGTCCTTACTGAAAGGGACTGAGTGTGTAAGATAATCTGAGTAAGACCAGTGTAAGCATTATGAATAAAAGGATTTTAATATTTAAATCCTTGATTTTTTACTTTACCTTATGTAATATTCAGAATCCTTCTGGAGTCTCCAGCTTTTATTTCTCCATTCCAACCATATGGCATTGCCATAGAAGTGATGGGAGCAGTGGTCAGGCGTGTGCACTACTGCTCCATTCATTTGGGAAACTTCAGGACTCCTCTACTCTTGTTTCCTGGGGATTTGACCACTAGATGATGTTTATCTTCTATTCATATATGTCTTTAGTGGGGAAACCCCCTTCATTTGAAACTCCCTATAACAGTACTCTTAACCACTTAAAGACCTGACTGTTTTTAATTTTTGGGTTTCTGTTTTCCACTTTCCAAAATGGGTTGTTAAAGGATATTTTAAAAAATTAGTAAAAAGTTAATGCTCTATTGTTACAATACTACAACTATAACTACTGCATATACAGTCGGTCCCCTTCTTAAGAACACCCAACTTACAGATGACCCCTAGTTACAAACGGACCTCTGGTAATTGGTAATTTACTCTGCTTTAGTGCAGTGGCGTAACTAGGAGAGAAAGGGCCCCTTAGCAGGCTACTGCATGGGGCCCCCCTACCCACTTAAAAGATATACATATTAGTATACTCACACATGCGAGTCACAATCACATAGAAATACACTCATGTGCATATACACACACATACAGTGCCATATGCAACATACTCACATACAGTGTATACAAACACCATATACACATCACAGATACTGCATATATACATCACAGTATATGTTACATACATATTATGCTGGAAAATGTGCAGTACAATATAGATATAATGATGCACATCCTCCATTTTTTATTGTGTCAGGTCAGATGATTGGGCCCCCTGACACTGCAGGCCCCATAGCGGCTGCTATGGCTGCTACCGCTGTAGTTACGCCCCTGCTTTAGTCCTAGGCTACTGTAAACAGCTATAACAGTTACCAAAAGTGTCTGCAAATAAGCTTTATTGTTAATAGTGGTTCTAAAGAAAATCCAACATTTTTAAAATCCAATTGTCACAGAGACCAAAAAAAATTTGGATGGGGTTACAATTATAAAATATACAGTTCCAACTTACATTCAAATTCAACTTAAAAACAAACCTACAGAACCTAACCCGGGGACTGCCTGTACTAGATAACACATTTTAACTGCATAAATTCTTGCTTTTATACCATTCTGAATGTGAAGGTCATATGAGGTCAGCTCTAAATGTTACCCTACCTCCAAGAAATTCATAATGTAGTATAAATATTCATTAGTGCTAAATCCAAGCATCTAATACACGTGTACCATTTTTTTTAAAAAGGAACCTACCTATTTTATCTCTGATTTGTAGACCTTTAACTTGTGTCCATTATCAAGGGGGTAACTAAAAATGACTAGACCCCATGGCAAAGCTTAAGTCACGGGCACCCCCATTCCAGTTACTGTTCGCTCCAGTTACTGTTCGCTGGGATATGCAAATATGGCAGCCTCCACGACGTACACTTACCCCTTACCCCTTTGTTAAAATGTATTTAGAGTCTGAAACCCCCCTGCTACTAAACCTACAAAGTGTAATGCCCATTTTAGTTCCTCCCAGATGGAATAATGTCTCCTTCTCTTTTGTGAACAATTATAACGTCCCCCCTATCAGTAGCCTCCCACATACATACTGTCAACTCTCTCTTGTCCTCCCACCTAAAATGTTCCCCTTTCTGTAACCTCCTACCCCATGCCTCACTTTCTGTAGCCCCCCACTTAATGCTTCCCTTGCAGTAGCCCCACCTATTGACTCCCTTACTGTGACGGGTCACCTTTCTTCAACCTTTCTGTGGCCTCCCAGCTAATGCCCCTCTGTAGCCCCATTTTTGTAGCTGATTCCCACACCTTATGCCCCCCTTTTAGAAGTTACCACATTTCATGTAGCCCTATCCCGTCATAGCCCCTCGTGCAGTCAAATTGTCAAAATGTGTGTGTGTTTTTTTCCTTTTTAGCTATTGATGGAACTATCCTGATTTGCAATCTCATTCCAAAACCAATTGCCCTGACAATTTTCCCCTTCACTGATCACAGGTTATATAAGTTGATGGGGTGAGCATTAGATGATGTAGGATCTTACTCCAGCAAAAACATCGTCATGGGGGCGGGTTGCTCAAAAAGCCATAAATCACCTACACAACATAACAGTAGAAGGAGGAGTCAGGTTTCCTTCACATAACTTTTTTGTGATTTTTTTTTGACTAAATTTTCATTTTTTTTATCCTGGTATTTTGTTTTCTTCTCTAGAACCCTGTGGGGAATACAAGAACCATACACTAAAGTAAATGCTGAAACTTCCATAGTTATAACCCTGCATTCTCATTAAAGGGCTTATCTGGAACATCTAGAAGAAAGTCCATTGTAGATTTCTAAGCTTTGCTCTAGCCGCCAGTCATGTAATGCAAGAGTGCACATCAGCTCTCCTGACAGCCACAAATGACAGTGTTCTCCACAAGTGGCTTTCGAGGTCATGAGAAGAAGTTCTGGGTTCTGTGTTGTAATTATTTGTCAGCTGATCGGCCACCTGACACATAGTACATTTCCTGTAATGCAGAACTCCAGCCAACAGTTCCCGTGATGTGTTTCTCTAAAGAGAGCCAAAACCGTGTACATCTCATATACAGCTTACCCTGCATGTATATACAAGGACGGCACTCGGTCAGGACAGTGTTGTACAGTATATTGTAGAACTTCATAGTGAATATTGTGCAGCATCTATCTATATAGTTTAGTACAATAGTGTATCTAAAATGTATACATCGGACCAAGTTCTAGAAATAGGGGTTATGGGCACAAATCCCTCAGAATTATTATCCGCATGGAAGGGGTCTTAAGAATTTTTTTTCAAGTAACACCTAATAATATGTTGTTGTTTCTATCTACTGTAAGTTAAGCAGTCTTTATATTCGGTAGAAATATTAACAAGGCCAGAGTAAAAGTGTTACCTGCAAGTCTCCTAAACTGCAGAGGCCTTAAAGGAAATCTACCATCGAAATCAAGCATGATAAACCAGGGACAGTTACTCCTAGATCCAGGCTCTGTGACTGTGGTGATCTTCTTATATTTGTTATCCATGGCCTCTTTTCTTCTTACATCAACTTTGAAAAAACTTTTAGCAAATTATGCTAATAAAGAGCTCTGAGGGTGTTACCAAAGCCCCTCCATGCTGTAGCTTCACAAGCTGTTACACTGCCCCCCTCCCTCAGCACTCCCCCTCCTCTGTCTGATGTAATCTCACACAGTGGGAGGAGAGAATTGCTCTTGCACAGTGAAACATGTTTGATTTTGATGGTAGATTTCCTTTAAGGATTTACACCATTGGACACTACTTAGGGGATGGGACTCCATGCATTGTGGTTATGTATGATCCTACGAGTCCCAGCATAATTAAGTGTGCCATACTAAAAACATAACTACAGTGAGGTCCTGTTGTCCCGCGGAGGAGCAGGGACTCTTTGCATCATTGGTAACTTGGATTTAGGTTCATGTATGGAGTCACTTCCCTAGGGGAGGTTTTGGTCCATGAAATGTGGTCATGGTGAACACACAGTCATATGGTTTCCACATAGGTCTTTTATATATCTATATATATATATATATATATCATTCTGATGCTATGTCAAAGTTTTTTTAGCGTTTTTATTTGATTTATGGAGATCCATGTGGACCCCCATTGTGGACCTATAAAGGTGATCTTCAACATTTTTTGCCTTCCAAACAAGTTCTTAGACGATTTTCTGGTGTAGCCTTTTTCACATCTGATTTCAAGAGGGAATATGAAACCTACAGGGGCAATTCTTTCTAGAGGCAGCAATCATAGTTAGGCTACATTTGCATCACTTCGTAGCCCTCAGATGTAAAGATATATTGAGTGTATTCCCAATATACCTTTGCAATGGAGGGCTAGAACATATCCCACTGTATGTTCATATACAAAGGAAATACATTGCCCTGTTCCTCCCCCCTGAATGCAGGAGGAGCAGTTAGCATTGGCTGCAACCAGTGATTATCTGCTGACAATTTTTAGTGATGTAACTGTGTCCTTATATGGAGGCCGTCCAAAGTGTATGCTCAGCTGAGGCTGGGAGTGGATGCAATACACTGCATCCGTCCTCCATAAGATCAATTGGTCTCTGCTGAGTATATACGTTGCTCAGCAACAGGGAGCAGAATGCAAAGTTGTAGCTCTCTGCATCTTTCTATTTTATGTTTCCTGCTGGATGTGATATATACAGAGCAGACAGAGGCAAAAAAGGATGCCTCCATCTGTCAGTATATGTGTATGGATATTCTCATCATATATGCTAGGAGCCAGGTGAATTTAGTCTAAGAAGGACACATATTTATCAGTAGACACAACCACCTCCAGTGCACTGACAAGCTCATTTGCAGCATAAAGATAAAAATGTAAAAATGTTTTTTTTTCTAATTTATTCATTGCAATAAATAGAATCAACACTGATTTAAATATTGGAAATTGTTTTCAGAGAAAGCTGTAAATTATACAATTACCTGTACTACCTATCAAACGCCACAACCCCACCCCTGAAACTGCTTATTTGCTCAGCATCAAATAGTTCTTTTAATGATTTAGATTGTGCAATGACTTCAAAATAGATCCTTAATAAATCAAGTTGCCTTATTTTGCAACATATCCCCTGAACTAAGGTTAATGGTAAACTAATTATAAGTCTACATGGTTCTTTTTTTAGTTTTAAAAAAAAGCTATACATTTAAAGGGGTTGTTCACTTTCAGCAAACAATTGATATTGCTTGTGCAATGAATAGTTGTACAATTTTCTAATATACTTTCTGAATCAATTCCTTAAAGTTTTCTAGATCTCTGCTTGCTGTCATTCTATAGAAAGCTTCTGTGTTTACTTCCTGGACAGAAACCTGTCACGGTCATGTGATGTCACACAGATGCATGGGCCGTTATAACAAACAGCTCTGATTACTCTCTATGATACTAATGAGGTGTGAACCTGCGTGGTCACATGACCATGCCTCCGTGACTGTATACAACTAGTTTGCATCTCACTTTAAAACGTATTCTCTGGATGATGCTACCACATGGGGCTATGAAAGAAACGATAACTAGAAGGTGATTTGCTGATGACAGGTTCCCTTTAAGTTGCAACTTTAGAATTGAACCAACAAAACATGCAGTCAAATGATCTGGGAGGTGTTAATCTGCTTCACAACATACTGTAAATTGTTTTTTGGGTCAATTTCTGCTGACAGGTTCCCTTTAAGCTATGCTGTGTTATAAACACTGGCTGTTTTTCTAATTGACATTTACAGTATTGTTATTGTGCGGCTTATGATTCTCTCGTCCCATTCATGTTCCTGTTTTTCCAGTGCCCTGGCTTCTTCTCCCCCACCCCCAGCGCTGACGTCCTGCTTGTCACCTGGCACTTTCCAGAGCACTGATTCTCTGTTTGTCCAGGCAGCAGGTACACAGAATGGGCCCATTGTGATTCATGATTTGTGCATACAGCCTAAGTGGTGTAATATAAACAGATGCAATGATCTACAACATTTTCTGTTTCCAGACTGCACTGAAATGGAAAGACGTCTTCACAAAAAGTCGGCGGTTAATAACTGGGACCGGTAGATTTCAGTTTTGTCCTTCTCGGAACAGGTGCACTTGGAAGGCTCTGGAGCCTAATGTGCTTTCCATATTCCTTGCTAAAAGACTATGTGCACGTTTTATAGCTGAACTACATGACATATAAAAATGGAGCTTGTTTGCAGATATTCCATTTTATGTGTACGGATCATATTTTTTTGTTTCGCTTAAAATTCCCTCCAGACTTTCATGGGGTAAAATCGTGTCCCCAAATCCGCTATAAACTTAGGCTAGAGGTGAAGACCGGCCCGGTGCCTTCGTTTTATTGAGAGGTCGCAATAAATGCAGTATCTATTAATGTATCAGTGCCCACGGCGGTTACTTTAATGGATCGTTAAGTAGTAGGACATGTCCAAGTCAGAACTTCTCAGGGGTTTCGGAGGCGCAGTAAAAAAAAATGAATGTCAGGCTGAAGCAAATTAACAGTGAAAAAGAGAAGTTAACATCTCTGTGAGATTTCGGCCACGTTCGTGTACAGATAGCCTCTGGCTAGGCCGTCTAAAGATGCACCAGAATTAGAATCCAGGTTTAGTATGACGGAACCCATTCTCATGATCCCTGAGGATCCCATCACTGAGACCCTCACCGATCAGAAAGGTAACCTCTATCATGTCAGTAGGGGCTTACTTGTTTTCACAGAACAACCCCTTTGATCTGGTGGATATTCCGATTGTCCAGTACCCTCCAAATGAATGTGTACATTACCCTCCCTACTAATCCTTATGTCCCAGATAGTTGACATCAGGAGATTCCTGATTTTTGGGGGCCTTTAGAGAAAGGCCTTTGCTAGAGGTATCAGGTTTTGGCTGAGCTGAGCATGCATGTGAATGAGAGATCTGAGGACATGTGTGCAATGTAGTAATACGTCAATGAATCAGCCAATGTTTTTGAATAACATTTCTATGTCTTATAAACTAGCACACACAGCCAGGAGTGACTGATACAATGAATTATTAATCTGGACCGGTACTTTAATGTTCATCTTTTGTGACAGTGAGCTGTCATCTTCTGACCTGGATTTCCCAGGTGACTAATAATAATCTTGGAAACGTCTCTACATGTCAAATGAGGATAACTATTTACCTTCTATGATGTGATATTATAACTTACAGCACACTCTCAGCAAAGACGGATATGTAGAAAAATTGCCATTTACATGCAAATTCAACTTAAGAACAAACCTAAAGAACCTATCTTGTACGTAACCCGGGGTAATTCAGAATTAGCAAAACTTTTCTACTTTTTTTTCTAGAAACAGCTCCACATCTGTCCACAGTTTGTACATAGAATTGCAGCACAATTTTAACAGCATTAAAACACACATATTACTCCATATAAATCTCTGCGTTACAGTAAATCACATTGTAATAAGGGTTAATGGTCACGCTGAGGAAGCAAATTTTTATTTAAGTCGCTTCCTTCCCTTTGTCCTGATGTGTTAGTGTTTGTCTAGTAATGGTCATGTGCATAGTCATATCACTCTGAATAGTAGTGTATACACAGGGATAAACCTAACCTCTCTGTTGCCTAAGGTGAGCTATATAGAATTGCACCCCCCTTCTAGATCCAGAAAGAATATATCAAGTTATTTTTTTAGTAAGTGGGCTCTATGCAGTGTCTCAAACCCAAAGTCAACATGAGACACACTATTTTTAGGTGTCAGGTTCTGCTTTGTAGCTGATGACTGCATCCCTGATGCTGCCCCCCACTTTAACTATAGTTGGTGCTACCTGAGGCAAGAGACTCAACTCACCTCATGGATGGTGCACCCTTATGTATACAGCTATGAACGACAACACTAAGCATGTATTTCACTAGCTTTGTACCATCTACACTTTCACTGCTTTCCGTCTTGTAGAAAAGTTTTGTTGTATAATACGTTTTACAATAATCCCAACATGAAATACTCTTGTAATACAAGCTGCCATCCTTGGGGTGTATACCAGTCTTGCCCATTTAGCCTACAGCATCAGAGGTGCCTTCAAATTCCAAAATGAGATAGCAATATGCTAATGATCGATATACAGCAGCATACTCCCCTCTCATCATTAAGGACACACGCATGCTCAGCCAAGCCAAGTTCATTTTGAATATCTTTTGAATATGTATGGACACCTTTAATGATTTTAAAAATGATTTTCGGCATTATGTCAATTTATATAATATATAATATATAATATAATACTAGCTCGTGCTGCCCGCAAGTGTATGAAATGAAATGAAATGACTTAGTAAAGTATGAGAAGAAGCCATTGTACTGCCAAATATTGTTTAACATTGGTTCCCCAATTCCTTGTTGAGATTTATATGCCTTTAAAAAGGATCATGATAAAGGATCATGATCTATGACCTGTTTATTACATTATTTCTCATATACTTTTTCTCTTTATCTTTAAGTACACCAGCAGATACAGACTAAACATGTATAGTATCCATTCATTGTTGGACTGGGGTACCTTGGGACCACCAAATAAAATTATTTTTGGGCCCCACCCTCTATCAACTCTTAGGAGATACATCGTAGTAGCTTCCAAATTTGGTTGTATTCTGTGAGCCTTCTAAGGTCTAGTATTAAGTTGCCGGCTGGGCCACCCGGAGGATCCTCTGGTGGGCCAGCCGGAGGATCCTCTGGTGGGCCAGTCCCAAACTACACATATTTGGGTTTCATTTACATATGTTGAAAACATTTCTACCATTAAAATAAAATGAATACATTCAGGGTCTCAAGGGGCCATCCCCATTAAAATGTGAATGATTCTGGAGGCTCAAATGCTAGGAAAGACCACTAGGAACTCTAGCGGGCCACTTCTATCCTGTTTAACAGTAAAATGCATTCCAAAGGGCACCCTTAGAGGCGTATCTTTAGCATATCTTTATTGCCCAGCCATGTAAACCATATTCTATGCATAATTCATAAATGTAAATGACAGAGGTCAGGAGGCCTTAATAAATATTAATTATTGTTTTATTTTATTGCAATGTTCAATTATTATGATTAAGTAGACGGATGCTAATGTGTTTTACCTTCTGGACTGAAATAGCATGCACGTGTGGCTCCCATTGTATAAATTCCTATACCTTCCCCACCCTTGTACAAGAATCAGGAAGTTACAAAGATTTTATAAATATGGTACATAAAATCTTTGGCTTTCGATTCATTTAAAGGCGACATGTCACTTCCAGAAACCCTTTAAAACTACCAAAAGTACCTTATCTGGCATCATTATTGTGCTTGAAAAGGTGTTTTTATAACTGGACAATGCTGTAGCATGCCTGTAACAAGAACTTGTATTCCTCGCTATCACCCAGTCAAGGAGGTGAAAAGCTTGGCCAAGAAGTCACGCTGGCCCGCCTCCCGAAGGCCGTTTTGTAGCCTTTTGCAGCGCTTTGCCTCCTATTTCATCATGTGACTCTCCGACTTGTCGTAGTTCTCCCCCATGCACAGAGTGCTCTCTGTGCTCCGACCCTGTGTATACCCAGCTAGAGTCACAGGCACAAGGACTCCGAAACACATCAATGATGCCACTTGTGGATTTACAGGATTGTAGATTGTTTGTTATATATTTTTTTTTGGATTTTCTTGCTTTAGTGATTAGTAATATACTTTACAGCAGCCTCCTAGGTAGCAATGGTCTGCAGATGACTCATTTAGGTCTGTGGAGAGTTTTTTTAGACATGATCTTTGCAGGTAGGTAGTAAAAATAAACAGTGACATCATTTGTTGTCATTAGTGGAGGCGATCATAGTGTTTTTTCTATAAAGGTATTATCTTCTATTGTAATCATCCAGAAACAATCTGCACCAGGTCAGGCCCATTTAGACCAGGAGACCAGAGATTTTAGGCATAGTTTTCTGGTGGAGACTATAACGGAGAAGGCATTGGGGCACATTTACTTACCCGGTCCGGAGGAGTTCCCAAAAGTGCAATGTCTGACGACAATGCACTTTGCCGCAATTCACTAAGATCATGCGCCCGATTTCCGGAATCTGTCGCTTCCCCGATCAGGGCCGCCGGAGTTCACCATCTTCCTCCCGGTGCATGTAAGTGCATGTCTTGCGACACAATTTTTAAGTTAAATCACGCAGTTTGTCCGTATCCGTCAGATCGTCAGACAGCTCGCCCACCGATTTGTGACGCATGAAACCCGGCGCCGCTGGAACACAATGCCCTGCTAAATACCTGTCTCAGCGGCCCGATCCCCGAAAACTTTGGAAAACCTGACGGAAATGAGATCCGTGGACCCTTAGTAAATAAGCCCCCTTGTGTATCTGCCCCTATGTGTTTATTTTTCCTCTATGTAGGAAATCTGTAAGTAGGCTTAGTCATGCAAAACTACAGAGAAAGTTAACCAAGTTAAGTACAATATGTTTGACCCTATGTACCCTGGTCAACTTTTTAATTAGTCGTCAAAACCTTTAAGTTTTACAAGATAACAAAGATGGAATTATGAAAACCTTGAATATAAACAGCCAGCAATTAGACTACAATTTTCTACTATTTTTATAAATTAATTGAAGGAAAAATTAAAATGTTATGGATTTGATTACTTGTACACTTTTGTATCTGTACAATTGATTTAATGACGTATTCAAGGATATAAAGAGTTTTCCGATTTCAGTTTAAACTCTGGCTGGGACAAGTTTTGTTAAAAAAATTAACCACCGAGAAGAGTCCCCCACAGCTCCAGCATCTGCTCCTGGTCTCAGGTGCTTCCCTACCCATTGGTCCATAAGATATCACTTTCCCATATGAGAAGATTAGTACTATAAACCATACATTACAGTCGGGGCCTGGCACAGACTTTGCACTGGGGCCCATCAGCTTCAAATTACGCCACTGGCTGGATCCCTCGCAATCAGCAGGGCAGGACTTCACTGTACTATAAGCCGTCATGTAAGACCCCTTGAAGTGGATGAAGCCATATTAGGCACCCCTATTAATTAGCATTGTAACACAGCCATGTCATCTGTATAAAAATCTCATGCAACAACCGTCAGTTTATATTGCATGTAAGCAAATATTTTCATCCACAGGTCTGCTACACGACATGTAACAAACAAGTGAAAAACTCAATAGTAAAACTACAAGCAGTCCTTCCTATCAGGATTATCTGCTGCCCCCATGTTTATTTGTGTGTGCTCTCAGCAGGTCTCCCGTCTATTATTCTTAATGCAGATCACACTCCCATCCCTGTCTCCCGCTAGTTGGTTGCTGTGCCCGCTGAAGTGACAAATTGTAGGTTCATGGGGAGAGTTTCAGTTGGAGTCCCTTTATGTCGTTTTTCTATTAGTTGTGTGTAGGTGTGCTGTTTGCTTTGCCTAAGTGCGTCCATAGACCACATGGTTGTTATGTACTAATTATCTTTTACTATGGAGGAACCTTTACAACAAGAGTAGTGATCTAGTTATGTCTAATATCTACAAACAATGGATTAGGGCTTACTAGTGTATGTATACAGCATATACATGTAGGAAAGAAGATTCCGAAGATTCTTTTTTGAGATGAGGTTTTATGAATGAGTTCTTATGGTCTATGCACAAGCTTATAGTGCAGCTGCAAGGTCAATAAAATCCCAATGTGTACGATAGAATTTATTTTCTGTAAATTTGCACACTTGAATATGATATCCATGACTTAGGCCCCTTCCACACTAGCGAGTGTGATGCGATGAACTCGCATCACACTCGCAACGCAAGCTGCCGGGAACGCACGGCCCGAACGCTGCACCGCGGGAGTGAACTGACATGCTGAGTTCACTCCCGCGGTGCAGCGTTCGGGCCGTGCGTTCCCGGCAGCTTGCGTTGCGAGTGTGATGCGAGTTCATCGCATCACACTCGCTAGTGTGGAAGGGGCCTTACCCTCTCCCGATTCTTCCCTGTACCCTGTTTTACTAATTAAACGAAAATTAAAAATCCAAACGACTTTAATATTAGTTACCCGTACATATGAGATGTGTATTGGTTGACTCCAAACCAACCCCAACATCAATTTTGAGAGGACAAGCAAACCATTTAATATTTATGGAAGCCTCCAGGGGCGTAACTTGAGGGGGTGCATGGGGTGCGGTCTCAACCGGGCCCAAGAGGCTTTACTCTCCATTACTGGGAGATAAGTATGAGGAGTCTGGGGACTCAACTGCCTAGTTGTGTTTTTTTTGGTGAGATAAGTCACTGCCAGACTTGTCTACCTTTGCTCTTCTCATTTGGGACACAAGTACCACTTGGCCAGGCCGATCATACACGTAAATATCAGAATAAAGCAACAAGATCAGCATTGATCATTTGGTCAGTATGGTATGAGTGTATAGGCAACTGTAGGAAGCCATTGGGGCACATTTACTAAGGGCTTTGCATCACATTTTTGTCGGACTGTGCATGTTCTTCTAGGCTAAAACGCTTGTACAGGTATTTAAGAAATGTCTGCGCTGGGATTGTGTCCCACGCAACCCTTTTGTGGCACAGCTGCGCTGCCTTCCATGCAACACAAATTACGGGGCATGTTGTCGGTCGATCTGACTGATTCGGACTGAGCGCCGAATTTAACTTGCAAATCGTGTCGTACGCCATATGTTAAAGAAGCAACGCAAACAAGATGCAGAACTCTGTCGAGATTAATGATTTCTGGCGCACAATCTTAGTGAATCATGGAATTATAACGGCATTATACATGGAAATAGCAGTTTTAGTGCATTTTCCGGCTTTCTAAGTAAATGTGCCCCATTATGTGTAGTTCAAATTGAGATAAGACTTATTAGTTCTCTAGACCAAGATTACATTGGTAGAAGGAAGCTTACCATACACACAAGTGACAAACTTTTTTTTGCATTGGTTACTAACGCATCGCCATCAACCCGACAGACTACATATAGACATCAACGCTGACCAGTCACGTGTATTGTAACCCAACAAAGGATTAGAAAGTTTGGCAGATCGCATTTTTGGCAGACAGCAGTCTACTGGCAAATAACCAAGTACATATTTCATATTATATTACCACATGGAGAGCTTTGAGACCAGTGGCGTAACTAAAAGCTGATGGGCCCCAGTGCAAATTCTATGCCAGGCCCCCGACAATAATGTATGGTTTATAGTAATAGTCTTCTCATATGAGAAAGTGACACCATAAGGGCCCCCTAAACCTCTTGGGCCCGGGTGCGACCGCAACCTCTGCACCCCCTATAGTTACGCCCCTGTTTGAGACGCTATGAGATGCCACACAATAATATAACATTGGTGTCCATACCTCAAGCAATATGGGTTAATAATGTATGTAAAGTTAATAGATGACATCTAATACACCCGGTTATTTTTTATATAAAAATTCTCTTTATTTTTTAAACATTAATAAAATACCTTTTTTAACAGTTATTGAAATTTAAAATGATCCCAAATAAGTTGAGGTTCAAGCAGCCCAGATATCGCAAGTCAGAGATTCCTGATGTTATATTACATTACAGTCTCATACATTAGTATTCCTACCATTTAAATAAGCTTTTCTTTGTATTGAACAGGGTTCGTTTTGATTACCTTGCTGCTGAGCTGCCTTGCGCCCCTCGCCCCGACGCGCGTTTAGCCTATTGCTTCCTCACGCCTCCTGAGGAAGCAATAGGCTAAACGCGCGTCGGGGCGAGGGGCGCAAGGCAGCTCAGCAGCAAGGTAATCAAAACGAACCCTGTTCAATACAAAGAAAAGCTTATTTAAATGGTAGGAATACTAATGTATGAGACTGTAATGTAATATAACATCAGGAATCTCTGACTTGCGATATCTGGGCTGCTTGAACCTCAACTTATTTGGGATCATTTTAAATTTCAATAACTGTTAAAAAAGGTATTTTATAAATGTTTAAAAAATAAAGAGAATTTTTATATAAAAAAATTTGTAATTTGTAAGTTCCTCTACTTCTTTAGGGTGTTATAAGTTTGATTGGGGGGAAACTACCTGTACTCCTCCATAGGACATAATTGATTGGGTTAACCCGGTTATTTTTGCCTGGAGCACACAAGCAGGTTTATGGGGAACAAAGTGGTTACGAAGTGAAGAGTTATTATTTTGCAAATGCCTCCATATTCCTGAACCCAATAACCTCCCATGTGAAATCCTCCTAGTGTTACTATACATCCCTAATGCATGATGATGATTTCTTCTATTTTTAGATATGAATATACTTTGGAATTAAATACTTGATGAAACTTGAGCATAAAGTATCACTTTAGGGTTCCTCCACCGAGGACGGTATTTTTCCCGATAAGTATGATCCATATGTTTTCACTGTCCATCATATTAATTCACTGCTGGGTTTCTTTCCTCTATATTAAATCTGCTCTTACAGTATCTTTTCACTCACTGGACGCTTTATCTAATCTGCTAGGTAACACTGTTTGCACAACGCCTTGTGCTAGGGTGAAGTTGTTTGTACTTAAATCACTTCCCTGCTGACAGTCATTCTACCTTGAAAGGGTATATTTATACTAAATTCCAGGCTCTTTGGGAAATTTTATGGTTCTATCTAGGTTTCTTGTTATGGCAAAAATAGCAAACAGAATCAGTGTGAGCTGCACATTGATTGTACAGGTCCTTCCAATGTGTCCAGCATCTGGGGAGATGGAAGCTACGCCTTCCCGTAGTCAGCCACACCTACCTCAACTCAATTCAGGTGCCTTTAGCAAATACCTTCCAAGGAATGTAAATGGCCCTTTGCTTCTGACCAATAAACATATGCATGAGCTCAAAATCCTGTGACTGAGAGTGACTCCTCTAAGCAGAGGCGTATTGTGCTGGTGACCTGTCAGCAAGGCTTGAGAGGTATGGAAAAGCTTGTAGGCTGTAAGTTGTGTTATTTTCCTTTTTGACTACAACCTAAATTTTGTGTTGTATGGAATGGGAATTTTATTATTTAGGTTTATTACTAAATAATTATTTGATATAGCTCTCTATTATATAACATATTCTATTCTTTATGTTGATGACTAGAGATTTAATTGTGTTTTATGTCAAGTGGGCAGATTTTTCTATCGAGATTTGTAGGATTATGGAACGTGCCAAGAACGCGTAGTCCTACGACTGCTTTCTATCTAATCCTATGACCTTGGTGGTAGTAATGAGAATGGTTTTTTAGTATTGTATTAATGCGTCATACCTCTATGGGATATGCATAAATATTACTATGGAAGTGGATTTTTAAACCTTTCCCATATTTTTGGATGACCTTAAACGCCTTTGAAAATATCATAACTCCCTCCAATGAATGGTATTACGTTGGTCATTTATTAGGGCCTTTGTAGTGGAATATACATATGGCAGTTGCGTGACTTGCTTGGCAGGTAAGATGTTAATGTGATAGGGAACAAAGAAAGGCGGATTTGGAATTCCCGGAATATGAATGGGTTATTTTCTCTTGAATTATATGTTTGCGAATTCTTAGAGAATGAGATTTTTCTTTCTGTTGCTTAAATTGTGGTCACGTTGATCTTCGTCTGGGGGGATATATGTGGTTATAGTTTTGTATGGGCCAAAATTTGGTTTCTACTATATAAATATTATAATTAAACTAAGATGAGAAAAATTGTGTAACAAATTTGGTTAATTTATGTTTAATTCATAGTTGGGTGCAGTTTTCGACACCTCTATGACCGCCATTACTGTAAGCAGCCGAACATAAGGACTATTCTTAGAAATGTATTAGATGGAGATGTCTTAAACATATGGTTCTTGTAGAAAATTATACTAAAATAAGTTGAAAATTCTCAGGAAATGATGGTCATGTGGTCTGTACATGGCTGCCCACACAAATGGGGAAACGCCTGGTTATATTCACACTCCGGCCATCGCTGCTGTACAATGGCTTTAGTCACATACGGTAGATATGAAATTATAAAACAGTTTAATAGAAGATGTTGATCTCCTGGGGAGTGACTGGTACATGAAATCCGCAAGACGTGTTTGTCTATGGCGTTGTTTTTACATGGTGTAGCACTTAACAACAGATAAGATAATGTAACCGATAGGAGGTTAGACTAATCTAAGGTGGAGTAAACTTTCTAATCTAGTAATTAGTTTCAATTCTGCTTTAATTTAGCTAAATCCATTCAGTGGTAAATAGTTTGGGTTTTCTTTTCAGTTGAATGAATTAGTCGGATGAACAATGGCTTGTGCTGCAGTGAGTTTCCTTACCTGTCTTTTCATTGAAGGGGTTAAGAGGGACAATGTATGCATTGTTCCTGGGTCTAATCCCATTATATGGCTCCCCTGACTCTGACATGTCAGGCTGCTAGTTGTTTGTTGTCTGTCTCACTTGCTTTGAGCCTCACAGCTGGTTGTAGGCACTTGTTCACATGACTGCTCTACGCTGACACAGTAGTAATACAAGGACTATATTATGACTATGTATATACAGACGGTCCTCTACTTAAGGACACTCGACTTACAGACGACCCCTAGTTACAGACGGACCCCTCTGCCCACTGTGACCTCTGGTAAAGCTCTCTGAATGCTTTACTATAGTCCCAGACTGTAATGATCAGCTGTAAGGTGTCTGTAATGAAGCTTTATTGATAATCCTTGGTCCCATGACTGCAAATAATTTTCAAACTCCAATTGTCACTGGGGCAAAACATTTTTTTGTCCGGATCTACAATTATAAAACATAGAGTTGCGACTTACATACAAATTCAACTTAAGAACAAACCTTGTACGTAACCCGGGGACAGTCTGTTTATTAATATATGATTAAGACAGCCATAGACCCTGGAATGTAGGAACATTGTGGGCCCCCACAACTCTTATTATTATTTTTAATGGTTTGACATTTACTGCTTAAATGGTACCAGAACCAAGTTTTTTGGGAATGGAGGGAAACCTTCTGCTAGCCTTTAGCTCTTCTGTTTACTGACCTTTGGAGGACCTTCAAAGGTCCTGTGCAGGCCATAACCCCCTCTAAAGCCCTGGACCAGTGCCCAAACCGCCCCATATTATAATTCGCTACTGCAATTGGGTGTTGCCATCACAGTCCGATACTGGCAGTGGGGATTGAGCCGTGTTGGACACAACAACAACAACAACTGCTACAATCCAGCTGTCAATTGAATCAAATATTGTAGAATGGATAATATAGAGTTATCACAATGAAGAAATCCAAGAAAAAGATGTCCCAGAATAAGAGAATGGAAAATAGAGTTATTTATAATGACATGTCTTGCTAGGATTTCTTTGACCTTCACTAGAATTTTTTTTAGTTTAAAAAATATTGAAACACAGTGGAGGTAGTTTCCCCTACAGTCAGCCCCCGGGTTACATACAAGATAGGTTCCATAGGTTTGTACTTAAGTTGAATTTGTATTCAAATCTGTATGTTTTATAATTTTAGTTGTAGACAAATTTTTTTTTTGTCCCGGTCACAATTGAAGTTTCAAAATGTTTTGTTGTAATGGGACCAAGGATTAGCATTAAAGCTTCACCTTACGGCTGATCATTGCAGTCTGGGTCCATAGTAAAGCATTTAGCGAGCATCACCAAAGGTGACAGTGGGCAGAAGGGTCTCCTTAAAGAGGGGAATGCCTGTATTATGGGATGCTGTAAAATAAACAAGAAATAACTATTCATGGCTCTAGTTACCATCAGATTTTGCAGCAGTGACGTCACATCAGCATCACATGATCGCTGCAGCCTATCACTAGACTCAGACCACCTGTGAGGCCAGTGATTTCCTGCAAGTGGTCAGGTGCAGCCTCAGTATACGGGCAAGAGACAGAAGCTGGAGAGCTGTAAAGAAGGAAGGAGAGAAGTGAGTATGTGCTCATTTTTATTTTACACCCTCCCATTCTAGTAGTTACAAATTAGTGGACGGCCCCTTTAATAATGGAATGGCTAGGGTTTCACAGAGCAATACTATATATTATTTCAAATATCCGTATCATGGACATCATCACACCATAATGGACATCATCACACCATAAATCCAGGCAGTTCTACAAAACCAAAGTTAGATTATCAGAGAACCTATCAGAAGCTAAGTTTAGTCGAAGTGCTTGACTTTCTTCGAGGAAGTCGTTTGCAGAATTGTTCAACAGGAAATTAAATGGTTAAACGTTTGTCTGTTTTTGCTGATGTCTCGAAGAAATCTTATTGCTGTCATCTTAGCTATTATTGTACTATTTAGACATGTACGATTGCATGTTATAAATTTACCCAAATCACTCAAGGTGCAAAGATCTCTTGGCTTCACCTGAAACCCTAGTTAACCATTTGAATATTTTTATGACATTAACCCTGTGCAGAAGTCGGTGACGGTTCATGTAATCCTCAACAATCGCTGTAAAGCTTTATTTCACAATTTCTATAAAAGGGTTATACAAACATTTCGGATCAGAGGTCACTTTCAAATTGCTGCACTTTGCAGCTTCATTCTGACGATCTAACAGAAATACAGATATGAAGATTGGGCCTCTCCCCACCCCCTACCCTGAAATCAGCAGCCGGTGAAATGCTTGATTTGCACAAGTCAGTCATTGGTACCTGGGATTAATAAGTAACTTCAAACGCGTCCGAGCTTTCTGCAGAGCAATACATACGTGGAAAGGTCAGATCTGAGAACATTTACTGCTAGGGACAAGATTGCACATAGAAAACAGACTTAATAACCCCCCCCCCCCCCCTCCTCCTTAGATGACATTAATAATAATAAAAATCTATCTTTTTAGAATCTATTTCTGTAGCGCCACCATATTCTGTAGCGCTTTACAAATCATAGGGTACATATACACATATAATATTACATTACAGAGTACAAACAGTCACATGGAACAATAGGAGTGAGGGCCCTGATCACAAGAGCTTCCAATCTATGAGGATGAGGGGGGGGGGGGGACACAAGAGCTTCCAATCTATGAGGATGAGGGGGGGGGGGGAGACACAAGAGCTTACAGGCTATGAGGATGAGGGGGTGACACAAGAGCTTACAGTCTATGAGGATGAGGGTTGACACAAGAGCTTACAGTCTATGAGGATGAGGAGGTGACACAAGAGCTTACAGTCTATGAGGATGAGGGGTGAATCAAGAGCTTACAGTCTATGAGGATGATGGGGTGACACAAGAGCTTACAGTCTATGAGGATGAAGGGATGACACACGAGCTTGCAGTCTATGAGGATGAGGGGGTGACACAAGAGCTTACAGTCTATGAGGATGAGGGGTGAATCAAGAGCTTACAGTCTGAGGATGAGGGGGTGACACAAGAGCTTACAGTCTATGAGGATAAGGGGGTGACACAAGAGCTTACAGTCTATGAGGATGAGGGGGTGACACAAGAGCTTACAGTCTGTGAGGATGAACGGGGTGACACAAGAGCTTACAGTCTATGAGGATGAAGGGGGTGACACAAGAGCTTACAGTCTATGAGGATGAGGAGCTGACACAAGAGCTTACAGTCTATGAGGATGAAGGGGGTGACACAAGAGCTTACAGTCTATGAGGGTGAGGAGGTGACACAAGAGCTTATAGTCTATGAGGATGAAGGGGGTGACACAAGAGCTTACACTCTATGAGAATGAGGAGGTGACACAAGAGCTTACAGTCTATGAAGATGAGGGGGTTACACAAGAGCTTACAGTCTATGAGGTTGAGGGGGTGACACAGGAGCTTACAGTCTATGAGGATGAAGGGGGTGACACAAGAGCTTACAGTCTATGAGGATGAGGGGGTGACACAAATGCATACAGTCTATACCGTACAATCTTTTTAACTTCTGCTCTATATCATGATGCCTGCAGATTGTACATAGTGGCATCTACTTAACTTATCTTTCTCTATAACCAGCTGCCTGCAGATAGGACACAGTGTACAATCTGCTCAGTTTCTCCTGCTCTATAACATGCTGCCTGCAGATAGGACACGGTGTACAATCTGCTCAGGTTCTCCTGCTCTATAACATGCCTTCTTCATGTAAACATCTATATTCAGAAATGTATGTATTTATGTTATTTGACTTTCTGGGTTATTAGATACTGTGTTTCAGTGATTATATTTGCATCTAATTTGCCATTGTAGTAAAACAGTTCTTTTAATGGGAAAATCTAAAGCAGTGCCCTCTAATTAGAAAATATGCATTACCATGAGAAAGTACCCTAGTGCTAGATTTCAATCAGGGTAAATTAGGAAAATCCAGTCTGACCTGGTACATTTTGCCTCCGGGGGGAAGAGGTTGAGATATTTGCCTCTTAATAGTGAACGTGATTGTGAGCTTCTGGTTCTAAAAGAAATGAGGTCATTTTATGGGTAAGAAAACAAGAGCAAGAGCTGTAAATGGATTACCCCTATGGATAATGGAGTGTACATATGCAACAGGACTGTTTCTGGCAACAAAAGATACTGTATACATTATGTCCTCTTTGGAAAGTAATGGTTATATATATAAGGGTTTTTCTGCTTAGGGTTTATAGGTTGGACTTGATGAACCTGTGTGACCCTACATGGGTCATTGGTTTGAGCACAAATATCAGGCTCTGAGTAGCATCTGCACACATGGTAATTGTTTAGTTGGGGATTCCCATCTAATACTAAATCTATGTACCGTACATGTTTTTATATCAGAGTTTCCTCATTTACATATAATATCGTAAAAATTCTCTTATGTTGGACATAGGTTATTAGATTTGTCTAAGATTGGAAGTTGGCATCCACATAAGGTTACCCATATACTTATATGCTTCCCTTCTAACTAAGGTGTTGGGAGATCCCATGGGGGAGACTAGAAGTAAATGGGAGAATGACCTGAGGAATTGGGGGAATTGACGGCTTCTCCTGAAGAGATTCCAGTTATTTTTGTTAGATATAGCATATCATATGTCTCTGGTGCTTGGACAAATGGAGTTCAGAGAGGATGTGAGGTGCCCATAAATCCTAATGGAGGGAGAGAATGGCCTACACATGTTTTGGACATGTAATGAGTTGAGATGAGTTGGGATGAGGTTGCTGAATTGATACTTAGAGTACGTTGTAATATTAGGGTGACTGGAGACACGACGGATGGGTTGGAGTGAACAAAGAATGCAAAATGAGCAACATCAAAGATTCTGTAGCATGTATGGAAATGTATAGCTGGTTGGATGCAGAATATGGGTGAAGGTCTGTCAAACACCCCAGATTTGGCAGGTGCTGACCATGTAATATGTATTGGATGTTCAGCCTATGTTGAGAAAGGGTCAGACAGAGAATTACAAGTGACGTATGGAGGGTCGGAAAGATTAACATTCGGATGTGCAAACTTTTGGCCAACTGATATTGAATGTGTTTTACCATCTAAAGGTTACTATAGACTAGAATTTGGGTTGTCATTTATCATGGTGAGGTCTTTTTTCTGGTGCTTATTTAGCATTTGGATTTTTGTGCCATGTTAAATATGCTCAATCTCATGTTTGGTTTCGTTTTAAGTTGGCAAGTCCTCTGATCAAAAAGTCTCAATTTGTGCCTTTTTTTTCTCCTTCTATGAAACAATTTTTCTTACGTTAAAGTTCTTCTGGCACAGCTGTGCACCTATTTTGGTGCAATTCAGCCGATTCGCTTAAAAAAGGGCAAATGTAACAAGCAAAACAACTTATCCAATTACGGTGATAGGAATAGGCGCAAAAATGCACAAAAAAAGTATGAGCAAAAAAATAAATAAATAAATAAAAACTAAGATAAATGACCCCCAGTGAATCCTACAAAAGATGGAATCAGCAGTGAGCCAGACTAAGTTCTCGAATGATGGTTAACCTAAGTGGTGAAAATTGTCTAAATTTTATCTTTTTGTCTATGGCTTCCTTAACATGGAGAGACATAGAATTTATGAAATACGTCCATACTATTGTACTAAGGGTCAGTTTATTTTTGACAACTGGGCCCGGGTGTAATCCATTATTAGTAAGTTACTGGTAAAGTTTATTACAGTTGAGACTGTGACGCCATAAAGAATGTGCTGTAACTCATTATGATGTGGCCCTCACCAAGACAACGTCATTCGAATAAACAAATTAAAGGATAATTGTGTCCTCCAGCTTGTAGAACCAGTATGTCAACCAACTGTACCAGATCAGCTACATGCATTTCTATAGGTATCTAGATCAAAGAGATTACAGAAATTTCCCAAGAATAGAAAATTCCTGGGATGAAAAACCATAGCACTAAAAGAAAAATCTCACATATGTAAAGGTTTTCTGCTGACCTCCTCCTTTCATAAAGGCTGAATGCAGAGTTTGCCATTCAATTATTTGGGAGCACAATAAACAATAAGCATATAAATTGATATTTTCTGCACTATAATAGTCCTGAATGGAGAATGGCCGCTCATGTGTGGCAAGGTCTCCGTTCATGGTCTCCATTCAACTGGCCTCGGGAAGGAGGTCAGAAGAAACCAGATAGGTGTAAGTCCTAGAGATGGGACTTACATCTATCATATTTTATGTCATATCCTGTGGAGATGTCAAACATATTAAACATGAGGATACCCCTTAAACTGTGTAACAAACTTTTTTGGTAAGTTCTCATCCAATGGGATTAACCCTTTGAAGGTGAGCTACTAAACTAGGCAATACTTTCCCCACCGTAGTTAACCCATATTCTATAAACTGTAGACTATCATTTATTTTACTCTCAGTAGATTAGTATTGTCACATGAGTAGGGGATAGTCATGCCATTTACACTGAGCATAGCTTCCCAGACTCACCTACTTTACCTAACACTTAACCCTTGTTATAAAGAAAATGGTAAATTACATAGATGGTAATTGGTAATGACCAATTATTACGGATATATAAAGTACAGATTCTCCATCCTGTTGTATCATCCCTATTAATCCCAGTTACACTCATGGCATACCATTTACAAAGTACATTGAAGAAGAGATATCTGGTGGGCACTATCTTCACCCCGGCGGTATCCTTTCCACCATGTAATAAGACCATGGACCGGGACCAGTACACACAGTACAGGACTATATGGCGGTGCTCAGTCGGCATAAATGAAAAATGACAATTCTTAAAGTAGAGCAAAGTAACGACACTCACCAACACCATAGAGTGCTGTTACTGTGCTCTACTTTAAGACTTGCCGTTTACAAAGAGTATGCAATATGGAGCATTTCTGTCACCAGATTTTAACCGAAATAAACTAATACCACCCTCCATTAGGTTATGAAATATACTATCTAGAATATACTTTCTAGAATATACTTTCTAGAAAACATCACTTGTTTACATATATTAATTAGCAGAGAAGAGTCATATTTTGCCTGAGATGAGTCAAGTTTTTATACTATCTAAAAATATAGTGTCCTATTAAAGATAACAATGATCTATCAGATTGAATCAAATTCCAGCCAATTTATAACAGTCTGTACTTCCGGTTCTGTAACTCACATAAGCACACGTCCGTAGATTTGTCCATATGTCCACAGCATTGAGCTATAAGAATAGATAATCTAAAATTAGATAATGGGAATGCTTTAATTTACTAAAGCAGACATGTCATGAAAGGAGACAAGTCTACCTTACGAATATAAATTAGTAGGACATTATTATTCTGGCTTAGGAAGCTCTAAGTGTGTATGTGTATTCACGCCTATAGGTCATAGGGTGACATGTTACTGGAAGCTTCTACACAATTTTAGAACTTTCCTTCCTTGTATGAGGTAACATGCAAATCTCACTGCTTTACCATAATATTACCATGAACTACATTACAAACAACCATCAGTAATATAATATATATGCACCAGTGTATATATCAGATGTATAGTCCAGATGCACATACCTGAATGCTATACAGGTTCCTAAATCTTCCACTGCAAAAAAAGGACTGATATGACAATATCCAGTCTGCTTTTTAATGGGATGTCACTGTATTGGTGTAATCAGTAAAGATTTCCCATATAATTGAAAGAAGGCTAGGGGCGGAACTACAAGGGAAGCAGCCATAACAGCTGCAATGGGGCCCACAGTGCCATCTGGGGTATTGCATATGAATGTGCTGTATGTGTTTATATGTGATGTGTATATGCTGTATGTCTGTTTATATGGCACTGTATGTATGTGTATATGATCTATGTATGTATATATGGTGTGCATATACTGTATGTATATTTTTAAGGGTTAAGTGGGGTTCCATTGAGTTCGTTATGGGGCCCTGCCTCTCTTAGTTACGCCACTGAAGAAGGGTATCCTGATTTACGACAAAATAACAGGATGGCTTATAATGAATTTGTTGGGTTATTTTTGGGGGTCACGCATCTGAAAACTATTCATGTAATGTGTAATAGAGACTCCTCAAAGAGTAGATGTGAACAAACATAAGATACAAAATAACATTTTGATAGAACAAGTCCTCCATATCAGATTAGTAAGAGCCCAAAACCAAGAACCCTGCAGATCAGCTGATAAACAGAACAGATAGCTCCCTTCTCTGTGTAGTGGTCAGATCAAGTTACTGCGGATGAGGTCCCATTTATTTTCACTATAGATAAACTGCAATGGGGGTAATTTACTTACCCGGTCCTGTCGCGATCCAGCAAGGATTCGGGTTTTCCGGCGATTCACTAAGGTTGTGCACCCGATGTCCACCAGGTGTCGCTGCTGCGCCGAGGTCCACCGGAGTTCACCAACCTATTCCTGGTGTATGTGAGTGATTTTGCGACACAATTAGTTTTTTAAACTCTGCGGTTTTTCCGAATCCGTCGGGCTTTCCAACGGCCACGCCCCCCAATTCCTGTCTCATGAAAGCCGGCGCGATTGCTCCGAAATCTCGGCGGAATTCGGCGCAAAGCGGAAAAAGCCAGGAAACCCGACGAAAGTGCGGCCGCGTAGCCCTTAGTAAATGAGCCCCAATGTCTCTCTTTAGCCAGTACAAAGAGAAAGTAGCTGTTTGCTTCCTTTTCCATTCTGTGTTTAACAGATGCTGTGGGGTGCTGGGTGTTGGACCCCCTCTGATTTCATATTGATGCCCCATGCTTAGGGTAGGTTATCAAGGATTTAGGTCTGGAAAAAAATCCTTTTATAAAGTAGCACTATATTAAAGGAACACTCCAGTCAAAACTAATTCATGGTGCAGGACCTGATGGGAGGAGCAGGACTCATTTTCATTGTATTCCTAGAACTTGGAGTCCTGCTCCTCCCTCCAGGTCCTGCACAAGGTATAATTTAATGAATCAGCTGTTCCTTCAACATCACAAATCTGGTTTTCTCACTCTCTATAAAATAATGTGTATGAACTAATTTGAAGTATTTTTTTAATAGTTTTGTCCAATTACACTCCACCACACTAACTTTGTCTGTATTTTTAAGACACATTCTGATATTTCAGCGTTTATTTGATCTTCTTCTGAATATGTCTTGATGGCATCTCCTGATAAATTGTATATTTATTATTGTACAATTTATAATACAGATTTAGAATATTTTTAATAGTCTTCGCCATTCAGAACTTTGTATCCGAAAGAATGAATTGTGCTGTATATTTCCTTCCTAACTGTTGGGTGAGGGGTTGTACTGGTTGTGTTGTGCAAGTCACTGCTTGATAAGGAGTGTCTCTCACTACCAGAGTTGTATTTCTTCATATATTTGTGGTTCTGTTGTAGCCAAGTTTTGCTCTGGGAAGCAGTTTTAGACAAAGGGAGAGAGAAGATTTATCTTAAATGCAATTATTTTGTTTACGTCCTATCAGCGGTGCATCTATTAATTCTTTGCCATTCTTCTTCTTCAATAGGTTTCAGCAAGTACTGCATGACTTTGGCATAATGACAGCAGAGGATTCGATTGCCATGATGAGTAACGATTCTACTAATATGTCAACATCAAAGATCACAGAGGGAGTTGTCGGTGCCCCCAACGAAGCCGCTCTTATTGCACTCATGGAACGGACCGGGTATACAATGGTTCAAGAGAATGGACAGAGGAAATATGGAGGTCCACCACCAGGCTGGGAAGGTCTCCATCCCCCACGTGGATGTGAAGTGTTTGTGGGAAAAATACCCCGTGATGTGTATGAGGATGAACTTGTTCCAGTCTTTGAAAGCGTAGGTAGAATATATGAAATGCGTCTCATGATGGACTTTGATGGGAAGAACAGAGGATATGCCTTTGTCATGTATACCCAAAAGCATGAGGCCAAGAGAGCAGTCAGAGAACTTAACAACTATGAAATTAGGCCTGGAAGACTTTTAGGTGTTTGCTGTAGTGTAGATAACTGTCGACTTTTTATTGGTGGCATTCCGAAGATGAAGAAGAGGGAGGAGATTTTGGAAGAAATATCTAAAGTCACAGAAGGGGTCTTAGATGTCATCGTCTATGCTAGTGCTGCTGATAAGATGAAAAATCGAGGCTTCGCCTTTGTAGAATATGAAAGTCACAGAGCCGCTGCTATGGCACGAAGGAAACTCATGCCTGGAAGAATCCAGCTTTGGGGCCACCAGATCGCTGTTGACTGGGCAGAACCAGAGATTGATGTTGACGAAGATGTGATGGAGACAGTAAAAATTCTTTACGTAAGGAACCTGATGATTGAGACATCCGAGGAGGCAATTAAAAAGATTTTTGGCCAGTACAATCCAGGTTGTGTTGAGCGCGTCAAGAAAATTCGTGATTATGCATTTGTGCATTTCACCAGTCGAGATGATGCAGTCCAGGCCATGAGAAACCTCAATGGGACAGAACTGGAAGGCTCTTGTATAGAGGTTACTTTGGCCAAACCTGTTGATAAGGAACAGTACACACGTTACCAGAAAGCTGCTAAAGGAGGAGCACCGGCCACAACTACCACCACTGAAGTCACTCAGCCTAATTATGTTTACTCTTGTGACCCCTACACACTAGCTTATTACGGATACCCATATAATGCTTTAATTGGTCCAAACCGTGACTACTTTGTGAAAGGTTGGTAACTGTTACTTATACATTTTTGTGTTTATCTGAATAGAAGTTCAGCTACGATTATTTCAGTCTCAGACAAGTTCGTTCAGTACTGAATTTTTCTGGAGCAGATTTGGGGATTCTTCATCCTCCAAATCTACATCAATTATCTACTCTATCCATATTTGGAAAAAAGTTCTGTCCTACCGATGAAGCTTCCATGGCAGAATCACCACAGAAACCGTGGCAGGTCAAGGTTGAGGCATATCTGTGTCCAAACCTGCTTTATGCTATGGATTCTTCATTGTATTAAACAAATTTAGATGCAGAAGAAAACCCCAAAATCTGATCCAAAACAACTCTGTATAAATGTATTCTGGAAGCTATAGTCTATAGTGGTATCAATTTTACAAAAAAATTGACCATCTTTTCAATTGCTTTTACTAACAAGGACAATATAGTCTATAAAACTATATAAGTCTATATAATCACCCATAGGCTATAATGGAACGAAATGTCATCACCCTTTGGTTTGACATATAAAAATGTTTTCATAAAATCTAGAAATTTTTTAAATGGATGGAAGAATATTCTTTTATTCTCCATTAGGGAATGGGATTGATATAGATGGTAAATGTCAATATGAATAGGCTCTAATAGGGACATGCATGGAAAATAGGAAACAAAGTAAATGATTGTTGTCCAGTAACCAATAATATACCATAAAGCACATGTTGCATAGTTTACTACTTGGATTTTTTTATTTTACAAATTATTATTATTATTTTTTAATACGGAGTAAGTTCAGGCCTGTTTTTACTTTCCTCATTAAGGAAATCTAGATGTTGTATCTTTGATCTAACAAATCCTTCTGTCTTTCTTTCTGCAAATTTGCAAAAGATCATCTGAAATTTTTATGAAAAGCAAAATCCTGCAAAATGTTTGTATAGTCTTGAACTTCTGTAGCAAGCATATTATCATGTGACGTGATTTGTCATTGTTCTGCCATTTCCATGATTGCTGACTAGTTATGTGGTGCATTGTGACCCAGTGGAAGGGAAAGCAAACCAAAAGTGATGGATATGGGTGCAATGAGGCCTGTAAGTGTCCTGGTTGCATGGTAATTAATACAAAAAAATCCCTTTAGGGCTAATTCACACAGATGATTTTGGCATGGATTCTCCGTCACCCATTGAAAGTGAAGGGTGATATATATTGTGAGCATACTCCAGATAGGTGCTGCTTGGAATATATGATATATTAGTCAAAACCTATGTCAAAAAAGTTACCAGTGAATTGTGAACTAGACACAAATAGTTTCACAGTGTTATCATATCCTTAACTTTGGCCAAACTTTGTCTATTTCATTAAAAAAAAGATAACTATGTAATGTGGCTTAGGTTTAGTTGCCGATATTTCGGGCAATCTAGGTTAATTAATGTTGTCTGTGCTTGGCTACAATAATGGTTTTGGGGACGGAGTTGGTTGATGAGTATACCCATAGTGGTCTAAGTTGACTACTTAATATTTACACTAAATAGATACTAAATTACATTCAATCTAAAAATAAAGACAACATTTTAGTTTAAGGGGAACCTGTCAACACAAAGCGACCTAATAAACCACCACCAGTATGTTGCCAAGGAGCTGAACACCTCCATGTTTCTTTCATGACCCAGTGTGGTGGAATCATCCAGAAAATCAACTTTGATGTGAGTTGTAAATTGGTTGTATAAAGTCAAGGAGGAGGAGATTTTAACATTGAAGTCAAGCTCTCTTCCTCAGAAAACCTCCTTCACTGTTATTGATGGCCCTGTGTCCAGAGACATTACTGACCAGATCTCCTGAAGTCTGATGCGTGATTTCAATAACAGAGGAGGAGGCGTTAGGAGCTCCCACCTTGACTTTAGTGTTAAATTCTCCCCCTTCTTGACTTTATAAAACCAATTTACATCTGACTTCAAAGTTGATTTTCTGGATGAAGCCATCACACTGGGCCATAAAAGAAACAAAAACTAGAAGGTGTTCTGCTGCTTCACAATATTCTGGAAGTGGTTTGTTAGGCCAATTGCTGATGAAAGTTTCTCTTTAATATTGTAAAATCAGAGAAAATTTTTATTCTGAGAATGAGCTTTGATGACATAATAGATGTTATATGAAAATGTGGTTTTGTAGATGTATCCAAGTGTATGGGATGCCACCATGTACAAATGCATCTCTATATGTTCGGATCTATCTACTCTACCACCCGTAAAGCAGTGTCACTGACTAAATTCACTTTACATCTGGCCTTGTAACAGTTTTTTAAAGTCATCTTTTCCTAAAAAAAGATATGTAAATCATATGCTAATGACTGTAAGTGTTCTAGGGGAAGGGGAGCATGTTAATAGATCCAGGAGGAGCTCTGGTGACACCCCTAGAGCACTTGCAGCTCATTAGGATATTGAAGCACTTCTTTATAAGGTACAAATCAGGCAGTAGATTTTCTTTAATATTGAGAAAAAGATGGCCTCATCTTATCACATAAAGTATAACATACTATGATACAAAAAAGGTATCCACAATTAATCTACATCCAAATACCTGTACATTCCCCCTACTCTGTAGATTGAACTGTAAGACGTCAGACGTGGAGGCACATAGAAATGTCCTCTGCCCTTGTAATGTATGTGACGGCTGATAAGAGAACATTACCAAGGTCATCTGACCACTTTATTTCTCTCTGGTCACAGTGCACCTCATTTCTCGGTTATCAGTAATTCCTTGTTTGTCACCTGATTTCCTGGTGGTTCTACCTTTGACATGTCATTATGTAACCATTTGTTTTCCTATGCCTGGCATGTATTTTACATCCCACTTTCATACTAAAGCTGTGTACTCTTTCTAAGCTAAAATACAAGATTTCCATTTGCCTAAATTGCAAATTTGGCACATGCTAGATAACAATACTCCTAGACAGGATGCAAAATACATGAAATATCCGAATTTGACCATTTGCCTTCACCAAAATTATACCAACACTAGCTATACCCATCAATATTAGGAGAACTGTCCAACTTTTTAATGTACATCCAGGCTTCCAAACTCTTCCATGATGGAGGGATCAAGAGTATAAACTGTTCATCTTCAGTCCTTTAGTTCATAGGGAAGATGAGCCACCACCAAAGTATTTGGCAGCTGCTTTGCCCATCTACCCATCAGAACACACCAAGCTTGCACGTATATGCAGAGGTTGAGAGTATTTTGATGCTATCCCAGTATAGAATATCTCGGAATATAAAATCAAGTATTTTGCATTCTGTCAAGAGTTGACATCATTGTGCGTCAATGTCTAAGTCTACTTGTATCTTAGCTTCTATTTCCACAAAACTAAATTTCGATTAGCTGTGTTTCCATTTGGAAAATGACATTGCACCAAGATCTCTACAATCTTGGGAGGAGAAGTTTAGACAGTAGAGAGGATAAAGTTTTCCAAAAACATTCTTAACTTAGTGGTGGAGATATAACTTGTATCTGCTGAGCAGACTCTACATATGAAGACCCTCTGAGGCTTTCAGGCCTGGGTTCAACCATAGGTTATGTCCTTGCACATTGGCTTGGTTGACTGTAGGGTGAATGGAGAACGTGTAGAGAGGGTATGTGAATTTTTTTTTCCTCATTGCGTGTCATTGCCCAAAATAGAAACACCAATCTATTGCCCATCATATGCTCATGGAGGCTTTCGTTGTGATCTCCTGTGATTTCTGATTGTGTTATGTTGGTATTACAAGCAGGCAGCATAAGAGGCAGAGGGCGAGGTGCAGCTGGCAACAGAGCCCCTGGTCCCAGGGGCACCTACCTGGGGGGATATTCGGCTGGCCGTGGCATTTATAGCAGATATCATGAAGGGAAGGGTAAACAGCAAGAAAAAGGCTTTGAACTTGTACCCAACCTGGAGTTACCAGCGGTCAATCCAGTTGCTCTTAAACCCGGTACAGGTTAGTCTAACATTTTACACTGATCCCTAATAATTTAATTCATTCCTTTAGTGGAGAAAATGGAAGGTGTCTACGGAAGCTTATATTAAAAAGTGGAGTTAAAATTTAAAAAAAAACTAATAGAGGATGTAAAGAGTCCCTGGACCTACACTTAACAGGATTACTAACAGGAGGTCCAGGAAAATCCCTGCCCCATGATCACTACTTTATCATGTATAGCTTCATCTGTTCTATTCTTAACTTTGTACTCTAGGTTTAGTGCTACTTTAAAGGAACAGCCCGAAATAAGAAAAACATTGTTGCTTTCACCCTGAAACAGTGCCACTGTAGTATAGAGGCTGTCTGCAGTATTACAGTTGCTTCCTAGTGGAACTCCATCATAAATGGAGGTCAGTGGGAATGTCAGACAAAGCCCGTACCAAGGGTGGCGTTGTTTCCCAATTTAAGCAACAATGTTTTTCAAATCTCATACACCCCCGTAACATGGTCCATAACATAATCTAGAAAGGCCAATCCCATTCCCCTATATAAAGAGTACAGAAGGGCTCAACTACTAGTAGATGTACTTGTAACAAATTACTCCACAATCCATACTTCCTAACTAATGTATTGCTAATGAATCAGTCTTGACTGTACAGGGATCTATTCCTCTTATCTGAAATTGATCAATCATTTTGTGTTCCTTGATCATTATTTCCCAAATCACTCATTTGCGCCTTCTTATCTGCTAGACTAACATGCTGTATCTATGGTATATAGCTCCGTACAATGTGCCGAGGATAGTCATTCATATATGGAAATATCTTCATCTACCTATAAAAAGATAAACATCTATGGTTATTATTACTTATTATAATTACTAGATAGTGGTTTGTACCTGTTACTTATTATACATAGTAGAGGAATGCAATAGATCATAGAACATTCAGGATAACGGAGTGCCTTGGATTAAAAGGGTACCTAAGGGTGTGGTCGTCCCCCAAAAGTCTTTTGATAGTTATGACTTCACCTTAGAATAGGCCATCATTGGTTTTCAGACCCCCTCTAATATTTGTAGTTGGCCTACCCTAAGTATAGGGTATATCAAAATCCTCAAATCCTCAATAAATCCCTTTTAATGGAAATCTACCATGAAAATACAGCATGATAAACTAGGGGCACATACTCATAGATCCAGTCACTGTGACTCTGGGAATCTTCTTGTATTTGTTATTCGTTGTCTCCTCCCTATTAAAATTAACTTCAGGCAAGTGCCAAAAAGGGGAAGGGTGAGATGTTCTCCAGCACAGTGTAACAGCCTGTGAGGCTACAGCATCGGGGGACTCTGGTAATGTCCCTCATTGCAATTGGGGCACATTATGGCTCCTTCTAAAATAAACTTTTAAAATTATGCTTATGAACAAGAAAGACTACCCAAGCCCCTCTGTGTTGTAGCTACACAGGCTGTTAGTGGGAAGGAGCACTTCTCCCCAGCCCACTGTGCACTCACTGCTGATACGCCCTGCTGCACAGTGTAACAACAGTTTGTGAAGCCAGAGCACAGAGGGGCTAGGGTAGCCCTTCTTGCTCATTAGCATAATTGTAGAAGTTGATTTTAGAAGAAAGGAGGCCACGGATAAAGAATAAAATATTACCACAGTCACAGTGCCTGGATCTATGAGTAAGTGTCCCTGGTTTATCATGATGGATTTTGATGATAGATTTCCTTTCAGCTGCATTCCGAAAATTGTACGTTTTATTCTGACACTTCTATTCAGAACTCTTATGTTTCTGCTGAATACTTACAAAATTAAAGGATCTTGTCCTGAACTAAATCTGGCTTAGAAGAATGATAAAAAATTAGGTTCCAACTTTACTGTTATGAGATTTGTAGCTTACGTGACTACCTTGTAGATACAATAGATACATCTGCTGAATATAGACTGCTATAAACAGCAGCCTGTAATTTGCTGATGTCTATTAGGCAAGGACGGAGCTAAATACAGCACTTCCAATTATAGCATTCTCCCTGTTGACATATTGTCATTGCCTAATATGTCATATAAGGAATTTTTTTTTTACTAGCAAAATTACAAATATCTTAAGGTTATTCTACTGAACAATAAAAATTCAGCTTACATTGCTGCCTCCACTTATCTAATTTGTATATGTTTTAGTGGCCATTCCAACCATCGGCACCCAGTACTCCGTATTCCAGGCTGCATCGGCTGCCAAGCTTATGGAAGAAGGAAAAATCCATGGGATGGAGCACATGATCAACCCAATCACAGTACAAGCCGATCCCGCCAGTGCTGCGGCTGCTGCAGCTGCTGCTGCGGTTCTTCCATCCGTGTCCACTCCTCCACCATTTCAGGTTGGTATATGTAAGATATGGTCATGTGTGTTTAGTAATGATGTATAGGTATCAATTCATATTCCAATATCATATTCCTTGTTTTGTTCTATCAGTAATTTGTAGCAATGGTAATACGTTTTTTGCTTTCCTGTACATACATTTCGATTTTCTCTGATGTAATCACCATACAATGTTATTTCAGTCACTACTTCTGTCTCTTTTTTATCGTTCTCCCAAACCTGCTAGAACTTGAATTGTTATTGCACATTGCCATGGTATTTTATTGGATTGCAAAATCAAATGTTCCCCGCTGACTAGATAGGCGCAGCTTTATACATGTATTGTGCAAGTTTCACTTATTTGAATATATACAGTATGTCAAGTGTCAGTGATCTAAAGTGAATCAGAATTGCCACTCACTGACATTGAAGACTTGGTGCTCTATACTCCCAATAGTCCTATCTATTCCATAGCATATGACATACAAACCCCTTGGGGTGATAATAATGACATAATGGGGCAGATTTACTTACACGGTCCAGTCGCGATCCCATGGTGCGTTGTCCGACAAGGATTCGGGTCTTGCGCGATTCACTAACATCGTGCGTCCGAGTTCCTTCCTGTGTCGCTGCTGCGCCGAGTTCCGCCGGAGTTCACCTTCTTCTTCCTAGTGCATGTGAGTGCTTGATCTTGCGACACAAATCCTTTTTTAAATTCCGCAGTTTGTCCGAATCCGTCGGATTGTCCGTCGGCCACGCCCCCCGATTGCTGTCGCATGCAAGCCAGCGCCGATGCGCCAAAATCCGATCACATGCGCCAAAATCCCAGGGCAATTCGGCACAAAACGCATAATAAATATGCTGGAAATCCGTCGAAAATGCGGAGTTCGGACCCTTAGTAAATAAGCCCCATTGTGAATCAGCCTTTAATAGTTTAGGGAAGTTTTCCATGATGACAAATTCCCTGTTCACAAATAGTGCAATAAAAGTGACAAGAGATAAGAGTCACTTATCACACGTAAGGGAGTAAAGGAATAACTAAGAACTGAAGGGCAAAGTTAAAAGATAATGGGAAGTGTAGAAGAGGGAGATCATGTTTCCAGCGGCTGTAGATATAGATTAGTCGTCATCTATTACAATGTCTGATTTTATCCAATAGATCAGGGAGAGATGAAAAGTCGCTTTCCTATGGAGAAAGAATGGAATTGAACATGGAGAAATTTTTCCTCTTATATAAGAAATATTAAATCTTAATTTATTTATCACTTTAAAACTAACCATAATCTTTACTTCCAGTTCAGCAAGACTCCGTCCATCACTGGCGGCCTCTGTTGGTAGAGAGAGGCACTGCACTGACACCCCTTGGGGCTGTATCCGGTGTTAGGCTGTAGCGGTTGTCATGTAAATATGACATCATTACCAACAGAGGCGGGCAGTAATGGGAGGCACCATGCTGGATCGGAGCTAACATCGGAGGTATCCGTTAACTTCTGTATGAATGTGTAAATCATTAGCATTTTCTGTATTTCAGGGCCGTCCAATAACTCCAGTGTATACCATGGCTCCAAACGTTCAAAGGATTCCTGCCGCAGGCATTTATGGTGCAAGCTATGTCCCCATTGCAGCTCCGACCACAGCCACGTTAGCCACACTACAGAAGAACGCTGCCGCCGCCGCAGCAGTCTACGGAGGATATGCTGGTTATATACCTCAAGCTTTTCCTGCTGCAGCCATCCAAGTTCCATTACATGACATCTACCAAACCTACTAAAACTGTCATCTCAAGGAAGGGGGGCAGGGGACTGAAGGAACTCTAAAATATTTATGAAGAAGAAAAAAAAACCGAAAAAATATATCCTTAGAAGAATATTTTATATATGTGAATTTTATGTTCTTTTTTTGTTTTTAAGATGCATTTGTTCATACATTTCTCTTTTTTTTTTTGTGTTTTTATGCTTTAACCATATAGTTTTATATTATGTGGTTCGGTTGCTTAGGTTTTTAACAGTATATACATAGGCAACATATCTGGTATGAAGGTTTGTGTTTGTTTTTTTTTTATAGCTATATAATTATAGTACACTGTGCACTAGAGATATAAATATATAAATATATCTGTATCATGTAGTACATTAAATAATATTGCAACTTAAGTGTATATGTCTGTAAAAGTACATGAGCAGCTATAGAATACAGAGTAAATATTCCATATTTAAGAAGTATATATAGAGAGAATATATAGATATTTGGAAGGTACTTAATTTATAAGGATGAACTGGAGGATCATGGGAATAACTAGGAATATATATGGCGTCCGCCATGATGTGTAAACTAGTCATCTCTTTGGAAGGAGGAGAAGAGCAGGCATGTACTATTGTAAATGTTTGTGCCAATGAATCCGATGCCACTGGAATTTAAAGACACCAATATTTTGGATATATTATTGTATAGGGTAGACCAACCATCGGGCATTACGGCAGTGTCTCAGGGCTCCTGGCCAGAGGGAACCCACAGACCCTTAGTTATAACTTTCCTTTAAAGTGCAAAAAAACTAAAGCAGTGGGTAATGGGCACCTCCATGTCTCAGTGTGTGCCCCTGCTTATCATCCGCTCCTGTATTATCCACATCGGATGCTTCACTTCTTTCAGCAAAGTGATGTGAGTGTTACAATCCAGTGCAAAATGATGTACAAGTCACCAATAATCTTTGGTTAAATATTCAATTAAAAAGAAAAACGTCAAAGACTGCCACAGGTAGACACGACACATGATAGACAAAGCCACATTCATGTTCTCCTACTACAATCCTGCAACATCCATCACTTTATCAGTTTTTACACTGTGGTCAAGGCTCATACAATCCTAGTTAATAAAAATCTACATTTTAAAAGTCAGCTCTTTCAAATTTAGATTTCAGTAAATATCAACGCTTCACAACACCTTTTCAACTGCTCCAAGCCATCTACTTACAACTGAATCAAACCAGTTTGCAACCACCACTAGAGGGAGCTCAGGAGCTTACAGAATACAGTAAAGCACTATGCTGTAAGTTCATTAGCTCCCTCTAGTGGTGGCGGCAGCAGGATTAAATTTTTCTAATTTAACTATCTCTCCTGACAGGCCTGTTTTAGTTAATCCTTTATATTCCCTATGATATAACAATTCTGGACAAAATCTCTTTTCTTTCTGAAATTTTGCTGTCCCTCATTCATTCTGTCTAGAAAGAAAATTTAGAACTTATAGTAGCCAACAGTCCCAAATTTTCTAAACACAATCTTGCTCCCTGCTTTAAAAAGAGCAGGATTTGTATCCCAAATTAAAAAATGGGCATTAAATGTCATGGCTGCATTCACACTACCGCAAAGGGGACGTATATTCACGGCCAACGTATATACGGCCGATATACGTCCCCCATAGACGGCAATGGGCGCGCGGCACCGTACTGCTCCGTGCCCCGTGAAAAAATAGGACATGTCCTATTTTTTTAAGGGCATACGGCGCCGTGCGCCATATATACCTACGGAGAGGGGCGGGGGTGAGCAGCGCTCTCCCCCTCCTCCTCTCCCCACGCGCTGCCGTGTGCCCGCCGTGCTACGGTACCGGTCGTGTGAATCCACCCTTAGTCAGTATGATAACAAAGTGTTAGCTAGTTTTCAAAAAGGTCTAATTGGACAATGTAAGGGACACCCCTCTCATTGGTGAAACCCAATACATTCATTAATTTCTTAGAGGAATGGCACAATGTGTAATTCTATTAAGAAATATTTGTTGTAATATAGGTGTCAAAAGCGCCATCCTTACAACTTGATCTATTTGGAGGAGCTGAAGCTGCGTTGTACCCCTAAGTAATATCTTGAGGTACAATGATATAGGCAGAAATTCACTTTTTAACACTGAATTTGGAAGTGCAGTAAAAAATGAGGTTGTGCGGTTATTGCAATTTTCATTTGTTCCATTGCCAAGACCCCGGCAAGGCCTGGTATCTACTGGCATAGTACCTGACACTGAATGATGGTATCTTTGATATTGGGGATGAAGCCACTTTGTGCCATTTGTACATTTTGCCTATAAAATGACTTTCCAAGTGCCTGGACTTTAGTACTTAGTTGCATTTACTATTAAGCATACAACTCAGGAATTGCTGCCCTTAGTAGATATACAACTTACCCAACTGCAATGTATAGGTGTAGCATCCATTCATTCATTTTATATTTCAACCTCTAGCTGCTGTGCTGCCGGCAGTCACGTCCTGGGAACTCGAAAAACTGGATTATTTACTCACCTTTTATATTGTGTTTGTTATTTGCATGCTTGTTTTGGGTATACTATTGGTGTCTTCTAGTATAAACCTGTTGTCTACCATAAGAGGTGGCATCGGCCCCTGACTGCTGAGCATTAGGGTTGCTGTTTTCCTTCACGGTGGATACTTGATAGTGTGTATTTCAGATAGCATGATGTGTATTTTTTTCTTTTGTATTTTTTTGCAGTTTTTTGGAGGTAGAACCATTTATTTCATATATGTGCTTAAACAAGTCCTTTTCTGTTAGTGAATATATTGTTGCAGTGTTTAGTTTTTTTTTTTTTGCTTTATTTTTTTTTACAGCCTGTTTAAAGGCTTTAGAACAATATTTAAGATTTAAATGCAGCATTTTCTTGTGTTTTAGGTGTTTCATATTAGTAACACGTTCTATTGTGCCATAATGCTGCGTTGGATTTGAAAAATAGAATATTGTTTATATCCTTTTTATGTTTATTTATTTGCTCTCCACAATATGCTCTTTGCTGAATGTTTGTGCAACTGGAGCACATGGCCGTATATGTCACATGGTTAAATCATTTGCCCCAATTTGCTATGTAGCCACTGCAATTCACAGCAATGTAATATGGAGATCAGCGCAGTAGCTTCCCCATGACACTTACCATGAATAAGAACCATGCAGTTCAAAACGTGTAGGTCTAGTCCAAAGTGACCATGACGTCTGTACAGCTTTTTAATCTGCTATGAAAATAAAGTTTTAATATTTTATGGAAGTGCTGCGACATTTTTTCCATACCATGACACTTTATGGTTGGGTTTAGATCAACTAAACCTAGAATCAACTTTCGGGACTGAAATCGGTTCTCAGGTGCCCCTGACTCCCTTGTCATGGCTACAATAAATTGAGAAGTCTTGCATACAAGTTTTGCACAGTTTTCTCACAAATTGATTTTGCTAATATAACAGCAGTGATGTCGCCAACACTGGATAAAATTCAGATTATAATGCAGATATATCAGGTGTTCTATTACTGTTAATAATGGATCAACGAAACGCACACCTTGTCCCGGCTGTAGTAGAATTTCTATCACACATTTTAGGTATTTGGGTATTACAAGGACGTCTTTGCTCTTAGTTACTGCAGCACCATGTAATACAGAAGTGTTGGAAAAGATAGAATCATCCTCAGGGTGTAGCTAGGCGAGGAATGCACCCTAAGTCGTGTTGGATGCCAAAGAGGAACCCCCTATTCAGTCTATAGTGTTCTAAGTAGAACCAGGACAGCAATAACAAGGCTCATCCAACAAGCATCAATGTATGAATTGTGTCCAAGATAGGGTTAGTATGTTTTGTCCCTAAAGTTGGCCAAACACATTACATTAACCTCTGTTTGGAGGGATCCAACAACCATTTAATACATAGAGCGGTGTTTCCAATGGAAAGGAGATGATTGGGCTATTCAATTTCAGTATGTCTGATCATAATAATAATAATTATTTGTTTATATAGCACACACAGACCAGTATTTTTTTGGAATGTGGGAGGAAACCGGAGGAAACCCACACAAACACGGAGAGAACATACAAACTCTTTGCAGATGTTGACCCTGGCACTTGAACCGAGGTCTCCAGCACTGCAAGGCTTTAATGCTAACCACTAAGTCACCGTGCCACCCTCAATATTTTCATTCTATTTAAGCCTCCATGAATAGCAGATTTCTCCTACCTCTCTTATTTATAACACATGCATCCTTAGCCTAGCCAAGTGTGAATGTGTATGGAGGAGTTGAGAGGAACATCTTTTGGCTAATAGACATCTGAAGTGTATGGTAATTTTAATAGTAAATTATACTGGAAATATTCTGGATGCTGAAAAGTAACTGTCCATCTGATAAATGTATTGTTATGTAGTATACAGAGTATTGAGTAGTGGGAACCACAGTCGGACCATATGCAGTCATAAAGGTTACAAATGTTGTAATACTAGTACAGGACACGGATCTGAGGAGCCTGTAGGCACAGTTAGACTGTGGCCTTAGAGTTAATGCGCATCAAGTCATGTACTGCTGAATTTACACTCTCATGTGTAAGTGACCTAGGAACCGATATAATCTGACCCAGTATTGCACCTCATAAACTGTTGTATGTAGATGCCCCTTGTGTTTGGAAAACTATCTCTGGGCTGAATGTTCTACCATCCGGAGGTGGCACTCGGAGCCCTTTCTGTGGGCACTCAGGCCATCACCAGAGACGACTCCAGGTATCTTCCTGCAGTCCCAGACAGCCCAGGACTTGCTGTGCACAGACTACTGGAGGAGTGGGAAGCTGAGGACAGATCTGGATTATCATTGTAGCTCCTGCTCCGGGACTGACAATTCTTCCTGTTTATGGGACCCTGGAAGGAAGCTACAACGATCATCCAAATTTCTTCTATTTTATGCTTTATTGGTGTCCTCAGGGGGCTGATATGAATGACAGCTGTGACTGAGCAGTGAGTATAAATCACAAATAAAATTTCTGTGTTGGCACTTTGCGATAAATAAGTGGGTCTTGGTTGTAGTTTGGGCACTCAGTCTCTAAAAGGTTCACTGCATTAGAAGATCCTGCTACCTAAAGGATTTGGTTAAATGTTTTTTTTATACCATTTCCCTAACACTACTGATAACAATTTTATTTTTATATTTAAACTTGAAATGTGAGTTTATGTCTTAAGAACAAAATGCACACAAGAAATGGGGAAATATGATAAGCCTTATTATTCTTCTCAAAGTGTTGACTGTGTGGAGTCTTATCTCACTCCCTTGCAGATACTGGTATTTGTGTTTCTAAAAGCCCTTATGTTCAATGTGAGTTTGTTTCTATATTTGCTTTGTATTTTTTAGAGTGTAGAAAATAAAGCATCTCTTAAAACCACATTGACTCATGGTTCTTTACCTCTAACAGAACAATCTACAGCTGTGCCCACATGTATTAGACAACAGTTATTTGTGGTATGTAGCTTTCAAAATAATTTATTTTGAATTCAGTCATCGAATTTTAAAGGGGATTTATAGAAATTCTGGGAAATTCCTTTGAGGGCAGTGCAGAGGTAACAAACAAAATTCAATTGGTTTTGACCAAGTCATGGTGTCCTTGGTCCATGGAAAACCATTTCCTCTAATGACACAAGTGTCATCTGGTGGCCCGCGGATGCAATGTATTGTCCAGTCTGGGTCCGTTTATTAGGAGATTTATTAGATGTGTCTAAGAGTAGAACTGTTCTAGTTGCTCACTGGAACCAATCAGAGCTCAGCTTTCATTACATAAATAGCAGTGGGAAAATGAAAGCTGAGAGCTGATTGTTCTGGTGTAAGACACTTATGAGTAGTTTTGACTCTAACTACTGGTGCAACACGGTAAACAAAGTAGAGAAAGTATTCTTTGGGGGTCATTTATCTAAAACAGAAGGGCAGTTTTATTTGTTATTTTTTGTAGCAGTTGCGCCAAAATTAGTGACTTTTTTAAATGACATCATCTGGATTCCAAAGATCAATCAGGCAAAACACTGGAAAACTCATTCGCGGCAACCATAAAAAAGCTTTGCTGGGTGGCTGGAAAAAGTCACAAAAATAGGAGCAAATCCACTAGAATAGTCGCAAAAAGAAGCGCAAAGAAAGTAAAAATAAGGTGACAAACACCATTGTTTTTTTGTTAAAATTTTGTTTTAAAAAAAAATGCACCTCTTGTCTCAATACACCCAGAGTGAATGTCCGTGCTGTGGTTAGGTTTGGCCAAGCTCGACTGAGAAGTCACTGTCTATTTGTAGCTATAGAGAGACAGCATAGCCAGAAGGAGAGAACCTGCCCTGCAGATACTTCTTCATAGGAACTATTGTATTCAGGGAGAAGTCACTGTTTTGTGCTGTGCGTCGTTAGAGCTGTATGAAACTGATGACAAGTTCCCTTTAAATCTAGTCCACTTTGAAGTAATTGATAGAGAAAACTGTGAAACTAACTAGTTCAGCTCATTTTTATTGAGCTTTAAAAAAAAAGGTCTGTTTAAAGGTCTGGTAATTTTCCAGTACTTTGAAGGGGAAAGAAATCTGTATTATAGACTCTGTGCCAGTGTGTGTGACAAGCTAAAAGATTTACACCACAGCATGACAAATACTCCAGTAATAGAGAGACTATAAGACTTGTGTGGGAAAACAAAGCCATCCGTAGATAACATTAAACTAAGGTGGGAAGAAAAACATAGCCAATCCCAAAATGTATAGGGGGTCACGGAGCAGTGGGTCATATAGATGGTAATGATGGTGGACACTAGAGTATACTGACAAATATGAAAATACATTTTAAAGGATGGGATAAGAAAAGCATTGGCTACATTGTAAGGCAGCCCCTTTGAAATCAAGCATGACTTTTAGGAAGCCTAATGACATGATGCAGGATAAAAGCCAAACCAACATATCTATACCAAATGGAACAGACTCCCAATTGTTGATGGCACTGTTTCGATATCCATGCATCTCATCAGAACTGGATTACAAGGCAGTCAAGAGATAATGTTTTCCTTGTTCAATCCTGGAAAAAGTATTTGCATATTTTTCTAGAATCTTCCAGAGAAGCATCAATGGCTAAAAGACTTCCCACACCTGTAGAGATGAGCTTAAATGGCCTTGAATCACACCATCTCCATATGACCACACCCCCTTTCTCCAAAACCATGCCTCCTTTGGCGGATACGTCAGAAAACTGCCAAAAATGGTTTAAAAGTCTTCATAAATGTGTTGGAAGGCATTTTAGACAATTTTTGTTTGGAAATCCGTCATTTTACCGCGCAGGAGCAATACTGAATTCCCCCCATTATCTTAGCCCTCATGTTATTTTTCTTGTCCGTATTATATCTATTGATTAAACGGAAATTCATTACTTCCGGATCATACACGCGGCTGTGGTCTTCACTCATCCGTGTGTGACCTCAAAATTCAGAGCAGGTCGCATTCATGCCCATGAAGTCTACTCACACACCTATGACCAATAAAAGGGGACAGTAGTACGAGAGACATGGTTGGCAGTATGGTACATGTTGGCTAGCAGTATGATAGATGTTGGTTGGCAGTATGGTACATGTTGGTTGGCAGTATGGTACATGTTGACTAGCAGTATGGTAGATGTTGGTTGGCAGTATGGTACATGTTTGCTAGCTGTATGGTACATGTTGGTTGGGAGTATGGTAGATGTTGGTTGGCAGTATAGTACATGTTGGTTGGCAGTATGGTACATGTTGGCTAGCAGTATGGTACATGTTGGTTGGCAGTATGATAGATGTTGGTTGGCTAGCAGTATGTTACATGTTGGTTGGCAGTAGGGTACATGTTGGTTGGCAGTATGGTACATGTTGGCTAGCAGTATGGTACATGTTGGTTGGCAGTATGGTACATGTTGGTTGGCAGTATGGTACATGTTGGTTGGCAGTATGGTACATGTTGGCTAGCAGTATGGTATATGTTTGTTGGCAGTATGGTACATGTTGGTTGGCAGTATGGTACATGTTGGCTAGCAGTATGGTACATGTTTGTTGGCAGTATGGTACATGTTGGTTGGCAGTATGGTACATGTTGGCTAGCAGTATGGTACATGTTGGTTGGAAGTATGGTACATGTTGGTTGGCAGTATGGTACATGTTTGTTGGCAGTATGGTACATGTTGGTTGGAAGTATGGTACATGTTGGTTGGCAGTATGGTACATGTTGGTTAGCAGTATGGTACATGTTTGCTAGCAGTGTAATACATGTTTGTGGGCAGTATGGTAGATGTCCATAAGGACCTTCACCAACAACCCCCTCTATCAACGTCCTCAGTCCACAGAGAAGTTCAGGCCTGCCACAAGGGTGCCACCCCCTCCCTGACACTTGGAAGAGTACAAATCTTGGTGTTTTCGCAGATTTAGGTATTTGTACTGGTTCAAGGACCTGAGATGACATTGTTATCCAGGTCCTTAAACCTAGGGACAAAAAAGCAAGGCAATTAAGGCTTTAAGAAGGCATGGACCACTTTTCAGAGATCAACAGCAGTGTTTACTGATACAGTATGTACATATGTGCTTTGTATATAAGTAAATTCACAAACGTTTCCCATAAAATACTTTGCGGTGCACATCGCCACTGAGTACGTGGTGCCATATGAATAAATGAGCCATAAAGAATCATAACAACAGAGAGTTACTGAATGAGTACCACTGATAACTTTCAATGAACTATCTATTATTTCATGCTGACAATTCACTACATTTGTTGTGTTGACATAACAGATGAAGCGGAACTTGGCAACACAGACAGGAACCATTATAAGATGTGGGATTGACATGTGAATACTAGAATTCCCATCTGCTGCCAGTGGCTTTTTAAAGGAGATTACAAATAAGCAAATGTCTCTATAAATAATCCAGCATACTGCATTAGATAGTGCTATAATTTGACATATAATGCTTGTTTCAGGTCCCAAACTATTTTGGTCCCGTATTATTATTGACCTATGCATAGGAAAGGTTATTAATGGATTATAATTTATTTATAGTAATGAGCGGACTGAAATCACAAATTTCGGGTTTGTACTGACTTTTGTGGGTACAGGACCTGACCCTGAACTTCATCAGAAACCCAAATCCACACCCCCAGCATTTGGGGCACTGAAAATAGCCAAAGCCAATAGCTCATTCCTGAGCGCTGTGACCAAGCCCCTAAGAGTGGTACCGATGTTACTGCCCTGATGGTGGCCCCTATGTTACTGTCCTGATGGTGGCCCCTATGTTACTGTCCTGATGGTGGCCCCTATGTTACTGCCCTGATGGTGGCCCCGATGTTACTGCCCTGATGGTGGCCCCTGTGTTACTGTCCTGATGGTGGCCCCTATGTTACTGTCCTGATGGCGGCCCCTATGTTACTGTCTTTATGGTGGCCCCTATGTTTCTGCCCTGATGGTGGCCCCTATGTTACTGTCCTGATGGTGGCCTCTATGTTTCTGCCCTGATGGTGGCCCCTATGTTTCTGCCCTGATGGTGGCCCCTATGTTACTGTCCTGATGATGGCTCCTATGTTACTGTCCTGATGGTGGCCCCTATCTTTTTGCCCTGATGGTGGCCCCTATGTTTCTGTCCTGATGGTGGCCCCTATGTTTCTGCCCTGATGGTGGCCCCTATGTTTCTTCCCTGATGATGGCCCCTATGTTTCTGCCCTGATGGTGGCCCCTATGTTTCTGCCCTGATGGTGGCCCCTATGTTTCTGTTCTGATGGTGGCCCCTATGTTTCTGCCCTGATGGTGGCCCCTATGTTTCTGCCCTGATGGTGGCCCCTATTACTAATGGAATACCATACAATAAAACTGCCCTAGTCTATATAATGTGAAGTGTCTCATTTCTCATTAAGCAATTTTATTCAAGATACTATCAGTTGCTGTTGCTGTAATAAAAAGGTTTATTACTTGGATTTTTATTGCCCTAGGGCAAAGTGACAGCCAAAGATCATTCGTGAGAGTATTTATTGTGCTGTTGATATTTGTTTGTTTTGTTTTCAACTCAGATTTATTAGGAAAAGGCAAAAGAAATTCACATTACAGAACAAACGCCTCCCATCCGGAGATGTATTTTGACAAGTATTATCCTTAACACAGGCAATGCTATATGAAAAAGTTAACAAATGAATAACATGCGATGTACATGGTGCAGATAACAGTATCAGTGTGAGGATTCCAGGAAGTCATATGGAAGGACAAATCAATTTATAAGACCATCTCACTGAGTGAATAAATTTGCTTCATCCGTTCCTGCAATTGAGTCAAGATAGACAGAAAGGTAGACCATAATTGATAGTGGACCACCAAAAAAAAGGGTGGGAGTGTGAAATAGGGTAGTGGGGGAGGGGAGGGGGATTGGTGAGCTGACCAGCTCTCCTCGACCCACCCTCTTCATTCCTGGACTCCTTAATTCCAAGGGAAGGGCAGTTATCCCATATAGGTTATCATCTGCGATTGCCAGGTATTCAAAATTTTGTCAAACTTGTTGACCGTAATGGCCAATAAATGACAATAAATAAGTTGGTCATTAATCATAATCCATGTCAATTTAGATGTCACAAATGCAAATGGGATAGTGGGGGACTACCATGCTCTGGCAATAGTTATTTTTGCTGCTATTTTTGTGGCTTTCGGTAGGTGTGCAAGCTCACCCTTAAGTAATGCTATGATAGGGGATTTTTCTGTGGTGAAACCAGTTAAGAAATGCATGTGATCCCAAACTTCTCCCCCGGAATTTATCTACTATCTGGCACTCCCACCAAACATTGAGAAAAGAGCCCACATAGCCACAAGAATGAAAACAGGAAGGGTCTCCTGAACCTGTGATTAATGCTAACCTAGTCCTGGCCAAGTACCACCTTAAAAGTACTTTATATCCTGCCTCTACCATTTTTGATGTAACCTGTATATTTCTGAGAAAGGTAAGCAGTGGGATTCTTGGAAAAATTGAAGTGAGTGAAGTCACCCACCCTGATTCTGTAAAATACCTTATTCAGCCACCACTGAAAGTCCTTGATCTGCATACCTGGGATGAAATCCGGATTACGGCATATTGTAGCTAAGGGTCTATGTGGTGATACTAGATTATGTCTCTTCAACAGATCGTCCCACAGAGCCAGAATCTGGGAAACTACCGGAACCATTATAGTAGGTCTGGAGGAGGGCCTCAACCATAAAACTGTTTCAATCAAGATCGGGTGACAGGCTAGTGCCTCAATATGGACCCACTGGGGATAGTATGGTCTCGATTATATGGACGTCATGTCGGCCAATCTAGCCGAATTGTAGAAATGTAGTAGATTGGGCAAGCCCAATCCCCCACCCTGACCTTGGAGCAAAAAGGTGCGTCTAGGTACTCGTGGGTGTCTCCCTCTCCTGACGAATTTCATCAATTTAGTCTGGAACTGTCTAATATCACTGTAAATGAATTGTATCGGTAGGGTGCGGAATGAGTCTAGAATTTTGGGTAATAGGGTCATTTTGACCACAGAATTCAGCCAAACCATGTTGAGTGATGAGGCCAACTTTTTGAAACTAGCTCCAATGTACAAAGAATAGCTGGATAATTGGCTTTGTATAAAGAGGTGATCAAGGAGGTCAAATTGATGCCTAGATACGGAAGATTGTGAGTCGCCCACTTAAAGCCAAAGTTTCATTTAAGCAATTTTTACCATGTCAGGGGCCAAAGTTTAAGGCTACAGATTTACGTCTATTTGCTGTTAGGCCTGAGAGGCCTGCAAAATTTTCTAATATGTTAAAGGGGTCGTCCACTTTCAGCAAATAATTGATATTGTTTGTGTAATGAAAAGTTATACAATTTTCCAATACACTTTCTGTATCACAGTTTTCTAGATCTCTGCTTGCTATCCTGCTATAGAAGGCTTCTCTGTTTACTTTCACTGGATAGAAATCTGTCCATGATCATGTGATGTCACACAGGCGCACAGCTCGTTAGTATCACAGAGCTGCGTGATATAACAAGCCACACCAATGTGACCATTTCTATCCACTGGAAGTAAACATAAAAGCTTCCTATAGCATTACAGCAAGCAGAGATCCAGAAAACCACAAGGAATTGATACAGAAAGTATATTGGAAAATTGTATAACTTTTCCTTTCACAAACCATATCAATTATTTTCTGAAAGTGGACGACCCCTATAAATGAATTTGGTACGGATGTCAGGGGGGCTCAAAAGAAACAGTAATATATCATCAGCAAACATTACATTTAGGAGGTGCAATGTAGTGACAATATTGTTTCTGCAGCTTTGAACCACCTACATCAGATCCTAGAGGAGAACTACTGCAAATGTCCATGCAGGAGTATTATAGAGGGAACAACAGTGTGGGGGCCACAAAATGAGGCAGGGGGGTGTATACAATGTTGGGGCCAAAAGAACCTACCTAAGTTGGGAACACAACAAAGACTATATGTAACATTGCTGGGCTCTTTACATTATCTGGAAGCTGGGAGCTATGGCACACTACCTATAGGCACACCGACCATCCAGCAAAATGCATACGACTGAAGGGTAGATGCACATGGTCAGAATATACAGAATATTACATGTGGAAAATGGTGTGGCCACTTCCAGTAAGTAACACTTCCTTCTATCTTTTAGATTGTATGTATGTGCCTGAGCTAATGAATTTCATGGCTTACAAGTACTTACAGATTGTTATAGAGTCGTAAAGATGGTTCTCTATGATAAGGGCCCGTATACTGTCCCAGAATCCTCTACTGTATGTGCCAACATTCGGAGACACAATACACAATGATCTATTTCCGCTGGGCTACAATAACAAAACAAACTCAAGGTTTTAGTAATATTTTGATCAAATTGTATAAACCAACTGACCACTTCACGGTGACCTTGTTTTTGTGGGTCCTTATGCGGCTGGGAGCGGCATCACATGCTGTTCACAACTTCTGCAACACAGAACCAGCAAGAACCAAGACCCAGCTGCCCCCCAGTACCCATACTGGTAGACTAAGCCCCCATGGCTCTGGGCCCCGGGTCCCCACTACAGAAGCAGCAGACACCATGTAGCATCGCACCATGCGAACAGGTCTTGAATCCCCCCCCCCTTCCTTGTGGTGGAACTGACTGAGAGCAAGGAGGCGGCCGCTATATGCAGTGTACTCCTCCACTGTCTGTGTTGGCCACTAGCTGTGGATTATACAGAGTTACAATATTTGTGCTGCAGAAATTATCCACATAGAGATTGACATGATATTTCGATTTTATAATCTGTCCTGCTCAGATCTCTCCTCTCTCAATGGCAGAGGAATAATATGGAAAAGGAGTCGCAATATCCAGGCCGAGTTTACTAGGGGGGTGCGGAGGCTGCAGAGGCAGTGGGATAATAGTCGCTGCTGAACCAGAGATTAAACAGGTGCAGTATTTAACAATTTCATGTGTAAGACGTGCAAACACAGGTGTGGCGTATTTCCTCAAACACCCTATCACTTCTGACAACACCACAATTTCAAAATATAATAGATCATAAGAAAACGCAGTAACCAGTGTATGACCCCAATCCTGATCAAAATTTTTTTTTTTAAATTATGATTTATGTTAGAAAAACATTAGGAAAAAATATAGAGTAAAAAGAGAACAACCAGAGACAATTTAGTCCCTGACCTCATGATATACATTCAAAATAGGACGGATACGTTTAATATCCTAGTTACGTGTAGCACAATCTTTGTTATATTGTACAAACCAACTTCTTTGCGTAAAAAATTGCCCCGGGAACTGGCCTGTGCACTAGCAAAAGTTTTGGGCAAATATAAAACTGCTGGTAAGGGGCTCAATGACTGCAATGAGTATCTATCTTTTTTTCATCTCAGATTTGTGCTTATTCATTACGGTAGTTAAAATATCTTTAGAATGGTCAGAGTTCCATTTTTCTGAATCAGAACCCCATATCCATGCACAGAAGGGATAACAAGGGGCCTTCATTCTCACAAACAGTGCCTAATGGACCTACTGGTCCCACAGTGGCAGCTGTCACCTTCAGTGTAGTCTGGCCTGTACCGGCTACCACTAAGGGAGAGCATTGGTGCTCTATGTACTGTGATATTATATTAGTATTATGGTTGCGTTTAATGGGGCTTATTTACAAAGAATCCCACGGATCGTACTTTTGTTGGCTTTTAGGGATTTGCACCGCTGACAGCTATTTAGAAGGGGATTGTGTCGCACGCGATCGGATTATGGCGCAATTTATATTTATATGAGGGAGATGGGCCGTCGGATCATCCAACAGATTCGAAATTAGCGCGGGTATGCACTTACATACACCGGGAACAAGAAGGTGAACTCTGGCGGACCTGTGCGGGGAAGCGACACATGCAGGATATCAGGTGCAAAATCTTAGTGAACCGCGGCAGAGTGCATTCTCGTTGGATAACGCACAGCAGGGATCGCGCAGGTCCAGGTAAGTAAATGTGCCCCATTGTATAATCCAGTAATGTAGTGTTGTACCTCCTAAACAAAAAATGCATACCTCCAAAAGAAGAAAACGAACGAATCCTCATACACCAATGAAAAAAAGAGAGAATGGCTACGGCTGGACATGGGGGCTCCCAACATATTATTGTATGTTATTATAAAGACATTTATTGGTTCAGAGACTCCTTTTCTTGATAAGGTCATCATGACCATAGACATAATCTTATAGGTACAACAAATCCTATAAGTTGTTTTCCTGCAATTAAAATTACAATTTCTAACATTTATGCCAAATTCAGTATAATATTATACATGTTTCCACTTGTGTAACAACTAGGTCAGTGAGAGTATGGCCATATGTTCTGGTAACCTCATGCACGTTGGCGTATCTACCACTGTTGAAGCATAGTGGCTTCTATGGAGCCCAAGACATCAGGGGGCCGGCAGTTCACTCTAGTCAGCACACAATAGTGATCAGTAGAGGATGTACAGAATTACACACTGTGCTTGTACACCCTTACATGGCAGATGTGTAACAATGTGCATTTCTGTCATGCTTATGTGGAAGGGTCCTGATCACAATTTTGCTCAATGTATTTGACCTGGTTTTTACGGTATCACCCCCAAATAAGTGGCCAACTCCTCATCATTTCTGGCAAACTTGTTCTGTGATCGGCTAGCACAAGTTGCACAAAATTTCCATAATAGATGTCCGTATCCATCAAAAGAGGGGTTTGTTGTGGAATATTCTCTTATCTACATTCTAACTTGTCCACTATTAATGGGGCCACATGTAACTTCATTATCAGCCTTCACTCTTAGGGAATGGCCACACAGTATGGCATCTGCCAGAGGCGTAACAATCATGGTCACATGGGGTTCAACCACAACTGGGCCTGGAGAAGGAGGCACCAGCCATCACTTTAAATATCCCACTGTATTTATTCAGGGAACATAGTAGATAATATAATATATTGAAGGATCAATGTGTATCATTTGGTATACATGCGGACCAAAAGATGGTCAGTTGTGGAGAGTATGTATTATTTAGAACCACAGTGTGGGACATGGTTGTTATCCAGAAGACAATGTACTGTAAGTGACTTTAGTATTTTAGGGGAGCAGTGTGGGGCGGTGCTGCACGGAGATGAACACATCTGGTAGTGGATTTTGTCCCATGATGATCCAAATCCGATGTCACCTGTGAAAAGACCACATATATTGCATATACACACCCAATACCTCATATGCCGGGTCCCCTCCCACTGCGGGCCCCATAGTGATTGCTATGGCTGCCACTCCTGTAGTTACGTTAGGATTCTTAGATGTTCCAAGAGAGTTGGCAGGTATTATTTATAATAAGGACATATGTCATTGTTTGAGGAGTGAAGTTTATTTACAGTATTACACATCTTAATTGCTAATATTATTACTAATGCTAAACACAAAATGATTGAATGCAAAAGTATTCAACCCCATTACTACGACACACCCGATGTTTAACTCCAAGAGGTGTAACATTAATTGTTACAGGGGGTTCAACACAAGCCACCTATTAAAATAATGAATTGCATTTATCTAGGGAATCTAGAATATACTATAATATATCAAGAGGGTCACAGTGTATTATTTGGTATATGTGGTGGGGGAGCAAAGCATGGTCAGTGGTGAAATGCATATATTATTTAGGAGCACCGTGTGGGACATAGTTATGCAGGGGACACTTTATTGTAAGTAATTGTATTTTTTAGGGAAGCAGAAAATTACCAGTCTCTGTCTACTGTTCCTGAATGTCAGGAGGTCTACAACTTTTGTGGGAGACACATACATTCCTGCATAATTAGCATGTTTTATTTATAATGATGACATATGTCATTGTTTGAGGAGTTGAAGTTTATTTATTACACATCTTTATAGCTCATATTATTACAAATGCTAAACTCAAAGTGATTGTATGCAAAACTATTCAACACACACCCAAAATTATTGCTGGAGCATCCGGTCAGGATTATCACGTACTGATCACCTGTTTGTACCTCAGTTATAATAAGTAATTGTATTAGACATACAGTAGATCTACATATTTAGGCTGTTAACATAAGAAAATTAGGAACCGCTGTCATAGATCCCATTAAAAACATCAGATAAAAAAAGTGCGGCCTTACTTTGTCCAATTGAAAAATGGCCTTCAAAAGATCCGACCAGCCATACCTCCCCATGTGCGCCAATAAGATATAGGGGGTCATTTACTAAGGGCCCAATCCGCGATTGGATTCTGGCGCATAGGCGCCGGCATGCACGCAACGGAAATCGGGGGGCGAACGAAAACCCGATGGATTCGGAAAAACCGCCGCATTTAAAAAATAAAATGTGTCGTGAAAATTGCACTTACCTTCACTCAGCCCGGCTCAGTGTATTCCAGTGTGTTCCGATGCTCTTCAGCGCAGCAGCGCCACCTGCTGGACGTCGGAGGAACTACCTTAATAAATCCCGACCGGACCCGAATCCAACGCAGAGAACGCGCCGCTGGATCGCGAATGGACCGGGTAAGTAAATCTGCCCCATAGTCATTAAAGACATTGGGGCAGATTTACTTACCCGGTCCATTTGCGATCCAGCGGCGCGTTCTCTGCGCTGGATTCAGGTCACATTTTCGCAACACATTTTCGCGACACATTTTATTTTTTAAATGCGGCGGTTTTTCCGAATCCGTTGGGTTTTCGTTCGGCCACGCCCCCGATTTCCGTCGCGTGCATGCCGGCGCTGATGCGCCACAATCCAATCGCGTGTGCCAAAATCCCGGGGCAATTCAGGGGAAATTGGCGCAAATCGGAAAGATTCGGGTAACACGTCGGGAAAACGCGAATCGGGCCCTTAGTAAATGACCCCCACTGTTCCGGGTTCATTGGTTGACAAAAAAACCTGCATTTTAGGAATACCACATAAGGCTTTACATTTTGAAGATCCAGTTGTTTAACCATCATTGAGAAAAGTTCCTGCTAAGCCTCACCCCTTTTCCTACCAGTTATAAGTGTTTAAAATCATTTATTCTGCTTTTCGCTTAGTTAATTTCCTCCATTAGTGCTAAGAACTGCTTATTTTCTGCCAAATAAATTCTGCCCCATGACTGATGCCGTTGTCACAAGATAATCTTTATTATTCACTTCTTCTGTTGGCTGCGAGGCTCAGAGGTAGGTCACAGCCACATCTCAGACCCCCATAATGGATTAACCAACAGTTGTCTACATTTTATATAGTGGAATCCTTATTGTTAAAGTGGTTTTCCATGACCCTGTGTCGCTCTGGTTCTTCCGGTTTTCGACACTGCTCCCAGCCAGAAGGTCCAGGGTGTTAAAGGAATCATTTTAGGAATCTCTTTGGACCTGGGATCTACAAAGGAAGTTACACCATGGCATCCCATGGTCAGTGAATAACACGCATTGGCCTAAGTAAGGCACCAGGTGACGACTACTGGTGGCCACTGGTAATCACGTACTTACTGCAAAATATGAATGGGTTTTCAGGAACAGCATCAAACTCTTTGTTGTATAAAGGTACATACAAGTATTTAACATTGACTTCATGCCACTCGCTCAACCTGCTCAACAGACTTGTCGAGATTGGTGACATATATTTCCAGAGTGACAGATACTTACGGTAAATAACTTCCAGTTACACCTGTATGTACAAGCTGCGAACGTGTGATAGGCATCTATTTACCTGTCATAGACAGTCTCAGGGGGACCAATAAACCAAATATATAACATAATAAAAAAAAAGAAAAAAATGTAGTCAGCTCACCTGGACGTATGAAAACATGCGACAACAACGTGACAATTCGTAAGCACGGTAAAATATTTTTTAGACTTACGTGGACATCGTTTGAAACTGGATTTGTTTGTTATCAAATATATAACATGTCCTATTCTGGTTGAAGGACTGATGTACAGTATATAGAAAGAAATAACACTGAGTTGATGTTGAAGGAGCATCTTCCTAATAATAATAATAATAATAATAATCTATATATAGCGCCATCAAATTCTGTAGCGCTTTACAGATTTTGGCGAACATATGATAAAATGAAAATAAAATAAGACATTACAGAGTAATAACAGTCATATGAAACAATAGGAATGAGGTCCCTGCTCATAAGAACTTACAGTCTATGAGACCTTATAAAGTGGTGTTAAATAGCTGTCGGACTGTTTTTCGGTACCTAGTGGTGCAATGTTCTTTTACGTATAAAATATACATTTCCATAGGTCAGATTATACAGTATGTGCATAAGTCTCTATACACACAAATTGCAGCCCGATCACAACCCCCATAGAGGTCTATTACACCCAGTCATGGTGTGTTTAGCACAACGTGACAGGTCCTATCTTTGAATCTGTGGTGCGGCTGCTCGGCTCCCTATGGAGAGAGTTATTGGATAGAAAGTAAAAAAGGAACACAGCGCATCAGAGTATCAGAAGAAATATACGGTATAGATCGAAATGACGAATGGTAGGTTGACTGAGACTTAGCTGCGGGGTCCTGTTTCCCGATCTGGTAGGGTCGGGAATGGGAATGTACAATCGTAGGAGAAAAAACAGGGCCAATAGCCGCGCTTCTCAGAGTAGAAAAGGCTTTTATTTAATTGCATGCGAGGACGACGCGTTTCGGGAGCGTACCGTTCCCTTCTTCAGGTCCGTATGATTTTTACACAATGTTCTATTATACAAAAATATATATATATATATGAGATAAATCATAAAAAATGTACATCAGAAATACATGGAGTAAAATTAATACATAAAGATAATTAAGACATGGATGTGTAATCACGAAGAAAATTCATAAATAAAAGGTGCATTCATAAAATAGATAAAATAAGTAAAATAGTTCCCAACGTTTTGTTCAATGTGGAGAATATCATTCATTGTACACCATTGTACACAAATATAGGTACATAAGTAAAAGTACACAAGTATGGTATATGTGTGCATGACATATAGAGAAGTATGGTGCAGTAGTAGAAAATTTGGTAGGTAGTAGTACATAGTGATAGGATAAGAGGGACACCACCTATTATCAATTTAAAAAAGGAATAGAGTAAACAGGAAATGAAATACTAACCTATGACTTTGATCTATCCTATCCCGATGGTAAAGGATAGAGGTTCTAACCTGGGATGATGTTAATTCTAAAGTTGGGGGAAATGAACATGGTGATGTAGTGCATTTTATAAGAAATAATTGGGGAGAAAAGAGAGGTAGCTTACCCTAACGGCGTTAGTACAAATATATGACGCTGTGTTAGTTCTGTAAAGAGGATGATCGTGGTCCGTCCCTATACGGTATAAGGTGTTAGAAGGTATGATACAATGGCGTGTGGTCTATTGTAAAGGGGACTTACTTAGCCGGGGTCCGGTTAGCTGAGGAGCGTTGTGTTTGGTGTCTCCTCTGCCTGGGTAGGGAGCGCTGTATGGTGCATTCCTTATTTTGACAGCTCTTAAATGCGCGCGTGCGCGCATGCGCCCATGAGGGTAGGGGAGGGGGCGCTCATCCCCCCCTCCCCTACCCTCATGGGCGCATGCGCGCACGCGCGCATTTAAGAGCTGTCAAAATAAGGAATGCACCATACAGCGCTCCCTACCCAGGCAGAGGAGACACCAAACACAACGCTCCTCAGCTAACCGGACCCCGGCTAAGTAAGTCCCCTTTACAATAGACCACACGCCATTGTATCATACCTTCTAACACCTTATACCGTATAGGGACGGACCACGATCATCCTCTTTACAGAACTAACACAGCGTCATATATTTGTACTAACGCCGTTAGGGTAAGCTACCTCTCTTTTCTCCCCAATTATTTCTTATAAAATGCACTACATCACCATGTTCATTTCCCCCAACTTTAGAATTAACATCATCCCAGGTTAGAACCTCTATCCTTTACCATCGGGATAGGATAGATCAAAGTCATAGGTTAGTATTTCATTTCCTGTTTACTCTATTCCTTTTTTAAATTGATAATAGGTGGTGTCCCTCTTATCCTATCACTATGTACTACTACCTACCAAATTTTCTACTACTGCACCATACTTCTCTATATGTCATGCACACATATACCATACTTGTGTACTTTTACTTATGTACCTATATTTGTGTACAATGGTGTACAATGAATGATATTCTCCACATTGAACAAAACGTTGGGAACTATTTTACTTATTTTATCTATTTTATGAATGCACCTTTTATTTATGAATTTTCTTCGTGATTACACATCCATGTCTTAATTATCTTTATGTATTAATTTTACTCCATGTATTTCTGATGTACATTTTTTATGATTTATCTCATATATATATATATATTTTTGTATAATAGAACATTGTGTAAAAATCATACGGACCTGAAGAAGGGAACGGTACGCTCCCGAAACGCGTCGTCCTCGCATGCAATTAAATAAAAGCCTTTTCTACTCTGAGAAGCGCGGCTATTGGCCCTGTTTTTTCCCCTATGGAGAGAGGAGGGGTGAGGAATGCTTCCCCTCCCTTCTCCAGCCGGTCAGGTGCTTCAGCCTGGCTTATGGCCCAGTGAAACACACAATGGAGTGCATGGCACTTTAGAAAACATAAGCAGCATTATTAGTGTATGTATACGCTGGCCTCTTATAGTCACCCTAACGCATAGCTGTGTAAGCAGCTTTTCACCTGACACGAGGAAGAATTTGTCTCAATTCAGGAGAATTGCAGCTGTCTCCTCCTCGCACCGCCTAGGGGCCTGCTATCTTAATAAGTGGAACAGGTAGAAGTCACATCCACCAAAAGCATTATGAGATTTTACTATGGTTAACATATATTCATTGGATGACTCAATAATAAAAACCTCCTATCATTCTTATGTATTTATCTATATCTTTTCCTCATTTACTATATTTTCTCTCTTTTTTTTGCTCTCTTACATTCCATTATTATTATTTTTTTCAAAAAATGCAATTATTCCATCTACAGAACTATTCGAGGGCTTGTATTCTGCAGGACAAACTGTACTTTCTAGTAGCTCCATACAAACAAAAAAATTACAAAAGCAGTAAAAAAAAAGGCAATTTTTAATGAAGAAGATACCAGGCGCACTATTATTTGTCTTTACTTTGGGGATAGGATTAATCCCAGCTTAAGTTTTAGGGCTCATTAACATGGCAGTACTGGGGGGCTGTGATCTGGTTTTATGATCCAGATCAAGGCCCCCATAGACCGCACACCTAGGTAAAGGACTTGTTCTATATTTTGGCAGATATGCATCGCATCTGCTTGTCTGCCTATGGAAGGAGAAGGGGTTAAAAAGAGCTCACCCCACCACCTCCTCCTTCCGGTCCCGTGCTCGCCGGGATCCAGTCGGCCATGGTAATATAGCCTGTTGAAGTCTCGACCTTAATACATTTTGGTGGCGCTCTATCTCTGATATGCACCGTACCTACATACTTGATGAAAAATAGTAAAAAAAGGGAAAGGGTATACATACAGTGGGATCACACATCCAAGCCAAGAAGAAGAGCGTTCATAGTACGAAACAAATCGTCCCTGAGGTGTGATCCCACTGTATACCCTCTCCCCTGTGTTGTGTCGCATGTTTTTTAAAAGGATGAAACAAAAAGAAAATCACACAGTAAAAAAGGCATTTTCTCCATTTACGTAGAATCTTTGTGGACTGTGCGGTGGACTGTGCGGTGGACTGTGCGGTGGACTGTGCGGTTGACTGTGCAGTCCAAATGACAGATCACTTATAGTTTAGGCCAGTACAATGACAGAGATACCAAATTTATATAGTTTTGATATGTTTTAAAGGAAACCTAGGAGCAGGATTCTACCTATTGAGGTACATCCGATGGAAGGTTTCTACTAAAATGCTTAGCCCTAAATTATCTTTCACTAATTCTATAACACTTTCTAACCTGGTCTACACTTTATATAACTAATATCCTAATATTTGGCAGAGGCTACTAGGGCGTGGAATAGCATCTACGGGCTGTGGGAGCAAAGGCTACTCCACGCCCCAGAAGTCTCTGCCATATCTCCTACCTGCACATCCTTGACCCTCTCCTTCTCATTGGTGGCCTATTTAAGCTCTGCACATGCGCAGCAGCTCCTTGCTCAGAGCTGCTGGCAGGGCGCACACATATCGCGGTGATAAGGAGCTCGCTAACAAACAGCAGGGGTGCTCAGGCAGGAGGGATGTCAGAGGTTACTGTCCCTGTATTAATGTGTGCACAGACAATGGTCACTTTTTTTGAGTATTGAGTTATCAGTCTCTTGGTGCCTCTCCTTGGAGTCCTGTAAGCATTTACTCCTGTTCCACCTTAGACATTCTGTGACACCGGTTAAGGCTTTGTCCCATTAAGTTTAGGCTAACCTTTGGCAGCCCTCGCTGACTGATGATATACCTTTACATGCATTGGTGACATGTTTACGGCTCCTGTTTATGGTCTCTGCTGTGGTATTTTTATGGGCTCTTCACTGACATTGATGAAATATACAGAAGTGATTTTTATGATTCCACAATGTGCTGTTTATGAGGCAGATCTAGTTTTGCGCATGTGTTTTACTATCTGTACAAAGTCTCATCTGGGTGATTTTGTTCTAGTTCTGCTCTTCGATTGATTGAATCGCTGGTCATCTGATAGCATTTCATTTGTCTCGAGTCGACTCTTTGGTTTAAGATGGAGATACATTACAAAGTACTGAAAGGAAAAGAAATCTATAGAGACAGTGACTGTAGCAGCCCTGGTTAGATGCTGTGTTCTCTGTTCTCCTGCCATGAGGCCCTGTTACAGTATAGATCATGTATGAGGGGCCCAGTATCTACCCAAAGCTTTTTAACCCTTTACCATTTGACATCTTGGACCATAAGCATTTTTATTAGTTTATAATCGTCACTTTTCAAAAGACATAGGGGCAGATTTACTTACCCGGTCCATTCGGGATCCAGCGGCGCGTTCTCTGCGGTGGATTCGGGTCTTCCGGTGATTCACTAAGGCAGTTCCTCCGTAGCCCACCACGTGTCCCTGCTGCGCTGAAGTCCGCTAAGCTCCGCCGGAGTTCACGATCCTATTCCTGGTAAAGGTAAGTGCGTGTACAGCAACACTTTTTTTTTTTTAAATGCGGTGTTTTTTCCGAATCCGCCGGGTTTTCGTTCAGCCACGCCCCACGATTTCCGTCGTGTACACGCCGGCACCGATGCGCCACAATCCGTTCCCGTGCGCCAAAAACCCGGGGCAATTCAGGAAAAATTGGTGCAAATATTCAGGTAACGCATTGGGAAAACACGAATCTGGCCTGACGATTTCTAATTTGCGCTGAATTTTCCCAGGATTTCGGCGCATGTGATCGGATTTTGGGGCATCGGCGCCGCCTTTCACGCGACAGAAATCGAGGGGCGGGATTGGCCATCGGACAACCCAACGGATTCAGACATACTGCGGAATTTAAAAAAGAATTTGTGTCGCAAGATCAGCACTCACATGCACCAGGAAGAAGCAGGTGAACTCTGGCGGACCTCAGCGCAGCAGCGACACCTGGTGGATATCGGCCGCACGGACCTTAGTGAATCCCGGCAGTACACGAATCCTCGTCAGATAACACGCCGCTGGATCGCGACTGGACGGGGTAAGTAAATGTGCCCCATAACTTCTTTATGCTAATGCAGGCATGTGACTACTTGTTTTTTGCAGCATGAGTTATATTTTTCAATGGCAATATGTTTTCTATCAAAAAACAAGTTTTAAGGGGGCCGTATTACCTGTGTTGTAGGATACGACTGTGGTGTTTCTGACACTGTAATAGATTATTGTGGCACAGATGTAATTTATTTAGCAAACGGCAGTACTATATGTGTGGCAAAAAAATGTTTATTATTATTATTTTTGGAACACAGCAATAAAAAATGAGGCAGAAGGACCAGATAGTAAGTAGTTATGTCAGAATTTTAACATGAAGAAGTTTAAGGGACATCTACCACCAAGATGAACGTTTGTAAACCAAGCACACTGATATACTTGTTTGTGCCACCTCTGGCAGGATCTGCTCTACTTTAAGCTTCCTATGCCCTTGTCTTTAAGAAAAAAAAAATAATTATGCAAATGAGCCGGAAGGGCTCCTGGCTCCATTAACACCTACCGTATATACTCGTGTATAAGCCGAGTTTTTCAGCACAAAAAATGTGCTGAAAAACCTCACCTCGGCTTATACACGAGTCAAGTAAAAATAAAAAAACTTAGTACTCACCCTCCGGTGTCCGGATCGATGGCGCGGGTCCCGATCTTCAGCGCGCGGGTCCCGATCTTCAGCGCGCGGTACCAGGTGGCGGTGGCTCCTCTTCTTTCTTCTATGGCCGGCAGATCGCATCCATGCGATCTGCTGGCGGGCGCACAATAAGATGCAGCGGTGTCGCGGCTGATGGTAGTAAAATGAGGGGTCTCGGCTTATACTCGGGTCGGCTTATACTCGAGTATATACGGTATTTATTTTCTTGTTAAAACTTTTTCATCACTCACCATACAGTATAAATAAAATGCTAAAATTATCATGTGGATCAGTACAGTTATATCAAATATGTATACGCTTTTTTTTTACTTTGCAAGAAAAAAGAAAAAAATAGAAAAAAAGCACATTTGCTGTTGTGCCATATTTTGAGAGTGACAAAGTCAGTATTTTTCCATCAGATGTATTGGGGCTTAATTTTTTGGGATAAGTTGAAGTTTTGATTGGTATTATTTTAGAGTACACTGATTTCTTTTTTATTATTGTTTTTGGAAGCAGGATGCACAAAAAAATTTATTGAAATTATAATACAGAATAATTTTCTATACAAGCAGTCTCTGAGTGTTTGTACTTAAGTTGAATTTGTATGTAAATTGGTTCTGGTATATTTTATAATTATAACCTCAGAATTGGGACCTGTGACAATTGGAGTTTCAAAATTTTTTGCTGTAATGGGACCAAGGGTTATCAATAAAACTTCATCACAGACACTTTACAGCTGACCATTGCAGCCTGGGACAGAATGACATTGAAGCAGACACTGCATGTAAATGCGCCACCTAGTGGCTACTTATTGGAATGATGAAACTGTCAAGAAAAGTTTGAAAAAATATAGTATAGTAGGGCTTTTGCGCCACACTTTATTCTTCAGTTTTATTAGCCACTGGAGGAGAAAAACTATGAAAAATATGCTGTAATTCTGTGGTAAAGACTGGTACCACAGCTCACAGAACCCCAGCCATAATGAATTCTCCATCAATACACCAGAACCAGAACTATAGCCATTAAAGAGCCTAAGATAGGGACACTTGAAATGATGCGGCCTCTAAAAGTGAAAAGTGAATAATTTCTCAGCTCATTTACATATATGCGTTTAGAGGTGTTTTTTTTTCTAAGCACATGCATAATTTTTAACATAAAAGAGTGAATTCTAGAAAGGACATTTTAGTTTAGTGGTGTAAAACCTGGGTACCGAGTCCCCTTAGACTTTAATTCATCATTTTATTATTTTGAATGATAACAAGCCATACAAAACTAATATAGGTGTAGATGTGTAGCAGTATGACCAGGGTCGGCTCCAGGTGTCAGTAGGCCCCTGGGCGACAGAGCCTCAGTGGGCTCCTTTGCAGTAAACTAAAAATTCAGAAATGAAAACAGTCTCCTGTTCCCTAGTTTATCATAACAAATAGCCTCCTCATGGTTATTTTATATAAAGCCCCCCTCATCCCCTATGGAATCATAAGATACAGCCCCTCACCTCGTGGATTCTTCATGTGGGTCCCCCCCCCCCCCAGCAGCTCTTGGCCCCGGCACTTGCCCAGGTATACCCAGTGCTAGCACCTGCCCTGTGTATGACTGTCTATATAGGACGTGTACAATCCCTTGACTTATACCATATTGCCCTGTGGTGGTGTGTGCCAATGTGTCAGCATAAAAGCTCTGCGAATCCCCCGTCCATTGAAATTACTTTGAATGGCAAATATTTGCAAATATCTCATTACTGATAATGAAATTAACTTCTGATACTTCTGAGAGCTGAATACGTTTTTGCGTTTGGTCTTATGAAAAGAGCAAAATGGCGAAGAATACGATAATTACTTTTTTTCACTAGGGGGCGCTGTTTACTCAGTGACAACATGGAAGCAGAAATCACCACGTTGCAAAGTAAGGATTTTGGTGACTGGTGTTGCTTACGGTTAATATGACTACTTATAAAACGTTTAGTAGCTCTCTTAACAACGCGCTGGTGTGTTTGGCAATTATCACCATATATACTCCTAGATGGATAAAGGCGATCAACCGGTGGAGAGTCTTGACAAGAAGAGTGCAAAACTGACTTATTTTACTAACTACAGTAGTCAGCTAAAGATTATATCAACTAAGGACTGGACTGGACTTTATTTTCTACTATTGCTACTACTACTACTACTACTACTACTACTACTACTACTACTACTATTACTACTACTATTACTACTACTACTACTACTACTACTACTACTACTACTATTATTGCTGCTATTATGCAATGCACATTGAACCACTTATATTTCTTATATTTTTGCACGAAAGAAGACATTTTCGCCTTGCAGGTATGTTCCTAGCTCGCTTTGATTTCTCTGCATTGCTTTTTCCCACAGGATACTCAATCTGCTCATAAATATTCAATACATAGAACCTTTGTATGGAAAATATGTAACAAATGAGTTAAAATGTAACTGCAGGAATAAACATTCTGTATATCATCACAAACTGCATCTTTTTCTGAATACATAAGGATTATAGAATTACTCCCTGCAGGAAACATGTTACATAGTATATCAGATACATTAATCAATATTTATATACAGCTGATATAACTGATGAACAAAACATATTTGAATTGATAAGCAAATTATGTGGATTCATGCAACATAAATACTTTTCTTTGATTGCCATATTAAGTACATGGAAGCTGCATTAATAACTCAACAAGTGCCAATTTTATGTATATTTATACATTTTATTTTGTTTTTATATATTATAATTTGAGTACAATACAAAACACTTGGAATATACAGACCTGCACATATTTGGTTTTCTGTGTATTGTTTATTAATAAGATACTCTTGTAATAGATGAGTTATGGAAATTGAAGAGGCACCTATCCAATAATAACTTCAATTTTCCACTTTCACATCAAGTTGGGGGAAACAAAGTAGTATGTGAGGGTTTTTTAATCACTATATATATATATATATATATATATATATATATATATATATATAATCACAGTACTTCATGGGAGCAGATAGTTGAATGATGTGTTTCTTGCATTATTCAACAACTAAATGACGTAGAGGTGGATACATTGTGGTTACAATAGTGTAAATTCACTACCTTATTATTATTTTATTACAGGATCACATGTAATTCAGTGTGACCGAGGATTTTACGGTGCATTTACATTATTTATTACTTTACTTATTATTTCTGGGAACAAATTACAGGCGGTCCCCTACTTAAGGAAACCCGACTTACAGACAACCCATAGTTACAGACAGACCCCTCTGACCTCTGGTGAAGCTCTCTGGATACATTACTATAGTCCCAGATTGCAATAATCATCTGTAAGGTGTCTGTAATGAAGCTTTATTGATAATCCTTGGTCCCATTACAGCAAAAAATGTTTAAACTCCAATTTTCACTGGGGCCAAAAAATTTTTTGTCTGGAACTGCAATTTTAAAATATACAGTTTCGACTTACATACAAATTCAACTTAAGAACAAACCTCCACCCTATCTTGTACGTAAACCGGGGACTGCCTGTATATGAAAAAAAATACACATATTTATTATATGGGTACAGTAGAAATTTTATGTATCCAGCACTATAGAATATGTCAGTGCAATAATAATAATGGGATATACCATGATATTTTTTTTTCAAAATATTTGATTTGATTTTCCAATAATATTATTACAACACAATTTAGATACATTCCAAGCTCAATGTAGGTACATTATCATAGTATAACATTATCACTTTATTTTTTACTTTTCTTGGAGTTCAAGGGCTAAATATAATCAGAGGTCAGAGGCAACAGCGCTTCATATAGAGAATTATAACCATCTTCTCCATCTTGCTCTGAATTACGGAGTGCAACAAGGGGGAGGCCTAATGTTTTTGGACAGTGTCGCCTACTTGGCACTGTGTCCCATATTAGCTGCCAATATGCAGTGCTTTGTCTCATTATGTTAGGGCAACCATTAGTTTAAGCCAGTTAGTCTTGACACTAGTTATGTGCTACCTATATTAACCAAAGAAAAAGAAACTTATTTTCTTGTGGTCCCCAGGATCTGATAACTCTAACAGGCAACAAACATAGACAAAAACAAAATCAAAGATTTCCCAGTGCATGAGCTTAAAGTATGTCTCCCTCCATTTTTCGTTGGTAATCACCTGTCTAACTATCTCCCACCCTTTCAAGATTAAAGCTTGTGTGTTTGGAACTCCTAAAGGTTTCTCCCATCGTTTGAATAACGTTCTTGGCACTTCCCCAATGATGCTTTTGGAGAGAGCTATATAGTTTTGTGATATTGATTTTCATATATTGTTATTCTCCATACAAATGGTTTCAACTTCCCCCGAATACTATCAGGAAAGACAGGTTAATTAGCAGTAGTTAAGTAACCTTTGATCATCATTGGACCGCCTATACAAACCTTAGCAGACCTGATCCTTATATTTTTATTTTCTCTCCAGGTTGTAGGATAGGATCCATGCACCACAATGTCCAGGGAAGAGCAGAGTCATATACTGAGTCAGTCACATCTGAAGGTTTAAGTCTTTGCGGGTACAGTATATAATTGACATCCCCCCAAATATTAACTGTAGTTCAGATCCCATTTGTGTGTGCATACTGAGGACGAACAGAAAAAAAACGATATTTACTTACCGAAATGTTCATTTCCTGGAGACCTCAGGCAGCATAACTTTCCATCTGTATGATAATTTTTACTGCTACAGATAATACAATGATTGTGTGGTCTGCGGGGCCTTATATAGGTGGACCAATGATGATCAAAGGTTGTGCTTAACTACTGCTAATTAACCTCTATCCTAATAGTATCCTAGGATAATTGAGACCCCCACCGATCAGCAAGTTAGGCCCTATCCTGTGGATTCGTGGGCAAAACCCCTTCAAGATCTCTGTTAATAGACATTGAATACTAGACATGAGATGTTCATACAGGGTAATGTTTGCAGCCCATTTTGGGCTGTTGGAGAAGGAAGGAGCTGAGTGGCTGAGTCGCAATACAGGCAGGAATAGGGTGTGGAGCGGTGAACTGTGCATGTCCGGTGTACCCCCTATGGGACCTCATTTTTCTGATATGTGGAGGTCTCATCACTGAGACCTCGATTGATCCACAAGTTAGATCCTATCTTGTGCAATACCATAGGAAAAAACAAGGAGTCACTCAATTCTCCAATAAAATCACAGTTTTTATTTCATTAATATGTTAAAAATGATTACAATGGATATTAAATGGAAGATATCCAACAATATTGGTCTGAATTAGCTGCCCACCTCACTAACACAAAGGGTATATTCACCTATCACAGTTAATGCTTTTTTTTCAATCAATTTAAAAAGTGCATAATTTCATAGAATCCACCTACTATATATGGTAGTTAGCCTTGGTGAAAATTCAAGTAAAAGAACAGTGTCTTACCCATAATGTGGTGTAGGTAGGGGCAGCTCACAGACACCCCAACGCGCGTTTCGCCCGCGCTTCCTCAGGGGGTACCTTGTGGATGGGGCCTAATTTGTTTTGTGGGGAAAACCCCTTTAACAATTACTTAACAATTAAATATAATAAAATATTTAATTGTGTGCTTTCCTGGCCCTAAACACGTTTGCATCTTTGAAGAAGGTATGTAAAGGGCTTTATGAGTAAGACAATGGGGATTATTTCTCTCAGAGGAATGGAGTATGTAGTTAGGATGTGTGTCCCTGTATATGTAATACAAGTAAGAGTAATTGCTTTAATTATTTAACCCAGGGTTACTAGGATATAAAATGAGATTTGCAGCTCGCGCACATTGTGATTGTATCCTATTACAGTCACATCGTTCTTTCGCACGGCTTGCATTACAGAAGCCACTAAATAGTCTGAAGTCTTGGGTCTTACAGCAAAACACCGGAAAGAAGAAGTTGATAACTACATAGGTCATATCCAACAATGTTTCCAAATTGGGTCATAAGTATTTTGAGCCGCGTCATATAAAAAGCAAATTGTTTCCCAGTTCCTCTCTCATTCACTTGGCTTGTAATAGAACAGGAGCAAATTACCATGTATACAAAAAATGTTCTGAAAAACCCCAACTCAGCTTATACACCAGTATATAAAAAAATAAACTTACATACTCATCTTCCAGTGCTCCCCGATACTCCTCGCAGCTACTCTTCATTTTTCTCTTTGCATGTAACAGCGGGCAGAGACGTGTCTATGCTCTCTACCGGCCAGCTCACACCATGATGATGTCATAGTGTGCGGCGGCAAGCAGAGTGCATGGTCATGTGTCTGCCTGCTTTACACGCAAAGAGAAGAAAGAAGAGGAGCTGCAGGGATCATCGGGCAGCGATGGAAGGTGAGGATGTTTATTTTTTTATACGCCAGGGGACATTTCATTAGAGGGGAGGGGGGGCCGAAAGCTGCCTAGGACATTATATCAGTGTGGGGGCTAGTACATTTCATCAGTAGCGGGGGGAAGGGGGGGCTGGCTGCAAGGGGTATTTCATTACTGGGGGAGGTTGTGACCAATGCATTTTCCCCATACACTTATACTTAAGTCAATATGATTTCCCAGTTGTATGTGACAAAATTAGGGACCTCGGTTTATACCCAGGTTTGTTTGGAATATTTCTATGTCAGGATAATAATAATATATCTATGGTTTAGCAGGGCTTCTGGGCAATGGGTATCTCCAGGATAGGACAAACATGGCTTCTTACTTTCTTTCAAACATGATACAATAGCTTCACAATTCCAAATAACCTTGATGGAGAATAGATGCAGTACCAGCAACAACCAAATGGACATGTGTGGCACTGTTTTTTAAATAAATGAACTACGTATGTGTTTTTAATCCTGGAAAAGCTTCTTGATACTGTTCATGATTCCGAATAATCTAGATGAGTGATAGGTCAGCATGATCGCAACACTTGAGGGGTCAGTTTTCCCATATAAACACTACAGTAATAATTTAATTGTGTTTCTCTAAAATCCAGTGAACATTAGAAATAATGGAGGATAAGTATATTTTGAACATCCCTGGTTCAAAAATTGCATACCAAAATAAATGACAATGTTGTACAACTCCTGTATTGGGTTCACATGAAACTGAAGGATAAGACTATATTCACATGACCAAGAGTAACAATGTCAATTAATTGACATGGATGGAACATTTTTGAGCACAGAAACTTTCTATCTTTGCCACTTTTATAGAAAGTGAATGATAGAGAGGGAGAACTTCTTAGCAATTTCTGACACTCCCATAGTATTGAATGAAGTGGCAGGATGCATGCTGGACCTCACTCAGTGAGCACGGGTCCCTTATTCTAGCCAAATTAAATAATAACACAGCAGATCCCCTCCCACCCTAAATAATTGTTCCAGTATTCAAACAGTACAAGTACATTGAAGAAATCTTACAATCCAGTGCACCAGAGTGCTCCTAATACAAATGCATTTTCCACAGTTCTGCTGCTACTAACCACAAAGACAAAGGTATAACTAAACAGAACTTCTGGGCTGGTACCGAGCACTGTCTGAAGCCCTGGAGATTTGTATCATCACTACTGACAGTTTCCTTTATGCAGTAATATTAGGATCATCCAATGGGCAAGTGTTACAGTGTTTTGAAATAAAGGATTCACGGAAAGGACTTTTTGTATATGGGATAGGACATCCCACCTCTAAAGTTAGACTTAGCTGATATGTACTATTACAAGGACTAACTGAGGACTTCTTGCAGGTCACGTCTGCAGCCTCCATGTACAATCACACAATGCTATTTTAAGGTAGTGATACAACATGTAGTCCGAGACAAACCAGTCCACATCCTCTTTCTTGACCTCATTAGTATCAGAAGCCTACTACAGAGGCAAGACATGTTAGAGCTGTAACTGTAGCTCCAAATATCAAAGACAAATGGAGCCTCATGGAAACAAAAGGGTTCATAATAAATATAGATATCAGAGCAAGAGCCTGAAAAAACGTAATGCGCTCACCTGGAGGAGTTGTGTCAGATTGACACAACTCTACTTATCGTTATCGGGTTCCATGTGCTTGAGGATATGGGATGGGATCATGGAGTAGTAGGATCGTCCTGATTGAGATACATAATTTAGTTGATCAAATTTTCTGGCGTACATGTGGCTTTTGCATATTTTTCTTTTTGGTTCTGATCCACCGCATAATGCCGTTTTATTGTTGTAGGGTGAGTGGAATAAACCACCATCATACACCTCTGTCAGTGTGATTGGACATAAATCTAACACACCTGATCCTTCTTTTCTCCGGATTTGAAGGCCTTCATACACATTGCATTGTCTTCAGATCTGGGGAATGTTTAACCAGACTTTGCCAGTGTATGAGGTGATCTTTGATCGTCTGTTCGGCCAGGTTTTGGACAATGGGTAAGCCCCCCCCCCCTACCATGATTCATGTATAAAAAGTGCAGTACAGTTCAAGGATAAGACTTTTTGTTAAAATCAAAGTCAGGTAATGTCTATAAGTTATGTCCTTGTGCTTTCAGTGCCCTTTGTTGGAAGTACATTGAGCAATCATTGATTTAATAGACAAAGAACAAATAGAACAAAATCCTTTAAATGAAGGGGTTGGAAGTTCGCTAAAGTAAAATCTAAAATCCTACAAAATTTAGGCTGGAACACATAAAAAATTCATACATTGTATTAGCGTTGTATTTTAATGGGGTCTGTACTTTAAGGATATAGAGTTACACTGCCTTTGCTATAATTAAGATGCTCATAAAGAAGACCATGCTAAAAAAGACCCACATGAAGAACCGATCCATTACCTTGGCCACCTTCTTCCACTCAATTCCCATGGCACTGATTGATTTCTGTTCCCGGTACCAGTTAGTTATGTATTCAATGTTACTTGATAAGGTTTTGTAGTGTATGCAGTGGTTACAGTATTGTTGATCTAAGCCGGCCTTGTTTCCATCAGCGTGACCGTTGAGTTTAGCATTGATGTCAATGTCACATACAAAGTCCGTCCTTATAGAAAGTGGGCGCCTTAATGTGTCGTAGACAACAGGTTCTCTCTCATAATCATCATAGGAATGAACACTGTCCTGGGAAATAGTATCGCAGTCATTGCGTGAGGTGGTACAGTTCTCACCAACGTCATATACAAAAAATATTTTAGACATGTAGTCGAGTATGATGACCCTGGCCCAATGAGGGATGGGCTTTGCTTCTGCTCCACAAAGATGTATATTCATGATGATGATGGTTAGAGCTGTGGACGCTGTGATCATGGTCATGGTAGCGATATAGTATTTACCTAAAATATGGATGAAGACATTATGTCAAAATTCCTTATTTACACCACATGCATACTAAAAGAGAGAAACATCCGATCAGAGCTGCCTTTTACGTGTGGTGTGACTTACTCATGGATGATATTTAGGACTTACCTATTAATGGCACACTTTCAGAGGGGGGCATGCTTTCGGCTACCATTAGCTGAAAGACAGTAAGAGCCAACAACACGGTAACTCCCAAGGAAACTTTTTCCCCTGAATCTGCAGGAAGATAGAAACCAAGCGGAGCCAGGAAAGAGATCATAACACAGGGGATTAACAAGTTAAAAATATAGAAGGAAGATCTCCTCTTTAGGATCAAAGTAAAGGTGACGTCAGGGTAAGGCTCTGAGCAGCAGCCATAGGTGATGACGTTCTTCACTGCTGGCATACCCTGCATTTCCCATTCCACATTTTCCACAAAGTCGGAGAGGTCCCCAGTGTCCATAGCATTAATGATGTCCACCTGATTACCATTGTAGGTCCATGAGCCAAAGGTCAGGTTACATTGTTGGTTGTCAAATGGGAAGTAGGAGACATCCACTACACAAGAGCTTTTGGTTATAGCTGGAGAATCCCAAGTAATTTTTCCATCGTAACGGAGGACAACATTCGTGTTCACCGGCTCAGAAAATTCATCATCTGCCCTGTCAAATAAAAAAGAGAAATAAATTCATGTGCCTATATTTTTCAATTTTACTTGAATAATCATGGAAGTTGGATTCTCCTGCTTTTTTATTAGGTTCCTGATAATATCCCAGAAAATAAATCCATAATATTGTCCACTTACTTGTTATACAGGACTATATCTGGTCTCCATACCATGTTGCTTGGAATACGGATTGAATCTAGACCATCATACTCATCCTTGTCCCACGTCAGGTAAGCATCATACCAGCTCTGCCTGATCCATATGTAAGCTGTTAATATCTGGTTTCTTTCATCCTGGAAATAAATCAGTAAGAAGGGACCATAAGAAATTATTCGGGAATATATTGGTGCTATGTAATCAAGAGCGATAATTAATGGAACCAAAAAAAAACCAAAATAGTAGAACATACTTCTTACTGGAGTGGACTCAGTAGGACTGATCACCCTAGTGTTCTCCATACTCCATAATCCATGACCTACAGGGTATTACTGATATACACATATAATCAATGGACCAATGCAAAATCGCACAATGATCCAGCAGACATACCATACCAGAGGATATCAACAATAATTGGCAAAATTCTCACCACATCTTTGATCTGAGACAATGTTATCTGTAGAGTAACATTTAGTGCTCTGTCTGTGTCCTCCACCGGTCTCAGGGCGTTAGAATATTCTTCAAATAAGTCTCGAAATAACATCTGGGCATATTTTCCTTTTGCTGATTCTACACCTTCAAATACATGGAAAGAAAATAATAAATATAAAATTTAATATAATAGTGTTATGTGCATTATTTAGATAACCAAGTTACCTGTGCCAAGGCATAAGCATGAAATAATATAACCATAAATTATAGTAATTGATTAACCATGGCAAAATCATTTGAAGAACTGCATTCAAATAGCCCATACACCAGTCCAAAAACAAAGAAATGAAATATAATTGCGTATATATCCATACAAATCACTGGGGGTCATTACTCTTAAAGGGGTATTCCCATTTCTGCAAATAATTGATATTGTTTGTGTATTGAAAAGTTATACAATTTTCCAATACACTTTCTGTACCAAGTCCTCACGGTTTTCTAGATCTCTGCTTGCTGTCTTTCTATAAAAAGCCTCTATGTTTACTTCCAGTGACAGAAATCTGACCATGGTTACACAGGTGCACGGCTCGTTAGTGTCACAGAGAGAAATCAGAGCTGTGTGATATAACGAGCCATGCACCTGTGTGATCATGGTCAAATATATGGCATTTTTGCAGCTCATTCTTTAAAATGAGCCACTGGCTCATTGCAACAAATCTGCAAATCGTTTGACCCGAGGCTACCATGACAACCGATCGCCGCCCCCCGATGATGTTCAGGGGCGCGGCGATCCGAATAAAGATGGCAGAGCCCGCGCGGCGCCGTCTTTTAAATGCAACAAGCGGTGGGGGTTTGCTGCAATATGCAACAACCCCCACCCTTGTATGAAGAGGTCTCAGCCCGTGAGCCCTCTTCATACATTCCGTGTACCTCTTCGCCGTAGAGCTACGGGGCAGAGCATTAAGGGGTTAAGACAGGACATTTGTATGTGTCTTTTGTTGATTATTGGACCTGTTTGATTTATCTTAGAGGTTGAGTCTGTGGGACTTTCTTATTATAAAGTCGCACAAAAGGTATATTAAATTATTCAACTCATCTGCAACTCCTTCTAAAGTTTTTCTTACACCTGATCGGGACCGGAGTTTATCTGCAACTTTTTAACCATTATTTGTGCCAAAATTTGCTACTTTTTCACATACTGATATCTGGATTTTAAAGATATATCAGGCACAACACTGAAAACTTCTTGCAAGGCTATGTTTGCTAGGCATGTGGAAAAATGTTGTTACAAATATACAAATGTGCCAAATAAAGTCACAAAGAAAAGTTAAAAATAAATGACCCCCAATTACTTGTTACACATGTATGTGCAAGCCATTTCCAGCTCTTAATTGTCAAAATTTATTTATGTAAGTTTATACCACATTTGTTACATTTGTTATTTATTTTGCTATTTCTGCACAGTAAAAAATACTAGATTTTTCATCGGCTTTCTGTGTGGGTATTTTATTGGAACACTGGTACCAAAGAATTCCATTTACTGAGGGAACCCTTCCCTCTATAACCTCTTAAATGGTGTGGTCAAATAGATCTAAGAATACAAGAGGTTAACAGTCCAAGGTCAGAATTTCGCTGATCCTTGTTCCTCTCTAAGGGCATATAGTGTATAAACAAGTTTAGAACTTATAAACTGGGATGTTTTGCCTCCAGATGCTGCTCAGTGATTCCCATTGGACCTTCCAGCTCTGTGCATTACACTGCACAGAGCTAAACCTCCCTAACATTTCAGGACATAGAGGTCCATCCTTGCACAGATATGAATGGTATCAAATAGGGGTATTCTTTATTTTAAGTTATCCCCTAATGAATAACTATTTAATTAGTGGGAGTTCAACTAATTGAATCCCCACTAACGTATGCCCCTGGCTGTTCCAATATGTTACATTTGGAGATGGCAAATGCTATAGAACCAGCCACTCCACTCATATACAAAGGACCCCTATTCTGATAATGCGACAAATAGGTGTTACATAATTTACAAATATTGTAATAACAATTTAAAGGGGTATTCCGGGAATATGAATGTCTGACACAAAAACCCATGATGATATAAATAAATGAATACAACAATACTCAATGTCATTAGTCACAAAACGGAGCTTAAATAGTTTGATTTTATGATTTGCAAAATGTATGGCCTCTCTAAAGTAGGTGGAGTTATCACTAAGATGGCCGCCACTGGAAACTACAAGTTCCATGATCCTTTAGTTCTCAGTAACTCCTCCTCCCTCTTATGCTCTTCTCACAGAGATGATCTAACAGGTTTTCTTGCTCTGTTACCATAGTAATAATGTGTAACTGCAATCACCAAAACAATGGCCATACTGGATGCATCGCAACCAACTGACTACAGCCAAACTTGGTGGTGATCACATGACCTGCCCAGGCAGGTGCAGGACATGTGATGTGGACATGTGACCGGCGGCCATCTTCTGTCCTGCAACGGACCACGCGGAGGAAATTAACGGACTGATTAAAGGGCCAGTAGCATTTTAATTCTTCATTGCAGTCTATGTCATCAGCATTTTTCTGCTAAGGGGAGCAAAATTTTAAATAACAACTAATTACACATTAGCTTATATTTTGAGTGCCCACTTGTATATGAATTATGCTGATTCCTGGAATACCCCTTTAACCGGTTAAGGACCAGGCCCTTTTCTGTTTTTTCATGTCCATTTTTCACTCCCCACCTTCAAAAATCTATAACTTTTTTATTTTTACATGTAAAGAGCTGTGTGACGGCTTGTTTTCTGCGTAACAAATTGCACTTCATAATGATGGTATTAAATATTCCATGCCATGTACTCGGAAGCGGGAAAAAAATTCCAAATGCAGTGAAAATGGTGAAAAAACGCATTTGCGCCATTTTCTTGTGGGCTTGGATAGTACGTCTTTCACTGAGCGCCCCAAATGACATATCTACTTTATTCTTTGGGTTGGTACAATTAAGGGGATACCAAATTTGTATAGGTTTTATAATGTTTTCATACATTTACAAAAATTAAAACCTCCTGTACAAAAATAATTTTTTTGATTTTGCCAACTTCTGGCGCTAATAACTTTTTTATACTTTGGTGTACGGAGCTGTGGGTGGTGTCATTTTTTGCTAAATTTGATAATATTTTCAATGATATCATTTTTAGGACTGTACGACCTTTTGATCACTTTTTATAGATTTTTTTATATTTTTCAAAATGGCAAAAAAGTGCCATTTTCGACTTTGGGCGCTATTTTCCGTTACAGGGTTAAACACATTGAAAAACCGTTATGATATTTTGATAGATCGGGCATTTTCGGACGCGTCGAAACCTAATGTGTTTATGATTTTTACTGTTTATTTATATTTATGTCATACTCTAGTCTATAACAAAGTGTAACAAGTGATGATCTGTCTATAACAAAGTGTAACAAGTGATGATCGGTCTATAACAAAGTTCAGCAAGTGATGATCTGTCTATAACAAAGTGTAACAAGTGATGATCTGTCTACAACAAAGTGTAACAAGTGATGATCGGTCTATAACAAAGTGTAACAAGTGATGATCTCTCTATAACAAACTGTAACAAGTGATGATCAGTCTATAACAAAGTTCAGCAAGTGATGATCTGTCTATAACAAAGGGTAACAAGTGATGATCTGTCTATAACAAAGTGTAACAAGTGATGATCAGTCTATAACAAAGTTCAGCAAGTGATGATCTGTCTATAACAAAGTGTAACAAGTGATGATCTGTCACCTCTCTGGACATGTTTGTTGCAGTAAATAATTCTATTTTTCATGAAATAAAAATTATACAGTGCTCATAACTGTATTGTGCCTTTCCTTCTATTATCCCTTCTACAAATGTTTTAAAAAGAATTGAAAAAAGGGGTGTGTCCAATGAGATCAGACAACCTCCAATTTAAGATCGATCACATGATCAGATTAAAAAATATCTCTTTTTGGTAAGTATTCCACATACAATAATTCTGTGTGTCTCAGCTCACCTTTCATATCCAGGATCGGGGAGATAAGCCATAATAAGCAACAGAGAATAGCTGCACCAGTCTTCATTCTGAATATACAGGTCTCTGTAGTAGACTGTATCTATTGACTTCTCCACTTGACAATCATTCAAGGCTCGAGCATCTTCTCATAGCGATTCATTCTTCTTACCGTAGTAAGGACAGTCTATCTATAGTACTTCAAATGTACAAGCAATACATCCAGTGTACTGTGACCAGGAGTAACTGATACCGAAGGGATCAAGCAACTTACAAATGTGATCTAACAGTGTCACGGCTCAGTGACATCTAGTCCACCATCAGCCGGTGTGTTCTCATGTGTCAACCGGTTCAATGAGACGGTGTACCGCAGCTAAGACAACATGGATATTTTTTAATTGCTAATAAAGAATGTGTTACACCGAATGAAGGTTTTCATGCAATACTTAACTTATCCCACTGTTCCAACAACTGCTACTAATAATAGACATCACACAGGCCATCAGATAAGATCATGTTATTAGTCCTAAATGATAGGTACCCCTATCCTGTGATAGCTGCCCCTGATCTAATCACTGTACAATTTTCAAATCTTTCTACCTGTTCAAAAGATACAGTACTAATGAATTAACTCTTACTAGACTTGGGGGTGTTTCTGTATAATACAGGTTAGTATGAATTAGTTCACATATAAACTTCCATATATTTAAAGGGGTTGGACACTTTACTTTATGCTTTTTTGTAATTTTTGGGGTCAGAATATTTACCAACATACCGAATATACTTGAGTATAAGCCGACCTGAAAAAAGCCAGAGGCACCAAATTTTAGCTAAAAAGAATGGGAAAAATTTACTTGAGGGCAAGTCTAGAATGTGAAATGCATTGGTCATAGCCTCCCCTTGCAATGAAATGACCGTCAGCCTCCCCCCACCAATGAAATGCCCTGCAGAAGCCTGGGATCAAATACTTATTCCTCCTACTGTAGGTTAATCCAGCACCTACCACCAGTATGTTGGGTAGCCCAGCAAATGCCCCCAGTATACAGATGTAACAGCACAAATTAACAAATGAATACTCACCTACCCGCACTCCCTGTAGCTTCCTTGTTTTCCAGGTGGTAGAGACAGGTCCATGTGCTCTGCCCATGTGCACACTGTGATGTCATCAGGTGGGGACACCACCCTGTCATAGTGTGTGTGCAGGCAGAGTGCATTCTCTACATCTAATATACTTTTTACATCCTCAAGATTAGGTTTTTACCTTGCCTGCTGTATACATTAGTAATGCATGACCTGTTTACACTTTCTTGTGAATTGGTCTCAAGAAACTGTTCATACTTCCAAGTCAGACAAGTAAACACAAATTAACCTTTACATTTGGATCACTCATGAAATTGCACCAAATAGTAATACAAAGTAAGAAGAAAGTGAACATTTGCTTTTGCAGTTCTGTACATCAGCTCCATCCTACATGCAGGATATATATACTTGGTGACTAATGTAGAAAATTAGTGCTCGTCAAGGACACATAAATAGATTGAGTAGGAGTGTGTAGACCTGCAGTTGTCAGTATAAGACACTTATGGGAGTTCTTTGGTAGGTAAAACACCTTTAGCTTTTTCACAGTTCATGGAAAATGTTTGTTATGAAAAGGTCAATCGGACAAATGTAAACTTCTTCACTAAGGGTTAAAAGCAGTCGTTCAGCTTTCCTTTCACACATATAAAACTTTCTTTAAATCTTTTATCAAAGAGGATGAAGAATCACTTCAATGAACATATGAGGATGTAATTCACGGAATTCCCAGACTGCCAGAGTTTCTCACAATCTACAAGGGCCAAAATAGTTGGAGCAAAGAAAATAAGGACACTGCCGATTTTGCACGTTTTCCCACCTACAAAGAATGGAGGCATCTTTCATTTTTATGCTTTCAGTGAGCTGACAGCTCACTTAACTCTGCCCCTAATTGACTCACCACGCTGATAAAATTGGTTTAAGAGTGGAGTGGGGTACTGGCAGGACTGAGACTGCCTATTATATATTTAATAGGGAGCAATCCAAAAGCCAGATGAGCCGGCTCACTAAGAAGAGACGGATGTCCTGAACATTTTTCCTGTAGTTTGCACATACTGCAGCAGGGATTTTGGCCAAGTCCTCCATACAGATCTTCTGCAGATCTTTCAGGTATTGTGGGTCAACATTAAGTTACAGCTCCCTCGCAAGGTTTTCCATTAGGCTCATGTCCAGAGACTGGCTAGACCACTTGAAATGCTCCTCACGGAGCTGCTCCTTAGTTGCCCTGGCTGTGTGTTTCAGGTTATTGTCCAGCTGGAAGAGCCAGCCACCACCCATCTTCAATGCTCTTAATGAAGGCAGGAGGTAGTTGACCAAAATCTTGTCATTTATGACCCAATCCATCCTCCGTTCAATATGGTGTAGTTGTCCAATCACCTTTTCAGAAAACTGCCCCCAAACTTATGATGTTTCAATGGTTGGGAAGGTCTTCTTGGGGTTGTACTTATCCTTCTTCCTCCTCCAAGCACTCTGAGTGCCTCTTCTTTAACATAAAGATCAAGTTCATTGTTGAACTTCAAACAGACCTGGACATTTGCTGGCGTAGGCGGGGGGACCTTGCATTTCATGATGGATTTTAATCCATGATGGTATAGTGTGTTACAGTAATATTTGAGACTTTGACCCCAGCTCACTTCAGGTCATTGATCAGGTTCTTCTGTGTAAATTTGGGCTGGCCTTTCTCAGAATCATCCTTACAAGCCAATCAGTGACTAATGTAAGTAAATGGACCTGCATTGGCTCGTACATGAAAATAATGGAACCGCATCAGAACCAAAGTCCAGCAGGAACACTCCAGTCACAGCTAATTCATTGAATACATGGTGCAAGGCCTGATGGGAGGAGCAGGAGCCATTTTCATTGTATTCCAACCTAGAGTCCTGCTTCTCCCTTCAGGCCCTGCACAAGGTATAATGCTATGAATCAGCTATGGAGTTTAATATTTCTGTGACTAGCAGTTGTTGTTACTACTCATGATGGAAGTGACTCTATTAACTTATGTTTGTGAAGAACTTGTTGAGCAATATAGAGAATAGCCAAACACAATAGATATGGTAACTTTATAGGTTGTAGCTTTTTTCTGGACAAGACTTTGTAACTATGAACATAAAATCAGGACAGTTTTAGAGATGGGACATATTTGGAACCTAATACTTGCCCACAGCTAAATTGCTTTGATGTTCCCGGAAACAGAAGAACCACTCCCAAAAACCACAATGATCTAAAACAAATACACTGACAGCATAGTTGGCAAATAATGGGGTTCTAGAAAGCACAAAACAAATAACAAATATTTACACAAAGATTTAGACGAAGATTTCAAAACTTGCAAAATAACTATAGATGACTTGGAAAGGAGGTGAGCTTACCATGAGGTTACCATGCAAATCCAAACTATTCTGTGACCACATTTGTCACAAATACGGCTAATGGCAGGTTCCCATAAAGACCAATTAACTAGCTGACACCCTTCTTTTAGCTAAAATTGTTTCCCTCAGTTCCCCATATAATCATCTTTATAATTTTGTCTGGTATTCAGAGATATCTATAGTGTGTCAAGGGTAATGTGAATCCAGCAACATAACTTTCTTGGCATGCAGCAGTAATGTCATGTGACCAGGATGACATCATCTCAGGTCCTTTATCCTTCTACATTAGAAAACTGTACCCTAGGAATATATCTGATCAGCAGAATACTTGCATGGGCTTATACTCCTCTCCATGCCTCCTTGAGGGCTGCTGTGATTTCATGTGATCATATTTATGCATGATGTACTGTTTGCTAATGTTAGGAGGCTTAATAACCTGAGATGATCACCCTGGTCACCCTGGCCACATGACATTACTGCTGCATACTGAGAAAGCATGGAGATGAGTTGCTGGATTCCTACCAAGGAGGCCACCCCTCCACCCCTCGAGTATCTATAGATATCCCTGGATACCAGGTAAAATTATTAAAATGATTTATGGGGATCTTTTCAGTAAAACATAACAATATGCAAAAGGGAACAGTAGGGCGGCAAAGGGCTGAATACTTTAAGATACATTTTTGTTTTACTGGAGAGGTGTTTTTTTTTCTTTGCACTTCAATATTTTGGCTATGTGCAGTATTATGTAGTAGGTATTGTATGGTATGGGTTTAATGTTTCTGTATGACATTATTATCTGAGGGAAACCCCTGCAATGTTTTTCTCACCTACCTACATACACCTTTGGTCTGACTCACTAAAATGCCTATAACTATATATGGTTACTATTCAGAGTTGCTGGAAATGCTGACAACTGATATTTACTGACAATGTGTAAAGGCTGCCATATTGTTTTTCATCAAGATGCAGATTTTTCAACTTGAAAAAAAGATAATCTCTAATGATTTTCTAAAATATTTTCTTACTTTATGGTAATATATTATATAATAAAAACCAAATATGCTAGTTCCCCAAGATTCTGTTCAGGAAAATTAAATCAGTGCTATTTCAGTTCATTTGTTGTTTTATATAATTCACTACTTGATATTTATACTTATAGGGATTTTCCCACGAAGCAAAGTTAAGCCCTAGCCATGGGATAGGGCCTAACTTGCTGATCAGTGGGGTCTCAGTGCTGATCTCGAGAACGAGGGATCTGACCAACCCCTTGTCACTCCAGACGGGCGTGCATGACCGTTAATCCATTAATCCATTTGGAGCTGACGGAAATTGTCGAGATCCTCACTGATCAGAAAGTTAAATTGCCTTCATGGGAAACCCTTTTAAGGGGAGTTTCAAGTTGGCATTTTTTTCAGTGATTTTTCACCCATTTTGGCTTCTGGATACACACAAGTTGGTTCTCTCTGCCTGGCTTCAGTGATTTTTCACTTATGCCTTACCGACCCATTCTTTTCAATGGGCTTTTTCACACTTTAGTTTTTTTCACTGATCAGTGGTCAGTTTAGAACCTGTTCTTTTTGTGTTAATTGACAACAGTGGGTCAGTGGAAAAAACTGTAGTGTGAAAAAGTCCATAGTACAGAATGGATCAGTAATGTATCAGTGAAAAATCACTGAATGCAGGAAGAGAAAACCAATCTGTACGTGTCCATAAGCCAAAATGGTTTCCGTGAAAAATCACTGATGTGAAAAAAAAAATGTGAAACCACCCTAAAATTTATATAATAATTGTTCTGGTTGTTACCTACAATTTGTAAATATCCACTAGACCCCCGGTTACTTGCTCAGAGAATGATTCTATGGGTTTCCTGTTTGAGGAGATACATGAGAAAGATGCACAAACAACTCTGCAGATGTGAAGAAATGTCATAAATACTATAATACGATGAACAAAAGAAATTCTTTAACTATGTAAATTTCTCCATCTGTGATCGAAACCTTCAGAATGTAATAGTTTTATACTTCTATTGTATTTCTTGCACAATTAAACTATAGAACACAACATGTAAATAATCTATATATAGTTATGAAGATGTGTTTTGACTTTACCTGTTAGGCAGCAACCCCCAAACAATTTTAATTTTGCCTAATAGTCAGTGGTCATATTCAGTATAAAAAAGGGCATTTAAATTGTAAACTTGGAGACATAAAATAAAAAAATTGCACACTTTTATATTGTACAGTACAGACAAACAAGTATAGGATGCTATAACATCCAAATTGGCACTGAAAACAATTTATACAATATTAAAACTGCAATCGGTTCTGACACTGATCGTGGGTGTTAACTAGTGATGAGCAGACCCACCACAGTCACTGATCGTGAGTGCTACCGATGGGTGTTCAAGTCTGGGTGTCCAAACTGAACCTATGTTCAAGCTTCAGCTTAAAGGGCACCTACCACCCCGATTCTACCTATAAAGGTAGAAGGGGTGGTAGGTGGATGGATGGGACGTGAGGATAGCCCTTTTTTGGGCTAATCCTCAAGTCCCGGGTGTCTTTTAGAAAACTTTATTGTAGCTATATGCTAATTTTTTATGCGGCTACTGGGGCGTGGAGTAGCCGGACATGAGGCTACTAGTCGTGGCTACTCCACGCCCCAGTAGCCACGTTACTCCGCCTACCAGATAATCTTCGGCGCGCAGCTCCTGGTAGCTGCGCGCCCTCGTCTGAGTCCCCCGTCTACTGCGCATGCGCAGTAGTTCCGGCCCCGGAGCCACGGCCGCGCAGCCGAAGGCCTGCGTTCTGCGTTCTACCAGGAGCTGCGCGCCGAAGATTATCTGGTAGGCGGAGTAACGTGGCTACTGGGGCGTCCCATCCATCCACCTACCACCCCTTCTACCTTTATAGGTAGAATCGGGGTGGTAGGTTCCCTTTAATACAGCAAACCCAAACCTAAACGTCAGCTTTTACTTTATATCATTGACCTCTGTTCCTTCTTTATGATTCCAGACTACCCTAAAGAGTTGACTTTCCTGACAACAAAATAATCAGAGATAATCCAATCAGTGCTGGCACTTTGTATGGACACGCCACCACCTCCATCTAAACTCCACCCAGGTGTCAAGAAAAATAACAGGAGAAGCACAATGGGAAGTATGCTTCAAAATATAATCTCTATAGAAATTTTGACCAAACTTTTAATTTTGTGTGAAACCTTGTGTATTTATATGATTTCTGAGTTATTCAATGATGAATTGGTGGAATGTAATATTACATGAACTAGCTCATTTGAAAGCGATAGTAAAAAAAATTAAAAATGATTTTACTATTTGTGCCCTTTGTTTTATTTTACACTTTTATTCCTATTTTCTCTTCCTATTACACTCTGCTCACTTCTTTTATTGTAACAGATTTGCCTTCATATGGAATATTTGAACTACCAATTAATTTATATATTACAACGTTTATAGTATGAAGTGTGAGAAATAACTACCTGCCATTTGCCATTTTTAGCATAGACGCAAACATAACATCCTAAACAATGCTATGTGTATAGACCAGTGATGGGCAACCTTTTGAGCTTGGTGTGTCAAAATTCGCCAAAAAACCGAGCATAACTCGGGTGGTGTGTCACCTTGACAAAAAAAAACATAATTTTGTGATATTTATAGTTTTAAATAACAAATATGTATAATTATTTAACTTCTAGGGTACTTTAATCCTAGGTTGTGTGATTGATCCTACCATGTACTGCCATACTACAGTATACTACAGTCTGGCAGTATATGGGGATTTTCCACATCATCTATTCATTACAATGTGCTGGGCAATCTCTCAGCCTCCCGGCTACTGCACCTGGCCGTGTAGGAGCCGAGGATGAAACTTAACTCTCCGGCGGCCGCGTGTCACTGAAAATGGCTATGCGTGTCAGCACTGACACGCGTGTCATAGGTTGGCCATCACTGGTATAGACAGTAAGAAGCTAGGGGCAGAGGACATTTTTACACTATTACTGTTATCACTATGCTCCAACTACTCAGAAATCTCAAACAGCTTTATATTATATTAGTATAGTTTTATACTGTATTTAATATAACTGACATTTTTATCACATTTTAGATTTTACATTATTACATTGATAATAATTATAATTGGCAGTAGGGATTACTGCGTTATCTAGGTCCAGAAATAATAAAAGAATTAAAAAAAATCCACTGCTATTGGTCCTTCAAGTTTCAGCTTACATGTATATGGTATATGGATTGAGTGAGCAATGATTAGATGCCAAAGTCATAATAATAATAATTCCCTTATTTATATAGCGCACACAGATTACGCAGCACTGTTTTGCCAAATCAGTCCCTGTCCCCAATGGGGCTCACAATCTAATCAACCTACCAGTACATTTTTTGGAGTGTGGGAGGAAAGTCATATAGGAATGTATCTCACAATCCACAGCGAATGGACAGTTGAATCCTTTTATCTTCTCAATTTTCTTTTTTGTAGACAATAAAATTACCAAATATTTAGTCAAAGAAAGAAGCAAGACAAAATTAAAAATTTAAACTAAGTTGTATGTTATTATATCTAACTTGTATGTACCAATATCATATCTAAAACAATCTCATCCCCCATACAGTAAAACAAGGCATAAAAAAGTATATACATATTTCTCCAGATAATTGACATGCATTTACAAACAAGGTCATGTGTATATATATATATATATATATATATATATATATATATATATATATATATAAAGAGAGAGAGAGAGAGAGAGAGAGAGAGAGAGAGAAAGATTAAGAGGGTCTCAGCATGGTTCACCTGGTTTGTAAATGTATATATATATGTATATATATATATATATATATATATATATATATATATATATATATATAGTGCCACAATATACTGTACCGTTGCACTTTACAAATTATGGGGGACAGTTACAATTAAATAAGACAGTGCAGAGTAAAACATATGGACTAATCAGAGTGAAGCTACTGTATGACATTAATGTGCCGTACAGAGATATATGCAAATATATCTCTGTATATGGAAAGGGACTGTTTAAGAATTTGATAAAAATAGATAATATTCATAACCTGTGGCTGTGAAAATCAACAAACGTTCTGATATTTTATCACCAGATCTCGGTCTGAACATTATATTGAAATAAATCCCCCCTGTAAGTTTTTAAGTTTTACGGAAATGTTTGATGATCTGGTAACCTGCAGAACTTACCTAAGTCTGGATGGTACACGACCTATTGAGGATACCCAGTAGTCTACTATCTGAATCTCATGGATTTATCTCTATGTCTAACCTTCATAACAACAATATATTATAAAATATAATAGACTACTGGGTAGCAAAACTAATGTAATACTAATAGTATAATTCTGCCGAAACAGAGCAATATTTTAGCTTTCATGGAGAAATATTTTTCCCTAGCCACAAGCATATATTGTGGCTGTAGAGTATGACTGAGCTTGTCTCCATGTTCTTCAACGTGTGTAGCATCTTAAGATGTGAGGGAGATAAGAGTAGATTAGTACTTGTGACAGAGCATCTCAGCGCTTTTCTGGCAGGTGCTTCCTGTCAACCAAGAAAAACATAAATGTGGTTGAAGTAGAAACGCGTTGAGCTCGATATAGGCAGAAGTTTACTCTTCAGCAATACAAAGGTGCACTGCATGTGATTGGGACATAGAGGTTTATAGAAGACTGATAAAAAATAGAAGAAAAGCTCAAAATCTCATTTGTGTACTAAAAAAAATTAACAATTTGGGACACTCCCAACAACTGTAGTGTACATTAAATCAGAAGATACACAATGTACCTGTAATACATGTGCTATCACCTTAAATTACATCTATAACCAGATTACTGGTGGTAGAGTGTCCTAATTAGGCTGCTCGTTCCGTCTAGGGCAGTGGTGGCGAACCTATGGCACTGGTGCCAGAGATGGCACTCGGAGACCTCTCTGTGGGCACACGGGCTGTCTCCCAGGCACAGAGTTTGCCTGACATGGCATCTTCCTGCAGTCTCAGGCAGTCCAAGTAGTGCCCTGCTATTTTAAGGTGATCCATCCAAGATTCTGGTAGCAATAAGTTTGTTACTGCCTAAATTGCCGTGTTGGCACTTTGGGAAAAGCTTGTGTGTTTTGTGTCTCATTTTGGGCACTCGATCTCTAAAAGGTTTGCCATCACTGGTCTAGGGGATGGCAGGGACTGTTTTTAACATGTTTTTCTTTATTAATAAACTTTGTAAAACAGCCGGAACGAGCAGTCTAATTAGGAAATTTTATAACCGGTAATCTTCTTATGAGATATCAGAGTCCCGGTCTGGAAAGTGATTGGACTGGCCCCCTGACTTCTAGACAAACCAAACTTACAAGGGAGGAATGTATGTGCCGGAGGCATCTGTCCTTCGCAGCTAGCTTTATTGTCTGTAGCCTATAACAAAGTCTAGAGTAGGCAGACTGGTGTGGAGGAAATCAATTAAGAAAGGCAAGAGTGAAATAAGGCAGTGTTCAGACTGCAGGACAGAATGCAAACTAAGTACAAAATGCAAACTAAGTGGCTCTAAATAGGCACAGATGTTACAACCAATCCCAATCATTTTAATTCTCCTATTGGTTTCTTCTTTCTGACACAGTGATGTCTTTCCAACATTGGAACATATCACTGCTGCTATCAAGACCTTTGGCAAAGCATAAATTGGCTGCAGTGGGGGATTCCTGGTATTTAATGCACACATTGCCGCTAAAGTACTGGATGCTATATTTTGCTTATTCATATTATCATACCTTAAGAGTGGGGCTGGCTGTAATATTTATGTTGGCTAAGTTTTTGCCTAGGATTGTTTATAATAGTATAAAGTGCTACAGAATATATTGGCGTTTATATAAATAAAGATTTACATTATCATGATTACTGTCATTTTTATTATTATAACCAATTATGTTTTTTATCCACCTAATTGTTTTAATCTTTTATTGACTTTAATGACTTTGTGTTTAATAAAGTTTAAATATTTATCATAACTTTATTGGTCTGGCATTTTATACCAGTTATAGTTATCAAATTGAGAGTAGCATACTTTCTACTCTAAATAGTTTAGGAAGACAGAGTTCTCATTGAAGTGGATATAAAATGTAGTTGCAGCATACGGCCACTGTGCAGGGGCCAGGTTTTGTCCTCCTACCTATCTGATATTAATGGGCCGTCATGAGCTCAGGCCATCAATAGAAAATGATTAAGAATCCCTTTAAGTAGTTGCTAGTACTATTTCTTAGGAGAACTGTTTAACTTTAATTTGGGCTTATGCACCAATTTTTTTGGAGTAAAAAGCATTAAAAAAAACACTATTTCTGGTGCCTGGGCCAGAGATTTTCTGCCTTTTTGCGCCTTGAATTGAACATAGCAGCTTAACGCCTGAAAGGCAGGGACGCCTTGATCAACCAAGTTTACAATAAACTGTGCCAAGTGTTCTGCAGGATCTGGGAATGGACAAAGACAGTGGACTCTGAGATTAAACTCTAAAGTGCAAAACACAGCGACAATGACAACACAAACGTAAAGGAATAGTCACCAAATATTGTTTACAACTAGGAAGACAATGCACAAAATAACCAGACACATGGATAGCCAGGGATACAGGAAAAATTATCAAAGATACTGTCAGGGTCAGAGGTGGGTGGCCAAGGTGAGGTACAGAATCAACAGGAAAAATCATGGAGTTGTGGACAGGCAGAAAGTCAGCACAGGCGGCATAGGATCAGAGTCAGGGATGTAGCAGAAGGTCAAGACAGGCGGCAAGGAATCAAGGTCAGGAATGTAGCAGAAGGTCACAACGCATAATACACAGAAACGCAACAGGAACGTTTTCTCTAAGGCTATGAGGCACGAAGATCCGGGAAGGGGTCACAGGAAGAGGCTGGCTACTTATCAGGTCAGGCGGCCGACAGCACCAATTAGCAGGCGCTGACCCTTTAAATCTCACAGAGCCGGACCAGAGGAGCCGTTTCTGGAACGCAGACACGTGAGGCTGCAGCTGGCATGGTGGGGCGCACGGAGCCACACAGGTGCGCCCGTGACAGATACCAGAACACAGATAACAGAATAAATACAGCTAGTCAAGTACAAGACTATAGGAGGGAAAGTGCCTCGGTCCAGAAAAACTTATATGAGATGCAGAACCCTGGTGCGGAAAGTGACTATACTCAAAAGTCTATTCCCCACAGGCTTACACTGTTTGTCCCTTATTACTACATTGTTGCTACTCTTAACCCCTCTGTTGTAGGTAAGGTATGACGATATGAGAGCAAAGGAGATCCCAAGAGCAGAAGGGAGAATATACCATTTACTTAGGTGCTAATTCAATATAAACATTTGGGAGGATATGAAGCTTTCAGAACTATTTTCTGGTTAATCTTCCATTGTGACTCACATGTTCTAGACGTTAGTAATTCCCCAAGAGATGAAACCAGAAGAGCAATATCGAAAAAATAGAGAAAACCTGCAAGTTCGTACAGTATCAGAAGAAACTCTTGTGTCAAATAAGCAAATCCTTCACCAAAATGTTTTAATGTTTCACTGCTCATGTACTGTTTTAGTAGTTAGAAGAACTTTTAGGGCTCCATTCATATTTGAGTTGGGGGTTCACTTTACCTCTTAGATTCATGTGTGACGGGCATCTGGTTCCACAATAGAGCCGTCACTTACAGAAAAGGGGAAGAACTTTGGAACAGCTGAACGCAAAGATCTCTTCAAGGCCATTGTAACATCTGTACCCATTTGGGCTTCAGCACCATCCTCTGTCCGTAAAGTACTACTAAGGATGTACTGATGACTGTTATTTTGTTCTTAGGTTACATTCTGTCTGTTCTTAGGTTACATTTCTGTCTGAGCACTCCTTATTTTTCTTCCTATTTGACTTAATTGAATTCCACTACAAGCGGTCCCCTACTTAAGAACACCCGACTTACAGACGACCCCTAATTACAAACGGACCCCTGGATGTTGGTAATTTACTGTACTTTAGACTTTGGCTACTATAAACAGCTGTAACAGTTATCACAGGTGTCTGCATTTAAGCTTTATAATTATTTATGGTTCTTATGACAACCCAACATTTTTAGAATCCAATTGTCACAGAGAACAAAAGAATTTTGTCTGCAGCTATAATTATAAAATATACAGTTCCGACTTACATACAAACTCAACTTGAGAACAAATCTACAGAACCTATCTTGTATGTAACCCGGGGACCACCTTGTATTCCAATCTGTCCGCTCTTGATTTTGCTTTTCATTTCTTACCATTCAGTTAGCTACAGTGGAGGGATAATTCCCCCTCTCACTACTCTTCCTTTGCTTTGTCTATATGTCAAAGAACTTGTCCAATGAACTCTCGTATAAGGTTTGCCCGCCATTTTACCTGTGCTTGCTATTTCTCTTATTTGGAGCTTACTGGCATCTATTATGAAGTCTACATTTTGGACTGTTTTGTTTCCTGACCCTTCATTTGTCAATTTGATTCTGTACTGCGTTGTACTATTGGTTCAGACCTGTATTTGTCAACTCTTAATTTTTTGTATTATCCAAGTCTTTGGGCCAGATTTTCAATTCTTCACTGTGTATCTGTCTTTCTTCAATAAATCGCTTATGTTATCTTAATCAGAATGTGTTCATGTAAGACTACAGCAGCGTCCACCTTAAACAACATGAAATTGCAATAAAGATAAGAACAGACCTTGGTAGCAAAATTCAATAAAAATATATAATAAACAACATGTGTTACAAAAATCACATCAATATCAGACAGTTTTCCCTAAAAGCATTGTCCATGTTTTACAGACCAGAATCTTCCCATAGTTTATGGAAAACCTTAAAGCGAACCTGTCACAGTAATGGGATTTTTAGCTGGCTCCATTAGCCTATGCTATGCTGATTTTAAAATGCCTTTATCATCATTCTGAATTATTTCAGTAGTTTATAAAGGTTTATTTCACATTACCTGGCTCCCTGCCAGCAGCATGTGGTGAGTTCCAAGGAGGGGCACCTGCAGCCTGTGTCTGCCTGTGTCTCCCCATAAATTCTTCCTTTACTCCCCACCATCCCCTGCTCAATGCAGGACGTGGGTAGGGGGGGAGGAAGATGCATAAGAGAGGAGTATATGAGACTGACACAGGCGCACACAGGCTGCAGCTGGGGCGCACAACATGCTGCCGCCAAGGAGCCATGTAATGTGAATTAAACATAAAGGGGGAGATTTATTATAAGTCTCTTAGAGCAGAACTGTTCAAGTTGCCTATAGCAACAAATCAGAGCTCAACTTTCATTCTCCCACAGCCATTTATAAAATTAAAACTGAGCTCTGATTGGTTTCCATGGGCAACTAGAACAGTTTTACCTCAGAAACTTGATGATAAATCTCCCCCATAGGGTCAGATTTATCAGAAGTGAGAGCAGAACTGTTCTAGTTGCCCGTGAAAACCAAAAATATCTCTGAACCCCATTATGCTTACAACAGAATTAGGGCTAAAGCACAGAAACGTGCTGGATCCATGGATAGCAGATCGGTCCACATTTATTAAAGCGTTTCCACCAGTTTACTGTCTGACTTTGTGGGCCATTGTGTAGTGACTGCATTCTATGAAGAACTCTGTCCAATAACAGGACTCCAAGCATGATAATTTTATATGATGCAAGGATTCCCTGCTTCCTGTGGGACAATCATGCTACACTGGCAACATGATTACAGTGCAGTGATGTTATCCAGAGGTTATTTAGTGGTTCATTGCATCATCCATAACTATGACGCTTGGACTTCTGTCCTCAGAACACTGTTAATTCGGTGAAATGCAGCCACTGCATGATCCGGGTTTCATTGACCAAGCATGTTTTTGCTTTAACCCAAAAAATGGTCAGCAAGTGTAACTATAAAAGTAAATGCTTGTATTCAGAGTTTCTAGTAGCTGAATTTAGATCAGAGTCTTCCTGTTTACACAAATGATGCTTTTCTCTATTTCTACATAATATGCAGGCTGAGGCAAGTGAATCTGGTAATACATTATTTATTTTATTATCAAAAGGCCATTTGTGCTTATTTCAACAGTCAGTAGAAATAGTAATTGTATTTGTAGTAGTAGTTGTAGCAGCAGCAGTATTATAAAACAGCCTACAGCTATATCATTAACATCCACTGAGCTGCGCAAACATAATGGATATGTAAAAATTTTCCTTGATTTGGATTCATTTTGTCCACTTTCAGCAAATAATTGATATGATTTGTATAAAGAAAAGTTATACAGTTTTCCAATATATTTTCTGTATCAATTCCTCACCGTTTTCAAGACCTCTGCTTGCTGTCCTTCTATAGAGCTTCTGTGTTTACTCTAAGTGGATCTTACCATGGATCTTACCATGGTGATGTAATGGACATGCATGTGCACAATCCATTATTATCACTGAGAGTAATCAGAACCGTGTGATAATAACAGCTCGTGCACCTGTGTGACATCACATCACCATCGAGACAGATTTCTATCTGCTAAACATGGAAGCTTTCTAAAGAAAGACAGCAAGCAGAGATCTTGGAAACGGCGAGGAATTGATACAGAAAATATATGAAAAATTGTATAACTTTTCCTTACACAAACAATATCAATTATTTGTTGAAAGTGGGTGACCCCTTTAATTTCTTCAGTAGCAAGTTTGTCACCCTTTATTATAACAGAAGCATGATAGGTTTCAAGTTCCCGTCTATGTCATGTAATGTATAATAATTGGATGCTATTACAGAATCCTTCATTTCCATCCATTATTTCTACAGTTTTTTTTTTTAAGATCTAACAGTTTTTATTACTTTTTCATATAGAACAGAAACAGAGAAAAAAAAAACTGTTCAAACAACTTGCAATTCCTCCTGGTTTGTAAAAGGGGACCAATAAAACAAAAGTATAAGAAAAAATTAAAATGAAAACATAAAAAAGAAGCATAACAAATAATAACTAAAATAAGTAGTAGGTTATTTGTCTTATTTTTATAGATACGTAGATATACAGACGGTCCCTTACTTAAGAACACCCGACTTACAGCTGACCCCTAGTTACAAACAGACCTCTGGATGTTGGTAATTTACTGTACTTTAGCCTTAGACTACATTAAAGAGCAATGATAGTTATTAATGGTGTCTGTAATGAAGCTTTATGTTAATCCTGGTTGTTATGACAACCCAACATTTTTAAAATCCAATTGTCACAGAGACCAAAAAAATTTGGCTGAGGCTACAATTATAAAATATACCAGTTCTGACTTACATACAAATTCATCTTAAGAACAAACCTACCGAACCTATCTTGTATGTAACCCGGGGACTGCCTTTATTCTTGAATGTATAACTTTACTTTCAGTTTACCGTATTTCACTTTAGCATCAATGATATATGTAACAGTTTGTAATAAAAACAGATAAAAAGTATTTAATGGAAACCCTGAAACCCTTCAAAAGGAGAGAGGACCATGTGCCATAGTGTCGCTGTATATCATAGATAATAACAGATGGATAGATGGATATATATGGATAGACATATGTTAAGGTTATTACTACATGAACTAGTTCTATGATTCTATGAAAAAACTGCATTGTGTTGTTGCATTATATGGAAAACTGGGATTCTTCTCTTATTCCATTAATGAGGAAAAAGATTTAACAAACAAGCCTTAAGATGTGACTCCAAAAAGCAAAAGCAAATTATAATGTGCAGTACAATCATTCCTATGTAAAATGGGAAGTATTCTTACATTCTTCTATTATCTCATCGCTGTGTGTTTTCTTCTGCCAAACAATATCACAAAAAATTACAAAACTCTCCATTATTTTTGGCATGTTATTAAGGTTTTTTATTTCAGACATTATTTGGTTAGTTATTTTGCATCTCTTGGATGGTTGCTCCTTGTTTCTTGCATTTGGCTGCTCTTGTACCAAGTATATTTTTTGGTGTTCCTGTGTTTTATTAGGTCTCCTGTACATTGTAACTTACTGAAGTTGTCACTGGCTCTTACTTCTTAGATACCCACATATGTACCTTATATACTCGAGTATAAGCCTAGTTTTTCAGCACAAAATTTGTGCTCAAAAACCCTAACTCGGCTTATACTCGAGTCAACTAAAACATAAAGACAAAACTCACCTTTCTGACGTCACCCGTAGGTCCTCTTCTGTCTGAGACAGTCTGAGACAGAAGAGGACCTACAGGGGACGTTGGAAAGATGAGTACAGTGTTTTTTTCCTACTACAGGGGCTGGGCAGGCTGTATGCTACAGGGGCTGGGCAGGCTGTATGCTACAGGGGCTGGGCAGGCTGTATGCTACAGGGGCTGGGCAGGCTGTATACTACAGGGGCTTGCAGACTATATACTGGGAGGCTGTGACCAATGCATTTCCCACCCTCGGCTTATACTCGAGTCAATAGGTTTTCCCATTTTTTTGTGTTGAAATAAGGGATCTCGGCTTATACTCGGGTCGGCTTATACTCGAGTATATACGGTATCTATTCTGCAGAGAAATTTTCATATCTTGTTACACAAAGGTTTTTTTGAGAGAGATAATTTAACATTACAGAATTATATAGTATCAGATCTTACAAAGATAATCATAATGTAATACAGGCAGTCCCCGGGTAACATACAAGATAGGCTCTGTAGTCGGGACTGTATAGTTTATAATTGTAACCCCAGCCAAAAATGTATTGGTCTCTGTGACAATTGGATTGTAAAAATGTTGGATTGACATAAGAACCAGGATTAACAATAAATCTTAATTGCAGTCACCATTGATAACTGTTACAGCTGTTCATTGTAAATACAGTAAATTACCAAAATCAAGAAGTCCGTTTGTAACTAGGAGTCGTCTGTAAGTTGGGTGTTGGATTGCCTGTACCCACTAAACCTATATTGTCCCTAATAGGAATTAGATGTCTCTCCAATGCACTATTATAATACTTAAGCAGTTCTACAAAGACAGAAACTACTGTGAAATAATACATATTCTATGCAAAATGAAAACGAGAATGTATGAATGTACCTGTCTTGCTGTTGTTTTCACGTCTTTCTCTTTCTGTGGTTATGTAGGTCTTTGCTATGGAAAGGTACCAGTTATTGCTAAAAAGTATTCCACCTACCTGGAATTTTATATTGTCACCTTCATATAAGGGAGACCCACCTACACATGAGTCACAAGAACAATGCTGAACATTATTATTGTACCAAAATATGAGACATATATGCTTCTGTTTAAATAAATCCTTCATAATGACTCTGTATGGTGCATTGTACTGTGCAAATATAATGCTGCCATACTCAGGGCCGGTGCAAGCACAGGGCATACCTTGGCAAGTGTCGGGCCCAGAGCTGCTGGGGGGCTCACATATAAGGAATCCTTGGGGATGAAGGAGGATATATCTAATGAATTTATAGGGGCTGAAGGGGTCTGTATATAAAATAACCATGAGGGGGCTGTTTGGAATTTATAAAGTAGGGAATATTTTAGGGAACAGGAGACTCTGTTCAAAATTTTTTATGCTGTCATTGCAAAGGGGCCCAGTGAGGAGCTGTAGTCCAGGGGCCTGCTGAAACCTGTAGCCTACCCTGGCTATACTGCACCAACCATGGGGGGAGGGACACCGATCCTACTGCACCACATGCCAGTTCTATATTTGTGCAGAAAATATAATTAAACAACATAATAAATACAATGTAATACTATAAAGACACAAGATGTGTATCCTCCAGACAATAATCACTTCATGTCACCTTGTACAACTAAGATTACCTATTTGGGACATCATTGGGGGACAAGAGGAGGAGATCAGAAGATATTAGGCAGAGCCTGGAGTGGGCTATAAGGGTATCTTATCATGTTACGGATTGTCCTGTGGAAAATCAGCACAAAATCAAATATAAAAAGTTTTTTTTATGTTGATTTGTGTTATTTCTAGAGCATTTCTGATGCATATTTACATGGCGCTTTTCCTCATGTGTTTTAATACCTGCTTTGGTTCACATGATCTGACATTTCTAGCAAAAAACTGCATCATATCCATCATCATGGTGCTGGAATTTGATTCTGCTGATTCTGATTCTGCTGGCTGACTGCACTGGCAGGCTTTTTGTCACTCTTTGGAGGTTTTTATTGTCCTACTATCTTAGGGGCTCAGCAAATGTGACACAGCACCTGAAATCTGTTCCAACAAAATCCACCTCCCAAAAGCAAATAGATGCTCCTTCCCTGGGGTAAAACTGGGGTAACAAACTATGGGGAGCGTTTTCTTCTTTTCCCCCTTTTAACCCCTTCACGCTCTGTGATGGATATATGCGCCATGGAGCTGTGAAGGTTGTATGAAGAAGGCTCACGGGCTGAGCCCTCTTCATATAGAGATGGGCTTTGCTGCATATCGCAGCAAAGACCCATCGCTATCACCCACGGTCTGTGCTTGCCGGCGGCACTAAAAGCATGGCGCCGCCATCTTACCTCCGCATGGGCGCCACCATCTTACCTCCGATCGTCGCTTCCCCGAGCATCATCAGGGGGCGGCGATCGGTTGCCATGACAGCCTCGGGTCTTCGTCTGACCCGAGGCTGAATGGCTTCTGCACATTCGTTACAATGAGCCAGTGACTCATTGTAATGAATGAGCTGCAAAAACTCCATATACTGCAATACAGAAGTATTGCAGTATATGGTAGGAACAATCTGACCATCTAGGGTTAATGTACCCTAGAAGGTCTAAGAAATAGTGAAAAAAAAAAGAAAAAAAAAGTTTAAAAAATGTATACAATATTAACATTTCAAATAACCCCCCTTTCCCTAGAACTCATATAAAATATAATAAACAGTAAAAATCACAAACACATTAGGTATCGCCGAGTCCCAAAATGCCCGATCTTTCAAAATATAAAAACCATTATTGCCGACGCTGACCTCCGAGATGGGAAATGGCGCCCAAATGTCCGAAATGCGACTTTTACACCATTTTACATGACATAAAAAATGTAATAAAAAATTATCAAAATGTCGCTTAGCCCTCAAAATGGACGTCGGCTCCTTTCGCAAAAAAATGACACCTCACACAGCTCCGTGCACCAAAGTATGAAAAAGTTATTAGTGTCAGAAGATGGCAACATTTTTTTCCCATTTTCATACACATTTGTTTAATTTTTTAAAATGTATTAAAATGCAATAAAACCTGTATAAATTTGGTATCACCGCGATCGCACCGAACCAAAGAATAAAGGAGAGGTGTTATTTGGCATGGAATAATAAATAACATCACGGAAAAGTAAAATGTGTTACGCACAAAATAAGCCCTGACACAGCTCTGTACATGGAAAAATGAAAAAGTTATGGATTTTTGAAGGTGGAGAGTGAGAAATGAGCGAAAAAACCCTGAGTCCTTAACGGGTTAAAATATATATTTAAGGTGCTAAATCAAGTTTTTTTGGAAAAAAAAAAATTCACTAATAAGAGCCAGTGTTAGTACTTTCTATAAAACATCTGTGGTTTTTAAATGCTCAATAAGGGGTGCAATCAGGGGTTACAGGGGTTAAGTCGGAACTGTTGTAGATCCAGCAAACATTTTTTTTGGTCTCTGTGACAATTGGATTTTAAAAATGTTGGGTTGTCATCAGAACCAGGATTAACAATAAATCTTAAGTGCAGACGCCTGTGATATCTGTTACAGCTGATTATTGTAGCCTAGGACTAAAGTACAGTAAATTATCAACATCCAGAAGCCCGTCTGTAACTAGGGGTCGTCTGTAACTCGGGTGTTCTTAAGTCAGGGACCGCCTGTATAAAGTAAAGAAAATGGCAGCACTCCGAGATTATAGTGTGAAACAAACGTACTGATTTATTACAACATGAGCTTGTTTCACATTATAATTTCGGAGTGCTGCCATTTTATTTACTGCATACCTTTGATGGACTTTGGTCAGAGTATAAACATTTTTTGGAGAATGCTGCTCTATAGACTAAAACTATGCCGGGCAATATATATATTAAATCTATGGGGGCTGTATATGAACCAAAATGGTACAAAAATGAAATACAAAATGTCAAGGAAAGTCAATCTGAAAATCACCTGGATAATTTAAAGCTATAACAACATAGTGACACCTGGCAGATTTGAGAAATAGGGTTGTGTAGTAGAGGTAAAACTGAGTTGTGTCCTTAAAGGGGTTGGCCATAAGTTGCCCATATGCCATTATTGATTTGTTGATAATCTCTGAATGTTCATCAAGTGATTCAGCAGTCCTGCTACTTATTTTTGTGATTTGTGCAGATTTTTTTTTGTTTACATGGCTGAGCTCTGCTGATGAGCTACAACAGGAGCATTATGAATCATCCAGCTTCCTCAACTGTCTCTGTCTGTGATGATGGACTGTTATAAGAAAGATATAGTGGGAGACGCCATAAGGATGGCCTAGAGCTGTGAGAGGGATGAAGTTGAGTATATATGCAGAAGGCAGCCTGATGAGAACAGGGAAAGGCTGAGGCTCTTAAAGGAGGCAAAGACACAGATTCGTATACTGCAAATGCCTAATGGAACAGATTTATTGAAAACTGGCCAACCCCTTTAAGGAGTTAAAGACATAGGGGTTAGCATTGCAAGGCTTGTGTTGGGGATTTCCATTGACAGAAATGACTTGGCTTATAAATTTTCTATTTCTCTTTGATTTTGTTTTTTTTTGGTTGGTTGAGACTGAAACATCTTCTTACCTCTCTGTGACATCTCAGAACACAGAAATTATTGTGGAATAAGAGCTTTCCTGGGAAATACTTCTTGTCATGACACATAATAATATCAGGACACAGATATTTCACACCTAGTGTGAATCATAGGTACAAAACAACCCTCACAGACAGGCTTATATATAATAGTGGGAGGCCAGTCTGGGGATTACCTTACACAATAAGATGTGTGATAAAGGTTGGGTCTCCTGCTGTATAGTACTGATACAAGGATTTACAAGAATTTCCTCTCATTGATGATGTCATGATTATTCTTTTTCATCTGATTTCCTGTACGTCTTTATATATTATACATAAAAAGCTTATTATTCAACAAAAACATGGTCTGACACTGCAGAATTCTAGCTGCTGCTACAATGATAACACACAAAGACAACACAGATACCGGTAGCACAAAGATAGAAACAATAGGGGCAGATATTGTAATTGCAGTGTAATGCCCCCACAGAGTGTAAAACAATGCTAGAATTATTGGACCTGGTTCAGATCTGTGTCAGAGGCTGCATCATAGATCTCCGAAAAAATCCTTAGTTTGGGACTTTGTCCAGTATAGTTACGGATACGCTAATGGAAGCCAAAAAGTCAAAATTAAAGTCAGTAGAATGTAGCACGCGCCATTTTTTTGGCACAGCTGCCCAGGCTACCATGTGACACAATTTAGGGGGCGTGCCATCAGGCAGTCCGACTGATTCGGACTGAGCGCAGGATTTAACTTTCAAATTGTGTCGGAAGCCCTAGCCCTAAGATGCACCACAAAAAAGATGGTGAACTCTGTTAGACCTGAGCGGGGAAGCAACACATTCATGATATCTTGCGCACAATCTTAGTGGACAATGCACTTTCTGTGAACTTGGGGGCGGGGTAAGTAAATGTGTACCATTATGATCCCTCTAGTGCAGCGGTTCTCAACCTGTGGGTCGAACGACCAAAACACAGGGGTCACGACTCTATTAAGTTTTTGGCGCGATTCGCGGCAAAAACGGAATAAAACATGTGTGCAATAAGCACAAACTGCTTGAGAACCTGTGGCTGCTGTATGCAGGGGAAGCTGGAGGACCTGTGGTAATGTCATCATCACATGACCCTCTGGCTTCTCCTCTATACAGACTCCCGTGGAACAGGCTGCTCTGCTCACAGTGAGTAGAAACCAGAACTTGAAGCAGCAGGGGGGACACCAAAACTGGGGGCAGGAAGGGGGGCACCAAAACTGGGGGCAGGAAGGGGGGAACTAGACCTGGGAGCAGGAAAGGGGGCACTAAAGCTGGGGGTAGCAGGGGGGAAGGGACAAGAACTGGGGGCAGCAGGGGGGACCAAAACTGGGGGCAGCAGGGGGTAAGGGACAAGAACTGGGGGCAGCAGGGGGGCACTACAACTGGGGCAGGAAATGGAGGAACCAAAACTGGAGGCAGGGGGGAGGCCTAAAACTGGGGGCAGCAGGGGGGAGGGACTAGAAGTGGACGCAGCAAGGGGGGACCAAAACTGGGGGCAGGAAGGAAGGGAACTAAAACTGGGGGCATGAGGTGGGGCACTACAACTGTGGGGGCAGGGGGGGGTTGGAACTGGAGGCAGCAAGGGGGGACCAAAACTGGGGGTAGGAGGGGGGGGGCAAAACTGAGGGCAGGGGAGGGGCACTACAACTGGGGCAGCAAACGGAGGAATCAAAACTGGAGGCGGGGGGGGGGACCAAAATTGGGGTTAGGAGGGGAGGGGCACTAGAACCGGGTGGCACGAGCGGTGAACTAGAACTGGGAGCAGGAGGGGGGAACTAGAACTGGGGGCAGCAGGGGGGACTAGAACTGGGGGCAGCAGGGGGGGACTAGAACTGGGGGCAGCGGGGGGGGCTAGAACTGGACGCAGCAGGGGGGACCAAAACTGGGGGCAGGAAGGAAGGGAACTAAAACTGGGGGCAGGAGGGGGGGCACTACAACTGGGGCAGCAGGAGAGGAACCATATTTAAGAAACTTTGAGCTTTGAGAACCCCTTTGAGCTCATATTTATCTGAGGGACAAATTGTACTTCCTAGCATCTCCATCGAAAGGGGTTGTCCTCCTTCAGCCAGAAAATAATTGATATTGTTTTTGTACTGAAAAGTTCTACCATTTTCCAATATACTTTCTGTAATAATTCATCTGTATTCTAGATCTCTGCTTCCTGTCATTCCATGGTAAGCTTGAATGTTTACCAATCCCTGGTCATGTGATGTCACACAGGTGCATGGTTCGTTATAACACGCAGCTCTGTTATGTAATGAGGCATGCATCCAGAGATGGGTCTATGGGTAGGCAGCGGTAGATGATCACCTTGGGCCCAACCTCTGCTCTTGGTCTTGGGGGCCACAAATCAATTACATACAGTACTGGAAATTTGAACGTACCACAACCATCCACCTAGGACAAAGCAGCTGAATGGCGCTGCATCTTTCAATAGAAAGAAGCGCCAGGTCACCTGATATTAATGATGTCACTTTGTTAAGCCCAATGACTTGTGTCCTCTTTCACCTTACTGCACTCCGGTTATTTCACCAGGTCCAACACTGAGTCTGCTTTGCCTGTGCACTAAATGATGATCAAATATATTCAATTGATCATCATCAAGTGCAGGGGTTCATGGGTATAGCCCAATTCGCTTTTCTGGCCCTCCTACGCTAAGCAAAAATAATGAGGCAATGAGGAAGGAGAGCAGCGCTGCACTCAACTCAGGTGTGTAGGAGGATGGATTTTTGAGAAATGATTGATGACATTTGTGTAGTATGGCTGCCTAGCTGCGGAGTGTGATCTGTGGACACGTAGGATACATATTGTTTATTACTCAGTATGGTTGGGGGGACTTGGGGACTGGAGGTCATTAGGGGCCAGCAGGACAATGGACACATAATTACATTACTATAAGATTAAGCAAGGAGTTGGAAGACTCAAGGATGAAATAAAGTTGGTATGGGGATGTTTGTGTAGGTGGGCGAGGGTAAGTAACCATGGGTTGTATGTTTTGGCTGTATGGTCATTTGTCCTTATAGTGCCCATGAATTATTGATGACCAAATTAACCAATAATATAAGGCAGTGATGGCGAACCTTTAAGAGCCTGAGTGCCGAAACTTCAACCAAAAGCCACTTATTTATTGCAAAGTGCCAGCACAGCAATTTAAGCAATAATGTATTTCTCCTTGTTCATTGACAACTTTCAATCTTTCAGCCTCCTAAGGACACCAACACAGTTGAAAGGAGGAGGGAAAATTGGCCTATTATTGTAGGAAGATTCTGTAGGAAGATTCTTTGAGTCCTGTCTGGTGAACTTCATGCTGGGGTGATGGCTTGGGTGCCCACAGAGTGCCGCCTCTGGCACCAGTGCCATAGGTTCGCCACCACTGATATAAGGTGATGTGATAACAAGTATAATGTATTAATGAGCTACTCAGGTTCTGCTGAGGCATGTCTTTATGTTGCTGATAAGAAGAGGAGCCGAGCTATTGCATAGAGTAGACACGGAGGACATCTTGTAGTCAACAACAATAATAATTTGAACATGGCGCTTATTCATGGTCATTGCTTTTTTAAACACTAATCCCATATGTTTCCTATTCTCCATCCAGTCCCTGACATCTGTTGTGTGGTACAAATTGTACTTCCAAACTGAGCCCCTAGGTATTCTGTGTGATGTAGTACAAATTGTGCAGTATTTTATTAAGGTGGGGGGGGGGGGGGTAGCTGCCAGGTATCCGGTAGTGTCCATGGAGCAGTTTTTATACACAGGAAGTAAAGAATGAAGCCTCCTGTTGAATGTCGAAAGTATATTGGAAAATTGTTTAACCGGTTAAGGACCGGGCCCTTTCCTGTTTTTTCATGTCCATTTTTCATTCCCCACCTTCAAAAATATATAACTTTTTTATTTTTACACGTAAAGAGCTGTGTGACAGCTTGTTTTTTTGCATAACAAATTTCACTTCATAGTGATGGTATTAAATATTCCATGCCATGTACTCGAAGCGGGAAAAAAATTCCAAATGCAGTGAAAATGGTGAAAAAACGCATTTGCGCCATTTTCTTGTGGGCTTGGATATTACGTTTTTCACTGAGTGCCCCAAATGACATATCTACTTTATTCTTTGGGTCGGTACGATTAAGGGGATACCAAATTTGTATAGGTTTTATAATGTTTTCATACATTTACAAAAATTAAAACTTCCTGTACAAAAATTATTTGGCGCTAATAACTTTTTTATACTTTGGTGTACGGAGCTGTGGGTGGTGTAATCTTTTGCAAAATTTGATAATATTTTCAATGATATAATTTTTAGGACTGTACGACCTTTTGATCACTTTTTATAGATTTTTTTATATTTTTCAAAATGGCAAAAAAGTGCCATTTTTGACTTTGGGCGCTATTTTCCGTTACGGGGTTAAACGCATTGTAAAACCGTTATGGTATTTTGATAGATCGGGCATTTTTGGACTCGTTGATACCTGATGTGTTTATGATTTTTGCTGTTTATTTATATTTATGTCAGTTCTAGGGAAAGGGGGGTGATTTGAAATTTTAGGTTTTTTTATTATAATTTTTTTTTTAACTTTTTTTTATTTTTATTTTTACTATTTTTAAGACTCCCTAGGGTACTTCAACCCTAAGTGGTCTGATCGATCCTATCAAATACTGCCATACTACAGTATGGCAGCATATGGGGATTTTTCTCCTCATTCATTACAATGTGCTATCAAATTTTCTCTTTTTAAATTCTCTTCTCCTTGTGGCTCTACACCACCCTGCATCGTGGCAGGGGTGCAGAGGCACGTCTACGCTCTCTTCCTGCGCACACACTATGACGCGGAGTGTCGATGCCTGATTACGTCATAGCTGTGTGTGTTGTGTATATATGTTGTTTATACAGCTGTGCTGTGTGTGTGTATAGCTGAGCTGTGTGTGTTGTGTGTGTGTAGCTGAGCAGTGTGTGTTGTGTGTGTATAGCTGAGCTGTGTGTGTTGTGTGTATAGCAAAGCTGTGTGTGTTGTGTGTGTGTATAGCAAAGCTGTGTGTGTTGTGTGTGTGTATAGCTGAGCTGTGTGTGTTGTGTGTGTGTATAGCTGAGCTGTGTGTGTTGTGTGTGTATAGCTGAGCTGTGTGTGTAGTGTGTGTGTGTATAGCTGAGCTGTGTTTGTTGTGTTTGTATAGCTGAGCTGTGTGTGTATAGCTGAGCTGTGTGTGTGTATAGATGAGTTGTGTGTGTATAGCTGTGCTGTGTGTGTGTATAGCTGAGCTGTGTGTGTTGTGTGTGTATAGCTGAGCTGTGTGTGTATACTGAGCTGTGTGTGTATATAGCTGAGCTGTGTGTGTGTATAGCTGAGCTGTGTGTGTGTATAGCTGAGCTCTATGTGTGTATAGCTGAGATGTGTGTGTATAGCTGAGCTGTGTGTGTGCATAGTTGTGCTGTGTGTGTTGTCTGTATAGCTGAGCTGTGTGTGTGTATAGCTGAGTTATGTGTGTGTATAGCTGAGCTGTGTGTTGTGTGTGTATGTTGAGGAATTTTTTTTGCAATATGAATTGTTATTTTCAAGGTGGCAATTTTGATTGCCTCTAACCTAATTATCAAATTCTTTCTACTGTTTCTGGCCATCTGTAAAAACTTGACTTATACGTGAGTCTATGCAAAATTAAATTTTCTCTTTTTAAATTCTCTTCTCCTTGTGGCTCTACACCACCCTGCATCGTGGCAGGGGTGCAGAGGCATGTCTACGCTCTCTTCCTGCGCACACACTATGACGCGGAGTTTCGCTGCCTGATTACGTCATAGTGAGAACCAGGTACCTCTTAGACTCCACTCCTAGGCTTTGCTTCTGAACATTAAGGGAGCGCTCCTGTTGGATATTAATAGGGGGCTCTGCTGCTGGACATTTTATCAAAGACTAGTTGCTGCATTTCTCACACTAGGTTTATACTCAAGTCAATAGGTTTTTCGAGATTGTTGTGGTAAAATTAGCTACCTCAGCTAATTGGTACAACTATGTGATTATTGATCACTTTTTAGGAGGTGCGGGAAGTATGTGGAAATATGTGATATTTTTGTTGTGTTGAATTTTTTATATATAATTATAAATACAGGCAGTCCCCGAGTTACATACAAGATAGGGTCTGTAGGTTTGTTCTTAAGTTGAGTTTGTATGTAAGTCGGAACCCTATACTTTATTATTGTAACCCCAGTCAAAATTTTTTTGGTCTCTGTGACAATTGGATTTTAAAAATGTTGGATTGTCATAAGAACCAGGATTAACAATAAATCTTCATTACAGACACCTGTGATAACTGTTATAGCGGTTTATTGTAGCCTGGGACTAAAGTACAGTAAATTACCAAAATCCAGAGGCCGTTTGTAACTAGGGGTTGTCTGTAAGTCAGGTGTTCTTAAGTAGGGGACCGCCTGTAGCAACAAAGTAGTTTCAATATGTGAAATGGAGAGGAGTGATTTTTATCTACATTTAAAGTATTAGGATTTTTTTTTAAATTCTGGGAATAAACTGTGATTGCTCAATTGATACTATTGTACAGCAGTGTATTATAGCTGTTAGCCTCTGGAGGACCTAATAATCAGTTATTAATGTCAGACCCAGGCCCTCATTTGAAAATGCATTCATAAAAAGAATAATACAGGTATCAGCCCCATCCCACACATATCATGTCTTTTCTAGGGGTGTAGGGGTAGTATGTATCCACCATCCTGTTATAACAATTTATATAGCCCATTACAAACCCAAGGATTCCATTCCATAAACTACAAACCAAGATGATTACAAAAATTGTATATGAAACCTACAACAATTATATGTTAATAAACAATCGAAATGAGAACATAACATAAAAGAAACCATCAAATATAAGAATCGGCTCAGAAAGGAAGCGAACAAAGCAGAGCAGCTGCAAGGCAGGACGGCCGTAAGATTGTGAGGAGTGTGAGAAAGCTTTGTAAGAGGTAGAATTACTGAGACGAGAGTCGGTAGAAGTTACTTGAAGTGGTTTATGTCTTTTATGTTATGTTGATGCCGGGATTGTAAATAAGACACTTATGTTTCACCCTGAACAATAAATTTGGAGATGGTAAAAAATCCACAAACTGACATTCCACAAAATCAGTAAATGTAGTGCAACACTATGGAAAATTTATTGAAATTCATAAGTTGTAGTTTTTGGCTGTTGTGATAGTCAACAGTGATTGAACAATGGATGTGAGGTGTGCCAGTGTAATACTCGTACATGTGTACTAAAGCTGTATGCAAATGACCTGAGAGGTTCAATGAATCATTATCTTATTCAGCAGTCCAGCTTATTCATGAGTGGGAGGCACAGCCACACCCCCAGTGCTTGACTGACAGCCTGTATAATGATGTGACACTCCTGGTGCTGGTTCCTCTATGTGCTTCCTGGTGTTGGCACCCCCTGCAGCCTGTGTCTAAATTCAACTGGCTACAACATGACTGCAACTCCAGGAACATGTCCAACAGAACATGTCATTGTGTAGCTGATGTATGTGTCTCTCACATGTGTATAGCAGAACATGTCAGGTACTTGTGTAGCTGATGTCTGTGTCTCTCACATGTGTATAGGAGAACATGTCAGATACTTGTGTAGCTGATTTCTGTGTCTCACACAAGTGTATAGCAGAACATGTTAGGTACTTGTGTAACCGATGTCTGTGTCTCACACATGTGTATAGCAGAACATGTCAGGTACTTGTGTAGCTGATGTTTGTGTCTCACACATGTGTATATCAGAACATGTCAGGTACTTGTGTAGCTGATGTTTGTGTCTCTCACATGTGTACAGCAGAATATGTCAGGTGCTTGTGTAGCTGATGTCTGTGTCTCTTAAATGCATATAGCAGAACATGTCAGGTACTTGTGTAGCTGATGTCTCTGTGTCACACATGTGTATAGCAGAACATGTCAGGTACTTGTGTAGCTGTCGTCTGTGTCTCACACATGTGTATAGCAGAACATGTCAGATACATGTGTAGCTGATGTCTGTGTCACACATGTGTATAGCAGAACATGTCAGGTGCTTGTGTAGCTGATGTCTGTGTCTCTTACATGTGTATAGCAGAACATGTCAGGTACTTGTGTAGCTGATGTCTGTGTCTCACACGTGTGTATAGCAGAACATGTCAGGTACTTGTGTAGCTGATGTCTGTGTCTCACACGTGTGTATTGCAGAACATGTCAGGTACTTGTGTAGCTGATTTCTGTGTCTCACACATGTATATAGCAGAACATGCCAGGTACTTGTGTAGCTGATGTCTGTGTCTCTCACATGTGTATAGGAGAACATGTCAGGTACTTCTGTAGCTGATTTCTCTGTATCACACATGTGTATAGCAGAACATGACAGGTAATTGTGTAGCTGATGTTTGTGTCTTACACATGTGTATAGCAGAACATGTCAGGTACTTGTGTAGCTGATGTCTATGTGTCACACATGTGTATTGCAGAACATGTCAGGTACTTGTGTAGCTGATTTTTGTGTCTCACACATGTGTATAGCAGAACATGTCAGGTACTTGTGTAGCTGATGTCTGTGGTCTCTCACATGTGTATAGGAGAACATGTTAGGTACTTCTGTAGCTGATTTCTCTGTGTCACACATGTGTATAGCAGAACATGTCAGATAATTGTGTAGCTGATGTTTGTGTCTTACACATGTGTATAGCAGAACATGGCAGATACTTGTGTAGCTGATGTCTGTGTCTCTCACATGTGTATATTAGAACATGTCAGGTACTTCTGTAGCTGATGTCTCTGTGTCACACATGTATATAGCAGAACATGTCAGGTACTTGTGTAGTTGATGTCAGTATCCCATGTGTATAGCAGAACATGTCAGGTACTTGTGTAGCTGATGTCTGTCTCACACATGTGTTTAGCATAACACGTCAGATACTTGTGTAGCTGATGTCTGTGTCTCTCACATGTGTATAGCAGATGTGTCAGGTACTTGTGTATCTAATTTCTGTGCGTCACACATGTGTATAGCAGAACGTGTCAGGTACTCTTGTTGCTGATGTCTGTGTCTCACAAATGTGTATAGCAGAATATGTCAAGTACTTGTGTAGCTGATGTCTGTGTCTCTCACATGTGTATAGCAGAACATGTCAGGTACTTGTGTAGCTGATGTCTGTATCTCTCACATGTGTATAGGAGAACATGTTAGGTACTTGTGTAGCTGATTTCTCTGTGTCACACATGTGTATAGCAGAACATGTCAGGTAATTGTGTAGCTCATGTTTGTGTCTCTCACATGTGTATAGCAGATGTGTCAGGTACTTGTGTATCTAATTTCTGTGCCTCACACATGTGTATAGCAGAACGTGTCAGGTACTCTTGTATCTGATGTCTGTGCTTCACACATGTGTATAGCAGAACATGTCAGGTACTTGTGTAGCTGATGTCTGTGTCTCACACATGTGTATAGCAGAACGTGTCAGATACTTGTGTAGCTGATGTCTGTGTCTCTCACATGTGTGTAGCAGAACATGTCAGGTACTTGTGTAGCTGATGTCTGTGTTTCACACATGTGTATTGCAGAACATGTCAGGTACTTGTGTAGCTGATGTCTGTGCCTCACACATGCGAATAGCAGAACATTTCAGATACTTGTATAGCTGGTGTCTGTGTCTCAGACTTGTGTTTAGCAGAACATGACAGGTATTTGTGTAGCTGATGTCTGTGTCTCACACATGTGTATAGCAGAACATGTCAGGTACTGGGCAAAAATCAGCACTGCGCAAGCATTATGTGTTCTATCAGTCTATATAGAAACATTGGAGAAAAGCAGAAAAAGGAGGAGTGTATAAAGCATAACAATATCAGACACAGTTTCTTGATTGGAGAGATTCCCTGCTCTCACACGTTAACGTCACGTCCACATTCCTTAGCCTCAAAACTTTGAGATGCGGTCTGAGATCTCGGTGCCATCTTGAGTTAATTGTTTCTATTACAGTTTATTTTAGGAAAATAAGCAAGTAGAATTGACAGGATTTGATCTATAAGCTAGGTTTACCTTAACAGGAGAACATGTCAGGTATTTGTGTAGCTGATGTCTATGTCTCACACATGTGTATAGCAGAACAAGTCAGGTACTTGTGTAGCTGATGTCTATGTCTCGCACATGTGTATAGCAGAACATGTCAGGTATTTGTGTAGCTGATGTCTGTGTCACACACATGTGTATAGCAGAACATGTCAGGTACATGTGTGGCTAATATCTGTGTATCACACATGTGTATAGCAGAACATGTCAGGTACTTGTGTTGCTGATGTCTGTGGCTCACACATGTGTATAGAAGAACATGTCAGGTACTTGTGTAGCTGATGTCTGTCTCTCACATGTATATAGCAGAACATGTCAGGTACTTGTGTAGCTGATGTCTGTGTCTCACACATGTGTATAGCAGAACATGTCAGGCACTTGTGTAGCTGTGTCTGTGTCTCACAGACTTTATGGGACTTCTGTTTTTTAAGAGTCAATGGGAGGAATTTATCATACGCCAGCGATCGTGTGATAAAGGCCATCTGTTACAGCAAATAAATCAAGAAGCGTAGGCGCACTGACAAATGTCACTCAATGTGTCTGGCAAAAGTATTACCAAACTTTGTTGGTTCAGATTATCCATAAACTCACTGAAACTTAGTAGAGAGACACAAAGCCATTTGGTAGGAGAGTTTCATAAAGATGTTGGTTATGTCTCTGACAACCGCAGGCCCCACTTCCTTCCCATCTTTGCAAGAGTGTTCAGTCCCACTACAGGAACCAATGTGATCACCTATGAGTAATGTGTGAGCTAATGCAATGGGTGACAATGACACAAGGTCTACATACATAGTTCTGTATATACCTTTCACATGGAGCAATAAATGTCAGAATGAAATATTATATAAATCACAATAATTATAGCAAAAAAGCTTATTTATTACCTACCCAGAATATGATCTGCCCCAATCCAGATAATATTTTGAACTCCTTTAGAAGTAGCACTTTGCCTACAAGATGGGTCTTAGGTGCTCGACATCTGGAAATTAATTTTCTCATACAATTAAATTTATTCACACGTTTCGTATGAAAAAAAAAAGGTCTGACTTATTATTCAAATATAAACATACATTGCAGAACAGCACAATGAATCACAGCTGTCACACTTTTTAGATCATGACCATTGTTGGGTGTGACACACTCTACTGAAATCAGTGTCTAATTATAAATCATACACAATGGGGCAGATTTACTTACCCGGTCCATTCGAGATCCAGCGGCGCGTTCTCTGCGGAGGATTCGGGTCCGGCCGGGATTCACTAGGGTAGTTCCTCCGATGTCCACCAGGTGTCGCTGCTGCGCTGAAGTTCATCGGAATGCACTGAACTTCACCGTCCTATTGTGGGTGAAGGTAAGCGCGTGTCAAGCGACACTTTTTTTTTTTTTAAATGCGGTGGGTTTTCCGAATCCGTCGGGTTTTCATACGGCTACACCCCCCCATTTCCGCTGCGTGCATACCGGTGCCGATGCGCCACAATCCAATCGCGTGCACCAAAATCCCGGGGCAATTCAGGGAAAATCGGCGCAAATCAGTAATTTTCGGATAACCCGTCCGCAAAACGTGATTCGGGCCCTTAGTAAATGACCCCCATTGTGTAATCAAAAGAATTTAATTAAATATTTTTTTCTTAGCACATGACAGCCATACTTACTGCATGAATACTCAGTATTGGAGCAGCAGTATAAGAAGTATAGTTTCAGAGAGAGCTGTAGTTACCAGTATGTGTACAAAAGAAGTATAATGCCAGCGGTATATCTGTAGATGTTGCAGTTGCGATAGGCTGCTGTAGAACACTTTGATTTCTTTTGACTTCTTGAAATTTAAGCATTTCAAATCCTCCAACCTATCTCTGTGCACCGAGATCTATTACACAAGCTGCCAAACATGCATTATAGTACTACAGAATTTGCAATTTTTGCTTTGCTGACAAGGCCATATGTGTAATTGTGTAAGCCTTTAACCTGTTTGAATATTGATATGGATGAATAGTGAAGCACTAAGTTCTTTAGTGACACTGATTCATTATAACAAAAACATAGTAACAGAACATCAATACACATCCTATGGTTTTCATGTGGTTCCATTGCCTGAACTACATAGAACTCACATCTACTACTTCCTGCAGGAGGGGATTGATGTGTAGCATCACATAATTATATTTAGTGGTTTATATTGATGCTACACTATTTCTTCTAAATGTAAAATAAATATTTTAAGCTTTGCAGAGTATTAAAAAAATTCCACAAATAATTCCATGCTTCTGGCCGCAATTTTATTTTTCTGGGTTTTGGCTCATTATCTATATCACATTACAATTACGGTAAAATCATTTGCAATATAACATATCATAAAATTGAATCTTCATGTGCTGTGAGATGTCGAGCCTGTCTTGAATTTTATTCAATGTAATTTTAGATATCTTCAACTAGAGACCAAGAGGGCAATGAAATAAGTTGTCTATTAAGTTTTTTTAATTGTCACTGAAGAGGAAATGTATCCTGGACGAAGAAGCGGTTCACATAATTTTGCACTCATTGCCAAAGAATCGCTTCCGTCTTGCTCTTTTCTTCGCCTGGTTGACGACAGTCCGTACAGCGCATTCGAATACCTGCTGGACTCCCCGGTTACTTAGAGCTGAGCACTCCAAGTATCCTTTGGCCCGGACATCTTGTGCCAGCTGTTTACCATCCACAGAGCTGATGCATGGCACACGAGAGTGACTCAGCTCTCTCTGATCAGTTTGTGTGGCAACAACGAGTACTGGTACCTGGGGAAGTTGGTGTTTTACCTCAGCAATCCATTTGCTCCGTACATTTAGAAATGAAGTATGGTTGGCCACGGAAAAACACAATAGGACAATGTCTGCGTGCTGAAGGGAAATGGGACGAATACTTTTAAATGCATCATTGCCCGCGGTGTCCCAAAGTCCAAGGCTTATCTGGACTCCATCCATGAAAACATCCACTCCGGTGTTCTCATAGACGGTGGGTTTATAAGAGTCTGGAAAGGTCTCCGATGTGAAGCGGACAAGAAGTGAGGTCTTCCCAACAGCAGCGTCCCCGACCAAGACACATTTAATGGCATTCATCTTCCTGCGATCTAGAGAGTTAGCGAGATTCTTCCATCAATTCTTAGAAAGTCACCTTTTTGACAGTATGCTTCTATATGAAGACATTGCCACTTTTTTCTTTTCATAGATCAGTGACCTGAAGGAGATAAGAAATAATAATGTTTAATATAATTCCAACTTGGGAGTTCATTAATCCATAAACCGTCACAATGGTGAGAAAATTAGCATACTTTCCTTGCAGACTGGTGATAGTTCTCAAATTATAGGGCAAGAGAATCAATAAATAGATTTGCTTGAAATAGTATAGATGAGTGGACCATTACGGTACTTTAGATTCGGACCTGAGGTTCGGATGTATCTTGCACGACCTGAACATATTGCCGGATTGGTGGCAGTGCGGCCCCACTGGCCAATCACAGCCATGGCTAGTAGGTTGGGACAACAATTTGTGGCTGCCAATCCAGCAATATGTCTGGGTCACACGGGACGCACCATAACCCCAGACCCGAATTTAAAAAATAATCCAACTCACCTCTAGTCCTAATGACTAATGGATGGTGTAAGAGATGCATTGCAGGTGAGCAATATATATGAGCCAAATACCTGAATTTTTATTTTCTCTAGAATTAAGGCATCTTCCATTAGTATCTATTGTATGATATTATCCTATAATCTTTACAAGTTGTCATGTGCGGCTATATCACTGGCAGATACAAATACAGGAACCCTGTTATTAGTATTAATGGACCAAGTTGTAATATTAGCACACATTTGAGCCAGAGTAGTTCATCCAGTTCAACATCTGTAAAGAGTTTGTATGTTCTCTTCGTTCTTGCGTGGGTTTCCCCTGGGTCCTCCGGTTTCCTCCCACACTCCAAAACATACTGGTAGGCTGATTAGATTGTGAGCCCATTGGGGACAGGGACTGATTTGACAAGTTCTGTGACAAGCGCTACGTAATCTGTGTGCACTGTATATATATATATATATATATATATATATATATATATATACAAGCAGTCCCCGGGTTACATACAAGATAGGGTCTGTAGGTTTGTTCTTAAGTTGAATTTGTATGTAAGTCGGAACTGTATATTTTATCACTGTAATCCCAGCCAGAACTTTTTTGGCTGTTTGGTTTGTCATTAGAATCAGGATTAACAATAAAGCTTCATTACAGACACCTGTGATAACTGTTATAGCTGTTAATTGAAGCCTAGGACTAAAGTACAATAAATTACTAATATCCAGTGGTCCGTTTGTAACTAGGGGTAGTATGTAAGTCGAGTGTTCTTAAGTAGGGGACCGCCTGTATAGGAATTATTATTTATTATTATGCAGAATAGCAGATGCATGGATGCTGCTTCGTACTAAGAACATATGAAAACATATCAGAGCTGAATTAGGGGTTACAAAGAGCTGAAAGTGGCAATTTGATATCAAATAATTGTCAGCAAAATTTCCAAAGAATCATTTCATCAATTAAGTGTATGGTGCTTAACCAAATTCTCTCATAGTGCATGTAATACAGGTCACTCCATTTGGGTATAAGGTGCACAGATAGTGTACCACCCCAATCTTTTGCAAAAACAATAACCTGTATGCAGCGCCATTCCTTGCGACTCCGATAAGAATCTTCCTTGTGCTTTGATCCAAAAACAATAACCTGGCACTCCAAAGTATTTAGGGATAGATATTCCAATTTATTGAGATATATAGCAATCCACAAACAATATTGACGTTTCAGTCTATCCCACCGGTCTATACACTGAGGTAAATACAAAAAAAAAGAACAAAGTAAAAGAGAGTGCTAAATATATGCATTAAATTGGTATACAGAGTATTACAACGTACCCCAAAGGCAGAGTATATTCGATTAACATGTAATAGGTTCATAGGAGATAGAAAGATAGAAGGAGTACGTCCTGCATTATCCATTATACATAATCTCACAGTTTAAATATGAAGTTGTGGATCTTAAACCCTATATACTAAGAAAACACAAAGCTCAAAAATAAGTATAACATACACATACCGCATGGCTGTAGGACAACACATAAAAATGCATATCTATAGGACTCTCTTTTACTTTGTTCTTTTTTTTGTGTAGTGTTTCTGATTAAGGTCGGATAGACCGAAACGTCAATACTGTTTCTGGATTGCTATATATCTCAATAAATTGTAATATGTATCTCTACATACTTTGGAGTGCCAGATTATTGTTTTTGCTAACCAAATTCTCTCCATCAAATAACGGATATTCTGGTGCAGAGGGGTCGGCAGCTCATTCTCTTCTTCCCATTCACAACACCCTCTAATGTGTAAGGCCAGTTGTACTGTACATTTAGGAATTTAATTGTATCATCAATTGAAAAATAAATTAGGATGCCAAATAGTAAATTCCTGTAAAAGTGAATTTACTGTTACAGTATAGACTAGATAGAATATTGGAAAACTTTATGGTTCAACATCAATATTGGAAAACTTTAAATCACTCTTCAACATATATTCATGTATATACACACATCATTTGAGTGTCCCCGCAGTGTACAAATGTGACTAATGTGGAAACTGGATCATTTTAAAGTTATAGACAACACATACAAAGACTATATACTGTTCATCGTGTGAGTAGAATAAGGAAATTGCACTTCTATATGAAAGTTTAAGTGTCTATTATATTGTAGTTCAAATATTGTCACAGTTCGGTCGGAATAAAACAAATTTAACTACTAAGGTTTGATGGAGAATAAACATGGAAAAAAATATGTGAGCGATCTAGATGAAGAAATAGCTATGATTGTAATGAATGTGCCCTTTATATACTGTACATCACACTCACTGGTTATATATATTGGGTGTCATTATTTTGAATAACTTTGCTATTAAGGATTAGTAAATCTCACAAACATTGGTAACACATAATATGAAATAATAAGATTTCTCTTTACGGCTTCACTGATGAAAGCTAACTATGCCATGTGACCATATTGATAGAAAATGTCTACGCAAAAATGTACATCATTAATACAACAAGCCTTCACGATTAGGAATGTTACATTTGTTCTGGTATTTTGAAAGGTCCTTAGACAATTATTCTTACGTATTTACATAGAGATACATGTATGAACTCAGTCGCATAGAGTATCAACAAAACAATAGTAATAAAATATATGATTCACATTCCTTCAATTTGCTAAGTTCAGTAACATACACTAATAATAATAATAATAATTGCTTTATTTATATAGTGCCCAAATATTGTGCAGCGCTACACAGAACTTGCCAATTCAGTCCATATGAATGAGCAGGCATTACTACATTAGTATCATTGTTAAATCAGTGCTCTATGTCATAAATGATGCGTTATTATTAATATTACAATGATAATAGTATATAAACACCATATAGGAGAACACCAGAATATTACAATGCGTTACTTACACACAGGCAAAGCTGTAGTATGTTCTCTGCTCGCATGAGGTTAGTTGTGTTAGTCCCACAGACTGATCTAGTCTTAGCCAGAACGTTCCCTTTCCTGTCTCACTATTGTCAATGCAGCAAGTAGTAGAAGAAGACTAGAGAATATCATCATAACTTACATACTCTGGCTGAGAACTAGATATATTGATGGTGATAGAGATTTTTATCCAGGGCTCAAAACAGTCCTTACTTCAGTTGTAAAGGTGACTTTCTAATTAACCCTTTTATGGCTCCCGATACCAGGACGAGAGCATAACACTAAGACACACCAGTCTCCTAGTAAAAGTAGAATCTCCCCGTTTATTCTCACTTCACCAATTTTTTTGCTGCCTCTTGTGGGGACTTGGAGCGTGGCTTAGCACCCTCCTATAATTGGGTTCACGCTGCGCCGCTCTGGATTTTTTCAGATAAATACATAGATAATAGATGAGAGTTTGATAGGTAGAGATATTATAGGTAGATACAATAAATGGATAATAGATAGAATAAAATAAGATTGTTTCATCTGATCACATTATTACTCTATTTTTTTTTCTGTATACGTCCTCCATGATCAGTAAAGCGCAGGAATATAATGGCGCCACATAAATAATTTTTGTTACTATTATATAATAAACAGATTATTTAGTTACATGACCGATTGATTGACTGAATAATATAGATAAATAAATATAAACTAAAGCTAGCCATAGACTTAGAGAATGATGTTTTAAAAAAAAAAAAAAAATATATAGATTAACCACTTAACGCATTACGGCGTACATTACGCCGTAATGCATTGAGAATGAGGACGCGCTGACGGGCTGAGCCCTCTTCATATATGGTGGGTGTTGGCTGCATTATGCAGCCAACAACCACCCCTGACCCCTGAGATTGGTGGTTGCCACTGGCAAAGCCATCACCGCCATGTTTGGTAGGATCTTCGCTCCCAGTAACCTCATTAGGGAGCAATGATCCATTGCCATGGCAACCTGGGGTCTATATGAGTCCATGTCCTTAAAAAAGCAGCCGGGAAGCCTTTTCAGCCAATAAGTAGCTGAGATCTCTAGTCAGTGATTGGTGCAAATGGAAGGTCATGTGATACTGTTCATGAAAATAAGGTCGGTTCCAGGTTTCAGTAGGCTCCTGGGTGACAGAGCCTCAGAGGGCCCCTTTGCAGTGAACTCACATGGTGGCATTAAAAATTCTGAAACTAAAACAGTCTCCTGTTCCCTAAAATATTCCATAGTTTATTATAATGATCAGCCCCCTGAAGGTTAGTTTATGTAAAGACCTGCTGAGCCCCTATTGATTCATTAGATACAGCCCTCCTTACTCCCATGGATTCCATATGTATAGCCTTATTTACCTTCAAATCACCTCCCTTTCCCTAGAACTAATATAAAACCTAATAAACAAAAAAAATGGTAGTCATGAAAATGTCAGCTTATACCGCAAAAAATGACACCTCACACAGCTCTGTACACCATAATATAGAAAAGTTATTAGCGTCAGAAGATGGTGAAACTATTTTTTTCCTACTCATTGTTTTCATTTTTTTAAATGTATTAAAAATCAATAAAACCTATATAAGTTTGGTATCACAGTGATCGTACTGAACCAATAAACCAATAAAGTAAACATATCATTTGGAGCGCACAATGAAAGTCGTAAAAACTGAGCCAAGAAGAATGTGATGTAAATGCATTTTTTTTTTGCCAATTTAACCACATTTGGAATTTTTAAGCTTCCCAGGACACGTCATGGAATAATTATTAAAAATAAATATTTATTATGCAAATAAATATGAAAATAAGCACAGTTTTGTACATGGAAAAATGAAAAAGTAGATTTTTGAAGGTGGAGAGCAAAAATTGAACAATAAAATGCTGCAACGAGATGGGGTTAAAAATCTCATGGGACAGATAAGCTACTGAACAGATATGGCTATGGGGTATTCCGGAGAGTATTGTCTAAGTTGCCCCAAAATCTATACCCTATAACCCCAAAACAAGTATATGTACTTCCTTGCGATGGACCAGGCTGCCACCTCTAAATTAGTCCCATCCAGGTCAACATCTGCAAAGAATTTGTATGTTCTCTCCGTGTTTGCGTGGGTTTTCTCCGGGTCCTCCGGTTTCCTCCCACACTCCAAAACATACTGGTAAGTTGATTAGATTGTGAGCCCCATTGGAGACAAGGACTGATTTGGCAAGCTCTGTGCAGCGCTGAGTAATCTGTGTGCGCTATATATATAAAGAATTATCATTATTATTATTAGATGCCATTAATCACTGGTAGCTGACCCAAGCAGCTTGAGAGTGGATGGTGCATGGTACCAAAGGGACAGGCATACGACATACTTCAGGCACCTTCCCATAGAGTAATATGATAAGTGTATTAACAAGTGTGCACCCTCTGCTACCTTACGATGGATAACCCCTGGTGATCTTTAGGTAACACTGTGCAGAGAAGACTGTCAGAGGTAAGTAGATGATGTTACATGCAGGCCACCGACACCATCGAGAATTGCACCACGACTAGCTGAAGATGGCTTAATACAATGTCTAGGAGACAAAGAGAAAAAAGGAGCTGCAACATAATTCACCCTCTAATTCTAGTGATCAATGAGAGGTCTCAGCATGATGACCCACAGCCAAAATAAACTTTAGTGTTTACTTGTCACATTATGAAAAGTGGCCTCCACAAGTAAGGAAGAGGTGACAGGGACCACAGCAAAGACAAGAGCTTGGGAAAGTGGTGGGCACAGAACCACATTTTCTTCATAAAGACATTTTCAGCTCTGAATGTTTTGGCCTCCTCCCATTATTTTCTGTGAGCCGATCATGGAAATATTTGAGATCTACCTACCTATGGACATTTACGATCTAAGCATCAAAGCATGAGCAAGGATTGTGTCAAAAACTGGAAGGCCTGCTCTAGTAGAAAGGTCCCATTTGATAAATTGCTCTACCAAAAGGAAATTACATTATTACTTAATATTAATATGAAATGTATATACAGTGGCATATAAGATTATGAGCATAATACATTTCAGGAAAATGCATGTAATCCAAATCACTAGTATATCAAATCATATTTTCTTATAGAAAACCATTGAAACCCAGACAATCGGTTCCACAATAACCGGATATCTTGGATTACAAACAGAATTCTTGCTCATTATTCAAATTGTTTGTACATCAAAGCAAGTTTTCCCATAGGAAATAATTGAAACGCAGACAATTTGTTCCACGCCCCAAAAATATTTTGTCATGTATATCATCTAACCCCTTTATTTTATTCTTCTTCTTCAATATTGTGTTAAAGGAAACCTACCATTTAGAATGGTAGGGGTAAGCTGTAAGTACCGCGCACCAGCTCAGGGTGAGCTAGTGCCGGTACTTACTTTCGTTAGTGTTATTAAACGCGGTATCGCGGTTTTAACACTTTTTAAACTTTAGAGCAGGAGAGGCTTTGGCGCTGCGCTCGACCGTGCGCGCGACATCTCCACTGTTTCCTATGTAGGCGCGCGCACGATCGTGCGCACGCAGCGCCGAAGCCTGTTCTGGTCTAGAGTTTAAAAAGTGTTAAAACCGCAATACCGCGGTTTATAACACTAACGAAAGTAAGTACCGGCACCAGCTCACCCTGAGCTGGTGCTCGGTACTTACAGCTTACCCCTACCATTCTAAATGGTAGGTTTCCTTTAAACAATTTTGTGAGAGAGGGAGTATAGGCTGGGAGAGCTCATATAATGTTTGTATTATAGAATTTTATTTGTAAACCAAGCTACAATTTTTCTAAAGTACAAAACACTTGTAGACCAGATTACTTGTAATACAAGGTTCCACTTTATTATAAACTGCATTATTTTTCAATGTTTTAAAGGAGTATTCCAATCTTAGCAACTAAATGTTATCATTATTGTAATGAAAAGATATACAATTTTCCAATATACTTTGTGTATCAGTTCCTCATGGTTTTTCTAGATCTCTGCTTGTTGTCATTTTATAGAAAGCTTCATTGCTTATTTCTAGTGGACAGAAATCTGACCATGGTCACATAGGTGCATGACTCGTTATATCCCTAGTCATGTGATGTCACACAGGTGCACGGCTCGTTATATCACACAGCTCTGATTACTCTCTGTGTTATAACTAACCGTGCACCTGTGTGACCATGGTCAGATTCCTATCAACTGGAAGTAAAAATAGACAGGATGACAGCAAGTCAAGATGTAGAAAACCGTGACGAATTGATACAGAAAGTATATTGGAAAAATTTATAACTTTTCATTACACAAACAATAACATTAATTTGCCTAAAACACCGTTTTAAGTTTTCACATGAAAGTTTAAAAAAAGGTAAAAAATGCAAAAGAGAAAAACCTGAATTAAGAAAACATGTCAGCATGACCTAAATAGTTCCATGCAAATTTCTGTTTATTTTAGTTCTTTCTAAGTTAATTGTTCCGCTACAAGGGCGGCAGTCATTAATTAAACTGAAGGAAGGGTTAAAGGCTAAACACAAGATCTTCCCGAAATCATCTGAAATAAATCTACATTATGACTGTGCACAGTTACCATCTGCTCCAGCACCTGCACACTTGCAGGTCTTTATATATAATCAGGGAAAACTTATTATGGCATTAAACAGACAATTATTTTCTATAAAAACCTACATGTAGCCAATGAGCTGTACAGATGCCTCGACAAATCAGATGTTTGATAAGACATGGCAGGTATGAGCAATGAATGGTGCATTGAGGCCTGATCTTACCTAGTGTATCATACCGTGCTTAATTGTTCATATCACACGTGTGAAGGTGACCACTATGATCATTAGACGTAAGCCACACCTTAATGATTATGGAGAGACCAGCAACTCATTTAATGTGTAGAACACATAACGCCAGATGTTAATTATTGCGTATATACAGTACAGACATGTGAAAAATACTGCAAAGTATAACCGCTTTAACAATAGAAGCACTACTCGTACATGGTACATCAGAACAATTTTTACCCCACCGGTTATACCCTCTTTTTGAAAGTATTGCCCTAATGGAGGGAGAGGCATCATTCTCAAGTTCGTAGATGTGACTGTCATGGACAATGTATATGTCAGAAGTGTCCGATATATAAGGTTCCCATGACACTAGAAAATTAGAAAAATATCCTATAGCTCGAGATAAATGTCCATTCTTCTGGTACTGCAAATGACAGTCCTTTTGGGGGTTAGTTGGGAAGTAGGATGTTCGTAGGGAAAACCCCAAATGTTGTTGTTAAAGGAAATCTGCCATTTCTTTTTATGTGTTATGAAGCAATCATACTTTGAGAATGCTGTTGTGACACTGATGCAGAAACATATCTTGTTCATATTGTTTAATCCCTGAACTGAGTGGTTATGCTCAAAAAACAATTATAAAATTCAAGACCTTGGGAAAACTGGGTATAGACTGGCTGCTGTATATAAACACATTACTTCCACATACAGGGAGCTATCTGAACTGTCCAGACAGGACTATTCAACCTGAGCTGGATGACTCATACATAGCAGCTGTGGTGATGGTGCTGCATTGATTACTTTTGCCTGTCAGGAACAACAGAGTGATGACATATTCTCGGCTTATGCTGGGGAGGACAATGCTGGAGCACTGCATAATTAGGGTAAGAGGAGAAGCGCCAGGGCAGCCACAGGGATTGACAGAGCCTCATTATCATAATTTTATAATAGTTTTTTTTCAGTTAAACCATTCAGTTCAGAGATTAAATAAGATGTTTCTGCATCAGTGTAGCTACAGCATTCTCAAGGTATGTTTGGTTCATAATGCATAAAAGCAAATGGTAGATTTCCTTTAAGAAGTGTAAACAAGAACAAAGATTCCTGGAAGTGTCCCCAGATTTTCACTAATAAACCACAGTACTACACTAACTTGTTCCCAATCTGTTTTCAGCTAAAAAATTCTATCGCCAGAAAATTACCTTTGTAGGCAGAGGATAACTCATCAGTCGAAGGATGGGGGAAGAGGGACTTGCCAGCAGACATGAGGCAGAAATGAGGCAGACATGAGAGAAACAGTGATTGGCATGAATAGAACAAGCCTCTGGGACTCACTGCTCATTCTGGAAAGGGTGCCAGGTAGGCTTACAGAGTTTATTTTCTGGGGATAAGATCTATGCATTTTTTAGCTAAAAACAGTGTGGTCACAAGTTAGTATAGTGCTATGGGAACTTTTCATTAGGCTTATTACTGAAATCTGGTGACTAGTTCCATTTAAGAGGTTATCCCAAGCATTTCAGTTATCCCCTATCTACAGGGGATAACTAGCTGATTGGTGAGGGTCTGACTACCGGGACCCCTACCAATCATGAAAACAGGATGGGTGGGTTGTCAGGACAAGCATGCATCAGTGTTTTGGGAATGATGGAACCAGCTATCTCAGCTTTACCATTGACAGTGAATACAGCAGTTCTTGTAACTGGTGGGGGTCCCAGGACCACCAATTTATCCTCTATCCTAACTTTAATAGGAGGGACAACCTCTAGTCTGTGTAGGATAATACAACTGATACAAGCATTTTCCAAGACACTTAAATAACCAAAAATTTCACATATGTCCACTGGTTGTATAAGGTATACACCTTATCCACGTAGACTCATCCACTATCATGGCGCAAGTACAAATATCTCCAAAATGACCCCCAATCCTGATATGCTACAAAAAAAGAGAATTCTATTGAAAAGTGGCTTCTTTTGTAGGACAATTAATTTCTTCATGATAATGAATACATTTTCATAAAGTTTCAGGTAAAGTGCACAAAAATACAAAATACTCTCCTTAAAATGATAATAAATTGCACTTAAAATAGAAAAATATTATGGACACAAATAGTTCTTGTTTGAACTGAAAAAGAGAAATGAAATGTCCATACAGGTCACCCCAGGGACGGAATAAGTCACAGTAGAGAAGATTAGCTTCTCTATTCATGTTAGCGAGTTCATTAAAGGAAACAGGGACTAGAATGTAAATGAATCCATTTTTAATAATGACATGATTTATAAGGAGGATTGTTATAACCTGGACAACTAGGCCTATTACATATGATTGATGGCCTATGGCCTATTACATATGCATCAGAGGTTGATTTAATGATAGGAGTGCTGAAGATTCGGATGGCAAGGGCATGGTTCACAGATCATAGCAGATCTTCCAATGATATATTCAGTTGCCTTTATCGTCATTATTTAAAAAGTGGACTTCCCCTTTAAGTGGACTACCCCCTTTAAGTGGACTTCCCCTGAAGTGACACAGATCTCATACACCATGAACAGAGAAGTGATGCAAAAATAATGTAAACAAAAGGACAATAAAAAATAACAAGTTGAGACAACAGGCCCTGTTTACATTTTGTTTGCATCACTTCTCTGTTCATGGTGTATAAGATCTGTGTCACTTCGGAAAGCCTGTTATACCTGCCTGATGAAGGGACCATAGCTGTCTCGAAAGCTTGTAACATCTTATATTTCAGTTAACCATTAAAAGGTATCACAATCTCAAGAAGGTGACTTCATTTGACCTATCAAAAGCAACAGGAATTTCTTAAACTGGCTAACACGGTACAAAACTTTTTTTCTTGTGAAGCAATATCTCAACACATGAGTAAACACTCTACTCTAATGTGCCCCCATCACCCATTGGTTGACCTCAGCATATTTCTCTGTGTAAACGGGGATGTCCTGCCCACAATATGGGCAGTCCTTGTAGGTCATAAAACAGCTGAGAGCAGTTATATGTTAGGCATGTATTTGGAATGTTTATGGAACATTTTGTGGTGTTTTATACAATTTTGTATTGTTTTATGTTGAAATGCATTCTTTGGCGGCCTACCAGTACTATACATTAAGAGGGTTGTACAATGTATGAAGCCATTTTAACACCTACAGACTGGCTTGGTAGGTCCAAGCTTGGGCCTTTATTGTATTGTACGGAAAGTCGCAACTGTCAAGCCTCAAATAAAGTGTGAGCTGACTGGCACAGAGCTGCAGCCAACTACAGCTGAGAAGGTGTTCACATGAGTAAATTACTGTACGCGACGAGCTTCACTCCCCCCAACATTACCACTTTATGCTGCAACAATAGCAAAGTAAATAATAAAACAATATCACACAATAAATGTGATATTAAAATATTTCTATAAACCCAGAGACCTCTACAGATACTTAGGTGAAATTCACACCCTTTACCAATTCGAGCAAGAAACTTAAAGATATTGGATGTTTTTTTGTGATCACTGATCTGTGTGGCAAGGCAGCTTCCTTTTCTCCTAAGAATGAAACTGTACATTACGGTAATAGATATTACAGCTCGGCCAAGCGTACATGTTTGTGTATAGGGTAGAGTGAGAAACTCTAATGCCAAATTAAATTGGTCAAGAACATCATGGGGCTTATTTACTATGTTCCCGCGGCCGCATTTCCGTCGGGTTTTTTACAACGTTTTCGGGGATCGTGAGGATTGCGTCGCACGCGATTGTATTGTGACGCCATGGAGTCGGCTTTCATGCAACACAAATTGGGGGGCGGGCCATCGGACGATCCGACGGATTCGGACTGAGCAAAGCATTTAACATTTAAAGGAAACCTACCACTTTAAAATGACCCCTCTGACCCACAAATACCTTAAGCTAGCTCAGGATGAGCTGATGCCAGACCATATTTTCAATTAAACCAGAAACCGCTGTATTTGTAGAAACATTATTTTCTTGTGGTAGTAAAATCTCTCTTCGGCGCTTCTATAAGCGTCATACAGCGCGCACCCCGGACCCTACTCCGCGATCACGCTGTCGTCAGCGCCGCTCCCGTCACTAATTTTGCTGTGCCCGAGAGCCGGTGACGTCACCGAGCTCTCGGGCACACTAGCGCATGCGCACCACCTCCTCCCGGCGCGTCGCGGCCGGATCCCATTGCGCATGGGCGAAGTCCCGAAGCCTCGTAGTATCGCGAGGCTTCGGAGAGAAGACCCAGAAGACCACCTCCACTATGCTCGCCGCTATACTTCGCCCATGCGCAATGGGATCCGGCCGCGACGCGCCAGGAGGAGGTGGTGCGCATGCGCTAGTGTGCCCGAGAGCTCGGTGACGTCACCGGCTCTCGGGCACAGCAAAATTAGTGACGGGAGCGGCGCTGACGACAGCGTGATCGCGGAGCAGGGTCCGGGGTGCGCGCTGTATGACGCTTATAGAAGCGCCGAAGAGAGATTTTACTACCACAAGAAAATAATGTTTCTACAAATACAGCGGTTTCTGGTTTAATTGAAAATATGGTCCGGCATCAGCTCATCCTGAGCTAGCTTAAGGTATTTGTGGGTCAGAGGGGTCATTTTAAAGTGGTAGGTTTCCTTTAAAATTGTGTCGCAAGCCAAGCACTTACATGCACCGGGAAGAAGATGGTGAACTCTGGCGGACCTGAGCGGGGAAGCGACACAAGAAGGCAATCGGGTGCACGATCTTCATCCTCGTCGGATATTCCAGATCGAGGATCGCGCAGGGACCGGGTAAGTAATTGTGCCCCCATGTCTATAGAGTGCGGCTAGATGTCCTCCTTTTCATCACTGGGTCCTGTAAGTTGGTGGTGTAGGGAAGAGGTAGGGTCCTTCTAAATGAATGGTCATGCCTGGCTCTGTAACAATACTGGAGGGAGTAAAGGGAGTAATAAAAGAAGTATTGAAGACTTGTATGGATCTCAACCCCGAGCTGCTTCTCCTCCATCACTGCAATATCTCCTGAAGGTCTACAAGAAGCCTCTCTGCTGTGGAAGAGTGACCCAAGTTCTGACTCTGGTTTCCAAAGATTGATGATATTGATCAGATAAAAAATTACAAGTGAAGTTATTGATAAGTGGACCATTAACCCTTATACCTACAGCTGATTGGATTGGCTCCATACTTATTTTGCTGGTATTGCAATGGTGGGACTGACCAACCACTGTTAGTGGGGGTGCAGTGGAGAAAAGGAACAATGTGAATCATAACAATATTTGTACAGTGCTGTGTCATATATTGACATTACATAAGTCACAATAGTTAAAGGGGTTGTCCAGGAATACAAATATTTTTATCTATGGATGGGGGGCTTTAAAAATAAGAGCTCATGCTCACCTCTCTCTGTACTCCCATTTAGCCATGGCATTGCCCATCACTGCTAGTCTCTGTTTGTATAGCAAATCTAGTGGTGATAGGATGACCACATCTGCATGCCTCCTTCTGCAGGAGTCTTAGGCTGTGGCAGGCACGTGGCTGTGGACACCTCAATGTACAGAGACTAGGCAGTGACAGGTGGCCCCCGACTCAATGGGAGCAGCAGAGTAGGTGAGTATAGGCTCTTTATTATTTTTAAAGCACCACTCCAAGCCTCGTATAATAATTGTTGCACTCCTGGAAAAGCATTTTAAGGCTCAAAATCAGTGTTGCAGCTTTAAGGATTGTAGCAGTCACAAAGACGATCAAGCCCATGGACCATGGGGACGAACAGCCTTGACATAACAGTATGCTCTCCTTTGATGATACATATGCCAGACATGCCCCACTCCCCTTTTAGGATATCATTAACCTTATAATGCTAAAAATAACAGTAGTAAGGGAGATGTGCCGAGCAGAGCTAAACCGGGGTACAGTTTTAGCTCAACTGAGTTAACTCTTTAACTCATCAGTAACTCTTCAAATGCTGCTGCCAAAGCTGCCAGTTGCATTTAAATGGCTAAATCATGTGTTCCGACACTAGCAACAAAATGGCGTGGCTCTGCACTGCCATTTTCAAAAAGTTATTAGACCAAAGTATATTTCATGATAAGTTACAAGAATTCTATATTTGGAACATATGAAAAGAAGAACGTTTAATGTTTATTTGCCAAAAATATGCCACAGTCCTTGTGGAAATCCCCTGTAATGTAATGACATTAAAAAAAAAAATTAAACCCAAAATAGTGACTGCTGTTCTTTCACAGGACAAGAGATAAGGTATATGGTCAGCAAAGGAATTACATTTTTGGCACAGGAAAATCTCAAAAATATAAAAAAAATAAAACATTTCTAGTAATTTAGATTTATTTTCAGATTATTTTGTAATATGTTGAAGATTATACAAGCTGAATCAAATGCAAAGAAGTGAAGGATCTAGAGGCTTACAAATAGATTTGATACTAATAAATGATACTTATTCAGGTGAACATGTGGTGTCCCATTGATTAATGCCACAGGGAGCCTGAGTGACAATGCAGGGGGTTGTCCCATCAAAGTAACATTATTTCTAACCACAGATTAAAGATGATGATTCCCAGTAATCTGTAACTCTAGATATCAATCTGTAAATGTAGATAGGGAATACATTATTTGTTTTGGGACAACGTCTTTAACATAGTTTCATACTTTTTTCTTCACTGACACACTGTTTAAAGAGGTTGGTCACTTTTTAATAAATCTGTTCCAGTAGACATGTTTCTGCATGTATGTGCACCTGTATATTTGTCTCCTGTGAGAGCTTCAGCCTTTACTTGTTCTCTCCATGCTGGCCTCTGCACATATACACAACTTCCTGTTTCTCACTTCAATTCGTCCTAATGGCATCACTCAATGTGCCTCTCTCTCTTACATACAGTCTGTCTGTCTGTCAGAGAGACAGACAGACTGTGAGAGAGATGCACAGTAGAGAGGGAGCAGAATGAGTCATAATCAGTGCTCAGACATGTAAACAGAGAAGCATGAAGAGGCTGCAGACAGTACAGAAGTAAGTAGTAGGAATGCTGAATCACTTGATTAACATTCAGGGAGTATTAATAAGGCTGTAAAGGCACATGGCAACTTATATAAAAGAGTGTCCAACCTCTTTAAGGCCACCTGCAGATATTGCAGAAATTGAATATGAGAAACGGGTGGGGAACAAAGTATGCAATTTTAATTGGTTTGTTATGGCTTTAGGAGGGGAACAAAAAAACAAAGCAAAATAGAAAAAGGGCATGGGGGGCAGGGGGTTAAGGAAGCAGTCCTTTTCTGATTTTTACTCCCCATCTTTCGGAAGCCAGCTTTACAACTTGCTTTATCTTTATAGTTTGTTTTGAGCCTAACAATCTGTTCTCTCTAGGATCATCATTTAATATCCAGCGTGGTTATTACCAGGAAGGTGGAAAAACATAGTAGTGTTATTTTCCTTTTTTTCACATTTTATTTGACATCATAATATATCGTAATAATCACATACATCTTACATACAATAAAGCAAAATGCAACATAAAACATCAAATTGCATATTCCTCGGGCGCACATATTACACCAAGAAGAAAAAAAAGAAACAAAAAAATGGGGGGCTGGAGGAATTTCCACAGGTGAGAGGTATGATATGGTCCAGTAAATTATCCTATGTACTCCCCATTTTCTTACATCCTTTTTTTTACTCCTTTCATTGTACAGTCAATATGACACATCCCCTAAATTCTTTGAGCCTAACGATTATAGAGATAAAAAATGTATATAGCACTGATATGATTTAATATGTGAGGTGAGGCCCCCATCCCCCAAACTTTTTAAAGTAGGTGATAAATTGATCGCAGCATCTGAGGGTTTATGTCATCCCCCATAGACTTCTATGGTTAACTGGTACCTTATAAGGTAAGCTGTAAGCAGCCATCTCTTTTATCAGGTCCAAACAGATAGTGTTCTATACTGTTTGGTAGGCACCTGGAATGGTAGGAGCTAAAAAATTCAAAGAGAGCCTATGAATAAATCATGCAAAAAGTTGGAGTCAGAGACATGGTGAAAAGTCCTTTTTTATGAGCCATAACTTTTATGGTTCAATACCTTTATTTAAAAAAGTGCATAATACAACACAACGAGAAGAGCAGGAGACCCACAAGATGGGTAGGTATTTGGGTCACAGCCCCATGTTGAAGTATGAAATAGGAGCAATTATGTTCAATTAGGGATCCAGCTCTAACAAAATATATACATTAACAGAGTATTCAAAATATAGGATAGGGCAGGGAAGAGGGGCGAGGGAAGGCAGGGGAGTGGGGCAGAAAAGGGGCGGTAGGTGTTCCTCACGTTACGGTATATGTGTAGTCAGAGACATATCTCCAAAGATACCATCAGGTGTTATAGAGCCACCTGGAGCCAGTTAGAAAAGGCCCAGGGTGTCCCTAAATGTAACTCATTTGGACCAAGTCTTATGGTAGAGCCATAACTTTTAATTATTCTATTGACATATCAGTATGGGAGCTTGTTATTTGCAGGATGAGTTGTATTTTTCAACAGCATTTCATATAATTTATTTTTTGTCAAAGTAATTTTTACCTAATGGTGATGAAATGTGAAAAAAAAATTCTAAAATATATTTTTGTGTTATGAATTTGACATGGTTTGTTCCTATTAGTTTTTTTTTTTTACATTTTATAAAAAAAATTTAAATATTTTTGAATATTTCCCCAAGGAAACTTTACAACAAGGGAACACAATCATCTATATAATAAAAATTTTTAACAGGGACGCCATAAATCTAGGATGGCAGTCATTGAGCCATTGCTAGCTCTCAGCTGCCATAGTTACCCATAATAATAATCTTTATTTATATAGCGCCATCATATTCTGTAGAGCTTTACAAATCTTGGGGGACATATACAAAAATGGAACAATAGGTGTGATGGCCCTGCACGCTCTATGGGAGAGATTTATCATACGCTGGGGCTTCTGCAAAACTATGATAGGTCCAACCTTGTGTAGTTTTACTCAAGACACCAGCAAATGAAAGGTTGCAGGTTTTTCAAAATTGAGCAAGCACAGGGCCGGAACGGCATACCCACCTACTACACCTACCGCTGCGCCCTATACGCCCTGACAATGCCCACATGGCCCTCCATCTGCAGCCACTCCATGGAATAGGAATGTCAACTGACGAGGCAAAAGACAGGAGGCCCCACTCCACACCTCAAGACAGCAGTGCAGTACCAGCACCAGATGTATATTGGCAATATACTATCAGCCCTCCATGACCACATTTGGGTGGCTGGGACACATAGGACTGACAAACTCTTTACGAGTTGCTATTTCTTGTGATTTTGGCATCTTAGGAGTTAAAAAGCCAGGATTAGTGTTCGCATCATCCTGGTTGTTGAAACTAGCAAAGTAGATGCCTGCAGTGATCACAGAGGCCAAGTTTATGATATGTGATCACAATCATGTAAATGTACAGCATGATACCTTAATTAGGTGCATTCCTGACGTGTCATTTTGTATGACGGGTTAAAAGTTAGAAAACGTGTATATAATGGCAATGCTTTTTATCTTTTCTATTGTCTATTTATGCACATATACTGACCCTCAGTTCTATGGAAGTCTACTATACTTTTTATACTTCCATATCATCCATAAATTCCTAGTTTGTGTTGGCTATGCTCTCTGTATACCGTATAATGTTTTTGTACATTCCTTTTCCTGATAAGATTGGACAAATTATAAGAACAAGGATGACAAATAACTACTACACCAAAAAGAGACAACAGGACAATATATATATATATAGTATATATTAGCCAAATGCAGTGCTCATTTTGCAAATCAACCAAAGTGCAAAGTGACCACAAATCGTCAACTAAAGTACATGAATACTGCAAAAGTGGATGTTAATACACTTAACCAACCTACAAGAAAAATATGAGACACTACAAAAGATCTATAAAAATATAAGTCTTTATTACTTCTGTTTAAAATACAGGCAGTTCCCGGGTTACGTACAAGATGCGGAAGGTTGTTTAGGTTTGTGCTGAAGTTGAATTTGTATGTAAGTTGGAACTGGTATATTTAAAAAATGTGACTCCTGACAAAATTTTTTCCAGTGACAATTGGATTTTTTTGCTGTCATGGCAACAAGGATGATCAATAAAGCTTCATTACAGACAACTTACAGCTGATCATTGCAGTCTGGGATTATAGTAACATCCAGAGAGCTTCACCAGAGGTCACAGTGGGTAGAGAGGTCCGTCTGTAACTAGGGGTCACCTGTAAGTCAGGTCTCCTTAAGTAGGGACCGCCTGATATAGATAAGTCATATTACTTGTAGATATATACTATACATTCTTTGTAGGCCTTATTTTTGTGATATGTGCCCTATCAGGAACTCCGGGCTGACTCCCGTGTTTATCACTGCATCCACTTCCTCAGTCAATATTCATTTTGTGTATGTAATATAAACTAGTGCGATAAATTGTTATATTTTTATAGACCTTTTGTTGTGGCTCATGTTTTTCTTGTAGTTTTTTCCTAAATAACTACTGTATAGATTAAGAAACTCACCTACAAGAAATGTTTTCTTGCCAGAAAAAAAATCTCATTACCCAAGTTAGAAAATTATTTTTACCTTGTGTATATTATGAACTGAAGAGAAATGGTTTAAGGCCAAAGCTTTTGTTGGATTTTATTGCTGCCGATTGGCAGCTAAATCCCTGCTAAATCTACTCTTGGCTTTGGTTTAAAATAAAAAAAATGCAACAAACTTGGCACAAAACAATAAAAAAGAAACAACAACAAAAGCTCAGTGAGTGACTCCAGACAAGTAATACTAAAAGTAATATTGTTAGAACATATAACGGTCAGTGCACTAAAGTTTTTTTTGCATCAGCCGATCCAGGAGCAGAGGCTGCACAGATTTCCAGGACCATTTAGATATAACTACATAGAAGGAAAACACAGAAATCAATACACAGTTAGATTTTGTAGGCTCACATTCATAGTAACATAGGAACAAAGTTGCACCATGGCGCTTATACGCCCCAATGTAAATTGGAAGAGTTTCCTTTGACACCTAAGACAACAAAGCCTAGGTGCCACTGCTACTTTATGAATGCCCCATAGAATTCCTTCCATCCGTGTAGATGAAAAACTTGGGGGAAAAAAATTCCATTAAGTTAATGCGGAGGAGTAAAGGGCGGCATGTAGGAAAATTAAAATAATTTTTACATTTTTTCAAGTGCAGAATTAAATTTTTTTTACATCTCTACACAAGACTTATCAATTTTAAATTGTAGTTTGTTTTCTTCCCCCCTCTATTATAGGGTACTCCATGTCCTTCATCAGGTTTGTTGCTCTTGGTATTCAATTTCCAACGATTGGACAAACCTTCCATGAAAAGTAGCCCAGAAGTGGACTGTATTTTGCAGAATTGTCCATTTCCCAAATTGGTTTTGCAAGATTGTGATCTATAAGTATAAATACCATACTACTTTTACTTCAACTAGTGACTTTTTTGGTTTTAGTAGGACTGACGTTGTGAGCAGAATGTAAAATAGCACAATGGATAATGGTTTATTTATTCACAATTTATAACACATATGTAGTGTGAACGTGTATACAAGTGCATGAAAATTATTGTTATGTATTTAGTTAATCTGATAGTTTAAGGGTCAGAATTTAAAAAAAAAATCAGATACAGGCGACTTACAGACGACCCCTAGTTACAAACGGACCTCTGGATTTTGGTAATTTACTGTACTTTACCCTTAGGCTACAGTAAACATCTATAACAGTTATCACCGGTGTCTGCAATTATTATTTTTGTTAATACTGGTTCTTATGACAACCACACATTTTTAAAATCCAATTGTCACCGAGACCAAAAAAATTCTGGCTAGTGTTACAATTATAAAGTATACAGATCTGATTTACATACAAATTCAACTTAAGAACAAACCAACAGAACATATCGTGTACGTAACCCGGGGGACCACCTGTATGTGGAATAACTTTAATTAAAAAAATTAAACTACATTTAATGATTTTAAAAATGTCTCCCTTATATTTGCTCCATGGGCTCAATTCTTATTTAAGATATAGATAAAGATCTCCCATTGAACCATCTTAACTACTGCCACATAAAAGTCTGCGGTTGGCCTAGCCAACTCACTCCTCAAATGTCAACTACCTTTCTACACCGTATATTTTTGTGACTTCTGAAATAAAAATTATCAATTTTCCTGGCGCTTTGGACTGGTTTCTCTTTATTTGTCACTAAATAGGGGGTCTGTCGTATGAGACTTTGGAGGGTTAGGAGAAAAAAAATTTATATTTTAAAATGTTTTGAACATTTTACATTGAACTATACATTATAAATAGTGAGGCAGCACTGAAATGTTGATGCTCTAAATTGGTTATATCCAAAAACTCTGAAAGTCTCCAGGAAGTCCAAGGTCTCCATGCGGGCAAACTTTTTTCTGGGATATTAGCTACTCGTGGACCATCCCTTAGGAATCTCGTGTTTGATAAATTGTATGATACAGCAAAAAGTACCCACGGCAGATTAAGATGGACATGAATGACTACTTTCATGAAAGTTTGATTGACGTTGATGAAAAAAACTGGGGATTTTTCACTAAATCCCATATTCAATCAAATAAAATTTAAAAAGTATACAATTTTTTGTACTCATTAAACAGAGAGACAATACATACAGGCAGTCCCCAGGTTACATACAAGATAGGGTCTGTAGGTTTGTTCTTAAGTTGAATTTGTATGTAAGTCGGAACTGCATACTTTATCATTGTAAACCCAGCCAAAATTTTTTGGGTGTCTGTCACAATTGTATTTTAAAAATGTTGGGTTGTCATAAGAATCAGGATTAACACTAAAGCTTTATTGCAAACTGTTATAGCTGTTTATTGTAGCCTAGGACTAAAGTACAACAAATTACCAAAATTCAGAGGTCCGTTTGTAACTAGGGGTCGTCTGTAAGTCGAGTGTTCTTAAGTAGGGGACCGCCTGTACATAAAATGTACAACCTGTTCTTCCATATCAGCATCTAGCATAGTTTTCATGAGTTTGCTTATGGAAAATATAAAAGCAATAGTTTTTGTTCCTTATTATTCAACTTTTTGATGGAGAGTTGCAATCTATGAATCAAGTATAAAATCAATTGTCCTTGTAGCAACAACAACATCTACTTTGTATAAGAGCCCCTCTTATCTGTCTCATATCACTCCTGCATGTATATCACTGGTCATAAGAAAATTGGAGATATTTACTATCAAATCAGAAGTAATTTAAAAGTAGTAAAATAAACTAATGGGAAATACAATAAGCTATTACTGTACCTCGGGTCCTTCTATTTCTGAAAAACTGATGGGATGCTGAAGAAGCTGTGAGTCTGTAGATGTCAAGCGAGGCATAACTCAAGCCATGGGAAGTAGATAGCTGCTTGTAGACCCTCAAATCGGCTTAGTGTAAGAACAATAGACGAGGACTTGCTGTAAACTTTGCAAGGGGCTGCTTTGGTGTAGAGGAGGGGGAAGTAGGAAGAACTCCGCCAGATGTGTCATATGTGATGTATGATTAAGTACATGTCCGCTTCCTGTCAGATACTCCACCAAGGTAGACAACAGAGGGGTTTCTGAATGCCCTTAAAATTAATCACAAATCAGTATTATATTAGGTTTTAGTTAAAAACTTTGAATTTAGGAATGTCTTCTTTGCAGAGATTATTAATATTGAAGGCGAATTCAGATTGATAGAGATGAGAAAAGAAGAGAACAGGAAGTGTCTTTAGATGGTTTAGGTTTCCTCAGCGACAGATCTGACTAAACATGGTAGTGATTTCCTGTCACCAGTCAATGCACATAGAAAAGCTCCGCAGCAATGACTGCAGCTCAGTTTTGGTCATACAGAGAATTAAAGCAATTCTGGACATTTAGGTAGAGAATCAAATACTCATAAAGGCAGTCCCCAACTCAAGAACACCTGACTTACAGACAACCCCTAGTTACAGGCCCACTGTAACCTCTGGTGAAGCTCTATAGATAGTCCCAGGCAGTGGCAGATTAAGTGTCCCATGGGCTCTGGGCTGTTCACACGAATAGGGCCCTCCAGCATCCAAACCAACCTTGTGCCCCAAGGCCTAATCTCCTCAGCCCAATGACACCACCGCAGCCCGTATTGGCCCTCCTATAATGAAATGTCTACAGTAGAGCCCCCTTTACTGAAATGTCCACAGCAGAGCCCCCCTTTGCAGAAATGTCTACAGCAGAGACCCCTTTTACAGAAATGTCCACAGAAGAGCCCCCCTTTACAGAAATATCCACAGAAGAGCCCCCCCTTTACAAAAAATTTGTTCACAGAAGAGCCCCCTCTATTGAAATAGCCACTGCAGGGTCCCCCTTTAATCAAATGGCCACAGCAGAGCCCTCCTCCCATAAATGAATTATCAACAGCAGGGCCCCCCATTTAATGAAATATCCACAGCAGAGCCCCCCTTCAATGAAATGACCACAGCAGGGTCACCCTTTGATGAAATGACCACAGCAGAGCACCCATTTACAGAAATGGGAACAGTAGAGCCCCCTTTAATGAAATGTTCACAGCAGGGCCCCTCCCTTTATAGAAATGTCCAAATTAGAGCCCCTTGAAAAAAAACCCTCTATACTCACCTCCGGCTCTTCTTCTCCTCGCAGATCCGTCTTCTCCTCTTCTGGTCCGTGCGCAACACCATGACGTAACGTAGTCGCGCCGATGCCGCATCATAGTGTATGCAGGCGGACTGGACACGGAGAAGACGGAGGTGAGTGTAGAGTTTTTTCTTTTTAACCTGAAGACATTTAGACCCGGCGATCTTCATATAGGGCTGCGTAAGGGCGTTTGTGGGCCCCTGGGAAGCTGAAGGTCCCGGGCGCCCGGCCTTATAAAGATCTGACATTGGTCCCAGGTTGCACTGATCTCCTGTAAGGTGTCTGTAATTAATCAAAAAAATTAGCAAAAATTTTGAAAATCCAATTGTCACTATGACAAAAAAAAAAATTTGTTTAGAGCTACAATTATAAAATATACCTGTTCCGACTTACATACCAATAAAGAACCTTTCCCTCTTTATGAACTATGTGTCCTGCACATACATTTCTACAATATCTATGTTATCAGGGAATTGTTTGTAGCTCTGTAGTTGGAGGTGACCAATTCTGAACCTGATAAACTCTTCCCGTATATTACATATTACATAAGACTATTACAGCGCTGGCAAAGATGTGGACTGCAGAAAAGGAACCATCATACGTCAGCTGAGAATGATGAATGGAAATTTCAGTGTAAATCAAAGGTTGAACAAATAGGAAGTGCAGAAAGAAAGAGAAAGCAAAAGAAATATGCAAATACGAGTGAGATCATGGAAATAAGAAAAAGATTGAAAATGTAAATATTATAGAACATGGTTGCAGAACTAATGCAATACAGTTGAGGTTGCATTGTATTGATGAAGTGGCTGTGTGGCCTAGTAGAAGAAACCAAGAGGGCTTAAAAAGAAATACAGAATACAATACAAAGAAAGCTGTCCCTATTTAAAATGCTTTAGTCTTCAAAAAAAATGTAAATAAATCTACCATCAAAATCAAGCATGATAAACGTTATCTTCCAGAGAGGATTTGTATTTTGAGATGATGTTTTAACTGGTACAATTTTGGCGTATGTATAGTGTATTACACGTCTGTTCTTTTTTTGGGTCTCAATGGGTGGATAAAATAATGTGATGATTTTAATATGTAGTATAGTTTTTTGTTTTTTTTAATCAATTCTGTTTTTATTTGTTTTCAACATAAAAGCAAAGTAACAGGCAGCTGATTCTATCGAGAGCCTGAATGGTCATACACAGCAATATCAATTTCACAAACAACGAATCAGAGACATAAAGGATGGCAAAGAAGCACAAATGTAATATAAGGGATCAGCAAATTGCCACAATAATAATAATAATAATAATAATAATAATAATTCCTTTATTTATATAGCACGCGCAGATTCCGCAGCGCTGCACAGAGCTTCCAAATCAGTCCCTGTCCCCATGGGACTCACAATCTAATCAACTTACCAGTATGTTTTGGCGTGTGGGAGGAAACTGGAGGCCCCGGAGAAACCCACGCAAACATAGAGAGAACATACAAACTCTTCGCAGATGTTGACCCTGGGACTTGAACCCAGGTCCCCAGCGCTGCAGGGCTGCAGTGTTAACCATAGAGCCACCAAGCTGCCCAAACAAGTGGGGGGTAATTGGGAAAGGGAAAGGAGGGGGGAAAAGAGGTTTGTTCTTTCCATTCCAGCCCTCTAGTATTCTATTAATACTTTGATGTCAACCATCCTGCTTTTTTCGTTACCTACCCAGGAGTTGAGGTAGGAGAGTAATCAAGTTGAGGTCTCCACACCTTCTCAAACTGTTTGTGTGTGCTAGACAGCTCCTCCAAGTGACAGATCTGGGATACCTTATTTTCCCCACATTGAAATTGATAAGGCACTTTGTTGTAACTAGTGTGTGGGTATCAACACCTTTGACGTTGTAATAAGGTGTATTATTGAATCTGAGTTAGTTCCAAAATGATCAGCTGTAAGGTAAAGCCCCTCAGTGTTGTATCTTCACAGGTTGTTACAATGAGCATAGTAGGTCTACCCTCCTCCTGCACTTCCTGTGGCTGCTAGATGACACAGGCAGAGGGAGAGGATGAGAGAAGGATGATGGTGATTGTTATAACGCTTATTACAATGACCTGTGAAGCTACAGCACAGAGAGGCTCTGGTAACACCCCCAGAGCCCTTCAGACTTCATTTTCATAATTTAAAAAGTAGATTTTAGAAGGAAGGAGGCCATGGATAACAAATATACAATGTACGGCACAAAACATAATGTAAACCCAACGTAAATGGATAGAGATGCCTACATATACGGTAATGATAGTCTCTTCTTATATTTGATGGGGGTTGTTGGGGGTTTGGGCAATGGACCATATGAGAATGGGTCATCAAATGCTGTGAGTTTAGATTATTGAATTGTAACAGTGGGTTTTTCCATCTCAGATCTAATAAGATAAACGGTCTTCTTACCCCGTGTAATGCTTGGTTGATAGTGTCGGCTGTGTACAAGGATAATGTAGGGTTGGTAGCAGCTGTGGTCTATGTACTTAGGCACCGGTAATACTGTTGGCATCTGTTTATTCGTGGGTTTCTGTTTTCATAAATGCAGCTGTGGGACGTGTAAAAGCAGAAATAATAGTGTCACACTTAGTCACAGAGTTTCAGGAGAAGTGTTGTTGTGCTATTACTGCCATCAATTACTTAATTTTCTTTCTGGTTACCCTCAAGGTAAACAAAGTTCTGCTTGGGGGGGGGGGGCAGGTGTTTTTATAAAATTATAGGAAGTGGAAACTTGTGGTTACTAATATTTCATATGGAGAAAACTAACTTCCAGTTTTTTTTTTAAATAAAGGAACCATAACTTTATTAAAGATACGTCGTCATAACAGGGGGGAGGGATCTATCAGTCATTGCAACTCATTATTCATTAGGCAATGAAAATTAGCAAAAATATAGAATTTTACAACTTTCTGTTCCCCTATGCACAAAACAGTTGTGAAATTTTGCAGGTTATTTTTTGCTAACCACTCTCTTGAAAAGTGGGTGAGAATGTGAGCAATGTTGTTAGGTATCATATGTTGGAGATATTTAGGAAAAGGTTAGTGCAGAAAGGCACCAATCACCCATGTTTTTATAAATTATTCACTCATTACATACTGTTTTGCCAGTGAGGGTGTGGTCACACGTTGCGTTTAATGCCTTTGTTTAAAAAACGCATTGGAATAGCTGAAGAGTGATTTGCCTAATTGAACATCAGTTAACACATGTGTTTACAGAATGCAAATGTTAACGCATGTGTTAACAATGTCTTAACGGTTGCGTTTTGTAAACACATGTGTTAACTGCTGTTTAATTAGGCAAATCACTCTTCAGCTATTGCAATGCGTTTTTAAACGCATGCGTTAAACGCGACGTGTGACCGCACCTTCAGAGAACGCAGGGGAGGTCTATCCGCTCACACCTCTGCTATGTTAAGGCTGGCCTCGGGGAGTCGGTTTGGTAGGGAGAGGACCAGGATTCCCCAGGGATGATGGAAATAGTGGGTGTAGGGAGGGGGGTGCCTAGATTCCCCGGATGTGTAAGGGGCTTTGGTTTGAAGGTGACCTGGGTTCCCGAGGGGTGGGAGAGAGGGATAGAGGGTTAGTTCCCCGGTAATGGGGAGGCTTTAGTTAAGCTAGGGTAAGTCAGCTATTCTTAGTGCCATAGAGTTAGCAGGGAAAGGATTAACAGAGTTAGTAGTCTAGTTAGTCCCATGGGGTTAGCAAGTAAAGGGTTAACAGGTTCAGGTTAGTAGAGGGTTAACAGGCTTAGTGCTATAGGGATAGCAGGTAAAGGGTTAGTGATGTTGTCGGGGGAAGGGTGAGGGCCATTTTTTTTACAATTCCATGGATTCTATCCATGACCGGTAATTTTTTTTTTTTTTAGGGTATGTCAGTTTTTATTTTACCAGGGCTTTCCCAGCTTGGGTGTTTATGACATATCTAGAGAATATGCCATCAATACAGTATAGATTCAGTTCCCCCCTGTGATTAAGCTATACACCTGACATGAATGGAGAGTGGCCCCGCATATGCAGCAAACTCTCTCATCTGTGGGGCTGTGGGAGGCTGGTCAGCGGACTCCCATTCTCAAGATAGGTTTGAGCCATACCCAATATATATTTAGGTATATGTCATAAACACTGAAGCTGGGAAACCCCATTTTTAGGAAATGTACTTTGGCTTCCTGACTATCCATAACATCTCACTTAGCTAAATTAGTTCCTTTTTCTGCACCGATGAGGAGCAACTGTGGCTATTTGCTGATGGGGTTGGTTGGGCTCAATTTCAAGTCATGTCACTATGTTGCTTGTTGGGCATCAATTCCTTTTTTTTACCCAGAAAAACTGTGTTTGGCTGGAAGACAATAAGCCATGTACTTTATCTAAGCCCCAGGTTTTTCTGCAAGATATCCACCAGACTCAGGATTATCTGTCTGTATACTGTGAGAAAGCTATTCCAGTTTCTGTTTTGCGCCTTAAAATGGCTTGACCACACAAGTAAATAAGTTGCCTATGTGTTTTTACTGCCTTTTTTAGTCCCTGAATGTTCATCAAGTGGTTCAGCAGTCCTGCTAGTTACTTTTGTACTGTGTCCCTCATTGAGAAAGACCTGGGTACTAGTAGATCATAGATTGAATAACAGCATGCAATGTCAGTCAGCTGCCTCTAAAGCGAGCAAGATCTTGTCATGTATCAAAAGTGGTATGGACTCTCAGGATAGGGATGTAATATTACCACTGTACAAGGCATTGGTTCGGTATCACCTGGAACGTTCCGGAATATACGAGTCCATAAAAAAAAGAGGCCCTGGAGCTGCAGAGATTACAACTTAGAGCCACAAAAATGATAAGGGGAATGGGGGATTTCAGTTATGATAAAAGATTAAAACAATTAGATTTATTTAGTCTCCAAAAGAGACGGAATGATTATTTATATAAAAATATGAATGGTCCATACAAAAAATATGGCAGAAAGTTGTTCCATGTTAGTTCAAACTCAAATAAAAATACCAAGGGGGTGCTGTCTCTGTCTGGAGAAAACAAGGTTTAATCACATGAGGTGACATGGCTTTTTTACTCTGAGAACTGCGAATCTGTGGAATAGCCTGCCTCAGGCGCTGGTCACAGCAGGGATAACAGAGCTTCAAGAAGGGTCTTTTTACATCTAAATAACATTGACGGTTATGTTATATAGAATTGTTTCCCGTAAATCCCTTCTTCATCCATTCCCTTTCCTTCCTTGGTTGAACCTGATGGACTATATGAACTATGTTACTGTGTGCAGACCCTCCATGCTTCTTTCTTTACATCTCTGAGCTCCCCTCTCATGTCACTGTGCACAGACTGTGAAAAGAGACACAGAGGGTAACGTCACAATGACGTCATGAAGCAGTGGGGACAGTGATGTGTGTATGCCGAGGGCAGCATGCAGAGAAAAGGGACAGGCTGCAGATTTAAAAAAAAAGGCAAAGACGCTGGTACATATACTTGCATGTCTAATCAGTAAGATTTAGTGAAAAGTGGCCAACCCCTTTAAATGCAGATAAGCCTTTTTTTTTAAATAAAATAAACTCAAGCACAAAATATATAATTATCTTTGCTTTATTTGTCAAATTCTAAAATATCCATAAAACGATTTACAAATGAAAAAAAGCTCAACATCATACATTCCATAAAAGATGACTTTACCAAACTATAAAAATAGAATATACAATTTCCTTTTAGGCAGTAGTCCGCACAGCAAAGATACGGCAGATGCGACATTAGGAAACAGGTTTTTTTGATCATGGAACCAATGACAGGAAAATTAAGTTTTAAGAGAGAATACAAAATCTGTACATTCCATTTCATTATGTACACACAATATATTATATATAATACTCTGTACATTTGTTCACATCCCAGAAAAACAGAAGGTTCTGGTCACACCGACAACTACCGGTAGCCAGGATAAGCCATTAATAGGTGATCATAAGGGGTTGGTGTTTTATACTACAGAAGAAGCAAGAAGCAGACAGCTCCGTCTGTAGTGTTGTGGCCATTCCTGGTTACTGCAGGCGCCAGGGAACTTAAACTGCAGTGCAGCCAGACAGCTAATATACTACAGACAGAGCTGCTGTGTTTATAGTTTAAAGGACATCTACCATCAGGATCATGGATTATAATCCAACTACACTTACATACTGGTGTGTGCCCCCTTTGTCAGGGTTCGCTCTTCTTTAAGCTTTTTATGCCTTTGTTTTTACGAAAAAAAGGCTTCAAAATGAGGCTCCATAGAAGTTAATGGAGCCCCTCAAGCTCATTTGCATAGTTTTTAAAGCATATTTTCTTAAAAATCAAGGGCATAAGTTAAAAGAGGAGCAGATCCTGATAAATGGGGCACACAGCAGCATGTAAGTGTATTTGATTTATAATCCATGATCCTGATGGTAGATTTCCTTTAAAACAGCTTATTGGCAGGGGTTTTGCTACCAGAAATTGATCACCTACCATCGTGAGGATAGATCATTAATAGCACATAGTGATAGTAAGGAGCAGTTGGAATTGTTTCATGGCCCCATGTTATACAGTGTGAACAGAGCCCTAAGACTCTTTCATTTTATACATTAAAGGGAATCTGTCAGCAGTTTTGACCATACAAAGCTGCAGATAGTGATTGATATTGCCCCTGGAGATCTCAGAAATCATACCTTTGCGTATGTTAATAGTGACAGGGCGGTTCTTTCAAACTGAAGAGCTTTCAGCTCTTTGCACAGTGCTGCTAAAATAGGAGCTGCATCAGGATTTTGGTTAGATACTTACAGCAGTCACTCAGAGCAGAGGGGAGGGGCTGTGGAACAGTTCATTGCAAAGAGCAGGAAGTTCTTCAGGCCCGCCCAGAGCAACCTGCAAACTAATTTTTCACAGTCCTGCTGCTACTTGTACGCACACAGAGGTATGGTCGCAGCAATCTCAATGGCCTAGCTCTGTCTGCATTTTATTATGGTCAAAACTGATGGATTCCCTTTAAAGCATGGCTCTATTCTCTTTCTCATACATAAATTAGTAGTAAACACCTGAGTTGAGGTAACACTTTGGCATAATAAACGTACAGTCGTGTAAAAATCTATTTACAAAGCTACTCAAGTGGGTGATAAAAATACATGTGTTGCTTGTGGCCTGCAATAAGAATTAGTCACTTTCAATAGACAGTGTTGAGGAGAAGGTAGAAAATAATTTTTAGGTATATATATATGCAAATAATTAGTAGAACAGGGAAATAAAAAAATAAGAACTATTAAAATAAAATATCTCAGCCTACAAAGAATCATGAGATTGGATCAGTGTTCCGACTGAACATAAGAGAGAGAAAAAGTGACTTGTAAAAATAATAAAGACTGTGATATTATAAACTGTGATAAAAGAGAGGAGGACTAAAATGACTGAAGTGTTAATAAGACCAAGGTGTAGACCACAGAGCACTGCCGGACGCAGCCCTCTAAGAAATGGATTCATTTAAAGGGATTATTTGGCATTAGAAAACCATGGCTAATTGTCACCAAAAATGTAAAGGGGGTTTGGCAGCTCAAACACATGGCTGCTTGAATATGACCCTTTAAGGGTATATACCAACTATTTAAGTTAACCTCTACTGACAAGCCGATTATTAGAAGAAATCTACCACCAGGATGGAGGAGTGTAAACCAAGCACACTTACATACTGGTGTGTGCCCCCTCTGGTAGGATCTACTCTTCTTTTAGATTGTTATGCCCTTGTTATTACAAATAAAAGGTTTAGAAAATTATGCAAATGAGTCCGAGGGGCTCCAGCTATGGAGCCCTTCAGGCTCATTTGCATAATTCTTAATGCTTTTCTTTGTGTAAAAACAAAGGTAAAAAAAGCTAAAATAAGATGGGGCACACATCTGCATGTAAGTGTGGTTACTCTACCATCCTACCACCAGGATGAAGATCTCCTTTAAGGGTCTGACTGTTGGGTCCCTCCAGCAATCTGGAAAATTGAGGCCCATTCTCACTAATGGTAGGAGCAGCAGGTTGTGCTTCTCCAATCATTTGTAAAGGAGTGTTGGCAATGCTCAGGCACTCACTTAGTGAATGGGGGTGCTGTAGAAACCCGAGCGCTGTGCTCAGCAATTTTCAACACTGCCATACAATCGACTGGAGCAGCGGGATACATTCTCAACCTGCTGCTCCATCAATTAGTGATAATGGCAAACCTATTCTCCAGCAGTCTGAGGGTTGATCACTGGTGGTCCAATCACTGGCCACAGGGGTGACCACCACACATATGGCACGTCACCATGGAGTTCAGTGAGTGTCTTTCTTGTGGACATTCCCAGTGAGGCCACTGATTGCTCCAGTGGCGCCCTATAAAAGAAAAATCTGCTAAGGTTTTTTCTTTACTGTGGCCACAAAACCATGTTTCATATCTTCAGTGTTTTTAAAATTTTCTGGATCCCCAAAATCCAAAATATATAAAAATAGAGAAAGAGCAGACAATTCCTAATGAACGCAAAATCTACATTCTCGTACACAATTATATATACATAGGGTATACATTTATCATAAGTGTCTGAGAGCAGAACGCCAATGGCAACCAGTCAGAGCTCAGATTTCACTTTCCCACAGCTGTTAATAAAATGAAAGCTGAGCTCTGATTGGTTGCCATGAGAAACTAGCACAGTTTTACATCAGACACTTCTGATAAATCTCCCCCTTTATGTGGATGTGTGTCTGTGTGACTCGTACGTGTACCGGTAATATCCTCCAAGGAAATATCTGATCCCTTCATCATTTAAGAAATCGCATTATTAGACACGCCATAATAAGCACACATGATAAAGCATGCTTTTTGTAAAGGATTTTCCAGTTCCACAAGATGCTAGGACGACTGCCACCCCCAGCGATCTGCACTGCATCCGTTTCACTTCATAGACATCTACATTAGGATATTGCAGCTTTGTACCATTCAAGTAAATGCAATATCCAGTGCAGAAGCTACAAAGTATACAACGAGCGGGTGTACCGAAGAAGCAGCAACGCCTACACGAGCGCCGCCTCGGCCCCATCATACAGCCGATCGCCCGGGGTGCTGTGAGCGAGATTCAGGTAATACGAATACGTCATTTTCCCCAAAATTGGTAAAATCATTTGATTCAATATCATCCATAATATTGGGACCAATAACTGAAGTATGTAAAATCAATAATATAAATCAGCCCGTCGTCATAATACTAATATTATACATGGAGCCGATCGAAACATAAAAGATCACACTAAAATTTAGCAATTTTGACATCCACCCATAAGCATCAGGTTTTAAAATAGAAAAGTTTGTCCATATGTTAGAAAGTCAAAAAAACCCTGATCACCTGCAATAGCCAACCTTTTATGGCTTTATGGGGTTGTCCAGGTGTAGTGAGACACTGCCATACGTAGCACAGTGGATGTGCTTGGTAATGCAGCTCACACCAATTCACTTGGGTGGGACTGAGCTGCACATAGGTAGCACATAGTAACCTTTGATACGGAAGTGGGACCCCCGACAATCTCAATTATTTTAATAATGGACAGCCTCTTTAAAAGGAAGTAGCTCAGTAATATCTGCAGCATTATGTGGCTATAGGCAGATATGTGCCGCGACGTATGTATGTTCTCTAAGAGGTCACTCAGGATTGCGGCTGGTGAACCGAACATGGTTATTGCAAGGTGACACTTTCAATCACCGCAACGTTGTCAGAGCCTAACATACAATGTAACACAAACCTGCTAAAAAGAAATACTGTAAAGAATCACATCATTATACTCTTGGCTGTATGATGCTGGTGTAGCAGTAGAATAACATGAACACCATTATTCCCTTATTTCCAAATCAGACTTCGATCAGAATTCGATTATGCAAAAATAAAAGTTTCACTTCAGTGTCACACGGAGAACGCCAGGAGTCTTTTCTTGATATCTAAATGGGGGGAAAAAAATGTATGTTCATTTTGTAGTTTTAGGCAAAAACGCACAAAGATAGAAATGTCAGATTCATGTAAAACTCAGCATGCAGTTATGTCTCAGGAAGATGTGCAAGTGATCAGCTATATTGATGGACAAATGTGCTGCAAGAACCTGTGGTTGTCTCCAAACCCAATCATATCTTATCCTTACTACAGGATAAGAATCCATGAGTTTTTTCCACAATAAAATTGTAAAAATCTAAGGTTTCATTCAAATGGCCGTTTGGGGGGACGTACATGCGGCCGCAAAATTGCGGCCCCATATATACGTCCCCATAGACGGCAATGGCTGCCCGGCGGTGGTAAAGTGCAACACCGTTTCGTGCCGTAAACCAGGAAAAGATAGAGCCTGCACTATCTTTTCCCTAGTGTGCGGCCGTGCGCCGGTGTTTTCTATGGAGGGAGAAGGGGTCACCTCCTCCACCTCTCCAGCGCATGGCCGGCATACCGCACTCCAATATTGTGATAACCTTTATATTTCATCATTACATACACAAATATGTTTTCACAAAGTTTCATTCTTTCTGGTGCATAGTTTTTTGTCATTATTAATCACAAATAATAAATACATATATTATATACTAGCTCAAGCTAGTCTCTCCCTCTGACCGTCTCTCCGTCTCCCCCTCCGACCGTCTCTCCCCCAGAGCTCATATTAATGACCTGTGGCAGAATAGCAACCAATCACAGCTCAGCTTCCAACTGTCAGAGCAGCAGCAGCAGACAATGGCTCCTGTATTTGGTGGTTAATAAGTGGATTTTGGAAACCGTAGGGTGAATATTTCAGCTCAAAACCGAACCTATAACGGTCTCCGAGTCAGAGAGAGCGGCTAAGAATATGTCACCGTTTCAAAAGTTTCAGAAACTCTTTTTGTGCCTTATTCATTGATACTGAACCCTTATCATGGTGTGTGGTTATGTTACCTGTAGTCGTGATTTGTAAGGAAGTCTATAACTGCGGGTTTAATGCGAGGAACTCCTCCTTGGCTATGGTTTCCCCTTCCCGTGATCACAAGGAGATGCGGCTTGCTTCCATTCTGTTTAAACTCTGGAAAAGAGTGATAGATATTCTTACCATGCAAGTAAAGAAACATTATAATAACTCTTGTTTTGTCTTGGTTTCAAGCTAAAAGAGAACCGTTCTTCACATTTTTCAAACATACAGCTTATGACAGGTTCTCATAGAGCCCTATTAACTAAATGCCACCCTTCTTTTAGCTAAAAAATGTTTCCCTCACATCCTCATCAATATTTATCTTATGTTGCCATCAACTTTATTACGAAAAGAAAGTCCAGGCAGCACACGTTGTAAACAATCAATTGTGGGTGCAAGCATTGTTGAGTCGGGTCAGTAACTCCTCCATGCACAAACAAATAGAAAATAAGCAGCACTCCAGACGTCCAGGTCAAGTAAAAAGTGGTCCTTTTATTCCATGTGCAGTAGCGACGTTTCGGCTCGTGTTGAGCCTTTTTCAAGCCAGAAAAGGCTCAACACGAGCCGAAACGTCGCTACTGCACATGGAATAAAAGGACCACTTTTTACTTGACCTGGACGTCTGGAGTGCTGCTTATTTTCTATTTGTTCATCAACTTTATTAGTTTTCCTGGCATACAGTCAGATACAGCAGCAAGTCAGAGGGTGCGTGTCCTCCCATCCTCACTCACTTCTATTCGGCCCCATGCCTCCTTCTCACCATTCAGTACTTCAATATAATGAAGTATAATTACCGTCAGTCTTGTCCTGCAGCACCCTGCGGAAGTGTTTCATTGCTTCATCCACATGGAGTCCATGTAAATCTAATATATTCTCAGGCAATAGATACTCATTAGCCCTCTCGAAGATCTGTACGGCTGCCCTCCGATTCTCCTCTTTCATCTTCTGCCCATATAGATAGCCCTGATGTATAGAAACGTCCATTGCAGATTTGTCAGTGACTTGTATATGTGCAATGTACAATTGTAATCTATGTCCTGCATTTACTACAACTCACCTGCTGCGCATAATAAGCCGCTACTTGCTTCATTCCCCGGTTATGAGCCTCGGCAGCTTTTCTGTAGCTCTCCTGCTGCTTCTGATGATAGAGGAAGGCCTCTGCTCTGAAGTCATCATAATTTGGGTACTCCAGGTCCTGGAAGGTGCGCTCACTGATGGGTTCCTTATCTGGTTTCAATTTCTTCTCCTATTAATGATAGAATGAGCACATTTATCTAATGGTCATTGATCTGTCTAATAGGAATACAAAGTATTACAAAGAAGGCTAACTGTGCTTGGTTTAATGATGTTCTGCATTGCAAATGATACATCTTAACCCCTTAAAGCCGGAAAAGGCGCAAATAACCAAGGCATTTTAAGTGCATTTGTGGGTGTAGTGGTTTAAAGTCAATGACTGTGCATTACTTTAACCCCTTAAGGACGCTGCCATTTTGTAGCTTAAGGGTGGTGCCACATGTTCCCATTTTAATTCTGTTTTGTAACAGAATCAAAGCGCACTGGGGCGGCCCGCGGACGAGCAGATATGCTTTTGTATGCAAACACATGCAATCGGCAATCAGCGCCCGGTGTCTTGCATTTACACAATACAAGACACCCCGCGCGGATTGCGTGCGCATGCATGCAAAAGCATATGTGCTCTTCTGCGGGCTGCCCCAGTGCGTTTTGATTCTGTTACAAAACGGAATCAAAGCGCCAACATGTGGCACCACCCTAAGGCTCAGTCCCATTACTTATAATCTGACATGCGTCGCTTTATATGGTTATGACTGCTGAACACTGTAATTTATCAAAGTGATTTTAAGAATGTTTTTTGTCACATGTTGTACTTTAAATATATTTCAAAATTACAAACTCCACCCCCCCCCTCCTCCAGCAGCCACAGTGCCCATCATCCCACCCCCCTACCTCACGCACAACGGGCGTACACAGGAGCGAGGATGTAGAGGACATCTGCGGCTTTGGGGGAGTGGGGAAAGTGAAAGTTTGTTTTTTTCCACAGCGGGGAAGGGCTGCTGTGGGGAACTTTGGCAGCTGGGAAAGGGGGGAGCTAAGAGTATGGACACTGTGGCTGCTGGGTGAGGAAGATAATGGGCACTGTGGATGCTGGGAGAAGGGGAGGAAGATGATGGGTACTGTGGATGCTGGGGGGGGGGGGGGGGGAAGATGATGGGCACTAAGGTTGCAGGAGGAGGGAGCAAAAATGATGGGCACTGGCTGCTGAGGGAGGGGGGGATAGCCATTGTGGCTGCTGGGGAGATGATGAGCAACTCTGGCTGCTGGGGGAAAGATGATGGGCAATGTGGCTGCTGTTGGGGGAGGTGTGGGGCACCTCATTTTTCCGTGTACAGAGCTCGGGGTTGCCACGCATGCCATCATTTACATGGTTAACACTCGCGATCGGTGCCAGCAATATCTATTAATCATTCATTATGTGTGGAGAGGGCTCATAAGGGGTTGTATAAAATTTGCACGTTATCTCCTATCCACAAGATAGAGGATAGCAAGGTGATTGGCCTACGTACTGGGACCCCTACAGATAATGAGAATGGAACCCCTATCAATCTGGAGAAAACTGGGGTCCAGATCTCACTAATTGGTGAAGGTCGAGCATGTGTCCTGTTGCTCAGTCCAATGGTATGGGAGTGTTGGAAATTGCTGAGTACAGTGCTTCCCTATCTCTGGCCTTACTATAAGTGAATGGGAGTACCATGGATAGCCAAGCGCTTTGGTCTGCAATTTCTGATACTCCCATACTAGACCTGCCGATCCACATATGAGTAAAAAGGAGAAACATGTTTAATGGATTGCTTGGGATCCCGTTCTTTGGATAGTGGGGGTCCTATTCTTGTGACCGATGGGAGTACCTGCAGTTGGACTCACCAATCAGCTTGTTACCCCCTATCCTAAGGATAGATGAAAACTTGTGAACTTGGAACAACCCCCTTTCAAGCCTAAAACATTACAGTCATGAAGCAATTAAGGAAGCAGAATTACCTTGCTTTTGTCAGTCGAAGGGGACGCAGCGGGCTTGAATCCTTGTGCTATCACATTTTGCACAGGATCAGCTTCAAGGACAGAGCTCATGAACTCCTTAGTCTTCTCAAAGGAATAACTGTGAACCGAAGAATAAGATAACTTGATGTTATATATCGCCAGTTAGTTTAAACCCAAAAGATACTGGTTCCATTTCTGGGACCTGCATCTATTTCAAGAACTAAAGCGGAGAAGGGAGTTTGGGCTATTCTTGTAATTGTATGGCATAAACAGCCCCCTCTCTAGTCATTGCAACCACAAGATGGGCGTCTCCCGTATCGAAGATGCAGGTCCCAAACATTAACTTGCAAATAATTCGGAAATGTAATTAAAAATAGTTGGTCACATGTTTCAGCTCTTCCTTACTTGTTTTCCTTAAAGATATCCAGCAGTAGTTGCTGCTCCACATGAGGGAACAATTCTATGATCTGCTTCTCCTTCAGTTTCTCTGCACAGTTTTTACTTGATGAAGACTTCTTCTACGGATAAAAAAAAAATGTATAGTATAGAGTTAAAACTAGGCAAACATATTTCTCATACTGGGTCGTAGTTTATTCAATAAATAAAAGTGAATTGCCTCCATTTGTTAGATAAGACAGTCCATACCGAGTCTTGGTGGGCTTGTAGTGCCATCTCCTCCGCGATGATCTGACGTAACGAGACTTTCTTTACTCTTGTGTTCCATTGATCCATGAATGGAAGCAAATCTGCATCTCTCTGGGATATGTCAGGCTCTGATTTTTGGGTAATATTTTCTAGGTCGAATGAGTGATCAGGCAAACTGTCTGCAGAAAAGAGGGAAAAATAAGATTATTTTGGTTTTATTCCTAATGCAAATGTATAAAACTTATTGACTAGTGACTCTTATTAGTCCCCTTGTTAAAATAGAGGGTTTCCACGCAATCTTATACAGATAGTTGAATGCTGAAAATGTCAGACGGAATAGGAAAGTTTGAGAGTCCAAGACACCAATGTAATAGTAAAACTTCACTTTTATTGTGACATCAGGTTAAAAAGCAATAGTAGCTTTTCTGCTTGTGCGTGGCCATTGGGAAGCAGCCACTCCAAAGAGCACAGTGGTACAAGAACGGTAATGGGGAGTACATCAAAAACTGTCAGTGTCAGGATACATTCTAAAGACAATGGGAAATGTGACATAGTTGTCAATTTTTTCATACATTACGAAAAGGAATAAAATAGAAACTTCTTCTAAAGACAAACAACTTTCCATAAATCATTAGCACAGGGTAAGATAAAGAAAAAAAAAATTGCTCCTTCTGCTCTATACCATACTACTAATGGGACAATTGTATGTTCACCGTGCTGTGTCTTTCCTGATTCACCAAAAAACAAAAAAACAAAAAAAACCCTTACCTTGGAAAATGAGCTGATAGGATAACGCTTCTTGTCTTTGTCTTTCCTGTGGAATAAAAAAAAAATATATACACTATTTACAATATAATTATAACCATAGGCCAACTAATAATCCATGGTAAAAGAGGAGAATCCAGCAACTAGGCAAACATGAAGGAATCTTTATCTTTAAAACTTCTATATATTTATTCTTCTTTAAACATGAAAGTGGTACTATTGGTAATAAAAATGGTCTGACGTGTTTCGAACTTATGAAAAGTTCTTAATGATAGTCAGGACAGGTGAGGCCAAAATCTTTTTTCTTCCTATCAATAACTAATAATCCATGCATAGGTCTAGAAACTCTCCCATAATCCTCCATGTCACTGCCGTAAAGGAGGTCTCTCAATGCTGCGAGCATAGAAGGGATATCCTTTTCCATAACCAATTTTAAAAAAACACTAGAATTCTGGTGTAAATGACTAAAACGGTCATATAACTGTTATAACTGTTTTAGACACTTTCTGAACATTTTGGTGCCTTGTTCAACCAAGAGTTTTGCTTTTTTGCAAAGGTGGTTGGATGGTGAACCAAAAAGGAAGCAGAAATATGTTGGAAACTAGACCAACAAATATGTAGAATAAAGACTAAATAATCGCTAATTTAAAGTGTCTTGTGGATAACTAAAATGTAGATGCTGAGGGCAGTGACTGTATCAGGTAACATTTATGTGATGTCACCACTCGTGCCCATGGACCAGAGCGGCAGGACTGGAACCAAGATTCTCTGGAGAGAGTAGTGAAAACATTACTGTAGTCTATTTACTAACCATTATTGATTCTTTCCACTTCTTATGGATAGATTCAGCCAGTTTCAGGTCTATTGGCACAACACAATCTTCAATAGTTAATGAGCCTGGAGGGTAAAACAGAATACATGTGGTAAAATAATCAGTTTTAGGCTGGAACTGATACATTGTGCCCCCGTTCAATCTTCTGCATTAAAACATATCTGGTTGAACCTCATAGCACAAATTTGGTGTCCTACAGGTTATTACTGTAGTATGTGGATGTGATTTTTTAGAAGTCTAACCCAATACACTTCTATTGTACAATGTAACACTGATACCCTGCAGTGAATACTCCCTGCGTGGCACTAGCCTTAGACTGTCAGTGCAGATTATTTTCCCCCTTTGCCCACTGAGAATTTAGTCAAAAAGTATATGCATGGGAGTAGAGCCAAGAGCAATGGCTTCTGGTGCACAGTACTATACTGCTTTATTGTGCTCTGCCTTAGAAAATGAAGGTACCCAATAGCTAAGGATCCCAGCCTCCCAATTCCAGTTATCTGATAAGCGTAGCCCTCCTGCCCAGGAAAGTCATTTTATACTATAGCGATTTAAAAAATTCCTTTGTCAGCATTGTGAATAAGGAAACTACTTTATAAAACTTTATTTCACATTATCTGGCTCCTTGTCAGCAGCATGTGGCGAGTCCCGAAAGGAAAGGGGGTTGTCAGCTGCAGCAGCCTGTGTCTCAGTCTCCTTGATGCATTCTTCCTCACCTGTGCACCAACCCCCTTCCTCCCCAGCCTGCTCAATGCACATGGCAGGAATTGTGGAGGGCCAGGGTGCTGGATGATTGTGGTGGAGAGGAGCCAGACACAGGCACACACAGGCTGCAGCTGCCCTCTCCCCAAGACTCACCACACGCTGCAGGCAGCGAGTCAAGTAATGTGAAATAAAGTTTTATAAAGCAGTGGCAGTATTCAGAATTCACTTTAAAAGGTGTGGCTCTATGGACCACCTCATCTCTCAATTACCTGGGTCGATTCCAACTGGGCCAAACAACTCGGTGAGCTGAAAAGCAAATTCTGGAGGCAAAGCCAACTCCAAATAATCAAACTTCAAGGACTCTTTAGGCTGTGGCCTTGAGTCACTATAATTTGGCATTTTCCTTTCCTTTTCCACAAGGGCTGCCAATTCTTGTCCTTCATCGCTCACTCCCGCCAAGATTTCCAAATCATCAGATTTTTGGGCCATATTTACATGATTTATACTAATATCTTCAGTGCTGCCTTTCTTATTTGTCTTCAATGTGTTGGTGCATTGTAAAAAGTCGAGAGGTGAATCGCGTAGATTAGGACGGTCCGGCTCTATAGTTGTAGGCCACAATATATCAGGGGGAAGGGTGTTGGTTATGGTTTTGTGGTTGGGAAAAAGTTCTTGAAGTTCTGTAGAAACTCTACCTTGATTAATTTCATTAGAAGATAAAACGTTGCCACTTTTTAATTCTTCTGCAACAACGAGGGGCAACGTGTTTACAAAGGTAGAATATTCTGCAGCTTCTACCCTGCCCTCTGTAAGGTCAGAAGCTTCTTCCACAGAGGTTTCCTCACTTACAGAAATGTTATCCTGAAGGTTACCCTTATCCGAACATGATTCTAAGTCTTCCCATTCCTCAGATTCGCATTCCTCATCCTTATGCATTTTCTCTCCGGAATCGAGAAGCAGGTTAGTTGTCCACACTATATCCTTATCGCACCTTTCAAACAAATCTTTCAATACGTCGAAAGAAACCGACCTAAAGAGTTTAGAGAGAATATCTAAGCCGTCTTCATCTCCTAAAGTGGAGATATCATCCTCCTCCACGAAGGTGCTCTTATGGTGCGTCACTCTGTAGGGAATATGCTCTGAGCCGCCATCCACCGACTTTGAGACAAACCGACTACTTTTTCCTAGGATTATTTTTGCAGGGTCTAAAATATCTGCGTTTCTTCTCTCGATCCTCCATGCCAATGCAAAATCTTGAGGCTCGGTTTGTGAAGACTTAGACAAGCTGATGCATGGCTGCTTGTGGCTGGATGAGTCGGGACAATGATTAGTGAAATTTAGCGCTAATTTACATTGTCTACAGTTACGTCTGGGATGCCTTGGCTTCATTTTAACTTCTTCATTAACACAAGACACGCCATCCGTACATCCTGCTACTTGCTCTTGAACACCTGAGCTCTTATAAACTGACATATCTTCATCTCCGTTACCATCTTTACCACAATTTTCAATATTTTGTAGCGATAATAAAGTACTTAACTTATTTTCCAATTGCAATAAATGTTCTTTGAATTCATAATTCACAACGGAAGAGTCAACATGATGTTCCAGTTCTGGTTGCCGGTCTTGTTCATTAGATCCGTTATCTATTAGTTCATAGGCAGTTGTCTTATCGGTTTGTTCTTCATTGTTGTCTATGAGATTATCGTTTTCACTACTTTTTTGCACAGGACTGTGTTTTTCGTGTCGAGTTCTGGCTTTCCTACTCCTTGGAGCCCTCTGACTCATGGTTTGATCTACAGGCCAGTCTCCTACAAAGTCAAGCAATTCTGGCCTTTGACTTAGCAGGGATGACCCACCATCTATATGTGGAACCTGCTCATCTCCAACCACCTCTGTACAAGAAACATCAGCAGAACAGTTTTCACTACTCCTCATATAGTTGTCACCCTCTGTAGCGGTCACATTTTTTAGGTTCAATTCTGCCACCTCGTCTTTAGATGGATCCATCCTTGCTGGAGCTTCTTTAGACACCTCTGTGCTCTTCTCCATGTCTGGTGATGCATTAGACAAATCTGCACCATTTCCTGATTCAGGGGTTTCAGAAAGAGACATCTCTCCTTCTTTTATGGACTGTGGTAAGGCACTGGCATCCCTATAAAGCCAACAACATTGTACACATCAGTACAATTAAGATAAAGCATCATAAGCTGTAGGTGTTAATAGAGGAAGCCCAAGATATTCTTACAGAGGTTACAAACAGTCTATATATCAGATGGGATTTGTATGTCTAAGTGTTACATGGTGTAAAATAGAAACCATGTAATGTTTTTTTTTTTTGCCTTTGGTAATAGGAAAGTAAACCTGAAAATTTTATGCCACTTCCACCCAAAATACAAACTTAGATCATTTACATTTAATGATATAGAAACGTTAACTATCATTTCAAAAATACCATTATTATTTCTGTGGTTTATGAGAAACTCCCATTTTAATCCATATGCAAATGAGGTTCATAGTATGTGGAGCACTGACTGGGTCATTCCCCTGTGAACCATATCCCTTGTGACATTTATAAAGAGACAATGGAAGAAGAGGGATTGGTTTTCATCAGGAATAGCAGTGGTTCAGGTGCTGATGACACAGCCTTAGTGCTTTAACTGCCTCATTAGTATATGGATTCAACTGGGAATTTCTCTTAAAAGGCAGAAGGGAGAAAATATATGTTGTTAAAAAAATCACAAGCATTTCTATATAACATAGTGGTTAGTATTACAGCCTTGCAGCGCTGGAGTCCTGGGTTCAAGCCCCAGAGTTAACATCTGCAAAGAGTTTGTATGTTCTCTGTGTTTGCATGGGTTTCCTCCCACAGTACAAAACATACTGGTAGGTTGATTAGATTGTGAGCACCATGGGGACAGGGACTGATTTGGCAAGCACTGTGCAGAGCTGTGTAATGTGTGTGCGCTATATAAAGAAATTATTAATTAATAATTAATTAATAATCCTCCTCCTCTCCACGGCGCTGGATGTATGCCCGAACCGGCTGTAGCCCTGCGAGCATATGTCAGTGTGAATGCGCCCTTAGTTCTGTTTGCAATTCTGATTTTGGCTTATAATTGCTGATATAGAATATGATTCCTTAGTTCAGCTATGTGGCTGCACCGCAATTAGTAACAACAGATTAAATTTGTAGTTTGAGTAAACAAGGAGAAAACTCACCCTGTTTTTTCATCAGCTTTTCTTTGAGAATTATCAGCATTTTTGGATGACTTGGGATAAGAGAGATTTAATATAGAATTGACGGTCACACGTTCGAAGTTTTCTAACATTTTTATTATCTTCTCTTTTTTTACGCCATGACGGTTCCGCCTACCAAAAAAAAAAAACAGAAAACAACATAATTTACTAAAGTTACACGTTCACTAAACAGGAGCCAAAAACTGCATTAGTCTCATTGATATGCTACGCCATTACCCCCATGATATACTATCCCCCATATCTGTTATAAATCCATGTTGTACTGATAACCTGCTGAGGTCTCAGGAGCAGCAGTATCACGGGGGGATTAAGAAGGCCATAGGCCCTGGGCTGTATACAATATGTCGGACATTACACGGCTAATTATTTAATGCAATTTACCTGGAAAAGGATGGGGTCCCTTCTGTCCACTTTATAGGGAACCTGTCAGCACATTTACAAATATACAGCGAGTGACAGGTTCCCATATAGTTTTATTAACTGACTGACCTTTTTTAGCTAAAAATTGTTTTGGTTACATTCACATAAATCACCTTTTATCTTATATCTTTATCTTACCTTGCATCAGAGGGGGGGTGTCCTGCTCAGCTGCCCCTCCCATCTAATCTCCCCATACCTTATGCCTCCTTACTGGTCACAGTTCATGTCATATGATCAGAGTGATATCGCAGGTACTTTAGCGTCTTAACAATAGCAAACTGTACCCCATGCATGTATCTGACCACATGAAGTCACAGCATCTTCCATGAACTTCTACTCCTCTCTATCCTCCATGGAGGCTGCTGTGATCTCATGTAATCACATACATGGGGTACAGTTTGCTATTCTTAGAAGGCTGAGAGACCTGCAATGATGTCACTGGTCACCATGTAAAAACTTGCAGACCGTGCAAACCGTCCCCAAGTACAAGGAGGCAGAGCAGGGATTGTTAGTCAGGAAAGGGGGGGGGTCAAAATCTTCATGTTCTGCAACTTAAGGAGAAATTGGGCCTTCAAAAGTCCCAAGTCGGATTATCATTGGAGATCCTGCTCCAGGTGCCACATTTTTTCTTGTTTGGGGGCCCCTGGAGGGAAGCTACAATGATGACCTTCATTTCCCCTCCATCAATGTGTCTTCTCTGTCCCTCTGTAGCAATAAGCAATAAGCAATAAGTTACTACTTAATTTACTATGTGGGACTTTACAATAAATAAGTGATTTTTGGGCTGCAATCGGGGCACTCAGTCTCTAAAAGGTCCACCACCTCTGCTATAGGTCTTTCATATCAATTAACTGCAAAAATCCCTTTAAGATCCAAACCATCATATATAAACTTCTTGGTACTAAATGTTACCTCTCAAGCTCCTTTGGCTTTAATTTCCACCAAGTGTCAGGTTCCCGAAATGTTACCTTGTATTTGTGCTTCATAGCCTAGTAATAAACACAGAACAATATTATTGTGTTATCATTTGCGCTTCCCATTACATAGAAACAAGGTAGAGCTTTGTTTAACAGCCCATCAATATTACATTTACTGTTTTAGTATTTTAGCTAAAAAGATCCAACAGCACTCATGTGATAGTCCTGTTACCTGTTTTTTTGGGGGGTGGATTACTCTTTGGAAATAAATGGCTCCTGTAAATTCACATCCCTCCCAACTATGAGGAGAATTTATCATAGATTTTATACTAGTTTTGGATATAAAATACAGCCTAAATGTTGCACATATTAGCGCATAACTGGTTTTTTTTGTTGTTGCAAGAATCATCACTATAGTCACTATAGTCAACAAATGGTTAAATCCTGTACAGTTTTGCAGTGGATTTTGCACATTGAGAGCAAATATTTTTACGCCACTTATGAATAATAATACCTGGCTAATAAGTCATTACAATTCTACCATCATTAGAGGCTAGCAAAAGGTGAGGGCACTTTTAAGGGAACTTTCTCCAGATTTGACCCCCATTAAACTAGCAGCCCCCTTCTGGTACAGTATGAAATGTCCTTTCTAGAATTCCCTCTTTTTTTTGTAAAATCTCACCCATTTTACTGATTTACTAATTAGTCAAGTTTAGAGGCTGCTTAAAGGATGCCCCCCTGTGGCCTCTAAACTGGACTCATCTTAGGCAAATAGGATTCTTTTTTTTTGTGCATATTTTTGCATATTCCTTTGAAGATTTTTTTAATAGGCAAATTGGAGAAATTTCACATAAATTTTAGAAAGGACCTTTCTTACCCTAACTGAGGCAGCTGGTAGTTTAATGAGGTAATATTTGGGGGTTTCCTAGACAAGCCTGGCTACTAAAGAGTGCTAGCAGATCACACAAACCTGTCAGGAAATGATAGGACGTCTACCCCTGATGTGAAGCTAAAAGGTCAAGGTCACCCGGGGCCATGTAAGCAAACATGTTTTACTTCCCGTCTGCGACTTCGATTAGATAACATTTTTACATTATTCTGTCAATGCAGACGTATGAGCGTTTGCTTTTTTGGGGGAAGAATTCTAATTTTCAGTAGATGATTAATAAGCCTCTATTAATAATTTTAGCGGTGCAGAAATAAGAGTAATTTTGTTTTACTGTTCATGAGACATCAGACATGTTAGCCCCGGTTCACACCTTTCTGTTTAAGATGGAAGGTCACCTGTTTACCTTCAGCTCTCTATAGACTTTAAAGGGCATCTACCACCAAGATGAAGGACTCCATGCAAATGAGCCCGAGGGTCTCCAGGGTTTATAGGTGTTAAAGTAGCCTGGAGCCCGTCGGGCTCATTTGCATACAGTCATCCTAGTGATGTCCTTTAACCCCCTCCACGACTACCATACTACTGTATATATCCTATTTGCACATGTCCTGTGCACAAACAACATTAATAAACGTTATGACAATCGCCAACTTTAAAAGCCTCTCTCTCCTAAAACCTGGAGATGGATTGTGTATGATGCTTCACAGAACCAGAGATACCCACCCTTAAAGTTGTCCTAAAAATTTAGATTTTTATGTACGGCTTGTACAGATTGTAACTAAGAGTGGATATCTACATTTCTGTTAAGCAGCCATGCACAATCCATATATCATATTAAAAAGGAGACTCTCCCTGAATTGTGTTTCTAGGTGCCAGGGTTCAGGAGATATAATTGTTTGAAAATGTGCCCCCCTCCAGCCCACCAGCTAAAGGCAGAATGTAGAAGGAGCTACAGGAAAGACTTTTATTTTGTAGAAGTACATGCACCCTCTGCATCTGTAGCTGAAAAATAGTTTAGAAAAAGTTACAATTTTTTCAGAAAAATGACAAAAAAAGCTTATATTTTCACATTTGTAGTCAATTATTGGCAAAATATGTAATTAATAAACTATCCTATCAAGTTAAAGTCCCACATGTCATGAAAAAAAAAAAACTGAAAAGATTGTTATAAGTAAAGTATTTTCTGAGATATCGTCATTTAAAGAAGCGCATAACAAAACAGCAAAAATTGACCTGGACGTTCAGGCACCAATGACAAAACGGTCACAAAGGGGTTAATTGACATTCTGGTATCTTCTGTTACCCATCAGTTATTAATAGCGGTAAATAAGATGCCGATCGCAGAGATATTTTTCTGGAAGGAGTAACTGAATCTGCAGAACACAGATGTGAACTGGGCCATAGCAAACGTGGCTGGTTAATTTAAGAAAAAGAAAAGGGTAAGTGTCCTAATAAGGAGCTGTACTTATGCTTATTAATGATCAAATCAAAAAATCTGCTGTAGATTTTACATAAGGATGATGATGTTCTGCATCATGCAGATAAGATCAGAATAGAAGCGTTTCAGGTGGGATCTGTATCTAACTCTCTAATAAGCCCCCCCCCCCCCCCCCAAGACTCCCTCCTATTTTTCCATTGACAAATCTAGTAAAATCCAGCTGTGGTCCATGTTTCTACATCTCAGAAGTAATAGAGTAACACACTATTCTACACCATTTCCAAAACTCCCTTCCGCTTCTATGGAATTTACGGAAGTAGTACATCTCTGTAGTTTCTGTAAAACTTGTATACTGCACATATTCCATCTGCAACTCTGCAAAACAAAATACAGGCGGTCCCCTTCTTAAGAACACCTGACTTACATACGACCCCTAGTTACAAACGGACCTCTGGATGTTGGCAATTTACTGTACTTTAGCTTTAGGCTAAAATAAACAGCTGTAACAGTTATCACAGGTGTCTGTAATGAAGCTTTAGTGTTAATCCTGTTTCTAATGACAATCTAACATTTTTAAAATCCAATTGTCGCAGAGACCAAAAATTTTTTGCCTGGGGTTACAATGATAAAGTATACAGTTCCGACTTACATACAAATTCAACTTAAGAACAAACATACAGTCCCTATCTTGTATGTAACCTGGGGACTGCCTGTATATGCGTATACACGGCTAATATGACAAGAGAATATACCACAAACTGGAAAATGTTAACTTGTCCCTAAAAGACCAAATAGACTGTATACAGCAATGTACAGGCGGTCCCCTACTTAAGAACACTCGACTTACATACGACCCCTAGTTACAAAGGGACCTCTGGATGTTGGTAATTTATTATTCTTTAGTCCTAGGCTACAATGATCAGCTGTAACAGTTATCACAAGTGTCTGTAATGAAGATTTATTGTTAATATTGATTCTTATGACAACCCAACATTTTTAAAATCCAATTGTCACAGAGACCAAAAAAGTTCTGGCTGGGATTACAATGCTAAAATATACAGTTCCGACTTACATACAAACTCAACTTAAGAACAAACCTCCAGACCCTATCTTGTATGTAACCCGGGGACTGCCTGTAATTAGGTATTGTGTTTCATGACAAAATGTAAACCCACGTGTGAACGTAGACTTAGAACAAGGCATCTCATGTAGAGCTCTATTCAGGGAACCTACACAGTATTAAATAATAATATAATTATTATTAGTTCTCTAACATATTATCCCCATTTACAAGCAGTAGTCCGGGCATAATATAGAGCAGCAGCTGGGGAATGTAATTGCCTCTATATCTTCCTCTGGCAGCAGACATTGCAGCCGCTGAGGATTTCATTTCTTGGAGTCCTCTAAGCTTATAGTTAGAATAAAATTCCTACTGTATCACCATCCATTCCAATTCACTTCTCAGCATTCTCTCTCATTTCTAGCATTATTAGCCAAAAGACCAAATGCTAGACCTCAGCTCCATTCAACCTCCCCCCCCCTTCTAGGAACTATTCTGGAATCCCCTGTTTAGGCTTTGACCAACCTACCCCTAGAGGGCAATACCACTTGGTTGGAATACACATTTAAGCACTTGTATTAATACTCACATGGACCCCACACTATTTTAAAAGACACAACTAACACACCCTTCACCCAATCCTTTCCCTGTAAAATATCTCATATCATATCATTGGCTACTGGCACTCCAGTAGCCAATGATTTATGTAAAACAATTGATAAAATCGGATCAGTGGCCTCTAGAATCCACAACCTCATAATATAAACCACACCAGAACTGTAATTCTAGGAACTACAGAACAAGAGATAATATTACTTAAAGGACATCTACCACCAGGATGGAGGATTGTAAACCAAGCACACTGACATACTGGTGTGTGCTCCCTCTGGCAGTATCCGCTCTTTTTTAAGCGTCCCATACCCTTGTTTTTAAGAAAAAAGGCTATTACAATTATGTAAATGAGCCAGAGACTCATCTGTATCATTTTAAAAGCCTATTTTTGTACAAATCAGGGAATAAGAAGCCAGAAGAAGAGAAGATCCTGGCAGAGGGTACACAAACCAGCATGTAACTGTGCTTAGTTTACAATCCTTCATCCTGGTGGTAGATGTCCTTTAAGAATAACATCATCTTTTAGAGCCTCCACTCCTGACGTTTCCTTAAAATTTGCTGGCCACAAGAATGTTAACCAGGGTAAGTACAATCCCCTAATAGGGTGACCTATTTGGTTTTCACCCTGGTAAACTTTCCTCTTCTGTCTGGAAGAGTTGCCGGTCACATGACCTGCCCAACAGGTGCTTTGGGACTTCCTGTAACGTCCTATAACTACTATAATACTCATGCCCAGTACACACACGGCTTCTCCAAGCAGAAGGCGAATGTTTACCAGGGAAAAACAATATTAGTGTCTTGTACGTACGGTGGTAAAACTTTCTTATATCTGACCAGACCACCAATTCTGTAGCTCCTGGCATCATGATCCTGGTGTGGTCGTAAAGAGGAAAATTCTCTTATATAAAGTAACTTCAAAAGTGTGCTAATAGCTCCTGCAGATCCAAAGCTGCCATATTACGTCTGCCCTCAGCTACTGAACTGCCTCCCTGCCAGGATGTAAGACACAGGTCCTTTAAAAGGAAAAGATTTAAGTCAAATAACATCAGACCCTATGGTGATCCCACATTTTGTATCATAAGACCCAATAGTTATGCATGAAAAAATAGCTACAGCTCTAGGGATACCACTTTGCACAGAACAGCAGATATTAAGATCTGCTTAATACTCAAATAACACAAGTGATATTACGCGTACACAGTAACAATATTCAGACATTAAACAGAATTTTTTGGTAACTTTTTTTTTTAAGTTCTGACCATAGAAACATATGGCTTCATTTCCCATCCGTGTAAGTTGGTATTGTCTATTATGATAGGTGAGACATTCTTCTCAAAGGCGTCTTTGGCTGAAACATAAGAGCATACAATAGAGTGAAGGTGTACTCGCAGAATACTATGCAATATTCAATTACAATGTACTGACAAGTGGATAGGTAGAGCGGCTGCGGGTGTAGATCGCGCTACTGTGAGATCCTATCTAGTCTCTGTATGTGTCCTAAAAGAGACTGCCTGGTAGGAAACCCAGTATTGTTTGTCTACTACAAATTATATACACACCAAGAGGAGGAAAACTGTGTATGCCATAAGTAAACAAAGACAGAGCAGCGTCCAACCTGCAAAACTTGTGTAACAAGGTTATTACTATACAAACTACACAAGCCAGAGGTAGGAAACTCATTAGGGTGGGCAGACAGCGCATTATGTTCTGTCTCTGGAGATAATAATAATAATTTGTTATTTATATAGCGCACACAGATTACGCAGCGCTGCACAGAGCTCGCCAAGACGGAGTTCAAAAAGATCCAATGTCAATTATATTAAACGAAATATTATCTATGATTTGTTAGCAAAAATGATGACAGGGCTTACACGTGGGGTTGTGCTAGCTGTACTTCCTCTGTGATTAAATCACGAGTCAGTGAATGATAAAAAGAGAGAATTCACAAAGGTAGGTGACGTTCACTGTGTACACCCACCTACTACTGAAAGTCAGGAGAACACAGGACTCACGTGGTATTTGTGATACCCATTATGTTCTGTGGTCTCTAGGACTGTGCTTGTGTAAAATGTTAAAAAAATTTATGTAAAAATTTTCTTAGAATTTACTTATTAAAGATAAACTAATGGTTTCCCCCTTAGCCGCCCATAAAGTAAATAGGTCTTCCAGGAAAAGCCCCCTTTGAGGAGGTGACAGCCCGTATGGTCGGGGTGCTGTGGTGGTGCTCATAGGAGTCCCTTGTGTACACATTGTGCAACGCCCTGGTGGGTGAATCTGCTTTCAACTGTGTATGATTTCTCTGTGGTTGGGAACCTTGTGTAGGACTATCATTATAACGTATGGGACTGACCATCACCACCACCACTTTGGTTGTATTCTGTATTTTTTAGGTGCATGGTTTTATTGTACTGTTGTCCTTAAATTGGTTTTCCCACGAACAAAAGCTAGGCACTATCCACAAAGATTAATGGAGCAGAAGGGTCATGCGCGACAGAAGTACGTGGGACCCCCATCGGACCCCTTTTACTTCGTGATCTGTGGGGGTCTCATCACCGAGACCCCCACTGATCAGCAAGTTAGGCCCTATCCCATGGATAGGGTGTAACTTTTGTTCGTGGGAAAACCCCTTTAATATGGATTAAATACTTGATTACATTTCATGTTCTGATTTTTGATTTTTATATGGATAACCCATATACTTTGGTTTGTATTTATTCCTGGAACAGCAGTTCAAGAGTTCCCATAGGACAGAATGGAGGGTCCTATGCCCCTTTTATATCTATGGGACTTCCAAAACAACTTACGGGACAGCCATTCCTAGAATTACTATGACGTGTAAAACAGATCAGAAGGGCTGTGGGTAAGGGATTGTGGGGGAACCTGGCAGTCAGACACCCACAGATTATGGGCCACATTTATCGCAGCTTCTACGTCTGAATAGAGGCATCGGCAATTGTGACTTCTCGGGCCAATTTTGCGGTTGGAGGAGACAGTGCCGCGCTGTGCAGCAACGCCCCACACCTGCGTATGGCACAATTCTACGCCAGGTCAGATCCTTCGGAGCCTCCTGATAAATCCTGCGCGTGCCGGGGGCAGCATCATACGCTGGCGCAATTAGCAGCAGCATAGGATAAATGTGCCCCTTGAACATTTCAATTTAATTAAACAAAAACACAGTTAACAGTACAGGATGCAAAAAATTCACATTATGACAAACTCTTCATACCTCGCTTATGATTCCACTCATGAGCTTCACCAAGGAGGCTTATATCGTACTGATATTCACCATTTTGGCCAAAATAGTCATCAGTGCTTAGAATAACTCCTGATGGATTTTGCTCTAATAATAACCTGGAAGACAAGGAAGCTGTCTAATAAATTAAAATGAATACAAGAAATTAATATAATAATTTATTTGTGCAGTTATCACAGCTGGGGTTTAGGGTCCAAACCCAATATATATAAGATGTGCCCAGCCCTGTGATTTTTAGCAAAGGCAGGTACATTTCGCTGTTGGTCATTGAAGCCTGAATGTCTACATCAATTTTTGACATTCTGCTATGCACTTCTTCAAAGGACAGCGGTCTCCAGATCAAGGATTGTAGACCAAGCATACAGACATACTGGTGGCGCCCCCTCTGGCAAGATCTATTCTTCTTTTAGCTTCTTATGCCCTGGTTTTTACAAAGAAAAGGCTTTTAAAATTATGCAAATGAGCCTCATAATTTTTAAAGCCCTTTTAGCTTCCTGTGCACTTGTTTACAAGAATAAAGAAGAGCAGATCCTGCCAGAATGGGCGCACACCAGTATGTCTGTATGCTTGGTTTACAATCCTTCATCTGGTGATAAATGTCCTCTCTGGAAAAGCTTTACATATTATAACAATTGTAACTATATAGGGTGTAATGGGGCGCAATCTCCATCAGCTCCATAGAGATGAATAGAGCAGAAAAGACATCTCGGGGAGCAACTAGGGGTCTGACAAAGGTACCTCAGACCCAGTCAGACCCCTGTTATTGTGATCTGTGGGGCTCTCATCACTTAGACTCGCACTGATCAGCAAGTTAGGCTCAATCCTGTGGATAGGGCCTAACTTGCTTGGTGGGAAAACCCCTTTAATGATTAATCCAAAGACAATACATCTCTTTCCATTAATTGTGTGCCGGATGTACAAGGAGTACGCACTAGATTGTAGCTAAACAGTAGGTTTTGTAGCACAACCAGCTGAGGACAGTGATATACAATACATCTTTTTAATTTAAATCTGCATTAAAAGGCTTGCTAAGGAACAAAAAATAAAGCTGTACTTACCTTTTCCGGCATTCCCGGTGTCCCGCGCCACCGTCCCTTGGTGCTGTGCTCTGGTTTGTGTACAAATAAATTCTACCCACCTGCCGCAACCAGCCATCCCTGCCTCAGGTAAACAGGAGCGCTGCACCGAGTGATACAGGTTTGTGGGTGTTTTTTTGTACAGCGCCGCTTACCTCAAGATTTAATTTTATCATGTCATAAAACATATATAAGTTTGCTAAAAAATGACCTGGTCATTCAAGGGAACCTGTCATCAAGAGCTCTTTTCTGGCTCCCCCAATAGTGTACACATTGGCAAAGAGTTTTTATTATAAAACTGTCTTTTACGGAACAAAAGATAAGTTAGATGAAAGTTTATCTTTCTGTATGCAGAGCTGTACCCCTAGTCCCATGGGAGAGGCCAGTGAGGAGGGGGCAGACATTTATGACGTCTTGAGGGGGGAAGCGATGGGAGGTTTTTTAAAATTTGAAATCGATATATGAGAGAGCAGTTTTCTGAAAGTGGGGCAGAACCACTGATCACTGGCCACTCCAATGGGACTGGGGACACAGTTCTCCATACAGATAGGTAAAGTTTCATCAGAAAAAGGGTTCCTGATGACGGGTTCCCTTTAGAGCTTTTTCAGGTGTGTCATTGAAGGGTTAAGAAACAGGACAGTAAACAAATGACAAAGTATGTTACCTTGCTAATGTAGATTTTCCTGAGCCTGGGGCACCGCGCAGAAGAACAAGAACTTTTCCTACAAACGGGACGGCTTTTTTGGAGACCTGCGGACCACTCGGAGCGGTTTTTATAGGTTTTATGTTCACAGCGTTCCAATGGGATTGAGGGAAATTGGTAAAATTCCATACACAAGGAAGTGGAGGAGGAGGGTTATAGAAAACCCCTGTAACGGGTTCTCTTCTACCTGTTATATATGTCCACTGTGCAGGAGAGACAACTACTGGTGCTATGAAGGAAGGATTCCCTTTGGGAGTTGGATAGAAGGAGGATGCCATGGGATTCCACTTCATGTGAGACACTGGGGATGCACTTGGAGGTGTCATATGTTGCTTTGGTGGTAGTGTCCCCGTACGCTGCTGCTCTACCTCTGTAGGTTTCTCAACAATCCCAACATCTTCTTGGGAACAAGTTACAGAGTGGAGCATCGGATCTGGTGCAGTCTTCCTATCAGATTCTACTTTTGTGGCAGTTTCATACACATCAGAGTCCCAGGTACATGTGTAATCTTCTGCTACAGACTGATCGGAGGATAACGTATGATCGGTGTGGTGTGAGGTATTGTGATCCAGCCCTGCATTATGAAGCAATGCGTTGTCCTCTTCAATGTTTAAGCCATACCTATCAAGCGCTTCGTCTAGCAAAGTATCCAAGTCATTACACACAGTTCCATCCATATAAGAGGCGTCTTCTATTTGTTCGGGGACATCTCCAAAATTTTCCGGATCTTGCGATTCAGTCCGAGAGCCATTAAGGAAGGAGGCGACCTCCTCAAATCCTGTAGACTCTGTAGTACTCTCTTTAGCAGATGTAGATAGCTCCAATAAATAGCTAATCGCAACGTCGACTAGGATCAAAGACGCAAAAGTAGAATTAAAATCTTTCTGCGATATCACTTCCTAGATTTATACATTTACATAGATGTATGTGATCTTGACTTACCTTCCTTAGATTCACTTAGCACCATCTCAACCAAGGAGGGGTCAAGGTGGGGAAACATCTCGCACAGACTCATGAAAACCTCCTCCCGGTTACTGCTCATTGCTGGAGGACGCGGCTGGCTGCCCGAGGAAGACGGGACAGGAGAAAAGTCGCTGATGGAAACCCTTCTCTTAGGACTTGTAGATAAACTCTTTCTTTTTCTAGGCATTTCAATTATATAAATCCTTCAATCTTCTCTTTTATTTAATCTCCATTGTTAATATTTAAATATACCTGGAAAGGTAAAAGTATTGTATGTAAGAAAGGAGGCCATAGAAACGTAGCTGACTGCAGATAGATATATACTTAAAAGGGGTTGACCACAGGAGATTCCAGGGGTTAATATAGTAATTGGCTACTGTATTTTTTGGACTATAAGGCGCACCGGATTATAAGGCGCACCTTCAAGAAATGCCTGCTAAAATGTCTAGGTTCATATATAAGACACACCTGATTATAAGGTGCACCTGATTATAAGGATGTATGACCAGCAGGTGGCAGACCTGTGCACAGTTCAAGACAGCTGTTGTCTGTAAGTGCGGTTCATATATAAGGCGCACTGGACTGTAAGGCGCACCTTTGATTTCTGAGAGAATTAAAAGAATTTTTTTTGTGTCTTATAGTCCGAAAAATACAGCAATTATATAGTATTGTTCAGTGACCAATCTAGCAGCACATTCCAAATAACAAAGTCTAACATCTGTGGAATATCCACATAATATACCATATGCTCCCCAATTTCTTTTTGCAGAAACACCAATTTAAAGCCCAAGATCTTCCACAACCCTGCAATCCCTAGTCAAAGGGCAGAAAATGTATAGAGAAGTGAAATGCAATAATCAGCCCTTTATTACCTGCTAGAAGTGCACAGCTCTTCTGAAAACTGTCCTTTGGCAAAATAACATATTTCTAGCAACTCTTATCAGTTCACGAGCGGCAGCCAAGGTCTTCAGTACAGACTATCAGCAGCCAGCACTCACCCTTTACTGTTCACATTATTAGGATTCTTGTGTTATAAAAGCTATTAATGTCCTATACATATAGAGCAGTGATGGCTAACCTATGGCACTGGTGGCACTCCGAGCCCTTTCTGTGGGCACCCAGGCCATCACCAGAGATGACTCCAGGTATCTTCCTGCAGTCCCAGACAGCCCAGGACTTGCTATGCACAGAGCTATTTTAAAGTGACAGCTAAAGTAAGCGGCTCTTTGTTGTAGTTTGGACACTCAGTCTCTAAAAGGTTTGCCATGACTGATATAGAGGTTGTTAATTATAATAGCACAATAATCGTCTGTGTAATGATGCATTCACTTCATCATTGCACGACCGCTAGGGGGTGTATATACGTCCCCATAAGCTGGCAAAGGGCGGATGTGTCCTATGTTTCCCTGTAATACGGCGCTGTGTATCCCCTCCTCCTCTCTCTCGTGCGCCAACGTGTACGTCAAACATCAGTAAGAAGTTAAAGAGGTTGTTTTGGCTACTTTAATCCAAAAACAGCTCCTCTCCTGACCAACGGGTAGTCTGTGGTACTGCAACTAAGGTCTATTCATTCTATACGACCGAGTTGTAATAACGGCATTGACCATGGTTAGGTGTGGCGCTGTTGTTGGAAGAAAGCTGCCATGTTTTCAAAGAGGACCTGTCAGGGGGATTTGGGCCACTAAACCATTAGCTAATTCTTAGCCTCTTAACGCTCTGAGGAGCATTTAAGAATCGCTACTGTCTGAACTGGCCCTTAATGTTCAGTGTTTGGAGATCACTTTCTCATACTGAGCCCCGCAATCATGTGATATGTCCCTGGTAAAAAAGCTGATATCAGGGTGCAGTCACACATACTGTTGCATTTATAATGTTGCATTTTCTAAGGAAATGCATGAGATCAGTAACCAGAACCCAGTGTCTTGCATTAAAACAATGCAAGACACCGGCTTCTGGTTGCTGATCGCTTGAAGTACTTGTGACAGTAGCCTCAAAGGTGAGTGTTCATCACAGATACAGCGGCTTGACCTCTCTGATCCTGGCTATTTAAGGCCGGTGACACACGTGGCGTTTTTGTTACATGTTTTTCATTGCGTATTTGCATGCTTGAAAAATGCATCATATTTGCATATTGGCTTTTTCGAAGTGTCTTACCTTGGCGATTTCTCCCCTGTGTTTATTTGGTCTGTGCTTTCTGAGGTGCATTTTCGCATGTGATTGTGGTCTGCATTTTGAAACGCATGCTATGTCATGTACGAACAGCAGGGCATTTTTATGAATTCCGAGAGACACATCTGCATGCAATTACCGCACATCAAGCATTATGGGGGAGATTTCTCATTAGGCAGGATTTTGAGCAAATACTTTAAAATTGAGCAAATACATTTGAAAATTCTCAGTTGATAAATGTGGTGTTGCACGTTCTGTGGTGTATTTTTTCCACCATTGCGTGACTTTAGAGTTGCCTTTTTTTTCCGCTAAGAAAAAACGCAAAAACGGATGCGACAATTATACACCAAGAAGCTACATAGAACTAATGATAAATCTCCCCCTTTAAAAACACAAGCAAACATTTGAAAAAACGCATGTGTTTTCAATTCATTCGAAATTGCAGCAGAAATGCAACAAAAAAACCACGTGTGTCACCAGCCCAATCCTGTAGTTGCAATCCAATTGTGTCTGTTCACACACCTGATTTTTAGTGCACATTTCTGCATATATCTGTGTGTGAGAACCATCTGTATTCCACAATCTGCACTTTTTTTTAGACTTCTTTATGCCACTGGGTTGTATGTAACAGAAAATGATAGTCAACAAGTGAATTTCGGAGCCAGTTTTTACGCTCAGCGAGGATTATCCCCTTTCTGTAGTGGTCCCAAAACACAAAGGGGCTGGCCATGTGCAGGCAGGCAATTGGTAGACAGGTGTATCTGCAGCCTAGGGGCAGGACCTGAGGGGTATTGTGGGAACTATGGCACAAAGAGACTGCAGCGATCAGTTGGGTGTTGGTTGGCCCTTCACTGCACATTGTAGAGTGGATATCAAGAATGGAAGTAACAGTGTTTGAGGATTGTAACCTCTTCAAGCAGCAGGGGAACACTGGACTGCCACCGTTGTAAAAATTATCAAGGATTGGTGATGTTTTTTTTAAATCTGAGAACATTTAAGTCTCCTATTTTACCAAAGATAAAGCTGGTGAATGTGAACTCTGTGTCAGCAGTTTTTAAAGGAAGTTTCCACTACCAGTGAGTATTTAAAACTGCTTCCTCTGTATAGTTTGGAAACCCAAGATTGTTAAAGGGGATGTCCAGAGGTTTGAAAAACATGGCTGCTTTCTTCCAAAAACAGCGCCCATGCCTGACAATGGTTTGTGCCAATATTGAGAGATAAATGAGCGCTGGTGTTCCATGTACGGCTGCCTGATTCGCCCAAAGAGCCAATACGGCAAATGGACGCCCCCTAACAACTAGCCATGGCCCTGACCAATAACTAGCTATTATGGCAGTCAATTTGCCGCATTGGTTGTTAGGCCGTCAATCTGTCCGGATCAGCTAGCCAAACTTGATCGTCGGGCGTGCTCATCTCTAGAGCTGAGTTTCGATACCAGCACAAATCATGGCTAGGTGTGGCGCTGGTCTTGGATGGAAGCAGCCATGTTTTTCAACATTTGGACAACCACATTAAATGGAAGAGTTTCCTTGATGATGTCAGAAAGTGTGAGGTCAGTACGGGGAGACTCATCAGTCTGCTTGATATATACAGGAGGAAAGAACTGATTAAAAAAATAATTGGTGGAAATAATGGGTGCATATTGCAGTTGTTTGTTAAGGTGGTCTAAAAGTTTTTATACTGCAGCGGGATGATGCGGCCTGACTACATGCTCTGCCTGGATATTTAGGGTGCAGTATAAAGGTAACCTCTGACCCAGTGTTAAATGGTTTGTGCGGGATCAGTGGAATAGTCTGCAGCGTTGTACAATGTACAGTGGCTATACTTGGTATTACAATGCAGCCTCATTGGACGGAGCTGCACTGAGGGCACATTCACAATCTGCCTTTATAACCCGATTCAAGCTCAATAAGGAGGAGTTTGCTCTGATCACACGGAACGTTTTACCGAAAAACAATGCAAAACACATGTCTCTTGAGGGCAAGTGTTTAGGTCTAAACGTGTCTTATCTTGAGAACCTTCTCCTTGTCGCCCTTGAATTGGGTTTCTGAACCCAAGGCCGGCGGCACACGTTGTGTTTTGAACCCATTTTTGGGCTGTTTTTAAGCAGTCCATTAAACGCATGTGTTAAACGCATTTTTGATTGGTTTTACCAATTATCGTAATTAAATCGGGTCAAAAACACATGTGTTTAACGGACTGCTTAAAAGCGGCCCAAAAACGCGTTAAACGCTGCGTGCGCCGCCGGCCTAAGCCTACATTATATTGCGTACCTTGTAAGTTAAATAAATGGATCTGGGATCAGCGTGACCGTCCAGCAGGTATTCGGACCCTGACAACATCATACTCTGCAGAATAGGTGATTATTTTTTCATATCCATATTTTTTTACTTTACTACATTGGCTTTTGTACGTAGTTGTTCCTAGTTATTGGCAGTGGTGGACTGTGTTGTACGAATATGGGGTCCTCAGCCGCTAGTAACTGCGGGTGCTGCCTTACTACAAGCCGGTGTGTCTGAACACGGCTCTAGGGCACACACAGCGACTAAAGGAAACCTGCTCCAAGTAAACTACAAGTCCCACAATCCTTCCCATTTCCGCCGTGCAGCCGCACACACCGCTCCTGCTCCCTATTTACCTTATACACCGGGCACTCCACCCCCTCACACCCCGCGGCGTCCACCTCCAGACACATACACCGAGCACAGGAATCGCCAACGCCGCACCGAGCGCACCACGTGACTCTACCTTCACGTACACAACAAGGTGGAGCGCGCAGAGCGGACGACAACAATGCCCGCCTGAGGTCACCGCTGCGGAGCGCCCCCGTGCGGCGTGGAGGGCTCTATGCAGTTCATGTTCTTTATAGGATGTTACTGCTGCTGCTGAGGACAAAAGAAGTCAGACCTGTTTTAGGATTTGGAGAGTAGTTTCTGGATTTCTTTCATAATGTGGATATTCAGGCCGCGGTCACACGTACCGCTAGACGTCCGTTCATAACGCGACGCTAGCGCACAGGGGGAGGTCCTCGGCCCGAACGCACATGCGTTAACAGGGAAACGCATGCGATTGATAAGCCGATCGCATGCGTTTCCCTGTTAACGCATGTGCGTTCGGGCCGAGGACCTCCCCCTGTGCGCTAGCGTCGCGTTATGAACGGACGTCTAGCGGTACGTGTGACCGCGGCCTCATGTCCATTAAGGGCAAGTGGCCAAAAGTTTTGCCCGTTTCTTGCATGCACTATATTTCTGGAGATGCACACTCATACATTTTAAAGGAAATTTACTATCAAAATCAAAAATGCTAAACCCCCCCCCCCCAGTACACGGCCAGCCTGCCCCCTGTAGTATACGGCCAGCCCAGGACAAAAAAAACTTATATGCTCCTCTTCTTTTTTCGGTCTTCTGTAACAGCCGGCAGAGACGCGGCCATCCTCCACACAGTAGACAATACTCACAGCCATCCCCAGTACCCAATAGTCACACCAACAGGCCCCGGCAGCCATTAGTCACAGTGTCTGTCCACAGTAGCAACAATAATGCCCCCAGGAAACAGTGATGCTGCAGTAGCCACTGTAGCCAGTAATCACAGTGATGCTCCCAGTAGAGAATAAAAAAACATACTTACCTTGTTCCTCTTCTTGCACCTCGATCCCGGAGCAGGGGGCGCATGGTGACATCACACGTCCACCTGCCCCAGGTCACTTTTGACCCATTGCAGGTGGATGCGTCATCAGTTGTTGACAAACTGTCCCGGAGATAACAAGCCTCATACAGCTCTGTTAATGGAGTTAGGCCGGCGGCACACGTGGCATTTGGAACTCATTTTTGGGCCATTTTTAAGCAGTCCATTAAAAAATGCATGTGTTTTTGGCCGGTTTTACCAATTATCATAATTTAAAACTGGTCAAAAACAGATGCGTTTTTAAACGGACTGCTTAAAAAACTGCCCAAAAATGGGTTCAAAACGCCACGTGTGCCGTCAGCCTAAAAGTTTTGGTTTTTGTAAGGTAAAAAAAGTAAAGGGCTACGGAGTTCAAAGGGTTGTCTAGCAAGTCCTCCACTTTGCATGGGATAGGAAATAACTTGCTGATTGGTGGGACCCTCAAAAATCCTAGAAACGTGGGGTCCGTTGTACCACAATGAATGGAGCAGCGGTTTGAACATGTGTGTCGACCCTCCACTCATTGTCTATGGTACTGATGGACACTTCATAGAAACGAGAAGAGCTTCTCTTTCAATTTGCAATACAACGGACCCCAGTTTTCTTGATCTGGGGGAATATTTCACCAACCAGGGGAGAGTATTCCCCTGCAGCACATAAAATTAGGATTTTAAATGTAATGAAAAGGTTATACAATGTCCAAACCGGTAGCAATAGAAAAAGACATCTCATCCTGCAAAAAAATTACACCTAATAAAGCCCCTTACACATGGATGATGTAGGGACGTATATCTGGACGCAAATTTGATCCTATGGTATGGTGAGCAATCAGGCTTATCACTGTATCAGGGGAAAAAACATAGATCTTGTTCCGTGTTTATGGCCATCGCTATGGAGAGAGGTGAGCGGTGCTCATCCCTCCTCCTCCTCTCCAGCGTGCGGCTGTGTGCTCGCCCGGGCTATGGCGACAAGCATACGTCCATATGAATGAGGCCTTACGTAGGTCTGTACACTGAAGAGTTAGGGCCAGTATATAGCAAAACTGAGGGTTTTTTTGTACAAAAGCTTTGAATTATTAAAAATCTGCTAAAACTTAATAAAACCTATAATTTTTGTGGTCTCCTTGTGATCGTAACCACACAAAGAATAGAGGGGGGGGGGGGGGGTGTTTCATTTGGTGGGTACAGTGATGGCCAGAAAATTGGTGCAAAGGAAAATGGCACAAATGTGTTTTTTTAAGACTTTCAATGCATTTGGAAATATTTTCCGGAATACTAATTATTGCACTGAACAGATACGTGTGTGTGAATAGGGGATGTGTGTGTCCAGCTGAGCAGTAGTGCGTGCCCCTGTGACATGGCCGCCTTGCTCAGGGTCACTGCTGGGGAGGAGGTCAGAGGTCACATGAGATTTTTCGATCCTTCCTAGTTTGTCTCCAGGGTTTTGGCGCCAACCGCTAGAGGCCGCTGTGCGGCAGTGAGTGAGCGGCCCGGTCTCCGGCAGTAGCAGCAGTAGTAGCAGCGTGTGCGGGAGTGTGGCGGCGGCTGTAGTGCAGAGGCTAAGGGCTTCCGTAGTTCCCGGGGCCGGTGTCTCCGCGCTGCGGGTCACGTGGGCCGCCGCTGATTGGTGCCCGGTGATCCGTGTTGTGTGTGCGGCCGCTCCGGACAGGAAGCAGCGAGGTGCACAGTGAGAGGCCTTCCCCCCGTACACTCCTCCTCCTCCGCCCCGACACACCGGGCGCCGGATACATGCGGGGGGAGCTCGCCCTCCTCTGGAGGTAAGATCGGGACTTCCTGTACACCGGGGCGGCACACTCGTGTGAGGCCGCGCTCCAGGCCTCGTCCTCACTTCCGCTGCCCGGGATCTCTCCCCGTGCGGGTCACTTCCTCTCCGGACTCCATTCAATCCCTGTCGGGTACAAGTGCCCCCACACCCGGGGCCGCCCCCTCCCGGTAGTGCCCGTCCCGTGCGGCGGTTACCGGGCTGTTTTTTTTTGTTGTTCCACGTTCAATTCACGGAGGTGACGTTTTGTTTTCTGACCGATAGAGGCCGCTAGAGGACCGTGCGGGAAGAGCAGCCGGCATCATGGAGTTCCCTGCCCAGCAGAAGGCCGGCGATGGCAAAATCATCTACCCACCCGGGGTGAAGGAGATCACCGACAAGATCACCAACGATGAGGTCGTCAAGAGACTCAAGGTGAGTCCTGCTGATCACCCCAGGCCTGGATAACTACTTACCCCAGAGTGCAGTGTGTGCCTCCCCTCCAGTGCTTGTAGGGGCAAAGTTTTTTGTTATTAGATCTACATATGTTGAGGCCTCCTGTAAGGACTACACATGAGTGGAGCTGGTTTGTATTCTTCCAGCATGCTTGGTAACTAGCCACATCTATGATTGCCTGGTAACATCGGGTCCACTCCTCTCTAGTGAGGACCTTATGTCACACTGGTGGGCTTCATAGACCCCCATAAAGAGACCACATCACTGCACACATTTACAGGGCTCTCCCAGATGTCTAATCTCAGGGACCTGCATCCAGACAGAGACTGTATGTGTCTGCTCCCCATGTTATCTGCTGTGCAAGTTCGTATGTTTTGTTGTTATAATTATTGATCAATTACACTTTTAGTGATGGTTGACATCACTGGACTGAAGAGTAGAGGTAAGTGGACCCGACATTCGGGTACAGCTGCCCGACCTGGATATATTGGAGGCCGAACAGCCAGTCCAGCAATTGGACGCCCCTGCCCTTAGCAAATCCTAGCCATGGCAGATTGTAAGGGGTGCCCATTTGCTGGGTTGGCAATATGTTTAGGTCAGGCGGCTGTACCCAAGCTTGAATGTTGGTTCTGCTCAGATCTGCTGTAGAGTAACAAAGTTTTCATTGCAGTCATATAACAGAATCATTTACAAGTGATTGGACTGGGGGGTCAGTTGTTGTGCACTTAAGAATCAATGTGAAAACGTGCTGGAGAAACCCTTTACATGGGGAAATGTGGTGGGATGCTTTTATGAGTCTTATAGAAGCCAAAGGAAAACTCAATACACAGACAGGACCTCCTCTCCCAACATTGGATGTATCAGAATGCATGTCTGAGGGGGACCTCTAATATTAGTCGTATAATATAAAGGGTCACCGTCAGTTAGATTTCACTTAATGAAACTACTAGCCCTATCAGGTTGGAGATAAAAAGTCCATTCTAGAATTCAGTGTTTTATGTGAAAGCTCACCTGTTTACCTGTAGAGAAAATCGTCTACAAAGTCTTGAGAAAATGAGTAGAGAAGAGTCATTTGTCTGAGATGAGTCAAGTTTTGATGCTGTGTGTAGTATGTCACTCCAGACGTCCCCATCTTTAGCTTTATAGTACAGGCAAATATTATGTCATATTAAAGATCTTTCAGATCACACCAGGCTTGTGGTTCTCAGTACGGGAGATGCAGGCAGTTAGAAACGTACAGTACATACACATATATAGAAGGAATCTTTTTATATAATATATGTATATACACCAAATTGGTGATATATACCAGAATAGCCAAGGAAAGCCTCTCAGTAAAGCAAAACATTTTCCTATGTTCTGTAGGTTAACGGTTCTGTGATCTGTAGACGGGAACTGGATCTTTATCTGCAGCTCACATGTCTAACTACTGTACGTCTCTAAATAAGAACCGAAAAAAGAAAACAAGAAGAAAAGAAATCAAGGCTTCACACAACAGAAATATGGAAAAGATCTTTTTTAAACATGAAAGTTGTAAAATCAGTCATAAAAATGAAAACATCTCAGGAACAGTGAATACATGCACGCCAGGTAATAGACCGTAGTCAAAAATACAGTACTATGATTATGATAGATGTAATATATAAAGTGTAGATGGCATAAAGGATAAAAATGTAGCCCCATAACCTTAGGATATAATGACAACAGTAATGAAGAAATAAACGCAGATTAACGGCAAAAAATGTGGGGCAGAGACAAACAAACTTTTACCTGGCGTGCACCCCTGAAGCGTGTTTTAACAACAGCAGTTCTTTGTCAAGGCATGGTATTTGTTAATATGATCTATTACCTGGCGTGCATGTATTCACTGGTCCTGAGATGTTTTCATTTTTATGACTGATTTTTACCAGATCTTTTCCATATTTCTGTTGTGTGAAGCCTTGATTTCTTTTCCTCTTGTTTAGAGACGTACAGTAGTTAGAAATGTGAGCTGCAGATAAAGATCCAGTTCCTGTCTACAGATCACAGAACCGTTAACCTACAGAACATAGGAAAATATCGGGCCCGTCAAAGCTGTGGCTATGGGCGTTCATTTGCCAGATTGGCTGTTCGGCTGGTAATATGTCCAGGTTGGGTGGCCAAACCTGAAAGGATATGGCAGGTCCGCTCATCTCTACACAGAGCCACAAGCCTTATGTGAGCTAAAAGATATTGGAAAAATGTTTTTAGGTACTACAGAACCAAAGAGCGAACAACGCACTCCCCCTTCAGCCTCTAAACCAGCCTCATCTGACTCTCCTCTGCTCATTTTCACATGGCTTTGAGGAATTTTTTTTATAGGTAAATAAACAAGTTATTTCATAAAAAAAAATGAATTCTAGAAAGGAGATTATGTACCCTGAGTGGGCTAGTAGTTTAATGGGGTCAAACAGGTGGCAACATGTCCCTTTTAGGGACTGAACCTGTGGCTTCAGTTTTGCGGGCAGCACCGTGTTATGCTTCCTTCTACATGATTTGTTATTAATATGGACTTGTAGGTGTTCAGTCAGTGTTACCAGATGGTTTTTTTTATTCTGGATTACTATGTTACTACTTCTGCAGTACAGTAATTGAGTTTGTGTCTGAGCTCATCCGACATAATGCAACTAAACCCAGCGTGTAAACTAACATGAGCCACCAGCATTTCTTGTTTACCTTGTGACATTCACTCTTTATATAGTGCGCAGGTAGAGACCCTGGAATTAATGTAATTCCTGCCTGAAAACCTAATTCGGGGTTTCATCTGAGGAAGGGGCTTTTACAAAACGCCTTGTTTGAATGTGCACTGGTTCCCCATTCCCACATCTCATCCCCCCCCCCCTCTCGTTGCTCTGTTAAGGGTGGTATGAGGTGCTTAGATTATTGGAATTGATGCACTAAAAAAGCCATCTGCCTCTTTTATCCAATGGAAGTCTTGGTGTCTAACAATCCATAATTATTGCTCCTACACAGCCTGTATCTGCCAGATGGCTTTTGCATTTTATATTTTTGAGTATTTTCTCCTTTTTAAGGACCTTTGCTTCCTGAGGTGCTGTGCCTTGTATGTGACATACATTGTGGCCTGTGTGACCATGTCATCTAGTTTGGATGCAAGATGACGGAATAAGGCCTCACGCACACAAATGTATGGGGGCTTGTGAAAATTTGCCCCCATAGAGCTCTATGGTACCTGGTCAGGGTTTGTCTCCGCTCACCATGAACGAGCCTGGTGGCCGCCTTATGGATGTCGCTGCAGTTTTTTACCGCCGTGGGAGCTGGACCGGGTTCCAGAGACCCTAGGGACGAGGGAGATGCGGTTTATTACCGCTTCTTCCTTCTCCGCTCCTCACAGCATCGCACTGAAGAAGCGTGATGGACGGAGGAGCAAAGCCGTCGCTGCCACTGGCTCTATAGACTCGGTGGTCACGTGACCGCTGGATCTAAAGGGGTTTAAAAGAGCTGCTGGGTCTAATTAGACCCAGTCCAGCTCTGATCAGAATCCCCAGTCACAGATGATCTGTAACTGAAGCTCCTATAGATGATGCGCATTCATTTTTTACTGTTTACCATGCTGTTTTAATGGTCTGAAAACGAATGCTTAAAAACAGACCAAATACGTCACGTGTGGCATCGCCCTTACAGGGGAATACTTGTAAAAAAAAAAAAATTTTAAACAAATTTTAAAACTGTGAAAATTTTTTTGTGGCCTCATGGGGCGGACATATAAAGTAAAAACACACACAATATGAATAAATATTCATTAAAAATACATCTTCCAATAAAAGAAAAAATCCCCTGCTACACTACAAAAAGCATCACCATAGTAGTCCCATTTGCCCGAGACTAATATAATATGATCGATAAAACAAAATAGGGAATTTATTAATAATCATTTTGCAATAATTTGAAAACAGAAAATACTATAAATTACCCAAAAAAAAGCCCTTTTCCCAATTTTAACTCCAAAAAAAAAAACTTTAAACTTTTATTATGTTGTAACTAGTTCTGTGTCCCGAAAAAAAAACGCAGCAAAAATTTGATAGTAGCACTCAAAATAAAGTTATGGCCCTTAAACCGTTGCCTACGAAAATTTGCTAAAAACTGCCCCAGTCACTAGAGCCTTTTCAGGCCACGTCAAGGGGTGAATGTTTTGTTACAGTAGCCGAAATTACAATTTCTGTTTTTTTTGTACTGTAGTTGAACGACTTTTAGAGTGAGTATTTATAATTATGAGGTTCTTGCAATAATTGTATAAAGGTAATGTACTATTAATAGCTGCCGCTGATGCTCATTCAGCTGACAGTAATTAATCCTGACTCCCCAATACTCTTACGCTATTGGCTTCCATGTTCACAAAATGTTCTGAAAAGGAGATGGGGTTTATTCTCATCTATATCACATGTTAGGGGATTTCTGGAGCAGAATTTTTATGGGGGAACCGCTTGGAGATAATTTGGCAAAATATTTGGCAGGTTCTGTCCTTCCATTATTAAATGATGGCTTAGAAAATGGCACAGCCACCCACTTCTTATCTCCTCCCCCCACCACCACCCCCTTCACTGTGAATAATGCAAAGAGGAACAACAGGTGAATGGAACTTTTTTTGGTTCCCTTTATTCTCCCTGAAAACTTTAAAGGGGGATCTCCATGTTTAAAAAAAAAAAAAAAACCTATAACGGGCCCGGGGTGCTAAGAAAAGAAAAAGAGCATATACTTTGCGGACGCTCCCGTTGTCCCATGCCGCCTCCAGGCAGTGCCATGCTGTGTGCCACGGCCACACACGGGACACTGCATTAGATTCAATGCTGGTGCAGGCAACTGTAAGTTGTCAGATCAGAGTATGGAATGTCTACAATTCCCTCTTTGATGTGAAATCTCATCTATAGAAAATCTTGTCCAAAGCCATGGGAAACTTAGTAGCGAAAGCATGCTCTTGGTCTCATCTTAAAGGGGCTTTCCCACGATTAGTTCCTATCCAAAGATAGGACCTAGCTTGCTTAATGGTGCGAGCATCAGTGATGGGACCCCCACAGATAATGAGCGGACCGATGTACTCCTGTCAGATACCTCATTTCCCAAGATGAGCCGAGCAGCCGGTTGCGCATGGCAGGGCTTCCCTGTCTTATCTCAAAGTGATTGCCGAGTATGTCTCACGGCAATCTTCATCTGCTCGGCCATGCATGTTCTCGTAATCTGTAGGGGTCTCGTCACCGAGATCCCCACCAATCAGCAAGTTGGGCTCTATCCTGTGGTTATAGCCGAACTTGATTCATGAGGAAAACCCTCAAACACACAAAAAAAAACACACTCCTAACACTGCACCAGGCTTATGGTTCTTAGAGCTACAATACCAGAGATTGAAATTGTGAGATGCAGATAAAAGTCCAATATCTGCCTATGTTTTAGCATAATTCTGTTTCTGTAGAGCCACTCGATCCTATTCCTAGCTTTTATATGAGAACACAAGCATTGTTCTAAGATGAGGGTGTCTGGAGTGAGCGTTCCTATTACAGATTTTAGACCTAAATGACGATTCTCAGCTTATTTGTCTATGGCTTTAAAGGTAATGTAACTATTTATATATTTTGTTAAAATTGGTCAGTTTTATCATATATGGAGAATGCGCCCTCTGTAGGTGAGGCATATTTGGAGGGATAAAAGTTTGATTGTTCCTTCAGCACACTGTGCTATGAAACCGTCATGTAAGTGTTAATTCTACTTTAACAGTTTATGGGACAAAATTATCTTCAACCTGTAGGTGTGGAAATGGAAGTGATTTTTCTCATTTTATAAATTTAAGGCTTATTACTGGGCTAAATCAGTACTTTTGGTCATGGTCAAATTATTGGGGTCCCAACAAATTCCAAAAAAAAAAAAATGGATGAAGCAATGGCTATGAGTTCCAGCCTGACCCTGGGTCTCTTGACCTGGGCTTTGAGTACAGGACATCTACATGAGATGTTACAGTAGGAATATAGACTTGTACTAAAGCATTACTTTTCCATTTAGCAATATGAATACCTTGTGAATTCTGTTAAGCAAATGGCTTTGTGTACATCATAGGAAGGGCCTAATGTCTATAGTTTCGCAGCTGACAAGACTAGGCTTGAGCTACATGTCAATGGGGCCCTGTACACCGGTCCAAGGAGATCTGAGTTGCAGATTAAAACCTGCTGGCAAAACCAACCACAGTAGGATAGGATAGGATAGGTGGGAGGTGGCGTGTATCAGTGCGTGTCCCCCGAATGACCAGGGGGTCTGTATTCAATTTATTGCTGACTCTTGTCAGCTGTGAAAATAATTTGGATGTGTGAATATCCCTAAGTATGGTCAGGGTAGAGAGAAGTTGTATTATATATATATATATATATATATATATATATATATATATATATATATATATATATATATATATAGCCAGTGGCCTTCGTGAAAGCGTCTCATGATCAATGTTTAGGATTTCTTGTATTGTTATTTCATTCCGTGTTGTGTAACACTGCTCATCCACCGTGTATAGAAGTGTGAACTTTGGCGGCTGCAGTGAAAAAGCTGGTCAATTAATGAAAATTTGCTTTAAGAGGTCTCTACCAGAAGTTTTGATCATACAAAGCTGCAAACAGTGTCTTGGCCCTGGAGATATTTGTGCAATCGCACCTTTCTGTGTGTATTTGGTAGCAGCAGGGCCTTGAAAACTGCATTTATATTCCAGGTTGGTAGTTGAGGGGAGTCTCCTAGCACTTATGTGTTCTTATAAACTGCTCCCCAGCACCTTACCTCTGCTGTAATATCAAACCAGAAGCTTAACACTCATACTTGGAGATGAGGGGCTGTTCACAAAGTCAAGCCACAATCCTGGAATTTAAAGGAAACCTACAATCTAAATCCATCATGATAAACCGGGGACATTACTTCTAGGTTCATATTCATGGTCTCCTTCCTTCTAAAAACAACTTTTTAAATTACGGTTGTGAGCCAGAATAGCTCCTGAGGCAAGGGGGGTTACCATGACCCCTCCTTGCAGCAGATTCGAAGCCTGTAACACTACAGAGCACTTCCTCCTCCCAATGTGTGAGATTACAGCAGGCAAGGGAAGGGTAGGACCTACTTCTGCTCAGTGTAAGGGCACATTCACATGATGCGTTGCGTCACGTTTTTTGATGCGTTTTTGGCGCATTCCAAAGGCTTCAGCCTTGATCACATGCCAAGTTTAACAAATGGATAACAAATATAAGATGATTTCCACAGTCACAGTGCTTGGATCTAGGAGTAAGTGCCCCTGGTTTATCATGATGGAGTTTGATGGTAGATTTCCTTTAATCATGAACATCCTCTAAAATCCCCACCAGTGATGAGTCCCTCTAGACTATGGGTGTGTAATATGAATGGCAAAATAATGCAGTGCAATATCACAATTAAAGGTATTTTTTTTTACTGAAAAAACAACTAAACATACCCTCTGATCCCTTGTTCTGCGTCAGAAACTTTCTGAATGGGTATACCGATTCAGGAAAGAAATGGCTAGGAAGTGGAGACCCAAGGGAACGAGGTGAGAAGAATCAGTGAAGTGGAAAAAGCTTTTTAGCAATGGTTACCTGTCATTCCTCAATCTACAACACCCAACAAGTTGCAATCACAATATGTTGCTTAAAAGGGGTTTTCACACAAACAAAAGTTAGGGCCTAACTTGCTGATCAGTGGGGGGTCGCAGTGATTAGACACACACGTACACACACACATATCATGAAAAACGAGGGGTCACGAAAAATGGGAGGAACAGTGCTACATGTATATGACTTAAATGTAATTGGGTCAAAAGAGAAGGTATCAAGATGTGGGGATTGTGATTAAGCTATGATACATATGATGAGGTGACATTAGCTCGTGTGTGTGTTACTACATTGGGCAGAGAGAAACAAGTCTCATAGACTGTAAGCTCTTGGGAGCAGGGTCCTGTTCCATATGACTCTTTGTACTTTGTAATGATTTGTAAAGTGCTGCAGAATACGATGGAGCTATATAAAGATTATTAATAATAATAAGTCCCTGCCACATGTTCCTTGTTAGCGGATATTGCAGGGGGTCTATTTATTGGCAACTTTAGAAAAACTTGAGCAGGAGCTCGCACAAGACTAGGCACGACATTTTAGTTAAGTCAAATGAGTTTGCTCTGTCCTCCTTGGCTATATAGATGTGGGCTTGATTTAGCTCTTTGGGAATAATAATTCCTTATATAGCGCACACAGATTATGCAGCGCTGCACAGAGCTTGCCAAATCGATCTACTCTTGGGCCCCTTACACACGGGCAAGTGCGATGCGTCCAACTTGCAGTGTGTGCTGGCTGTAACGTCCGTCAGCTGGAACTGAGGGTTCTGGTTGCTCAGCATTCAGGGCAGATGTTGCAGACAGCACACGTGGCCAATGTGATGCAAGTTGGCCCTAATAGGGCAGTCTAGTGGTTAGCATTTCAGCCAGGGTCAACATCTGCAAAGAGTTTGTATGTTCTCTGTGTGTTTTGTGTGGGTTTCCTCTGGGTCCTCAGGTTTCCTCCCCCACCCCACATACTGGTAGGTTGTTTAGATTGTGAGCCCCATTGGGGACAGAGACTGATGTGACAAGTTCTGTGCAGCGCTGTGTAATCTGTGTGCACTATATAAATAAAGGAATTATTATTATAGGGGTCTTATTTTGTTTGTCAATGTACCCTCTTATCCAGACCAGTTAAGTTGAAACAATAGGAATGAGCGTTGCGCTCACAAGATCTTACAATGTGTGATCCTTCCTATTTACATTATAAATCTATTATTGGCATCCACTGAATTTTTAGTTGCAACACTGTATCTTGTAGCTGCCAAAAATAAATAGATGAACGTACAAAATTCACCTTGGTTACGCTGTTTTATAGACCGGTTTAGTTGGTCTAACATGTACATAGTCTGAGAAGTGAATACTTGCTCATTGGACATAATCTGTTTAATCCAAACACCACCAGGAACCCCTTTTCCACCTCTTGACCTCTGCCAGACCTCTGTGAATTGAGGCTTTGGAAGCTGAACCTGTCTTTTTCAGCCTCTAACAGGTTTTCCTCTCGGATTGCCGTGTATGTAGCTTCCATCCATCCTCCCCTCATTTCTTAGACGTTCCCAGTCCCCGGTGAAGTGATGCTGCCACCTCCATGCCGCACAGTGAGGTTGATGTTTTCAGGGTGCTGTGTAGTATTGGTTTTCCTCCACAAATTGCTTTTGTAATTTTGTCCATAAGTCAAAACCTTAGTCTCCTCTGACCAAGACGCCATTTTCCATATTCCGTTGATTGCAAACTGGATTTCATGTGACTTGCCTTCAAATACACTTTCTTCTCACAGCTCTTCCATGCAGGGCAGATTTGTGCAGGCCACGACTAATAGTTGTGATATGGACACGCTGGGGGATATTTATCAGAATTGTCTGAGGTCAAACTGATCCAAATGGAAACCAATCAGAGCTCAGCTTTCATTTTATAAACGGCTGTGGGAAAATGAAAGCGGAGCTCCTGTTGTTTGCCATGGGAAACTAGAAGAGTTCTGCTAAATATACTGCAATGTTCTGCGGATCTCTGCAGCTCCTCAATGGTGACCCTGAGCATGTGGGATTGTACCAAAGAGCCGCCTAACCCTGCAGTACCCCCCAGCTTTATCCCTGAGCCGTGTGATGTGGTCCCTGGTTTTCTGTTTGTTCACTTATGTTGGGAAACAAAACTCTGAGGCCTTTAGAAAACAACAGCTGTAGTTATAGTGAGAATAAATCATGTACAGATGTTCTCTATATATTATTTTGGCGACTTGTTAGATACCAGATTTTATTTAGAGGTCTTACAGTACAGAGGTGCAGAATACACTTGTCAGTTTTTTGGGTTTGCACTTCACAAAAACTTGATTCTTTGTGTTGCTATGTCATATGAAATAATATTTTTAATGTTGCATCTGTAACTTAATGTGGAAAAGTATAAGTATGGGCCCACAGCGCTATCGTACGTCTGGCGTGCTACTTTTGAGGTTGTTTTATTTATGCATAATAGAAAAACCATAGAACTCCAACTGGGAGAATTTATTTTGTGTCTCTGAGGGCGTGTTCACACAATGCGTTGCGTCACGTTTTTTCTTTTCTTTTTTACGTATTCCAAAGGCTTCATCCTTGCTCACTTGCTGAAGTCACATTCGGTTTTAGCAAATGCAATGGAAACGCAATGTTGTCTCAGCATGTGATCCCGGCTTTGTAATGTGTCAAAAACCGCAATGCATTGTGTGAACGTGCCCTGACTGCATTTGAGACCTGGTGACCCTTGTATGTTGCAGGTTGTATACGGTACTATATGTCTGCTTGTTTACCTGAAAATATCACATAGAAATGTCCTCGCTGGTACCAGTGCTTTCTCTCCTGTGTTACAGCGGTGGCTGTAGGATACTTTCCCCATTGTATTTGGTGTGTGCGGCCTCACACAGCGCAGCGTGCCGGCAGACCTGACACATTACATGTGGGGGAGGGGAGACGTCCTTTACTACAGAGGAATTACTCCTCTAGATAAGGACGGCTTCCTGCGTCACTTGTACTGAGCATGTGCCTCTCATTCACAACTTCTTGACATTTCTTGCACTTATTATTTCTGAATTATTTTGTCCTTAATGTCTACTTGTTACCGTGGATATGTGGACTTGGTGCCATGTGTTGCATAGTAGGACTGTAGATTTTGACATCTTGACATGCAGCGCTCTCTATGACCCCCATTGCTACAGACTGAGGCGTCTGCGGATGTTGGTCTGGTTTAATTTACTTATTAACAGTTGTGTTTAGAGCCTGATGTCCGCAACACAGCGTTTGATGTTTATTACACTTGTAATATTGTTGCATGCTTTTTTTTTTTTTTTTTTTTTTTTTTTTTTTGGTTTGATTCTGTCACCTTCCTAAGGGCTAGGTCAGACAAATGTATTTTTGTGTTTAATCAGAGATTCTTAGGTTTTATACACATTGTTGGTGTCCCTTGTTTTTTGGAAGACAGCGGTCACAGAAATAACTTGAATCTGACAAAAGTAAAAAATATAAATGGAATTTCCATGAAATTGAACGAATGAAAGGCAGACGTTGCTTTTCCTCCAGGCTTCACCAGACTTTTAAGAAATGTAAATAAAACTCATGGAAACTGTCCTGGACAGAACTGATGGTTCCCTTAGCTTATTATATTGTTACATAATCTTATGAGGCAATCGCTGCAGTCACACGATTTCTGTAATTGTCTGAGACTTCTGCACCTTTTCTGGATGACGCGACAGATAACAAGATTGTAGACACCTGTCATGCCAATTAATGTCCATTTGCTCAAATTTTTTTCAGGGGTTCCATCACTTCTGTCTGGGGCCATTTAATAGGTTTTATCTTTTAAAAAAAAATTCTATTGAAGTGTGGTTGAAAAGCAATGTCTGCCTTTCATTTATTTTCATAGAAAGTTTATTTTTCTTAGTCATGTTAATTTTGTGAGCATTGCAGGTTTTTCTTTCAATAAACGAAGAGTAGCAACAATTTTGTCCGTGTACACATTGTAATAGATATGCAGGAATGACAAGTCCCAAGGTCTTATAAAGACCTGAGGCTGTCATGGAGATGGATCGTCGCTCCCCGATGATGTCACAGGGAGTGGCAATCACAGGCAAGATGGTGGTAATATCTCCCAGAGCCCTTCTGGCTCATTAGCATACTTATTTTTAGAAGGAGCCAGGCCATGGATCACAAATATAAAGTGGTTACCAAAGTCATGGTGCCTGTAAGAAGAAATAAAAAGTAGAGTTATATTTGGTGTATGGTCGATGAAAAAGGTAATCGCGGCACATCCATAAAATTTCAAGTCTTTATTCCAATAGTTTAAAAAACATATAACCTATATATTTGGTCTGTATGTATACAGACCAATGGTTGGTCAGGCCTTTTATCCTGTATTGTGGGTAACGCCATCATTGTCTCCAGTGGCTTCTTGGTCCAGGTTTTTGTTATGTGTATGCAACTCAAATATGTTATTTATTGCAATATTTTTAAATTACAGTACTTTGTCTTTTTAGGCCTTACACAGTTATTTTCACTTTTTTCACTTTTCTTTTGCTAACGACTGGATTTTACTTTTTATAAAGTGTAGGATACTTTTTTGAGTATACGTGTAATTGGATGTTTAAAATGAATTTTTTATTCAGTTTACACTTTATCACCATTTTTGACTTGTAATCTAGTGTTACCCCTAAAAGTTTCTACCACAAATCCTGTTATATAACATGTCTTTTAGGGTTACGACGTATCAGCTAGCGATGCAAGGGTGTTTAACTGCGCAAATTTGTTTATTTTATCAGTTTGGGGTTTTTTTTTTCTGTACATATGTTTCCACTTATTGCACAGCAATTTGCATCATTTGGCCAGTGATCTGCATCAGCCAAAATTGGAAGGAAAGAAAACAGAAAACATCCAAATCTCTCTATCTACCTCTATTTGATCACTTTTGCAGCTGACTAAATCCCTCATTATAAGTATATTATGATTCAGGCTACAGGAAGATGAACCAGTCCTTATCTGCTGCAGTTCCAGTCCCCATGAAAGTGTATATATTGTATACAATATCATGGTTGCAGTTGTAGCTCATTAACTAAAAATCTATCAGTGGTGCTACAAAACGTCACAATGTACAGTATTTTTCGGACTATAAGGTGCACCGGGGTATAAGGCGCACCATCAATAAATGTCTGCTAAAATGTCTAGGTTCATATATAAGGCGCACTGGATTATAAGGATGAATGACCAGCAGGTGGCAGACCTGTGCACAGTACAAGGCAGCTGTTGTCTGTAAGTACGGTTTACATATAAGGTGCACTGGACTATAAGGCGCACCTTTGATTTCTGAGAAAATCAAAGGATTTCTTGTGCGCCTTATAGTCCGAAAAATACGGTAATCCTGGGCCTAGTCTCCACCTTGGTCATGCACCCTTTTCTCTTGGAGCTGGACCCAGTCAGAGGTCGCACTTACATTTCTCCAGAAGGGTAATAATACTCCTCTCACCATTTTTGAGGAGTAATTTCAGCCGAGGAGGAGTACGAAATTTTCAGTAATACAACTATATAACTTCAAGTTTTATATAGTGTTAATAGACTATTGTTCCATATAATTATATTTTATTTGTAAATATCCCCTATGATATGTAAAGCGCTACGGAATTATGATATATGATTATCATTATTATAGACGTCTATTTATAGAAGAAAATTGTTACAGCCCCTGTTTTTGTAGCTACTTTAGAAAATTATAGTAATATCTGGGGCTGATGTCAGCCCCAGAAACCCCCACAGTGTGGGTCGGCGCCAACACTGGTCCCAGAGCCACCCACAGAGTGGGTTGATTCCCCAAACCCCTACAGAGTGGGCCAGGACTGACACTGCTTAATTTATTTAATTTATTTTTTCGTTATTGGGGCCTTGTGATGTAATTTTCTTTGCGGGATGAGATGCTTTTTCCAGTGTTACCATTTTGGGGTTGGTATCCCCTATTGTTGAAAATTTTTTAATATATTTTGAGGTTAGGAGTAGAAAAGCGTTAATTCTGTACTGGATTTTTTATTGTTATCTTTATTGTATGGGTCGATTTTTCTTACATTTTACTAACTTTGCCAAATAAAACCTAAAGTGGGGAAAAAAATCTATCATTTTTTCCATTGTCGTCTTCCAAGTGGCATAACATTTTTTACTTTTTTGGCTATGGTGCTGGTTGATGGCTTGTTTTTTGCGAACATGTTGTACTTTGCACCAATATCATTCTGGAGTACATGTGTTTTTTTAATCACTTTTTATTGCATTTTTTGTGGGATTCAATGGGTATAAATCATACTTTTTGGCGTGTTTTTAACGGCGTTCAGTGTGTGGGTTCAATAATTAATTACTTTTATTCTACGGATTGTTGCGGACGCGGTGATACTATATGTGGGGTTTGTGTTATGATTTAGACTTTTTTTAGTGTTATATTTCTCTTTATATGTTATGGGATTACGGGCATTTTTAATGATTTATTACTTTATTTTTTATTGATAAACTTTTTTTTTACTTTTTCCACCATCGGACATAAGCAATCATCTGATGTATTGCAGGGTATTATCAGTGTAAGCCTATGCACATGAATAGGCTGACACTGTGCCTTTAAGATGAGGTCATAGACGCCATCTTTCAGGCAGTGCCTACAGGTCCTGATCGGACCCCACGGCTGTCATGACAACGTGAGGGGGGTGGGTGATTGTGGGGAAAAGACCCCCAAAGGCAGGTTAAATGCTGCGGTCGCGCTGACTGCGGTATTTAACGGGTTAAACACCCGCAATCAGAGTCCACTCCGACCGCGGGTGTTACACTGGGGTGTTGGCTATTAGTTATAGCCAGCACCCCCATATGTCCCGATGCCGGTTCTGCTCAGATCTTGAGCTGAACCGGCATCAGCGCTGCGTCTGATATACCGGTTCAAGAGGTTAAAATAGTTGTGTTTAAGATGAGTTTTGTGTGGTGACATGAAAAACATTAGGAATATACAGTGCATCATAACTTGCTGCATAGCAATAGACTCAGCCCATCTCTTATATTACCTGCAATTGGAATGTAAGCATCAGAAGTAGTCCACGGCCAATTAAAGATTGCGAATCGTGTTCCTGCAAATGAGCGCGTCGGACCTCTCGACCCGCGCACTACAGAGGATAATCGCCAAGCGTAATTTTACGCATGGCGATTATTTTGGGGGGTAATAGTGCCTCACCATGCGTCATAGACGCGTGGTGAGGCGTTAATGCGACCTCTGGACCCAGTAATCCTTTCCTTTGCTATTAATAAAAATACGGGGCCTGGGGCTTGTACATCTGGTGAGTATGTGTAACTTTCAGATACCACAGCTACCTGTGTGCATATACGTAGTTTAAGCCAATGAAGGATCAGTACTATGACCTGGCCATGTGTTATATTCTTGGGGCCTGGGGTTCTTTACTGCTACGTTAATTGTAAATGTGCTGCAATGCGAGTTTATGCTTTATGAGAGGCAAAAAATTAAACGTCCTTCAAGGATGGTACCACTTGTTGCAAGAAATTTGTATATCTTCATTAAGACATAATACGCTTAATTTGGTTTTTGCTTTGTTACTCAGATGGTGGTCAAAACTTATATGGACATGGACCAGGATTCAGAAGATGAAAAGCAGCAATATCTCCCTCTAGCCTTGCACCTCTCGTCTGAATTCTTCCTCAGGAATCCAAATAAAGATGTCCGCCTCCTTGTGGCCTGCTGCTTAGCCGACATCTTCAGAATATATGCACCAGAGGCACCGTACACCTCGCATGACAAATTAAAGGTAATGCCTGATGAAACTAATGGCTTGTTGTTGAAGGTTTTTATATTTGAAAGCTTCAAACCAAGTGATAGACTCATTACATGTCCTCCACCAGATAAAATTGTTCCAGCAAAGTTTTTCTTAAGGGGTTGGTCACTTATGCAAAACTTTATCAGGGTAATGGCTGTTTCACATTGGCCCTAAGGGCGCGTTCACACGTTGCGTTTTGACCTGCGTTTTCATTGCGTTTGAAACGCATATACAACAGCTGAGGAGAGGTGATTTGCCTAATTACATCACTGTTAACGTTTCCGTTTACAAAACGCATCGTAAACGTGATGTTAACGCACGCGTTAACAAAGTATTTGTTTTTGTATTTACCCTGGTAAAGTTTGGTATAAATGACCAACCCCTTTAAGACAGCAATTTACAACACCAGTCTAAATATAGAGCCAGAAATACATTTTTACGCAAATGGAATATAAAGTAAATTCTCCATTGTCCCACTACTGGTTTGGCTCGGTGATATATAAAAAAAAAAATTCTAATAAATTGAGTATAGACTGACGTGCCTTGTTCCCCCTGTTATGTCTTCACTATATATAATGTGTTTTTCTCTCTCTACAGGACATATTCTTGTTTATAACAAGACAATTGAAAGGTCTAGAAGACACTAAAAGCCCTCAGTTCAATAGATACTTTTACCTGCTTGAGGTATCCATTCATTGTTAATCTTGATCTGTCTTTTGTATGTCTGTTCTTGCTCTACGGTGTCTGTAGAGGATTCACTTGTTGACGTTACTGCGTTAGTGGTTTGTGGCATCTTTTCTCTGTGTAGTGTTCGCAGGTGAAGGACATTGTGTTCATGGTTTCTCCTGTACAGGCCTCACTGCTAAAAACCAAGGCGGTGTCAAAGTGTGAGCTGTGGGCTAAAAGGAGTCTTATCCTACCTGACACAGCTGTGCCCACTGCGCCCTCTGCTGGTAGATCCCTGTTCTGCATCCTGCTTTAGTGTTCACTGTATGGCAGGACGAAGATTGTCTCCAAAACAGCAGGGTTTTACCAAGTGCTGTTATATGTCTCACATTTATACTCGGGGTTTTGTTTTTAGAAATTTTTGGTATTTTCTATTCCATATGCACTATATATAATAATTATTATTATTATTCATATAGCGCACACAGATTATGCAGCACTGCACAAAGCATGTCAAATTGGTCCCTGTCCAATATGTTTGTTCAATGCTTTTTCATGTTTTATAATGGCGCCTATTCATTCCTTTCAGAATTTAGCATGGGTGAAATCTTACAACATTTGCTTTGAGTTGGAAGACTGCAATGAAATTTTTATTCAGCTCTTTAAGACTCTCTTCTCTGTTATAAAGTAAGTTAAACTTTTAGCTTGACTTCTCCATGGCTTCATTTCCATACAAATAAGTTCCTAGACGTCTCAATACTTGGTTCACGCTTAGCGATTCCCGTTTGAGAACTTCATCTTGATCTTTAAACTTATTTCTTGTGTTTTACACTGAGGCAAAGCTTTTAACTTTGTATATTTTTTTTTTTGTATAGTAATAGCCACAACCAAAAGGTTCAGATGCACATGTTGGATTTGATGAGTTCAATTACTATGGAAGGTGACGGAGTGACCCAAGAATTGTTGGATTCCATACTTATTAATCTAATACCGGCTCATAAGGTCAGTTCTACCTTATAGTTCTGGGATGTCATTTATCTGGTGTCTCTTTCCTGAAATTGAAAGAGTCACCATTCCGCCCACACTGGTAATCAATAGGCAGTGTTTATACAGAATTGCTGCCTGCATTACTTGGACTTGTCTTCTACTTTTCTAAATGATTAAACTAAACTTTTATTTATTCTTTTTTCCACCAGAACTTAAACAAGCAAGCCTTTGACCTTGCCAAAGTACTGCTAAAGAGGACCTTGCAAACCATTGAGCCCTGTATTGCAAATGTAGGTATTTAAAGTTGATTGAGACGAGTTTATTTAACTTTACATTTCGGTCACAATTCAACTGTTTTCAGCTTATTGAAACATATTAGTAAGGTCTGTAGAGATATTGTTCCCATGCTGTATACTTTTATATATAGATCTATCGACAATTTGCGCCCAGAATTCTCATTGTCGCCTCCGTATATACATAGACTTGCATCTTGTTACTACTCCTTGTAATAAGTGGAAAGTTTCTGGATAGTCGGCCCAATAATACTGATACATGGTGGCTGCATAGTTATGTATTGCCAAGTACATAGGGTGTTGCGTTTATGTTTTCTATAATTAGTTTCCCACTCTTTATTATACAGTTTGGTATTTGCCACTTTAACCTTCTCTATTTGTAGGTTAGTGTAGGAACCAAATCTTACAGGGGATCTACGTGTATCGCAACTTCTGTCTTTGTTATAAAACTTTTTTTTATCTTGCCTGCTTTATTCTTATTTCATACCATTTTTTCTTTTACCCAATAGTTTTTCAACCAGGTCTTGGTTTTGGGAAAATCCTCTGTGAGTGACTTGTCTGAGCATGTGTTTGATCTCATTCAAGAACTGTTTGCCATAGATCCCAATTTGTTGATGTCTGTAATGCCACAGCTGGAGTTTAAGCTAAAGGTGAGTTAAACTTATGAATTTTTTTTTTTTTCTTACCGTAAAGGCAAATGTTATTGTTTGTATGATAAAAAATAATAAAGTTTTCTAATATAGTTTCTGTATCAATTCCTTGTGTTTTTCCAGAGCTCTGCTTGCTGTCATTCTGTAGAAAGCTTCTAAGTTTACTTCCAGTGGACAGAAATCAGACCATGGTCACACAGGTGCACAGCTCGTTAGTATCAGAGAGTAATCAGAGCTGTGTGATATAACGAGCCGTGCACCTGTGTGACCATGGTCAGATTTCTGTCCACTGGAAATAAACAATGAAACTTTCTAAAGAATTACAGCAAGCAGAGCTCTAGAAAAATGAAGAGGAATTGATACAGAAGGTATTTGTGTGACTTTTCATTATTCAAGCGATATCAATTGTTGAAATGGGGGAAAAACCCCTTAACCATAAAAAAAAAATTCACATGGATGTTATACTGACACCAACATTGTATATCAAATTAGTCAAACTAGAAAATATCTAGGATGACTCCAGTTATGGCAAAGGAGAAAGAAAATAAATTGTCCTGTTGTGACTAAAGAAGTTTCAAAGTTTGCACAACCCCCTTAAGATCATTCTTGACTGTGATTTAGGTTAAGTTCTGCTGCTATTGTGTGGTATTTCTTATTAAAACCTTTCTAGACCCCTAACTCATGGGTGAGTAGTGGCACCCATAGCCCCTCACATGACTCAACCATATTGTCATTCATAGCTGTAACAGCACTGGGTCAACCTTGAAACCTTTTTATATGAGCATTGTGTACTTAATCTTCATTGTGTATCACTTGTTCATTTTGTGCCTTTACCCTTCCTTCTTTCAGAGTAACGATGGAGAGGAGCGACTGGCTGTTGTGCGACTTCTTGCCAAACTGTTTGGCTCTAAAGATTCAGACCTGGCAAATCAGAACCGGCCTCTGTGGCAATGCTTTCTGGGGCGGTGAGTGTTTCTTCCAGTCCTAGTTGTTGTTGTGTGAAACCAGAATATGGAATTCGGTGCCAATACTTTGATACTTTGCCATACAAAAGGGGACAGTGGAGATTCACCCTTTTTTATAGATTCATCTCAGGGATTTCCTTGATGACATATTCTTGTGCCTGGTTCCAATGGGGTTCCTCTAGAGAGCACAGAAGCCCCAGAGTATAAGCGATGCATGATTAACAATGACATGATTCCTTGGGCTTCTCCTACATCTTAATTTGGGTTGCATATACAGAAAGCACCCAGTCTTTTAGAAGCCCAATTCAGATAAATGAGAAATGCTGCATGTTCAGCAATGGTGTAAGTTCACTCAGGACGTCATTGGTGCTGAATACACTCCAGAATTCACTGCAATATCCCCTGTGGATGCAGCCTTCATCATTATAAAATATTGTTCAATTATTTTTAGCGGATTAGAATGGTCTTGCCCGAAATTAACAAGCTTTGTTTGGTTCCATTCCATAGTTGTTGTATAAAATAATATGCAACAGCTCTTTACACATATCTGGACTTCTGGTTTGGAGCAGTAGTCCTTGATTTTGGGAGCTTCTATATATTGACTTGAAGATTTTCTCCATGCCAAAAAAATGAGAGCTGTGCGCTGCTGATTTGTGTCCAAGTTGCTCGGCTTTCATGCTGCAGTGGACTGGGTCATGAGTCAGCTCTGTCTTTGTTTGCAGTCGGTAGAATATTCTCTTTCTCTAGAGGTTATTGCATCATCTCAAGGATTTTGTCCTCTTCGGGGACCTGGTGATTGCTGACTTTAGCAGAAAATGGCTTTATGGAAATTGTGTTTTGTGTATATGTGATATATATGCAGCTTTAGCAATTTTATTTTTATATTTTGGAATTATATATTTTGGCTTATTTCTAACTGTATGACTTTGGGGTGTTTTTTATTTTTTTTATTTTTTTTTTTTTTTTAGATTTAATGATATTCATGTTCCTGTCAGACTAGAAAGTGTCAAATTTGCTAGTCACTGTTTGATGAACCATCCTGACCTAGCTAAAGATCTTACAGGTAGGTAACAGCTTTATTATACTATATTAACGTATCTCTTAATGTCACAATGGTTGGTATAGGATAGCCCAACAAATCAGATCAGTTTTCAGAATTTCCACCTATTGGATATGTGCAGGAGGCCTTTAACTAGTCTCCTTCATTGTAGTCAGAGCATATCTGCACATTAAAGGGGTTGTACCAAGTTTGCATGTTTATGCCCTATCCAAAAAATAAGAGATGACTAGATGATTGTGAGGTTTTGACTGCTGGGATCCTCCACCCATCACAAGAAAAGGACACCCGGCAATCCAGGCAATGGAGGCCCCATTCTCATTAATGCAGTGGTTTCTCTAATGCTGTGACCCCGCAATACAGTTCCTCATGTTGCGGTGACCCCAAACCATGTACAAGAATATAAGGACTATAATACTGCCTCCTATGTACAGGAATATAACTACTATAATACTGCCTCCTATGTACAGGAATATAACTACTATAATACTGCCCCCTATGTACAAGAATATAACTACTATAATACTGCCCCCCATGTACAAGAATATAACTACTATAATACTGCCCCCTATGTACAGGAATACAACTACTATAATACTGCCCCCTATGTACAAGAATATAACTACTATAATACTGTCCCCTATGTACAAGAATATAACTACTATAATACTGCCCCCTATGTACAGGAATATAACTACTATAATACTGCCCCATATGTACAAGAATATAACTACTATAATACTGCCCCATATGTACAAGAATATAACTACTACAATACTGCCCCCTATGTACAGGAATATAACTACTATAATACTGCCTCCTATGTACAGGAATATAACTACTATAATACTGCCCCCTATGTACAGGAATATAACTACTATAATACTGCCCCCTATGTATAGGAATATAACTACTATAATACTGCCCCCTATGTACAGGAATATAACTACTATAATACTGCCCCCTATGTACAGGAATATAACTACTATAATACTGCCCCCTATGTACAGGAATATAACTACTATAATACTGCCCCCTATGTACAGGAATATAACTACTACAATACTGCCCCCTATGTACAGGAATATAACTACTATAATACTGCCCCCTATGTACAGGAATATAACTACTATAATACTGCCCCCTATGTACAGGAATATAACTACTATAATACTGCCCCCTATGTACAGGAATATAACTACTATAATACTGCCCCCTATGTACAGGAATATAACTACTACAATACTGCCCCCTATGTACAGGAATATAACTACTACAATACTGCCCCCTATGTACAGGAATATAACTACTATAATACTGCTCCCTATGTACAAGAATATAACTACTACAATACTGCCCCCTATGTACAGGAATATAACTACTACAATACTGCCCCCTATGTACAGGAATATAACTACTATAATACTGCCCCCTATGTACAGGAATATAACTACTATAATACTGCTCCCTATGTACAAGAATATAACTACTATAATACTGCCCCCTATGTACAGGAATACAACTACTATAATACTGCCTCCTATGTACAGGAATATAACTACTATAATACTGCCTCCTATGTACAGGAATATAACTACTATAATACTGCCTCCTATGTACAGGAATATAACTACTATAATACTGCCTCCTATGTACAAGAATACATAGGGGGCTGCTTCAAGTTCTAGTTTCTCCTCACTGTGAGCAGAGCAGTCTGTTCCACGGGAGTCTGTATAGAGGAGAAGCCAGAGGGTCATGTGGTGATATCACCACAGGTCCTCCAGCTTCCCCTGTATGCAGCAGCCGACGGGTCCTCAAGCAGTGAGTGCTTATTACACACGTTCTATTCCGTTTTTGCCGCGAATAGCGGCAAAAACGTAATAGAATCGTGACCCCTGTGTTTTGGTTGTTCGACCCCTGCTGGGGTCACGACCCACAGGTTGAGAACCGCTGCATTAATGAATGCAGTGGCAGTACGGGCATACACCAGATTGTTAGGGGTTGTCCTCTTGTTGTGATGGGTGGTGGACCCAGCAGTCGGGCCCTCCCCACCTTGTCACAATTCCTTTACAGACAACTCCTTCAATTATTGGGAATGGGAGCCTTGAACTCCAGACTGCTGAGGGTCCTAGAATTCATATGACCAATGATCAGCATGTTCTCTCCTATGCTGTAGATGGGGGATAATTTGAAAAGTTGGGATCCCTTTACTTGTAGTAGTTATCTTATTTTTATTTGCATTAAAACAATGTTTGGTCTTGGCAGAGTTTCTAAAAGTAAGGTCACACGACCCTGAGGAAGCCATTCGGCATGATGTCATTGTAACGATTATTACTGCTGGGAAGAAGGATCTTTCTCTTGTAAATGATCAGCTGCTCGGCTTTGTACGTGAGAGAACATTGGACAAGAGGGTAAGAAATAAAGCACAATGCTTAATATTCCAAAGTACTGGGTACAATGATCTGTAGTCGGTAGTAAAACTTATTACTCCATCTGTTCATATAGTGGAGAGTCAGGAAAGAGGCTATGATGGGCCTCGCTCAGCTGTACAAGAAGTATTGCCTGCACGCCGAAGCTGGGAAGGAAGCAGCCGAGAAAGTCAGCTGGATAAAGGATAAACTCTTACATATATATTACCAAAACAGCATTGATGACAAGTAAGTCTTTCCCGCTGTCTTTTTTATTCTGTACTTTGTAAATCTTTTACTTGAGCCAGTTTAAATGCACATGTGATCCCAATAATCACACTTGTTGTTCCTTTTGCCAGGTTACTGGTAGAGAAAATCTTTGCCCAATATCTTGTACCACACAATCTTGAAACAGAAGAAAGAATGAAATGTCTCTATTACTTGTATGCGAGCCTGGACCCAAACGCTGTGAAGTAAGTGTATCATGTTACACAGCGCTGCCTGTACTAGGTTACACCTCGACTGTCCAACTTTTATCTAGCCGAAAAGAAAACCATATAGTAAAACTTTATCCTAGGTCAGCGATGGCGAACCTATGGCACGCGTGCCACAGACGGCACGAGAAGCCGTTTCTGTTGGCACGAGAAGCCGTTTCTGTTGGCACGCGTACCGTCGCCAGTAAGCCTCTGCCCGCAAAAATTTGGTCTATGAGAGCGGCGGAACTACGCGCCGCTCCATAGACAGAACCGCAGAGTTTTTGCGCATGCGCGGTAACTTGGGAAGCGCTGAAAGTTTCAGTCGCTCCCATAGAAACCGCGCATGCGCATTAATTATCCCAGGCCGCTCCGCTCTGCTCCCTCCCTGTCCGCTCTACTCTGTCCCGGTCCGCTCCGCACTGCTTTGCTCCCTCTGTCCCGCTCGGTAGCCCCCTTCTCCTCCGCTCCATAGCCCCCCTCTCTACCGCTCCGTAGTAAGTTTATCTGTGTATGTATGTATGTAATGTGTATATGTATGTGTGTGTGTATGTAATGTGTGTATGTATGTAATGTGTGTATGTGGGTGTTTATATGTGTATACATATATAATATATAATATATATATTTATATTTATTCTGTATGTATTTTATACTACATGGCGATAAGCTGTATGCATTTTATACTACTTGGCGGCATTCTGTATGCATTTTATACTACTTGGCGGCATTCTGTATGCATTTTATACTACTTGGCGGCATTCTGTATGCATTTTATACTACTTGGCGGCATTCTGTATGCATTTTATACTACATGGCGATAAGCTGTATGCATTTTATACTACTTGGCGGCATTCTGTATGCATTTTATACTACATGGCGGCATTCTGTATGCATTTTATACTACATGGCGGCATTCTGTATGCATTCTGTATGCATTTTATACTATATTACGTATATCGGGGGGGGCGTCTCTCTATGGCTCGTTTTCTCAATTAAAACCTTGTTATTCTAGTTAAATTTTTGTGTTGGCACTTCACTTCAAGTCAGAAGGGTTTGGGTTGCATTTTGGGCACTCGGCCTCTAAAAGGTGCGCCATCACTGTCCTAGGTCATAGTATGCATGTACATCTTGTCAAGTATAATGGATCCATTGGTTAATGGTATAACTAAGCAGATGTGGCTGTTAGAAAATTTTGGTTCTTTGGTGAAGATCTAGTTGTTTAAGATAGAGATGAGCAAACCCAATAGCCGGGTTCAAACTCTTGACCAGATTGGTGGTCGAACAGCTCGTCTGGCAATATGCCATGGCCAATCATAGTGAAGGGGCGTTATTTTGCCGGCAATATGTCAGTGTCAGGCAGTGAACCTGACCATTGGATTGCAGAGACGCCACACAAAATAAAGGGAAACCTTAACCAAAATGTATAAGGCATAAAATAACACTTTTATAAGATCAATTAAAATACATTTAAAATACAACATACACAGAAAAAAATCTGCCAATGGTCAAATATACATGATAAATAGATCAAGTAACCTGTATAGAAGGTCTAGTCCTCAGAACCAGTCAAGGTATTTGCTTACAAACCAGTATTGCACATTACCCAGAGGAATAACAGAGGACATGGGACACATGCACAGGTCTATACAGACCCAACATGGACACCACCCGACACGTACTTTGTACGACCAGGACCATGCATCCTATGAAAAAAAAAGTTTTTAGGCTAGATCTGTGTCTAGTGCCTCCTATAAGTATCAACCATGTTACTATGCACATTGCATTTCTTCTCCTACTACTTCCACATTACAGCTTCAAGATAATCCATGTTACTATGCACATTGGATGTCTTCTCCTACTACTTCCACATTACAGCTTCAAGATAATCTTGAAGCTGTAATGTGGAAGTAGTATGAGAAGAGATGCAATGTGCATTGTAACATGGTTGATACTTTTAGGAGGCACTAGACACAGATCTAGCCTAAAAACCTTTTTGAATTCCTAGTTTGAACTTATAAGATGATTGGGTTGGGGGTGGATGATGAATCCTTTGGTGTGTACAATTGTAGTAAATGCTATTTCAATCAGCTGAACGTACTATTCCATTTTATATAATTCTTTAATGTTGTTCTTGATTTCTTTACTACGCAGGGCACTAAATGAAATGTGGAAATGTCAGAATATGTTAAGAAGCCATGTGCGGGAGTTATTAGATTTACACAAGCAGCCAACAGTAAGTTTGGTTTTTTAATTATGTTTTGTGTATTGTAAGATCTCCAACCAATGGTATTTACCACACTTAACACTTAACAAATGTTCTTCTTTCTCTTTTCAGTCTGAAGCAAACAATGCAGCCATGTTTGGAAAATTAATGACCATAGCGAGTGAGTAGCTCCTCCCCAAATCTATATTGCTGGGTTAAGTTCTGTACGCAACTTGCTAAATAAAATGATTTAATGGTTTAAGTTTAATGTAGGAAATCAATAATGCCACACCAGCCATGCATTTTGTGATGCAAAAACAAGAATTTGACTTTTATCATGGTTATGGGTATTAAATAAGTAAAAACTTTGGTGTCATCCAATTAAAAAAAAAAAAAAAAATGCTTGACATAAACGTATGTGCTTCGAGCGCTATAGTATGCTCTTACAACCATGAGCGTTCTGTGCCACATGAAACGTGTAGGTTTGTTATTGGAAACATTTTTTTGTAAACTGGATGATACTCTGAGGCCAAAGTTTTAATTCATCACTGTTTTGGATACTCAATGAAGACCAAAAAGGTTTATTCTCACATCACAAAATGCTTGGCATTGTAACTTATCCATTATAAAGTAGAGCATTTCTTACCCAGAACTGTTTTTCATGGAGCAGTCATACACTGTAAGGCTACATGCACACGGCATCGCGGGGAGAGGAGGAGGAGGAGGAGGAGGTGAGCACAGCTCACCCCCGCCCCTCTCCATAGCGATATATGGCCGCAGCACCGTAATACGGGAAAAGATAGGACATGTCCTATCTTTTCCCGGGCTACGGAGCGGTACGGTGCCGCTCCCGTAGGGCGCCGTGAGCCCATAGAAGTGTATGGGGGACGTATATCGGCCGCATATACGTCAACCGTTTATACGTCCCCCATACTGTAGTGTGAATGCAGCCTAAGTTGAGGATCTGTGAAAAATGGATGCAAACATGGGTAACATTGGCCACTTTCATTGGCAGGTAACATTAAAGCACATCGATCGATTTTTCTATTCATTTGTATCGCCTCTCTTGCACATTGTTTTCAGAATCCACATTAATTCTGCCTTTTTATTTTATAGAAAATTTGCCTGATCCTGGAAAAGCACAAGATTTTGTCAAAAAGTTTAACCAGGTTTTGGGTGACGATGAGAAGCTCCGCTCTCAGCTTGAGTTGCTTATAAGCCCAACGTGTTCATGTAAACAGGCAGATGTCTGTGTGGTAAGAAAGATATACAATTAACCCCCCTCCCCTTTAACAAAAGTCTTTACCCCAACACTTTGTCTGTTTTTTGGAGCCAAAGCCAGAAGTGTATCTGGCAGGAGGGTAAATAGAAGTCATTAACTATTCTGTTGCACATGTAAAAATCCGCTAATTGTATCTTATGTATTTATGTTTTTTTTTTTTTGTATATAACTTTTGTAGAAATAGAAGCTCTTACCATTTGTTTTTGTTTTATTTCCTTAGAGAGAAATTGCCAGAAAACTTGCTAACCCGAAACAACCAACTAATCCTTTCTTAGAAATGGTTAAATTCTTGCTGGAAAGAATAGCTCCTGTACATATAGATTCAGAAGCGATCAGGTACGAGGAACTCTTTTTTAAATTTTTTTGGTCTATACAAGCCATTGTATTATTTCTCCACTTTCGGTCAGCATTGGTGTCACTACTTTGTAATCCAATTGGTCTTGACTGTTAAATTGGCAAATCCAGTCCGGCTCTTTATGAATTTTGAACCCAGGGTTAACCAAGGACCTGATGTTCCAGTTATACAAGGGCCTACCCCTGCCATATTAGAGATTTCCTAAAACTGCTATATGTTCCTTGCTCTATTCTGAGTAATTGATGGGAAGATAAGCCTACAGTGTAAAGGGAGACTACAGTCTGTATCTTATGAAGCACGTTTGCTTGCAATACACAGTGTGTGTATATTATATATATATATATATATATATATATATATATATATATATATAAAAAATTATATATTTCCAGCGCATTGGTGAAGCTGATGAACAAATCCATTGAGGGTACTGCAGATGACGAAGAGGAAGGTGTGAGTCCTGATTCAGCAATTAGAGCGGGATTGGAGCTTCTAAAGGTGAATATAAGTAAAATTCTGCTGACTTTTTGTATTCAGCATGACAGGCAGAATAATTCTGCATTTGTGGCTGAATGCATAAGAAATGGGGCATTTTTTTTGTTTGTAGATGGGATGAATTTTTTGGGGTATTTTTTCAAACTTTTTGGTGTAGTTGAAATTTTTATATTGTAAAATACAAGCCTTTTAGTTCTGATTTTACTTTTTAGGTTCTTTCCTTTACCCATCCAACTGCATTCCACTCGGCAGAGACCTACGAGTCTTTCCTCCAGTGCCTTCGTATGGATGATGACAAAGTAGCAGAGGCGGCAATACAGATATTTCGTAACACGGGGCATAGGATAGAAACCGATTTGCCACAGATACGATCGTAAGTAATTTGATCAATGCATATATTCAATAAGCGGATTCCCATAATCCTGTCCTGTCCCATAAACTTGTTCCAGTTTGTTGTACACATGCATATAGCCCAGATGTGAACCTGTGTTTTTCATAAATATATGAGATGGGAATATTAACTGCATAAGTCTTTGACTTCATGCAGTTACATCTGGGGAAACCTATTTTTATATTTACTTTGGAACAGCATCTTTAAATTTTAGCATAAAGGGGTTGTCCCGGTTTTTATGTTGTAGCCTTTGCAGCGAATCCAGAGGAATCTGGTTCTTACAAGTATGCATCCATTAGATTGCCAGAGGTAAACGAGCATAGCACTAGCCAATTTTTGATCCCATTCAAATGGATGGAGCATCAAGTCATTCTTTTTTTTTTTTTTTATCAGAAACCTTTATTACTTTTGCTCATAGCACAAAGATCCAACATTCAGTACACAGATCCCTTTGGTCGGTCATCTATCCCTCAATCCACCATATCGTCACACATCCAATACAGTCTCAATTATACTAGAGTATCCCTTACTGCCCCAGTACCCTCCCCAAATTTAGCATAGACCAACCTCTCCACAGTTCTTCAGTTGCCAACCCTGGAGACTCCACCCATTCGGACCCATTCTCTACCTACTGCTCTACTCATTATTGAGAAAGTGCCCTCTGGATCGCAGGGGATCCTTTTTTTTGTGATTGATCAGGGTCCCAGCAGTCAGTCCCTTACCAGTCAACGTTCTCCTTTATCTCGGTGCATCCGTTTCAGAGAACCCACACTTCAATTTTGCACAATAGTTTTGTTCAATCTTTTAATAGTAAGGTCTAGTGTCTAGATCAGCCGAGCATGTCTAATGTCTTATTTCTGATTCTATACTACTTGTTGGCACATTTTAATACCTTTGGCTAAATATGTTATTTGATAGGGCACTTATTCCAATCTTGCATCAGAAGGCCAAGCGGGGTACACCTCATCAAGCAAAGCAGGCTGTACACTGCATCCATGCTATATTCTCCAATAAAGAAGTACAACTGGCTCAGATCTTTGAGGTATGTTATATAAGCTATCAACTGCAGGAGCTTTATAAGATTCGTCTTTGTTTTTATTTATGGCAATGCAAATGTTTCTTAAAGAGAACCTCTCATCACATTTTCACATGTACAGCTAGTGACCGATTTCTGTAGTGTCTTATTAACTGGCACCCTTTCTTTATAGCTAAAATTGTGTCCCTTACATCCACATAAATCAACTTTATCTTATATTCCCTGGCATCAGAGCAGGCTTGTCCTGCTCTGCTGGCCCCTCCCATCCACTTCTCATCATGCCTCTTCCCAGCATGTCATGTGACCAGGATGACACAATCACAGGTCCTTTAGTCTCCTAACTTTAGCAAACTGTACCACAACACATATATCTGATCACATGAAATCACAGCAGCCTCCATGGACGTCTACTTCTCCCCATCCTCCATGGAGGCTGTTATGATTTCATGTGATCAGATACATACTTGGCGTAGACGCTGCAGATGTAAAAGGAACTTGAATGATGTCATCCTGGTCACAATGTTCTATACAGAATATAGCACTGAGACCTGTCGATCGGGAATAAGGAGGCAGGGCAGTGCATGTAAATGTTAATATGCATGACTCAGTAAGTGTCATTGGACTCGCATCGGGCGAGTTGCATATAAGTTTACAAACTGATTTTTGTAACATTGCAGCCATGGAAAAGAACCGTTTAGGAATGAGGGCAATGCTTTTTAAACATTGTTTTTAATTATGTTTTTATTTTGGGCTGGTTAATTTGCATGACAGGTTTCCTTTTAAGTCTCATTTACCTAAACGTGCGCTTTTTTCTTTTTTGCAAACCCTTTTCAATGTATAAATGATTTGCTTGTGTTTTTTGTGCAACTTCAAGTTGCAAGTAAAGTTGTATCCTGTTCTTGTTGTAGCCTCTCAGCCGAAGTCTCAATGCAGATGTCCCGGAACAATTAGTAACGCCTCTAGTGTCACTGGGTCACATTTCTATGTTGGCACCTGATCAGTTTGCGTCGCCTATGAAATCGGTTGTCGCAAACTTTATTGTAAAGGATCTGCTCATGAACGACCGGGTAAGAGCTCTCCTAATTTTTACTTTTTGTGCTGTTGTACTGTTTTTGAGCCATTCTGGCCATAAGATGGTTATTGCTCCATCTATCGTATACCCTCATGCCCTCATCTGTTGTTTTGAAGTTGCCACAGTGCATATGCTGAGGAGGGTTTACAAATTACATATAACATTAATTTTTTTCCCCCCAATTGTAGACAAACGGCGATAAAAATGGCAAACTCTGGTCACCGGATGAAGAAGTTTCACCGGAGGTTCTTGCTAAAGTAAGGCTACAAACTTTATAGTGGTTGGTTTTTGATCAAGCTTTTGTGTGCAGTTTTAATATATCTAATAATTGGAAAAAGTCATCTTTATTGATTTGTTTTGGATATCGGTAGCAAAAGTATTACAATTTTTCAAAACATGAGGTAATTTGATTACACTAAACCAATATGCAAATAGGTTTTGTTAACCCCTTAACACTCTGCGCCGTAGCTCTACGGCGCAGAGGTATAGGGAATGTATGAAGAGGGCTCACGGGCTGAGTCCTCTTCATACAAAGGTGGGGGTTGTTGCATATTGAAGCAAACCCCCACCGTTAATAACCGCGGTCGGTGCTTGCACCGATCGCGGCTATTAACCCTTTCATTGCCGCCTGCAAAGTCGCCAGTGGCATTTAAAAGACGGCGGCGCGCGGGTGCCACCATCTTTATTCCGATCGCCGCGTCCCCGAACTTCATTACAGTGGCTCATTGTAATGAATGAGCTACAAAAATGCCATATATTGCAATTCAGAAGTATTGCAGTATATGGTAGGAGCGATCTGACTATCTAGGGTTAATGTACCCTAGATGGTCTAAGATATAGTATATGGAAAAAAAAAAGTTTAAAAAATAAAAAAAATTCATAAAATATTAAAAATTCTAATCACCCTCCTTTCGCTAGAACTGATATAAAACATAATAAACAGTAAAAATCACAGACACATTAGGTATCGCCGCATCCCAAAATGCCCGATCTATCAAAATAATAAAAACGGTTACGAACGGCGGTGACCTCCAAGATGGAAAATGGCGCCCAAATGTCCGAAATTGCGCACAGGTCTGTACACAAAAAAAATGAAAGTTATGGATTTTTGAAGGTGGAGAACAAGAAATGAGCGAAAAAAACCCTGCGTCCTTAAGGGGTTAAAATCCAACTAATATTTATTTGTCATCCAAATTTGCTATTCAGTCACCTGATTTGACACCCATTACCGGAGTTGATTTCCTTTTATCACTTCAGGTCCAACAATCTGTAGGGGTTGCTGGATAGATTTCCCAAGATACAGTTCTCTAGCTACAAGTAGAATGACCCAGCAGCTGTTGTATGAGATCTATAAACTTCTAATTTTACTTTTAAGGTTCAAGCAATAAAGTTACTAGTGCGATGGTTACTGGGGATGAAGAACAATCAGTCGAAGTCTGCAAATTCTACTTTGCGGTTGCTCTCTGCTATGTTGGTCAGCGAAGGAGATCTGACAGAGCACAAAAGGATCAGGTGAGATATTTTTGCAAAGGTAACGTTCAAACAATTACTGAGATTGATGTCAACGATCAAAACAGCTATTGGCTTATAACGTTTTGCATTGCTTTCAGTTGCATTTTCTGGCCAAGTATTAAAATTGACTTTCATTATTTCAGTAAATCGGATATGTCACGTCTGCGGTTGGCAGCAGGTGGTGCCATCATGAAGTTGGCACAGGAACCTTGTTACCATGAAATAATCACACCGGAGCAGTTCCAGTTATGTGCTCTGGTTATTAATGTAAGTATCTCATTTTATTTATGTTGTGTATTGCTGACATTCATAATGGACAATGGTCTGCTCCAAAATCCTGATAGAGAAGATAGATTATCTATCGTAGCTGACTATTCTACTTTCTTGCAGGATGAATGTTACCAGGTTCGACAGATATTTGCACAAAAGCTGCACAAAGCCTTGGTAAAGCTTCAGCTCCCTCTTGAGTATATGGCCATCTTTGCCCTCTGCGCCAAGGATCCAGTTAAAGAAAGACGAGCACATGCCAGGCAATGTTTGCTCAAGAACATCAGTATACGGAGGGAATACATCAAACAAAACCCCATGGCAAATGGTAAGTTTACAGAAGGCATATCTTACTATAAGGCCAAGTTCGTACATATCAGATTTGCCTTTGGCAATTTACTTAGTATCCAATGAGCTTTTTGTAATGCAGTGTGTATTTCTTAAAGGAAAGCTACCACCACGGATCTACCTTTAAAGGGTGGTAGGTGCATCTATAGGATGTGAGGATAACCCTTTTAAGGGCTAATCCTCACGTCCCTGCAATCTTTTAATAACTTTAATTTCCCTAATATGCAGATTTTGTAAAGAGGCTACTGGGGAGTGGAGTAACGAGCTGAGGCTACACGGCGCATCCACTCCATGCCCCAGTAGCCTCTTAGATCCCCCCTACCAGATGTTTTCGGCGCACCCTCGTCCACGAAGCCTGACGTCTGCAGGCTACTGGGGAGTGGAGAAGCCGCGCTGTGTAGCCTCAGCTCCTGTTACTCCACTCCCTAGTAGCCTCTTTACAAAATCTGCATATTAGGGAAATTAAAGTTATTAAAAGATTGCAGGGACGTGAGGATTAGCCCTTAAAAGGGTTATCCTCACGTCCTATAGATGCACCTACCACTCTTTATAGGTAGATCCATGGTGGTAGGTTTCCTTTAAAGACTGGTCTATGATTACTTCAGTTAACCCCTAACTATAGTGACATTTTTCCCAAATATCCTGACATATATGGTTTATATTTCCACAGAAAAGCTTTTATCTCTGCTGCCGGAATATGTTGTACCCTACATGATTCACCTTCTCGCTCATGATCCAGATTTCACAAAACCTCAGGATTTGGACCAACTCCGTGATATCAAAGAGTAAGTCTTCATGAGGCTTTCACAACTTGTTAGTTTATTTTTTTGTTTGTTTTTTTGGGAAAATAATTTGGATATATTATTATTTTCCAATCTAGGTGCCTTTGGTTCATGCTTGAAGTTTTAATGGCTAAGAATGAAAACAACAGTCATATGTTCATGAAGAAACTTTGTGAGAGCATCAAACAGACCCGGGATGCCCAAGCCCCGGATGATCCTAAAGCCAATGAAGTTAGTAATGGCAAAGTTTATGGTCAAAACTTTTTTGGAGCTTGTATGCATATAGTCGGGTTATAGCTGAATGTGGGTCCTTATGTCTCAGATTTTTTTTTTTTCCTGGAGTAAAAGGTTTATGTATGTAGCTTTACAATACAATCTCTTTGATGGCATATTGCACACTATTTGCACTTTTTTAATTAATATATACAAGATATATGAGAAAATTCTGTTGTGTGATGCAATAATAATGTTTCCTTCCCTTCTAGAAATTGTACACCGTCTGCGATGTGGCTCTTTGCGTTATAAATAGCAAAATAACAATCACCCTTCTTGACCCACCTAAGGAACCCATGCTGCCAAGTAGATTTTTTACCCAGCCTGATAAGGTAATAGTAAATGCTCCTGTCTACACACAGTCTACACACAACTTTTTAACTAGTTAGACAATCAGTTTTGCATAAAATAAGTAGGTGCCACAAATGTTCTTAACTTTGGGTATTGGCCAACATTGCACCAGACCAGCTGTGAGGATTCATTAATGAGAATGACAAGTGTCTTTAAAAAAAAAAAACCCCACAAATCTTTAAAAACCTTTTATTTGCAAAGTGTTTGCTCAATGTTGGTGCGTAGATGTTTATTTTCCTGAGTAGACAGTATAGCAGTTGTCTGCGCATTTTGCGGACTAGAGGTCAGAGCAACATCTTAGATCTTGATGATGTGATGGGGTACAGTCCTCTCCCCCCTAAACCGAGCAGTGATCTGCGTCTATGGTGTTGCTTTCCTGCCTCATAAAGACGTCAGAGAGCACAAAAGAGCCGTCATTATCTCGCCCACCTATGACATGACTCATTATCAGCTCATTTGTATATGTAACATCTTGTTTTTAATGTAGGATTAAATAGTCATTACAAGTTAAATCGCTTGAGAACAAAAGTTGCATTAGTTCTCCATCGTGTAACCTTTTGCCTGTTGAAATAATAATTTTTTTTTCCCACAACATTTGGAAAATAATAACCCACCAATCTGTGTATTGCAGGATTTCATCAATGACAAGAGCTACATCACCGACGAGACTAAGTTACATTTGTTAACAGGAAAGGTAACGATCATGTTTTAATTTGTTTAGCAATTGTCTGCAGATGGTGCTATCTGTGTAGCTTATGGGGAAGGTTGCTGACTCGCCCCCCCCCCCTCCAAATTATGGATTTGTCTTGAAAAGTCTGTTTAAAATGCAATGAAAAACAGAATTTCTTTCCCCCCCCATGCTATAGCCAAAACCAACAACGGTGCTTGGTGCCCTGAACAAGCCCCTCTCTGCCACCGGCAAGCGGCCTTATCATAGGACTACTGTATCCGATACTGTGAGCAATACAAGTGTCATCTCTGAATCGGACACTACTCTGTTAATGCAAAGGTACATTTTTTTTTTACTGACTGAATAGAAGCGTGTGCACTAGTTGTTTAGAATTCTATGTCTCAGATTGACTTAACCTGGATATTTTATGTTACTAATTTATTTAGGGATTCCATCTCAGAAGTGTCTGAAATTGGAGTCAGTGAAAATGAGGAGCATCCGGTTAGAATGATCTCTGTGACTCCAGTGAAATGTGACACCGTTAAGAACAAGGTACACAAACTCTGTTATATTGTAGATAAACCAGGGAGACTTATTCACGTTGTGGTAATATTCTAATATTTGTTATCCAGGGCCTCCTTTAACTATAAAAATCAATTTTTATAATTATGGTAATGCACCAGAAGGGCTCTGGGGACATTACCAAATCCTCTCTGTGATGTAGCTTCACAGACTGTTATAAAGAGCACATTTCCTCCTTCCCCCTGTGTTAGATAACATCAGGCAAAGGGAGGGGTGAAGTATTGAGGGAGCAGGGAGGAGGCAGTGTAACAAACAGAAACTACAGCAGAAGGGGCTCTGGTAAACCTCTCATTAGCATATTTTTAAAAGTTGATTTTAAAAGGAAGGAGGCCAAGGTTAACAAATATTTCCCCGAAGATTACCACAGTCACGGTGCCTGGATCTATGTGTGAGTGTCCTGTGTTTATCATGATGGATTTTGATGGTAGATTTTCTTTTAAGGTGTTTTCAAATACTTCTTGTGTTTTATATGTTTTGAAGTTTTTACTCAAATTCAGTCCAAATTACTAAATTGAAAGTACAGACTAGGGTTGCAACAATAACTGGTTTTTAAGTGTGATACAATGTCTGGAAAAGTATCACAATACTCAATACCAATTTTTATTTATTTTATGATGCTCCCCAAATGAGTTAAATAATGGATTATATTTATAAATTGTGTCAGTATCAACGCGCTGATAACAAAAATTGAGGGGATTATGTGTTTTTGTTTATTAAAATAGATTAAAGGGGTATTGTGTAATTTTTAAATATTTTTAAACTCTTCAGGGGGCATTACCAGCCCTACACTTAGAAGCGCTAATTATCCCTGAGAAGACCTCTGACAGGGCACATAGCTGTTACACGAATAAGTTTACAGCTCAGCCTCTCTATTGCTAAGGCACTAGCATTACAGAAGGGCAGTAAACCATACAGGACCAGGGCTGGGTGGGTTAAAACTCTCCTGCGGCGTTTTTTTAGAGCACCAGAGCGACAGCTTGCAATGATATGACAGCAGGCCACAGCTTCTTCAGGGGGACCGAGTGGGTTAAAGAGGTGCAGGGGAACGTAGGCTTGCCATTACCTCATACACCAAAGCACAGTATCTCCTTGCAGCTCCGCTCGTACTGCCTTCTCTTTTGATTAGTGGAGCAGTGATCTCGTGCTCGGCATCGAACCACAGGAAATCCTGGTATTGAACCGTTTCGCCTCTTTTAAAACGAAAAAGGTACCAAAATTTTGATAACATCGTGCAACCCTAGTTCAGATGCTGAGATTAGTGATTCATGGACTGTTTATTTGTATCGGGCCCAAAGATAAATCCAGACTGATTCCATTTTTTAAAAAGTTGGGCTTTTTAAAGAGTTTATTTGCATTTTAATAATTAGATGAGCTCATTTGTGCTCTTCTGGCCTTTTACATGCTGAAAACTATGGCACAAAAGAGCAGATGTTAATGTGAACAGATCCTCACTTTTTATTTCTTTTTCCAGGAGGTGATTTCTGACCAGATCTCTACGCCTACTCTTGGTACAGAAAGGGGGAAAAAGAGGCCTGCAGCTTCGCCAGGGACGGAGAATATCCATAAAGAGCCCGAGGAGAAAAAGACAGATGATGTAGTGCCGACACCACCCCCCAAGAGAAGAGGAAGACCACCAAAGTCAGAGTCTCAGGGAAGCGCAGCGAAAAATGATGACTCTAGCAAACCATCTGGACGAGGACGCAAGAGGGCGGCAGCCAGTCAAGATGGTGGCGCAGGCCTGGACGCAGGCAATGCAAAGGTACCAAAACAGCAAGATGTAACAGCCAAAAAAACTGCACAAAGACAAATGGATTTACAAAGGTAACTGTAGAATAGATTAGTATTTGATTCATCATCATCATCATTTGCATCATTTAGATAAGAAAAAAATGGTTATCTTCCAGGAATTCTTCCATGCCATGTCCATGAATTTCTTTATGGGATCACTACAGCTTGTTATGGCTCCAATCCTCAAATTAGTAGTAGTTGGAAATGCAGATTAGCTTTACCTCCTAACTCCATACTACTGAAGCCATTGACCTTCTTCATGTGAGGAGACGTGTCCTGCAACATCTCCTGTCCTCACACTAATTCACTGTAGTCTGCAACAGATTACCAAACTATGACCCTTGGTCTCTTGAGATATTCTGGACCAGAACGGAGTACAGTGGAGACAAAAGTTTGGCTCAGTGGGTGGGATAAGAATAAACCGCACAGGATTTATCTCTAATCCAAACACATTTGTGCAACTAATTCAGTGTTGGTTCAATAAAGCATGACTCCAAAGTTACCTAGGTTTAAAAATGAATTTTAGCAAATCTGAAGAGAGCCTTTTGACGAAAATGTCAAAGATACATATATAATAACGCTATCAGCCTTATCTTTAGAATCCTGTCGGCTTTTCCTGAAATGGGCAGGCACTTTCTGGTTTTAACATTAGCCAAGGAAACCGAGGCCAAAGCAGCCTTCTCTCTTCCCATAATGCTGAGCTCTCCTCTCCACCACTAGCAGCCCAGCCAATTAGGCAGGGCCGGCATTAGGGGGCTCAAACCTAAGCATTTGCCCAGGGCCCCCTGTTCTAAAGGGGCCTACCGCATGTGGAGTTTTGTGGGCAGAGGATGTATTGCTACCTCTTGGTCGAATGCCCTGGTGAAGATGCTTATCATATATATGTCTAGTTATTCATTTCCTGTCTATCTAACCATTTATCTATCTAGCTTTATGTCTATATATTCTGTTACACAGAAAGTCCTATCATATATTCTAGTCTTATGACTACTATACACACTTCCTGCTATGATTGATCCGTCAGTCAGACTGTTTAGCAGATTCTATCACTCTCTCCTTTTCACAGGACAATGGGGGTGGGGAGTATAGAGAACAATAAGAAAGCTGCTGCAGACATGCAGGAGGACAAGGGAGACACAGCACGCACTGGGAAGCTTTCATCCTATGTATGAGAGTGATGTGCTGTCTTTCCCCCTTCTCACTGACCTGACTGTACCTCAACCATTTCTGTGTCCACAAAGTATTAACTCCCCTCTTCATGGCCCCCAACTACATATAATCCCCCCCCTCCCCTGTTTTTTGCAGCCAGTCCCCTTGTGGCCCCCTATGAAGCCCTTGTGAAGTGTCTTATACTGTTATCACTGCAGTGCGGTTTCCATGATAAAGCCTATTCCTAGTTATACTGTGTAGTATCTGTAGTGTGTATGAGCCGCGCTGTACGGCTGATAACCTGTCACTTCTTCCAGCAGCCTCTGTCTGGGCAGTGAAGGAGATTCTCTATGGGAGATAGATTCCAGTCCAGGATATACAGCTAGTCACGTGTACAGTACATGTGAGAGCAGCCAGGAGACGGAAGATGCACATGTACAGCACACAGCTTCCCTAAAGGTGCAGCTCAGGTGAAAACAAGGGGGTCTGTCTGTTGGCCCGCACCATCGCACTAATGGAGCAGACGGCCGCGCATGACCGGTCTGCTCCATTAATCTCTATGGAGCTTACGGAAATTGCCAAGCGCAGCGCTCACCGATTAATGGAGCAGAACCATTAGTGTGACGGAGCGGCAAGGGTTACGCCGGACCCCGCATTTTTGCAATCTGTTGGGGGTCTCATCACTGTAACCCCCACTGATCAGCAGGTTAGGCCCTATCCCATGGTTAAGGCCTAACTTTGGTATGTGGGAAAACGCCTTTAACTAGACTGTCGCCGCCACCATCGACGTATCGTAAGAATTTGGGGGTTTGTGGGGATTTTTTCCATGTGACTCTTGACCTTTGGAACATTCTCAGAAAACCACTCGGAGAACCCACTGCCCATGTATGATCACCCAGAGATTTTTTTTAAATTTTGAGGAGGATGATGATGATGATGAAGTAGTAGTAGTGTAGGTTAGAGTTAGGGCTTACCATGTGCTGGAATACAAGTGGTTCATACATCTGTTGTAGTTTGTGGTTTCTGTTATTGGTAATTTTTGTCTTTTCTGGATTATTTTTCTGTGCAGGTAAAAAGAAAAGTCTTGAACGCGAGGCAGAAGTGACTTCCCTGCTCCTCCGCCCCGGCCCGCTCCACACTTCAAGATTTAATTCCATTTTTTTTTATTCCGAAGATAAAAAACTTGCTCAAAACATGAAACTGCTTTCTACTTTTAACAAAAATTCTGAAATGTAAAGTCTTGGACGAGCCCGTCATAGTTTGTAAGACTTTTTTTTTTTTTTTTTTTTCGTTGGAGTCACACGATGGCTTGTATTGAGTCTCCTCGACACCGAGTTTATTGTGCTTGACCAGTCCAATCCAGGAGGTGGCGCTCCTGGTGTGACCCTCCAGCCGCTGCAGACTCGCTGTGTAAACGGATTTGCGCTGTTTTCTGCAGGTGTACATAGAGGCGAGGCACAGCCAGGGTCACCGGAAGGGAAGTGTCAACTCACCAATCAGAAACTGTTTATGTAAAAAAAAATAACGAATAAAATTGTGCTGCAAGTCTACTTTTTAAATAGAAAAATGTACAGCCTCCCCCTCCCCCCTCCTGCGAGACATTATGCTGCGCTTGCCCCTCTGCACTACATAGGAGAGGGATCCACTAGTTTTTTGCAGACATTTCATTAATTCTCATTCATTCGCCCTATTCGCTCCCGGGATAAGATTTAGCTAAATGTACATAATTTTTTTTTTTTTTCAGTTTTTTTTCTACAATGATAAATCAATTATCGTTGGGGGAGGGGGGGAGAAAAACCTGTTTTGCTGAGATGTAGTTGTTGGAATACTGTACTGGATCAGTGGACAGTCCGGCATTTGATTTTATAATGTTGGTTGCCAGATTTTTAATAACAGTTTTAAAAGTTTAAGAAAAAAAGTCCCTTTCCTGTATTTTTTTTATTTTTAAGAAAGCGGTTGCATTAGGCAGCTTTGCGAGGCGTGGACGTGCTGGCGCTATGGTTTAGGTGTTTTCCCATGTGTTTTTTTTTTTTTTTTTTTTTGTCTCAGAATGATTTTTCTATTTTAGGTAAGCGTGCACGCCGCGTTTTGTCGGGGGATTAGCTTTCCCTTTTACGTTGCCCGTGCACCTTTTGTATGTACACACCATCATATTTAAAGTTTTGTTGCATACAATAAACGCTTTTAGGTGTCACATTGTGTCCATTGTTTGTTTTTTTCTTTCTTTCCATTCTCATCCTATAGCCACGTGTATTTTCATCACATCTATGGAGGATTGTAGGAATAGGGATATTGCATCTAATGTATGATATTTATTCTGTAGGGGAACTTGTGGGTTTAGTCAACAATTTTCCTCCCCGTAAGATGGAACATCTTGTTACATCCAAGAGCACTCAGTTCTTCTTTTATAACTACTAGAAAAGTATGAAAAACGACAACTGGGTGTGTCCTTAAGAGTGAGGGGAGGTGCCGTCCGTTTATGTGGCTGCACTACACACAATACAATGACCATGGCTTAGTCGTATTCATTTTTCACAGATCGCTCATAAACTCAAATATTTGAAAATCTGTAAAAAAAAAAAAAAAAAAAAATTAAAATAATCAGATGGCAGACTGGACTGATGCAAATTGGCCTTAAACGATTAACAACCATTTTTCCAGGACTATTTTTGTGACTCATGTGCAGGTAGCCTAAGGCTGTGTTCACACGTGGCGTTTTCAACGCGTTTCGAAACTCACTACAATTGCGGATAGGAGATTTGCCGAATTAAATTGTGTTAACACTTGCGTTAACAGAACAATGTTAAACCAAAATGTTTGCAATTGTTTTAATTTACAGTTCACAATTGTTTTTACAATGTGTACATTTTGCAATGTAATCATTTTGCATCATCTCTTCACGTGATGTATGGTGTGAATGCAGCCTTAGTGTCCAGTCCATGCTGCCAAGGTCAGACGGTAAAGAGATGAATTTATTCAGAAATGTCTGGAACCTTTAATACATAGAAGAAAAGTTGTGTTCTAGAAATGCTGTTTTATGGAAAATGGACCTGACAGCTAAAACTCGCAATGGGTAGGTCTGTAATTTGTTTATACGTGTGCTAACACTTGCACTGTATTACAACTCGCTTAAAAGGGCTTGAGATGTAATACCATATACGGTTAGTAGACCAGAGTGGCGCTGTAGTGTCCTGTGCAGAATAGCTGTAGGTTTGGGAAAGTAAGAGAGATGATGATGATGGGCTTGGTAGCTCCTGATGTAGGCAAAGTTAGTATCATGTAATAGTTACTCTGTAGCTACTCCACAACAATTAAGAGCATCCTGGGGACAAATTCTAGCTATTGCACGTCCCCCTTAGTAATGTATTGTGAGCTCGCCATGTTTCCCCCATGTGCACGAGGCCTCAGTATAGTTTTATACAAATGATAAAAACACGTCCAGCCGGAACCCATTTCCTCTGCGGGTCTAGAATCTGATATATGGTAATTGTTCTCGCTTCAGGGAGAAGAATTCAATTTTTGCGATGCAAACGTTCACCCTCCTCCTGCAGTAGCTGTCTGTCTTGTATTGTTTCTGCCATCCTGCACTGTGTGCCCCCTGACCAGCCACCTCTACATAGGATCCGTGGGACTTTTCCCTGCATTCCCATTGACACGTATTAGCCACAGATTTAACCACACCCCCCCCTCTCCAAATATCATATCTGAACCCCTTCTAGTCCAGGATAGGACTGTGCTTCATCCCTATAAGTTCTTCCTATCACACGTTGCCGCTATATGATAATATCATAATGTAATAGGTCTTTATCGGTTTATCCGTGGTCATTTCATCTCCAGTCCGTGTTGCTCTTGGGCCTTGTGTTTATGGTAACATTGCACTTATTTGCTTGCACCTTCTTCTGCTTTGTTGGTTTGATAGGATTCTGGGTTTCCATGTCCTTCGTGCTGCGCTCCTGGTTCTGCTTGCAGCAGGTTCCCGGCCCAGAGCTCTGCACTTTCCCAGCGTATATCTATGTAGTTTCCAGCTCGCGGCTTCTTAGTTTGATACTTTATTTTGTCTGTCGCTTTCCCCTTTCCCTCGTGCCTTATATCATGAAATGTTCTGAAGCAATGCCCCCCATGGTGGTGGGGGATGTATTCTTGCTGTGTCCCACCGTTTTGCTCTTATCCCCAAGTACTTTGTCTTTTTCACTGAATAGAAAAAGCACAAAATGCACAACCAAAAAAATAAGGTTTTTTTTTTGTTGTTTTTTTTCAAAGTTTGTTGCATCTTCTGCCCATGCTCTCTTGCCCGGTTTCACAGATTGTACACGTTTATATTTTACATTGAACCGCACAGAATGTGTGGGTCCAGATGACTGTAGGCGGTCCTGTGTGTACAGAACGTGTGGGTCCAGATGACTGTAGGCGGTCCTGTGTGTACAGAACGTGTGGGTCCGGATGACTGTAGGCGGTCCTGTGTGTACAGAACGTGTGGGTCCGGATGACTGTAGGCGGTCCTGTGTGTACAGAACGTGTGGGTCCGGATGACTGTAGGCGGTCCTGTGTGTACAGAAGATGTGGTTCCGGATGACTGTAGGCGGTCCTGTCTGTATAGAACGTGTGGGTCCAGATGACTGTAGGCGGTCCTGTGTGTACAGAACGTGTGGGTCCAGTCCTGTCTGTACAGCATCGGCACTCTCCACCGTCTCCATCTTATTTCCTATTTGTCTTCCTTACTACTCACAGTAATATTTTGGACTCTGTAGTGACTATTACACTGTATACTTTGTATCTGTCTCCTTTGAAGGTTTTCTGGCCATCGTTCACACTTATCCAGGTTCCTGCAGGGAAAACAGCCATTTCTTTTTCCCCTCCAAAGTGTACATACAGCTATTTAATAAAGTCCCCTCTTCTTAACCATTGCTTTTGTTGTTTCTTCTTCTATTGCTGGGGGGTTTTGTGTCCTCTGGCAATTAATTCTTTAAGCCGGCTTTTGGTCCCTGGAAATGGAACCGTGAGCTGGTCTGACCCATGTAGTGGATGGGAGTCCTTGCATCATACAGAAATATGAGTTCCCATCTGTTGGTACAGACAGAAGCACCTGTACTGTAATTACTGTTAGTATGGTCAACCAGTAGATAGGGAGTCCTTGCATCATATTTCTGTATGGTAGGAGGACTCGCAGTCTCTAGGATCTGACAAACATGCAGGTCCGTTTACACGGCTTAACACGCTCAACTGCAGCCACCTTTACGTTTGGTTGTGTGTTCTGGAAGTTACACTGTATCTATCCTCAATGTCACCTTGTCTTACAACAGGAGGTAGATTTTAATAATTTCTAAAATATTGGCGCCCATAAAGAGAATATCCAGTGACAAAAGTTCTGCTTTTTTCAATAGGTGCAAAAACAGACCCCCCCCCCCCCATTCTACTACGAGTTATGAAACGGTCTTACCATAAGTGCCCACAGTGTTTTGTCCCTTGCTTTTAGTTTTAAATAAAAAAAAAAAAAGTATACAAAAATAAAATATCCAAAAAGAGTTAACGGCATCATAAATTCAGTGAAATTAAACCAGAATTATGGTGTATTGTCAAAAATCTGAAGCAACTGTTATGTTATGTATATCCTGGTGTCCACATGGTCAACGAAGAAAGTGAAAAGTTGCTGTGGCCGATTATGTGACCTTTTACTAAATCTGGTGCAGTGTATTTCTTTCAGTTTTTGTTGTTCTCTGAAATTTTGTTATAGTTCCGATAAAAATTGCCTCAACTCCCTCTCATCATTGAAACTGCTTAGGAGGTGGTGGTGAACCTATGGCACGGGTGCCAGAGGTGACTCTCCGTGCCCTTTCTGTGGGCACCCGGGCCATCGCCCCAGCACACCAGACAGGAATCTTCCTGCAGTTCAAAGCAACTTAAAAAAATTCTGCTTTGTCATATATTAAAGTTAAACTTACTTTGCTACTTGGGACTGTAGAAAGAGGGAGAATGTGTAGACAGGACCAAATTATCTCTGGAGGTTCTTCTGCTGGCCCTACAATTCTGTGTACAGAGGGACACTGAAAAGAAGCTAAAATGATTCAAATTTCCCATCTCGTCCTCAGGAGGCCAGTATGATCGAACCTTGATGAAGAACAGGGAGCAATAAGTTAAACATTTAAAATATCTATTGTCTTTAACCAATGATGTTCTGTGTTCTTTACTGTGCTGGAAGCTGGTTGGACAGTGCTGCCACCTCACTAGGGGAGGGGGGGGGGGGTGTATTAAAACCCCTAGTGCAGTGGTGGCGAACCTATGACACGTGTGCCAGAGGCGGCACTCTGAACCCTTTCTGTGGGCACCTGGGCCTTTGCCCCAGCGCACCAGACAGGACTCAAAGAATCTTCCTGCAGTTCCAAGCCACTTGGAAGCAAAGATGCTGCTTTCTGTGATATTTTAAAGTGATTACTTGAGATTGTAGGAAGAGGGAGAATGTGTAGACAGGGCCTAATTATCTTTGGAGGACCTCCTGCTGGCCCACAATTCTCTGTGTACAGAGGGACACTGGAAAGAAGCTAAAATGAAGCAAATTTTCCCTACTTTCTACTGTGTTGATTGAACATTGTTGAAGAACATGGAGCAAAAAGTTACTGCTTTAATTTTTGGTTGGCACCTCGCGGTAAATGCGGGTTTGGGGTTGCAGTTTGGGCACTCGGTCGCTAAAAGGTTCGCCATCACTGCCCTAGTGGGAGAGAGCACATGGTGAGTCTTGGTCAGACTCAGCAGAGTGAGAAGCAGGTCCAGTGGGCGGCTCCTGCAGAGCTGCCATCCAGACACACTACCAAGAAGCAGAGGTGTTACAGGACAACTGCCTGACACCTAGGGCAAGTCAGGAGACTAAGCCCCAGAGCAGAGGTCCACTGTCTGGACTTGGCTCCATTAGCAGCCCAACCTGAAGCTACTACCAGGCTTTGAGCAACCTTTCCTGCAGACCAGTTATCTCCTACCAGCTTTCCAGCTCTGCGGAACCTGCTGCTGATATTAGGCCGCTGTCTGCTGTTGAAGTTCCAATAAAGAACTGTTAGGCTATATTCACACTGCCGTTGCCCGTACCGTAGCGGGCAACGGCAGTGCACGGGGAGAGGAGGAGGTGAGCGCAGCTCACCCCCGCCGCTCTCCATGGCAACCTATGGCGCACGGCGCCGTATTACGGGAAAAGATAGGACATGTCCTATCTTTTTCCCGGGTACGGAACGGTACGGTGCCGCCCATTGCTGCCTATGGGGGACGTATATCGGCCGTATATACGTCCCCCATACGTTAGTGTGAATGTAGCCTAAGTTGACACAACGTGCTTCTGTGTGATCCCTGGATCAGGCTGCTTCATTATCATGGGCTCCTTATCCTCCACTGACTGGCTTCATGAACATTAACCCCAGGGGCGTAACTACAGTGGTAGCAGCCATAGCCACCTCTATGGGGCCCACAGCATCCGACCTGACACACTAAAGAGTGGAGGATGTGCATCATAATATGTATATAACATATGTGATGTGTATATGTTGTATGTGTATACAGTGTATGGTATCTGCATATACTGTATGTGTGTATATATGCTGTGTGTTTGTATATGTCACTGTATGTGTGTGTATATGCTCTATATGAGTGTGCATAAGTGTACAAATGTGTGATTGTAACTTGCATGAGTGAGTATACAAATATGTATAATTTTCAAGTGGGAAGGGGGGCCCCATGCCGAAGCCTGCTATGGGGCCCTGGCACTGCTAGTTACGCCACTGATTAACCCTTTAATGGAAAATATTGCAGATTACTGACAACTGCAACGCAGACAAAAAGGTAGCATATGAATATGAGCTGCCAGAGGAGACCCCTGTCTTGCAGAGCTGCCATGTTCGGGGCAGATTCCCACTGACCGCACACACCAAGCCTCCTTACCTGTCGCATCTCTCGTAGTAAAATTTTGTCACCCTCAACAGCCAGTAAATCAGACTTGGTGTCCGTACTCAGCATGTAAACGCCACTTACGGAAGACTCCAGGATGCCCCAACCTCAGTCATGTATCAGGGAAGCCGACATAGGCCGGAAACTGCACTCCCCAGTGCCTCATTCTACATTAGGCCGGAAACTGCGCTCCCCAGTGCCTCACTCCACATGAGGAGTGGAAAGACGAGGCCAATCCAGAACGCTCCACACACAGAGGACAGGGAGGAAGGTAACTCTAACCAAACCCCACGTCTTCCTCATCTACCAGCGTGAGCGCGCCGCCATAGTGCAACACCCTGCACCTGGAAATCAGGAGATCTCCCATGGAGGGACAGAGGGCTGGTAAACCCCTGTGTCACAACTGTAGCCCAGGAAGAGCGCACCTTCAGGATAGAGGGCACTGCTACAGTGTATACAGCCTGGAAATGACTGGCCAAAAAGACCCAGGAACTCGTGTCCATGATAACCCGAGATAAATAACAAGGGGTTCTTCCTTCTCTCCGTCTTTTATAGGTGGGCTATCACTTTGATTGGTTATTGCTTTCTAACTGGTCTCTATGTGTTATCCTTGTGCTGTATGAAGGACGAACAGCAAGAGAAGAATATGTCCATCAAGTTCAACCAAGGAAGAGATTAATGGGAAGTAATTCTATATAACATAACCATCAAAGTTATTTAGGTGTAGAAAGCCATCTAGACCTTCTTGAAGCTCTCTGCTGTCCCTGCTGTGACCAGCGCCTGAGGCAGGCTATTCCACAGATTGACACTTCTCACAGTAAAAAAGCCCTGTCGCCTCCGGTGATTAAACCTTGTTTTCTCCAGGCGGATACAGCGTCCCCTCATCTTTTGATTTAATCTGGAACAACTTACCACCATATTTTTTGTATGGACCATTCATATATTTATATAAATTAATCATGTCCCCTCGTAGTCGTCTCTTTTCCAGACTAAATAAATCTAGTTGTTTTAATCTTTCCCCATAACTAAGACCCTCCATACCCCTTATCAGTTTTGTGGCTCTACGTTGAACCCTCTCCAGCTCCAGGGCATCCTTTTTATGGACCGGTGCCCAGAACTGGACAGCATATCCCAGGTGAGGCAGGCCACAATCCGATCACGTGCGCCAAAATCCCGGGGCAATACAGGGAAAATTGGCGCAAATAGGAAATATTCGGGGAACACGTCGGGAAACCGCGAATCGGGCCCTTAGTAAATGACCCCCACAATCCACAGCAGCTCCTCCATCCAGGCACCTGCTCACCTCTTCATAGAAGCAGATCAGGTTAGTCTGACAACTTCTATCCTTAGTAATATATCAGCGAGCATTATTAATATTGGCCTGGATGATTGTAAAACTCGGGTGAGACAGATAAGTCAGACTGTGTTCACACGTTCAGTTTTTCAGATGCAATTTTTGATGTTCAAACCAGGAGTGGAGTGAAAAAAATAAGGGGAGTAGCACTTCTCAACGGTATGTTTACATCCATTATGATCGCCTCCTGCTTTTGGCTTTAACCCCTTCAGGATGTGGCCAGTTTGTGGCTTCAGGCCGGCAGCACACGTGACGTTTTAAGCTGTCTGTTGAAAATCGCATGAGCTTTTTGAAAACACATCCGTTTCTGACCCGGTTTAATTAAGATAATTGTTAAAACCGTTCAAAAACGAATGCGTTTTTTAACGGACTGCTGTGGCATTTTTACATGTTACTGTGCTATTGGCTGCAATAGTGTTATTATTGCTGGAAGTGTAAGCAGCTGTGTTAACATTGGGACAGCCAAAACGTATGAGTTTTAAAAACGCCACGTGGGGGAACGCACCCTCCACGCTCCCTGAAATTGCCTCCAGCACGTTGAAAAATCAGAGACAGACAAGCTAAGGTTTCAAATTTCATTTTTCAGATTTTTTTTTTTCCATTTTAGCTTTATTTGTTGAACTAATCCAAACATACCAAACCTTTGTCAGACGATGTGGAATGTACCACGGGTATGCAAATAACAAGATTTCCATAGCTTAAACATTCGGGCTACTGAAAATGGCACAGACCTAGAAAATGTGCAGGAAAAAAAAAAATATTCATCCGGTACAATGTTTTCTGTTTTTTTTTTCCTTTTTCAGTATTTATTTATAAACTTTTTTGGAGCACTTGGTGACATCTTCTAGAAAGGCCAAGAGATGAGTAAGCAAATTATCCACCGTAAACACACGATAGTAAACTCACAGTAAAGGGGGAGGGACTTGGTAATTATGGGATATAAATTTTGGAATTATATTGACCTTATTGATAAGAAATTCAAACTGCTGGGAGAACTTCCTCTAACGCTCTTTCCCACAATCGTACAGATCAGGTGTATTTTGGATCATGTGAACTGAGTCTTAAAGGACATCTACCAACAGGTTGAATGACTGTATGCAAATGAGCCTAAGGGGCTCCAATCTCCATAGGTGTTGATGGAGCCTGGAGCCCCTCAGAGGCATTTGCATACAGTCTTTCACCCTGGTGGTAGATGCCCTTTAACCTCAGGCAGTGTTCACATGTTGCACTTTTAAAAACAACTCAAACATAGCAGGGAGAGGCTTGGCCAGAACTTATATGCGTTCCCACTGAAATTAACGTGTTCTGTAATGAGCAGTGTTTTGCATTACTTACATTTGGTGCTCATCCCAGAATGCATCAGTGTCCATGAAAACGCATGTGTTTTCGCCAAGCCCCTCCCAAACGCGACATGTGAATGCGGCCATAGCTCGGTGATTGGGTTCCACATTCTTGAGCAGCTGATGAGTTGGAAGCAGATGATCCTCGACACTATGTAGCAATAATGAATGGCAAGTCTTGGGGGGGGGGGGTGTATTATTTATAAACCCCACCGAAGAGGATGTCAGCTCACCCCAATTTGTATCCAAGGGGGCAGATATCACTAACGTTAGGCTGACATATGTAATACAGGAGTTATACAGGACACGGCTACATTCCTGACAGAACAGCTACAATCCTTCTCTGTTTTGTAGATCAGTCACATTCACATCAGTGGAAGTTTGATCCTCCCCCCATTCTGTATCACCCCTCAGAGTATTCCCTATCATGTAAGGGTGTGTCCACACATTGAGGCCACATTCACACGAGGGCTTGAATCGTGATCACATCCTGAGATCCTTGTGTTTTAGCAAATCCAGTGGAAACGCAATAGACGTGATCAAGGCTGAAGCCTTTGGAATGCGTCAAAAACGTGACGCAATGCATGGTGTGAACACGTCCTCAGGGTGCAGTCACACGTTCAGTTTTTCAGATACAGTTTTTGATGCCCAAACTAGGAGAGGAAAAAAAAAAAAAAAAAAAAAGCATCTTGCGATAATTTGTTGTCACCAATTATGATCCACACCTGTCTTTGGCTATGAAAACTGCATCTGAAAAACTGAACGTGTGAACGCTCCCTCAAGTTGTCAGATGCAGGTTTAATGTCCAAACCAGGAGTGGAATGAAAAATTATTTGTTCTCACCCGTTATGATCTGAACCAACTTTTGGCTTCAAAAACTGCGTCGGAAATCCTGAACATGTGGATTCTCCCCTAAGGAATAAACCTGAAGCTAGAATTCCTTATTAAAGTTTGCCATAGGTGTAAGATCTCTAGACTAGCCACTATAAGACTTCATGGTTTACTTTCACGAGTTCCAACCCCCCTTCCCCAATCCTGACTGGGTGAGGGCTTCATAGTAATAAACAATGATGCAAAACCTCCAAATAACAGCGTTGTAATGAGAACATGACTACTATGTGCCAACTTAAAAAACGTCTTTATTATGACCCTATCTTTAAAGCAACGTCTCCCCAATTACTTTGTCCTACCCGTTGGAGATTTCTCGAGCTCCTTATACTGTGATTTGCCTCATGACCTGCACAGGGCAGAGTAATCCTCCATTCTTTGCTGCCATTACAAAGTGCCACAGGGGTCTAATACAGAATAACTGGCCCCATTGAGTTCATATAATATGGACCGTGCTATGTTTTCAGTGCAGGGCTTTATTCTTGTGGGGAGGTTGGGACTCCTAGTAGTAACTATTACTATGCTGCATCAGATTATCATATGCATTGACTATTCAGACTACATTAGGCAATCAGTTCTGATCACCGCTGTGGCCAATATTGTTGCTATTGCTACAAAATATCAAATTTCCATCCTGTGCATTGCTGTAGTACCTACCTCAGCAGGTCCTTACACACACATTGGTCTGCACAGGAGCTGTGGACACTAAACGAACAGGGATTTTTTTTTTTTAACCAAGATTCTTAAAAATCTCACTAATGGGATCAGAGGCGGACGCCCTGTACCTGGGGTCCAGTAACATAACCTATTGCATTTGCTTCCTCATGGGTTGGCACTTTCCATTATCATTATGGAAATAACTCAGTCCTAATGGTGTAAAAACATAAAGCATCCACCCAACTAGATCACGTAATGCCTGGCACACCAAAACGTGTCTACACCCTGGAAACCCTAATCGTCATGTCTCCAGTAAAAAAGAAAAAGACTTCATTACATATGAAGAGTTTGGAGGAACCAATGTGACCCAATGTTGTGCATGCAAGTCCACAGACAAGGATGGTACGGGAGACGGTGACTGGTAAAATGAACCCCAAAAACAATAATCCTGCTGGCAGGTCTTCTCCAGTACAGGAGATCCAAACAGGGAAGAAGAAAACCTAAAAAAATAAATCAAAACCCATCCAGGGCATTGAGCCGCTCTTAGTCACATGATAAAACATAAATGCATATTTTTTTTTTGCCCCCCCCATTGGTTTAGCTCCAAGATTTGCTTTCACAATAATTAAGAAAAAGAAAAAACTCGTACCCCTCCCCTTTGGTTGTCATTTAATTTACATGTTTAATTAGCTTTATTTACAGAGCATTCCCCCATCAGTCTCCAGTATGGCCTACATAGCGGTGGCACGCAGGCTGCACATGTGGGTTTTTGTTTTCCTCTTATGCAGAATCTTAAAAATAACAGATGTCGAGCTCTCGGGAAGGGGCGGCGGGGAGCAGAAGAGTCGTCTCAGTTACTCAGCAGAAGTTCTGTTGCAGTCTCTACTTCCCAAGCCTTAGATGACAAGGCAGCTATTACTGCGTTCTGGAAGAGGGAAGCAGAGGGACACATGAGACTTACACAGACCCTAGAAATACTACACAGGCAGAGCGGGGGGAGAGCGCGAGCTGCAGCCCAATTATACACTGCCATGACCATAGGGGAATTTACTGTCTACAAGGCGCTCTGCTATGTTTTGAGCTGAAATGGCACACCCCGGGGTGACCAACTAAGTGCAAGGGCGACACCCAGGGGTGACCAATTAATTACAAGTATAATATGTGTCGTTTTCATCCTTAACCTTTAACATGCAATTGTAAAAGGGTCTTTTTTTTTCCATTCTCACTGACACTCCGGACATGCCCAGTCCCCTCTGTCCTGAGGCTTTCAGTTCCCTCCGGTTACATCCATTTCCAGAGCATTTAGATAAAAAGATGGAAGTAAAAAGCAGCAGACAACAGACAGAAATATCAAAACATGTCCTCTTAAATCCAACCTGTGCATTGCCCCAGTGATACGAGGACCAGTCACGTACGGCCATTTTTGCAAAATGATGTGATACAGCACCAAACATCACACTTACCCTATCAAAACCCATAGCACAAAGATTTTCTATTTTTCTTGTGTATTCTGGACTAGTGACTGGTGCGCCTGCGTATACGTGTGCCCACAGCCTCGCCGTCTGTTTAAACATTTCTGGATTTTGCTTGTACTGTGAGGAAGAAGAGAAAACATATGTTATATAGAAGTCAAATTTTATATTCTATCCATCCATATCCATCGATCTAGCAGAAAGCAGACAGCACTCCAATAGTAATGGTGAAACAAAGTGGCGTTATATACCTGTAAAGGAAGTGTCTATTCATGTACATAGATATTTGTAATATATATATATATATATATATATATATATATATATATATATATATATATATATATATATATATATATATATATATATATATATATATATATATATATATATATATATATAAAATATCCCTCTGTCATATTCCTATCCCCTGGGAAAGAACACACCTGCTGTCTTACTCAGGATGTACTGAGGGCCTTTGGCAACAGGAGGTCAACCCCCTTTATTATGGGAAAGTCATTCAAACTCCTTAGGGTCAGTTATTCGGAGACAATTTATATCTCTATATCTGGATGGGAATCCAGGTCCTTTTGTCTCTAAAGTTGTTTAACTACCCAGGGTCAGTTATTCGGAGACTATATGTCTGGATGGGAATCTAGGGTCTTTTGTCATTTCCCACCTGAGGGTGGCTGAATGGGTGACCAAATGGATATACAAGATATGAAGGGTAAACATCTGTTGTTCACCATTCTGGGGGGAAGGGACAAGGGGCAAACTTATAAGGGCATGAGTGTGGAGGAGAGAGAAAGAAATCTTCCATGGAGACCAGCTAGGAAAGGAGGGAGAAAAATCTTCCCTACAGACCAACTAGGAAAGGAGAAGGAATCTGCCATCACCACGAGCTAAGAGGATCACCATAGAGAAGACACTATAGCACCTTCCCGGATTGGGCTGAGTACCTGTATCTCTGTACCCCTGCTTCCCCGCTTCCATCTATTAACCTATCTCTGTACCCCTGCTTTCCTGTTTCCATCTATTAACCTACCTCTATACCCCTGCTTTCCTGTCAATCTCCCTGTCCCCCTTCGTTCTCTGTAATAATAGGGATAGTTAGGTGTGAGGATTATTATATAGTGTGTGTGTGTGTGTTTATATGCATTGTGGTGGGTTGGATTCTGTGGGTTTTGTGGGTATTGTGATTGACATTGTATACTTCTAGTGTGTTAATAAATATTATTGGTATTAACCCTGAGTGTGGTAAATTATAGTGTACAATACAGAGACTAGAAACAGAAGATATAAAATATAGTAAACAGTACAAGGAAGGTAGTGATATTAATCGTTATATTGCATAACAATTTATAGAACTACCAGCCTCCTATTACAATACCCATGCAGCTACGCTTTGGCCAAACCATACAGCCTACGGTTTGATATAGGCTGTATGGATCTGCTGAAATGTAGCTGCATGGGTGAATAAAGCCACTTTGTTTCACCATTACTATTGTAGTGCTGCCTGCTTTCTGCTATACGGCTACAGTCGCACGGCCACGTGCACGCCCGATATCCGTCTGGGGCGCTGGAAAGGATAAAGGTGACCCCACCTCTCTCCATAGAGATGCACGGCCATGCACACAGGGAAAGATAGAACATGATCTTTTCCCTGTGTGCTGCACCTTATCGCTCTGTGCGTCCATTACCATCCATGGGGGGGCATATGTGCAGCCACAAGCTTGCGGCCACACATACGTTCCCCCACCCCCAATCGTTCGTCTGAATTGGGCCTAATACATTGGATTTCTGGATTCCTCCTTAGGATAGCACCCAGACCATCACCTGCTGTGCTGCAGTTTATTTTTCTATTTTCTAGCTTGTATATGTATATGTATATTTAATCATTTGATCTTATCTTCATAATCTCTGCAATAAGAGAATGAAAATGTGAAATTCCATGAAGATGAGATCTGCCCACATGAAGGTCACAGAGGAGGTAAGATCTGGTCAGAGGCGGATGCGTTGTATAACATCCGGGTGTGATCAGGGTTGACATGTCTGCCCCATACACCAGGGTAATAGTCACCTGGTTGGCCACCACCGCGTCCTGGGGGTCGTCTGGTTCTGCTGCGGCCAACAAAGCTTGCAATGATAACAACACTGTTCTTAATGTCATGGCCGCTGCCCTGTGAGGGGGGGACAGGAGAGAACATGAGAACAAAACCCCAATAATAAGGCCCACATCACTTTCTCCAATGACTGCATGAAAAATAAGGTCCCGAATGGCAGGACTCACCATTGATCCTTCAATATATCCAGACATATGGCTCCGGTAACTGAACTAATATTTGGATGCCAAATTTTAGTAATAAACCGCACCTGGAACAGAGGGAGAGACGGGCAGCATTAGTGTAACCAGTTATACATCATCATTTCCAAATGTCGAACCAAGTGAGAAAATGCCTTTATGTGACATTGTATTATCTGAATTAAGTTTGTGAAGGATCCATGCACCTACTTACCTTAGGTGGATTAAAAGGGTATGTTTCTGGGATTTTTATTTCTAACTGATAGCGCCCACCTGGAAGAGAAGAAACGCCGATCCATCACATCACTGATATATACTATGTAAATAACAAAATGCCTTATATTTCGAATAGATTTTGTGCTTCAATCCTTGCCCAGTATAAAGGAGTCAAACTACTGTCACCACAGGAGATCATTCGTGTTTACCTCCAGAAGTTGGGACGGGTTATTTTCATCTTATCTGTCCTGTAGGGGGCAGTGTTTCCACCGGATACAGGCCCCAGTATGTGCAGCATCATGTAATGCCCCATATGGTGCCCCATACTAAGCTTTCTTACTACAACTTGCTGAAAAGTCAAGTTATAAATTCTCAGCAACATAGTCCAGCCTTACCTGCTCCTCGTGTACAGAAGTTGTGGGATAGTGAGGAACATGTCGATCACTGATTGTCTACATGGCTCCTGGCCTGGTGACTAGCATATGCCCATCTAAGGATCTACAAGCTTGTAACTTTGTTGTAACTTGTGACTTTTCAGCAAAAGAAAGTTTAGTGGAGACATCATATGCCCCCCTCCCCCCCCCCCCCCCCCCCCCCACCATCCCACACGGCCTGGATACAAATGTCTTGTAATGAATTGGTCATCAGCTTTGACTATAAACTTCAGACGTTGCAGTCAGGTCCTAGAGAAGAAGTATGACCAAAACTGTCTGTAGTAAGTAGCAGCAGGACTGTGAAAAGTGAACTTTTAACCCCTTCACGCTCCGCGGCGGATATATCCGCCACGGAGCGCAGTGACTTAGCGCTCAGTGGCGGATATATCCGCCACGGCGCTTATGCCGGCTCGGCTCTGGATCAGAGCCGAACCGGCATCGGGAAACACGGGGTGCCGGCTGTAACTAATAGCCGGCACCCCAGTGTAACACCCGCGATCGGAGTTGTCTCCGATCGCGGGTGCTTAACCCTTTAGATGCCGCGGTCAGCGCGACCGCGGCATCTAACAAGCATCTGGGGTGTCTTTCCCCCACGATCGGCCCCCCCGAACCGTTTTCGGGGGGCGCCGATCGTTGCTATAGTAACTCTGGGGTCCGATCTGGACCCCAGAGTTACTAGCAAGAATTGCCAGTAAGATGGCGTCTGTGACGTCATCTTACTGGCACAGTGCCAGCCTATGCAAGTGCATAGGCTGACACTGATAATACTCTGCAATACATGAGTATTGCAGAATATTATCATGAAGAAGCAATCAGAGGATTGCTTCTTCATGTCCCATGGTATAAAAGTGAAAAAGTAAAAAAAAAAGTTATTCAATAAAAAAATAAAGTCATAAATCACTAAAAATGCCCCAAACCCCCAAAACATATAAAGAGACATATAACTCAAAAAAAAAGTCTAAATCATAACACAAACCCCACATATATAGTATCACCGCGTCCGTAACAACCCGTAGAATAAAAGTAAATCATTATTGAACCCGCACGATAAACGCCGTAAAAAAAAACTGTTATAAACCCTCCAAAAATTATGATTTTTACCTTTTCAATCCCACAAAAAATGCTATAAAATGCGACCAAAAAACCATATGTACTTAGACATGATACTGGTGCAAAGTACAACATGTCCCGCAAAAAACAAGCCATCAACCAGCTCCGTAGCCAAAAACGTAACAAAGTTATGCCACTTGGAAGATGGCAATACAAAAATTATAGATTTTTCCCCACATTAGGGTTTTGTTTGACAAATTTAGTAAAACGTAAGAAAATATATTCATGTCTGGTATCCCCGTAATCGTATCAACCCATAGAATAAAGATAACAGGATTATTAGGCTATACGGTGAACACCAAAAAAAAAAAAGTCAAAAATCCAGTACAGAATTGATGCTTTTCTACTCCTGCCCTCAAAAAAAGTTCCTAAATTTTCAACAATAGGTGATACAAACCCCAAAATGGTAACAATGGAAAAAGCATCTCATCCCGCAAAAAAAATGCCGTCACATGGCCCCAATAACGAAAAAGCGAAAATTTTATAGCCTTCAAAAGGGGCCAATGAGGAAACTAAAATCCTGGCAGCTGCAGGGCTCTCCTTCCCTTCTGCGTCTCGCTGTGCCCCCATAACACAAGTAATGGCCACATGTGGGGGGTCTTTGTACTCAGGAGAAATTGCAGAACAAATTGTATGGTGGGTTTTCTCTTTTTATATTTTGGAAATGTGTAAATTTTAGTGCTAAATGAACGTATAAGGGAACAGTATGACCATTCTAAATTTCACCTCCATTTTGATTCAATTACTATGAAGATCTCAAGGGGTTAACAATCTTCGTAAAAGCTGTTTCTGATAGCTTGAGGGGTGCAGATTTGAAAATGGGTAGATTATATAGGGGGTTTTGATGCTAAATATGTAAAATTTCATTCAAAACTGTATTTATCCCCAAAATAGTCAATTCTGAAAATCTGGAAAAGCGCTATTCTATTTGTAAGCCGCGTGACATCAAAATAAATTATCCAGACATTTCAGAAATTATGAAAATGTAAAGTAGACAAATGGGAAATGTTATTCAGCAACTTATTTAGGTGGTAAATCGATCTGCCTGAAAACGCAATGATTTAGAATTTCGAAAATGGCAAATTTTTCAAAAAATTTATCATATTTTCTTTTTTTTGTAAATAAACGCAAAACTTATCTGCCAAAATTTACCACTAAAATGAAGTACAACATGTGGGGAAAAAACAATCTCAGAATCGTTTTGATAAGTAACAGTGTTCAAAAGTTATAACCATATAAAGCGAAGCAAGTCAGAATCCAAAAAATCGGGCTGAGCCTTAACCTGCAAAATGGCTGCGTCCTTAAGGGGTTAATGAAGATTTGTAGCTCCTGCAGGTGCTCTGGGCGGGGCTTTCTGCAATGAACTGTTCCATGGCCCCACCCATTGCTCTGAGTGGCTGATAAGTTCCAACCAAAAACCTGATTCAGCTCCTCCTAGCAGAGGGGCGGGGCTATCAGCACTGTGCAGAGAGCTCTTCAGGCTGAAAGACCTCCCCAGAGCCCTTAAAGGAGCCGCAGAGCTGGACTATAAATTGAATTTTCCCCGTCCTGTCACTACAAACACCACACACAAAGGTATGGTTACACACATCTCCAGGGACAATACCGAACACCGTCTACAGCTTGTCTGCTCAAAACTACTGAGAGATTCCCTTTAACGCACAGCATATTAGGATTATGCTCACCTTCTCTTTATACAATTCTCCATTCATATAAATCTATCAACCAGACCACCCGGAAATGTTTTCACATGATAAATACTTTGTGCAGAAAAGTCTAAATCCTTATGACTATTGTGCTGCTACAGGACGTACAGAGATACTACTCATCAGCAAGCCGGACTCTCTATATGCATTCACTATTACAGTGCAGACCACTCCCAGGAAACAGACATTTATATGTAATACTGGGGACAAGGGGTTAAAACACTGAGAACGGCGGAGAAGAGGTTTAATGTTAGTTATGAATATTTATACTAAGTTTTATAGTCATTACCTCCCAAGGTTGAAAGAAATGGCAACCCCAGAAGGATGGAAGGTCACTGCGACCTTCAAATATGCACGTGACCCATTTTGTAGGTGACCCCTTACCAGGGTTATGTTAGGCCAACAGCTATTCCTTCTGCTGCCCCCCTAAAAACATGCATGCTTGGCTGCAATTTTTTGATGTATAAAATATTAGTTTTTCCACCAATGATGCCATGTGAGGGCTTAGTTGTGGGATGAGGTATTTCAGTGTTACTATTTTGGGGTGGCTATGCCATATTGCTGAAATTAACTGTGTGTGTGTTGTAGAAAAAATATCAATTCTGTAATTAATTTTATACTTTTAGTAACATGTTAAAGATTTATCCAAAGGGTCAGTACGATTACCGCGATACAACATTTCTATAGGTTTGCTTACGTTTCACTAATTTTGTACAATAAAACCTAATGTGGGGGTAAAAAAAAAAATCTAAAATTTTTTGCATCACCATTTTCCCAAGTAGCGTAACTCTTAATTTTCAGTCTCTATAGCTTGTTTTTTGCGGGACATGTTGTGCTTTACAACACTACCATTCTTGTATTAATACAGTTTTTTAACTATTTATTGCATTTTACGTGGGTTTAAAAAAAATTAAAAATTACAGCGTTCAATGTGAAGATTTTGGTTTTACTGTATGGGTCATTACAGATGTGTTGATCTCTTAACGGCAAGAGGTTAATGTAACGCCTATATTATACACACAATGACTGGCGAAAGTGATTGGTCCCTTTGCACTTTTCTAACTTTTGACACATTTCAGGCTTCATAAAGTAAAGATATAAAATAAGAATGAAGAATCCACAATAAGTGGGACGCAATTGTGAAGTGAAGTAAAATTTATTGGACATTTTAAACTTTTGTACAAAATTATAAACTGAAAAGTGGGTGGAGCATCCCCACTACTGGGGGGGCACCATCATGGTTTGGGCTTTTCTTCAGCAGGGACAGGGTTAAAATTGATGGGAAGATGGAGCCAAATACAGGACCATTCTGGAAGAAAACCTGTTGAAGTCTACAAAAGACCTGAGACTGGGACAGAAATTTATCTTCCAACAGGACAATGACCCCAAACAAAGCAAAATCTACAATGGAAGGTTTACAGATAAACGTATTCTGGTGTTAGAACGGCCAAGTCACATGGAAGACCTTACGTCTTCCTTGCACGGCACCCATGCGAAATTTAGCAAAACCTGGCAACCATGGATCCTCTTTCAGCAATCGGCTGAGTACAGACAACTCTTATAAAGATCCGAGGTGATCCCACTCTCCGGACTGCTTCGGTTGTCCTCCTGCCACCCGGCCCGGGCGCCTCCCTCTATCCTCTTGCTCGCCTACTTGACTACCCCTTTAACCTTATCCCGTTCCCTTACTCCCCTTATCCTATTACTCTCTATTACTCCCCTCCCTATGTCTCTTTAGGGAGTTCCTTATGAGCACTTAATTGGGTCTAAGGTCTCCCTAGTGGTTTTTGTTATTGTTTTTCGAAAATTACATAAAAATGGTGAGAGTGTGGAGGGAGCGAGGGCGTATACATGAAGAAGGACACCAAGAGTTGCATACTGGTATATTTTGTCATTTATTACGGTTTATGTTTGACTGTATGTACTCAATGTTACAAGGACTGCGCTCCTGCTCTTTATTTGTACTCTTACTGCCAATAAGAACAAATATAAAAAAAAAAAAATAAAAAAGAACGGCCAAGTCACAGTCCAGACCCGAATCCATTGAAGAATCTGTGGAAAGAGCTGAAAACTGCTGCTCACAGACGCTTCATCCAACCTCCCTGAGCTCCGGCCGTTCTCCAAGGAAGAATGGCCAAGAATTTCAGCCTCTCCATGTGCAAAACTGATAGAGACCTGATACCCCAAGCGACTGCAGCTGTAATCACAGCAAAAGATGGCGCTACAAAGTATTAACTTAATGGGCCGGATAATATTTCTCGCCCTACTTTCCAGTTATTATATTTTACAAAAGTTTAAAATATCCAATAAATTTAGTTCCACTTCACAATTGTGTCCCATTAGTTGTTGATTCATGATGAAAAAATTACAATGTTATATCTTCATGTTTGAAGCTTGAAATGTGGCAAAAGGTAGGAAAGTTCAAGGAGGCCGAGTACCATCTGACATCCAGAACACGATTTTAAAAGAAATCTACCATGAAAATCCATCAAGATAAACCAGGGACACTTGCTCATAGATCCAGGGACTGTGACTGTGGTAATCTTATTATATTTATTATCAATGGCCACCTAATATCAACTTGTAAAATTATGCTACAGTGCTGTAGCTGAAAAGGCTATAACAATGAGCACAGCAGGTCTCCCTTCCCATGCACTTTCTGCTGCACAGAAAGAGGGAGGAAGTAGAGAGAGCAGGGGGGGGGGGGACACATGTTCTGTACATTGTAACTGCCTGTAAATCTGCAGCAAGGAGGAGTTTTTATAACACCCTTAGAGGCCTTCTGGCTCATTAGCATAATTTTATAAATAGATTTTATAAGAAAGGAGACCATGGATAACAAATACAGTACAATAAGATTACCACAGTCACAGTGCCTGGATCTATGAGTAAGTGCCCTGGGTTTATCATTATGGATTTTGATGGTGGATTGTCAGAAGATCTTAAACCCTTTTTAACCCTTTTTCCCTTGCTACCCGACGTTTCCCTTGCTACCATTTTGAGGACCGCAAGACCTTTTGATCACTTTTTCAAAAATTTACACCAAAAATGGTGTAAACATTGTTTTTCGAATTTGGGCACGGTTCAACATTGGGAAAACGGTTTTTATATATTGATGTAGATTTTGTTTTTATACATTGTAACGAATCAGCAGAAACCATACAGCCTCGGGTGGCAACCAATTGCCACTCCCCGATGATGTGACAGGGAGCGGTGATTTCAACCAAGGTGGCAGCTCCCTGATGGATATATCTGCCCATGAGTGTTAAGGAGTTATAGGTTATCTGATTGTGTTGTACACGGTGACCTCTAAACCAAGATACATCTACTGGATCTGTCCACAAAAATGTGATATGTAAGGTCTTCAGTTATTATGGCCAGAAAGTAGAGCCTCTCAGTAAGGCCCGTTTCACATTAGTCCTTGATCAAGGACGTGAGAAATGCCAAAATGCAAATATGACTCTTCTCTGCTTATTGTCACATGACTTTTTGAGATTTTTTTTTTTAATTAATAAATAGATGAGATTTCACATAAAACAAGGAATCCTAGAAAAGACATTTCACCTGAGGGGGTTGCTAGTTTAATAGGATAATTCTGCTGATGTTAACCCCCTATGGTAAGGAAGGATAAAGAAAGATAAAGTTGAAGCCTGCTGGATCCCTCCAGAGAGGTTTTAGATGGCTGCTCATTAACTACTTAAAGAAACATGATAGTTTAGGGGTCATTAGAGGGATTTGGAAGCCAAGAGCGGACAGCTCAGCATTCAGATGCAGGAGGAGCCACCAGACTTCCGTGGTACCACATAAGAGTGAATGCATTTCTACGCCTCAGGCTCTACTTTACATGAGAAATAAGGTACCTGAATAATAGAAGTCACTGTCAGGGGTGTCAGATGAGGAGCGGGTAAAAGAAAAGTAAAGTAAACCATCTTAAGTAAGCGAATGACGGAAAGGCGCAAGCCATTTGATACATCCTCCAGGAAAACCTACTACCTATCCAAAAGCTACATTGAACTCCACATACTCACCTATTGTCCTCTTCATCTCAATCCCGGAACCGGGATCAAGGTAAAGAGGACAATAGGCGAGTATGTGGAGTTTAATTTAGCACAACTTTAGTGGTAGTTTTCCTATACAGTAGGTTACCAGCGGATTTTGGGAGTTTGCTTGCGGCACTGTATGGCAGAACAACAGGCCTAGTGAAAATCATTAGATTCCTAACAAGTCTCACTAGCTGCCACTGACTTCCTAACATTTGGAATGGTATAGACTAGAACTAACAGGTTATTGTGTGTCATCTCCTGTTGTTTAATGACATTATTGCTGAGAGAATAGCTGTTTAGTGGGAATAGTCGTGAGCCCTGCAGACAATAGGATGACATCACATCTCTCCATAACTGGATGAATCAGACGTGTAGTCAGGAACCCTGGAGATGACAGGATCACGTTATGTAACAGGTGACACACCCAAAATGTATCATCTAAGAGCACATAGCAAATCTTCACTGTGTATAAGAATGGGAGATATTCCTCTTCTTGTAGCCAAATTCCCATGAACTTTATATTAAAATCGAAAAAATGAATGGAGCGGCCACTTATACTAGACCTTTGTGTAAGAAGCTTCACTTACACTGCTGTTCATAGGAGCCGCACACCTAATACAACATTAAGAGCCATTCAATCTGTCAGCGGTGACCAGGGCTCGGCTGTCACTGAATATGTATGTAAGTATCACAGCTCCTACTACTGAGTGCACAGCACTGATCACACACACACACAATGTACTGAGCCGGGTATTCACAGAAAAGCTCTATAGGCCATGACTGTATAACTCACACATGTATTGGGGGTGGTGAGGAGTGCGTGCTTAGTACATTCAGGGGTCTCGCCAATGTAGAAAGTTTTGCAGGCAATAAAAAGGGACTATATGACCGAATATGAAAATAATGGAGAGAGAGCTTTCTCTGGGTTTTATGTACATAAGACGATTGCCATAGTTTGTGATGCTACAGCTCACAGGGTGCTTCCTAAAAGAAGAGCGGGGACTTTTAAGGAAATCTACCACCGGGAACCTACTTTCTGACGGTTTTATCCTTTTATTCAGCCTTTGTGAAATAATGTTTATTTCTTCCTAATGCAAATTACTTGCAGAGGCTACTGGGGGCGTGGAGTAGCTCCAGACTGCTCCAGGGCCGAAAGTTACTCATTATTTCACCAAGGCCATATTCACATGACCATGTGGGGGACTTATGTTCATGTAGACGGCAATAGGCGCGCGGAGAGATATACGGTTTCGCACACGTGTGGCACTGTACCACTCCGTACACAGGGAAAAGATAGAACATGCCCTTTCTTTCCTCATGTACACAGCCGTACAACGTACATCCCTTTTCTCCCGCTTGGCTATGGCCGGGAATACATCCATGTGAGTGTAGCCTAAGGCTGAATAAAAGATTAATATAAGTGTGCAGATGCTGCACTAATGGGGAATCTCCATCAAGAACTACTTAAAGTCGATTCCCAGTGGTAGATTTTTCCGTCACCAACTTTTACCCCATTAAATAATAGAAATAACGTGTATTTATATAGTGCCATCAAATTCCGTGGTGCTTTACAGATTGTGAACTACTAGTCCTTTCAAGAATTTCCTCTTTTATGTGACATAACTCATCCCATTACCTATTAGAAAAAAAAATATAAAAATCACCAAAATGATAAGAAAGTCTAAGGATCTGAGCTGGAGAGTCACTTTACAGGCCTATAACGTGGGTTTGGATGTCAAATTAAAGGAAATTATTTATTTTTTTCTTTCTAATCTACAGAACTAGAAATATGAGCCGGTCAATTCATAGATAAAGATCCAATTCCTGGCCGTTTCTTTAACACCCTACATCTCCAGTTCTGTAGCTCACAAAACACACAATAGCGTTTGCTGGCTGGCGTGTCCAACCCGAACACTTAGCAACCAGTTCTGTTGTCAGCATTTGGGCTGGACGTTACAACCAGCAGCGGCTGTGAGTGTGATGCAAGTTGGACGCCCCATACTCACTAGTGTGTAAGGGGCCTAAGCCTGATGCTACAACTCTACCTGCTATAGAAACCAGACATAGAGGCATCCAAAGTGATGCTCCTCCCCCAGCGTCTGAGCCTGACTCATATTTTCCTGAGAGGAGTCATGCTGAGAGGCTCGAGGGGTGGTGTCATTTCAGATGCTTATATATTAAGCATCACAGTACTTAACCATATTTCAGGTATTGGATCAAATCCTATCAGATTTGTGGTTTTATGAGTTACAAAACTGGAGATTCAGGGAGTTAAAAACATAACATGGAATATATATCTAATGAGATTTCACACAAAAGAGGGAATTCTAGAAAGGAAATTCCCTACCCTACCACAGGGGGCTGCTACTTTAGTGGGGTAAAATTAGGCGACAGCTTCCCTATAAGTATAAATATCATTAATTATAAGTCATGGAAAACCCCTTTAAGTCGGTGTTTCTCTACAGAGATCGCTCCACACCAAACAGTCTATGTCCATACGGACCAGCAAGTACAGATAATAACTCAGATGTACTTACCTTCATATGGTGTGTCTGGAGGGCCAGCAATTTCTCCCCGCAGCTCAGAGAAGTTCTCATCTACTAGATCTACTTTGATTTGGTTTTTGCTAGTCTTTAAAAAGTAAAGAGAAAAAAAAAAAAAGAATACATATAAAAACAAGAATTTTACTAAAACACTCAAAAAGCAAACTATAAAAGCATAGTCTCAATGCTTAATGCTCAAGCATTGATAATGTAGATATTATCTCCCAACAACATTGCTTAAGGCCAATTTTACACACGGTGTTTGAACTGCATTTAGAAAAGCAGCGTGTGAATACAGCCTTAAAGAACATCTACCACCAGGACGAAGGATTGTAAACCAAGCACACAAGCATAATAGTGTGAACACCTCTGGCAGGATGTGCTCTTCTCTTAGCTTATGTCATAGGTTTTTTTTAAAGGCTTTTAAAATGATGCAAATGAGTCTGAGGGGCTCAGGGTTTCGTAGGTGTTAATAGAGCCCCTCAGACTCATTTGCATAAGTTGTAAAGCCTTTTTTTCTTAAAAACAAGGGCACAGGAAGCTTACAGGGGTATTTCCATTTCAGCCAAAAATGTCACCATTTGAATAATGATAAGGTTTACAATTTTCCAATAACCTTTCTGTATCAATTTCTCACCGTTTTCTTGATCTCTGCTTGCTGTCATTCTATGGGAAGCTTCATTGTTTATTTCCAGTGGACAGAAATCTGACCATGGTCACACAGGTGCACGGCTCGTTATATCACACAGCTCTGATTACTCTCTGTGATACTAACGAGCCGTGCACCTGTGTGACCATGGTCAGATTTCTGTTCACTGGAAGTACACATAAAAGCTTTCTATAGAATGACAGCAAGCAGAGATCTGAGGAATTGATATAGAAACTATATGGGAAAACTGTATAATGTTTCATCATTCAAACTATAGCAACATTAATTTGCCAAAATGGGAAAACCCCTTTAAAGAAGAGCAGATCCTGACAGAGGGGGGCACACACCAGTATGTCAGTGTGCTTGGTTTACAATCCTTCATCCTGGTGGTAGATGTTCTTTAAAAGTGAATTTATTACCAAGTAACCAAAACCAGTTATGGATGACATAAGGAGAGAATGTACTATATACAAGTATAGCCTGCAATGAAGGAGAAGGCAGACCATGTGGATCATCTCATCTCCGGGCCTATGTAGGACAATGGGTGCAGCTGGCACATACACAGAGCAGCCCCAGCATCTGCGCATGTATGGACTAGGGAATCATTACAGCACAAAAGTACTGACCCAAAAGCTCATGTGAAGCAATAGATCATATCCTTGGACCACAAGCCTAACATAGCTGTTTTCAGGAGACATGTGAGGGGTGAGCTCAAAGACAGCAGTTATAACCCTTATGGCCTCCGCTGAATGTATACAGCTTGTTCTAGCATGATGATATAGTGCAGCCTGCAGTGAGTGTGACATATATGCAGACAGTCTGAACAAACTACTAGGTCAGTGTCATGTACCAAAAACCAATCACTAATAAAGATAAAACATAAAAATATTTATTGGTATACTCTAAAAACACCTAAAAGGCACTCCCAAAATGTGCCATCCTATCTCTGTAAAAATAAGACAGAGTAATCCTCCTCACTAATGCCTAAATGTCTGGCATACACATGGACAAAGTGCAGATACTACAGGTCAATAATACAACAATGGAAGATAAACATACTAGCTGAATGGAAATGTGAATATTATAGATAAATATCACCCAAGTCCATGTGTGCAAGGAGGAGAAAACGTCCCCACGCGTATCGCCGCGCTCCTGTGGCTTCCACATACTAGTGGAGAGGCTATCAGCTTTACACATATATGCAGACAGGCTCCCATATGCCAGTATAAGTCCCAAAAATTAGATCTGAATATAACCCGAGGCTGCGTTTACACGTACCGTCTGCATTGTCTTACAAAACGGATTGGTGGGGGTCTCAGTGCTGGAACACCCCACTGATCACGAGAACAAGGGGTTAGTTGTACGCTCGGTTTCTACAATGTACCCCGGTTCTTGTGCTCCATGGGGGCACATCAACGATCAGCAACTTCTTGCCATCACAAGAGAACCCCTATAATGATTTAGCAATACCATCAATGGACAACCCCTTTAATTACCGACACACAGGATACATTCTCTTTAGATTGTTTAGAAGATGTAAAATGTTCCTACCACACACCAAATGCTAGATTATATACATATACAGGCCACACACCTACAAAGCAGTGTGCTGCAGGGGTCAGGGAGTCACTGATTCTACCACTGTTACAATGGGTAGCAGGTATCTGTCAGCTATTCTGGAACGGCGTTCTCACACAAATACAATGTAAAAACAACCTGCTGACTCAAAGGGTCAAAAAAACAAACAAAAAACCCTTCATTCACTTCTGAACCCGTTGCCTTAAAATGGCTTAGAAACCATAAAGAGACTTCCACTACAATATACAGAAGACACAACAAATCTAAACACCCAATAAGTGTAAAGGACCTGTATATTTTTTTTCCCCAAGAAGGAACCTTCTAGATGACTTCATACAAAGCTGCAGGAACTTCTCCAACACCCAGAAGTGGGAAGAACAACTTTTTATCAACATCTCAAAAACTTCAAGATGTAATCCTGCTATTACAGAGGGTTTTAACTTAGACTTTTAAGTTCCAGTTGTAGCAAATGTTTACCAAGGACAAAGCTTTCAAAATCAGACTGGTGAGGACCATGTCCTATGGGAAGGGAAGAGAACTTATCAGCTACACAATTCTGCAATGATAAGTTAGCTGGGAAGAGGTGATATATTATACCAGCGATACAAGCCACTATGAGAATATTAAGGATGAAACGACATGAAATGATTCTCCTTGGCTTCACTCGGCTTGTACTTCAGGGCTGTCCTAAAGAAATCCTGACTAAACAAACATTACATCCCAAGAAACTTACACATTTTCCTGTACGGTAACAGATAAGGAGTAGTTCCCTGTGTAACAGTACACTGTATGGCTTGTCTCATTCATACAGAGATGATAGAAAGCTCATGTACGAAGACGTTCCCTCCTGCTATATCTCCAGTATGGGGTATGGAGCCTTCATACTTCCCATCTCAATTGTTCTTTGTGGCTTTACCAGTAGGTACAGCAAGGATCCCCACTGTGTGTTGGGGGTCACATGTAACCAGGGCTGTAGAGTCAGTAAGCTAAAATTCCGACTCCTCAATATCCCTAAGGCTGGATTCACACAGCCGTTGCTGTCCTGGCACACAGCAGCGCGCGGGGAAAGGAGGAGGAGGAGGTGAGCGCTGTTCATCCCCGCCCCTTTCCATAGGAATACACGGCGCACGGCCATGATAGGACATGTCCTATCTTTTCATGGGTTACGGAGCCGCACCTTACCGCTCCCGTAGGGAGCTGTGCGCCCATTGCCGTCTATGGGGGACGTATATCGGCCATATATATGTCCTCCATGCGGCAGAGTGATTGCAGTCTAACAAACTACACATGCCTGGTTTCCTCGTCACCTTCCCAGTGCCTTACTCCCCTGATGTAGTGTCACTACTGAGCATGTACATAATGTGCAGCCTCATTCATCTCAACTAGAAGCCTAGATGGTAGACCTGTGTCCTGACTCCTGAATGTGCCCGGGAGTGACAAGTACTTGTCAGCTGTAATGTACTGCTTCCTGGCCCTCTACTGCTTTTGGCACAACTCTGCTCCACATCCTGATGCCTGCACCCACAACTGCTGCAGGACACAGGGAAGAAGCTGCAGTGTGGTAAAGGGTGGGGAAGAGGATTTATTTTTTGCTTGCTCTGAGGGTCATCAGTACTATTATTACAGTACTGCTCTGGGGTCTCCAGTATTGTTATTTGCTCTGGGGTCTTCACTATTATTGTCTGCAGTGGTATTTATTATTCATGCTGATCGTGGGGGTCCCAGAATATACAAGTGAAGTGACAGATATAAATCATTTTAGCCACAATGTGATGGAAGAATGTAAGACTGAAACCCCCAATAGTTACTGTACATCGGAGCATTTACCAGAGTGGAAATACCTTTCCATTGGGGTGAAAATACCTTGTGTGCAGGAATTACGTGTCCTTCTGACCAAGCAACTGACAAGTGTTTGGTTGGTACAAATACCATAGGTGAGTCACATGTAACACAAAGCAGGGGACACGCACACAATGACAGATGTGACGGAATGAGTCACTGAACCTCTCTACATAGTCTACAGCCATGGTCTTAAATGGATCATCATGGGTCTATATGGCAATATAGACATGGCATGTTTACATGTTGCGTTCTAATGGTTTTTTAAAAAGCAAAGGGGAGGAACTCAGATCTCATATGCGTTTCTACTTACACCAGGATTGGGTACGAACAAGTGGATTGTATTGTTTACATGCTGCTCATTCCTGATCGTGTGTATTAGAGAGCCATGGCAATGCTATTACATGTGGAGGATTATAATGTAGGCGATTTGGGCGGTAGCCTGGGGCCCAAGCCTTCTAGGGGGCCCATTGCCACCCACCAAATTTTATACTTGGCAAGAACTACAACCATGAAATCCTTATATATCTGTTCCTGCTCTCAATACACATGTACACAAGAGCCAGTTCAGGATTTTTGAAGGGCCAGAAACCGCAGATTAAAAGCAGCAGAAATGACACGTCCTCCATTCACCAAGAATCTTGATTCTGGTTCCATATGTAGGAAGTGATTCCAGACTTTTAGGGGCTATAAAATTCATACACCCCAGGGCTCCTGGCAGTCTTTATCCGCCCCTGGTGATTACAGAAATCCTATCTAAAAATGTGCAGAATTTATCTTAACAGAAATCAACAAAAACTGGGGAATCTGCAGCTGAATGTCAATATTCAATGGGAGTAGGGAATTTTTCTAATCCAAATGAATTATATGCAGATTTTAGTTCTTTCAGTGGATTAGGTGTTTGACTCCATAATAGTGCAAAGGGCTTCCAAGTCCAAATTCACACATCAGAATTCTGGTCAGTATTTTTAATCAGTATTCGGAAGCCAAAACCAGGAATGAATCCTAAACGGAGACGATTTACAAATATTTCCCCTGTACTAGTTCTCTGTAGGATCCATACCTAATCTTGTCATCTTGTTGAAACATTGTTTTATAGGCCAAATGTGATATGGACCCCAGAGAACCAGGCATTGCTGTGTACACTCAGATCACCAGAACATTAAGTAATACTATATGCTAAATTCTCCATCACCTAAATGTATGGATTTGGTTTAGGTTATGCTGCAATATTACTTCCACTATAGGAACAGAAACAAACGTTGGCAGTGGTAGAACAGACATGTGCCCCTGACCCATCCCATTGTCAAAAATTGGGCTTAAAAGTTTAACTCCTATGGAAAGGTAACAAGCACGTCTACCCCACTGCGCTTCTATTAGGTCAGACAATAGTTTAGAAAAAAGACTAATCTGCTTAACTGTCAGGAAAATTGGGATTAGGAAAGGTGCTGGACATTGAAGGGTCCACAAAGCTGAGTCAGGAGCCTTGTGCAGAACTGAAGGCTGTTACCATCTTATAATGTAATCGCTAGGATATACTGCAAAAACATTAAGATTGACGAGGACTGGATCTCCAAAGACACGGCCAGTCCCAAGAATGAAAGGTCCACCTCCCACGGTACTGAAGTGACACGAGCCCACGCTGCAGACGTGAAGGGAGAACAATCTGTGGTCCTCACAATAGACATGTGGTGCAATAATTCAGAGAGAAAACTGTGCTAAACTCTGCAAGTCAATTCCTAGACCGGCGCCCGCCACACTGCCAGAATCCCCCGCCGGCGCCCGCCACACCGCCTGCCTCCCCCCCCCCCCCACCACACTGCCAGCCCCCCCCCCCCGCAGTGCCCGCCACATTGCCAGCCCCCCCCCGCCACTATGCCAGCCCCCCCGCAGTGCCCGCTACGCTGCCAGCCTCCCCCCAGTGTCCGCCACGCTGCCAGCCCCCCCCGCAGTGCCCGCCACGCTGCCAGCCTCCCCCCAGTGTCCGCCACGCTGCCAGCCTCCCCCCGCAGTGCCCGCCACGCTGCCAGCCTCCCCCCCGCAGTGCCCGCCACGCTGCCAGCCTCCCCCCCGCAGTGCCCGCCACGCTGCCAGCCTCCCCCCGCAGTGCCCGCCACGCTGCCAGCCTCCCCCCGCAGTGCCCGCCACGCTGCCAGCCTCCCCCCGCAGTGCCCGCCACGCTGCCAGCCTCCCCCCGCAGTGCCCGCCAGGCTGCCAGCCTCCCCCCGCAGTGCCCGCCACGCTGCCAGCCTCCCCCCGCAGTGCCCGCCACGCTGCCAGCCTCCCCCCGCAGTGCCCGCCACGCTGCCAGCCTCCCCCCCGCAGTGCCCGCCACGCTGCCAGCCTCCCCCCCGCAGTGCCCACCACACCGCCAGCCTCCCCCCCGGTGCCCACCACACCGCCAGCCTCCCCCCCGGTGCCCACCACACCGCCAGCCTCCCCCCCGGTGCCCACCACACCGCCAGCCTCCCCCCCGGTGCCCACCACACCGCCAGCCTCCCCCCCGGTGCCCACCACACCGCCAGCCTCCCCCCCGGTGCCCACCACACCGCCAGCCTCCCCCCCGGTGCCCACCACACCGCCAGCCTCCCCCCCGGTGCCCACCACACCGCCAGCCTCCCCTCCGGTGCCAACCACACCGCCAGCCTCCCCTCCGGTGCCAACCACACCGCCAGCCTCCCCTCCGGTGCCAACTACACCGCCAGCCTCCCCTCCGGTGCCCACTACACCGCCAGCCTCCCCTCCGGTGCCCACTACACCGCCAGCCTCCCCTCCGGTGCCCACTACACTGCCAGCCTCCCCTCCGGTGCCCACTACACCGCCAGCCTCCCCTCCGGTGCCCACTACACTGCCAGCCTCCCCTCCGGTGCCCACTACACTGCCAGCCTCCCCTCCGGTGCCCACTACACTGCCAGCCTCCCCCCCGGTGCCCACTACACTGCCAGCCTCCCCCCCCCCCAGTGCCCAGTACACTGCCAGCCTCCCCCCCCCCAGTGCCCAGTACACTGCCAGCCTCCCCCCCCCCAGTGCCCAGTACACTGCCAGCCTCCCCTCCAGTGCCCACTACACTGCCAGCCTCCCCTTCTGTGCCCGCCATACAGCCCCCATCTTGGTGTAGCACGTTGCTGTGCACTTGGCAGGTATAGGGCGGTGTCATGACACTGGCACATGTCACACACACATGACGGCTCCTCTCACCTCCTCGCTCTTTAGCACTTCTTTGAACTCCCGCTTGATCCTTTGCGCTGCGATGTTGGCCATGGCTGCCGAGGTGCGGTCCTAGCGCCGGTCTGTCTCCTCTTCAATGGATGTGACGTCGGAATGAACAGCTCGAGCGCTGCGGCCTTCCTGCGGTGATCTCCGGGCCCTGATTCCACAGCCTCCCCCGCCCCGGAGAACGAGCCACCGACACAACACTACACGGCAAAATGGTGGCCGGGGCATGCGCAGTACAACATCAGCGGCCGCAGGAAGAACTTCCTGACAGGGCTCCGGGGGACGTCACGTGGGCCGGGGCCGGGGACGTCATAGGCTGCCGCGCGCCGGACCCGCTCACGTGACGCCGGAGAAGGGGGAAAAAAAAATCTATGTAATGTCTTACTGTATGCACTAGGACTGAGGTGGAGCGACTGACCAATAGCATCACTTATTACATTTTGTCACCGTCTCTAAAAAGCTGCTAGCTGCTGTCTTATTGGCTGCTCTGATTCATAGTCATTTATGTATATGCTTACCTGATGAAGCAGAGGGAGTAATTTAGTTGTGCCCCCACTATACGATATTACTGTACTAGATAATAATTAACATTACAAACCCCTATATCAGATAATAACAATACAGACTCTGGGGCAGATAATAATTAAAGGAAATCTATCATAAATATATAGGATAATAAACCAGGGACACTTACACATAGATCCAGTAACCATTACTGGACTTTAATCTTTCTATATTTGTTATCCATGGCCTCCTTTCTTCTAAAACCAACCTTTAAAATTATGTTAATCAGTCAGAAAGGCTCTGGGGGTGTTACCGGAGCCCCTCCGTGCTGTAGTTTCATAGAGCACTTCCTCCCACTGTGCGAGATTAAAGCAGGGAGGGGGAGACATGCTCCTGCACATTGTAACAGCATGTGAAGCTACAGCATGGAGGGGTTCTGGTTTAATTTTTCCGTGTAAAGAGCTATATGAGGGCTTATTTCTGTTTAATGATATTTCTTAGTGACGGGATTTATTATTCCATGTCGTGTACTGGGAAGCAGGTAGAAAATTCCAAATGCAATGAAATCTTGTGGGCTTGGTTTTTACAACTTTCACTGTGCACCACAAATAACACCTCTACTTTATTCTTTGGTTTGGTATGATCATAGGGATATTTAATTTCTATAGCTTTTATTGTTTTAAAGGAAACCTAGCACTACCTATTAAGGTAGATCCGGTGGTAGGTGCATCTAACGAATGTAAGGATAGTCCTTTTTAGGGCTAATCCTTTACTCCCCTCTATATTTTCTAATCTTTAATCAGGGTAATATGCTAATTTTCTAAAGAGGCTACTGGGGCATGGAGTAGCCGGAGCTGAGGCTACGCTGCATGGCTACTCCACGCCCCAGTATTCTCCTACCCAGACATCTTCAGCGTACAGCTACAAGGAGCTCTGCGCACTCGCCCGCAAAGCCAGAGTTCTGCGTATGCGCACAACTCCGGCTTCATGGACGGGTGCGTGCAGAATGCCAGAGGCTCCTATGGCTATCATTCAGTGATCTCTATTAAACCCTGCCACCCCTCCAGGGTCCAGGTAGCAACAGAGGTAAGACACATCTGAATTAGATATATATGGTAGACTAGACATAGACAAGGTTAGTAAATTTTAACAAATTATGTTAGTTGACTGCAGGGAGGGAGGCAAGTGCCAGCACAGAAATTCTATTTGTGATTTATACTCCCTTCTCTGTCACAGTTTTCATTGATACCAGCACCTGAGGACACCAATAAAGCAGAAAATAGTCCCAGGTAGAGCTGTCACTTTAAAATAGCTCGGTGCATAGCAAGTCCTGGGCTGTCTTGCACTTCAGCAAGATACATGGAGTCATCTCTGGTGATGGCCTGAGTGCCCACAGAAAGGGCTCTGAGTGCCACCCCTGGCACCAGTGCCATAGGTTAGCCATCACTGCCCTACAGGTTGCTTTGAATACAATGACACCATGAAAATTCTCCATGCACTAAGCTCCACCAAGTGGCAGCAGCAAGAAAATGTAGCAAATTACTTTCAAGAGAAACTTTAGCGCTAAGCTCAGTGGTAGCTGCCTGGTCTTTCTACATTGTCGTGGTCCTAAGCATGCCTCCTAGAGATCATTGAGTGCTTTTTTTAAAACCAGCAGCTACGTTATAATTACCTAGAGACAGGGAGCTGTTAGTCCTATTTTATATGTAACGCAGTTGTGTATAATTGGGGTCTGCATTGGTCTAAAAAACGTATTTCAGCAACAAGTTAAGCACTTGCATGTTAGAATTTTGCATGATTTTTCATCATAAATAAAAATTAAAACAATAGTATACCTTGCTGAGTACTGAATCTGAATGTGAGATGGATCCACTCAAACAGAGTGTAAAGTAAGAGTAGACAACATATACCCCTAAACCCCCATTAAAAGGTAAGAAAATTAAGTTTCAGAATGAAAGGGTTTTGTTTTTATCCTCTACAAGAAAGAGACAATCACATTTAGTCAACAAGTTATAGATATCCCAAAATGGTGTCATACATGGTACCCTGCAAAAATCAATCCCTCGTAAATCTACATTAACAGGAAAAAAAACATTTGCTTGTTCAATGCCGTAAAGAAAACCTCAAAAGTTGCCAAATCCTTTAGAAAAAGACTTTCTGTGACATGTATACTGAATGTATAAAGGGTGGGAGTCTACATCAGGTTATACCCAAGGTTTAGAATTAGCTACCTCATGTCATGTATGTGGGTATAAAACTCTCTTTGGGCACAGAAGGCAGGAAACTATTGAAGGGGTTTTCCCACAAACAAATGTTAGGCCCTATCCATAGGATAAGGCCTAACTTGTGGATCAGTGGGGGTCTCGGTGGGGCCCAGCACATGACGTTCTGCTCCATTAATCTCTAAGAGCAGCGCTCGGCGATCTCCGTCAGCTCCATAGAGTTTAATGGAACAGAACGGTCATGCGCGGCTGTCTGCTCCATTTGTCTGACGGAGCAACAAGGAGTACGGCGGAGGTATGTGGGACCCCATCGGACCTTTTGTTTTCGTGACCTGTAGGGGTCTCATCACCGAGACCCCCACTGATCAGCAAGTATAGTTCCAGAGATACCACATTTTGATAGTGTTTTATGTATTATTAATAACTTTAAAAAATTACAAAAACCTTTTGATATCTTTTTATTAAATTTTTTTGAGAAGCAAGATGGAAAAAAATTGTGTATTTGGAAGTTTCTGTTACAGTTACCATATATTTTGATAGATCAGACATTTTGGGATGCGGAGATACCTAACATGTTTATTTGGTTATTTATTTTTACATGCGTTCTAGGGAAATTTTTTTTATTATTTGAGGCCTCCTTTATTGTATTCCACCATAATGCTATACAGAGCATGGCAAATGAAAGCTATGGGAGCCTCTGACAGGCTCCAGGCTGTTGTCAACTGATCAGTGCCCTGTGAGAGGCACCCACCATCAGACATGATGGAGCCAGATAAGCTAGCACCAATGATGATGTGCCAGCACTGACAGTAGCATTATGAGCCCTCTCCATACAACCCTTCATGCCCAGGCAATGTAATTTTAGGTTGATCGGTCATGAAAGGGTTAAAAGGTCTAAATGTCATTTTAATGCTGTATTACTCTACTCCTTAAAGCAAACCTACCATACAAGCGAGGTATTGCTGATGGTTGATACCTTTCAATATACTAAGCCCTACACTGCCTTTAGCTAAACGTTAAACAATAACTAAAAACGTATTCAATCTTTTATGCAGATTAATGTCAGAGGCTACTGGGGCGTGGAGTAGCCTGGCCGAGCACCGGGGGCTAAGGCTACACCCTGCCCCTGTGGCCTCTGAAGTCTTACATCCGGGCGCGGCCTCTCAGCACTCTTCTGCTTTTCAGTGTGTGCCCATGCAAGTGCAGTAACGTGACTCATTGCCAAAGAGGATGAGGTTACTGCGCATGCGTGGGCACAAGGAGGACGGAGGTAACACTTTGGAGGCTACAGGGTGGTGCCACATTTCAAACAATATTTTCACCAATATTTTTTGGTGAAGAATCAACCACAAGTGGGACAAAATTGTGAAGAACAACGAAATTTATTGGATATTTTAAAATTTTTAACAAAAATAATAAACTGGAAAGTGGGGTGTACAATATTATTTGGGCCCTTAAGTTAATACTTTGTAGCGCCAGCTTTTGCTGTGATTACAGCTGCAGTCGCTTGGGGTATCAGGTCTCTATCAGTTTTGCACATGGAGAGGCTGAAATTCTTGTCCATTCTTCCTTGGAGAACGGCCGGAGCTCAGGGGGGTTGGATGAAGCGTCTGTGAGCAGCAGTTTTTAGCTCTTTCCTAGATTCTGGATTGGATTTGGGTCTGGACTGTGACTTGGCCGTTCTAACACCAGGATACGTTTATTTGTGAACCTCCCATTGTAGGATTTGCTTTATGTTTGGGATCATTGTCCTGTTGGAAGATAAATCTCCCTCCCAGTCTCGGGTCTTTTGCTCTGATCCGGAGCTGAAATGCGCTGTTCCATGTTACAATAAAGCATCCTCATTTGATGTTTGGCTTCAGAGTGAGATTTGAAGCGCCGCTCCCTCCTTTCCTCAGATCTTTTGCATTATGTTATCATCGTTCTGGGCTCCCGGTCCCAAGGTGATAAAGGATCGGCTGCTATACACCTTTTTCACACCTTCACTTCAGGTGAGAGTCCTGATATATTTATTGGTTTTACTAAAATTGAGCTCTACCACACTAGGGTTGCGCCTTGTATTCTGTCGTGTATCTGTCCACCCCTGCTTTTGGGGCTTACAGATTGCTTCCTTGCCTCATATCTGAATGGATATCTTTTTTTTTTAATATTTATGTTTTATTCGATTTTATACAAACATAGTATACAACACTTGGGTACGTAGACCCTTTAAAATAATCCCCCCTCCTCCAAACAATAAAACATTACTTTGTCTCTGAAGGTGGAAAACTGTTTTAAAAGATTTTTGTTTTAAGTTATTGATTTTCCCTCCCTAACAAAGTACATCTGGAAGTGTGAAGTGTCTGCACAAGACCCCTCCGTGATCACATCCAATGGGAGAAGACTCGCAAAATCAACCAGGTTCAAGTTTCTCTATATTTGTAACGCACCTAATGTGCCTGAATGGATATCTTTGAGAAATGGCTTTTTCTTGTCTCTTCTATAAAGGGCAGATCTGTGCAGTGACTGATTGTTGTCCTATGGACAGACTCTCCCACCTCAGCTGTATCTTTGCAGGTCATCCAGAGGGATCATCCAGAGGGATCTTGTCTGCTTCTCTGATCAGTCTTCTCCTTGTTTGAGATGAAAGTTTAGAGGGACGGCCAAGTCTCAGTAGATTTGCAGTGGTCTGATACTCCTTCAATTACAATATGATCTCCTGCAATGGGCTCCTTGGGATGTTTAATGTTTGTGAAATCTTTTTGTATCCAACTCTAGCTTTAAACTTCTCCACAACAGGATCACGGACCTGCCTGGTGTGTTCCTTGGTCTTCATGATGCAGAACCCTGAGACCATCACAGAACAGGTGGATTTATACAGAGACTTATTACACACAGGTGGATTATATTAATCATCAGTCATTTAGGACAACATTGGATCATTCAAACTTTGGACCCCCATTCACCTGATCTGTGGAGATCCCATTGAGACCCCCGACCCATCAGCAAATTAGGCCTTATTCTGTGGACAGGCCTTAACTTGTTTTGTGGGAAAACCCCTTTAACCCCTTAACGCTCTGCGCCGTCCTCTTCATACAGAGGTGGGGGTTGTTGCATATTGCAGCAAACCCCCACCGCTAATAACCGCGGTCGGTGCTTGCACCGATCGCGGCTATTAACCCTTTCACGCCCCAGTATCCTCCTACCCAGACATCTTCAGCGTACAGCTACAAGGAGCTCTGCGCACTCGCCCGCAAAGCCAGAGTTCTGCGCATGCGTGCAGTCTCGGCTCCAAAGCCGGAGCTACTGCACATGCGCACAACTCCGGCTTCATGGACGAGTGCGCGCAGAATGCCAGAGGCTCCTATGGCTATCATTCAGTGATCTCTATTAAACCCTGCCACCCCTCCAGGGTCCAGGTAGCAACAGAGGTAAGACACATCTGAATTAGATATATGGTAGACTAGACAAAGACAAGGTTAGTAAATTTTAACAAATTATGTTAGTTGACTGCAGGGAGGGAGGCAAGTTAAAAAAAAGGAATAACTTTACATCCCCTACAGGTTGCTTTGAATACAATGACACCATGAAAATTCTCCATGCACTACGCTCCACCAAGTGGCAACAGCAAGAAAATGTAGCAAATTACTTTCAAGAGAAACTTTAGCGCTAAGCTCAGTGGTAGCTGCCTATTCTTTCTACATTGTCGTGGTCCTAAGCATGCCTCCTAGAGATCATTGAGTGCTTTTTTAAAACCAGCAGCTACGTTATAATTACCTAGAGACAGGGAGCTCTTAGTCCTATTTTATATGTAACCCAGTTGTGTATAATTGGGGTCTGCATTGGTCTAAAAAACGTATTTCAGCAACAAGTTAAGCACTTGCATGTTAGAATTTTGCATGATTTTTCATCATAAATAAAAATTAAAACAATAGTATACCTTGCTGAGTACTGAATCTGAATGTGAGATGGATCCACTCAAACAGAGTGTAAAGTAAGAGTAGACAACATATACCCCTAAACCCCCATTAAAAGGTAAGAAAATTAAGTTTCAGAATGAAAGGGTTTTGTTTTTATCCTCTACAAGAAAGAGACAATCACATTTAGTCAACAAGTTATAGATATCCCAAAATGGTGTCATACATGGTACCCTGCAAAAATCAATCCCTCGTAAATCTACATTAACAGGAAAAAAAACATTTGCTTGTTCAATGCCGTAAAGAAAACCTCAAAAGTTGCCAAATCCTTTAGAAAAAGACTTTCTGTGACATGTATACTGAATGTATAAAGGGTGGGAGTCTACATCAGGTTATACCCAAGGTTTAGAATTAGCTACCTCATGTCATGTATGTGGGTATAAAACTCTCTTTGGGCACAGAAGGCAGGAAACTATTGAAGGGGTTTTCCCACAAACAAATGTTAGGCCCTATCCATAGGATAAGGCCTAACTTGTGGATCAGTGGGGGTCTCGGTGGGGCCCAGCACATGACGTTCTGCTCCATTAATCTCTAAGAGCAGCGCTCGGCGATCTCCGTCAGCTCCATAGAGTTTAATGGAGCAGAACGGTCATGCGCGGCTGTCTGCTCCATTTGTCTGACGGAGCAACAAGGAGTACGGCGGAGGTATGTGGGACCCCATCGGACCTTTTGTTTTCGTGACCTGTAGGGGTCTCATCACCGAGACCCCCACTGATCAGCAAGTATAGTTCCAGAGATACCACATTTTGATAGTGTTTTATGTATTATTAATAACTTTAAAAAATTACAAAAACCTTTTGATATCTTTTTATTAAATTTTTTTGAGAAGCAAGATGGCAAAAAATTGTGTATTTGGAAGTTTCTGTTACAGTTACCATATATTTTGATAGATCAGACATTTTGGGATGCGGAGATACCTAACATGTTTATTTGGTTATTTATTTTTACATGCGTTCTAGGGAAATTTTTTTTATTATTTGAGGCCTCCTTTATTGTATTCCACCATAATGCTATACAGAGCATGGCAAATGAAAGCTATGGGAGCCTCTGACAGGCTCCAGGCTGTTGTCAACTGATCAGTGCCCTGTGAGAGGCACCCACCATCAGACATGATGGAGCCAGATAAGCCAGCACCAATGATGATGTGCCAGCACTGATAGTAGCATTATGAACCCTCTCCATACAACCCTTCATGCCCAGGCAATGTAATTTTAGGTTGATCGGTCATGAAAGGGTTAAAAGGTCTAAATGTCATTTTAATGCTGTATTACTCTACTCCTTAAAGCAAACCTACCATACAAGCGAGGTATTGCTGATGGTTGATACCTTTCAATATACTAAGCCCTACACTGCCTTTAGCTAAACGTTAAACAATAACTAAAAACTTATTCAATCTTTTATGCAGATTAATGTCAGAGGCTACTGGGGCGTGGAGTAGCCTGGCCGAGCACCGGGGGCTAAGGCTACACCCTGCCCCTGTGGCCTCTGAAGTCTTACATCCAGGCGCGGCCTCTCAGCACTCTTCTGCTTTTTAGTGTGTGCCCATGCAAGTGCAGTAACGTGACTCATTGCCAAAGAGGATGAGGTTACTGCGCATGCGTGGGCACAAGGAGGACGGAGGTAACACTTTGGAGGCTACAGGGTCGTGCCACATTTCAGGCTTCAAACATAAAGATATACAATTGAAATATTTTTTGGTGAAGAATCAACCACAAGTGGGACAAAATTGTGAAGAACAACTAAATTTATTGGAAATTTTAACATTTTTAACAAAAATAATAAACTGGAAAGTGGGGTGTACAATATTATTTGGGCCCTTAAGTTAACACTTTGGTAGCGCCAGCTTTTGCTGTGATTACAGCTGCAGTCGCTTGGGGTATCAGGTCTCTATCAGTTTTGCACATGGAGAGGCTGAAATTCTTGGCCATTCTTCCTTGGAGAACGGCTGGAGCTCAGGGAGGTTGGATGAAGCGTCTGTGAGCAGCAGTTTTTAGCTCTTTCCTAGATTCTGGATTAGATTCGGGTCTGGACTGTGACTTGGCCGTTCTAACACCAGGATACGTTTATTTGTGAACCTCCCATTGTAGGATTTGCTTTATGTTTGGGATCATTGTCCTGCTGGAAGATAAATCTCCCTCCCAGTCTCGGGTCTTTTGCTCTGATCCGGAGCTGAAATGCGCTGTTCCATTTTACAATAAAGCATCCTCATTTGATGTTTGGCTTCAGAGTGAGATTTGAAGCGCCGCTCCCTCCTTTCCTCAGATCTTTTGCATTATGTTATCATCGTTCTGGGCTCCCGGTCCCAAGGTGATAAAGGATCGGCTGTACACCTTTTTCACACCTTCACTTCAGGTGAGAGTCCTGATATATTTATTGGTTTTACTAAAATTGAGCTCTACCACACTAGGGTTGTGCCTTGTATTCTGTCGTGTATCTGTCCACCCCTGCTTTTGGGGCTTACAGATTGCTTCCTTGCCTCATATCTGAATGGATATCTTTTTTTTTTTTAAATATTTATGTTTTATTCGATTTTATACAAACATAGTATACAACACTTGGGTACGCAGACCCTTTAAAATAATCCCCCCTCCTCCAAACAATAAAACATCACTTTGTCTCTGAAGGTGGAAAACTGTTTTAAAAGATTTTTGTTTTAAGTTATTGATTTTCCCTCCCTAACAAAGTACATCTGGAAGTGTGAAGTGTCTGCACGAGACCCCTACGTGATCACATCCAATGGGAGAAGACTCGCAAAATCAACCAGGTTCCAGTTTCTCTATATTTGTAACGGACCTAATGCGCCTGAATGGATATCTTTGAGAAATGGCTTTTTCTTGTCTCTTCTATGATCTCCTGCAATGGGCTCCTTGGGATGTTTAATGTTTGTGAAATCTTTTTGTATCCAACTCTAGCTGTAAACTTCTCCACAACAGGATTACGGACCTGCCTGCGGTGTTCCTGGGTCTTTATGATGCAAAACCCTGAGACCATCACAGAACAGGTGGATTTATACAGAGACTTATTACACACAGGTGTGTATATTAATCATCAGTCATTTAGGACAACATTGGATCATTCAAACTTTGGACCCCCATTCACCTGATCTGTGGAGATCCCATTGAGACCCCCGACCCATCAGCAAATTAGGCCTTATTCTGTGGACAAGCCTTAACTTGTTTTGTGGGAAAACCCCTTTAACCCCTTAACGCTCTGCGCCGTCCTCTTCATACAGAGGTGGGGGTTGTTGCATATTGCAGCAAACCCCCACCGCTAATAACCGCGGTCGGTGCTTGCACCGATCGCGGCTATTAACCCTTTCAACTCCGCCGGCAAAGTCGCCAGTGGCTCATTGTAATGAATGTGCTGCAAAAATGCCATATATTGCAATACAGAAGTATTGCAGTATATGGTAGGAGCGATCTGACTATCTAGGGTTAATGTACCCTAGATGGTCTAAAAAATAGTGAAAAAAAAAAGTTTAAAAAATAAAAAAAATTAATAAAATATTAAAAGTTCAAATCACCCCCCTTTCCCTAGAACGGATATAAAACATAATAAACAGTAAAAATCACAAACATATTAGGTATCGCCGCGTCCCAAAATGCCCGATCTATCAAAATATAAAAGCGGTTACGGCCGGCGGTGATCTCCGAGACGGGAAATGGCGCCCAAATGTCCAAAATGCGACTTTTACACCTTTTTACATAACATAAAAAATGAAATAAAAAATGATCAAAATGTCGCACAGACCTCAAAATGGTAGCAATGAAAACGTCGCCTCATTTTGCAAAAAATGACCCCTCACACATCTCCGTGCGCCAAAGTATGAAAAAGTTATTAGCGTCAGAAGATGGCAACATTTTTTTTTCTTTTTTGTACACATTCGTTTAATTTTTTAAAATGTATTAAAACACAATAAAACCTATATAAATTTGGTATCACCGCGATCGCACCGAACCAAAGAATAAAGTAGGCGTGTTATTTGGAGCGAAGAGTGAAAGTCGTAAAAACTGAGCCCACAAGAACGTGGCGCACGTGCGGTTTTTTTCAATTTTTCCACATTTAGAATTTTTTTTCAGCTTCGCAGTACACGGCATGTTAAAATAAATAACATTACGGGAAAGTAAAATTTGTTACGCACAAAATAAGCCCTCACACATGTCTGTACACGTAAAAATGAAAAAGTTATGGATTTTTGAAGTTGGAGAGCGAGAAATGAGCCGAAAAACCCTGCATCCTTAAGGGGTTAATGCTTTCCATAAGGCAGCTCCCTATACATCAGTTACGCCTTTTAAGAAGTCTGATGACTAGAGTCCGGATAATAGACAAGGAATTCAGTATCCACACGGAAGGACTAAGCTGCATACACCTGTGGCAGGTAAGTAGCTCTCCTGTTTATGTACATGTACTACACAGTAATGCGCAACGCTATAGCGACCTCTAGGGGTCAGACGGAAAACATTCTGCTCTGAAGATCCGGCTCTGGCACTCGCTGATTGGCCGCTCTCAGCCCCTCCCACCTCATGCCCTTTTCTTGGTCAGGATTGGACCATCATCACATGGTGGAGGCGTGAACGCGCATCAGCTTGAGCGTTGCCTTGGGGGCGGGGACGCCCGGGGGAGATCCGGGTTTGTGGACGAGCATGACGTGTACAACCGAACCAAAACAGAGCAGGTGCCGTACACTGGAGGCTCCCGGCTGCGCCGTGCACACAGGTGAGGGCTCCGCTCACTGCAGGGGGTGCACGTAGGTGAGGACTCCGCTCACTGCAGGGGGTGCACGTAGGTGAGGACTCCGCTCACTGCAGGGGGTGCACACAGGTGAGGGCTCCGCTCACTGCAGGGGGTGCACACAGGTGAGGGCTCCGCTCACTGCAGGGGGTGCACACAGGTGAGGGCTCCGCTCACGGCAGGGGCTGCACCCACAGGAGGGCTCATGTATGACAGGGGGTGCACCCAAAGGAGGGCTCGTGTATGACAGGGGGTGCACCCACAGGAGGGCTCGTGTATGACAGGGGGTGCACCCACAGGAGGGCTCGTGTATGACAGGGGGTGCACCCACAGGAGGGCTCGTGTATGACAGGGGGTGCACCCACAGGAGGGCTCGTGTATGACAGGGGGTGCACCCACAGGAGGGCTCGTGTATGACAGGGGGTGCACCCACAGGAGGGCTCGTGTATGACAGGGGGTGCACCCACAGGAGGGCTCGTGTATGACAGGGGGTGCACCCACAGGAGGGCTCGTGTATGGCAGGGGGTGCACCCACAGGAGGGCTCGTGTATGGCAGGGGGTGCACCCACAGGAGGGCTCGTGTATGGCAGGGGGTGCACCCACAGGAGGGCTCGTGTATGGTAGGGGGTGCACCCACAGGAGGGCTCGTGTATGGCAGGGGGTGCACCCACAGGAGGGCTCGTGTATGGCAGGGGGTGCACCCACAGGAGGGCTCGTGTATGGCAGGGGGTGCACCCACAGGGGGGGTTCGTGTATGGCAGGGGGTGCACCCACAGGGGGGGTTCGTGTAAGGCAGGGGCTGCACAAAGGAGAGGGTTCTGTGTTGGATGGTAGGGGATGCACATAGTACAGGGAAAAGCTGCTGCATTGGTTTTGCTGTCATTTGTAGGCAGTGGCATTGTGTCCCTGTTACCACCATTCCATATAGTCCTGATCCATCATTATGTTTTGTCGAAGATTTTACAATACAAAAGAAATACATTAAAACATTGTTGCCTTATAATATAAATTGTATGTGTGTGTGAAATGAGACTTAAAAGGTCTCCAGCACCAGCATTTAAACTACTAGTTCCCTGAGGTAAGGTATGGAATTACTTTTCCTTTTTCCTTTATAAGTAAATAGGTAAGTATTCACATAAAAGATGGGATTCTGTAAAGCACATGTCAAAACCTAGCTGAGGGGGCTGGGAATTTAGTGGGGTGAAACCTGGTGACAGGTTCTCTTTAAGGCATTGTGTAGCTGTATAATATATTGTGCCTAATTCTGTCCATTATGATCTATCTTCACTATTATTAGAAGTGATATTTCTAAATCCTTTACTGTCACTGGACACTATAAAAATCATAGCAACCCTTATTGTATAGATCTATATTCATAAATAAGTACATAAATAATGCACAATTAAGCTTTTGGAGCAAACCAGTAATTTGTTTTGTAGAACAGGATCCCACCGGGAACTTGTAAAACATATATTTATAAATATTCTATTATGATATATATATATATATATATATATATATATATATATATATATATATTTACAAATGGGTTATCAGATAAATATATGGAATTCAAGAATCATATTTGGGGGACATCCAGTTTAAGGTGGCTGTATAATTGCATTAGCTACTTATTGGTAGATATTCTTTCTGAACACTTTATACACGTATACATTTTGCTTGGCAGAGTGTGCATGTCTTCTTCATAGGAGATGGGAATAAGTCACTGATCTACACGTCTAATAATCACTTCTATCCCTTCTGAATAAGTGTCGGCCTCTTTGAAATCCACCTCTGCATTACTGGTGGGTTGTAGGTGATCCCAAACATTCTGACCGCGTCCCTTCACTGTAATAATGGAGTCTGTATAGGGCAGGACCTGAGGAGTGCAATGTTAGGATCAGGGTTGGACAGCTGTTATGTGACTCCTGGGGGAGGCACAGCTGTTTTGTCTTGAACTGTGTAAGGAATGTTTGTGTCTCCTCGGGAATAATTATGTCTTATTTTTCTTTGGATGAAATCGGAACGCCTGATTTTAGCGTTTTAGTACTGCTTGTTCATCGCAATGACTGCCGATTAGCTAACCTTATAATTTACATTATTGCCTATAAATAAATCCAAAACAACGTGTCACATGTTTTGGTATATTAATTCATTTTTGCCATATCAAAACCCCTTCAATGCTTTGATGTCCTGTTAAAAAGGATTTCCATCACTCCCATTCAAGCCCTTTTTGGGGTCCCTGCTAATCTCTATACACTCTACCAGTTGTTGAGTACAGAAATGACCCTAATCATTTGGCGATTGGCTCAGTTCATGGGACCAGTGTCACTCGTTTTGTGTCTTGTAGTTTTACTTACAAGCAATTCTTGTTCAGAGCTCCTCTTAGGATGCTTTGGGTATAGCATATATACTCGAGTATAAGCTGACCCAAGTATGAGCTGAAGTACCTAATTTTGCCACAAAAAAACTGGGAAAACTTATTGACTTGAGTATAAGCCTAGGGTGGGAAATACAGTTGCTACTCTCTAATAAAATGCCCAGTAGAGCCCCCTCATCAATTAAATGTTTAGTAGTTTCCTCTCGATAATGAAATGTCCACATCAGAGCCCTTCCTATCATTAAAATGTCCATAGCAGAGCCCCCTCATCAATGAAATGTCGATTAGCCTCTCCTCATTAATGAAATGTTCACGGCAACCCCAACATTAATAAAATGTACACAGGTGTTCCCCTTCATTAATAAAATAAAATGTCCATAGCAGAGCCCCCTCATCAATGAAATGTCGATTAGCCTCTCCTCATTAATGAAATGTTCACGGCAACCCCAACATTAATAAAATGTACACAGGAGTTCCCCTTCATTAATAAAATAAAATGTCCAGCCCAGAGCCCCGTTAAAAAAAAAAAAAAAAAACCTAGTACTCTCCCTCCAGTGCGGGCAGATGCACATATATGTAATTTGCCAAGCACAAAGTATGACATCAGGAGGCGTGTCAGTTTTTCTGCGCTGGCAGATTGCATAGACGTGCATATACTGGTCCAGCTGGGAACTGGAGCAGGTGCTACAGGGAGAAGAGGACACCGGAGGTCAGCGCCGGAAAGTACGTACTAGGTTTTGTTTTTTTAATATATACGGGGTGTATATAAGTATAAGCCAAGTGGTGCCACAAAAATTGTGTGTACTTAAAATTGTGCTCATACTACAGTATAGACCGTATATGCCAAATCGGCACCGTATTTGGACTAGCAACTTAAATTCTTCAGCTTATAAAAGGGGTCTGAAGTACTCGGTTGTTTTTCGATGCCTTGGGCTTTTGACATGTAACAACATACCCAATTGTGCATAAAAGAAGTTAAAGTAAATCTAAGTCATTGAGTTATTATTTTTCTTACGGTAAGTTCTTACAATACTGCCTCAACGTTCCATAGCAATCTGTTTATATCTGTTCTGTATCCAAAAAAGTACCATATATACTTGAGTATAAGCCTAGTTTTTCAGCACAAAAAATGTGCTGAAAACCCAAACTCTGCTTATACTCGAGTAAAAAATATAGGTTTTACCAGGTTTTTGTGGTAAAATTAGGGACCTCGGCTTATACTTGGGTTGGCTTATACTCGAGTATATACAGTACCACAAGAAAATGTTCCTTGTCACTTTCCATATGGGAATATAATGACAATAACCATCCTATAGGAAGGCAAGGAAGTTTTATATTTTATCTCGTTATACAGGGAATCAAAAAGACCCTATCATTGTTGCAGACTTGGATCATTTACAGTTTTTACTTTATACGTTTTATTCTTTTGCTCTCTATTGTCTTGGTGTGACATCTGTGAGAAGAGATGAGACATTGTGTGATGTGACATAGTTGCTTGGCCTGGGTAAATAAAAGTGATGCAACTTTGTTCCTGGAACGGATTCAGTATGTCGTAGATTTATTTTACACAATGGAGAGTCTTCAGCGCCGTTCTGTTTTTACTGTTCTATAAAAATACTGATTATAAAGAACACTTACCAAATCCGTAGTGTGCGAAATAAGCCAATGTAATGGCCTATGCACAGACTAAGAACAATGCACAGGGTCTCAGCAGATCTTCACGGCTCTGTGCCCCACCATATGGCACAACTGTGCGGCTCTGATTTGATTCTTTGGTTAATGAGAAAGCCGGTTGTGTACTTCTATTTGTGTTCTGCTATATATCGCCAATCGGTAGTCTACTTAAAGGGGTTGTCCGGTGGTGGGAAATATGGCTGCTTTTTTTTTTGCAAAAACGGCACCAGAACTGACCTTGATTTGTGCCGATCCTGCAACTCAACCACATAGAGTTAAAAATAAAGTTCAAATGCAGTTTTTCACTTTTTGTTTGCAATTCCCCAGTGACCGGGCGCAGAGTTCCCACTTTTCATTGCAACTTATTAAAACTTGTATGTTCTTTAAACCAGGGATTTGGTAGTAGTAAACAGAACTAATTGCTGCTCTTTTTTTTTTTTTTAAATGTGAAACTTTTATGTAAATTTCCTTAGTCTGTTGAGATAAAAAGAGGAACTTTCGTAAGTTAGGCAGTGTTTTTTTTATGATTGTTTTTGTCAACGTTTTCAACACCTGCTTTGCCGTTTCCTCACTTGGTGGATAACAGTTATAAATGGGCCGGCCTACTCTCACATCCTCATGGTCTTACTCAGGGCTGACAACCCCTTATGGATGATTCCTAGGATACACTTCTGAAATTCATCAGAAGGAACACTTCTCTTACAGATGGACAGACAGATCCACAAAGAGAAGCAAATCAACTGAGATTCGTACTCCTAGTGTGATTGCGGCTGTTGTGTTACAGATTTTATGTTTTCTGCAGTAAAAGTCTGTAGTATTAATTCACATACAGGTTTTTCTTTTGCCGTGCATTATAAGGCCAATTGCATGGGAGGGGAGGGGGGGGGGGCGGGCGATATCAAAGTTTCAAAATATCTACAGTTTGGTCAGTGAAAATCATACAATTTAGATCTGAGTTTTGTCATATTTCAGTCCTTGCTCTATCCACACATATGTTTTTGTAGTTCTAGTGTCCTAGTTGTGTTGGATTTTTACATCCACTCACAGCTCTGAGCCCCTCAGGCTCATTAGCATCATTTTAAAAGTTGATTTTAGAAGGAAGGACGTCATGGATAAACAATATAACAAAATTACCACAGTCTGTCTGGATCTATGAGTAAGTGTTCCTGGTTTATCATATTTTATTTTGATAGTAGACTTTCTTTGTAATTCCTGATTTTTCACAATTTGCAAGTTGTGAACTATAAGGCTGCATACACACCAACGTATGCCTGCACTACTTCAAAAGATAGGACATGTCCTGTCTCATCCCCGTGTATGGAGCACACATGTGGGCCATTGCTGTTTATGGGGGAACCACATACGGTCGTCTCAATGTAGACTGACAAAGAAGCAGCAATTTTGCGACATATTCTTGTCAAATTGCACAGTTCTTTGTGTGTTGTGCTCTAAAAAAATCTACATGCAGGGGTATATCCTGAGGCTTGGTGCACGTTGTGTATTTTTCCTTTTAACAACAGAATAATGTTAAAAATGCTACAAATACACATATTATAAATGCAGCCTTATACTCTGCTTGGTTTCTTCTACCTGCAGAAGGGGGTCTGGCTCTGTAACTTGCATATAAAGTACAAATTGCCTAATTCCAGGAAGTCCTGCCGCGGGTTTATGTGAGTCCTCAGGTAAATTTGTTGGTAATTTCTGGCCGGGGATTTGTTTGCTTATTGCTCTGCTCATCCACGTACCTGTCTCTTATTGGAGCAGACTGTACAAGCCTGCAGGCGTGGAGCTGTCATCACCGCAACTTAAAGGGCACATAGACCAACCCAAGGAACATGTGCACCCTACACAATGAGATGACAGACTACACTAATAATATTACTGCCATTGTATTAAAACAATATTTTCCACTTATGCCTAATAAATCAAGGGGGTGGTGATTACAATTCTGTTCAGCTTCTATGGTCAGCTTTCCCAGGCTCCTGAAAAGCTAATGTGCCCAGTTTGTCAAGGATCCAGGTCTGTATAATTAGAGATATTTTATTACAACCCTGTTTAACAATTTAATCCTCCCAGGTGTCAATGGATGCCTGTGTATGCACGTATACATAGCAGTGCATATGAATTTAGATTAAATACATTATAGGTCCTTATGACCCCCACTAATAAATGTTTCACCCGCTGACCCCTTTCATTCACTTGTTTCATAAAGACCGAGAATAATCCAGGTATAGAAATGCAAGTTCTGAACACACACACACACACACAATAATAATGTATCCGCATTCTGCACAGCTTCAGAATCTCTGCCCTTTACTTCTGTAATCTTATACTGCTGCGAACCTTTAGATGAGCGGCGTCTAGGCTGCCACTAGGGGGAGCCTAAGGGTCACAGGTTGTGGACTGATCTGAAGAATTTGCAAATCACTTGGCTTCTACTCTGATTACTGTGTACTAGCGAGACTCGTCATTATAATAGGACAGTAATGAGGGTTAGGATAAAAGAATATCTCTATCCGAGTATTTGATATTGTGATAAACGTACAAGGCACAACGACAGACCAAAAGTCTTGACCTACAAGAAGAAAATGGTCCAGCGTATTTTATCTCTGTATACCCCATCATCTCTTTCCTTTGACGAATTTGTGCTATCACCGCAGATCAGACGGAAAACTAACGCTGCCTCTATTCTGTTTTGGGGATTTACTTTTCCAATAATTTAAAGGGATTGTCCACTTGCAGCAAATAATTTGACATGGTTTGCTTAAGCAAAAGTTACAGTTTTCCAATATACATTCTGTATCAATTCGTCACTGTTTTCTAGATCTCAATTTGCTGTCCTTCTATAGAAGGCATCAATTTTTTGTTCCAGTGCTCAGAAATCTGTCCATGGTCTTGTGATGGACATGCAGGTCCACAAGCTGTTAATATCACACAGCTCTGTGTGATGATAACGGCTCGTGCACCTGGGTGACATGACATGGACAGTTTTTTTATTCACTGGAAGTTAATAGAGAGTCTTTCTATAGAAGGACAGCAAGCAGAGATCTTGAAAACCGCAAGGAATTGATATGGGAAGTATATTTGAAAATTGTGTAACTTTTCATTTTCAAGTAATTGCTGGAAGTGGACAACCCCTTTAAATTATTGCTAAATTAAATCACTAAAACAGGACAATGTGGAGGGTCTTCAGGTATGCAAATTAATCTCTTCTGATGGCACAATTTCTTGATTGACAAGTGGGTGTTACCAGTTGCAGACACTCCATCATACTGGCAACACCCAACTATTCATTTTATTCATACATTCATGCATACATGAATTTGCTTAAAGGGGGTTGTATCTGCACTGTTTCCTAGTAGGACATGTGGATGTCTACTAATAGTAGTAAGCCAGAAGGAGAAGGGGCTTCTGCATTTTGATTAGTTTGATGAAAGCATTTACAATCTTTCATTTCGAACAGGTTGCTGTAGATACAAGAACCGTGAAGATGGCAGATGGCAATTTTGATCCCTGTGAGTGCATTTGCTCCCATGACTATGCAATGCGAAGGCTGATTAATTTGGTAAGGACACTTACTTAGGTTTTTTCTTATAATAAAAGAGGTATTGGTTCCATGAGACCTGGGGGTGGGTGACATTTTTATTGTTGTAGTGAATACAGAGTTGACCCTGCTTGGAAACTCCCAGAACTTCCATAGAATTGAAAGGAGAGAGCTGCTTATATACGGTCACGACCGGGCGCACGACCTTAGTGAATCCCGGCAGAACCTGAATCGGCGTCAGAGAATGCGCCGCTGGATCGAGACTGGACCAGGTAAGTAAATCTACCCCATTATACCTTGAGAATGCTGTAGCTACACTGATGCAGAAACATAACTTGTTTAATCCCTGATCCAAGTGGTGGTGCTGAAAAAACAACGAGGCTATGTTGTTCCTGTGGTTGCCTTGGCACTTTTCCTCTTACCCTAATTATGCAATGCTCCAGCCTTGTCCTGGCTAGCATAAGCCAAGAATACCTCATCACTATGTTGTCCCTGATGGGCAGAAGTAATCAATTGCTGCACCATCCCCATTTGTTGTGTATGAGTCTTCCAGCTCAGGTTGATTAGTCCTGTCTTTCTGGACAGTTCAGGAAGCTCCTTGTTTATGTAGGCAGTCTGCATGCAACCCAGCTTTTCCAAGGTCCTGAATTGTATAATATAAATATATATATTTAGCAAAACCACTCGGATCAGGGATTAAACAAGATGTTTTATCTTGTTGCCTAACAATTGTTACTACTTTTTCTATAACTTTATTTCTCTCTTCACACCAATCGACCAGGTTGGTTACTGTTCTATGTATATGCAGGGGAGGGGTTTATTAGATCGCTGCTTTTGTGCAGAAGTTATCACAAATGACAAATAATTGCATAAAGATGTTTTTGTTATCTCTGTTGTACCTCCGCTAATGCTCCTTGTTTTGTGATCCTGTACCGTTTGATTTCTGTGGCAATAAAGCGATTTAAAAATAAAAAGATATGTTTCTGCATCAGTGAAGCTACAGCATTCTCGATGTATGTAATGCATCAAATAAAATGGTAGGTTTACTTTTAAAATTTTATTTTTGTATTATTTCATCCTTCGTATTTAACTTAACACCTCTGTTTTCCCCTTTTACAGCTCAGGCAGTCTCAGTCTTACTGTACCGACAACGAATGCTTACAAGAACGTGAGTATATTTGTCTGATTTCTGAAAATCTAATATTAGGGTATACCTACAGAGTTTTGGTATAGCTAAAATTCTGAAAACCTTTGTCCATGCTTCTCCATCGGAATTAAATGGACATCATTGACTGGCTGTTTCATAGTCAACCATATATGTAAAAGGCTGTCATATAATTACCGTATATTCCGGCGTATAAGACGACCTGGTGTATAAGACGACCCCCCTACTTTCCTGTTAAAATATAGAGTTTAAGATATATTCGGCGTATAAGACTACCCCTTGTCCAACGCATACACCGGTAAAAATTAAAATTCTGCTCCCCTCCCAGAAGCCATAATTAATGTCGTCCCCCCCCCCCCTCAGTAGCTATAATTAATGTCCTTTCCCCCAGTAGCTATAATTACTGTCCTGCCCCCCAGTAGCCCTAATTAATGCCCCCCCCCCAGTAACTATAACTACTGTCCTGCACCCCCAGTAGCCATAAATAATGTCCCACACCACCAAACAGGGCCCTATATATTTAAGCTAAATAAAAAACATAATTCTTACCTTATCCTGCTCCTCTTCGTGCTGCTTCTCATCATGGGATCTGGTGTTGATGGCGGGTAAGTAGTGTGAGGTGGGTGGGACGGGGGCGGATCGGGGGCCCGTTCTAATTTTGAATTATGACCGCTCCAGACCCTCCCTGATCCAGCGCACGGACCAGATGCAGAACAGTCCGTGCGCTGTAACAGGCAGGCCCGCGGCTGTCACAATTCAAAACATCCGCCCGCTGTGCTGCGCCGAGTTATCAGCACAGCGCAGGGGTCAGGTGCGGGCCTCTGACTGACCGGCAACGGAGCTTCGGTGGATCGCGGGAAAGGTGAGAAACATTACCGGCGTATAAGACAACCCCAGACTGGACAGAAGATTTTTCAGTCTTCAAAAGTCGTCGTATACGCCGGAATATATGGTGTGTGTATATATATATATATATATATATATATATATATATTATAATTTTTTATTTTTTTTTTATATAGAAGATGCTACTTTTAAGTAAATATATTTCTTGAGAGATGATGGATCAAAAAACACTTCACAATCATTCATAAATCATCCCTTATAATAATTACCGTAACATTAATTAATAATCATCATCATCCATTATCTTGTATTACTGTACATAGTGTGTAGGATGGGCATATAGTGACACAGGGCAACCTCTACATGGGGTTAGTAAGTCCGCTTCGTTCACTTCTGAGATGCTATGTAGTGTGCCCATCCATGTGTCGTCTTTCTTAGTCAAACACTTGTATAGAGTATAAAGGTGCGCTCCGGAATGTGAGATTTTCCACTAGAATTGAGGACAAACCAGACGTACTGGTTTTAGCCCTGTCATGGTGAGAACTCCTTGTATTGGTGACATCATAAACATAACCATGAGCTGACTGTAAAATAGTGTATTCGATAGATGGCACAAGATGATTCAATTTACCTACAGTATTCCTCAGGTTGTTGACTTTTCACCAGGTCCCATCCCTGGGTTGTGACTACTTTACTCTACGTTAATGACTGATAACACACCTGGCAGGTGACAAGGACCTGCCTCATTGTTACACAACTCTATTTGATCACAGAATAATTATGTGACCTCAGGGAATTTCGAGTTCATTGAAATAATTATACCGTATCCCAAACTGAATTTTTAAGATCTTGCTTCCTCCACTGACACCTATGACGTCACTAGGACGTGGAACATTGTTTGTAGTCAAACAAAACAGATTTTTAAATTTTGTTCAGATTATAAAGGAAAATATTTACAGAAAAGGGATATGTGGAGAGGATATGACCATGTTTCTCTGAAAATAAAACCGGGTCCAAATATTATTATTATTTTTTTTTTTTTAATCCCCAAAAAATGATTAGGGTGTCTTATTTAACAAAATTCCAACAAATTTATCCTTGAATTTAAAAAAAATCTAAATTTATTCAAATATTAGCATGGCTGCATATTCTATAACATCATCATAACTCTCCATTATGAGTTTCTTGTGACTCAATCACCTTTGAAATCCTTGGCCCAATTTCTCATGTCTAACAATGGCATTGTGGGTTTTCCCACGAAAGAAAATTCTCACATCTCAATCCCCTAGTGATGTTTACACAATAAATATAATTTTAACTCTATACCTTACAATTTTACTCAGTTTTATTGCTGTGTTAGCTGCTATCACTCCCTAGGCTGCTCAGTGCAAAATCCTAGGGTTTGAACAGGGACTCTCTAAGCAGACACATTATGATCCATCTAGTTCTGTGGGGTGACATTGTGGTTAGATTATCAGAGCACAGGTGTATATACACTCTCATCTTGCTTCTGACATTGTACTGACACGTAGAGACGAGGCAGATATGAGATGCCTATTACACAGAGGCTGTGCTGCTATCCCTTCAATCTGTTTTCAAATTTCAGGGTCATCAGCGATGATTCATATTGGGCCAAAGCTCATGTTTTCTGGACATTCAAAGGGCCACAAGTGGTTACGTAAATCTGCTAAAAATGTCCATTGTCAATGTAGAAGTGACAGCATGTAACACATCTGTGTACAGCATTGTAGGAGTGTCCAAGAATGTGTCTACATTGCAATTTTGTTGTCACAAGCAGAAAAAATTTAGGGATTGGTTTCTTAAACTCAAAGTTATGTAAATGGCAGCTAGTAAGTTAAAGGCTATCCACAACAAAAGAAGGTTTTTTTGTGGGACACAAGCTCTTGTGAATGATAGTTGTTTTCTAATACTAATCTTTATGTAGCACCAATCTATACTGCATAGCTCCCAACCGTCCTGGATTGGCCGGGACAGTCCCAACCGTCCCGGATATTCCCTCCAGGTCCCGCACTGGCAGGGGTTGTCCTGGCTCTATGTCCCACCTAGTAAATACTTTCAAAGCCAGAACTTGTGATACTGTGACTTCTACAGACATCGAGCAGGGAATCCTTTTGAAAGATGTGTTGGGTAAGCGGAGAGCAGGGACCACGTCGTCGGGTTCAGATCACCATCTGTTCATATATGGTCTCCACATCTCCTAGGGTTCCCCCAGACACAAGCTCTTCATTTAATTCAATTAAATAAATGTATGCCCAGCCCAGGATTTGAACCTACAGCCTATGCAATGGAGATCGGAGCCTCTATCCACCAGGCTATAAGCTCAGGGGATGTCAGTGAGAGGATTTTATGTAACGAAGAGTTTCACTGTTACAATGTGACACCCTGATATATAGAGAGGGATCTTCTCAGAGATTATTGAGATTATTATTATTATTATTACTATTATTATTGAGATTATTATTATTATTATAGTCTCCATGATGATAATAATAATAATAATGATAATTAAAATAATAAATCGTCTCAATAATTACAATAGTAAAAGACTTTGTTAGTAAAAATCCTCCGACTTATAACCCTTGGTCCAATAGCCTAGTGGATAGAGGCTCCATCTCTATTGAGGGTAGAGGGCAAATTTTTTTTTTTCATTATTATGGAGAGGATTATTATTCTTTTATTATGGTGATTATTATTATTATGAAGATGATTATTAGTAATAAATATTTGGGGCGTGGCCAGGGCTTGAGGGCCAGGGGTGTCGCTGTGTGTGCCACCACTTTGTCCCTCTTTTTCTTCCGGAAATGTTGGGAGGTATGTATACTGTGGTGTATCACAGATCATAATGTGCCAAGCAAGAAAAAAAAACAACTAAAATAAAAAGTAAATATATTTCAATATTCTAGTAATAAATTGTTACTCTAATTCTAAGTTAATAGAGAGGGAATGATTTCCCCCTTTTACGTTTTTGGGCCTGACCCCATGGACAGTAGATTAGTAAAGGATAATGGCTACGGCTTGCAATGTACGGTAATCAATTTTGGGCTATAGTCCGTTATGGTATGTTATTTTTTTGGTAAGGTCACAAATAACATCAATTTACATAAACGCCTCTTGTTTTTATCTCTTCCCCAGTACCAGGACCCAATCCGTCTAGTGATGGTGGATTTAGCATTGCAATGATCGCCATGGCCTGGCTTGTCATTGGTTTTACCTTATTCCTGTTGAGACCTAGGAGTCTCCGAGGACCAAGGGCTACTGGAAAACCGACTACTCCACACAATGTAAGTGCTGATATCCACTTTGTATAGTATATTAAATCAAACCAAAATACAATCTTTGAATAATATATACATTTTCAGTTACATTCTGAAGTCCATTACAGGCAATCCGCAGGTTACATACAAGATAGGTTTGTTCTTAAGTTGAATTTGTATGTAAGTTGAAACTGTATATTTTATAATTGTAGATGCAGACAAAAAAATTTTTTTTTGCCCCACTGACGATTGGATTTTCTACATTTTTTTGCTGTAACTGGACCAAGGATTATCAATAAAGCTTCATTACAGACACCTCACAGCTGATCATTGCAGTCTGGGACTATAGTAACATCTAGAGAGCTTCACCAGAGGTCATAGTGGGCAGAGGGGTCCGTCTTGAACTAGGGGTCATCAGTAAGTCGGGTGTCCTTAACAAGGGGATTGCCTGTATATTACTTTTCTACACTTCAATCTAACTGATAGTCCAGAGCTGCATTCATAATTCTGCAGACTTTTGAGCCGAAATGTCACTGCATTTCTAGCTGATGCTGACCTGTGTTTTCGCTGATCCAAAAATCTTGGTGTGAACATACCTTTGGAAGGAATAAGTCTGGGTGTGTTAGCAAAGCTCATATTGCACTATGCATTGTACTGGCCCTTTTACCGAAAGCAGCTTAAAGGACACCAACCATCAGTTTGACTGATAATAGATGTCCAGCTTGTTTCTTTTTGCACTAAAAAGTGTTCTAATTAAGCAGCACATAAGCCGTTTCTTTATGCGCTAAATTGCTTTAAAAATAAAATGTAAATGAGCCAGAGGTTCTCAGGCTGACATCACCCAAGCGCCTCTTGGCATTGCCGGATATTAATATATGCACGCCCCTGCTGTAACAGCACCTCCTGCTTGAGGCCCGGGAGCTAGTTGTTTTGGCAGCAAATATACTGTTTCTTTATGCACTAAGAATGGAGATCTACCATTGGTTAAACTGGTAGATGTCCTTTTAACCCCTTAACGATCAGGCCCTTTTTTGTTTTTGCATTTCCATTTTTTACTCCCCACCTTCAAAAATCTAACTTTTTATTTATTTTTCCATGTAAAGAGCTCTGTGATAGCTTGTTTTCTATGGAATAAATTGTTCTTCATAGTGACTGTATTTAGTATTCCATGTCAAGTACTGGGAAGTGGGGCAAAAAATTCCAAATGCAGTGAAATTGGTGAAAAAACGCATTTGCACCGTTTTCTGTCGGGGCTTGGATTTTACGGATTTCACTGTACTCCCCAAATGACATGTCTACTTTATTCTTTGGGTCAGTATGATAACAAACTTGTCTAGGTTTTTATAATGTTTTCATACATTCACAATATGACTTGTTTTTTTTTAATATAACTTTTTTTTTTTACTTTTTCCGACCTTTAAGCCCAGGTTGTCTGATTCTTCTATATACTGCCATACCACAGTATGGCAGTACATGGGCATTTTCCTCCTCATTCATTACATAGATCGAATCGCACAATGTAATGAATAGGTTAAAATGAGACAGCCTTGGGTCTGCGGCAGACCCAAGGCTGTCATGGCAACCAAACACCATCTTTCTGAGTGGCTGCGATGGACGGGTTAACACCCGCGATTGGTGCTTGCACCGGTAACTGCTTGTTACAGGTAAGTGTTTGCTGCTCAGCCCGTAATAGTACATCACGCGTCGTTAAAGATGATTTACCTTTAAAAATCCATCATGAAAAACCAGGGACACTTACTCATAGATTCAGGCACTGGGACTGTGGTAATCTTCTTATATTTGTTATCCAAGGCCTCCTTTCTTCTGAAATCAACTTTTACAATTATACCAATGAGCCCAACGAGCTCTGGGGGTGTTACCAGAGCCTCTCAGTGCTGTAGCTTTACAAGTTGTTACACTGTTCAGGACTATGCCCCCCCCCCTCCTCTACCTGCTATAATATTACACCTTTTCAGCACACAGTCGGAGGGGAAATGCTCCTGCATAGTGTTACAGCTTGTATAACTATAGTAAGGAGGGTCTCTGATAAAGCCCCCTCCCCAGACTCCTTTTAGATTCATTATCATAAGTTTAAAACTTGATTTTAGAATGAAGAAGGCCATGGCTAACAAATATAAGAAGATTACCACAGTCTCGGTGCCTGGATCTTTGAGTAATGTCCCTGGTTTATCAGGATGGATTTGATTGGTAGATTTCCTTTTAAAAGGGATTTCTAAGACTCTGGAAAGGCCCTAGTGGGCCGGACAGGGATGGGGGGGATGTTCACACTTGGTTTTTGGATCATATTTTGATGCAGTCGTCCACCAAGATATCCTATGCAAAGGGATGACTTCAGAATTGATGCACATCCACAGAATACATGGGCAGCATGTTTTTTCTAGACACTCTGTAAATTTTTGCCTCTTTGGAGAATAGGAGTGGAATACACACAGTTCATATGTGGCACATTTAGGATTTTGCTTCTGAATATTATATTGTTTAGGTTGATGATGAGTTATGAGAAAAATGTGCATGGTTATGAAGCCGGAAAGTGGAATATATATGGCCGACAAACAATGCACGTCATTGAGACCTATAGCTGTACTTAGACCAACCATCAGTCCTCTCTAGTGTGATCTTAGACCTCACCTTCCATACCCATGACCTGAGTAATCACAGGAAGCACCCACCTGGCTATGTGACCACCTTTTGTCCGTGTAGGAAAGCAGGGAACAGTGTGACATGAGGGTACAGGCTATATGCATATGCAGTGCAAGGGACGCATTCCACTGATTCCTTTCCTCTTTCTCTGTAATTTCACACTGTAATAACATCACATGTTCTGAATGTACATTTACTGTATGTTCTGTACACTAGGAATAAGCCTGTAACCAAATAAACTAATATTGATATCTGCATCAAAGCCTGGTCCCCGCAGAATGTTATATAGCAGAAGAAGCTGAGCAGATTGTACATAGTTTCCTATCTGCAGACAGCATGTTCTAAAGAGAGATAGAAGCTGAGCAGATAGGACACTATGTACGATCTGCACAGCTCCTTCTGCCCTATAACATTCTGCCTGTAGATTGTACATAGTTTCCTATCTGCAGGCAGAATGTTATAGAGAGAGAGATGGGAGCTGTGCAGACTAAACATAGGCGGACATGTATCTCGGCTTTGTTTGGTGTATCTTTGAGACTTTTGGTAGGTTTTTTTAAGCACTTTTTCAAAGCATCGCAGAAACTCATGCATTTTGCATGTTACCATGCGTTTGGTTTGCAAATTTTTCTTTTCGTTGCAGGAAGTGCAAGCAACTGTGTAAACATTTTTACATCTTGCTTACATTTCCAGCAAGGAAGAAAAAAACTCTTTTTCAACCAGCCAAACACATGGTAAAATGTAAAAAGCATGCTTTTCTGCAATGGGCTTAAAAACACAATGTAAATACCACATGTGATCGCAGCCGATGTCAACTAATTCCAATTTACATGTTAAAACCGGGTCCAAGAAAAAAGAATTTTTCCTCTGCACCTGCCTTGGACCAGGTACAGATTTGCATCTAAAAAAAACCTGCAAAAGTAAGCAAAAAAAAAAAGTAATGCATAAGTGAAAAGTCACATGGAACATCTGGAAAATAAAGATACATAAGGCACTGCACAAGGTTCAGACCAAGGCATACTTGAGAAACCACAGCAAAAGTCGTAGGGAAAAGGGAGCTGAGCAGATTGTACATAGTGTTCTATCTTCAGGCAGCATTTTATAGAGCAGGAGGAGCTCAGTAGATGGTGTCCTATCAGTATATTATAAAGCAGGATGACCTGATTAGATTGTACATGGTGTCCTATCGGCAGGCTGCATATTATAGAGCAGGAGGAGCTGAACAGGTTGTACATGGTGTCCTATCGGCAGGCAGTATAAAGGTTTTATACTTTATATAATTTGTTGTTGTAAATCCCTGCTATTTCTGGGCTTCAGAGTCCAGTGGGTGGTCCTATTCGGTTATCATACATAACATCATCATACAGCGATGATTTGTACAGTGTGTAGTGAGTGACCATATCTACAAACACTTTTTTTTGGTTGATCTTTACCAATGTATTTGTGTCTTATAGGTCATCTTCATAGATGATAAATAGCAGCACCTTTTACTTCTATAGTCATTATAATGTAATTGGAAGTACAGGCTTAGTACACCAATTACGTTACAGGCAATGACTAAGAGAAGACAGAGAGCCATGTAGTGATGTATAACAGTACGACTATTGCTGTATTGGCAGGACCGCAACCATGAACCTCCAGCACCACCTGTAGACTAGCAACTCTGAAAGCCTCCATACAAAATTTGCACGACCAAATGAATCCAGAATGGCCAGACTACTCTGAAGCGGATGACTCTTCTCTCTCTCCTTCCTACCAGTGCCGACACCCCAATTTGGTATTGGATATTCCATATCCCAAGATGCTGGGCGGATCTGGGATGTCTGGAGTATGACGTCTAGTTCCAGATCTCCTTGCAGTACCATAATTCTTCTGTTCCTGTAAATGTAGGCCGAATGCAACACCGTAAACTTCCTATTACTAATAATCATTTTGTCTGGACTTTCAGCCTTAATATAAATCTTCAGACGCATTAGTCATTGAGTTGTCATAACACATCATATATTTTCATATTCATCAAAATTTTGTGATATTGGCAGTAAATATAACTCCAGCCCTCACTCCTGACTCCAGCAGAAATTTTGGGTGTTGTGGTAATTTGGGTCTCCAGATTCCACCTGCTTGGTGTTTGGCATAGTTGTGCTTTATCTTGGGACTTGTTAGTTCTATAGTTTTTGCTTTTATCCTTTTGCTATTGTATCTTAATAGATGTTTGGTTTGTTACAACCTATTTTAGGTGATCTTGAAATTCTAGTTTATTCTATCAAGATTAAGATAATGATATCTGAAGTGCCAAACTTGAATGTCCTAAATGTGTGTAGGTACTATGATACTGTACAGTGTCCATCTCAACTGACCCTACGGACTGCTGAAGACATACTTCATGGCATAATAAGAAAACAGAAAACGGACGATTGAACTGATGTGAAATAATGGTAAACTGTGTCGGACTGGTGTTACTTGGGCCTACCTGATAATATTCTTCGGCACACCCTTCATCATATACCAAGAAATAGACCGTACCACCCTCCGATTAGGGTTGTCTTCTGCTGTAAGGGCTACAGTAGTAGGTTAAAGCCCAGGCCCACCGGAGGAGTCTGATTCTCTGGCCAGTCCAACACTGATGGTAACTATAATCGCCATGTCAAGACATGTTGCCACATCTGCACATTGACTTGCATGCAAAGTCCGCTAAAACCCTGACCCACACCAGTAGAAGGAGATGAACATCTTATAAGGAGATGCCAAGTTCTAATTTGGACATCAAGTAACTTCTGGAGTAATTATGTAGATTACCTGAACAGCCTTAGAGTATAAGATTGTCATCCCGCAGAGAGGTATGGACTTGTTGCATCATTGATGACTGGGATGATGGGTTCCTGCACAGACCAAATATAGGTTGGTTGACTTCAGCTTGGTTGCCCAAATTACTACCTAAATTCCCAGTCCAAGGCTACATGCACACGTCCGCATGAAAAGACATGAGCCGCAAGCTTTGAGAAGTAGGGAGTGAGCTCCATATAGAGCAGCTGTGCCGCATATCAGGGTAGGAATAGGACCTGCTCCATCTTTTGCTGCGCGGCCTCCGTTATTAATGGTTTGTTTCTCTCCGACAAAACCAATGGGCATTGGACCGAATTACTGTAATTTACCTTGTTTGCCTGTCTTAATTGTGGTATATATCTCCTAATTTATAACCATTAGCCCTTTTTCTAGTGTGGAGCATACATCCGGGATATCATTACAGATTTTCACATATAATTACATCAACATGTGTCCATGTATATGTATTCAGTCCTATAATATCTATATGCTCTGTTCTATTGTAATATTGTTATGGTTGTCTGACAGTTCTATGAAGATGTGAGATCTCCCAAAGAATTGACTACGGCATTTTCGTTCTGTGGTTGGTTGTGCTGAGATGTGTTTCCACTGCTTTACCTCTTTTTATAGAATGCATCAAATTCTCTTGTGAGATTCAGGATGTGTTATATCTCTTAACCTGGTGTAAGGTTACTGTAGCGATCTTCCATTCTTGGCTGCTCACTGTAAGGTCCTCGTCTCCTAACGTATGTGATGTACATTTTGGTTCATGTGCACATGGTGCGTTTTAAGGTCTAGATTTTCGGTGGGGCAATTCTGCAGTATAATTCAGTACTAGTGTAGTGTCTGGGAGTTATACAAATCCCCTAAAAATTCTGCAGGAGAATTATTTTTTTTTTCCGTCCATCGCAAATAAGTGACCTGTCCCATATTCCTGTGGATTGCGGTGTGGCAATGAACTTTTGCAATGCAAAGGTTGAGCTCTGGTCGCAACCAAACTCTACCCCAATAACCGAAACATGTTGTAAGTATTAACCCCCAAAAAAGTATAAAGGAGCATAGTTGATTGCCTTAGGCTTGTGAGGTAGTAGCGTAGTTGACTGAAATACTCCATTGGGGAAATTTATCAGAACTGTCTTATAGCAAAACCGTTCTAAGGGGTCATGGCAACAAATCCGATCCCAGCTTTTCATTTATAAATTGCTGTGGGAAACTGCACGCTGAGCTCTGATTGGTTGACATACGTGGCTAGAATAGTTCGCTCTCTGATAATTCTCCCCCATATCCTACAGGTCATATGCTCTTTCTCGTCTCACAGTCTCCAAACGTACGATGACTCCAGCTCCTACAAAGTAAGGGCCAGTGTGATCGCCTCCTGTTGCCTCGAGGCCTATTTCCTCCACACCAATAGCAGTAGGGGAGTCCAAGACAAGGCAATAAACCTGTGCTGATCCCCCCAGCCCAAGGTGAAGGAGTACCCGAGGCACCTCTCAGCCAAGACCAAGGCAGCACCAATGAAGATACTACACTTGATCTTAGCCAAAAGGCCGAGTAGCGATCCATATCCTGCAGTTCATATGACCCAACATTTATTACCCTATTGTTCTATTGAAGTGAACTCCATGGGGTCCAGGATTTTTTTTTATCTTGTAATGAGGCTGCGTTTCTGATAAATGTTTCCTTGTCTTTCTAGTTACAAAACACAATCAGCAGATTTAGGGATAGAGCTATACTATCTATAGTATATACTATACAGGCTGTGTCCTGTATCTTCTGGAGCATTCACCTCTTACTCCTACTGACTGGTAAAAGAATGAAAGTATTCAACCAGCACTTTATCAGATATCTGTCTTGTCTTAATAGTCCTACATCTCTATAGACCAGGTCATTTTGGCTTTTGTGAACAATTTCTATTCTACACTATACAAATCATCCCATAGGAAAATTGAACCGAACAGCCAACAAAAAAAGGGGAGGTGCATGAAGAACATGAGGACCAACAAAATGACATACAAACCATCTTCCCTGTAACTAAAAAAATATAAAAACCTAATAGAGTTAAAGGGGGGGGGGGGGTTGTATTTGATGTGTATGGGCAAGGTCTGGGTGTTGGGAAATTCAGTGAAGATCTACTCAGGCCAGGGTTCCTAGAAGCTGCATCTACATAACATGATCATACATTTAGTCTTTTATTCTGTTCAGGATGCCTCTGGCTTTTTGTCATCTTCAGCGTTGAGTGTGGCCCCAAACATCTACTTTTTCAGGTGAGCTGACACTCATACCCCTCCAATACTGTAAGCTGGTACAAGAAGAGGCTTGTGGTCATCTGCAGAGAAATGTGGTAGGAGAAGCAATGGAGCCAGTGCAGAACAGATCAAACTGCAAAGATTCCTTCATTTGTGACCATGTCCATGACCACTCATCACATTAGATACTAGATCTATAAGAAAGGTCCAAATCTGTGCCCATAACTCTGAAGTTTTACAATTTTATTGCCTGCTATGAAAACCTGCGACTAACTATTTGCCTTCATTGTCCGCTGTCTTCTATGTAGCTACTGTACTGATATGTTGAATAATAAATGTGTCCTTGTTATAAGTCTACTGGATGATTCCAGTCGCTTACAGTAATGATGCCAAACCAAACCCGCTGATCGTGCCGTGACACAGAATTCAGAGTAAAGGGCTTGTACTATGCACTTTCTATTGACTTAATAAACAGTGATTACACTTTGCTCTTGAGTCTTTTCTTTTGTGCTGAGTTCATGATGATGTCTGGTAAAATAATTCACAATCATTTGTAATCCAGATAGTTTTTACTTTGTTGAAGGAAATCTAACATTTTGTTTTTATGCATTACGAACCAAACATACCTTGAGAATGCTGTAGCGACTCTCGTTCAGGGATTAAACAAGATATGTTTCTGCATCAGTTGCTTTGCTGAAAAAACAATTATAAAATTTATGATAATGAGGTTCTTTAGCTCCTTTTGGTTCCCAGGGGCTTCTCCTCACCATAATTATGCACTCCCCCAGCCTTCTCCTGCCCAGCATAAGCAGTGAATACGAAATCACTGTGTTGTCCCTGAGGGCGCTGTCACACGTTGCGTTTGCAAACGCAGACGCAGACCAAACCGCGCCCACCGGGGCGGTCCGCGGTCCAATCGCATCGGCGTTTCTCTATGTTTCTATGGAAATCGCCGATGCGATCGGACCGCGGACTACCCCAGTGGGCGTGGTTTGGTCTGCGTCTGCAAACGCAACGTGGGACAGCGCCCTGACAGACATAAGAAGTCAATTGGTGCACCATCACCCTGCTGCTATGTACGATTCATCCAGCTCAGGTTGATTAGTCCTGTTCTGGAAGCTGTGGTGTTTTTATGTTGGCACCCAGCTTTCCCAAGATCCTAAATTTTATAATTGTTTTTTAAGCAAAACCACTCAGATCAGGGATTAACAAGAAATATTTCTGCGTCAGTGTAGCTACAGCATTCTCAAGGTAATGCTCTTTTTCAAGTCAAAAAATAAACCACGCAAGAGATGTCCTTCAGCAGGATTTTATATTACCTGCATTCTGCAGTCATGTAATGTCAGGGCATTGGATATGCAATTGAGACTTGGATACATCTTGAATTGTATCCCTAATCTTGAACCAGATGCCTTGCACACTATGACAATTCCACCACAGAGTTGTGTGATATATAATGAACTGTGCACCTGTGTGACATCACATGACCACGGCCCATTTTTTCCCATAGGACGTAAACAATTAAGCTTCCTGTTAAATGACAGCAAGCAGAGGATTAGAAAAGTGTAAGAAATTGATACAGAAAGTGTATTGTAAAATTGTTTCTTACACAAACAAAATCCAGTATTTGCTGAAAGTAGACGGCTGCTTTTAGTTATATATTCAGTGTTTTATGATAAGTGATCGTGATATTGCTGCTGTACAAGGTCACTGCTGTTCATGCGATTCCTTTGATACTGTGTTTATATATTTGACTTGAAGGCGTTTAACAGTTACACTTACGCGTCATGTAAGTGCATAGGACTGTAGATCACAGGCTGTGTAGGTGCCTTAGTAAATTGCTTCCTATGAGTCTGTTCACACCTTTTTTCCACTTTTTTTTTTGCAAAAAAATCGGACGGCACACGGATGATATCTGTACGCAGTCTGTGTTTACTCAAATATTGCTAGGCAACTAGCTGAGTTGTGTGGAAAATACATTAGAAAAACATTCTTTTTTTTTTAAGCGGATGTGAAAAAAACTACATACGGATACAACACGAACCGAACACAGACATCTCACGTCCGCATTTTTTGCGGATATGCCCGACTGAATACGTCCTAAGGGTGGTGGCACACCTGCGGCTTGTTTCCGATCGCAGGCGTTTCCATAGAAACGGCGATGCGATCGGGCCACGGCCCGCCCCGGTGGATGCGGCTTGGTTTGCGTTTGCAAACGCAGCCCGAACGGCACGTGTGCCACCACCCTAAGGGCTCTTTCACACTTGCGTTGCAGATCACGTCACAGTTTGATCATAGTGCAATCAGTGTCTCAGTTTTTCACACACATTTTTTGGTGTTTTTAATGCATTTACAATGTGTTTTTCACACACAGATATTGCCCGTGAAAAAGACTGAGGGCGCGTTTACACATTGCGTTTTGACCTGCGTTTTCATCGTGTTTGAAACGCATATACAACAGCTGAGGAGAGGTGATTTGCCTAATTATATCACTGTTAGTTAACGCATGTGTTTTGTTAACAAACGTAAACGGTAATGTAATTAGGCAAATGACCTCTCATCAGCTGTTGTAATGCGTTTCAAACGCAATGAATACGCGACCAAAACGCAACGTGTGAACGCGCCCTGAGGACTCTGGTCTATCTTTTCTATGACAATTAAAGTGAAAAACGCATTGCACTTGCATGTGTCTCCGAGTGCAATGCGTTTTTGATGCATCTCCATAGACTTGTATTGTGCGTTGTATGTATGTGAAAAAAAATTAAAGTCTGAAAAATTAACGCAAAACACCGGCGGCTTGTTCCCGATCGCAGGCATTTCCATAGAAACGCTGATGCAACCGGACCGAGGCCCGCCCCTGTGGGCGCGGCTTTGTCTGTGTTTGCGTTTTCAAAGCGGTGCGTGTGGCACCAGCCTTAGGCTGGAAACGCCTGCGATCGGGAATGAGCCGCTAGTGTTTTGCATTAATTTAATGCAAAACACAGACCGCTCGTTCCCGGTCGCAGGAGGTTCCATAGAAACGCTGATGCGATCGGGCCGCGGCCCGTCCCGGTGGGTGCGGCTTTGTTTGCGTTTTCAAACGCAGACAAAGCGGTGCGTGTGGCACCAGCCTAAGGGTGATGGCACACGTGGCATTTTGATCACGTTTTTGGACCGTTTTTAAGCAGTCTGTCAAAAAACGCATGCATTATTGTTTTCACTTAAGCACAATGTAAGAATTTTTTTTTATTAAGAGAATGTTTTTGTTTTAATCTACATTCCCCACATACAAAATTTTTGTTTGTTTTGCCTGTCTTTACCCACTTTTTTTTTTTACGCTGTCTTCCTTAGAAACCGTGAAATTATAACGTTTTGAGCATGTGTTATTTTCAGCATGGAGCAGGATATTTGGAAAAATTTCTTGGGGAAAAAAAAAAAAACACTGACAGAGATTTGTGAGAATTCTCTGAGAGCAGAATTGTTCCAGTTGCCAATATCAACCAATCAGAGTTAATCTTTCATTTTCCCACAGCTGTTTATAACATTTATGCTGAGCTCTGATTGGTTTCTATGGGCAACTAGAACAGTTTTACCTCAGACACTTCTGATAAATGTCCCTCATAGTGAACCTAATGTAAATTGCATTGTAAAAATTCCTGGAACAAAAAAAAATGAAAGACAAGAACAAATTATCTGTAATATAACATTAGGTGGAAATTTGAAAAAAATAAAAGACATAGAAACAAACTCTGTGGTACAAACTAAAAACCCAAAACAAAAACTATGTGTGAAATAAACCTTCAGACTTTCTCCACCCAAAAGTAAAAAAAATAACAGTACTGGGTGAAGTTGGATGACTATAGTAAAAGGTCAGTGTGTTACTCACTTCCCCACCCGGATTTTGTAGATTACTTACTGAATCAATTTCAGATATTATACAAGGATAAGAAGTTTATACTAAAGACATTAAGAAAATGAAGAAAAGATCCGCACCAAGCACTGATACATAATGTGAAGCAGACAAGCTGCCGGAGACGCATACAATATATAGACACGGGCCTGTACACAAACAATGCGTCTCTCACTGCCACTTTTATCATGTAGATTTCAATGGCAACAAGTACAAGAAAGTTATTTTATGTGACCTTATCTCTCAGGTTTCTCTTTCTTGTCTCCATCTTGATCTGCACAACAATTATCACCTCTAATGTTATTCTATGCGATGCAAATCAAATCACAACATCAGATGTTCTTACAAATGTTAACGCAATTACATTAGCAATGATACACACTGTGATTTACTACAATTAGGAAGAGGAATAAGTGCGGCATAGCCGGGCCTTGTGGTTCCTTTATGGCGGGATTATGATTTAGGCCGCGGTCCCACGTTCTACTAGGCGTTAGTTTATAACGCGACGCTAGTGCACAGGGAAACACATGCGTGTTTGGGCCAAGGACCGCTCATTGTGCGCTAGCATCGCGTTATGAATGAACGCCCAGCGGAATGTGTGACCGCGGCCTCAGTGATTATTTTGTCACATGACTTTATACTACTGGTCCTGACAAAACTACAAATAATCGTACAGAGTTGGGTACCAACAGACTGGACCGCCACCCAAATTTGCACAGAAAAATGGTCCATCATAAGGACAGTCCATAATAGAAAAAGCAACAGTGTCCAGAATCCAAGTTAAAGTGTCCAGTCAAGTGAAGTTAGCAAATATGGACAAGCCCCTAAAACACAAATAATGATAAAAGAGTACAAAAATCATGTACTTTATACATTAGCATATTACACAGAACCCAGCCCAGATCAGGACTAATACAACAGTTAACCAACTCCTGGGCGTAACTACAGTGGTAGCAGCCATAGCAGCCCATATGGGGCCTGAAGTGTCAGGGGGCCTTGGCATCTGACTATACACTAAAGAATGGAGGATAAGCACCATATATGTATTATGCTGCACATTGTACATGTATGTGTACGGTGTATGGTGTGTATATAATGTATGTGTGTACATATAGTGTACGTCTGTATATAGCACTGTACATATGCATATGCTCTATATATGTGTGGGTGTGTATAAGTGAAAAACTGTATGTTTATGTATACAGGCGGTCCCCTACTTACAGACGACCTCTCTGCCCCCTGTGACCTCTGGTGAGGCTCTCTCAATGCTATTACTATAGTCCCAGACTGCAATGATCAGCTGTAAGGTGTCTGTAATGAAGATTTATTGTTAATCCTTGGTACCATTACAGCAAAACATTTTGAAACTTCAATTTTTTTTGTCTGGAACTACAATTATAAAATATGCTGTTTTGATTTACATACAAATTCAACTTAAGAACACGCTACCTGTATAGGTATATAAATGTGTATATATGAGTGTAATATGTATATAAGTGGGAAGTGGGCCCCATTCAGAAGTCTGCTATGGGACCCTGCCTCTTCTAGTTGCGATCATACAATACAAATGTCATCGCAGCCCCCACTCATAGTCATAGATGGCCCCTCTATTATCCATCATGATGACCAATCCCTCAGTCTTGGTTCCCCAGAAATACTCTGTTCTAATTTTTAGTAACCAACATGGACCTTTCATCTTGTTTCTGGTCCTTGGAACATCTGTAAATTTTGGCCACCAGCAAGTTTTATGGGCATTGTTTTCTGTATCGGGCCATGAGTGCATGTACCCCTTCCATAATATGCCATATACCTTTAGGCAGAGGCTACATGTCATCTTGGATCCACAACTAGTTCTCTAATTGTTGCAATCCTGGGTGCCAGATCCAAAATGTCCACAATATTTGAATTTAACTTTGGTCTCATGAGGGGAGATTTATTATGCGTTGGCCTATAATGAAATGCCTGCCCCTCCGGATTCATCAGGACGCTGCTCTGCATACAAGGCCCTTCATGGGTCAGAATTGCGTTACCAGCGACCGCTCAGGCCTGAACAGTAGCAGGCTATAACAAGTTTTTTAGGCATGGGGGCAGGAGCGCTGTAAAGGGGTAAATAATCTAAATTCATGGCGGTAAGAAATGAATTGTGATTATTTTTACACCACAAAACTGGAATACAAGCCCTGATAAATGTCCCCATTGGGTTCTATGTATATTATATCATGCAGAATTTGTTATTCTTTTTACTTGTTAGGCTCATTTTAAAATACCGTTAAAAAATACCATTAAAAAAGTAAAGAATGGAAATGTAACGGAGGTTTTACATATCATTTAAAAATCCCATTGACATCAATGCAAATTTTATGTCATCCGTTATCTTCCGTTTAGGCTGCGATCCGTTATCCATGTGTTTTTTGTATGGAAAAAAATGACGGAGGCTGCAGTACTTTTCCTCCTTTTAAGAAAAAGCATGGATAACGGATCCCTGCCAAACTAACATAAACTTCCATTAAACCTCCATTCTTCAATTTTTTAACGAATGGGGGGAACGTTAGTGTGAATTTAGCCTAACTCAGGTTTTAATCACACAACTGAATGAGAAGCATGCTTCCCAAGTAGTAAAACGGACCACAGAACCATTGCTCGTGCCTTGTGGTGTTTTCACACATCAGTATCCTCCATGATTTCCAAGGAGAGAATACCCTTAGGCCGGTGACACATGTGGTGTTGATGTTGCGTTTCTGCTGCAATTTCGAACGCATTGAAAGCACATACGTTTTAACATATGCGTTTTTCAAATGTTTGCTAGTGCTTTTTAAAAAAACGCAATGGTTGATGTGCTTTAATTGCATTCAGCTGTGTCTCTTGGAATTTGTAAAAACGCAGTGATCTTCTCCATGCTGTTTGTGCATGTAATCACATGCGCTTCTAAACGCAGACCACAAACGCAACCACGCATTGAAAACGAACCTTAAAAACGCAACCAAAAAAATGCACAGGACAAGAATGGCAAAAAAAAAAACAACAAAAAAAAAAACACTGTAACCTAAAACCAATTGAAAAAGCCAATAAGCAAACAAGCATGCAAAAACGCAATGAAAAAAACGCAACAAAAACGCTACGTGTGTCACCGGCTTTATAAGTACATATGTTTATTCATCCAATAAAAGTTGGTCTGGGGAAAAAAGTGACGATAAAGATCCTGGGAACCAGGTGTTTTTCCTTCTAATTTATATTATACTGTCAGTTTTTTTAATTGCGGACTTGAAAGGAAAAAAACGAGTAAAAAGATGTAAAAAAAAAACTGGATGAAACCTGACTGACACATAATAGGTTTGATGTGTGAATAAGCCCTGAGGTGTAGTTTTGGAGGCGGTGTCTGCTCCTCTGTGTGACATGTCTATACCTCAAGGACACATATTAGTAATAAGTTGTAATACAAGTTTGTAAGAAATAAGAATAATTGGTAAGAACTATAAAGGATAATATGTTGCACATTCAGAATGATACGTTTCCTTCTTTGGAGCTATGATAGAAGAGAAACAATGTATAACGTCCTACTAGCGGGTGTTCTTCTCATCACACATAAGGCACTTGGCACCGGAGCTTGCACTCTAGCAGGAGATGTGAGGGTGGCTGAGCCCGGCAGTAGCAGACATGCTCGGTGCAATGTATGGGAGGGATCTGACATTTACATCCGGAGCAGGAAGACTGTGCATCCCCTGCAGTCCCTCCATCACCCCCATACACTGCCCCTGTACCGGCACCCCTGCTGTGAGCACTCCCCCGCCCCTCCCCCGGGGGTGGTGCCGGCTCTATGGGTTATCTAGCAGCACCGGCACTGGACAAGGCTCACACTGCTCCGGACTGCTGGCTGCACCTCTAGGTAAGTGCCCAGAGCCCTCCAGCTCTGCTACATCCTGACATACAGAGAGGAGCTTGTCCTCCATCTGTTCTCCATTACACATCACTGACCTCATATTGTAGCTGATCACATTCACATGGAGGTAACATGAGCACCAGGAAATGGGCCCCAAAGGGGGGCACTAACTTTTTGAAACTTTATCTGTATATTTGCATTAGTCCAGATGTGATCCAACAGTGATGGAGACTGTAAATAGGCATCAGACACTATATGATCAGTCATTGGGGGCTACTACTAGATGATCTCCATACATTTATGTACGTGATTTATGAGCAGCTTTGGATCCTGAGCACACATACACACAGTCAGGTTTTTGGCACTCATATCAGAAAAGGGTTGGCAAAAAAGAAGTCCTCGGTTATACTCTTCTCCACCTCTTATGATCCATACCTAGTCATGGAAACATGAAAGTGTGAATGCATCCTCTGATGTTGGTTATATCATGAGTGATCCATATAGTAGAATCGGATTCTCAGAGACATTATATTGCAAGTACAGGCGGTCCCCTACTTAAGGACACCCGACTTACAGACAACCCATAGTTACAGACAGACCCCTCTGACCTCTGGTGATGCTTTACTATAGTCCCAGATTGCAATAATCAGCTGTAAGGAGTCTGTAATGAAGCTTTATTGATAATCCTTGGTCCCACGACAGCAAAAAATTTTTAAACTCCAATTGTCATTGGGGCCAAAAATTTTTTTGTCTGGATCTACAATTATAAAATATACAATTTCGACTTGCATACAAATTCAACTTAAGAACAAACCTCCGGACCCTATCTTGTATGTAACCCGGTGACTGCCTGTAGTAGATCCTATTGATCTCTGTGATGTCTCTGGACAGAGAACAGAGCTGATAAAAATGGCTATAATACACTGTATATTGTATTGATGACACCTCTATTATTTTTTATCTTTCACATAGAATTGTATACTGACACTGAGATCAGCACAAAACACACCCAGCTCTGCTACGCTGCCGCAGAGATAGGCACTACACACGCACAGCTCTGCTATACTGATGCAAAGATAGGCACTACACACGCACAGCCTGCTATACTGATGCAAAGATAGGCACTACACACGCACAGCTCTGCTATACTGATGCAAAGATCAGCGCTACACGCACAGCTCTGCTATACTGATGCAAAGATCAGCGCTACACGCACAGCTCTGCTATACTGATGCAAAGATCAGCGCTACACGCACAGCTCTGCTATACTGATGCAAAGATCAGCGCTACACACTCCCAGCTCTGCTATACTGACGTATAGATCAGCGCTAAACACACAGCTCTACTATACTGACGCAAAGATCAGCACTACACTCATCCAGCTCTACTATACTGACGCAGAAATCAGCTCTACATACACAGATCTGCTATACTGATACAGAGATCAGCGCTACACACACTCACAGCACTACTATACTGATACAAAGATCAGCACTACACACACACACACACTCACAGCTCTGCTACTGATCAGTGCTACACGCAGCCCTGCTATACAGCACAGCTATGACTCTGCTTCAACTTTTTGCCCATTTAGTTACATGAATGACATGATACCCTTGACCATAGATCAGTGCCAGCTGCAGTGTGATGCAATCCATATCAAAGGGCAATATTTGAACTATTTTGTGTCGGGATACAGCGTTACCATGTGACAAACAATGTATAAGATCACAGAACATGTGACATTATATCAGACTTATCACCTTGTATCATATTGATTATACATCTTCATATTGGCACCACAGATGGCGCTACATTCCACGTGTGTAAGGATGCCAGGCAATGCTGTGACTTGTAGTTCAGCATATGGCATCATGCCCTCAGGAGCGGCTATCAGTTCTGGAACTCTCCCCATAGCCTTATCCTGCAGAGATTACACTGGCAGGCGCTCAATGTTATACTCAATGCTCCCTATTCAGAGAGTGGATGAAAGGATCCATTTATTACCTGCACAGAGCAGTCTGGGGGTCTCCAGACAGTACATCTGTGTTCTCTGATGGCTGCCCCATCCTAGTAGTCACCTCATTACTTTATTGTACTTATAGACAGTTACTTTCTTTCTTATTTACTTTAAGTTTTTTTTTTTCTAAAAAAAAAAAAAGATACTTTTTAACTGAATAACTTCACTAAAGTAAAATGTATATCTGTTACTAGGAAAGCCCTCATTCAACTCTCCAAGGCTACTGCATGACAACTGGGTTAGAAGTTGTCTCGGTTCTAGTAGCTGGCACCCAGCTTTCCCAGTGAGAGAACTAGAGATGGGGGAATGTCACAGACCCTACGGTTTACATGGATCTAGTGAATCTAAAATATGTTCTACTGAGCCCCCTGTAGAGTCTACCCCCCCCCCACGGGTTCTTAAGGAGGTCTTAAGGCCCCCCCCCCCCCCATGTTTGCAATTGTAGTCACATAGAGTAGGATGAAGGCTTTCTGTTACAGATTATACTATGTACTAAGATTTCTCAACATCTTGCGTACAGTGCAGCGTTCCCCAGGGTCCCCCCTCCGCCTCATGACGTACATTTCCTTCTACTGAACCCACACAGTGATAGTGATGCTGATGAGTGTAAGGTGGGGGGGGGGGGGGGGAGGTAGGGGGCACATACTAATGTCCAGGGTTTCCAAGGACTGGATAATTGGCAGCATGTGGTCCGCAATCCTTACATATGCGTCTTACTCTGTGCATTCTTAATAGGATTAATGTTGGTGTCAGACAACCCCATATTCGTTCCATACAATGAGGTTTATTTACTATGTCTGAAGGTCTACTACAAGATAAAGATCATGTCTGGCAAGTTTGCTTTGTTTTGTTAAAGATACCCTGGGGGGGGGGGGGGAGATATCTGAAGTCCCTATATGAGCGGAGGATGCTATATAGGGTGACGAGCTGAGCTCAGCCATCTATAGGTTTATGTAGGGTTTCTGAGTAGGGCCCCTTACACATTATCAACTCAACATCCGGCCTGAACGCAAAAACTGAACTGAACTCCGCATCACAGCATCCAGCCAGGACACGATGTGAGGGTGATGTGAGTTGGACGCATCTCGCTGAATAGTGTGTAAGGGGCCTAATGGTAAAATATATAAGAGTCCTACTTACCCCACACAGTTCAGGCTGTGGCGTCTAATGTGTAGGCTGTGTTATATGTGGTCAATGGGACCTAAACTGTTCCCATGTTATATCCGTTTTTATCAGTTTTGGTTTCTATTCAAATGCATAGATCATTGACATCACGGATGAATGGGTCGAAAGTTATGAAAAACAGAAAATGGGATATTTGTTTGGCAATCCTATTATTTCCTAATGTTATTGCGTTTTTGTCGCATTTTCATTGCATTCTGAAACTCATTGCAATCTCATTAGGAAAAACTTGTATGCTTTATAGGATGCATTTTAAAACTCATCAAAACTATCACGTGTGAACACAGCCACAGTGTTTAGTCTACATTTTTTCTGACAACCCGGGGACCCGAATGGCTCCAAAAAGATTCTGAATCAGACCCCGTGTAGTGGTTTTTCATTGATGTAACATATTATTTTACCACTCGATCGCACATTGCTTTCACATTCTGTGGACATTGCATTTACATTACATTAATATTATGAATAAATGTAGAACTTTACTATAGTAAAGTAAAATGTACTTGGGTGTGTAAATCCGTTACTAGGAAAGCTGGGTCGCAACTGTCCTGGGCTTTATTACATAAATGCAATGTAAACACAATGTCAACGTGTTGTTGACGCAATGTAATGCAACAAGTGAACACAACCTGAGTCCTAGAGGTCTATCATGTCTTACAATATCCTTCTAGTTGGTTTTATGTATTTCTCCCTTTGTAATAAGATGTGATTCTTTTGGCAGAATTCACAATGTTCCAAATTAAGAAGATCTGCTGTATTGGTGCTGGGTACGTTGGGGGCCCAACATGCAGCGTCATTGCCCAGATGTGTCCTGACATCAAGGTGACAGTGGTGGATGTCAATGAGGCTCGGATAAATGCCTGGAATTCGGACACCCTCCCCATCTACGAGGTAGGTACTTGGTTATGTACTTGCATACAGCAGTGCTTGGCTGTACTGGCATTAGTTCCTTACATGCTGTGAATGTTTTATCTGAAGGCAGATGTCATGTTTTCACAGGGTGAACTTTAGCCCTTGTTTATGCTGCGTCCTGTATTACTACTATTCTATGGATATGCTCTGTTATAATAGATAAACTAAACACATCTGTGTACTGCGTATGTTGTATCAGATGTCCTAGAACTTTCTCCCCAAAGATAAGTTCTGGAGTGTGACCAGATACATCAGGGGGACAATTTTTTAAAAGTATTTCCTAATATAAAAAGAACACTTTATACGGGGTCTCTGCTGCCAACAGAAAACAGTTTGTGATGAGCTCCATGTACCCCCTATGATCACGAAGACAGGTGTCCTTGAGTCCCAGGGCTAATCCTCACGTCCCCGTAATCTTTTAATAACTTTTATTTCCCTAATGTGCAGATTTTCTAAAGAGGCTTCTGGGGCGTAGAGTAGCCAGAGCTGAGGCTACACGGCACGGCTACTCCACGCCTCAGTAGCCTCTTTGATCCTCTTCGGCTCCTCATAGCTGCGTGACCTCGCCAACAAAGCCTACCACCTGCAGACGGCAGGTTTTGCGGATGAGGGCGCGCAGCTCCTCATAGCTGAGGCCAATGATATCTGGTAGGAGGATCAAAGAGGCTACTGGGGTGTGGAGTAGCTGCGCCGTGTAGCATCCACTCCCCAGTAGCCTCTTTAGAAAATCTGCATATTAGGGAAATAAAAGTTATAAAAAGATTGCGGGCTATCCTCTCATCCTATAGATGTACCTACCACCCGCTCTACCTTTGTGGGTAGATCCGTGTTGGTAGGTTTCCTTTAACCCTGCTTGTCCGTAATGAGTTTGTTCAAGCACTGTGTGTGGACGATGCCTCATGAGTTAACCGATTTGGGCTGCATTCACACTTTGCGTTAACATTACATTTTGCATGCAATTGAGACTGAGGAGAAGAACTTGGTATAAATAATGCAATGCGCTTCCATTGCGTTTACATAAGCGCTGTGTTAACACATCTCTGGTCAAGCTCTTCTCTACTGTCTTTAGATTGCGTTTCAAAATGCAACGTGTGACAGCAGCCTCAATGCTGTCCTGAAGTCTCTAACTTAGATGGCTTTCACTACTTTACTCCCAAAACTTTTTTTGTTATCAGATTAGTTAATTAAGTTATTTATTATTTATTTTTTGTGTTTGCACAGTCCAGCTATATCGTCCTCTCTGTAGATGATACAGTTGACCCATTAGTGGGGGGGTTGCCCATGTAGTTACCTTGCTGTCCTGTAGGGGCAGGCGTGCTTTACTTCCTCTGTTGCTGAGTTGGCACTGCTGAGCTCACAGCTGGAACCACTCATATAAAGGGAGATTACAGGAAGTCCACAAAATCTGAGTGTTACCCAATATCCTCCCTGTAAACGAGCTCCTACATTGTGTCCAGGCAGCAGCACTGTGGTCACATCTTATTAGATAAGCAATAGAGAAGTTGTCATATAAACTTTTCTTTTAACAATGCACTTATTTAGTAAAAATTACAATGTTTCATAGTTCTTGTTTGTAACTAAACCTTTGTTACATTCTGTGTGAGCCTTATATACAGTTTCCTCTAGATCCTATAACTTTATGCCCCCTTTAAATTTGCATAGATATATCACTGTTGAAGCACAACCTGGGGCAATGCTTTGATGACTCATGGGCCCTATACTTTTCTACCTGCTCTATATCATCTGTCTATATATTCCTGTAGTTTTTTTTTCCATGACAGAATAACCAGATCCTTTTCTTAAATTAACTGGTTACATTTTTTTTTGTATGCCCCGCTTCCCCTTATGATATGATCATCTTAACCCTATCTAACAATTATGGATTTTGTCTCCGTTCGCAGCCCGGACTGAAAGAAGTGGTTGAGTCCTGCCGAGGAAGGAACCTGTTTTACTCCACTGACATTGATAAAGCCATACAAGAGGCTGATCTTGTGTTCATTTCTGTAAGTTCTCTTATTTAAAGGGGTTCTACACTTTTCTAAAAAGGTTACATAGATCTTGTTATGTGTATATCATGAAATATAGAAAGTCATGACTCCCCTCTCCATACTTTACACTTGGCTTGGGCAGTCACGCTTTTGGATCAAAGATGAAGCCAGAGCCTTACTGATGTGCTTAAGGCTGTGTATATCAGGTAGCCCTGTAGCAATATCTCCTATTGCTAACAATGCATGATCTGCAAGTTGAATAATATATAAGAATGCAGTCAGACTTGTTCCCTTGTAAACTGCTGATTCTTTATGTTACTAAATTGCCTTGAACGGTGCACAAGGTATAATGGAACTTTTACCTTTCCCTGCGCAGGTGAACACCCCAACAAAAACTTTTGGTATGGGAAAAGGCAGAGCAGCAGACCTTAAATATATTGAAGCTTGTGCCCGAAGGATTGTGCAAAACTCAAATGGATACAAAATCGTGACCGAAAAGAGCACCGTACCCGTGAGAGCTGCCGAGAGCATCCGCCGGATCTTTGATGCCAATACAAAACCAGAACTTAATCTTCAGGTAATCTTATCTACACATTCATGTACCTTCATGTAGTCATATACTTATACAAGACTAATTTAGGCATGGCTGTGTGCTCGCCTGTACCAGAACAGGTTAAAAAAATGGCCAGGTGGAGAATGGATCCTCATATACTTTTGGGGCTTATGTTGGTACATAACATTGCAACGTTTTGACAGATTTAGGCTACATTCACATGGCTGTGTGCCCGCCTGGACTGAATCCGGTGCAAGAAAAACGGATGGGTGAAGAATAGAGGGGGAGAGAGGGCTCCTCACCCCCTCCCGTCTCTATTGAAGGACGAGTGGACGTGCCGCCTGGATTGGTTGTGGTGCTGTGAGACAATGTGTGCTCACTGCACTGTGACTGGGTGTCATGGACCTCAATAGGGGCCCTGATCTGGCTGCAAGTTACAGTCGTGTAATCAGACTACATTGGGTTATTTGTAGTCTGATGCTATGGAGACCCAGAAGAAGACTTTGAAAAATGTATGAAAAAGTCATTGTTGCTTGTACTAATGTAATTCTCTTAATTCCATCCAAGGTGCTGTCAAACCCAGAATTCCTTGCAGAAGGAACCGCTATCAAGGATCTTAAAAACCCAGACAGGGTGTTAATTGGAGGAGATGAGACTCCCGAGGGACAGAAAGCCGTGAGGGCTCTGTGTGCTGTATATGAACACTGGGTCCCAACCGAAAAGATTATAACAACCAACACTTGGTCCTCTGAGCTTTCTAAACTGGTAGGTGTCCGTGAATACATAAGGTTTGGGCAGGGGCATTATGACTTGTGGTTATCAGTGTCATCATGTTGATCTATTGTTCTTCACCTACTTTAGGCTGCTAATGCGTTCCTTGCTCAGAGGATCAGCAGTATTAACTCCATCAGTGCCTTATGTGAGGCGACGGGCGCAGATGTAGAAGAAGTTGCCAGGGCTATAGGAATGGACCAGAGAATTGGAAACAAATTCCTAAAAGCCAGTGTTGGTAAGTGTCACTCTTAGAGGGATTCCGCATTGTATTGGTGGTTCTTATGATCTTTTAGCATGTTAAAGAGTGTCCCCTGTCAGGATTTGTGATCCTGTTCTGTAGATGGACTATGGCACAGGTTTTGATGACTTGAAACGTCCATTTGTATGTATACAACGTAACCCGTTTTTGAGTTGGTAGACTTGGAATATTATAAAATGGTGAACTTAATGACAAGTTATAACATTTGAATATAACCCTGACACTACATAAACCTATTATGGTCCAATATACCTTCTCATTTCTAGGTTTTGGTGGTAGCTGCTTCCAGAAGGATGTCCTGAATTTAGTTTATTTGTGTGAAGTATTAAACCTGCATGAAGTTGCACGATATTGGCAGCAGGTACGTCGCCCCCCTGGTTTGGTGCCAGAAAACAAAATTGGAATCATGGATAAGAATCATGGCAATATAACACATTGAGATGCATTTCTTACCTTTTTATTATTCCAGGTCATTGACATGAATGACTACCAGAGGAGAAGGTTTACTTCAAGGATCATCGATTGTCTTTTTAACACTGTGACGGACAAGAAAATTGCTGTATTGGGCTTTGCATTCAAGAAGGACACGGGTGACACAAGGTGATTAACATGACAAGACTCCTGACAGTAATGAAGAGTGAGATCTGTACACAAACATAGGGATGCAGAAGGCATTGTCAGTGTAGTATATGATGTACACCTCCATGGGGTGCACACTATAGTGTATATACTATATCATGCCTTTATATCTTCACATATTAAAGGGTTGTACCAAGAAGGCAATTTATCTCCTATACACAGGATAAGAGATAACAAACTGGTGGGGCTCTAACTGCTGGGAATCCCACAGATGGTATGGGAATTTTGGAAATTGCTCTTCACATAGACAATAGGAGAGCTGGCCATACCTGAGTGCTGTGCTCGGCAATTTCCAACACTCCCATACACTCAAATACAGCAATAAGACCCATGTAAACCCTGTCGCTGCATCAATTATTCAGAATAGGATCCCCATTCTCTGAAATTACTAGGGGTCCCAGGAGTTGACCCATCACCAATTTAGCTTGTTATTATGTATCCTGCGGGTAGGGATAACTTGACCAACTAATGCCTATAGGGCCCTCATATATGTTCCTGACGGCAGATGTCAGGGGATATAAGGATTGGGATATTGTATTTGAATGTGACTATCCTTTTTGTTGTTCTTGTAAACACATGCATGCGCGGCTGCGCAAAGTGTATACCTGTGTATTGAGGGTTAAAAAAGTATAGCTGTCATCTGACTAAGCATTTGGCTGCCATCTGTCCATAACTGTTATTATCAGGGATGTATTCTTGTGATGCTGATCTATACTGTATAGTGGTCATGTCATACAGTGCAGAATATAACTATCTTTTAGTAGACAGACAGACACTTATCATATACTGATAGACATGTGAAACCCAGTGATATGTAAGTTGTGGATATTACCCATTGTCTAATCCTATACATTTTCCTCCGCAGGGAGTCCTCCAGTATCTACATTAGTAAATACCTCATGGATGAAGGAGCCAAGCTGCACATCTTTGATCCAAAAGTACCAAGAGAACAAATAATCATGGACTTGTCCCAGCCGGGGGTGTCTCCTGATGAGAGAGGTATGTGATACATATGGGAGACATTAGCACTCGCCATCGTTCATATTCTTTTTGGTCTTGTGGTTCCTTCCTGACATCATTAGTGGATGTATTTATTCCTACATGGTGCATTACACTGAAATATTAAGTTTTTAGTAGATTTTTGTTATTGAACCCATCTACTTAAGGATTAATGTGAATGTATGCTATGTGTTCTTTCTAGTGGAGAAGCTGGTCCATATCTCCACGGATCCATACGAGGCTTGTGATGGAGCTCACGCTATTGTCATCTGCACAGAGTGGGACATGTTTAAGGTGAGTGCAGAAAATCAGACTAACATACATGTAACTATTACCTGATGTTGTGAGACGGATGTACACGGGTACATTGCTGCACTAACGCCAAGACATGGTCTCTTATTCAAATATGAAATCTCACCACTGAGTTTGTCTTGTGTTAGGAACTGGATTTCCATCGCATCCACTCCAAGATGTTGAAACCTGCATTTATATTTGATGGCCGCCGGGTTCTAGATGATCTTCATGGGGAACTGCAGAACATTGGTTTCCAGGTAAATCTATGTTATTATATTAACTGTGGAATGAATATCCTTCCCATGATCAGTCAGTGTCATTGGGTTTCTTGGATCATCTAATAAGGCCATATAAGGGCGGGGTCTAGGTTGGGGGGGGGGGCACAAATACTAGGCATACCAACGCCCCCAGTATAGTCACAAAAACCAGGGTTCTATTCCTCATAATGAATGGAGCATTAGATGAAGCATGAACCCTGTTGGTTTTTCCCGATTTATGGGAATCCTATCTCTGACCGACCCATAGAGAATGAATGGAGCAGCAGGGTGCATGCTCATATTTGGGGGGGAATAGGACCTAGTGCTTGTGACTGTTCTAAAACTAGGATTCCTTTCCTCAAATAAATGACCACAAATACATGATTGAGGGTAACACCCTAGAACTTTAGCACTGATGTCATGGGTAACATTTTTCACCTTCTGATGTGTCAGTATATGCTGTAATAGTCTTATAACTTTCGCACTTTAATATTACTTGTCCTCCTGTCCTGTAGCTACACATGGCTTTGCTCATTTGGACTGTTAGATGGGTGTAACCCCAGGCAGACATTCTGCAATATACACATAAGTGTCTGAAGGGAGCAGCCGAAATAATCTGTTCTTTCCTCCCAGCATGACTCATACAGAAAAGTCAGTACAGAGACTCCTGATGACATCTTGCTGTATCATTCATGTATTAAAAATAAGAAAAAAAAAATTGACTATCATTCATGCATAAAGATAAAAAAAAATTACTTTATTGTAATGAATTACAATATTTGATTAAATATGTGTGTATAATATTCTACATTATCATAAATTACACGGCCGTCCCATGTGACGCACATTACACTACATAGAATTGTCTTTTGTATGTACTGCCATCTATAGGCCGAATTTTAGAACTGCGCATAAATTGGTAACATTTTCCATGCACGTAGTGAAGAGACTACAAGACATCTAGTTCCCTGTACAACTCTCGATAGTAAGAATACAGTGCTAGATGGCTATTCAAAACCATTATAAAGCTTTATGACAATTTATTAGCATTTCTTTTTAAGACTTTTATTTATGTATTTCAGGTTGAGACAATTGGGAAAAAAGTGGCTACCAAAAGGATCCCGTTCACAGCTGACATGCCCAAGATTAACATTGGTGATGTGCCTCACAAGAAGGCCAGAGTATAAAAATCGCCGCTTTACCCGTGCTCTTACGTCTCCGCTGTCTGCTACAGCTTCAGTATTCGCCCTCTATAGGGAGTGACAATAGCTTTTCCTATCGCTACATTGCTCTGTTAATTACTCAATGTCCCCAGTAAATAATTTATTTGTAAATAATTCACATTGTCCATTACACTTCCAGATTCCTCTAAAGACCAAAACCTTAATTTTTTGCTATTTTTATACAACTTTTTGAATGTAACCATTTTAATCTCTATGAAGTGTAATGCCCAGTGTATTGGGGGCCCCAAGTAACGGGGCAGCAGGGGTGGATTACATACATTGTTTTTGTATGCGGTTATTTATAAGGGACACTATGAATCGGGATCTATTTTTTGGAACTTTTTTTATATATATTTTTTAATAAATGATCACATGTATCATGCTTGCTCTTCTCCTACACCTATGGACTGTACTTGAGGGCGCGTTCACACGTTGCATATGCGTTTACATCACGTTTTTTTTAAACGCATTACAACAGCTGAGGAGAAGTGATTTGCCGAATTACATTATTGTTAACACTTTTGTAAATGCAAATGTTAACACATGTTAATCATGCAATAAGATTTGCGCTTTGTACATGCAAACGTTAACAATAATGTAATAGGTCAAATCACCTTTCCTCAGCTGCTACATTGTGTTTTGAAACACATTACAAATGCAACATGTGAACGCAGCCTGAGAAGGGGTAAATGGAATCAAAAAATAATTTTGGCCACGTGATTGTGGTGATCTGAATAGTTTGTGAATTGCAATGCTGAACTAATGTGTAGGCATCTAATGGCAATGTGATCAAAGAGTAAAATGTTGCTTGTATATTATGTGTAATCACTAAAATATGATGAGATGAGAACAAAAATAAATACGAAATAACTTCTTAAACAGTCCTTTACCATGGGCAAAAGATTCTCGACAAGAGGGATTATCCAAGTCTGAAAAACATGGCTGCTTTTTTCCAAAAACATCGCCACACCTGACCAGGGTTTGTGCTGATGCTGCAGATGAATGGAGTTTAGTACCACACAATACCCATGGTCAGGAGTGTCGCTGTTTTTGGAAGAAAGCAACCATGTTCTTCAACATCCAGACAACCCCTTTAAGTTCTTTGTAGATATGGAGTTTCAGAGCATTATTCCATATTAGGGCTTTGCATAGACAGGAAACTTGGATATGAATCTAAAGGTGACCATACATTTAGGCCATGAGCTGATTCCTTCAGACTTGGCATGCTCAGCCTGTGTCCAGAATAGAAAAACAAAAAGTCATGAGCCTCAATTTTCTCGAGGATGATAATACTCTTATACCCCTGCATAGAGTTGGAGGAGCAGATTTCAGCATTAGTAAGTGACAATCCATAAGTAATCCAATATGTAATACCCAAACAGATCTTCAAAACCTCTATGGAGTAAACCAGTAACCGGCCTGTGTGCTCATTGCTCTTCCATAAGCTCCTTGTTGATACGGTTTTGGGCCACATGATGCAGACTGGTACATGGGGGCCAAATGCTTTTCTTGTCCCATAACAGCCAGTCTACTTCATTATTCAGATCTCTAGGGCCATGTTAACACTAATTTGGGGGTGAAGATGCTTGGGTAGTGCTCAACATGTTACTGTGTTACCATATTATTCAATGGTTTTTCTTTGCCAAGGGTATAACTGAAGTCAATGACACGGTAATGCAGCCTTCTGTCTATGGCATCATGCTCAAGTTAAATATGCGTATATTTTTTATTTGTAATATGTAATTTCTAAAATAAAGAATTTGCAGAAATTGTTTCTCACTTTCATTCATATCTGAATTCAGACTTAACCTGTTATGTCATAAATATTGAATATATTCATATACCGTTAAGTTACCAGATTCTAATCAGCTTTGGGGGGCCTGCTTTTTGGATCTATATACTTCAATGGCGGGAGTGTAGGTAGATGGAAGATCCGTGAACTTATACTGATGACGTATCTTGTGAATAAAGTACAAATATATAAAAAAAAAATCCCTATAAGAATTATAAAGTAGTCTGTATGACAGTGCAAGCATTATCCTGATTAGTGCAAGCATTGTATCAAAAGAATAGTCTCATCTGCTAGATGAGAAATTAAAAGAACTAAACAAACAAAAAAAAAAATCTTGAATATCCCCCTTGAAGTTATTAAATAAATCAATTCTGACACTTATCAGGCATAATTAAAGTTTAGTGACTCACTGACATTGTCTTAAGATGTAATTTTTTTTTTTTTACTTACAAATGAATATAAAATATTCAAAAGGACCTAAAAAAAAAAAAAAAAAAAAAATTCTATAAACCCCCTCATCTGTGTCAGTTTTTTTTTCCCTGCAGATATGGTTCACCATGAGTATGGCTACAGCGGTCACATGCAATCATTGGCCTCACAGGCAAAATTTGTCAAGCCTCATTTAGCATAATTGGTAAATCAACCCTATAATCAAGAGACACTGGAAAAGAAACAACGTTTTAATATTAGGAACCATCTTAACATAAATTATGAAGACCGAGAGCAGGAGCCGTTGCATCAAATCAAATTCAACAATTTTTTTTTTTTTTTTTTGTACCAGTGTTGCTGAATCTCAATTTGGATCACACTGCTTGACCCCAGCTGCTCCTACATTCCTCCTATTGATGTTTTTAAGCATATGGTTTCATCAGTATATTTCCTCTTCAAAAAAAAAATTAAAGCCATTAAAGTGCTAATTTAATAATTACATTATTCTTTACAGTCTGGTGTAATGGAGGACATCCACCAAACACTCCTCTGAAAAACAACAGATATTGTGTTTCTTGCATTCGCCCACGTAACAATGCTGTGCACTTGGTTATACGGCCTTTGATTTTCTTTTCTCTACCAGGTTCTTCAAAAAAAATTCACCTAAAAAAACAAAGAAAAAAAAGTTATGAAATATCACCTTAGGCTACATTCAAACGACAGCTGGGGTACATATATACAGCCGCGAGTGGGCGCACGGTGCGGCACCGTACCTGGAATGCGCCAGATATCTCTATGGGGAGGAGCGGATCTCCCGTGCGCCCGCTGTGCTACGACGAGGTGGGCACAGGTTCGTCGGAATGTAACCTTTAAAGTTGTAAAAACCTGGCAACTATATACATTAAAGTGACCCTTCAATGTCCACAACATGATGCATTAGTCTCCTGTATCATGATAAACAGCCCCACAGATTCCACAAGAGGTGATGTGCAATTATTGGACACACAAATAATCAAAATATTCCCCCCTTTATGCAGACACTGATGATGATATTGTGCATTAATTAGTTTTATTATTTCCTGTTTTAGGGCGTATATCACTTTATCCTCTGCACATAAGTATTGGAAGTACTATACAACCTTGTTTGTGGTATTTTGATGGTAGATTTTGTGTGCAATCTGAATCAGTGATCAGTATTATCCTTTGTATATTCAGTATTTGACTAGATGTGGCAGTAGTTAAGATGGTTCGATGGGAGATCTTTATCTATATATTTAATAAGAATTGAGCCTCTGGAGCAAATATAAGGGAGACATTTTTAAAATCATTAAATGTAGTTTAATTATTTTTTTTTTAATTAAAATTAATTGGGCATGTATTATCCTGTAGGAAGGTAAATAGGACAGCTGATACCTCACCTTGTCCTGGAGTACACACATTCTCTTTTTGTGCTTCTACTGAATATATTAGAATATATTTTACGATTATTTGTGTGCTAAATAATTGCACACCATCTCTTATGGTGTTACCTTCAATGTTACTCTCAAATGAACAAGACACAAATGCCGCTGGACATTACAATTGTCGACGCAACCGTACAATGCCCAGAGGGTAAAAATCCTGTTTGAAGCTGCCTCATTGATTACTTCCCAAAACCTAAATCTAAAAAGTGGTACCGGCTTTGTAAGACGATCGGACTAAAGGACCACTGGCGGTGTACAGGAATCCCAGGTCATTGCCTACTTTCTCCCAGTGCTTGAACTTCTCAGGTGTGACATATTCTTCTACCTGCAGACGACAGATATAAAACCAAGATGTAAAATCAAGCGATTTCTAATCTAGTATATGTACTTTTAGATGCACAAGCTTAAAGGGGTATTCACATTTATTTTCCATATGTGAACATTTCTTCATTTGGATGTTATTAAAAAAAATGTTCCTGTGTGATGATAATTTCTCATACATGTAGCCATGTTGTCCCTTAGAAATGGGATAGCTTCCTCGGATACGACCACCTCACATTTTGGCAGCAGTGGCCAGACATGCGCTATAGAATCCTGCCTGACCCCCTGGCTACAGCAATCATTACTACAGGACGGCTGCGGGACATGCAGTAACTCCCGTACATTTTATATGCAAAAACCTTTTGTTTCTTTGTGCAATCCCTCCAGCAAAGGTGGCCGTATCCAAGGAGTCGGTCTTGTTTCTAAGGGAACATAAGACTACACACAGGAACATTTTATTTAATAACATCTAATTGAATAAATATTTATATATGGCGGATTAAATTGAATGTGAATGCGCAGACTTTACAAGAATTTTCTGAAGGTGTGTGCTTACCTTGAGATGACGTTTTGTTGGCTGCATGTACTGTCCAAGGGTCAAACAGTCTACTTCTGCCTCCCGTAAAGCTGTAAAAAAGGTATACAATGCACATTATAAGCCCCATAGTTATCCCAACACATAACTCAGTGTGTACTCCCTGTCACTCACCCGTCATAGTGTCATAGACTTGTTCATCCGTCTCTCCTAACCCCAGCATGATGGATGTCTTTGTGACAATGTCTGGACGCACATTTTTAGCGTGTTGTAGGATGCTAATGGATTGCTGGAAATTTGCACGAGGGTCACGGACCTGCCTACAAACGTATGGAAGTGTAAATGTCATTGCAGGTGTTTGGCTTTTAGTTAACATGATGTACATTAATGATCATAATCCACAGCTTACAGCCAAACAACTGCAGGAAGGACACGACTGATCTCATGATCTTCTGTACATTCTATTAGGTTACAAACCAACCACTTTCACAATATAAATAGATGTATAAATTGGCTAAGATTGAGGGTTGTTCAGGATCTGAAATGAAGGGTGGTTTCTTAATGAAATAGCACCCAAACTGATGTTGGGTGGTATATGGTATTTTATCTCGGCCCTGTTCCCTTCAATGGCTGAACTACAATACACTACACAACTAAGGTCAGGTGTTGCAATTCTTCAAGTAAGAAAAACCTTTAGGGTTATTGGCCTTGTACATGGACTGCACCAGTGTCATACTCAGTAGCTTATGGCCTTAATGGAGCTGCAGAGACCAGGTATTCTTGTACTAAAATCAGAAAAGTACAGAGATGCTGAATATGACACATCCCTGTATGTTCCCACAACCCGTTATTTAAGAAACTGTTGTAACTTTATTTAAATCAAGAGAATGTATCGAGTTAAATATCAAGTTGGCTCTGGTAACAATATATAGAATGCAGTAATACCTTTGTAGGGCTGGAACCGTCTCCACATTATGGGCATAAACGTCAAGTCCAGAACCGACAATGGTTTCTACAGCTTTTTTATCTCCACGGAAATCTGGCGTTAGACATTCAATAAGGATTTTGGAATTTCTGATCAAAAAGGCATAAAAGCAGATTTGTATTTTAAGTGTAGTAATAAAGGGATGAGCTTTATGTTACGTATGGATGAAAATGTACAATAAGTATGGAACTATTCAAAATCATGAGCATGTAACATGGACTGTGTGATGGGAGTTTGGGGTCCTACATGAAATGATCAAACTATGGATGCAGATAAGCTACAATCATGTTACTTTTATTTAAAATGTCATTTTTGTTGAATTAGCAATAGAAAACTAAAATAAGTCATAAACATTAGATAAATGTTGGCTGAACCTGCCAATTTCAATAGGTTGTCATTTAAAATTTATGAGGGGGGAAAGGACAATCAGATATGTTGGATTTCAATATCTGATGTTTCTGTTGTGATGGAAGATAAGCTGGCACAAAGTGTGTCTGGCAGCAGCTCCTTCCCCTATTCAGAACCTATCAAATCTACCATCAAAATCAACCAGGGGCCCCGTGACTGTGGTAATCTTATTAATCTTATTTGTTATCCTCCTCCTCCTTCCTTTTAAAATCAACTTTTATGATTATGCTAAAGAGTCTGAATAGCTCCTGGGGGTTTTACCAGAGCCCCTCCATGTTGTAGCTTAACAGGCTGGTACACTGTACAGGAGTACCCCCCCCCCCTTCCCACTGTGTGCTGAAACTAAGTCCGCTGCAGTGAGATTACATCAGACAGAAGGGGGGGGGGGGGCTGTAATAGCCTGTGAAGCTAGAGCACGGAGGGACTCCATAAAATCCCAAGAGCCCTTCAGGTTCATTAGCATACTTTTAAAAAGTTAAAAAATTATGTTAGAAGGAAGGAGGCCATGCATAACAAATATAAGGAAATTACAACAGTCACAGTGCTTGGATCTATGGTTTATCCTGCTTGATTTTGATGGTAGATTTCCTTTAACCGGTTAAGGACCGGGCCCTTTCCTGTTTTTTCATGTCCATTTTTCACTCCCCACCTTCAAAAATCTATAACTTTTTTTTTTACACGTAAAGAGCTGTGTGACGGCTTGTTTTCTGCGTAACAAATTGCACTTCATAATGATGGTATTAAATATTCCATGCCATGTACTCGGAAGCGGGAAAAAAATTCCAAATGCAATGAAAATGGTGAAAAAATGCATTTGCGCCATTTTCTTGTGGGCTTGGATATTACGTCTTTCACTGAACGCCCCAAATGACATGTCTACTTTATTCTTTGGGTCGGTATGATGACGGGGATACCAAATTTGTATAGGTTTTATAATGTTTTCATACATTTACAAAAATTAAAACCTCCTGTACAAAAAAATTTTTTTTGATTTTGCCAACTTCTGGCGCTAATAACTTTTTTATACTATGGTGTACGGAGCTGTGGGTGGTGTCATTTTTTGCGAAATTTGATAATATGTTCAATGATATCATTTTTAGGACTGTACGACCTTTTGATCCCTTTTTATAGATTTTTTTAGATTTTTCAAAATGGCAAAAAAGTGCCATTTTCGACTTTGGGCGCTATTTTCCGTTACGGGGTTAAACGCATTGAAAAAACGTTATCATATTTTGATAGATCGGGCATTTTCGGACGCGTCGATACCTAATGTGTTTATGATTTTTACTGTTTATTTATATTTATGTCAGTTCTAGGGAAAGGGGGGTGATTTGAAATTTTAGGTTTTTTTATTATAATTTTTTTTTATTTTTATTTTTACTATTTTTCAGACTCTCTAGGGTACTTTAACCCTAGGTTGTCTGATCGATCCTATCATATACTGCCATACTACAGTATGGCAGTATATGGGGATTTTCTTCCTCATTCATTACAATGTGCTATTAGCACATTGTAATGAAGGGGTTAAAACGAAATAGCCTCGGGTCTTCGGAAGACCCGAGGCTACCATGGAGACGGATCGCCGCCCCCCGATGACGTCACGGGGAGCGGCGATCCCAGGTAAGATGGCGGCGCCCATGCGCCGCTATCTGTTTGAGGCTGCCGGCAGCTTTGCCGGCAGCCCACGCTGTGAAAACACCCGCGATCGGTGCTAGCACCGATCGCGGATGTTACCGGTAAGCCTTTGCTGTAATATGCAGCAAAGACTTACCGGCTATGGAGAGGGCGCCCGTGAGCCCTCTCTATGCAGCGCGACACGACCGCCGCCGTGAATACACGGCGGGCGGTCGCGAACCGGTTAAGAATGCATGTGTGTAGGGGGTGCGCCAGGTAGAATAACTGTTGGCTGACCAACTTTTCAGCTAATCGTTATGTCTATGCCAAATGTAATGGTAGATCTTCATGCAGAAAGTTGCGCCATCAATGCACACAAAAATCTGCATGTATTTACACACCTTACCAAGTGATCAGTTTGGCAAAACAACTTTCCTATTACCTACATAACTCCACATATCTTCCTAAGGGCATAAATGGATATTTTATTATGTACCTTTCTTTCAGTAGGGACACTGTTCTTGCAAAGTGCTCGGCTCCTCCATCTGGAAGATCTAGACAAGGATGTGAGGAAAAACAACAACTGAACAATAAAGAAAAATCCTGGATTCCCCTTTAAAACTCACGTGACCTCTCATTCTCTATATGCAATGTATTTACTCATTGAAATTCCAATAGTCCCCTAACTAATACTCCATGGTTACTGATGGTTACGGCTATTATTTTGGGATGTATATCAGGAATTCTGAAAATGAAAGGGTCAAAGTGCAAGTCTATAATGCAGACCATTGTGCAGAGAAAACCTTTAAAGGGGATTACAGTCACTTCCTTCACAAAACTGGTGGGTGCTTGAGTACTTCCCACCAATCAGAAACTGTAATAACACTCTAATAATACTCCAACCATAAATTCACATGAATGGACTTGACAGAGGAAATACTGCCTAGTGGCCATATGCAGCAGGAAAAGATCGATGAAAGTGTATACAGGCGGTCCCCTACTTAGGGACACCTGACTCACAGACGACCCACAGTTAGAGATAGACCCCTCTGCCCACCGTGACCACCGGTGAAGCTCTCTGGATGCTGTAGTCAGCTGTAAAGAGTCTGTGATTAAGTTTTAGTGATATCCTTGGTCCAATTACAGCAAAAAATTTTGAAACTACAATTGTAATTGGGGCAAAAAAAAAAAACTTGTCTGGATCTACAATTATAAAATATACAGTTTAGACTTACATAAAAATTCAACTTAAGAACAAACCTTTGGAACCTATCTTGTACGTAACTGTATGAAACATTGATAATAGGACAAAGGGTCAAATAGTGACAAGTCACAGGTGTGGATTTTGGGCTAAAAATAATTTCTAGGAGGTTGCAGAAAACCAATTTGCTTGATGTCTGAGTCTCCAGCCCTTAATGATAATAATGATCTTTATGATATATAGCGCCATCATATTCTGCAGCACTTTTCAAATCGTAGGGGACATATACAAATAAAATACTACATTAACCCTTTCAGGACCTGGCCCTTTTTTGTTTTTTCATTTTCATTTTTCACTCCCCATGATCAAAAATCCATAACTTTTTTATTTTTCCATGTACAGATCTGTGTGATGGCTTGTTTTCTGCGTAACAAATTACACTTCATAGAGATGGTATTTATTATTCCATGCCGTGTACTGGGAAGCAGTAAAAAAATTCAAAATGCAGTGAAATTGGTAAAAAAATGCATTTGTGCCGTTTTCTTGTGGGCTTGGATCTTACGGATTTCACTGTGCACCCCAAATGACATGTCTACTTTATTCTTGGGGTCGGTACGATTACGGGGATACCAAATTTGTATAGGTTTTATAATGTTTTCATACATTTAAAAAAATTAAAACCTCCTGTACAAAAAAATTTTGGGGGATTTTGCCATCTTCTGGCGCTAATAACTTTTTTATACTTTGGTGTACAGAGCTGTGGGTGGTGTCGTTTTTTGCGGATTGTGATGAGGTTTACAATGTTATCGATTTTAGGACTGTACGACCTTGTGATCACTTTTTATAGAATTTAGAATTTTTTAAAAATTGACAAAAAAGTGCCATTTTCGACTTAGGGCGCGATTTTCCGTTACGGGATTAAACGCAGTGAAAAACTGTTATCATTTTTTGATAGATCGGGCATTTTCGGACGCGGCGATACCTAATGTGTTTATGATTTTTACTGTTTATTTATATTTAGATCAGTTCTAGGGAAAGGGGGGTGATTTGAGTTTTTAGGGTTTTTTTATTATAATTCTTTTTTTTTTTTAACTTTTTTTTATTTTTATATTTACTATTTTTCAGACTCCCTAGGGTACTTTAACCCTAGGTTGTCTGTACGATCCTATCATATCCTGCCATACTACAGTATGGCAGTATATGGGGATTTTACTCCTCATACATTACAATGTGCTGATAGCACATTGTAATGCATGGGTTAACCCGAAGTAGACTCGGGTCTTCATGAGACCCGAGGCTACCATGGCGACGGATCGCTGCTCCCAGATGACGTCACGGGGAGCGGCAATCCTCGATCCCGCGGCCGACACGTGACGTGCTATTACGTCACGGGTCGTGAACGGGTTAAAGAGTACAAACAGTCATATGGAACAATAGGATTCTCCCCAGGTAAATAACACAAATTGTGTTTCTTCAAAAAATTTTAAATATGTATATTTTCACATAAGCATAAAAATCTAAGCCATAAAGATCTGGTACTGTGCATACAGTCTGCATGAGCTACAGTCACAGGGCATATACCAACCATCTCTGTCCACAGATGTCAGGACTACATAGTCCAGTCCCCAGTCTGCAATGGCTTTGGCTGTATTGTACGGCTCATCTGGATCCAAAGGTGGAGGTTTTTTGGCTGTTTTCACTGAACAAAAGCGGCAGCCCCTGGTGCAAGTGTCTCCCATTAACTGAGAATATGACAGAAGAAACATTATGGTGTGAGAACTGTAGAAAAGCAGAAATTATCTATCCTTTTATGTGGCAAGAATGGCCAAAATGAGAGCTAAGCAACAATATAACAATATGATTTGGTCTCCTTTGAAACTTCTATCACATTGAAACTGGATGTGTATGATCATTTGTTCCAGTTTGCATATTGTTTACATAGGGTGATCTACTGCCTGCAACTATGATTATTTTGGCCCACAGAAAGGATGTGATCAAATGACAATAAGTTATTTTTATTCAGTCCTCGTACGCAGGGACAGATTTTCCATGCAGACTCACATGTGGAAAATCCTCTAAGGAACACAGCAACATTGAAATCATCATATTTTAAATATCATATTTTAATGTTGATATGCACACAATGAAGACTTAGCACACCTAACACATCTGCATCAAGCTTCTCCTCCAGTTGTGGGGACAAATGATATATCAGGCCGCAAGATGTGCTCACCGTGCCGTCAAAAAAATTGAGCCTGCACTATCTACAGCGGCGATGCTGTTTCCTATGAAGAGGAGAGGGGTGAGCGCTTATCCCTCCTCGAGTGGGGACGAGCACACGTTCATCTGAATGCTGCATTACATGTATGGTGACTGTGTGTATTACACATGGGTTCACTGCTGATTTTCTTCTGCCATTGGACGCAGAATTATTGCAGGTTTTCACACCAAAAACATCTACCCTTAGATCACTGTCTAAAGGCTGTGTCCCATGAGATACAGAAGAGATAATTGCTTTATTTATTTCCTCACCATAATTGTTGCCGTAGCAGTTCCATACTCTCCACCACCCCAGCACTCTCCAATGTTAGGACATCGCGCTTCTTCACAGACCTAGTCAACAGAGACAATATACTGTATCAATTAGACAAAAAATTGGCTTCTCTAAAAATACAAGGAAAAGATAAGACTTAGAATTCTTCACAATCTTCCCAGCAGGGTGTAACACAGGTGTTTCTAATAAGGAGGCAAAATCTCTTCTAGTTTCATACTTACAGTGTGAAGATTCAGACTTCTTAAGGTATTTTTCAGTTTATTGTAATTTTTTCCCATTGGAATCTCAGTCTTTGCCCATGGGGGTAGCCTTAATCTGAAAAGTGAATAACAAAGGATGACATGCAGAGCCAACTATATCCATCACTTTGTGGTCTGTTTATATATCAAATATCAATGGTCTATAGGCCATAAATAGAGGTTCCTACAAAACCTCTTTAAAAGAATCTATCACTTAGTAATGTAGTATCTAAACCAAGCATACCGGCTGGTTTGTGTTTAGATACTGATCCTGGAACATATTTTCTTTAGACATGAAAACACTCCAGAAAATGTCTTTATAAAATATGCAGACTAGGCTCAGGAGCTCCAGCCCGTGCTCACACAGGGCGCTCTGCTCTACTACCAATTATGCACGCCTCTACCATTCCAGCCACCCCCTCCCCTTCCAGAGGGCTGTGTGACATCACCAACTCTTGGGAAGGGGAGGGAGTGGGTGGTTTCTAATGCACGCTGTTGGCGTGCATTATTAGAAGCCGGGCTGCTCCAAGGGCCAGCTCTGGGAAGGGAAGGGCGCTGTGATGCTCGCTAGAAGAGTGCATAATTAGTAGTTGAGCAGAGCACCGGACCTAATCTGCATATTGTAATGACGTTTTCTGGAGAAATTCTGTACTTTTATGTTTAAAGAAGATATGATCCAGGATCAGTATCTATACTCAAACCAGCAGGTATGTTTGATTTAGATATTACAATACAAAGTGGTATAAATTAAGTTTTGCTTACCACCCAAATTTTGTTTATTACTCCCTCACAAGTGATAATACACAACATCATATACAATATTGTGGAGAAAAATACCTCTCTCCCTTCTGACGCTTCAGGTTTCCTTTATAATCCGACCATGTGTTTTTATCGGTCAGATCCCCAGATATAAAATCTTGTAAGTCTGGTCCATTTTGAATGAGGTTCTTCTTGTCATCTGATAGCACGGCCAGCACTCTGTAAGATGTGTGATACTCCGCCAACTATAAAGAGAGAAGAGCAAAATGTGTTTAGTCTTTTCACACAATCTTTATGTTGCTGTCCTGGAAATTGTCACGGGTGCTCCTGCGATCTCCCGTACACCTCTGTGCCCCCCCATCGCGGCCACTGCAGCGTCACTAAACTGGCCTTGTTCTGACAAAAAATTTAAAGGGCCAGTGTACCACTAATTGGCACTGGTCGGCCGTGGCCTAATATATTGCCTGCCCCTTCCGGATCTTTGTGCCACGTAGCCTTAGAGAAAGCTCTCTTGTTGCGATTCCTGTGTATTATCCGTTGTGACCTCCTGCTACGTTCCTGACCTCGATTCCCTGCCACCTGTCCTGACCTTGACTCTGATTCTGCTTTACGATTTATTACCTCACCTTGGCCATTAACGCAACCAAAGTCGCGCCTGTTAATCCCGGTTGCCACTTAGACTCCGCTCCCAGGTGTCGGCTTATGTCATCGCTCACAGTGGTTCCATCATCTCTGACCCTGACAGAAACCTTGGAAGCTATATGAAAATGAAGACCAATTACCCATAACCTTAAAGAGAACCCGTCATGCAAAATAACCCCCCTAATCTAAATATATTTTCCTAAACTGCCATTAGGGAGCATTGCCTCTATCCCTTCATAGTCCCTCTACATGTCTGTAAACTTAAGCAATGAGGTCCTAAATCTGTATGCAAATGACCTGTGAAATGTCCAATGAGTCATTAGCATATTCAAGCTGTCCAGCTTGTTCATGAGTGGGAGGCACAGCCACACCCCCTGCAGCCTGTGTGTGTGTATAGGAGAGATACAGCAGCTCCAGGCAGCCATGTTATAGCAGAACATGTCAGGCACTTGTGTAGCTGATGTCTGTGCCTCTGTGTATTGGGAGGATGCAGCATGTCAGCAGGTAAAGCACAGACACTAGCATTGCTTTACTATACATTACACACAGACATGAGCAGGGGGAGGGGAGGGGGAACAGGGGTGACATTACTGCCTCTGACCATGTGACCAGCCTAATTTACATAATAAAGAAAAGATGATTTTACAATGATTAATGTATGGGATCCTTGTGAGCTGCTCCAACAGGTAGTAGTGACAGGACAAGTGACAGAGACCTGATGACAGGTGTCCCTTAAAACCACCTACCTAGTATTGAGTAGGTCCACCTCATGCCAGAGCAGCTTTGACCCATGAATGCATTGACTATCTGTGGTTAGCACATATTTACTGTAGAAGGTACTTGCACCTATGAGACCTGCACCCTCCTCCTGTGATTGGAGAGGCGAGTCTGCATCTCTTTCTGTCCCCATTTCCCCATTTACGAGAGTTCATTTCCGTTCGCAGAACTTGCACATTAGTGAATGGAAAGAGCAATGCGAGGACTGTCACTCGTTCACTCCCTACAGGGAACAGGACTCCTGACTAGTTCATTCAGAGAGGGTCAGGGGAAAAGTGTGGGACCAAAACATCAACCTTCAGCTGTTCGTTATTACAAACTACCCTGTGGATATGACGTTACTGAGGCCACTTTCACACATTCTCATGAATTGCATCGATGCACCATTCAAGCCAATCAGAGAAGAGTTACTCCAGAACGCATTATGCGTTTAGAACTAGTAAGAAGTGTTTTGCCAGATACCTAAGCAAAACACGTGTTACTTACTCCCAAATGCAATCGTTTAGGTTTAACTGCATCTGCGTTGGGGAGTAACTCCTCCTTTAGGAACAAGAAATGCGTTTAAAGACGCGATTTTTGAACAATTATTTAAAGGGGAACACGCACAATTAATGTAAGTGCAGGTATACAGAGGTGGCATCACAGGACAAACAAAACAACACCACCGCATGCAAGACACAAGTTACTATCCATCCTCAACATCTACCACACTGACCAACAATACAGAAACATGTGTCACCCCTTACACATAACAGGGTAAAAGTCTTATACTACGTATTGTATGAACAATCACCAGAGGAGTATCAGGTCTCACCCCTGACACCCGCAGCAGCTCTGCCCCCGTTCTCAGCCCGAGCAGTCTCATCTTGCACCGCGTCAGCTTGTCAGTGAGGGCAAATGCTCTGCTATCGATTAGTCTAGTCTGAGAACTTCTACTCTCCGCATAAGTTTGTCACTTCCAGGCACCCGTACTAAACCTTGGTGGTTTATTATTGCATTTTATAAAACTACCCTAAACTTTGGATTCTTCAGCTCCGACCGGAGCATCATAATCTGCCATCATTTCATGTCCGGACCGTTACTGAAAGCGACTATATAACGTAAACAACTACAAATGACGTCGATCTATCCGATCGGACATGGATTGATCATGTCTGCGTGTAGCACGTCTCTGACTAGGAGGTGGGGCCTAGTGCAGCGTCGCCGGTTGTATAAAAGCGTGATGACGACACAGACTTTCCCTTTCCCCTATCAGCAGCGAGGTAAGGAGATGGCGGCCGGAGGAAGATTCGGCTCTGGAATCTGTGTCCATCCCGGGTGCTGCGGTGTCTGTGGTGGGGGGAGATGTAACGAGGAGTTTCCTCATAGTCTCCTGTCTCTGATGGAGGGTGTATTGTCTGCTCTATGGTGCTGGATTGCTGTGTGATGGTGTCTCCTCCCCTGTCGGGGCCCAGCGCTGTCTGTGCAGGACGTGAGTGTATCCGCTAGTGGTGGTATATGGCTGCACCGGGGATGCCGCCTGTTACTGTGTAGTGACTCCTGGCTTAGGGGCTCCCCTCTAATTATATATGTGATGTTTCTTACACTCAGTGCACACCTGCGATCATAGTGCGAATGGACACTGGAGGAAGCTCTTAAAAGTTCATTAAAATCACTGGATGTATTAGCAGTTATGTAAGAGCCCATGTATTATCATTTTACTAATTGAAGGGACTAACAGAGGTCTGAATGTAGGTGACTTGTAGTTCAGGGGTCAGGTGGTGTCTTACCGGACTTTACACAGCTGTCACATACTCGACCCCTCACCAGAAATAAACTTTTACACAACAATGTCTTATTATACATATAAACTACAATCAGTGGGCAGTGTGATGCTGTAGTCACCAGGTTTTGCCTGCCATTGTGGGCAGTACAATGGTTCCTGTGGTTAGCACTACAGCCTTGTAGCGCTGGGGTCCAGGGTTCCAGGCCAATCCAGGTCAACATCTGAAAGCAATGTATGTTTTCTGTGTCTTTTCGTGGGTTTCCTCTGGGTCGTCAGGTTGATGTCGGTCTATAACTGGACCTGTGTATACAGTTTGCATACTATATGGAAGTGAAATGGTCTTTATTGCCTGAGTAGGATATAACTGGCTGTCTAGTGGAGGCCTAGCTGTCTTGGAGCTTGTACAGGGCTAGCAGTGTGTGGCTGGTCTATTCTGTCCTATGAAGCTGCTAGGGTTGGAGTACATTAGCACTTGGCTATCTCTTGACGTATGTAAGTAGGGCGATGCATGTTTGACCTCCAATCTCTCGGGAATTTTCTGCTTAAAGACAACCTGTCAGTGTTAATTTTACACTAAACCACTTGCAGAACCTTTCAGACCATATAATATAGGTCAGTTTGTGACACTAAAAACAGTAAGTTTATTGGTCTGGATTGCCCTGACAAGTGTTTTAAAATTACTAAAACGTCCCTGTTTATGAAGAAGTAAATATTGCTTCCCTAAAGGTGCACTCCAAATTTCATGTACATGTCAGTATCCGGGCTCCCTGATCTATTAAGCTTATTTTCGCTATTCCAGAATGAAGACCATTCTCAGTAACCAGACTGTTGACATCCCTGAAAATGGTGAGTATTGCGGTTTGCTACTATATAGATGCAGTAGTTTGTGGTCTACGGTGATAAGACTTCTTACAGACTTTGTTGTTCTTTACAGTGGAAGTCTCCTTGAAGGGCCGCACAGTAACTGTGAAGGGGCCCCGGGGCATGCTGCGGAAAAACTTCAACCACATAAATGTAGAGTTGTCCTTACTGGGCAAGAAGAAGAGGCGGGTAAGTATTGGTAGATTGGTGGATTCCATTGCGACTTTACATGGGATATATTTGAAGCTTTTCGCCTTGTCTGCAGGCTTGCTGAGGCCTGTTTAAAGAGGACCGGTCATCCATAATAAAACACAAGGAGCTGCTTGCAGCCTATGAACAAGATGAAAAAATGTATGGTATTCTGTTTCCCCCCTGTACATATATATGTATTGATATTTTGCTTGATTGTAATCTCTTACAGCTCCAGGTTGATAAGTGGTGGGGTAACAGGAAGGAGCTGGCCACAGTGCGCACAATCTGCAGCCATGTGCAGAACATGATCAAGGGTGTCACTCTGGTGAGTAGAGAAGACAATCTGAAAGTTCATATCTTGCGTGTATTCAAATGATATTTCCGCCCAGGACAGTAATATCTTAGCAATGGGGTTTGGCATTAATGTGAAATGTGCAAATTTTGTGGCTGCTTTCAGTCTGCAGAGTGAATTTTCATCGAATTTGAATCCCAGGTTTAGAACAAAATGTCATAGGGTTGAATTTGGGAACACACCAGATGAGGGAAAGAAGTTCCTTATGTCCCCTTGATGTGCGTAAATTGTGAAGTCGCTGCCCTTTAAGCTTTCTGCCCCTCATGACTACTTTTACGTGCTACTAATTTAATTTGTTTGTTTCCCCCAGGGTTTTCGTTACAAGATGAGATCTGTGTACGCTCACTTTCCCATTAACGTAGTTGTTCAGGAGAGTGGGTCACTTGTGGAGATCAGAAACTTCTTGGGTGAAAAGTACATCCGCAGGGTGAACATGAGATCAGGTATGTGTTGAACACTTCTGTCTGTAGTCCTATGTTTGAAGAGACTGGTTTTACAAATTACCAAGCTGCACTCTGCAGTGGCTGTGTCAGTAGTGCAGTTTATCACAATTCACCAAATGACAATGTACTGCTGACAAGCCAAGTATTTAATGCACACGATATCCATTGACTGAAGGGAAGAAAGTCCCTGGAGTAATGAAAGAAGCTCACAATAGCTGAAGTACATTGCATCGCTGCCACCTGATTCAGGAATAGCTGTGTACTTTGTCTGCTTCTATTAGCGATGCCTATACTATACAGTTTTTACAATAATCTTACTCCAGTTACTGCAAATTAAAGGGTCAGTTCATGCAGTGGTATGTGAACCAGACAAATCTGTCAGAATTTGCTGTCAGGCTTTCATGTTCGGGTTGGCCTTTCTACAACAGAGGTGGAGGGCATTTGAGACTAAAACATCACATTTGATATATGGATCATAGCATAATTGACAATTCACTTTCTCTCAAGCATGGTACGTTTAGTCTGAAAGTCGCCCAACATCTCCTAAAGTCGTGTGTAAAAACTTTCCAAAAATGGTCCACAATTCTGATGCAAATCTACTCTAAACTTCTGTCTCATCAATATGTATGGGTTTCTATTTAACTTCATTCTCTTTTCTCATAGGTGTTGTCTGTTCATTGTCCCAGGCCCAGAAGGATGAACTGATCCTTGAAGGCAATGACATTGAGCTTGTTTCAAACTCCGGTAAGTTGTTCCTGGTTCTGGACTGTTTTATGGTTCAGCGTCACTGAGGCTGCTTAAGTGGTGGCTGTCATGGAGTTTTCTTTGCCTAAAACACCAGGGGGTCTGTCTGTGTAAATTGTAATCTGCTTTCTAGCTGTAGATGGCTCTGCCTCTGGTGTCAACTGGGCACGTTCACATGGTTTTATGTGATCAAGATTAAAAATTCATGTCAGAAATTCAGAATTTGCTGTCAGTGTAGATTTTTAACACCCTCCCTATTTTGGATGTGGAGTAGTCTCCAACTTTGACCAGAAAATAGTCAATTTCAGTTGGGCCTTCCCTCTAATGAATGGCCAAATATTGACCTCAAACCGTAGAATTTGCTTGTTGTGTCCTGTCATGGGTTTATGGTTTTGAGAATTGCAGACAATGACACCATAAGCTGGCTTTAAAGTTTGCATCCTTTGCATAAGCCGTAAAGCCTGAAAACACTTGGTGACTTTAGATGTAATGCATTCAGAATTGCTTTAAATCACAGCTGGATAGTGAGTAGTGCTCAGTGTACCTCTATGGCCATAATTGACTGTACTGCCTTAAAAGTGCCTGTCGCAGGATAAGGCATAAATATCAGACTGTGGGTTAAGGGAGTCAAAGCTGTTGGGAAATAAACTAAATTTCCCCTTATCTGCCCCACAGCACGGTCTTTACAGGGCATCTACCACCAGGATAAGACTGTATGCAAATGAGCCTGGAGCCCTCATCTTGGAGGTAGATGGCCTTTAAGATTTTAACCACACTGCATGCTGTTCTAAAATTCCCATAGTCAGTGGAGCACTGGAAGGACGATACCCGGGAACCTAAGGCAGATATAGGGAAACTTGTGGTTCATAGTTTGGGTGATTTTTGTGATGGTCCAAGAGCTGACATCACAATCCATCATTATAAACCAGAGGTACTCAAAGATCCAGGCAATGTGACTGTAAATCTACTTATATTTGTTATCCGTGACCTCCCTTCTAAAATCTTTTAGATTATGCTAATGAGCTGGAGTTGTTACCCTAGCCTCAGTATTGTAGCTTCACGGGCTCGGGGCTGTTTCACAAACGTGCAGTCGTGTAAATGTTTTGTATGATGGCACAGTCCCAGGGGCTGCACAAAGAGCAGAGGACGGGAGCCCCTGCATGATCTAGAAATATAATGCAAGGGCACTCCTGTCTGCCAAACCGTCACATTGTAACTGTGGTATACTTCTGACAGTTTGCGGGGTACATTGTATAATGCAGAGACTCCTGTCCTCTGCTCTGCACAGCCCCTGTGATTATGCCACTATAGGGCACCTTTACACAGGATGCACATGGTGGTGTGAAACATACCTAAGGCCTCGTGCGCACAACATGAAAACTGTATATACGCGTAGCGTACGGCCACATTCATTTCAATGGCTGCATTGTACACCATATTAAACTGTTTTGAGACATAATAAATGGAGCTTATCCTATTTTCTCATGTGCAGTATTCTGCACTACCCAGAGAGATCATAACCAGTGGGAGGTGCATTCTGTCAGCCATCCAATAGCCAGTTATTAATTTGGCAGACTGCTGTATTTTTTTAGATGCCATGTGTGCAGTACAATGTACTGTGTGTGGCCAAAATACAGCATTATATACAGAAACGGAATAAACATAGCAGTGTGCACGAGGCCTAAGTGTGAATGGGGGACTGTGAGACTGAGATGTGCTTCTACAGAGCGTTGAAGTTTGTAAAGCTGGAGCAGAGGGGCTAGGGTAGCCCTTCCAGAATCATTAGCATGATGTTAAGTTGATGGAGGCCATGGATAATTTAATGGTCACCAGTTGTGGTTCCTGGATCGGAGTAAGGGCACAACTCCATTTAAATGATTAACTATACAAAATACCAAAAAACAAGCATGTTGTCTTGGTGTCCTACAAATGGCACTCAGGGTTTGAGGAAACCAGACTATTGCTTTGCTCTGAATTCATGGTTTCAGTACTAGAAACCATCTGATTTTGTAAATTTTTGCTTCTAGCTGCCTTGATCCAGCAAGCCACCACAGTGAAGAACAAGGATATCAGAAAGTTCTTGGACGGTATCTACGTCTCCGAGAAGGGAACAGTTCAGCAGGTTGAAGAATAAAAGGTCAGTTTTATAAATTATGTGGTGTAGGAACTAGCTGGTCTACACTCTGCTAGGACACCAGGAGTGGTCGGATGATTAGAGGTATCTCTGCCATAGTTATAGCATATTAGGTGTAGGCAGCTGGGAACACAACTGATTGTATGAGACTTTGCCCACATCCTGGGTTGTAATACTTCACCATCAGATTAAACCTTTCTCTTTTCTGGTTTTTGTGATATGTATTATACTATAATTGGTGGTTGTAGGATCAGTGTGTGGTTAGGTGTGATAACTACTCAGGATCTCCACGCAAGTGACTATACATATCAGGCCCTTTCACACAATCTCTAATGGTGTCTGTTTGTTAATCCTGTTTTTCTTAAAGGGGTGTTTACATTTAAATTTAATTGAATTTGCCATGTGTAAACATTTCTTAAATTGGATGTTATAAAAAAAAAAAAATGTTCCTGTGTGAAGATAATTTCTCATACATGTAGCCATGTTGTCCCTTAGAAACGAGATACGGCATCCTCAGATACGACCTCCTCACATTTGGGCAGCGGTGGCCAGACATGCACTATAGAGTCCTGCCTGACCACATGGCTTCAGCGATCATTACCACAGGAGGGCTGTGAGACCTGCAGTAACTCCCGGACATTTCATATACAAAAGCCTTTTGTTTCTTAGTGCAATCCCTCCAGCTGGGGTCATTGTATCCGAGGAAGCCATCTCGTTTCTAAGGGACAACATGGCTACACTTGAGAAACTATCTTCACAAAGGAACATTTTTTTAAATAACATCCAATTTAAGAAATGTAACATTTCGCAAATGAATCCATTTAAAGGACACCTGTCATCAGGTCTGTCACTACTACCTGTTGGAGCAGATCACAAGGATCCCATCCCAGCCTTTATCTAGTTATTTCATACATTATTCATTGTAAAATCATCTTTTATTTATCATGTAAATGAGGCTGGTCACATGGTCAGAGGCGGTGATGTCACCCGTTACCCCTCCCCTCCCCTCCCCCTGCTCATGTCTGTGTGTAATGTATAGTAAAGCATGGCTAGTGTGTGCTGCATCCTCCTAATACACAGGTGAGAGACACAGACATCAGCTACACATGAATCTGACATGTTCTGCTGTAACATGGCTGCCTGGAGCTGCTGTATCTCTCCTAAACACACACACATGCACACACAGGCTGCAGGGGGCGTGGCCACCAGCACCAGGAAGCACATCATTATACAGCCTCACACCATTATACAGGCTGTCAGTCATGCACTGGGGGTGTGGCTGTGCCTCCCACTCATGAATAGAGTGGACAGCTTGAATATGCTAAAACTTCATTGGACATTTCACAGGTCATTTGCATACAGCTTTAGGACCTCATTGCTTAGGTTTACAGGCATGTAGAGGGACAATGAAGGGATAGAGGCAATGCTCTCTAATGGCAGTTTATGAAAATATATTTAGTTTAGGGGGGTTATTTTGCATGACGGGTTCTCTTTAAATGTAAATGCGCAGATGGGAATACCTTTTTAAACTTGCATGTATACAAGTTTATCTTCTGTTATGCATCCTTTATAAGGGCAAAAAACAATTACAATGAAATAGTTGCATGCATTACCTATAAACTTAGCCCAACAAGTTATCAGGATGTCTATGAATGTTCTTACCTAAGTGATGGGGCTATTACTAATTTTTTTTTTTTTTTTTCTGGTTTCAGGTGGACTGAACTGTGTGCTGTACCCAACAATAAAGACCATTTATCTAAACCTTGGCCTGTGCATCTTATCTTTACTTAATATAAGTAATGGTATTGAGTGAAAGAATATTGGCTTACTTGGGTTCAGCTGTAAACATGTGTTTTATGTAGGTTAAGCACTGTACACTCCTGCTTTGGGGCTTTCAATTACTCTGATCTTCTGTTCCCCATTGACTTTTTTATGCAGCTTCCCTTAACTTTTGAAACCTCTGACATTTTATAGCTGAAACAAGGACTTGGGCTACTGGCCATTTTTCTATTTTTGCAATGTATAAGACTAGTCCATAAGGGCAGGTGCTAAGTGTCCCAAATTGGCCTATAACACTTATGTCTGGGCATGCAGTAAAGGACACTTGGTCTGCAGTTCAACTGCTCCCTAACATGTATGCTGTGAAGTTGGTGTTTATTACACAGCTTCATTATAGTAACATGCACGTGTTGCAAATACCATATGAGACATGCTGTGGTGGACCTATATCTAGGTAAAAAACACGAGAGTGAACAATGGTTCTTACACACTGAATCCTACAAAGAGGTTCCTTAAAATATTCCATTCTTTATTAAGAATTAATTAAAAAGAAATATAGACAAACAATTTACAACATTTGAGAATATCTATAAATAGTTTAGATCGTTCTTGAAGGTCCACAAAAAACCATTACTACAATACCAATGTTTATACTTGCATGAGGCACAAATTATACATACACTGCGATAGCTGCCGGTATTATATCAGGTGCAAAGAGAGATTGCAAATGTAAAAGATCGCTCAACTCAAGAAAGTGCCCATGCATAAGAGAAGGGGAGTCAAAATATACAAATGGGTATGATGAAAGTGTCCAGTCACAATGATTATATGTCCAAAGGGAAAAAAATTCAAAAGTAAGTTTGCTTACCCATAGTATATAAGGTATGTAGAATGGAAACCCCGACGCGCGTTTCGCGTGCCACCGCTTCCTCAGGGGGCCTGCGTCGGGGTTTCCATTCTACATACCTTATATACTATGGGTAAGCAAACTTACTTTTGAATTTTTTTCCCTTTGGACATATAATCATTGTGACTGGACACTTTCATCATACCCATTTGTATATTTTGACTCCCCTTCTCTTATGCACGGGCACTTTCTTGAGTTGAGCGATCTTTTACATTTGCAATCTCTCTTTGCACCTGATATAATACCGGCAGCTATCGCAGTGTATGTATAATTTGTGCCTCATGCAAGTATAAACATTGGTATTGTAGTAATGGTTTTTTGTGGACCTTCAAGAACGATCTAAACTATTTATAGATATTCTCAAATGTTGTAAATTGTTTGTCTATATTTCTTTTTAATTAATTCTTAATAAAGAATGGAATATTTTAAGGAACCTCTTTGTAGGATTCAGTGTGTAAGAACCATTGTTCACTCTCGTGTTTTTTTCGGATTGAGATACAATTTATGGAGTGGGTTCGATTATTGAAAAGCAGTGCGGAATCACTGCTGGACTTGTGTTCTGTGTTGATAATTTGGTTCTCTATATCTAGGTAAGTATATTTAACCTGTTTCGCACCACCTGCGGACTTTAGATGTCAGTGTGCGCAGGCCTGGAGAATGCGTCTTTAGACATTGCTGCAGTTTGCACCCGGTCTCTGGGTGTCAGATGCCCAGCAACCCTAGGGAGATGCGATTTATTACTGCTTCTCCTTTGTCCGTTTTTCACAGCATCGCGCTGAAGTAGCATGATGCATGGCATAGCAGAGCTGACTCACATGAACACTAGGTCTAAAGAGTTGATCAGATCTACTGGGTCTAATTGGACCCAGGAGAGCTCTATCAGCACCAGTAACAGTTGATGGTTTTCCTGTGAAGCCTTTATAGATGCCCCAGTTACAGGGGAAAACTTGTTGAAAAAAATAAAGTTAGAAAATAGTGTCTCCAACAGGTCTCTTATGACCTCATGGGGGACATAAAGTAAAAAATACACAAAAAATGCTGACATTTTCCAATATAATAAAAGAAAATCCCCCACTACACTACAAAACATATTGCCAGAGTCTCCCTGTTTGCAAATACTTTTTTACTTTTTACCCCAAATAAAATGTTAATGGAAGAGAAGTTTACTTTTATTGCGTTTTAACTAGCTGTGTCCTGAAAAAACTGAAAAATTTAAGGTAGCATGCAAAAAAGCCTTTTTGGTCTGTAACTAAGGGCCACAGACTGAGGTGGGTTATTTGGGATGCTTAACTACAGGTCCATAAGGACCCATTTGTAGTTGAGACCAAAATTTCTTTAACAGGTTCCCTTTAAATGAAATCTAACCTTAAGGTCAAGCATGATAAACCAGGGACACAAACTCATAGATCCAGGCACGATGCATCGCTTCCTTCTAAAATCAATGTCTAAAATTATGTTAATGAGTCTGAATGGCTATGGGTTTGCTATAGAAGCCTCCTGTACTCTGGCTTCACAAGCTAATGCATTGCAGTAGGTCTTGCCTTCCCCCTGCACTTCCTGTACTCTCGGCACCAGTGAGTACAAAGCGGGGAGTTCTCCTTCAAAATGTAACAGCCTGTGAATCTACAACAGAGGGGTCCTAGTAACATCCCCAGGATAGTCTGGTTCACTAACATTATTTTAAGTTTGGTTTTGGAAGGAAGGAGGCTATGGATAATGAGGTTACCAGTCATGGTGCCTGAATCTGAGTAAGTGTCCCTGGTTTATGCTTGAAGTTGATGGTAGATTTTCTTTAATTTTGGAATCTTGTGCAGGATTGGAATGGGTTCATATTATGTATATGCTGTTCATCCAGCAGTGCTAAACTGGAGGTACATGCAGAGTCATCAGGAACATTCAAACTCCTTTGTCTAAACACCATGGCTTCTAATAGCATGGGGTAAGATTAACCAAATTCTGCTGAGTGTAGGGGCATTGGGATCATATCTGTGCAGGGCTAAAACTACACATTTTATGCCATAATTGCTTTGTACACTATGTGGGACTGACAATATTTTGAATTAAAATTAAATGGGGGTCATTTATTTTTCCTGGTTTTTTTTTTTTTTAAACTTTGGCACAGTGCAAATTTTGCACCGCTTTTGGGACTTTTTGAAATGTCTGTTGCCTTTTTTTTATTCAGTGAGACACATTAAACTTCTATTCCAGATGTTCTAAATGTCTCAAATGACATTTACAATTGTCTAAAATTTGCAACTTTCAATTGAAACTGCAGACAAAACCATACTTAAGGAAAAGACCTGACTTGAGACATTTTTGGGACAATTGCTTTCCCCTAGATGTAAGTGGAGGCCAGCGATCGGTTGCTATGGTAGTCTACAGTCACATTGAGATGTGTAGGCTTTTCCATGTGTAATCTTGAACAGCCAGCAGATGGCAGTCAATTAGAGATCAGCAGTAACATTTCTGTATCCTTCAATTCAGTAGTATTGCAGTATATAATATTAGCAATCAGATCCTGCAGGGTTAAAGTAACCTGGAGGGTCTGAAGTGTAAAAGCAAATTTAAATGTAAAAAAGTTTAATAAATATGGTAAATAGTGCTGCATCCCAAAATTCCTCTTTTATGAAAATATAGTCTTCCTGACAGTGAACAATGTAACATAAAATAGCCTGTGCACTTCCTACTGATCAGTGACTGCTGTAGGGGTGTTACCAGAGCCCCTCCATGCTGTAGCTTCACAGGCTGTTACACTGCCTTATTTCCTTTCTAGGGACCATCTTCGGAGGGCATAGAGGCTGTGGCCCTCTTAGCCTATCATGTACGTAGCTTGGTTTCCATGGCTAATCCTGTTGTTTGGTCAAATGATTCGGATTACAGATCAATCAAACATCAATCAACAATTGACATGATGGTATCACACAGTTGCCGCAGATTTGTCGGCTGCACATCCATGATGCGAATCTCCCGTTCCACCACATCCCAAAGATGCTCTATTGGATTGAGATCTGGTGACTGTGGAGGACATTTGAGTACAGTGACCTCATTGTCATGTTCAAGAAACCGGTCTGAGATGATTCCAGCTTTATGACATGGCGCATTATCCTGCTGAAAGTAGCCATCAGATGTTACAGGGTACATTGTGGTCATAAAGGGATGGACATGGTCAGCAACAATACTCAGGTAGGCTGTGGCGTTGCAACGATGTTCAATTGGTACCAAGGGGCCCAAAGAGTGCCAAGAAAATATTCCCCACACCATGACACCACCACCACCAGCCTGAACCGTTGATACAAGGCAGGATGGATCCATGCTTTCATGTTGTTGACGCCAAATTCTGACCCTACCATCCGAATGTCGCAGCAGAAATCGAGACTCATCAGACCAGGCAACGTTTTTCCAATCTTCTACTGTCCAATTCCCGCTATGGATCGGATCCCCTGTGCCGCTTACTGGGGGATCCGATCCTTTTCTGGGCAGCACTGAGGTCTGCCTAGTGCCCCAGGTCTGACTGTAAACTGTCTGCGCTTGCATCATAGGAATAAATAAATAATAAATATGTAAATTTCCCATTTTTGCGGGAAATGTCACTTTCACACAAAAACTCAATAAAGTATAAAAAACACAAATACACAAAAACTCCCACATATTTGGTATTGACGCGTCCGTAACATTCTGTATAATAAAACAATCATTGCTGGACCTGCAAGGTAAACGCTGAAAAAACAAAAAAAATGTTCAGAAAAAATATAATTTTTAAATTTAATTTTTAATTCATTTTCCCAAAAAATGTTCTGAAAAAAGAATTTTTTATACTTTTTAAAAAATGCTCTAAAAAGTGATTTTAAAAATGTTACGCACCACTAAAGTCCACTAAAAAGAACAACTCTTCAAGCAAAAAATAAACCCTTAACCAGATTCATCAGTTGAAAAATAAAAAAGTTCTGTAAATGAAAAGATGGTGATGCTAAAATGAACAAGATTTTCTCCGAATTAGTTTTTTCTTCAGTAAAATTGAATAAAATACACAAAACCCCCACATATGTGGTATCGCTACGTCCGTGACAATCCCCAAAAAAACAACCTCAAAAAAAGTTACACAATCTAAAATAAAACCACTAAAAAGAACAATCCTTCTTGCAAAAAATAAGCCCTTGACCAGATTTGTCAGCCGAAAAATAAAAAAGTTATGCATATGAAAAGACGGTGATGCTAAAATTAACATTTTCGCCAAATTACTTTTTATTCAGTAAAAATTTGGAAAAAAATTTAAAAAATCTATATAAATGAGGTATTTTCTTAATAGTGGTGACCCATAGAACACAAATATTATACTATTTTTATGGTATGTAAACTGCCCAAAAAAAAAACCCCAAAAAATTGATGATTTTCATTTCTTCCACCAACAAAGAATTAAATCTCACCAATTAGCTATAGATGCCCCAAAATTATGTACCAGAAAAGTGCATCTCATGTGGCAAAAAATAAGCCCCTATAGGTCCACATTAAACAAAGCAAAAAAATTATAGCCTGTACAATGTGACATAGCAAATCTGCTCTGGATGGCGCCTCCTTCCCTTCTATGCCCGGCCGTGCACCCATAGAGCAGACTCCACCACATATAGCAGTGATGGGCAACCTTTTCTATTCAATAAACTTTATTGAATCCAATAAGTAACACTATTCAAGGCATTGTCAGTGAGTCAATATAAAATAAAGCAGTAAACATGATGGGCAACCTTTTAAGCTTGGCATGTCAAAATTTGCCAAAAAACCGAGCATAACTCTGGTGGTGTGTCACCTTTAGAAAACAAAAACAATAACGCAAAAGCTAAAATTTTATAGCCTTCAAAAGGGGCCGATGAGGAAATTAAAATCCTGGCAGCTGCAGGTCCCTCCTTCCCTTCTGTGCCTCGCTGTGCGCCCATAAAACAAGTCACAGCCACATGTGGGGGAAATCTGTACTCGGGAGAAATTGCAGAACAAATTATATGGTGGGTTTTCTTTTTTTATCAATTGAAAATGTGTAAATTTTAGGCTAAATGAATGTATAACGGACACAATTTGACCCCCTCCCCCCCAAAGCAGTGCACACTAACCCCCTCTAACGCCCTTAGTCAGAGACAGGACTGGCAGTGCTCAATTCCTCAATTGAGATCCCCCCCCCCCCACAACAAATAACAAAAAAGCAGTGTTTTAACTAGTTTTAAAGGGAACCTGTCACCAGGAGACCCATTTTTAGCACTACCCCAGTCCCCACAGAGCATAGTACATACACTGCCAATGTGTTTTTGTATAAAAAAATTGGTTTTACAGAAACCAATGCTGTGTGACTAGGCAGTTGCCTTTTGGGAGGGTCTGGAAAGGAGCAGTTCCCCCCCACCCTTGGGAAACATGTGTCCTTTTCAAATATATTAATAACTCCCAACACTCGGGATTGGCTGTAGAGGAGCAGGGGGCGTCGCTAAGCCCAGTGATGGGTGTTTTCATATATTTGAAAAGGTCACATGGAGAAGCTGAATCCCAAGGGTGGGGGGGGACTGCTCCTTTCCAGATCCTCCCAAAAGGCAACTGCCTAGTCACACAGCAGAAAGGTACAATATAACATATCTTTTTTTCTGTAAAACCTATTTTTTTTTTTATACAAAAACACTTTGGCAGTGTATGTACTATGTATATACTACTGTGGGGACTGGGGGAGTGATAAAAATGGGTCTCCTGGTGACAGGTTCCCTTTAAGGACATTTGTGCCCTGAGAAGTGCCCCCAATGCAGTGTACATCACATCACAGCTCAGCCCGGTAGGTAACTCAATAAATTAACGTACACAGGCTGCAACGACACCTCGGACCTCTGTTACTCCTCGTGTGTAGATGTTCCTGCACAGCACAGATCGCGTCTTTGCGAGCCGGGGTTGCTCTGTCTCCACGCTCTGACGTCAGTGTGCGGCCTCCGCAGAGCAGGATGGGAGAACAGGAGCAGTGCTGTATCACCGCCCGTCCGCCTGCCCGACTGCCCCCAGACAACGGCGACTGGCCACCGACAGCCACGACCAGTCCGCCCCTGCAATTTTTCTCTGGCGGCCGCATATCAGCGAAAATGGCTACGCGTGTCATAGGTTCGCCATCACTGACATATAGGGTATCGGTGTACTCTGGAGAAATTGTGTATGAAACTTTGTGGATAAAAAAAATTAATCCATTTAAAATGTTTAATTTTCCATCCAAAATGAGTGCATTGTCAAAAATATTACAATTTGTAGACTGCACTTCTGTTTTGTTTTAACCTCTAGGGTTAAACAAACTTTTTAAAAGTGGTTTTTCATACGTTGAGGTGTGTAGATTCCATAATGCGGTAATTTAGGAGTCTAGCTATTATTTAGGCCTCTCACAGTCAATTAAAAGTTGAGCAGGTCCATCTAAATGCGGGTTTTGCTGATTTTCCCAAAAATTTGAAAAATGGCACCTAAATTCTGAGCCTCATAACATTCTAGTAAAATATGTGGAATCTTAAAAAACCATGCCAACATAAAGCAGACATTTTTTTTAGAAATGTAAGTTATGAATTTTTTTGGGTGCTATGACTATCTGCATCAAAAGTAGAGAATTTAGAACTTTGAAAATATTTTTTAAAAGTTTTTGCCAAATTATTTTTTTTTTCATAACTAAACGCAAAAAAAAAAGATTTCATCCAAGTTTTTAAACTAATTTGAAGTACAAAGTGTCGTGAGAAAACAATCTCAAAATTCCCTTGGATATCTCATAGCGTTCCAAAGCTATAAGCACTTATAGTGACACAAGGCAGATTTGAAAAATGGGACCGCGTCCTTTAGGCCAAAAGAGGCTGAGTCCCGTAAGGGTTAAAGGACATCTACCACCAGGATAATAATAAATCTTTGTTTAGCTAGCACCTACAGATTTTGCAGTGCTGCACAGAGTTTTGTCAAATCAGTCCCTTACCCCATGGGGCTCACAATATAAACAACCTACCAGTATGTTTTGGAGTGTGGGAAGAAACCGCAGGACCCGGAGGAAACCCACGCAAACACGGAGAGAATATACAAACTCTCGAATCCAGGACTCCAGTGCTGCAAGGCAGAAGTGCTACCCACTCAGTCACCGTGCTGCCCATTTGAAAGATTGTAAACCAAGGACACTGACATACTGGTGTGCGCCTCCTCTGGCAGCATCTGCTCTTCTTTTAGCTTCTTATGTCCTGTTTTTTTTTTTTTTAAAGGCTTTTTAAAATAATGCAAATGAACCTGAGGGGCTCTGAGCTCCATAGTTGTTAATGGAGCCCCTCGGGCTCATATGTTAAATTTTTAAAGCCTTTTTATTCTTAAAAACAAGGGCATAAGAAGCTTAAAGAAGAGCATATCCTACCAGAGGGGTCCAATCCTCGGCTGCGTCCTACAGGGTTAAATACAAATAAAACAATAATTTGTTGTAAAATGGGTCACGGGATCTAAATAGAGGGGTAATACAAATCCACTAATAGAAAAACAAATGACAAGTGGATCACAAGGAGAACTGCAGTCACTATGAGATTGTGAACTTCAGATTTATACCAGTTTAAGGCTAACTTTCAGCACTACGAGTTATCTTTTCTTTTTTCTACCATATTTTTTCTACCATATTTCTACTATATTTTCATATAATTTTAATGTTTTTTAATACTTAAACATCAATGTAAATCTCCAAAAATTCACAGAACCTAATTTGTCCCTCATACAGTTCTATAAACTCCAGTTCTGACTTTTCTCTGCTTTCAGTAGTAATGACGTTGCCGTATCTATCCGGTGTGATGACATCTCTTCTACAATCCAGTTTTCCTTCATGTTGTTTTCCCTGATTACTTGAATATTAATGTGTTACTGTGATCTCCTGAGGTGTAGCTGGACTCCATGTACCGCTGAGCTGTAATCTTAACTTTGTAAACACAATGTTCTCAGCCTCGTGAACCACAGACGACATTCCCTGCAGGGATTAATAGTGATTTTTAATATAACAATAACATTGCTGACGTATGAGATTACTGGTGTCCCGGAGATCAATAACAGCGGGAGGCAAATGTTTCCAGCCGCTATGGATTTACAGACCGGATTGTGCCAAAAGTTTCTTCTTGCCCAATCATTAGGTATATGGGGACATACAGGCACAACAGAGGAGTATATGTCAGGGAATCCTAGGTCCCATCAGGTCAGTATTATAAAAAATATACATTTTGATGTCAGAAAGGATCAGTACTTTGAAATGACATAAATTTTTCTGCTATTTGTTTTTATTTAAGAGTGATTTTTTTGCAAACTAAAAGTAAACGTGGTTAAAAATCTTCAATTGGAGCCATTGGCACCAGGCGGCAGATTTCTCTAGTTCTTACCTTTTGTCACCTCTGTCACTTGATAGCTTTTCTGTTCAATAAACTTTATTGAAATCAGCTTATATCAATTTTAAAGGCATTGTCAATGAGTCAATATATAATACAGCAGTATACACACTTTAAAGCAGTCAAGCACAGATGTAATGCATCTAGTAGCACAACTGGATATATATGACCATTCACTTTATGAACCAAACAATAGCAGTTCCAATATGAAGGCTAATTCCTTTGTGGAATGCATATGGGAAATTATGAGAAGAATCTAAACCACTACTAAACAAGTATTAACAACATTAACCACATTACACATACACATCACGGGAAGATGAAGGAGAGCACATGCAGGGATACAGAGGGATAAGGGAAGTAAGGGGTCGGGAAGGAGCACACAGGGAGAGAGGGAAAAGGAGTATGAGAAAAACCTTAAGCTCAATCCAAGTCATCCATTACCTATTGCACCTGATCAATGCATGAAAAGGTATCAACGAATAGCCCCGTTGCCTGCTATTCAGGAAGCAAATTCCGTCGAGCTACGGAAATCGATCCACGGGGACCATACCTTGGTGTACCTATCCATCTGGGAATGCGCCAGTCCCTCCATGGCTCTCATCTCCTCCATTCTCATGATGTGGATTGAGGCTTCTGCCCATTGGGCCCTCGATGGACATACACTTGACTTCCAGAGTCTGGGAATAATCTTACGAGTGGCAGAAATGCAATGTCTCAGAAAGCTTTTTTTTCCGCAGAAATAGAGCCAGGAATCATAGATAAAAGCCTCTGGTAACGGTGTAATTGTGTCTGACCATAATTTGTTATAAAGTGCAAAATCCGCTTTCCACAGGTCTCTGACCCCAGAGCAGGACCACCAAATATGTAACATGGATCCATGTTCCCTATTGCATCTCCAATAAATGTCAATCTTAGGTAGTTTTGCTGGGGTTCGGTACCACCTGGCTACAATTTTAAAGTTCGTCTCCTGTATCTGTGACGAGACAGAGAGCTTATGGGTCAAGACAGCCGCCTTATCCCATTCCTTTTCAGCAAATGTTTTGCTCAATGCTCTCTCCCATGCCTGTCTGTAAGGGACTGGCACTTTTTTAGTCCCTTTCTCTCAGCAGCCACCCGTATACTGCAGATATCAAATGTCTAGGAGCATCTTTTCTCGTGAGTACACTTGATAGCTTTTACATAAGTAGTAACGGGGTAGTTTAGGTTTCTTCATTTTTTGTGAATTTATGTCCCTGAAACTTAAAGGGGTTGTCCGAGTTTAAAAAAAAAATAAAATATATGTGGCCGGGAGGGGGGTGACTAAAACAGTAAAGCTGTACTTACCTCCGGTGCCCTCCGGTATCCAGCGCTGCTGTCGCTCCGGTCCGGGCGCCATGTGAACAAACATGGCCGCCGGAGCAGTGCTGGACTCAGTTCCGGCCGGACCCGACAACCTTCCGGCCCCCATACACAATGCTGTGTATAGGGACGGATAGGCGTACCCGGCCACGGCCGGCCGGAAGCTGAGTCCAGCGCTGCTCCGGCGGCCATATTCGTTTACATGGCGCCCGGACCGGAGCGACAGCAGCGCTGGATACCGGAGGGCACCGGAGGTAAGTACAGCTTTATTGTTTTAGTCACCCCCCTCCCGGCCACATATATTTTATTTTTTTTTTAAACTCGGACAACCCCTTTAAAGGGGTTGCACCAATTTCAATTGGTATCGCCGAACAGGGACGATCAGGGATGACAATCTGCTCTATTGGTGTCTGACTGTTGGGACGACCATTGATCACAAGAATGGCGGTACAGTTCCCATCAATTGAAGGAGCGGATGGTAACACATACATTCTGCTACTCCATTCAATAATATAGGAGTGCCAGGACCTGTATAGACCTGTATAGGAGAGCCGGAGGTACTTTAGCGCTGTGCTAAACATTCCTATTGTACTGAAGGGAACGGCAGGATCCATACTTCACCTGGTGCTACATCAGTTACTGAGAACGGGCCCCCCATTTTCATGATCAGCAGTAATTTTAGTAGTTTGACCCCCAACCGGGAATAATAATCAAAATTGGCACAAAGGAAATCTACCATTGTGATTCCCCACACAATACACCTACCGTATTTTTCGGACTATAAGGCGCACAAAAAATCCTTTGATTTTCTCAGAAATAAAAAGTGCGCCTTATAGTCCAGTCCTTATATATGAACCGCACTTACAGACAACAGCTGCCTTGAACTGTGCACAGGTGTGCCACCTGCTGGTCATACATCCTTATCATCAGGTGCGCCTTATAATTAGGTGCGCCTTATAATCCAATGCACCTTATATATGAACCTAGATGTTTTAGCAGGAATTTATTGATGGTGCACCTTATAGTCCGCAAAATACGGTACTTAGTTGGCTACTGGAACATGCGAGCTCTGGGGAAAAATACAATTACACATTACAGATGTATCCTCATTGTATGTAACAGAAGCGCATATGCTATAGGGCGTCAGACATAAGCGACACTTACCGCAGCCATACTTCTTCAGTGTAGAAACAATTTTTTTCCAGATATATCACCTTCAGATTTTTTCCATGACACGGATCCTGTTTCCATGGCAAGGGGCTTAGCGTGTGACATATTGTGATGGCAAGGTGAGCCGCAGGTCAGGTGCGACACAGTTTACATACTGAAGGGATCATAGCAACCGCGCTTTAAGGGCAGGGACGGAAGCAAGTTGTGTAATAACTTTAATTGGCAATAAAATCTCTGGGGGAGTAAGTCACTTAATTGTTCATTTCCTGGCGCTGCCATGTCTTTTGTAAGCATATTGATTTTTTATCTGCTACTAGCCAAGCAGGACATTACTGATATTCATGTTTTAAAAGTTGTTTGTGAAAGCATGACTTAAAGGGAACCTGTCAGAAGAAATTGACCTAATATACCTTGATCAGCATGTAGTCAAACAGATTAGTACCTAAGTTTTAAAAAGGCATAGGTGCTGAAGTCAAGCTCTCCTCATTTCCTCTTCTGTGATTGACATCATTCAACAGACGTATGGACAGCCAGTAATGATGTCTCTGGACAAGTGGCTGTCAATAACCATGAAAGGGGAATGCTGAGGTGGGGAGAGCTTGACTTCAGTGTTGAGCTTTCCGCTCCCGTGACTTTATTCAACTATTTTACATCAAATTTTATTTGATACATACAACACTGTACAACAAAAGGGATTTGTGGATTAGGGTAAAATTTGCTATGACTAAGGACATTAATATGTCCGAAATGTGTTAGCCAGCACAACCTTGAGATGCGCTCTCTGGGGGAGATTTATCAGAACTTTCTAAAGCAAAAATGTTCAGATGACTGCAGTTAATCTGTAATACATGGAACGTGCAATGGCTTGCAAAGACCAACCTCAGTGCAGAGGGGGGGAGGGACTCTTAGGCCCCTTCCACACTTGCGTTGCAGATCACGTCAGAGTCTGATCAGGGTGCGATCAGGGTTTGGTCAGTGAAAAACGCACATTTTGCATCAGAGTGCAATCAGTTTTCAGTCAGAGTTTGTTCAGTGTCACAGTTTTTCACGCGTGTTTTCAATGCAATTTCAATGCGTTTTTCACGTGCAGATAATGCATGTGAAAGGACTCAGGGCTGAGCTCTATCTTTTCTATGGCAATTGATGCGTGAAAAATGCATTGCACTTGCAAGTGTCTCAGAGTGAAATGCGTTTTTGATGCGTCTCCATAGACTTGTATGGTGCATTTTAAACGCGTGTGACTTGCAAAAGTAGAGCATGCTGAGATTTAAACGCGCGTTAAAAAAACGCGTGTGTGTGCGTGAAAAAGAATGCAAGTCTGAAAAGAACCATTGGTTACAATGGGTCAGATTGCAATGCAAGTTCTGCGCGTCAAAAGCATGTGCAGAAAACGCGCGTGAAAAACGCAAGTGTGAAAGGGGCCTAGGTCAGAGTGCAATGCAAGTTCTCTGCGTCAAAAGCACGCGCAGAAAACGTGTGTGAAAAACGCAAGTGTGAAAGGGGCCTAAATCTCGACATGCTCTACTTTTGCAAGTCACGCGCGTGAAAAACGCACCGTACAAGTCTATGGAGATGCATCAAAAATGCATCGCACTCTGAGACACTTGCAAGTGCAATACGTTTTTCACGCATCAATTGCCATAGAAAAGATAGAGCTCAGCCCTCAGTCCATTTCACGCGCATTTTCTGCGCGTGAAAAACGCATTGAAATTGCATTGAAAATGCGCGTGAAAAACTGAGACACTGAACAAACTCTGACTGAAAACTGATTGCACTCTGATGCAAAATGTGCGTTTTTCACTGAACAAACCCTGATCGCACCCTGATCAAACTCTGACGTGATCTGCAACGCAAGTGTGGAAGGGGCCTAATTCTACATGATGTAAGGAGTCCCTTCTCCACGGAACAGCAATGTTGAACTGTGATGTAGCAGCGAAGCAGGGACTCCGTGCATCTTGTATAACTATGATGCAGTCCTCAACACTGCGGTCAGTCCGGAAAAAAACTGCTTTGTCTAGATACTACTGTTACATACTTGGTTTGTTGCTCCTTTTAGAACATAAATCTAAACAATTATGTAGAGTTCTGGGGGAAGAAGAATGGAAAGTTTTATCGTAATGGAGATGGTCAGAATCTAAAATTTATGGTGAAACTGAAAACCTGCCATAGGATAACGGGTGTGGATAAGCAATGGTTTTCTGAAATACTTTTTTTTGGAAAAAGATCAGTCCTGTTCACATTCCACTACACAAATGTAAAATTTAATAAAATCTTTGACTCTGTTTTCTACAAATTCACATAAACACATGGAGATCAAAGGGGTAAGATACTAACCAGAGGATGAAAAAAATGGATACTTTCTTATAACAACTGATCCACACCTGACTATGGGTAGTGTCTGATATTGCAGTTTTATAGTTTTGGGAAAAAAGCAGCCACGTTTTTTTAATCTCAGGACAACCCCTTTAACAAAAACTCAAAAGCTGCTGAAAATAACTCAACATACAACAATAATAAAAGGTCTTGATGGATGTCCAAAAACTTTACTTAGGGCGGCACGGTGGCTGATTGGGTAGCGCTTCTGCCTTGCAGTGCCGGGGTCATGGGTTTGAATCCCACCCAGGTCAACATCTTCAAAGAGTTTGTATGTTCTCTCTGTGTTTGCGTGGGTTTCCTCTGGGTACCTCAGTTTCCTCCCACACTCCAAAACATACTGTTAGGTTGTTTAGATTGTGAGCCCCATCAGGGACAGGGACCAATTTGTCATGCTTTGTGCAGCGCTGCGTAATCTGTAGGCGCTATATAAATAAAGAATTATTATTATTACTTTGTTATAGAGGTTTTGTGCCATTTCTGAAGCCGGGGGGAGTATTTGTATGTTTGGGTTGAATCTGATGCTGCTTGGAGATTGTTCTCCCAGTGTTTGCATAGTTTTCACCACACGTTCCATAGGATCTCCTTGAGGGTTGTAGAAGAAATTTACTTACTACTGATATTAACAATATAAAAGATCCCGAACCCAAATGAGTAAATAATTCATCTGTGATCCAGTATAATGGGGGAAAATAAGAGATTTGAGAACAATACAGAGAAATCAGAGAGTTGAGGAATCATTTACCCTTAGTTATGTAGGTAAGCAGTCCAAGCCTTTGTTCTAAGACCTCTTGATCACAATGTTATCTCCTCTCCTCCTTATCTATGGAATGTCATTGGGCCATATACCTAAACTGGAATTCCATCTGTCAACCCAAGAAATTTACAACCCCATCAGCCAAAAATTCATGCTATGACAGAAGCAGACCTTTAACAAATCTTCTCTGCCAATAACAGAGAGCAGATAAAGGCCTACAGCTGTAGGACCAGACATCACCACCACCATGTCACTGCTGAGATGTCCTCATTAGTTATCCGGGCTGGAATTTCTCCTGACTGGTAGATGATGGAGAGATACATTTCCCACCTCTACTCCTTTACTGTTCTGTGCAGTGCCACAGGGGACTTATCTTATCTCCATGATGTTTGCAATGTGCCTGCTACCAGTAGGTGGTGTTATCAGATGAGATGACCCTTGAAGGTTATCAGTTCTATGCAAATGTCCCACCATTAGATTTATTTTTCACCAGTCTTTTAGTAACCTGGTTTATGCATTACAGTGCAGTTCATGCACAGCTCCCCCACCACCACCACCACCACCGGCCATGTCTTTAGGAACAGCACCAGTGACTGGATCAGCCAATATGTGATCTATGCATGGGACATCCTCATGTATGGTCAGTTGGGAACCCAGAGCCCTTAAGACCAAAACGCTGCTGATGGAATTGACACATTACCCCTGCCCCCTCCCCCCATATTTAATACTCGTAATTTACTATTTAGATGCTATAAATGACTTAATACTTCCTAAGGGTCCACACAGCGCATTTCCACCGGGTTTCTAAAGTATTTTCGATTTGTGGCGCATTTAACAGGGGATTTTGGTGCACGCAATCAGATTTTGGCGCAATCGCTTTCAGGCGACACAAAACGGGGGTCGTGGCTGTCGGTCAACCCTACTAATTCGGACTAAGCGCAGGATTTAAAATTCAAATCGTTTTTTCGCAAGACATGCACTCACATACACCGGGAAGAAGAAGGTGAACTCCGGCAGACCTGAGTGGGGAAGCGACACATCAGGATATTGGGCGCACAATCTTGGTGAATCGTGCCGGACTTCATCCTCGTCAGACAGTCTGGATCGGGGATCGCGTCAGGACCGGGTAAGTAAATGTGCCCCATTGTTTAGACTTTTAGGTAGTATGAAGACCTATGTTAGGTTATAGCATGCAATCTGACTGCTTACATGTGTTACCTTCAGGAAGCTACAGGCATATTCCTGAGCTGTGCCGGGGAGCTAGGGAAGGGAGAGACATTGTAACAGCCTGCGAAGCTACAGCACAGATGGGACTCTGGTAACATTTAGAAGGGAGGAGGCAATGGATAACAAATATAAGAAGATTCCCACAGTTCCTTTCCCTGGATCTGTGAGTAAATGTCCCTGGATTGTAACGATGGATTCTGATGTATTTTTAACATCATTTTATTTATTTGCTACCTATTTGTTACAATTTGTAACCTATTGTACTGTGTTAACACAACTTAGTCAACTTATAATGTATTTATGTCATTTACATCTTTCTAGGTTCAGCCACTCACAAAAAACATATAGAGAAATGAGCACAATGTAAAAGTGATTCATATTTTGATACTTTATTTGAATGATCAAAGGTGATTGAACATTGGAATCGAAGATATGACGAAAGTGACATAAAATAAGTGAAAATAAAATAAAATGACATTCAAACTATTCATTTTCAGGCTGATTTTGGATCAATGTAAGCAGCTTTAGTGTCAGTAATAGGTTGTGTTTGCTAAGGGAAGGTTTTCAGTGGGGTAAACCTTACTAAAAGGTCAAAAGGTTCATGTGTGGAGACCCCTTACAAAGAGGCTAGAAGTTCATTTCTCAATGGCTCCACTTATTGCTCCTTGTAGAAGGTAGCAAGTGTACGCTCAAGGTGCCAAAAAGCTTGGGGGGAACTCCAGCTCCAAAGGGATTAGCTAAGAACATAATTTGTATAGGGGGTGCCAGATGTTGGGGGGGGGGGATATAAAAATTGAGTATTATTTTAATATGTCACCCACAGGCAGTGTCGGACTGACCCAGAGGATCCTTCGACGGGCCTGGACTCTGACCTAATAAGACAACCTAATTTGGAGGCTGGTGGATTTTTTTGTCTATGGATGATGAGGGATAATTTTATCTGGTTGGCTCAAGAAATTCCAATCCTATCCAAGCAACTGGAGATAATCCATGGCTAGTGGTATCTGGGAGTGTCTGATTCCTCTCTACCCACTAAGAACATTTGGCTGAGCATGCATGTGTACGCGGGAGTCAATAACAATAGCTGACAACTTTTGAAGGTGTTTAGATAACACATAAAATCGAGAAAAAACAATTTGCTTTAGTAAATCTTGATAACTACATTCATAGAGATATAGAAGAGAAGCAGCCACGGAGAAACAGCCACGTACCAGAGTTTATGAGCTTGTATGTGTACATTATTCCCCACCAGCCTCTTCCCTTTTACAAACATTTACTAACACCCATCTCTAAGGACAATGGTAGGTATTCCTTCCAGTATCAATAAATATATGACCCAATGTCACTAATATAATGGGTGCAGAATAGTAAGGTGCATGTGGGTCCATCCCTTTGTCCCATGAAAAACAAATTGTGCATATCAGTGTCAGCCCTGGTACATTTCCTCTTACGTACCGTGTGTATGGGATTTGTCTAAAGTTCTGGCTTTTACTGAACTGAAGCTACTCCATTCTTGTGATCACTGTGTATCCCAGCATTAGGGCCACAGGATAACATTCGTTATCCACGATACAGACCTGACAAAGACAAACAAAATAGGAATAATAACCCTCCCATAAGAGTTTAGGTAAAAACATCAACATGGAAGAATTGTCAATTTCCATCGCCTCGCCTTTTCTGACTAGTCTATTGCCTTACACTACAGGCACCTCCTCTAGATGAGTGTCAATTCATTTCTACCTACCTGTTAAACTTACATGTATGTTAATGAAATAATAGCTGATTAAAGAGTGTGTACATGTCATTATCTCTAAAGCTAGATGCCCACAACTGACCCCGTTCTTAGCCAAAAAAAACTGATGTTTTCTTTAGTTTTTCACGGGAAAGTTGAATCCTTATCTTTTTCACCGCGCCTCATAAGTCTATGAGAGATCGATGAACAATGGTTCTGGCTAGGACATGCTCTACTTCCTCTAAATTAGTTTCTGTTAAAATAATAGACGTGTGCATTGATCCGTTAAAATTATTGTATTTAGTGCAGCCATATTTGTCAACTGTCGAAAATAACAGTCGTGGGCATAAGCCCTAAATTGAAGGGTAATTTAGGAACGTTACCCCTTGTCTCAAGTGATGAGACCAGCAGCATTTACACTACATTCATTTCTTTATCAGAAAAAGTGCTTCCAACTTTTTAGAAGTTAAAAAAAAAAAAAACAATTCATGGAAATACCAATATTTTGGGAAAGGTAGTTTTTTTTCCTTTTAAATAATGAAAAATTTACATTCAGTCGCATTTCAGTTTATAAATTAATTCCTGCATAGGTTCATGAGAACATCAGGTTCCTCTGCCAGCAAAACGCATAAGGAAATATAAATATGACAAAGGAATGGCGCTCCCGGACAGGAACACCGGAAAGTTTCTTAGTCTTTGACTTCAGAGAAGCAATGGAGTGAAATTTAAGTAAAATAGTCAATTTTAGGTGCAATAGGGATCAGCAGTGGCTGAAACCATCTTTCTTTTTGATGAGGAAACACACATTGTGTTGGTGTTTGACCGAGTGAAGTTTTCTCTTCTTTCGCTTGTACTTTCGGATTATTGTAACAGTTAATAAAAGAGTGGACGTGGAAAACAAGCAGAAGATGAAGAAGATGAGAGGTTTCTTGTCTTGTAGATATGTACAGAATGGACACGAGTTCTCTTGAGACTGAGTTTTGCAGGAATTTCTACTTTGGTCTGATGGAAAACCATTGGCGGTAATTATGGCGCTGTACACATTCACCGACGCCTTGGCCTTCGTGTCGTAAATGGCGGAGCTATAGAATCCATATTGCGGTTTCGTTTTATCCGTCAGTTTGAAGGCGTAGTATCCCTTCAGGTTGATGTTGTCTTTAAGGTAAGCTAGGAGACAAGGGAAAAGAGATTAGTACACTCAAGTTTACATAGTTATTATACACAAAAATTATTAACACCCTAGATTAGTTTTCTTTATTTTTGTGAAAATTAGCGCCAGAGGCTACTGGGGCTTGCAGTAGCTGCACAGTGGAGCGGGAGTACAGGCTACTCCATGTCCCAGTAGCTTGTGGCGACGCCACCAACACCCTCGGCATCTGTGAGAACTCGTCTGTGAAGCCAGAGATCTGCGCATGTGCAGGAGCTCCGGCTTCAGATCAGAAGCTGCGCCGCTCTTCATAGACTTTCTGTACACACCTGTAAAGGGGTCACTTGTTATAATAATGAATCTTCACTCCTATCACTGGGGAAATGGAGATGCCAGTAACACGGCAAGTGACCTCTGTGTCCAGTATTCAGTTGCAGCTACGTCCTCTGTAGCGGTTGCTGTAGAAGAATTGTATGGTTGGCCATGACTTTGAAGGCTAGCTCATTATACAACCCATTTAAACACCTAAAATGATGGCACGGATGCCAAGGGTATCTCTGTGTTTCACAATGAACATAGTATGTTCAATATTCTTATTTTCTCAAGAAAGATCAGTTTGTATCAAAATACTTTAATAGTCAAGACCTTCACATATTTTGATGAAGACCACTCACCTTGTAGTAGCTGCTGGCTATACTTCTGTAGGTAATATACTCTTAGTTCATCCTTTTCTGATGCTTTATCATCCACTCCATTTGCTGTAATGTATATAGGAATATTTCCATAGTTCTTCCTCATCCAGTTCAGAAGTTGTCTAATCCCACGCGGTACCACAGCGAGTCCATTGAATGACATGAGACGTGTTGCATCTGACAAAAAGTGGATGTCTCGATCCGATTCAAATCTGCTGTCATTCTTCGGCTCGTGAATCACCAATCTGGTGGTGAAATGATTCAAGGCCAAAAAATCAGCTGTACCTTTGACCAATTCTTTCTCTTCCTCTGTGAAATTGGGCAAATAAGACGTTGTCATTCCCTTATGGTTTTTGGTGGTGATGTATTGCCTCATGAGAGAAGGATAGTCACCAGAACCAAAAATCGGTTCAGCAATCCAAGCAATGTCAAACTGCAGGAATCTTTCGGCAGCTTCCGCATGGGAAGGTATGAAGGGATTTGCAGGTTCAGCCCAGTCTGTGTGTAAAGACAAGGATATCTGACCACGTTGTTGGGGTCTATAGATCTTGTCATACAAATGCCATGCTTTGGAGTGGGCGATGAGTGCGTTGTGAACGGCCAGGTAAGTGTTGTTACTGCTGTGATGATAATATTGGCTAAAGCGGTTCGGCTCATTTATGGTGATCCACTGTTTAACCAGATCGCCAAATTCGTGAAAGCACAGTTTAGCATAGTCACTAAAAGCCTGAGTAATGGTTCTGTTTAGCCAGCCTCCTCTTTCTAATAATGGTCCAGGAAGACTCAAAGATCCATGTGTGGGATAGTACAGGGTGAGCATGGTCGTGATTCCCAGTTTGGAAGCCTCAGATATCATGCAACGATAATATCTCACAACGTCTCTGTTAACTGAGGACAAGTCTCCTTTCGGCATAATGATTGACCAATTGAGAGCAAACCTATAGTGAGTGACTTTCATATTTTTAAGTAGGGCTAGTTGTTTTTTGATGGTGATGAAATCGGTACACTGTGCCGCCCGAGTCTTCAGCTCCACTCCTTTTATTGCGTGCAGGATACCATCACCTGTAATATTCCACACGTATAACTTACGATCCACAAACTGAGGAGATGATGGAGCCAGCTCTGCCTGTGAAGAAAGGGAATATTAGATAAGAAATAAGATTGGAACTTTTTATGCCCCTTTTCTATCCAGATAAGAAAAAGTTGTGTTCATCTTGGCGAATAGAACTAACAAGATACCCATAGACGTACCTTTAGTACAGAATCTGTTATCCCCCAGGTGAAGTTACAGGGAAACTGTCCTTGAATCGTTGGTTCTGGAACCTCTTCTGGAAAACCATGTTCCTTTACGATTTGTTTAAAGTAAAGTGCAGAAGATTTGGGGGTAACTGCTTTGTTCTTGTTAGCGAAATCCACATAGAACAGCCCACGTCTTATTTTATACCCTTCTTGCCATTCAAAGCTGTCGAACAAGGACCAAGCTGTGTAACCAAACACCTTGATGTTGTCATATTTAATAGCTGTAGAATAGAACAAATAGGAATGTTTGTTTTTGCGGTTGGAAGTTGCAGGTTGCCTTTAAATGCAATTTACTACAATATATGGTATTAAAGGACATTTACCACCAGGATGAAGGATTGTAAACCAAGCACACTTACATGCTGTTGTGTGCCCCCTCTGCCAGGATCTGCCCTTCTTTTAGCTCCTTATGCACTTGTTTTTACAAGAAAAGGCTTTTTACGTAAATGAGCTACAGGCTCAATTAACAGCTATGGAGCCCAAAGTCCCTGAGGCTCATTTTCATAATCTTTAACCCATTACCGACGTGTGACATAATAGCACATTGGCTGCCATTCATCATACAAGTTGGGTGTTTGCTGCATATTGCAGCAAAAAAACACCAATAACACCCACGTTATATACTGGCATCCCGGGTGATAACCATGTAAACGCCCATGACAAAGCTGGCCAAGGCATTAAAATGCCGGTGGCGCATGGGCCGCCATATTTGATTCGAAGTCATCGGAGAAGAAAAAAGAATGGATCCTTGCAGAGGGGGCACACACGAGTATGTCAATGTGCTTGGTTTACAATCCTTCATCCTGGTGGTAGATGTCCTTTAATGTTAGGATTGGGGATCTCTACTCACCTTGTAAAATGTCATTGATAAACTTCTTCATGATGTAGACCATGGTGGTGTCTTCCGTTTGGATGTTGCTGTTTGAGAACCATCCATTTTCCATGATCAGGATTTTGGGGTTATTATATTCTGTCTTGATCCAGTTCAACACCCCTCTCAAATGAATTAAGACACGGACCAACTTGTTAGATTCATTTGACCGCTTAAAGTTATTGGGTCCAAAGGAGAATGCAAAGAAGTCTGCCGTCCCTTTAATATAAGCTTTATCTGTCTCTGAAAACTTGGGAAGGATGGAGCCATATTTTCTCTTTAGACTTTCTGGGTAGTCTCCATCTATATAAATGGGTTTTGCAAAGCGTCCAAGTACAGTATCCATAGATTCTTGGCACAAATTAATAGCTAACGAGTCCATATGTCTTTTCTCTGGTTCTATCCAGTGGGAGCCCAATGTCACGGACAGGTATCCTCTTTGAGATGGGCGGAAGTGAGTGTTATAGGTATGCCAGACCACAGCATGAGCCTGGAAAACAATAGAGCTTAGTCATTGAAACAGAATGTACATATAGTATAGAGTGCACAGTGCATTAACGAAATTACTGACCAAACTGGGTATCTGACTACAGCAATACCAATATTTTACCTTAATGGTTGCATATAGTGATGTGTGTAGCATTTCCACAAATACTATTTCAAATAATTTATATTAGGTCATAGCCAAATAAATTAGTCTTTTAATAACCTTGTTTCTTAATACTATGGTCAACCCTTATTTACTTAGGGTTGCGGATCGCACTTTCGTCAGACTTTGCACCGTTTTCAGGGATTACATGGCTTTGGCATGCGCTGGGACATGCAACACTAAAAAGATGGTGGACCTGAGGGGGGAAGAGACACATGCAGGATTTCGGGCGCACAATGTCGGCACAGTGCATTATCGTCGGACAATGCACGTTCGGTGATCTCCCCGGACGGGTAAGTAAATGTGACCCAATGGGGTCCCTCCCTCCCCTCCCTAAACTCTGGGATCAATGATAGCAGTAGCTAGACACCGGTTTAGAAGATTCCCTCAAGAACAAATATGGTCGCTTCAAAGATGGGGATAAAGTATGGACCCACCTCCTTTATAATTACCATACTATGGTTTATATACTGTATATATGTAGTACTTACACCCAGCTAATGCACCTGTCTATAGAGATGTTCGGAATTATATCCGCCAACAATTATGAGTCTAAAGAAGCAAATGACGTCATTCAGTGTCATACAGAAATAGCAACCAAGCCCTAGGGACGGGCATTGATGTCATTGTAGTACGGCATCATGAAAAATATGATGTCTCATTGTTCCGGGAAAACAAACAATCACGCGGCTTAACTCGGGAAGCAGATTACCTTCTATACTGCTAATTAGAAAGAGCTTATTGGAAAACCACTGTGTAATGAATGGAAAAAAAAAAAGAAACTGGCCTTATTTTGATTTGTTTCTTTACCTATAAAACTTGTGAGATTATCGCGCACATGATTTAATCATGAAATATACTGGAGAAGAAGGTAGTTATGTAAGAAGCTTATGGCAAGAAGAAGTTGTCCCCCATGGTCTCTGCTCTTATTCCAGATAAAGCTGAAGCTATCACCCCTTTACATTGCTCTTAGTTTGGACCTATAAATATTCTTGTATTACAGCTCTGTTCACACTGTGAACTGTACAAAGTATAAATACACCTAAAGAAGTCTGTTGATTTTATACATGTCACATAGAGAACCTTCTGATGGATTTCTACAGATAAAATCGCCCCCTACGCCATTTATTTATGTTTTCCGGAACATAAGTTTTAGGGGTGTATGCCTCCATAATACAGCGCTGTGTGTGTGATCTATATTGTGTTACAGGGATGTTTTATACAGCAGTTTTTACAGCAAAAACAACCAGGGGCCTAACTACAGGGGTAGCAGTCATAGCAGCTGTTACGGGGCCCGCATTGTCAGGGGGCCCTGGCATTTGGTGTATGGGGTGTGTGTATATACTGTATTGTACTGTATGTATGTGTGTATTTGCTGTACATGTATATGTGATGAGGATATGCTGTATATTTGTAAATATGATCCATGTGTGTATATGGTACTGTATGTATTTATGTATATGCTGTATGTATGTACACATGGAGTGTATATACTGTGTGTGATTGTAACTCACGTGTGTCGTTACACACAGATATGTATACTTTTTTAAGGGCCCCATTCAAAAGTCTTCTATGGAGCCCTGCCTCCCTTATTTACGCCCCTGAAAACACCTCTCTAAAACAATCACCTGAACTTGCACTGAAAAGTGATCTTCTAAGAGAAGGAGGAACTAAAAGGAGATAGCATATTACAAGGTGAGACTTAAAGTATGTCACAGAAAAGTTGGTCTTGGAGGGGCTCTGCTCTATGTTTTGTTAGAAAATGAAAATGATGAGTGTTCTGTTTAGAAACTGAGCAACTACCCCCCCCCAAAAAAGACTTTTCTTTTCTAATCAAGGCTAAATGTTTCCTTCCCCAGACGCCAGGTCAGTATTGAACCTCTTATGTAGCATTACAGCCGACAATTCTCCTGCTGATACACTTGGCAGATACACTTATTGGGCAAATAAATTTAGTAGTTAATCTAAAACCAGTGATATGTTTCACATAGTGATTACATTCTTTATATACAATAATCTGCTATGACAGCCAGGGTGGCATTCAGCCGTTATGGCGGAAGTGATCAGATTGGAGCCATTTAGACCTACTGTATATACTCGAGTATAAGCCGACTCGAGTATAAGCCGAGACCCCTAATTTTACCATCAAAATCTGGGGAAACCTATTGACTCGAGTATAAGCCGAGGGTGGGAAATGCATTGGTCACAGACCCGCCCCCCCCCCAGTATATAGCCAGCCTGCCCCCAGTAGTATACAGCCTGCCCCCAGTAGTTTACAACCTGCCCCCAGTAGTTTACAGCTTGCCCCTAGTAGTTTACAGCTTGCCCCCAGTAGTATACAGCTTGCCCCTAGTTATATACAGCCAGCCTGCCCCCAGTAATATACAGCCTGCCCCCAGTAGTATACAGCCGGCCCCCAGTAGTATACAGCAGCCCCCCAGTTATATACAGCCTGCCCCCAGTAATATACAGCCTGCCCCAGTAGTATACAGCCTGCCCCAGTAGTATACAGCTTGCCCCCAGTTATATACAGCCTGCGTTCAGTAGTATACAGCACTGCCCAGCCTGCCCCCAGTAATATACAGCCTGCCCCAGTAGTATACAGCCTGCCCCCAGCAATATACAGGGAGCCCAGCATTAAAAAAATAAAATAAACGTATATACTCACCCTCCGGTGGCCCCGACGTGCAGTGCTGCTCCCCCGATGTCCACGCGGGTCCTCTTCAGGCTTCCGCGCCCGTCTTCTTTCTTCTGCAGGGCGTCGCCATTGTTTTTCTCCCAGGTGGTGCCTAGTATGACGCGCCGCTGCTGACGTCATACTAGGCGCCGCCTGGGAGAAAAACAATGGCGGCGCCCAGCAGAAGAAAGAAGACGGGCGCGGAAGCCTGAAGAGGACCCGCGCGGACATCGGGGGAGCAGCGCTGCACGTCGGGGCCACCGGAGGGTGAGTATATACGTTTATTATTTTTTAAGTATGCATGTTATGTATTGACTCGTGTATAAGTCGAGGGGACGTTTTTCAGCACATTTTTTGTGGTGGGGGAAGTGCTCCGGCACAGTGTAACAGCCTGTGAAGCCACAGCAGAGAAGGGCCCTGGGAAACTCCTCAGTTGGCTTTTCAGAAGCATTATTTTAAAAGCTGATTTTAGAAGGAAGGAGGCCATGGATAATAAATATAAGAAGATTACCACAGTCCCGGGGCCTGGATCTATGAGCGGGTGCCCCTGGTTTATCATGATGGATTTTGATGGTAGATTTCCTTTTAGTAATTTTGTAGTCTTATGGGAGTAAAACAAAAAAAAATGCAGGGAAGTTGATGAACAAACAAGAACAAAAATATTATCATCTATTCTAACACTTGTGACATGTGACCACTAAGGCCAGTGATTGGCTGCTACAGTTATATAAATGTATGCGACTGCTGAGGCCAGTGATTAGCTGTAGCAGTTATATAAATGTGCGTGACCACTGAGGCCAGTGATTGGCTGTAGAAGTTATATAAATGTGCTAGACCGGTGAAGCCAGTGATTGGCTGCAGCAGTTATATAAGTGTGTGTGACCGCTGAGGCCAGTGATTGGCTGTAGAAGTTATATAAATGTGCTTGACCGCTGAGGCCAGTGATTGGCTGCAGCAGTTATATAAATGTACATGACAGCTGAGGCCAGCGATTGACTGTAACAGTTATATAAATGTAAGTGACTGCTGAGGCCAGTGATTGGCTGCAGCAGTTATATAAATGTACATGACCGCTGAGGCCAGTGATTGGCTGTAACAGTTATATAAATGTACGTGACTGCTGAGGCCAGTGATTAGCTGCAGCAGTTATATAAATGTGCATGACCGGTGAGACCAGTGATTGGCTGCAGCAGTTATATAAATGTGCATGACCAGTGAGGCCAGTGATTGGCTGCAGCAGTTATATAAATGTGCATGACCACTGAGGCCAGTGATTGGCTGCAGCAGTTATATAAATGTGCATGACCGGTGAGGCCAGTGATTGGCTGCAGCAGTTATATAAATGTGCGTGACCGCTGAGGCCAGTGATTGGCTGAAAAAGTTATATAAATGTATGTGACCGATGAGGCCAGTGATTGGCTGTAGCAGTTATATAAATTTATGTGACCGATGAGGCCAGTGACTGAACCATCAAAGTAATGTACAGTCCAAATGCATTTTTCCTTGTTTTTTCAAAGATTTTTTGAGTTTACATTAGTCCGTGGAATTCTGGGAATCTGACATGCCTGAAAGCCCTGCTCCTGTCATTCGTAGCCATTGCTCACTGACAACTTGCTGGATAGAAGACTGTGATGTAGGCTTCTGGCAGCTGTGAGCCTGGAAGGTATATGCTGCTCACAAGAAGACAATGTGCCATCTTATCTCCATGATCTACTCTGGCAAGATGAACTTCAATAGAACGTTGTAAATTCTTGCACCAGATCCTCACGGTTTCTTTATCTACTAATTACATAGGGAATTCTACTGTATGCCAACTCTTATAGTAAAGAACCATAAATTATTGTCTAAAATTCTATATATGATTTAGAAATATTGAGTGGTAAGATATTAGTCATATAGCGGTAAATTGTTTGGTCTTTCTGCCCTCCAAGCAAATTTTTCATACGTATGAATTGTGTATTTTCTTTTTGGTAGACGGACTAATGCTATACTACCTAACTTCAGACTAAGAAGAAATATTAGTGGACATTTCATTCCTAAAGACTATTTAGAATAATCTTTTGCAACACAACATAAGTGCACATTACTCAATTGTATACCATTAAAAGTGTCTTTTTATTTTGAATGTTTTAATATTAAAATTTTCTGTTTATATTGCAACAAAGTCCGAGACAGTTCGTACCTAGTGCTCACATTTAGTATATAAAAATTCCAGTTTGGGCAGTCGCCCGGGCCCTGGACTACCCAAACCACCCACCGAATTTTATAATGAAAAGGATCTATACCTATGAAATCCTCGTACAACACATGTACACAAGAGCCATTTCAGGACCTTTGAAGTGCCTCTAAAGGTCCTAAAACCTCAGATTGAAAGCAGCAGAAGGAGCGCATCCTCCATTCCCTAAGAAGCTGATTCTAGTACCATATGTAGGAAGTGATTCCAGACTTGTAGGGGCTGTAATATTCTTACACCCCAGGGCCCATGGCAGTCTTAACTCGCCCCTAGCAGTTAGCAATGCGAGTATCATCATATAAGCATCCAAAAAAATGCCTCTATGAAGAATGTATCAATAATATGCAATGTGACATATAAAATCAGGGAAGCCTGTAAATAGGTAGACGGCAACATGCACAGCCCTGAACTTTAATAATGCCTTGCACAAAAGTCACTGATCCTGTCCATGGATTCAAAGGAACAAGTGCAGTGCAGTGAGAATACAACAGGTGTGCACGCAAGGTTCAGAGATAGCAGCTATCTCGCTTACACCCTGCCGTGTCCACAGAGAAGACAGAACCCTGCAAATAATGATGTAATAAGAAGAATATCAGAAGAAAATGTAATAATGCTAATAATAAATTGGATTAATGGTATGATTAAAGTGGTCTTGGAGTTGGAACAGCCCCTGTCTTTATGCCCCTGCACATATTGTGTCCCCTACATATTCTATAGGCACCCTCCAGAATTTAGATTTCTATTCTTTAGTATCCCATGAAGCATGCAATGATGCCTTGATGTCCGATTCTATATGGTCCATATGATTCTATGTGAAATCGAAAGCCTACTGAGCTACAGTATCATGGCCTTAAAAACTTATATACACTAGGGAATTTTATTCCCTAGTACGGTATATATTCCTTGATCCTACCAGTTGAAGTTATTCATGGTCCGACCCTCTATCAACCTTGTAGCTTTCAATGTGGGTTGGACTTCACTATTGGTTTAGAGACTGGGGCCACCAGGGGATCCTTTGGGACTCTGGTGGGCCAGTCCAACACTTACTTTTCTATACTAATCTGCTTATTCAGAAGTAGGTATAATTCTGTTGTTTTCACCTTTAGGCCACTGCCGACAGAGATGTATGTCAGATGAGGAGACCTTTGACCAAAGAGATGTATGTTTCACCTTGTCTCCAGGGAATGTACAGTACTCATGTTATAATGCACGTTTCATTTTCTAATTACAAGTAAACAGAATTTTGCAGCTAAAGGGAAATCTACCTCTAAAGTTAACTAAAATTAAATGACAGATACTCGCCTATACTCCTCTTCTCTTCAATCAGTTCTTTAATTCTGAAACGCCAGGATCGCCTTGAAAAAAAGAGTAAAAAAAAGCAGCCCAGAGCACAGAGATGCGATGTCCGGCGCTCCGGGCTGTTCAGTATTAACGTCTCTAGTGTGACGTCACCTCCTTTTCCCATACTGGAGAGAGAGGTGACATCGCACAGGAGGTGTGGATAAGTAACAGCCCGGAGCATCAGGACATCACGTCCCCGTGCACCGGGCTGCAAGATTAAAAAGACCAGCTCCAGGACGGAGGTGGAGAGGAGTATAAGTGAGTATCTGGAGTTTAATTTTAGTTGACTTTAGTGGTAGATTTACTTAAAACTTCTACTAGTACACATTGCTTACATGTCATCAGGAAAATCCAGAGCATTGCTGAAGAGTTATATCACTCCTACATTAGCAAAAACCGGTCAGCCCTGGCCATAGCAAAATAAACAGGGACTGAGTATCTGGGACTGAGCACAACACACGCACAAGATCCAAAAGTCAAGGATGCAACAGCCGCCGAGAATTGCAAAGAGTAATAATTAATTATACAGTATGACATTTCTTACATTTCAGAGGAAAATTCCTTTAAGAAAGAGTCACCAGGCCCCATTCACACACTGCAGAACATATCTGCAGTTTATAGCAGGATTTAGACACCAAAACCAGGTCTTGATTTGACATAATTGGGGAATGTGATGAAAAGATAAAGTATGCAATATAAACATGTGTCCAACCACATGGTGCTAAGATCCCCTCTTTTCCATTGCACATGGTGGACAGGGGTCAGCAATGGCACTATGCCTGGTTGATGGCACCCATTTTTAGCAGTGTTTTGTACTGTGATGGTTTCTTGTGGAGCAATACTCCCTAATCCAGATTTGAGCAGCTCTAAATTTGCATCACAAATTGCGTCACAAAACGGATCAAAAAAATCGAAGCATTGGAAAAGTGTCGGATCCACAAGGGGCACCACCAGAATTGTGACGCCAACAATTCATAAATTAGACGCAGCAAGGGGAAAGAAATTCCACCAGTGTTCCTTTTGAAAGGCGATAATAAATGACCCCCACTGACCCCCAAATGATCATTACATTTGCTTATTTTTTGCCCATTTCCACCACATCTGCTTCAGTAACTAAATTTCCTCTTTCAGCCTCATATATATTTTACCTTGATGGGAGCCATTGTTAAGATAATACATGTTATTCAACTTGACTTAAATCAATATTATGGAACCCTAAAAATGTGCTGTGGTTATATATTATCTCCAAAAGATGGGACAGACACAATCACATGGATGTGCTCATTGAAGTTTACCCACCTGCAAGGCTTATGTGAGCTGCCTGCAGAATATACTTGTCAGAGATGGATGATCCTGTGACAGCCACTCCATATTGTCCACCCTGACAATGGATTCAGCAGGAATGTGGCCAAAAATGAAGCTTCCAATAACCTTTCAGCTGAGTTACAATAACTAAATATACACGTTCCGAAAATTTAAATCCAATAGAACCTATCCTGTCCGTAACCTGGGGACGGCCTGTACTCATCTATAAATCAATGAGATGTATGTTGGCGCTACTGTATATAAGCCAGAAAATCTCAAATAAATTGATGCGCCTTTTATCAATGTCTGTTCTAGATTGGTGTTGTACCTACTACATTTTTACAGCCACTCCACTTACTGGTTTTGTTGTTACTTTTACGATTCTCCTTAGGAACAGTAAAAAGTGCTTTTTTTTTTACTTTGTGAAAAAGTTTTAAAAAATATAAAGGAGTTATAATATGAAGAATTAACAATTAGTGATTTAATTATTGGAGAGGAATTTTATAGATTTTTTTTTGTTCATTTCCTATACAACAGACATAATGATTATTTTCAGTGATCCTATCGCCTTAGGACTCTTTCACATTAGCGTTGTTTTTCATGTCCGTGGTTCCGTGTTTTCCACAGATGCCTCACAAAGCTATTGATTTCTATGGGTGTTTTTACATTGGCTTGTATTTTCACTGATCCGTTGTCAGTGGAAAAAAATCATGAAACGTGTCCTATTTTTTTCACGGATGCAGATTACGGAAGCCAATAGAAGTCTATGGGTAAGAAAAAAAACAGATGCAACCATCCGTTTTTTATTTACTGATAAGGCTGAAAAACCAGGTGTGATGTTTTCAAAGCAATGTTAAACCTTTTGTTTTTTTTGCGGACACAGAGACAAAACTGATGCATCACAGAGACAAAACGGAAGAAAAACGGAGACACAATGGAACTGAAGCTGAACATCAACGCCAATGTGAAAAAGCCCTGACACCCAGTTTAAAAATATTACGTTAAAAATTGGTGGGGAAAATATGTTATCATTGTGTAGGGTATTATATCTCCATCTGAATATCATTTGAGTTGAAAGTGCTAAAAGTCAATAATTATATTAAAAAAATTTTTAACATCTTTAAACATTACTGCTTCCCATCAACTACAACTCTATGAAAAGTGTGTGACTGCTGTAATTGTGTACATACCCTACAGGTAACGATAGAATATTTTCTCTGAACGTCTGCCTAGGGCTACTGATAACTTATGGTAGAGAAGATTATTTTGGATTTGCTATTTTGCCATCTACTGAAAATTAGATGCATTGAACAGCAAGGTGTATGATCACATATGTAGATCTAGATGTGTTCCCAGTTCACTTACAAAATATTAATATGATACTTGTTTATAGCACACAGTAACTTACCTTGATGAGGGTATGTGCCACTGCGGACACTGCTGCATAGTCTCCTTTAATCCAGGGGGCATGCATCCCTGTGCCATATCCATGCCAAGCAATAAGATAAGGGTTATGCATGGTGATCCAATATTTGACACGATCCCCAAACATTAGGAAGCAGAACCTGGCATAGTTATTGAACGGATGGATGACACTCTGATTTGACCAGCCACCATACTTTTCTTGTACGGGCACAGGTAGGTCCCAGTGGTAGAGGGTGATCACTGGCTGGATGCCCTTCCTGATCAGCATATTAATGGTGCTGTTGTAGTAGTGGACACCTGGCTCACTGGGGTCACCATTACCTTGTGGAAACAGTCTTGGCCAAGAAATAGAGAAATGATAAAAATTCACCCCCAAAAACTCCAGAGCTGGCAACTCCTTGCTTGAAAAGCTGTCTGAGATGTCTGCAGGTTGGTCCATGGAAGGGATGCCCCTCCAAGACTGTTGTGTCCTCATATACTGATCCCACACTGAAGGTCCTCTGCTGGAGTGGTCATCTTCTATCTGTAAGGATGAGCTTCCTACACCCCAAAGAAAACCGGGAGGGAATGTCCCATGGGTGAAAAGCTGACTTTCATTTAAAGGGTTGACTTGATTCAATCTTTCCCAAACTTGAGTGCCTTCTCCTGGACTTCCAATGACTTGTCTTGTCAAAACTAATAAAATCCAGCAATAACCTTTCAGACAAAATTCAGCCATGGTGTCCCCCTTGTTTTCCTGGCTACTATCGGGCTCCTTTCATATGGATGGATGGAGACACTTCCATTCAGATGCTGCAGGGAGAAAACTCCTGCTGCTGTCTTCTGCTCCAGGAGCAGGACTGTCTTATCTCAGCTGCTCTATACAACTGCATTGTAAAAGTCCTGTCAATGATTAGCTTGAACTGTGAGCTCAGGAGGGGTCGCTGAAGGAGGGGGTGGTGTGTCCTTGCACCAGCTATTCAGAACTTCATTTGCTTTCATATTCCTGGGGAGGCTGTTACCTATCATTACACTGATCTATGTCTATACTGTATACATTAATGCTGTCATTATTCCAGTTTAATCCTTCAGGTGCCAAAAGACTCCGAATGCAAAACATGTCAGGCATACTGAGCCTATATATGTATATATATAGGAATTTTTTTGGGTGGAATTTTCGTTTGTTTAAAGTCATATGAAGATAGAATGCAGAATGTACATTTTACATATAAAATTCCTGAAATGTATTCATTAATATGTGCATATAATATATATAGAGAGAGATATTTAAAAAGGAATTTTTTAATATTTTGGTGGAATTTTGGTTTGTTTAAAGTCATATGAAGATAGAATGCTGAATGCACATTTTGCATATAAAATTCCTGAAATGTATACATTAATATGTGCATATATATATCTAAATGCAGTCAATAAAGCAATAAAAACCCTTTAGTTTCTGATAGCCAGCTTCCCTGCTCTTCTGAATGGTCAAGTAATAGCCCAACTCAACATAAAACTGTGTTTTTCAGGGGTAAATGGGCTCTACATAGAATAAATCTGCTACTGAATTTACGTGATGGAAATGGGAGTGCGAGTTTTAGGAAATTGTTGCAAAAAAATTCCTTATAGGGAACCTGTCATCAGGAGCTCTTTTTCTGGCTGCCACCATGTCTCCATAGAGAATAGCGCACACATTGCCAAAGAGTTTTTTTTAATAAAAACGAATAAAAAAGTTAGATGAAAGTTTACCTTTCTGTATGCAGAGTTGTGTCCCTAGTCCCCTGGGAGTGGCCAGTGAGTAGTGGTACAGACATGTATGACGTCCTGAGGGGGGAAGCAACAGGGGGTGGGGTGTAGCTATATATGGGGGCATGGGAGTTTTTTAAAATTTGAAATTAATGTATGATATAGCGGTATCCTGAGAGTGTTGGCGGGTGGGTGGGGGTAGGGGCAGGGAAACCGCTCCTCACTGGCCACTCCCAGGAGACTAGGGACACAGATCTGCATACACAAAGGTGAACCTTGATCTAATTTACCTTTGTTTTGGACAAATACAGTTTTACTATAAAAACTCTTTGGTAATGTGTACACTATTCTCTATGGCAGTGATGGCTAACCTATGGCACTGTTGCCAGCGGTGGCACTCGGAGCCCTTTCTGTGGGCATTCAGGCCTTCACCAGAGATGATTCCAGGTATCTTCCTGCAGTCCCATACAGTCCAGGACTTGCTGTGCAAAGAGGTATTTTTACCTGGGACTATTTTCTGCTTTATTGGTGTCCTCAGAGTGCTGGTATCAATGAAAACTGTGACAGAGAAAGGAGTATAAATCACAAATTAAATTTCTGTGCTGGCACTTTGCGATAAATAAGTGTGTCTTTGTTGTAGTTTGGGCACTCGTTCTCTAAAAGGTTTGCTATCACTGCTCTATGGGGACATAGGGGAGCCAGATGGCAGGTTCCCTTTAAATTGGTCTGATAATATCTAGTCCACTCTGCTGGCACCATACATTGCAGCGATTCTATATACATATACATAGATGCTTATTAGTGATATAAGGGTGTAATCCAACTATAGATGTGGTTGTATGCTGCCTGTATACTGCGCCATATTCATATTCTGGAGAGGACTTCCCCTGGCAATAATAATAAATGTAACGCCATCATATTCTGTAGCGTTTTACAGACCATGGGCTGCATATGCAAACAAAATAAGACGCTACTTATAGCAATCTTCTTGTAAGAGGGGACAGCACTGTAATATGGCAATACAGTAGATGCTAAATTTCAGGTGTTGTTTCTGCATGACAGAAAAAAGCCCCCAAAAAACCTGGTTGGATCCAATGATTCTAGTAGTGTAGTAGTAGGAATGCTTGATAGTGGTGGCATTGCTATGTTTCCCTGTGTCTATTATCCTTTTAACCTCTTTATGTATTTACACTGAGAAATGTATCTTTTTGCAATGCAAAGTCATGGATATTGTTATCACTGGAGGCATGGGGCAAACACAGGGGCTGTTTTGTTTGTAAAGTGTCTTTTACATAGCTATCACCTGGAGTCTCCTGTAGCCCCTACCTGTGATAGAATAAGTACACAACAATCCAGGCTGTTATCCGCAAGGATAGGACACCAGGTAATGGTATAGAGGTGTGTAGGAACTTCTAAAATTGATAACCAGTATTCAAAATTATCACTGTATTATTCATGTTCCAAGTTCTGATGAAGTCAGATCAGGTTTTCCAAAAATACTGTAACACTTCCATGACTTTCCCTTTTTCTGTTTATAATATAGTTCATCTGCTTGGATGATCTTGAATGGAGGAGGATGGGAGACATAACTACCAGTACATAACTTGGCATATTTGTTATTTAGCAGATTAGGAACATTGGGTAATAACCAGCATCTAATATGGTTGAAACTGGCTGAAAACTGACTTAAAATCTACAACCAAAAATCCATCATGATAAACCAGGGACACTTACTGATAGATCCAGGCACTGTGACACTGGTAATTCTTATTTGTTTGTTATCAATGGCCTCTTTCCTTCTAAACTTCTAAAATTATACTAATGAGGGGCTCCTGAGGTGTAACTTCCATGGTGCAGATTTACAGGCTCTTGCACTGTGTAGGAGCACTTACCCCTCCCACTGTGTTTGGAAACTTCCTCTGCTGCAGTGAGATTGTATCAGGTAGAGGGAAGGGGGAAGTGCTGAGAGGGACACAGTGTAACAGCTTGGGAAGCTGCAGCACAAAGGTGCTGTGGTTACACCCTTAGGAGCACTTTAGGCTCATTAGCATAATTTAAATGTTGATTTTAGAAGGAGGAAGGTATGGATAGCAAATATAAGAAGATTACTGCAGTCACGCTGCCTGGATCTATAAGTAAGTGTCCCTGGTTTATCATGCTGGATTTTTAAGATCTTCAGCCAGTTTCAACCATAGTAGAGTAAATGGTTAAGAGTATAGAGGCCTTTGGACTCTCCTTCTGTTAAGCAAGAAGGATCATACCTTTGGCTTTTAATATTCCTGATCCTTTAGATTTCAGGATGATCAACTCCCTCCTCTCTATTTTGAACATGTGGTCACTAGGACACCCCCAGCGTGCTTTAATACGGAAGGGAATTCCGGATCTTTTCAATTCTAGGATCATCAACTCCCTTCTCACCATTTTGACCACATGCACTCTCTGCCAAACTTAATATACATGAATATGGAAGAGAAAGTCTGATCCTTTATCTCAGGCTGTTCAACTCCCTTCTCTCCATTTAGTATACATGTGTATGCAAGGAAGGGGAGATCAAGAGAGATAGCTGTTGGCCAAATGTGCATTGAAATTTTGCATCAAATCTGCACCATTTCCAGACTAATCTGAAGTGTTGGCCAATTTTTATTACAGTAATTCTCTGCAACTGTACATGTGCTATACAGGATGGCATCTAACTACGTATTCCAGTAAATATTCAACTTATTGAACAACACAAACTACCCAGATCTAACCTTCAGTGCAGCAGTTAAACATATGTTTGTTGCACCTTAATCTGGGATACAATCTGTGTCAACATACAAAGGGTTAAGGTGCTGATACTCCAGCAAAGAGAAGAGATAAGGCTCTGATGGTATGGAGTGTAGGGAACATAGCGGGGATTTATGTTTGTACATTCGTTACATTTTATATGTCTTCTAACTGATCTGCAATGTATCATCCTCTGTGCTCTCTGCATTCATACTAAGGATCCAGTTTTCTATGTAAAGACCAGTTTACATGACTGATTCTATTTCCTCAAGCTCTTTCATATGTAAAAACAACAGTCTAATGCAGGGGTCCCCAAAGTACTTACCAGCATCTCAATGGGAAGCCTGCTTTTGGTTGATAAGATGGTCCAGTTCCAATAAATTATTTCCCATGCTGCCCCCCACCATTAATTATTTCCTATGCTGCCCCCACCATTATTTCATATGCTGCCCCCACCATTATTATGTATGCTGCCCTCCAGCATTAATTATTTCATATGCTGCCCCCACCATTAATTATATCCTATGCCCCCCACCATTAATTATTTCCTATGCTTCCCCCACCATTATTTCCTATGCTGTCCCCCACCATTAATTATTTCCTATGCTGCCCCATACCATTAATTATTTCCTATGCTGCCCCCCACCATTAATTATTTCATATGCTGCCCCTCCACCATTAATTATTTCATATGCTGCCCATATCATTAATTATTTCATATGCTGCCCCTCCACCATTAATTATTTCATATGCTGCCCATATCATTAATTATTTCATATGCTGCCCCCACCATTAATTATTTCATATGCTGCCCTCCCCATTATTTCCTAAGCTGCCCCCCATCATTAATTATTTCATACGCTCCCTCCACCATTAATTATTTCATATGCTGATCTTCCACCATTAATTATTTCATATGCTGCCCCTTCACCATTATTTCATATGCTGCCTCCCACCATTAATTATTTTATATGCTTCCTCTCCGCTATTTATTATTTCATATGCTGCCCCTCCACCATTAATTATTTTATATGCTGCCTCTCCGCTATTTATTTCATATGCTGCCCCTCCACCATTAATTATTTTATATGCTGCCTCTCGTAATTGATTATTTTATATGCTGCCCCTCCACCATTAATTATTTCCTATGCTTCCCCCACCATTATTTCCTATGCTGTCCCCCACCATTAATTATTTCCTATGCTGCCCCTCACCATTAATTATTTCCTATGCTGCCCCCCACCATTAATTATTTTATATGCTGCCCCTCCACCATTAATTATTTCATATGCTGCCCATATCATTAATTATTTCATATGCTGCCCCCACCATTAATTATTTCATATGCTGCCCTCCCCCATTATTTCCTAAGCTGCCCCCCCATCATTAATTATTTCATACGCTCCCTCCACCATTAATTATTTCATATGCTGATCCTCCACCATTAATTATTTCATATGCTGCCCCTTCACCATTATTTCATATGCTGCCCCCACCATTATTTCATATGCTGCCTCCCACCATTAATTATTTTATATGCTTCCTCTCCGCTATTTATTATTTCATATGCTGCCCCTCCACCATTAATTATTTTATATGCTGCCTCTCCGCTATTTATTTCATATGCTGCCCCTCCACCATTAATTATTTTATATGCTGCCTCTCGTAATTAATTATTTTATATGCTGCCTCTCGTAATTGATTATTTTATATGCTGCCCCTCCACCATTAATTATTTCATATGCTGCCCCCCACCATTAATTATTTTATATGCTGCCCCTCATAATTAATTATTTCATATTTATATGTCATATTTTTACAGTATTTGTTATGGGGTTCACTGCCAGGAATGACCGTTTTTATATATTGATAGATTGGGACGCAGCAATACCTTGACATAACATGTTAATTATATTTTTGTTCATTTATTTTTATTCTTTGGGAGGATTTTACTGTATTTGTAGATCTACTAGGGTACTTTAACCTACCATATACTGCATTACTACTGTACAGACTCCAGGACTCCAAGCTGTCATAGTGGTGGATCGTCAAGTCCCAATGATGTCACAGGAAGCCACAATCCCAACTAAAAATGCTCGCTGGCGGCATTTAACAGGTTAACAACAGGGATCAGCAATCAGCACCAGTTACTGGTGTTACAGGTGGGTGTTTGCTGTATAATACAGCAAACACATGGTATGTTTGAAGAGAGTTGATCCAGTGAGCCCTCTTCAAACATCTGTAATGGCACAGTGACGTACAAGTACATCATGTGTTGTTAAGGTGTAAATGTTTCCTTAACATTTTCTGTTGTTACCCTTCTGTTATACTGCTGTTATATCTGTATACTAGATTCATTTTCAATAATATAAAAGCAAATGCCCTGCATCTCCCTCCTCTGTCTATTGCTTTAGAGCTTTATGTTTCATTTTTCATGTCTCTAATTCAATTAGCATTTGCTGCTGTATCTTACATCGTGTGATTTTTGCATCACATTCTTGTAGTTTTTTTTGTACATTGTGTTTTGCCCTTATTACAGTGTCTTTCCTTTATTACGGTTAAGACATGAATGACTCTATTAAAGAGAAGCTGTCACCTCTTCTGACATGTCTATTTTTAGTAAATACTTGTTCTCCTCATACCAGTTCTGAGAATCTCATTGTAAAATTCTGCACTGTACCACTCCTCCATGTTTCTTCAAAGAAATATAAGAATAAACTAACAAGCATAAAACATAATGGGACAGATGTACTTCCCTGTCCCTGGCGCTATCCCTGATGTGCATTGTCCGACCAGACTGCACATCTGTCGCGATTCACTAAGATCGTGCGCCCGATATCCTGCATGTGACGCTCCTCAGCTCAGGTCCGCTGGAGTTCACCTCCTTCTTCCTGATGCATGTAAGTGCATTAGATGCGACACAATTTAAATGTTAAATCCTGCGCTCAGTCCCAATCAGTCGGATTGTCCGACAGCCCGCCCTCCGATTTCTGCACCAAAATCTGGTCGCGTGCGACACAATCCCCTTCTCAATCCCACCGGGGCAAATCCCGGAAACGTCGGGAAGTCCAACGGAAATGTGATCCGTAGACCCTTAGTAAATAAGCCCCAATATAAACAAAACATCAACTAACAAAATCAGGCGTTGTAGGGAAACACTATTTTGCGAAAGATCCAGTTACCACCCGCTATCTGTCTTATGTACATGGATGCATGGATATTCATGTAAAGGAGTGAACTGTAAAGGGTCAGTATTGGGTGCGTAAACAGGGTGTAACAAAAAGGTTGGGGCAGTGGAATATCTCGTAAAATACACAAACACATGAGATTAAACACTAAAAAAATATGTGTCAGATATTTTTTAAAAATCTATCCAATAATGCCAAACTCCTTCCCCTATCACCACACTCTGGGGGTGTGGAGCAACTTAAAGAGATCCTGTCAGCAGAAAGTGAACTAATAAACCACTGAAATATATAGTTAAAAAAATTAACAGATCAGGTTTCTTTCATGGTTTATTGTTGTGTCATCCAGAAAATGAACTTTGAAGTGAGATGTAAATTGATTGTATAAAGTCATGGATGCAGAGAGTTTAAAGGACCAGATCACCAGATCAAGGATTGTAAACCAAGCACACTGACATACTGGTGTGCGCCCCCTCTGGCAGGACCTGCTGTTCTTTTAGCTTCATATGCCCTTGTTTTTAAGAAAAAAAGGCTTTAAAAATTATGCAAATGAGCCTGAGGGGTTCCATAGGAGTTTATGAAGCCTGGAGCCCCTCGGGCTCATTTGCATAATTTTAAAAGCCCTTTTCCCTTAAAAACCAGGGCATAAAAAGCTAAAAGAACAGCAGATCCTGCCAGAGGGGTCCCACACCAGTATGTCAGTGTGTTTGGTTTACACTCCTTGAACTGGTGATAACAATGAAGTCATGCTATCTCCACCTCAACCCCCCCCCCTCTTAATGTAACAGATGGTCCTGCATCCAGAGGTCTAAATTGAGTGTTGGACCCCCCCTCCTCCTTGAATCTACATCTCACTTCAAAGATGATTTTCTGGATGAAGTGACCACACTGGACCAAGAAATGTACATGATCTGGACGGTGTTTAGTTGCTAACAACATACTGGTAGTGACTTATTAGGTAAATTTCTGATGACAGGTTTCCTTTAAAAATCTTAAATGGTGACCACCATTTTTTATTGCAGATTTGAATTCCTAAGGAAAAATTACATTGATTTGATCTTGGTCATTTTCAATTTTGGTCACAGGCGCTGTAATCGCCAAAAAGTCAAAATATGTGCAAAAACGTTGAAAAAGGGGGGATATTTCAATAAATACACATATTGTACAAAATCTGAAAATAGATGTATGCAATATTTTTCTAAAAGCTGCCAATGTTTGTGCGCCAGGCCGGGTCGTGTGCGCTGACCTACAGCTCCCACCGGCCCACATGAAGTAAGAAAAGGACCTGCCTGGAGCATCGGAAAGGTGAGTACTCAGTTTATTTTCTTTTATGTGCTTGGGCAAACTGGGGTCTGGCAAACTTATATACTACACAGGGCTGGCTATATACTACACGGGACAACAGGAGGCTGGCTATATACTACTGGGGGCTGGCTAGCTTTATACTACTGGGGACTGGTTGGCCATATACTACTGGGGACTAGTTGACTATATACTACTTTGACTGGCTAGTTATATACTAAGGGGGCTGGCTGCCTATATACTACTGGGGGCTGGCTGGCTATATACTACTAGGGACTTACTGGCTATGTATTGGGGAGGCTGTGACCAATGCCTTTCCCACCCAAGGCTTATACCTGAGTCAGTAGGTTTTCACAGTTCTTGATGATAAAATTAGGAGCCTTATACTCGGGTCAGCTTATATTGGAGTATATATGGTATATATCTGATCACAGGATGTCTCCATGGACTTCTACTCCTCCCCATCCTCCATGGAGACATGCTGTGATTCCATGTGATCAAATACATACATAGGGTAGACATTTCAAATGTTGCAGGACCTTAGATGACATTACCCTGGTCACATGATATGAAGTGGCCAATGATGTAACGGAGCTCTCTCTCTCAATGTTCCACACAGCAAACTGTCCTAGCAGTGAAACCTGTCAATCAGGAACAAGGCAGGGCAATGCATAAGTAGGTGTAGCACCATTCTCTCACATCAGACAACCCTAGATGACTGACCAAAGCAAAACACCCTGGGGGTCATTTATTATTTTTGGCACTAGGTGTTGTTTTTTGGATCCAGATTTTAGTGATGTGCACTGTGATGTTATATTTTGGCACCCGGCTTTAATGTATATGGCGCTTCAGAAGATAAACAAATGAGCATCAGAAATGTCAAACCACATTCATGAAACAGTTTAGCAGTTGTTACACTTGCTTTTTGTGCCCAAAAAAAGTGTAGGAAAACTAGAAGTGCAGGAAAAGTGTCAAGATTGGAGAGCTGCGCCCAAATTGTTGTGAGTGTTGGATATGAAGATAAATTAGGAGCAAACATAATAAATATGGTGCACAAAAAAACTGAATAATAATTGCCACCATTGTACTAAGACCTAGCTTGTCTAATGGATAGGACTGGACCGCAGACCATAGCTAACTAAATAGTGATCTTTTTCATGAATGAAAACTTTCCAGAATTATCCTTTAACCTCCACATATATAAATTGAAATTAAAAGCTAAGTCGCTGTGAATGATTATTGTTAAACATTTTTGTTATAATTGGGTAAAAAATTTAAAATGTTTTCATATTATATCTGGAATTTTGTAAATATTGGAATAAAAATGATACATTTTTGTGATCACATGGCCTTTGAAAATCCCCGATGTAAAATGTGTATTCAAATATAAAAGAATATGTAAAATCTAATAAAAAGAAATGTGATTTAAAAAGATATTTGATACTGGAAAAAAATAGTAATTCTGAATGAGAAGAGAACTGAAATGTGAAATATTTAAGGCAGTATTAGGCTACATTTACAACGTGTTTTCTTTTTGCTACATCTTCTTTTTGTTAGATTTTGTCTTTGTAGACTGTAGGGATTCCCATGTTTTGGACTACCCTGCAGGGCTAAGATAAGAGCCGTTGTATATGTACTATGTCTTGTTATGATAAACTTTCACTACATAAACTTTGACCTGAGCATATCTCAGGTATTTTGCGAACTCAGAAGTGGATGGACAAAGATCACATATTTTCATTCTTGTGAGATACAATGTTTTCCGAGTATTCCAGACACAGGGAATGAGGCGGATGAGTGCATGGAGCTCAATGCTAACTAGGAAGAGTGGAAATCTACCACACGGGATCTACCCTCAGAAGTAGATCTGACAGTAAATTCCTCCTGTCTGTCTCCTGTTTTACCAATCCTAAACCCTAACCTTACATTTTAAAAACTGTAATAAAGTAATATGTAAATTACCTGCAGAGGCTACTTGGGTGTAGAGTAGTCTGGCCGGCAAAGACTGCTCCATGCCCGGTAGTCTATACAGTCCCACCTCCTAGTGTGCAGCGGCACATAAGTGCCACCCACGCTACCGGCTTTCTATAGAGCTAGTGCATGCTCCTAACGTAGAGCACGTACGGGCATAGTGCACAGCGCACGCGCACCTCTTTGCTCGGCCTGACACAGGAGCATGTGCAGTGTCAGCATAGAAACAGGCGACGCGGTTGGTGTTTGTGTACAGCCGCAAGTATGAGGAGGACATTATAGGAGGTGGGACTGCAAAGGCTAGAGGGGCGTGGAGCAGCCTTTACCGGTCAGGCTACTCTACATCCCAAACAAGGCGAAACAAGATGAGCATGCGTTACTAAAATATGAAATTTATTGGTATACATTAAAAATAAGTCAATCACATAAAGGGTAGTTACAGAGCAAACATCAAAAAACAGGTGCTGGGCAGCATGAATGGTTAGTAACCAATTGGAGGAATATTATAATCACATCATAAAGTGCATAGTGCATAAAGACCCTAACAATTCCATATTATATTAGTACATAATAGAAGCACAACACTGGAAATAAAACAATAATACCTACAATGAGGGAGTGTTACCAGCGCGTAAGCACAAAAAGGGGGGGGCTGCCCAGCACCGCCCCGACACGTGTTTCGTCCTCACAGGACTTTGTCAAGGGGTGGTGCTAAGGACGGATGGAGAAGATTAAATCCCAACTTTTGGCCAATCACAATAAGCAGGACACACCTGTAAGTAATCCAAGGTAGGTGGATTGTATTGGGCGCATGGTCAATGACATATGCGTCCGCGCGATGGGAAGGCGGGACAGGAACGTCACCCGGAGCAAATCACATGATCCGGATGACGTCATGAGACGCCGCCCATCCACGCAGGCGCATAGCGGTCAGCGGACATGCGCACCACACACCTAAGGGCTGCGGACGCCATTTTGGACAAGGGAAGAAGCCACATCAGCGATATCATAGGTAATTATGGGATGTGTATACAGACATGAACAAAGTTGCAAAGTGAGTGAAGTACGAAAAGAATGATGGAAATGAGTAATGCAGTGGCTGAACATAATGTGAAATCAGTGATGTGAATGATGAATGATCATTCACATCACTGATTTCACATTATGTTCAGCCACTGCATTACTCATTTCCATCATTCTTTTCGTACTTCACTCACTTTGCAACTTTGTTCATGTCTGTATACACATCCCATAATTACCTATGATATCGCTGATGTGGCTTCTTCCCTTGTCCAAAATGGCGTCCGCAGCCCTTAGGTGTGTGGTGCGCATGTCCGCTGACCGCTATGCGCCTGCGTGGATGGGCGGCGTCTCATGACGTCATCCGGATCATGTGATTTGCTCCGGGTGACGTTCCTGTCCCGCCTTCCCATCGCGCGGACGCATATGTCATTGACCATGCGCCCAATACAATCCACCTACCTTGGATTACTTACAGGTGTGTCCTGCTTATTGTGATTGGCCAAAAGTTGGGATTTAATCTTCTCCATCCGTCCTTAGCACCACCCCTTGACAAAGTCCTGTGAGGACGAAACACGTGTCGGGGCGGTGCTGGGCAGCCCCCCCCTTTTTGTGCTTACGCGCTGGTAACACTCCCTCATTGTAGGTATTATTGTTTTATTTCCAGTGTTGTGCTTCTATTATGTACTAATATAATATGGAATTGTTAGGGTCTTTATGCACTATGCACTTTATGATGTGATTATAATATTCCTCCAATTGGTTACTAACCATTCATGCTGCCCAGCACCTGTTTTTTGATGTTTGCTCTGTAACTACCCTTTATGTGATTGACTTATTTTTAATGTATACCAATAAATTTCATATTTTAGTAACGGATGCTCATCTTGTTTCGCCTTGTTTCGGTTATCTCTCTTTTTGAGCTTAGCAATCTTTATGCTTTTGTGTGCCCTATTTTTATTGCAGCAACTTTGCGTTAACTCATGATACAATCAGTCCATATTCTTCTTTAATCGGTTTTTCTTCTACTCTACATCCCAGTAGCCTCTGCAGGTAATTTACATATTACTTTATTAAAGTTTTAAAAACATGAGGTTAGGATCTAGAATTAGTAAGAGAAAGATTAGGGCAGGAGGAATCTACCATCAGATCTACTTTGTGGTAGCTTTCCTTTAAACAACATGGCATATCCAAAAAAATCTGGGTGCAATAGGGACAAATAAAATTAGTTATCAAATACAGGCAGTCCCCGGGTACATACAAGATAGGGTCTAGAGGTTTGTTCTAAAGTTGAATTTGTATGTAAGTCGAAACTGTATATGTTATAATTGAAGTTCTGGACATTTTTTTTTTCTTTTGTCCCAGTGACAATTGGAGTTTCAAAATTTTTGCTGTAATTGGACCAAGGATTATCAATAAAGCTTCATTACAGACATCTTACAGCTGATCATTGCAGTCTGGGGCTATAGTAAAGCATCCAGAAAGCTTCACCAGAGGTCACAGTGGGCAGAGGGGTCTGTCTGTAACTATGGGTTGTCTGTAAGTCGGGTGTCCTTAAGTAGGGGACCGTCTGTAAAGGGGGAAAACAGTCTGAACCCAAACAATTAGAAGTGGGTATCTAAGAGGGTTCATTTTCCTATTTTATAAACACCAATGGTTGGTACTAAAATAAATGTAACAGGACTCTTCATCCAGGATTCATTTATAATAAAATTCTACATAGTGAGGACACTGTTTCTATATATATATGACAATGCATCACATTCTCAGGAGGAGCTCATATATATGCACCTCCCTGAAGGTGCCAAAATTAATTCTAAAATATCTATATAGGTATCTGGAATATTACCAACACTATCATCTTATGTATAAAATACCTATAAGGTATGAACATTTAGTTGGTATACGTTTATTTAAATATTCAGTTGTATATAATTGAACCATGTAATACTGTCCACATATAATATATAGTACATTTAGGCATCATATCCTTTGCAATAGCACACCTTTATTTACCGTAATTTACTTATGTGTCACTATATTAATATATTTTATCTAATCATCAGGGAGGCTCCAATGAGTTGATAGCTTAGGAAACCAACAACCTTATCTAGAACAAGAGGCAGGAGGAGCCCCCATTCAAACAAGAGCTCAAGAAGAACAAGTGCAGGTAAGCTAAAGACAAAAAAGGATCTTTCATATGAAGGCTGCGAAGGAAAAACAAAAAATCCTTAAAGGACATGTACCACCAGGATGAAGGATTGTAAACCAAGCAAACTGAGATCCTGGTGTGTGCCCCCTCTGGTAGGATCAGCTCTTCCTTAAGCATCTTATGCCCTTGTTTTTAGGAATAAAAGGCTTTAAATTATGCAAATTTGCCTAAGGGGCTCCAGGCTCCATAGGTGTTAATGGAACCCGGAGACCCTCAGGCACATTTGCATAATTTTAAAAGTCTTTTTAATTAAAAACAAGAGCATAAAACACTTAATCCCCTTCCCTATTACGGCGCGCGTCAGGTGCGGGTGCATGGAGAGGGCTCACCAGTACTATAAATTCTATGTTTAATTGAGATCTCTTGAATACATTTTGGGGATAGCAGCCACCTGTTACTACCTTTTACAGAAATGTTGTCTTTCAACATAGAGCACTTATACCACAAGAACACCCTTGTGCCACGCCCAGTTCCCATCAGGTAGGGAATCAAAGTATATTTTATCCATTTGGGGGGCAGAGATTTTTTAGGTGAAACAAGGCTGCCCTTGGGGTATTGAGGCTCTATGGGAACCGGTCAAAGACAACATTTCTGCAAAAGGTGATGAGAGGTTCACTTTCAGTTACTCCTCTGGGACATAGTATAATATAAGCTTTGATGTCTAGAGTAAAGGCCATTAAACTAATGTAGTAATATAAATTCCAACAATATATTAACTTTATTATGTTGAACATTTTGCATACGTCAGAACTGAGATTAGTAAGGGATGAGAAGAGATTTATGGAGCTTTGTGTCGCTATGCTTGTGTGGGTGTCAGTGCAGGCATTGTGCACCTGAATTTGCATCTGTCGTTTTACATGTATCTGTGTGGGTAGGAGATTTGCATGATTTCGAATGTAATTTTCAGAATTGTGAGCAGCTGGTTAATTTTTACAGCGCAGAACTACTTGCTCTGGGAATTTATGAAATGTGGTTATGATAGTTATTAGTTTTGATCCTAAGCATTTCTTCCCTTATTCGGACTGCATGCTCTAAATAGTGTCTATACAGGTTTAGGAGTGATTATGCATTTATTTGTTACATTATTACTCCCTTCGAAGACCAATTTTTTGCATTTCCGCCTTTTTGAGTTTGAATTTTAACTTTATTTCTTTATTGATTTTTTTTTACTATCTGTCAGACCAATTAGGGTGCTTTTACCTTAGGTTGTCATATATATACACTCACCGGCCACTTTATTAGGTACACCTGTCCAGCTGCTCGTTAACACTTAATTTCTAATCAGCCAATCACATGGCAGCAACTCAGTGCATTTAGGCATGTAGACATGGTCAAGACAATCTCCTGCAGTTCAAACCGAGCATCAGTATGGGGAAGAAAGGTGATTTGAGGCCTTTGAACGTGGCATGGTTGTTGGTGCCAGAAGGGCTGGTCTGAGTATTTCAGAAACTGCTGATCTACTGGGATTTTCACGCACAACCATCTCTAGGGTTTACAGAGAATGGTCCGAAAAAGAAAAAACATCCAGTGAGCATCAGTTCTGTGGGCGGAAATACCTTGTTGATGCCAGAGGTCAGAGGAGAATGGGCAGACTGGTTCGAGCTGATAGAAAGGCAACAGTGACTCAAATCACCACCCGTTACAACCAAGGTAGGCAGAAGAGCATCTCTGAACGCACAGTACGTCGAACTTTGAGGCAGATGGGCTACAGCAGCAGAAGACCACACCGGGTGCCACTCCTTTCAGCTAAGAACAGGAAACTGAGGCTACAATTTGCACAAGCTCATCAAAATTGGACAGTAGAAGATTGGAAAAACGTTGCCTGGTCTGATGAGTCTCGATTTCTGCTGCGACATTCGGATGGTAGGGTCAGAATTTGGCATCAACAACATGAAAGCATGGATCCATCCTGCCTTGTATCAACGGTTCAGGCTGGTGGTGGTGGTGTCATGGTGTGGGGAATATTTTCTTGGCACTCTTTGGGCCCCTTGGTACCAATTGAGCATCGTTGCAACGCCACAGGCTACCTGAGTATTGTTGCTGACCATGTCCATCCCTTTATGACCACAATGTACCCAACATCTGATGGCTACTTTCAGCAGGATAATGCGCCATGTCATAAAGCTGGAATCCTCTCAGTCTGGTTTCTTGAACATGACAATGAGGTCACTGTACTCAAATGGCCTCCACAGTCACCAGATCTCAATCCAATAGAGCATCTTTGGTATGTGGTGGAACGGGGGATTCGCATCATGGATGTGCAGCCGACAAATCTGCGGCAACTGTGTGATGCCATCATGTCAATACGGACCAAAATCTCTGAGGAATGCTTCCAGCACCTTGTTGAATCTATGCCACGTAGAATTGAGGCAGTTCTGAAGGCAAAATGGGGTCCAACCTGTTACTAGCATGGTGTACCTAATAAAGTGGCCGGTGAGTGTATATATATATATATATGGGCACAGCTCAGTACTACTATTCCTATCCTGCATACATGGGCACTGTACAATAGTACTATGTATATCCTGTATATATGGCCACTGCACAGTACTATTACTCCTCCTATCCTGTGTATATGGGTATAGCACTGTACTACTACTCATATCCTGTATAAATAGGCATAACACTGTAACACTATTCCTATCCTGTATATATAGGCACTGTAACGGTCACACAGACAACAGAACTGGAAGTCTCTATGGGAAGAGTCCGGGGAGAGGTGTCTGTGGACCAGTGGACCCTCTGGACCACCGCGGAAGATGGTATGAGGCCCGCGGTGGCAGCCATGGTACAGGAAACAGTCCAAACCTGAGATGACAGCAGGAACACAAAGGAACACTGGTAACACTGGCACGGACTGAAGACACTGCTGGACTGGAATCCTGGGAGGCACAACAGGAAGCACGGAGACAGACTGAAGACTTGACACAGGATGGCAGGAGCATACGGAGGTACACTGGCAACGCTAGAGACAGGAACAACGAAGAACACTGGTAACGCTGGAGACAGGAACACGGAGCAACACTGGTAACGCTGGAGACGGGAACATGGAGCAACACTGGTAACGCTGGAGACGGGAACACCAGGAGCTTATGGGAACACTGGAGACACATAGGAAGCATAGGAACACAGGATGGCTTTCTCTTAGCAGGAAATGATTCTGAAGATCCAGCGGGGAGTGAAGGGAGGTGCCGGATTATAAGGGCGAGCCGGATTAGCAAGAGCCATTCAGGAGGACGCTGGCCCTTTAAGTCTTAAAGAGCCGGCGCGCGCACGCCCCAGCAGTGGGAGCGCTCGGCCTTGTGAGAGAAGCCGGCATGCGGACTGAGGCAGCATCAGGAGCCAGGGGAGGTAAATCCGCGCAGAAGGACGGGGACACGGCACACAACGGAGCACTGGTGAATCTGCGACATGGATCGCGGGAGCACCTGTGACAGGCACAGCACAGTACTACTATTCTTTGTATACTTTATTTCCCTCTGGGGTGGGAAGGGGGATTCACCCTGTTACCTTTGCATTGGGTTGCTTAGGAGTTAAAATGATCCACTTACTATCCAGTGCCTGGAAATTCACACTGGGCACCTAATCACTTTCTAGACCACACACAAGGTTTACATCATACCCAGTAATTTTATCTGACAGAAAAATTATTTGCACACAAATCAAGTATCCAGAGATATCTCCACTTTGGATGGAAACATTTGCAACATATTTTAAAGGTCACATAATAAATTGAAATTAAAGGGGTATTTCCCATTTCAACAAGTAACTGATATTGTTTGAATAATGAAAAGTTATACAATCTAAATTGTTTGATGAAATTTAAATGTAAAATCCCTTTAAATATACTAGATAAACTTTAGTCAAGATGTAATGCAATTAATCAATAATCATTCACACAGTTTTGGTTAATCTTAGGCTCCTTTTTTCAGCTTTTTAGCAATTAGACTATGACAAATGACCTCTAATGATTGTCGATGACAATATATGAAACCACATTGATCTTGTAGACTTCAACCAGTGGTGTGGTTAATGGTCTTACTCCAGGGGTGGAGCTGTTGTATTTGATATGCCCTGAAGCATGGATAACGTGCCCTGAGGGGGTCATTCATCAGCCAATGCAGACTCGGTTGGGCAAATCTACATATGTCCAGATACCTTTGTTCTGTATAAAGAATGGATGAGGTTGTTCTGGATCAAGACAATAAAAACAAATATTTTTCTGTGATTGTAATTATCATATGTGAAATTCTGATTCCATCATTAGTTATGTGTGTTCTTTTGCCATGATTTCTGGTTTTGTTGCTGGTGTCTTATCATTAGTCATATGCTAGAAGTCTATTCAGTGCCCGTTGCTTACAATGGACAAAAGACTGTGTGAACTGATAACAAATGACTTACCAAAATGCAGAGTTAAAAACTAAACTTCATAAATGAGAGAAGTAATAACAACACAAATGTTAAAAAATCCTACATTTAAAGGGGTATTCCGGTAACAACAAGTACAATCTATTTTGTGCTATTAAACTACATGAGAGGATTCATAATACAATGTTATTAAAAGTTTCCAAGCATTTTCTTGTAAAAATGTTACCTTTGTGGAACACTACGGGCAATTTTTCCTCCCAGTTTCGTAGTTACGACCTGTAATTTCTCTCTGCCCTCGATTGTACATATGGACCGGATATCTTTCCAGTCTGACATGGATCTCCTTCCATCACTAGACAGTCATCCAAAACAAGAGAGGCCATGGTAGCGGTGAGTAGCAGAACTGTACTTACCACCACCATGTAGCTTCGTGAGTTTACCCTCAGCTACCGGGAACGCACAACCAAAACTAGGAAGCAAGGGCACATGGGAAATGTAATTTTCAGAGCTCCAGGACAGTATGGGACAGAAGTGACAGCGTTATCTTGAAGATGTGAGCAGCCTGCTAAGCTCTGGGCCTTGGAAGGGAATAAAAGTTAAGAAAATAGCAACGATCTACAAACAAATGATTGCTATGTTAGTTTTTTGAAAAAAAAAAAATGCTAAGTAACCTGAATACCCCTTGAATGTAAATAAGTCAGTCTAAAATGCATCACTTTTATCAGAAGTGCTGATACTGTATGATAAGTCTGACTTATCCTTAGTTTATACCACCATCTTACGCTGTGTCTGTATTCTACACCCGGGGCCAGATTTAATATGGAAACTGAAGGAGAACCATATAAATCACTGCCTCCTGGCCACTTTTTGGGTTTCTACGCCCCGCACGCCACTAAGGGCGTGTTGGGTCGTAGGTCGGGCTGGCTGAGGGATAGCCGGGAAGTGAACTCCCGCCACATTTACTATATTCTTCACTGGAGGCTAGAGCAAGACTCCACCAGTTCCAATCTGGTCTACAGGTCCAAACTGATGGAGTTTGCCCCTTTTATTAGATATAAACACAGGATCACAGTAAGGGAAATTTTTAAGACTGGCGGTATAAACGTCAGTGTTAATAAATTCCCCCCTGGTGTTTAATTCTAAACTGTCCAAAGAAAAATGAGGCCATGGGGACAGTCAAGTGCAAAGCCCAATGCTTCTCTTGAACTTTTAGGTGTCTGACTAGCAGAGTTTGTACAAACTGTGACCACTATTACTGGTGATATTTCTGCAGGTTGTCTATGGTAACATTAGGAGCATCATTACTCATTGAGGTTTCTATTACACAACTTTCGGTGTCATTGTTGAATAGTAAGTCCAAGTTTCTCTGACAATATAGAAGAAGAATGACTTCATAATGTGGAGTGAAAGTGCCGCAGGAGGATGTGGTTATGGTCATTGCCAGATGTCTCAATGATGTTTCTGATGCCTGACAGTTCACATTGAAGATTTCCTGTTCGTTATATTATTTTAGTATTAAAATGTAGGTAGATAAAGAGCACCATCCAGAAATAGAACCTGGTGGCACTACACGATTCCCGTAATATAACAATTCTGTATCTACTTGAGATCACTGTTTGCCATTCATTGGTTAATCATCCTAAAAATTGACAACTAGGTGTCACGAATTGAGTGTATGACGAGAGATGGACCACAATGTAAAAAATATAAAATATTGAAGCAAATTGCAGAAGAGGGGCTACAATGTGAAATGGAGGAGAAGAGGAGCCACAATGTCAAGTGCAGGACAAGGAAAGGGGCCACAAGTTGAAGTGGAGGAGGAGAGGAGCAACAATTTGGGGGAGGGGAGTACAGAAAACTAGGGCACTATAAGTGGGGGATATTAAATTAGAGGGCTCACTAAATGGGGGACCAGCAGTAAAGAGGCCACATATGTGAGGTGTATTGAGTGGGGGGTCTACAAAAAATGAGAAGGGGCATTATATGTTGGTGGGTTGCATAAGAGAGTAATATATAAGGGTTCATAGGGGTTCTGGTCAAAGGAAGGGGGCATTTTACAGTGTGGGAGCCGTGGATATTATAATATTTTAGGAGGTTGAATTATGAGATGGGCAATGGGCATTTTTTTAGTGGCAACTCATTTATCCCTGTCCCAACAATTGAGGGGTATGACGTAACCTATCAGCATCCTCTGCAGTTATATGTAGGGGGTTACCAAAAATTCCAGCTACAGGAGGGGGCTACAGTGTCTAAATATAACATCTGTGATACCTCTATATTTAAATGATGTACAACCCCCCTGCACTCAGTCATTAGCATTACATTAGTCATTAGGATGATTAGATTGTGAGCCCCATGGGGACAGGGACTGATATGACAAGATCTGTGCAGCGCTGCGTAATCTGTGCGCGCTATATAAATAAAGAATTATTATTATTACAGCACCTATGGGATATGATATAGAATATTCATATTATGTCATTGGTAAGTGAGCGACATCTGATACAGGACAAATCTGGACACTGATCCCTGCAATTTGTTTTATTATTCTATAAACTTTTCAAGAAACAAAATTCCCAATCATCCCCTTTAAATTACCATGGCAACCACCAAAACGTTTACATGCGGTAATGATAAAAGTGAAAGTAGTGCTGTGATTGGCTGTCAGTGTGGACCTCTCATTATGACATCTGGTGCGGGCTATAGTGATGCAGGAGTAGGCTCCTGTACACACCAGGGTCTCTGCTCTAGTTTGGACTGGGGGGGTGTATTAGTGACCCCGCTCCTCCCTGCGCATGTCAGAGGCGGAGATGGTGGGAGGGCCCGGGCTGTCTGATGCTTGAGCGGAGAGAGTTGGCGCCAAGCGTGGGCTGCAGAGGAGAGCGCGGCTCCCGGTCATGGTAAGCGCGGCCCGGGCTGTAGTATAGACGCTGCGTCACATCACAATGTACACTAGTATCCGGCCTGCCGGCGGGGAGCTCAGCGCAGCTCATGCATGCTGCTAGGCCTGAGCAATAGATGCCATCATTATCAGCTAGTCATGTCTCCCCCCGTGCAGGGACCACCAGTGCCGCGCTCCCACGTACAGCACACGATGACGGGTCTCGCGGCCGGGTAACGGCCTCCCGCCCAACCGGTGTCACTTTTTACCGCGAGTCCGTCTGACATCCGCGTGAGCGTCCTGCGCCGCCGCCGATTGGCTGCTGCGCTGCGATCACGTGACGCGAGATGTAAACAGTCTGATGCTTGATTTAGTGTTACAGGTTGTTTTGTTTTTTTTGTATTTGCCTCGTAGAACTTTATTAACACTATTTTGTGTCCAGTTGGATAGAGGATGGTAAATATGGATACATTACTTCCAAGTGTTTATCATTATTAGTGAATACATCATATGACAGGCAGCTCTTCATGCAAGACAAGCTGGTAAACAGTATGTTCTATATAGTACATCACTAAGGTGCCTAATAAGAGTCCAGAAAATATGTATATTGTACTGTATGTTTATAAGGTTTTTGATGACTGCGGCTTTAAACGTGAAAGCGAGGTTGGGGGACGCTTAGGCTGCGTTCACATGTGGTCTTTGCTTTGCGTTTCAAAACGCATAGATGACCTATTGAAGTTGGGGTGTATTCACATGGGAACATGTCGGGCCCGCTGGAGAGAAGTGAGCGCTGCTCAACCCTCTCCATAGAAATTGGAGTGTTACGGCCGAAAATCAATCCTACGTCAATAGATGATCACAGAAGGAGCCTGTGCAATGCTTTTTGAAATGGAACGCAAACACCACACGTGAATGCGGCTTAAGGGTCAGCTCCCATCTCCGTTTTTGTTTCGGTTTAAAAAATTTTTTTTACACAGATCTCAATGGGCTTCCAATCGTGTCCGTTACTATCCATTTTTACATTTTCCGTTCGGTTATGTGAGCAGGTAGTTGGAGTTAAAAAAAAAAACAACTGGTGCCCAATAGCATTAATGTCCAGACATCTGATTAAATTACAGTCCTTTTTTAAGAAAAATGGAAGCCAAAATACAGATTGGAACAAGCTTAGTGTGCAGCTTTCTGGGAGGCTTCTATGGCACCTGAGAGATTTATAGTTTCCTGTGATGTGTACAATTTTGTATTGAAGAATGGAATACAGGCAGTCCCCGGGTTACATACAAGATAGGGTCCATCGGTTTGTTCTTAATTCAAATTTGTATGTAAGTCGAAACTGTATATTTTATAATTGTAGCTCCAGACAAATTTTTTTTTTTTTTGCCCAAGTGACAATTGGAGGTTCATTTTTTGCTGTAATTGGACCAAGGATTAATTATAAAGTTTCATTACAGGCACCTTACAGCTGATTATTGCAGTCTGGGACTATAGTATAGTATTCTTCAACCAGAGGGAACAAGGGACTATGGATCATTGTGGATCCCAGTTGACTGTTGTTTTTGTATAGTTTACAATCTTTTTGGGGGGGTTGTAATTGAACCTATTAATTAATGTCTTAGCAAGGTTTAAGGTTACACTCTCAGCCTCCCTTCACATGAAGGTGTGCTTTGCATGGGCCACAAACAAACGTCCTGTGGACTGTTGTTTGTGGCTTGTGTTCCATTGGCGTGTGTGGTCTGCTCATGGGCGGATGACAATGGAAAAAGTCTGCCCGAGCCACAAACACTGGAGGGTACAGGACTCGCTATTTAATATGCGGCCCGGGGAGTTGGTTTATACAGGGGACTGTAAAATCTACATCTAAGTATGAGCCTATAGAGTCGCATGCTCGCCACTGAAATCCCTAATGCACGTTCATAAGCCCTTATAGTGGACAGGCAGTGAAAAATATTCTTTTTCTTGTCTATATTTAAGGATATTCGGAAGTTTTTCGGCGTCACCCCAGCCAAGAAACCAACGAATGAGAAAGATAAAAAAGAAAATAACAAAACTTCTCATGGAGTGACTACACAAAAGAAAACAAAAGACCATAAGGTGAGTGGCATCTTCTATATTTTATAAATGGTTGCAGGCTGCTGTATAAAAGATATTCTAATAAATAGCTTGCAAGTTGTTGATTATTATAAAAGCCGCTGTTTGTTGCGGGAATATCTTTTCTTTGGTTGTATGACAGTATAGTCAACCGGCCAGCAGGTCCAATTTCTAATTTTACTTTCACCACTTTAAAATATTGCATTTTAAATAAATCTCTGGGTTGTACTCCCACTTATCAAAAATGGGTAGCTTGTGGTGTTTTTACTTAAGATATGAATTAAATATCTTAATATCCTATGGCACTGACTACTATAGTCTCACTGCTGTTACGAAAGAAAGAAAACCCATCTGTGATGGTGGTGACCCACATCTCTTTATGAGTAGAGGTTGTCAATTGTCCAGACTAAAGGTCTCAGTACCCTCTATGGCCTGTGACCTTCATTTTCCTAAAACTTTACTTAAAGTTTAAAATAGTTTGTACCTTACCAAACCCAAGGCACAAACCTCCATTTCCCTTTTGACGCTCCCCGCTTGAGACATATCCCCATTTACACTGTAGTGGCTGATACAGGACTTGTATGCTAGTCCTCTGATCGTGCCTGCTGTTTGGTACTAAGGATATAAAGATGTTGTTGCATATAAAGGAAGATTTGTGAAGCTCAGAGCAGTCGCTTATAACTTTTTATTTTATAGCAGTGTTGAGCATTCATATGACATATGATGCTGTGTGATTAATACACTTGTTGCTTTTTAGCTGAAAAGTCCTGGCAGTGATGAGAAAGGGAAGAAGCAGCAAAGTAACAAGAAGAAGAGGATAATCTATGATTCAGGTATATTCCTATTCCATTGCTGATTCTATATAGGTCCTTTCTGTTTTTTATCCCACACAATATCAAACCAAGAAATAATGGCTGCACTTGAATGCTTCATTATGAAAGATGGTGGTGAATCCATACATTGGAATCTATGAAAGGCTTGACACACGTGTTCACTGTACAGTTTGTGTGTGTAATATTCATTATAATGCCTTTTACAATATTTTTTTTACCTCTTTGGACTCTTTTTAGACTCTGAAGAAGACACCCCACCAGTAAAAAAATCCAAGAGGCCACAGGAAGAATCGCCACCTATTTCAAAGCCACTTAAGGTTAAAAAACCTGACCCGGTTGACTATGTCTCAGACACAGGTATGTCCATACATGGATAAATGTAAGTCATGTAAGGGCCCTTGCAGAGTTTCATCAGATTGTAAAACAAAAACTGATGACTGTGGTGTAACTTTTCTATGGCAATGGATCAGTGAAAAGTGGTGTAGCACTTACATGTAGCTTCGAGTACAAAGCATTTTTGATGCGTCCCCAAAGAGGGTATTTTCCACAAGTGTACATATGTAGAGCATGCTGGATACTTTTTAAGATGCAGTTATTATCTCTTTAATACATTTGTATTTGAGGGGCATAGATAAAAGGTATTCATATATCATAGCCTTGGCTGGGGTCTGAGGGAGCCTCTGTCACACAACACCATTATCTTACATGGCATATGACATGGCCACATTAAGAGTTAAATGGACAACAACCACCAGGATGAAGGGCTGTATGCAGATAATGCTGAGGGGCTCCATAAGTGTTAATGGAGCCTGGAGCCCCTCAGACTCATTTGCATACAGTTTTTCATCCTGGTGGTAGATGTCCTTTAAACTCCTCTTAAAACTCATCTCTTTAGGCGGACCAATCACATTCCCTAAATGCATTCAACTTTAACTCTCTCTTTACTAACCCATCATGTGTCCTCGTCTAGTCTGTTATCCGGCAAGCACCAGATACTAAGGTCCAGGCTTCTCTGCACTCCCAGAATATTTTTCTCAAATGTATACAATATTATTGACCTATGAACCCATTTAACCTTTTTTATTCAGTGAATTCCTTTGTCTCTATGATCCTATTCCAAACAACCAGCGCTATCCTCTTTGGGAGAGCGCCATGTGTATTTACTTTCAACAGTGGATGTGGATAAGCAGCGCCTGTTCAGTAATGTTATCTGGACTGCGCACGGTTAATTACGCTTGCAGGTCTTTGTTGGATTTTATTCCCATCATAAGACCTAATGATATCTATTTTACATGGATAAGATTTGTCCAGCATTTAGTGTGACCGTGTAATGATGGGCTGGGGAGAGGGGGAATAGAAGGAGAGCACACACAGGACTTTGGGCCCATTTCCATGCTCTGAGTATCAGTGGGCTGCGCCTATTTGACTGGGCTTTACACAGGTCAGTGCACAATGCTTGGAGGTGGAACAGTCATGTAGATATGATTATTCCCCATGTGTGTAATGCTGGCAGTGCATTTCCAGGTGACAACAGGAGTGAATTTATTTTTTGTCCACATAACAGTTTTTGCCTATGGCCCTCTGGTTTGTTTAGTTAATTGTATACTTAATTTGTTTTGACCATAGCACATGAGATGGGAATATTTGTGACAGTGTCACAATTTTTTGAATTGTAAATTATGTCTGCAGTTCTCCAGGTGAAACTCCTTAAAGGGAACCTGTCCCAAGGGACCTCATTTTCACTAAAGAGCCTTTTCCTTTGCCTTTTCTAAGCATTTGAATTACAATATAATTGTGTGTTTTAACTTACTCTTGCATCCTGACAAAATCCTGGTGTAGTCACAGGGGTTGGGCTTTGGTTTGGATGCATTTCAAAAAACATGTGACTTGTCTGAGCTGCAGGCTGCCTCCATCTTTGTGCTCCTGTACAGCTTGTCCCTCCCCCACTGATGTCATCTCACCAGGCTGTGACCTCTGAGAAGGAGCAGGAGGTGGAGCTATACAGGAGAACAAAGGTGGGGGCCAAGCTCTGAGGAGGGAGTTACAGACAAATCACATGTTGTTTTTGGAAATGTATCCAAACCAAAGTCCAGCCCCAGTGACTACCCCAGGATTTTGTCAGGATGCAAGAGTAAGTTATAACACACAATTATATTGTAATGCAAATGCTTACAAAAGTCAGAGAAGCATCTGTAAAAGCCCATGACACCTGCATTGCACAATCTCTTTAGTGAAAAAGAGGTCCCAGGTGACAGGTCCCCTTTAAAGGGAACCTATTACCAAATTTTACCCCCTTGAACTAGCAACCCCCTGACGTGTTCCAAAGTCATGTAAAATCAGCAGAGAGAAGTCATAATTTGCCTGAGATTAGTCACTTTTAGAGGCTACAGGGGGAGTAGCCTCTAAAAAGGCTTGTGGCTCTGTGAGCTACAGAACCAGAGATACAGACTGTTAAAGACAATCTCTGACATATTAAAAAAAAAAACAAAACAAAACAGGGAACTCTAAAATTACACATCCTAGATCTGAATTAATGAAATATTTTAATTGAATACTTTGTTCTGTACAAAGCTGAATATGCTGACAACAAAATCACAAAACAGGAAAAGGTCTAGCATTGTCCTGCATTAGGAGGAACCAAGGGCCAACCGCATCAGCATATGGTCTCTCAATGAGGATCTAATTTCGGTAACTAATGGCAGTCAGGCTATCTCTGGCGAGCACATGGAGGGCTGTGTAGCCCCCGCACCATTACTGACCCACTGGCAAACTGGTCATTCGGAAGGATGTTGCAGGTTCCATGGCGTCTCCAGACTCTGTCACTTCTAAGGAAACCTCTTAGTGTCGCTATTTCCTTTAGAAGTGGACTGTGCCTCATTGAAGATGCCTCTGAGCCTGTGTGTTTTTACAAAAAATACATAGAAATGTGAAATGTTGGGTGGTTGTTATCGTGTTCCTGGCTCGTATGTGTGACACAACCTTCAGCTATGCCATGGCCTTGGTTCCTATTTACACTGGCTGTCTCCCTAAGGTCAGTGTCTAAAGAACAAATATGCAAAGTCAATGATCCCTCCTGTAATGGAGTCAGTGAATTGTTTAGTGGTTTATTCTCTATTACTTCAACTTCAGTGGTCTCATGTACCCTGATAATTTGTTTTGGCAGCTCCTCAACGTTGATTTTTTTAAAAATTTTTTTTTTTTTTTATTATGACCGTGACAGCCTCAAGCTTAAAGTGCCATCAAATTGTCATTATACATTTTTTTTTTTTCCTTTGTATGACAACTTTTTTTTATTCTATTACCCTCTAAACTGTTTAAGGGGTTGTAAGTCACTTTCGAACTCAATTGCTATAGATAGGGTCCAGGTTTTCGGTCATAAGGTGCAACCCCTTTTAATATTCTAACTTCAAAAATGGTAGATTGGCAGCTTAGTACAGGGGTTGTCCACTTTCAGCAAATAGTTGATTGTTTGTCTAATGAAAAATTATAGAATTTTAATTTTCCAATATTCTTTCTGTATTCCTTGCAGTTTATTTATTTATTTATTTTTTAAGATCTCTGCTTCCTGTCAACCAACAGGAAATCTTATTGTTTTAGTTCCTGTGGATAAAAACTGGTCTCTGGTCATGTGATGTCACACAGGTGCACAACTCGTTATAACACAACGAGTGTGATATAGTGAGTCTTGCACCTGTGTGACATCACATGACCAGGGATATAACGAGCCGTGCACCTGTGTGACATCACATGGCCAGGGATATAACAAGCCGTGCACCTGTGTGACATCACATGACCAGGGATATAACGAGCCGTGCACCTGTGACATCACATGACCAGGGATATAACGAGCCGTGCACCTGTGTGACATCACATGGCCAGGGATATAACGAGCCGGGCACCTGTGTGACATCACATGGCCAGGGATATAACGAGCCGTGCACCTGTGTGACATCACATGGCCAGGGATATAACGAGCCGTGCACCTGTGTGACATTACATGGCCAGGGATATAACGAGCCGTGCACCTGTGTGACATTACATGGCCAGGGATATAACGAGCCGTGCACCTGTGTGACATCACATGGCCAGGGATATAACGAGCCGTGCACCTGTGTGACATTACATGGCCAGGGATATAACGAGCCGTGCACCTGTGTGACATCACATGGCCAGGGATATAACGAGCCGTGCACCTGTGTGACATTACATGGCCAGGGATATAACGAGCCGTGCACCTGTGTGACATCACATGGCCAGGGATATAACGAGCCGTGCACCTGTGTGACATTACATGGCCAGGGATATAACGAGCCGTGCACCTGTGTGACATTACATGGCCAGGGATATAACGAGCCGTGCACCTGTGTGACATTACATGGCCAGGGATATAACGAGCCGTGCACCTGTGTGACATTACATGGCCAGGGATATAACGAGCCGTGCACCTGTGTGACATCACATGGCCAGGGATATAACGAGCCGTGCACCTGTGTGACATTACATGGCCAGGGATATAACGAGCCGTGCACCTGTGTGACATCACATGGCCAGGGATATAACGATCCGTGCACCTGTGTGACATTACATGACCAGGGATATAACGAGCCGTGCACCTGTGTGACATCACATGGCCAGGGATATAACGAGCCGTGCACCTGTGTGACATTACATGATGAAGAACTGCTTGTTATCCACAGGAAGTAAACAATGAAGCTTCCTATGCAATGACAGCAAGCAGAGATCTAGAAACCAGGAATTGATTAGAAAATGGTATAACTTTTAATTGCACAAACAGTATTCATGATTTGTGGACAGCCACATCGTGACGTACTACTACCTCCCGCTTCTGGCACCAGCTGCCCAACGGAGCCGTTATCAGCTGTATATTACAGGCGACATCCACCTCTAACACCAAAGATTTCAGTGTGTTTTATCACCCCAAAGTCTATATAAGGCAACTGTGTGTAAGTGACTGCTATAGGCGGTTTATGTGTTACTAGACAGAGGTTCTCTGGGCTTAATTTGAGCTATTCTATTGATCCTATTACCTCATCTTCCCAGTCACGACTAATCCTCTGCCTCTATGATCACCATTAAAATTTATAGCAAGTGGCCGTGCCTAAACCTGCCAGCCCGAACATCAATAGATAATATACTGTTTGATGGTTTACTTTGCAAATGGCTGCTAACATTAAAGTCTGTTTGCACGTATTGTTTTCCCTGGATACGACCGACTTCCCCCTCCATCTTTTCATTGTTGGGGATGTTTTGTGTATTTACCTAAACCCGCTATAACTGCAGGAGTTATTTGCTCATCGCTCAGGGGGCAGATTTTAATATGTTGACCATATTTTATTATTGTTGTCTGCGCTGCAGCTCTTCTATTTGTTCCTAGACTATAATGGTCTGTGCAGATAGTAATGGCCATTATGTTCACATTATATAGATTACTAGGCCTAATTAAAGTCCTCCAAATCACCCTCAAACAGGTATCCCTATCTTGTACAGTGATGTCATATGGTTAGGATGTGCCTTTGCTTTACTTTCCTTACATTGTACTGAGGAACAGTTCTCGGTGCATCTCAGATATGGGGTCAATTGTTGGTCCTACTGGTCCATCCTGCTCTATAACATGCTGCTTGCAGATAGTACTCTATGTACAACCTGCTCAGCTCCTCCTGCTGTATAACATGCGGCCTGCAGATAGGACACTATGTACAAACAGCTTGGCTCCTCCTGTGCAGATTGTAGATATGGTCCTATCTGCTTAGCTCTTCCTGCTCTATAACAAGCTGCCTGAACATATGATTGTATGTACCATCTGCACAGCTTAGTCACTACTAGGATAATTACGGGTTCTGTGTAATAAACCCTTGGAGAAGACCACATAGCCTCATCCTAGTAGAATCCTCCAAGAATCCACTTATCTTCGGGATGCCCTCAGTCAGTACTGTTACTTTAAAGTGAAATAAACGTTTAAAAACCTTCCCAATGTTTACCAACCGTCCCATAGCCATTAATGATGCAGCCCTCACCCCATACTCTGTATTATTACAGACCTTTCAATCTGCAGGCCAAGGCCAGCTGATAGTGTGTCGCGTAGCATTATTACTCGTGTGCTACATGCCCGGCCCCCTTGCACACGTTGGGTTGTGTGCATTTACTGTGTGACGGTGACTGTTCCCACAGCGCGTGGTTCATAGAGTTAATCTCGATGGTTATTAGCTAACAGGAGCTGAGCACTGGTCAAGGTTGTCTGATAGAGGAGGGATTGATCTATTCTGCTGAGTTATTGGTTCAAGGTTACTCTACCGAAATGTGGATGAAGGGTCTGGCTGTCCAAATTGTTTGTTTCTTTTTGTTTTTTCTTTATAAATTTACCTTGACTCATTTCTTTACATTTTGGGCAGCTCACAGCTTCATGTTGTCGTCATACTCTTGGCTGGTACAGACAGACCTCTTGTCATGTGCAAGTTAGATTTTCTTGAGCTGCAAAACTTGTCATCAAAATCGTGCATGATAAACTAGGGACTAGGGCTATAATCTGATAAACGTGTGCCAGCCCTACCCTATCCAGGCGGGCACACGTCCGGTTCGCTGGAGTAGATGCCAACTTGCGGCCGTGCAAACCTCCCCATGTGAATGAACCCTTTGTCACAGATCCGCGTACTGAGGCTGTGGTAATCTTCTTATATTTTTATCCCTGGCCTCCTTCTTTCAAAAATCACCTTTTAAAATGATGCTAATTTGTCTGATGGCATTACCAGTGCCGTCTCCATTCTGCAGATTCGCAGACTGTTACAATGTGCAGGAGAACTGCCCTACCCCCCAACCTTCTCCCAATGTGTACTGGAACTTCCTCTGCTGCAGTAAGATTATGCAGGCAGAGGAAGGTGGAAGTGCAGAGGGGAGTGGTACACCGTGTAACAGCCTGTCAAACTGCAGCGTAGAGGGGCTCTGGTATCGCCCCCTTAGAGCCTTTCTGACTCATTAGCATAACTTTAAAGATTTTAGAAAGGAGGCGGCCATGGATAAAATATAAGAAGATTACCACAGTCATGGTGCCTTGATCTAGGTGTTAGTGCTCCTGTTTATCATAATGGTTTTTGATGGTAAATTTCCTTTTAAGTTGAATTTGTATATAATTTAGAACTGGTATATTTGGTAAGTGTATCTCCAGGCCAAGTTTGTTTTTTATTTTTTTTTATTTTTTTCTCTTTCCTGGGACAATAGGATTTTCAGAATTTTGGGATGTCATGGGAACAGGATTAACTATAAAACTTCATTGCAGCTTTCATAACTCTTTCACACTGCCGTGTACTCACCTGGTCGAGAATACAGTCACACGCTGGAGAGGTAGAGGGATGCTCACTGCTCACCATAGTAAGGCATGGCACCCAGCCATAAACATGGGTGGCCGGGAACCATAGGCTTCTTTGGGGGACTGATATCTGGCCACAAATTTGTGGCCAGGTATCAGTCCCTCACACGGCAGTGTGAAAGAAGCCTTATGTTGACCATTGCAGTCTAGGATTAAAGTTTAGTACATTTCTAGCATCTATAGAGCTTAAAGACAGTCTGTCTGTAACTATGGGTTATCTGTAAGTCAGGGACTGCCTGTATATATATTTAGTAAGAGGATGTGATATCCACATTTATTAATGCGTCTATCTTAAAAAAAAATATAATAATAATAATAATAATAATAATGTTTACACGTAAAGCAATTCACAATTGTTCTGAATGTATTTCATTTGGACACTGCTGATTGGCAACCGCTGACATAATCCTTAGTAGCGAAAATGCTTTAAAGTTCATTCTGAGCAAAAAACCCCCCCAAAAAATACATAATTCTGCTCCAAAGTATTTTCCTTCTCGGTCCACATTTAGTACCTCTTTTGTCCCATAGCAACCAGGGTTTCCAGCTCTCAAAAAAAACTAAAATCCGCAAGATGGAGGGGCGGAGCCTGCCTCCTGTCACCTCATCACAAGTGCATGGTGCTGACCAATGACACCAGAGCTATCTCGTATCTAGCTAGCTAATACTCCAGCACAGCACATGACAGGACAGCATGAAGACTTCTGATTCATCCAATGAGCAGAACATATTTTTACTCTCCGAGTCCTGATAATCCAGCTACACCCTGGTGCATGAGGAAGCCCAATGCCTCTTTACCACAATAATAAAAAAAAAAGGAACATTTCAGATTGAATCAGTGATATAAGTGCATAAGTGAACAGTAGAAGCCAATGTGTTTTATTTTATGAGAGAAATGCTTCTTTCTTTACTTATCTGGCTCCACTCCTTCACCCCTTCCTAAACTGACACGTTTTCAAGTCTGACTGCAGCTTGCAGTGCTGTCATACTATACTGAAGTCAATGGAGAGGGGAGGAGGGAAGAGATTATTTCAGTCACTATGTAAGTACATGGTTCCTTTCTGCGCTTCAGTATCTCACCGTCTTTTCTTTAATAATATCCACTGCTAATATTTGTTCCATGTTCTATTTACTTTACTCACACATTTTGGATAATCTTCTACAATAGCGCAGAACTTTAGGCCTTTTGTAGCATCCTATATTAAAACATTGATCTCCCACGTTTGCGGTTCTCAGTCCTCCGGCGCAGTGATTTAATATTACGGGCAGAGTGGAAAGCCCCGGGACTGCATTACATGTATCTGTCAGTGATGCGTCATTCATTAAGTTATCATTGCCCATAGATGCAGCTGATGTTTCCTTGTACACAATATTGCTTCATATGTTATTAAAAAGTACTGTTTATCCCTCGGGCTACAAGATTGTTGCTCGGTAAGGAGGTCAACAAAAACATTAAATGTTGGTTGTTTGGTTTCTCTGCTACATCAGATCTTTGTAGCCAAAGGTAATAATTAAAGATTATTTTGGGAGGTCTCCCTAGATCACCACATTTTCCATCATCTTTGTATAACAGGTACACTACAATATAGATATATCTCTGGATATTCTACTTGGATAAACTTGTCTAGTGTGTTTTTTGTTATTTTTAACAACTTTTTCTCTTCTTCTTTCAGACGAGGAAGACTTTGCTACTTTAAGAAAGCCCAATAAGCCTAAAGAAAATGGAACGAAGGTCGTTTCCCCTCCCTCAAATTCTAAAATCACGGCCAAGAAGACCCATGTACCAGCCAAGGTTAAGACTCCCGAGAAGAAAGTCTCTACGTCGGTTGAAGATTTCTTTGGAATGGGGAATGTTAAGCGATCTAATAAGAAGCTGGTGGAAACCAAGAAAGAAGAGGTATGTTGGACGCTTCTCTTGTTACTGGGTTGAAATTGGCTGATTTTAGTAGTTATTTCACGTTTTGTTTTCCCTCCGCAGCCTCGTGGGAGCACAGATGACTCTCTGATGGATGATGAAGCTATTGCTCGGGAACTACAACTTGCGGAGGATGAGGAAGTGAGTGGGATCATTGTTTACATAGGAAATGATTGCTGGAAATATTGGATTCATCCAATGAGCAGAACATATTTTTACTCTCTGAGCGCTGATAATCCAGCTACACCCTGGTGCATGAGGAAGCCCAATGCCTCTTTACCGTATTTTTCGGCCTATAAGGCGCACCAAAAATCTTTTAATTTTTTCAGAAATCAAAAGCGCGCCTTATAGGCCGGTGCGCCTTATATATGAACTTATACAGAAATGTACTACAGACAAGATGTACTGTACATTTACCAGTGTTTAATAGCTCCATCCCCAGAAATTTCCTGCACCTTCCCACACAGTATACAGGGTCCCTAGCTCCTGAAGTGCCCTGGCACCACAACTAACATTGTGCCCATCCTGCCCTCCCCTAGCACGGAGAGACCGGAGCTGCCATTGTGCCGACCACGAGGCAATCATCATCATCAGTAAACAATCCCCCATACCTGACAGCCCTGTAACAGGGGAAAGAGAAGGAGCCACAGGGAACCCCACAGGAATAACACCCTGGCTGAGGAGGGAAGGAGAAGGGGCAGAGGGAGACCGCTTAACCCCTGCTGCATCACCCTGCATTAACCCCCAGCAGCCCATATCTCTGAGATCGGAGCTCTCTGACACGCTGAAGACAAGTTTCCCGGGAAGTGTAGCTGGCTTGAACTGTACGCAGGTCTGCCACCTGCTGGTCATTTTTAGGTACTGCATTTGATCCTGCGCCTTATACTCCAGTGCGCCTTATATATCAGTGGTGGCGAACCTATGGCACTGGTGCCAGAGGCGGCACTCAGAGGCCTTTCTGTGGGCACCCGGGCCATCGCCCCAGCACACCAGACAGGACTCAAAGAATCTTCCTGCAGTTCCAAGCAACTTAAAAGATGCTGCTTTCAGTCATATTTTGATACTTATTTCCCTACTTTGGACTGTAGAATGAGTAGACAGGGCCGAATTATCTTTGGAGGACCTTCGGCTGGCCCCACAATTCTCTCTGTACAGAGGGACACTAGAAAGAAGCTAAAATTATGAAAATCTTCCATCTTTCTACTATGTTGCTGTCTTCAGGAGACCAATATGAAAGTTGTTGAACATGGAGCAATGAGTTACTGCTTTAATTTTTAGTTAGCACCTCACGATAAATAAGGGGGGTTTTTGGCTGCAGTTTGGGCACTCGGCCGCTAAAAGGTTCGCCATCACTGTTATATATGAACCTAGATGTCTTAGCAGGCATTTATTAGAGGTGCGCCTTATAGTCCGGTGCGCCTTATAGGCCGACAAATACGGTAGTAGGCATCCAGAGCATTACATGGCCGGTGGAGAATTTGGGGACTATGAGCTTTAGATGATACCTCCCATTATAATGAAGTGAAGAACTGTGTGGGTTTTTTTTCCCGCCGGAGGATATCCTCATTTGCATCAGTTATGTAAATATTGGTCATAATGGAGGCAATCATTCCTGACATACTAGTGGACAAGTATTGCAAATGTTCATATTCCTTAGCATAGAATAATCAGATGTGTAAACGTTACAGGTAAATACTATCGGAGTAATAATAGATTACATGTAGAAAAACATAGTAGAAAACAGAATGAACATTTTAAGGCTAAGATCCATTACTTACTCCATTGTAAAATAGTGGTAAAAAATAGTGCAGCTATCCTGTGTTCACATCCTGTTTGTTTTTTTATGTTCGTTCCTCTTACGTAAAGCATAGAAAAGGAAAAACCGGGTGCAAGTGTGAACTGCGCCTAAGATCATTCAGTCCAGGGTGCAGTTTCATTAGCCATTTACTTGTGCACCGATCCCCTCTAAATGGGTGGAGCTCAGCCGTAACTTTTTACGTATGTTGTATTATACCTACTGCAAACTGCATCTTATCTAGTTTATTACGGATTACAAAGCAAACCTTAGTCTTGGCGGAGATTTATCACATTTTCTTAATAACCTGGAGGTGACCCAGGTCTGTATAAAAGCACTAACACGTTTACATCTAGTAGGGACTTTGAGTCCTGACTACCGATGGTGATGGCCGGCAGGATGGGTCATGGTGGGGGCATCCCTCTTATATAGATTTGTTAGCGCCGCAATCCTGTCTTCCCTCCGGCAGTAAATAACTGGGCTGACTTTGATCCAACGTGACAACCGTTAACAACATAATTGCATTTATGAATCATTTGGTGGAACCGAGGGAGCATTTATCTGCACATTTATGACCGTAGTTATCATTTGTTGGGATCTTTAAGGCCAATTTATGTAGTATAATACTTCATCTTTAAAATCTCACATCTTCAACACTTATAAGAGATATTCCCTTGTAGTACATGTTTGTGCAAATGATAAAATGTCTTCTATAAAGAAGATAAAACTTTATTTAAATTTTCTTCTTCACAGTTGGAAAGACAGCTCCACGAAGATGAAGAATTTGCTAAAACACTGGCGATGATAGATGATGTACCTAAAGATAAGGTATCTCGCTACATTTTTCAGCATATGTAGGAACCTTTATCAGGTTGGATTTTTCCTGTTCATATCTCCCTGTGTTGGCCCCAGTGATTTCACACGTTACAAGTCACAGGGGCCTGACAATAATTGGCCACAGCAGGTTTTGTGACTGACTGGCTGCTACTGATCCTATGGCCTCTTACACCTCTGTCCCAGCATATTTGACTAAAGCAAATTTGTATGTCAGCTGAAGAATTTAAAGGAAATCTACCATCAAAATCCATCATGATAAACCAGAAGCACTTACTCATAGATACAGGCACCATGACACTGATAATCTTTATATATTAGTTATCCATGGCCACCTTCCTTCTAAAATAAACTTTGTAAAATCCATTATGCATGCTGTAATCTCACACAGTGGGGAGGAGGGTTAGTACTCCTGCACAGTGTAACAGCCTGTGAAGCTACTGCTGGAATGGGCTCTGGTAAGAGTTCATAGAGCACTGCTGGCCCATTAGCATAATTATCAAAGTTGATTTTAGAAGGAAGGAGGCCATGGATAACAAATATAAGAAGATTACCACAGTCCTGGTGCCTGGATCTACGAGTAATGTCCCTGGTTTATCATGATGGTATAGATTTCCTGTAAGACTAATGAACGTAATCTACATGAACAGCAGGTGTGGTGGAGTTCTTTGAGGCTCTGAAAATTGGCATACTTCCGTCAATAGATAAAAAGCTTGAACACTTGTTTGAATACAGCCTTATCTGTCCCCTGAAATAACTCTTGGCTTCTAATTATCCTTTGCATGTCACCATGCATTACTTTAAATGACCAGGTTTAGAATAAGGGAATTCTGTAACTTAAAGGGAATGTGTCAGCAAACAAAGCTTTTTGTATATTGCTTGTACTATCAAACGGTAGAAGTAAATTTATATTCCAGGAATATAGCTTCTCCAAGACCACTTGTGAGTGGCGCTGCTGTGCTCTTGGTCCTCTCATTGAGTTTTTCCACAGCTTCTTCATGCACTGTCAGTTTTGTGGCTGAATAATACAGAGTGCTAAGAGCATTCTTATAAATAGCAAGTACTTGACTAATTTTAGTAAAAGGGCTGGAAGTACAAGAAGCTGACCACCAAGATAAAGATTTATTTAACATTTGGCAAACTTTGTAGAACTATCTAGAGTCGATACTGTAAAAAGCAATCGATCAAATCCTTACAATTAAGGGGGTCTAGGGTCTGAGGTACTCTCCCAAAATGAATCCGAAGCCACCAAAGTTGTTAGAATGAACTGGAAACGTAAATGAAATGGTTGTAAATAGTTAGTGCTATTACATTTTCCGCATTAGTTGATCTGACATCTGCTTCACTAATCCTGTGGTTAATTATCCTAATGTATTTAGATCCAGAGAAAAGGTGAAAAGAAGCAGACCTCTCCTGAATCCAAGAAGAGCCCGGCAAAGGCGGAAAAACATTCAGGTATCAAATGTGAATGAACAACTGCATGGAAAATTATAGGATCCTACAAATGTGGAACGCGAAACATGGAAAAAAGTGAAAAAAGATCTAGTTAGAAGAAGACTGTGATGTTAGTTGCGACCCTTTTTTTTTTTTTTTTTTTTGTGCAACAAAAGATCGCACTTTCAGTATAACAACAGTGGTGAAAAGTGCATTGTTAATAGTAATATAATAATCTTTATTTCACTTTTACAAATCATAGAGGACATATACAAATATAATATTACATTACAGAGTACAAACAGTCATATGGAACAATAGGAGTGAGGGCCCTGCTCACAGGAGCTTACAGTCTACAAGTTATATGACAGTGACTACATATCCAGGCCTGGTGAATTTCTTGTTACTGCAGTGTCCCAGCCATACTCAGTCGCTTTTTGATATAGCCCTATCGTTGTTATGGCCTTGCCAATACACAATGGTCAGATTTCTTAATTTGCTTAAATATAATCCATGGTTAGGCTACTTTCACACTGTAGCCGTAGCCGGGCGGGCATATGTCTGCTGCCATAGAGAGGAGAGGTGACCCTTCCCCTCTCCCATCTTTTCCCCTTGTATGGAGCGGTATGGTGCCGCTCTGTGCCGCCATTGCTTTCTATGGGGAACGTATATACGGCCACAAGTACGGTCATTTGAGTGCGGCCTTAGGCTAAATTCACACTGCCGTGAGCCCGCCGCACCGTAGCACGGCGGGCACACGGCAGCGCGGGGAGAGGAGGAGGAGTTGAGCGCAACTCACCCCCGCCCCTCTCCATAGAAACTAATGGCGCACGGCGCCGTAATACGGGGAAAGATAGGACATGTCCTATCTTTCCCCGGGCTACGGAGCGGTACGGTGCCGCACGTGTGCTGCACCGTACCGCTCCCGTACAGGGCCGTGAGCCCATAGGAGTGTATGGGGGACGTATATCGGCCGTATATACGTCGGCCGTATATACGTCGGCCGTATATACGTCCCCCATACTGTAGTGTGAATGTAGCCTTGGGCTGTAACAACTCCTGGGTGTACCGCTGTTTATTCTGTAGGCATAAGGAATCCTTTCTTGTACAGTAATTCAGGAAGGGTGGCACGTTTACAAATGTAGTTACCCATTTACAATGTTACTCATAGAAGCGTGTAGCTCTGGGGTAATTATCAGCCCGGGCAGTGCCACCTTTTAGCCTTGGTGCCTCATCTCTACTGTATTATGGTTTATGATTTACTTGACTTCTGCTTTCTGCTATTCACTCCTCAGGACTACTTACACATACTGGGGGAGATTTATCATTAGTCCTATGTAGCTTCTTGGGGTGTAATTGTCGCAATTTTTTGCGCAAATATCATTTTCACGTTTTTTTTTTAGCGAGAAAAAAAGCAAAACACTAAAGTCATGCAATGGTGGAAAAAATAGACCATAGAGTGTGCAACACTGTGTAACACCACATTTATGAACTGAGAACTTTCAAAAGAGCACAAATTTAATCGCAAAACTACATCAAGTAGGAGGTGGTGCATGTGGGTCCATTGCTATTACAGGGGGAAGTTTTTGCTCAATTTTGACGTTTTTGCTATCTGAGCAGATGTTAAATCTATTCGCATAGAGCGCACACAGCTGATACTCACATCAGAAGGCATGTAACACTGCACATACACCGGACTGTAAATCCAACTGTTGGAAACCTGCCAGTCTAACACCTAGACAACTGCTCAAAATCCTGCCTGATGATAAATCTTCCCCTATGAGTGCCATATAGCTTAGAAGAGTAATCATTCTGGTATGAGATTGGATGGAAATTTCACCTTCACTTACTTTATACAGAAAAATGGAGGACATTACTTCTATAATACTTTGAAAACTTGGGATCCAACCATTACTGCCCTGAAGGCTTGCACGTTTGTATTGCCAAGTAGGCTATAAAACTTTTTTTTTCCCCTCATTTATGTGAAATCTCATGCAAAGTCAGGCAAATATGACTCTTCACACATCATTTTCAGTGTGATGAGTCCAGTTTAGTTGTTGCAGGGCGAGTGCTGCTTCGGAATCCCCCATCTTCTGTTCTGTAGTACCTTGTGGTTCTGTGAGCTACAAAACTGGACATACAGGCAGTTACAAAATAGGTGAGATTTGGATTTTTATCTGCAGCGTGCCTCTCCAAATATGTATTTATTTGCCTCTGGTTCTGTAGCTCACAGAGATAAGATCTTTATCTTTAATATGACACAGGCAGTATGTTTCTAGTTACTATAGACACAAAAATAGGGGCGTCTGAAGTGACCCTATCCCTGCAACAAACTACATCTACATCTTATGTGAAATTGAAGTGAGAAGATTAATATTTGCCTGACTTTGGGGAGGTTTTTTTTCTTTGTAAACGGCTGAGATTTTACATTAGAGGGAATTCTTCATACCCTACATGACGGCTGGGAGTTTAGTGGGGTAAAACCTGGTGACAGGTTCTCTTTAAAGTGTCAAACTAAGCATGAATCAGTAGTAGAGTGTGTAGACTGCTTCTGTCGTTTCTGGTAGCTTCTCCTCTGTAGTCTCTGTCTGGTAATATACAGTCCTCTCTGAGCTCTTGGGTGCTGTAACTCGCTGCTCCCATCCACTTTATTATATACTGACACAAGGCAATTCTTAGAATAAATGGGTTGGTTGGGAGTTACAGGGCCTAGAAATTACTCTGAATCGCTGAAAATTGGATAACAAGAACGCCAGAGTCTCATTCTTAAAGAGATTGATGGGGATTTTTGTTTTTGTTGCTGGCACCCAAATACCTAATTGTCTCCCCACTTCTTTTTTTATTTTTTAGTTAGGACACTCAGCCAGACAGATCTATCCACAACAATCAAGAAGGAAAAGGATCTCAAAGAGGAAACCAAAAAGCCTTCGCGCACGCACTCTGAAGGTTCATCTTCATCCAAAGAGAAATCTCCAGCCAAGAGCAGCTCTAAGTTAGCCCTAATGAAGAAGAAGGAGGAGGCTCAGCAAAGAGAGGTGGCCATATCTAGTCCAGCTACGAAAACCAAGGTCATATCTCCTAAGAAGGAAATGGTCACACCTGCAAAATCATCTTCAAAATCAGAGGTAGGAATTGTACTTTTAATTGTTTTCATTGTGAAAACTAAAATGCTGAAATGTTATGTATACAAAACCATGTATAGTGGTTCTTCTTTCAAAAGAGCTAGATAGCTGCCCATAAATCAATGTCATACTATGTAAAAGCCTGTTTTGAACGGTTGGATGTTGACATTGAGCTAATTTGCATGTTATACTAAACGGAGCATTGCATGGTACTTGAAGATCTAAGACGCAACTTGACTCCCTCCAAAAGGGGAAACTGTACCCCTCAGACCCACCTTGAATATTTTGGTTACTCAAGTTTTCTGTCTCTTTCACATATTCTGTTTCTATGGAAGTGGTGAAATGCTGCATGATTCCCAGTATAGATATGAGGCAGTATCACTATGGTGTCTATAAGCGTCAGTAAACATTTCTAGAAACAGGTGAGAACAGGTCCCAGCACTTCTAATATCAGATGAAAATCAATCTTGGTAATGATAGTGTCAACCCTGTGCCATGTTTACTCTGGCCTATGTACCGTTGCTTAGGGACCTGCTGAGTTAAATGCAGAACTTATTTTGGGTTCAGATTTTTTTTTTTATTATGCAGTTTTGGAAGCCAGAACCGAGGAGTGGATTGATGAGGGAGGAAGAGCACCAGTCCTTTATACTGGCTCCCTCACTATGATCCACATCTTGTTTGGGCTCTAAATACAATGAATGTATGAATGGCCACTCCTATATTTCTAGTTTTATTACAAAAATCTATAAGATATACATATTCTGTTTCCCACAGTCCAGTCCTGAAGACTCTGAGAAGAAGCGTGGTAATTATACCTCCTATAGAAATTACCTGAATAGAGAAGGTCCTAAAGCTCTTGGTACCAAGGAGATTCCGCAGGTAAGAGCAAGATATTGGCGATTTAAAGGGGTTTTACAGGAATTCTGGGAAGCTCCCCTAATGGACGCAGTGCCAAAAAAGGTGCTTGCCGTACTTCCACTTACAGGAACTGCTTTAGCCCATTAGTGGCCTCCTCTGACCATAAGATATCAGTTCCTCTTATGTCACATGCAGTGTCTCCTGGTCGGAGGTGGTCATAGTTTTTGTTGTTCTATTGGTAGTCCCACCCCCATGGCCCTTTCCAGAATTCCTGGAAAACCCCTGGTAACTGATACCAAAAGCTAATGCCATAGTTTTCTCAGGAATGTTTTTGCTCCTATCTTATCTGTTGTATCTGCCTTAATGGGGTTTTCCCATTTCAGCAAATTAATGTTATTGTTTGTATTATAAAAAGTTATACAAGTTTCCTTTATAACTTTTGTATCAATTCCTCACGGTTTTCTAGATCTCTGCTTGCTGTCCTTCTATAGAAAGCTTCTATGTTTACTTCCAGTGGACAGAAATCAGACCATGGTCACACAGGAGCACGGCTCGTTATATCACACAGCTCCAATTACTCTGTATGAAACTAACGAGCCGTGCACCTGTGTGACCATGGTCTGATTTCTGTCCACTGGAAGTAAACATAGAAGCTTTCTATAGAAGGACAGCAAGCAGAGATCTAGAAAACCGTGAGGAATTGATACAGAAAGTATATTGAAAAATTGTATAAGTTTTTATAAAGCAAACAATAAAATTAATTTGCTGAAATGGTAATACCCCTGTAAACCATTTTACGATGAATATAGTGGCGGTGTACCTGCACTAGCTGTTGCTCTGTGCACATGGGGATCAGTGGTGGTCCCCTTGGTTACATCTACAAGTTTTCATGTATATGTGTATAGTTGATAACTTGCTCTAGCCCCTTTATAGACTTTCAACTTGAAACACTTATCATGTTTATGTGCTCCAGTCACCAAGACACTTGTATCTAAGATGTGGAACAGATTATATCTGTTTCCATTACCCTCTCTAGACCTTACAAAAGTTTATTGATGCATTAGAGATCCCCTACTGAGAGACTGCAGATAGAAGATCTTCTACTGTATTTACCAGGATCAATATGTAATTGGTTACTATTGTGAAGTACGGGCTGTCTAGTATTTTGAAGAGGTGATGTGTTTGTTATGCATTTCTGACATTTCTGGTTTTGTGTTAGGGGGCAGATAACTGCTTGGAGGGGCTGACGTTTGTCATCACTGGGGTCCTGGAGTCCATAGAGCGAGATGAGGCCAAGTCATTAGTAGAGCGCTATGGGGGCAAAGTTACTGGAAATGTCAGCAAGAAGACCAATTACCTCATCTTGGGTCGTGATGGCGGGGAGTCCAAGCGTGAGAAGGTAATGTACAGAGATATTCTACTATAAAGTAACTATAAAATACTATAAGGTGACCAGCACTGCTAAGAACATTCTCCATACATTAGCCAAGTGTTTCCATTATCACTGTACTTTGCCGTCCTAGACTGTGTGCACCCTGTTTGGTTGCTGCATGGAAATGCTCAACTTCATCAACTTCTTCCACCTTTTTATTATATGTAATAGTTACAATTGTGTCATTTATATTGCTCCACATTCTACACATTTATGTGTTTTGGATTCTGCTTATCTGATATCTTCATACAGGCAGAAAGTTTTAGAACGAAGATCATTGATGAGGATGGTCTGTTTGATTTAATTCGCTCCTTACCTGGAAAGAAATCAAAGTATGTTATAGCGGCAGAAGCCGAGGTAAGTGAAGGAGATTACCGAGTATTTTACTACAACAGAAATGCTGAGAAGGTAAATGGTAGATGTGTGTCAAATGGCCACATCAATCACCATTCGCTGTGTAAGCCTCACCTGTACATAGATAGTGTGACCATAGATAAGACTCCCCGAGTTTCCAACATGGGCAGTGGCTTCTTCACGGGGGCCATTGAACCCACAGCTGTGCTTGAGCAGATACAAATACATGTTACTGTGTGCCGCGTAACCACAGATTGCACGTGATCAATCGCCATGTTCTTGTGCAGGGGGCCTAAATCTGTTAACAGAGGAGACGTATATTTTCGGCTTCTCTGAGGGATCAGGTTACAGTTACCCCTTTGTAGAGGGCAGCGGGAGGATGAGTGATGCGGACACAATGTCTGCTGCTGCTTAACGTTATAATATTACGTTCTTATTCACGTGTAGGGGTGACAGTAGCAATGCTTATTACTGTTCTTTAAGGTCTTTGATACTTCTTTGTATTTTTAATAGAAATAGGAGGATCTCCTCTTCACTCTGTATGTGAAGTATGGGAGACATCATAGCAGCTACTCTCCAACCATGGAGCTTAAAGAGATACAACCGGTGAAAATGTCCTAGAATTCTTCATGTATAAACATACATTCTATCCGATTCAGAAAAGTCAATTTAAAGTACATTTTAACTGCAGGGGAGAAAACTCATAGCTGCACACTGGATTAGGCCACGACCCCCATCTGTGAGGGAATATATAAGTAGGGTTAATAACGTGCTCATCCTGGAATATGGCCCTTATTTGAAAATAAATTCCAAAGCTAAATTCGAAAAAATTTTTGGGGAAATGGATGTATACATCAGGTCTGCCATCGCAACGGCTATTACAAATAAGGACGAGTATGCAATACCACCTCTCTGTAGCCTCTTAGACAAGTTAGATAACTTGTTGATATGGTAAGATAAGGAGGAGTACCATTTTTGGGCGCATATGCCCTACACTTGGGAGCTGACTCTGGAGGGTTGGAGGCGGGGGGTGGGCTGGATATTTTGTTTATTGCATTTTGCTAGTTTAATGATCCATGCTTTGGAAGATATTTTTAGGTCTGTTGTACTTCAGATTTGTGGGACAATATAGGCCATGCTTGGCCGATTTTACACATGTTGCTCTGTGAAGTCTACATAACTGATTGTAATGCAAAGTTATTGTATGTAATTGTTTATTCTGTAAAATCAATAAAAATAAGTTTGATTTAAAAAAAAAAATGGCGGGGGACTTGTCTCTGAAGGAGATTCATTTATGGCTTGTACAGGAGGGCAGCCGTCATCTCTATGGTGTCAATATGCTGAAATACACCACATGAACAGAGGTTTTATTAATCTTCACTTCAGACATCATGGTGTTCTTGTGTAACCCTGTAATGATCCGATTTCTTTTTATTTCATTTGTATTTTGCTGCTATTTAGATGAAAACTCAAGCTAAAGCTGAAAAGACCCCAGAGAAGGTAGCCAAAAAGCCCAGCCCAGTAAAGAGGAAACTTACTCCAGAGAAGAGGCAGTCACCCAGAGCAAAGAAACCAGCGGTCGAGGAAGACGACTGGAAGAAGACTGTAAAGCGGGAAGAGAAGCCGAGCTCTGGGAAATCCCTGGACTTGGCTCCAGCCAGCGGCAAGACGGAAAGCTTACTCTGGGTGGATAAATACAAGCCGACCTCTGTGAAGGCCATCATAGGACAGCAGGGGGAACAGAGCTGTGCCAACAAACTCATCCGCTGGCTACGAGACTGGTTCAAGAATCACTCGTCTGATGAGAAGAAACCTGCCGGTAAGGGGAGTCCTGTATTGTCTTTAAAGGGGTTGTCCACAGATTTGTGTTAATATGAAAAAGTAACTCTCCTGCCTCTTATGTCCCAGAGTTGATATCATATAATGGGACAGGTCTCCACAGTAACCTGTACACTCAGTACATGTCACTGACTGACCGCAGCAGTGCTGTGCTATGTGTATAGAGGACATGGCTTGGGTGTATGTGACCCGTCTCATACTGCACATATATAACAAGGGCTAAATGGAGGGCTGAGAAATCTGTGCAGGACATTATTATTATTACAGCAACACATGCAGTGGTGTAAGGTCCATGTAATGTGGTACCAGACCATTAACCTAAGTAAAACTTGGTTCTCAGGTAAAACTTACTTGGTGCTTGACATTTTTTGGTACTGGATGACACTGATGAGCTCAAGGTATTGCTTTCTGGTGTCAAGTGGAAGCAAATCCCTGGCCATTAATATTCCTTAAGAGGTGAAGTTATTATGCATGGTTAATCTATTACATGAATACATTTTGCAAATGTACGCCGGATGGATGCCTGACCTTGACAATCGGATGGAGCAGGACAGACAAACCCTCTAAATCTAACTTTGAAATTTGACGACTGGTCATTTAGCTTTATTCTGTCACCCATCACTATGGTAGTCGTCACCTTTAGTCTTACCATGCTGTTATGTTAAGCAAATCTATAGCCTCTACAGCTAAACATCACTCTCATTTTCATTTCAGTAAAATATAACAAATTTGGGGCCAAGGACGATGGGTCATCCTTCAAAGCTGCACTGCTCTCCGGACCACCTGGTGTCGGTAAAACCACAACGGCGGTGTTGGTGTGCGAGGTAGAGTTGTAATTTTTTGTCATGGTTTTATTTCTTTAAAATTCTTGAAACGCACATAATATTGCTCTTACAATCTTACACAGAATTCCTGTACTTGTAACACCGTACTAAGTGATAATGAGATGCATGATCTCTAACCATGTGATGTCTTCATTTATTAGGAACTTGGCTACAGTTACGTGGAGTTAAATGCCAGCGACGCTCGCAGCAAAAACAGCATGAAGGAAGTGGTAGCAGAGTCTTTGAATAACACCAGCATCAAAGGGTTTTACTCTGGTACGAGTTTTCCATATTGCCGGATTATGTGATGTGTTATTGTCGCAGGATGACTCCATTTTACTTGTTTTATGTTAAATAGGGACCAGCAAGTTTGTAAACTCTAAACACGTTCTGATCATGGATGAAGTAGATGGGATGGCCGGGAATGAAGATCGGGGAGGAGTACAGGTACGCCGTTACCGCACATCATTGCCTCTAATAGTAATCCAGGAAGTGCAGCTGCATTTACATTGATGGGTGTAAAAAAGTTAAATAAAATAAGTAGTGACATTTTCCGACTGATAACATATTGGATGCTTTGGGTTAAAGAGCAACTTGTGACCTCTCCTGACAAACATTAACTCTGTTCCCCAGAAACTGACGATTCTGGAGAATCTTACAATTCTGCATTACACTGTCCCTTTTGTTTATGAATGCATTGACAAATAGCTGTTACAATTGTCAAATGTCAGCCTGGTACTATCTGCACTGATAGGACAACATCATATTGGGCAGAGACACATCTCAAACTGGTAAAGCCCAGCTGTCCATATATTCATCCATTTCTAGAATAACAGAGGAACATTTCAACATTTACTTTCTGGCTCTAACATCTGTATCATCCTTCTGCCTTTAATAGAAATCAAGGTTCTTCGAACTATGATGCAGATTTGGCTATCCCTATTCCACTGCAGAATATAATCTATGCCATCACCGCTGCCTATATAAAGCACATGCTGCACCTACAGCAGTTACATGATAGGGAGCATTGGCGTTCTGGAAGTGCCCACCTGTTCACACTGCCCGTTTTCATTGATGGGTGAACAATTTTTACCCTTTTAAGTCTGTTGATGTTTTGTTTGTTCTATTTCAGGAGCTGATTGCTCTGATCAAAGGCTCGAAGATCCCCATCATCTGCATGTGCAATGACCGCAATCATCCCAAAATCCGATCGCTAGCAAACTACTGTTTTGACCTCCGTTTCCAAAGGCCAAGAGCGGAACAGATTAAGGTCAGATCACTTGTCATCACAGTCTTGCGATTTATCTTAATGGGCTTTATAACTTCTTCATGGTGTTCTTCAACCTAAAGTAAAATACATTTCTCTCCCAGGGGGCCATGATGTCTGTGGCATTTAAGGAGGGTTTAAAGATTCCTCCACCTGCTATGAACGAAATAATTCTTGGGGCAAACCAAGATATTCGGCAGGTGAGACTCGCTGTTAATGAGATTTTAGGGTTTTTTTTCCTTTGTAGAGGCTTCTTGTTCTAATGTGTATTCTCTTTTGTCTCAGGTACTACACAATCTCAGCATGTGGTGTGCAAGCAACAAGGCCTTGACTTATGATGAAGCGAAGAGCAATGCAAACAACGCCAAAAAGGACATTAAGATGGTGGGTCGCCTTTTATCGCTTTTATGCGGTTGTCAGAGGATGGAGGATGTTTGATTTATAAATGTGTTAGTTTCTTTTATGGTACCAGTATGGTGTGATCAGTGCTGGCAGTGCGCCCCCTGCTGCCTGTTTCTGTGCAATATTCTGTTAAAGGGATTTTACGTGGGCCCTATCCACAGAAAATGCGCTCAGCGTTTTCCGTCAGCTCCGGACTCCTCGTTTTTGCCATCTATGGGGGTCTCGGCATCGGCTGGCTGTATACTACACCCTCGGCTTATACTCGAGTCAATAGGTTTTACAAGTTTTCAGTGGTAAAATTGGGGGTCTCTGCTTATACTCTATTATATACGGTAAGTTAGGGCAGTCTGATGGCAGATGTCCCTTATCCATGGATACTGATGTTTGTTCCAGGGTCCTTTCGATGTTGTACGCAAGGTGTTCGCTGCCGGTGAAGAGACTGCTCACATGTCCCTGATAGACAAGTCCGACCTCTTCTTCCATGACTACTCCATTTCACCTCTGTTTGTTCAGGAAAATTATGTTCACGTCAAACCTGCGGCAGCGGGGTAAGAACCTGGAATCTGATTGTTACGGAGTCTCCAGCATATACTTCATTGTCCAAAAAGTGGCATTTGTTTCCATTTTTCTCGATTGTAGGGGAAATGTGAAGAAGCACTTACTGCTCCTGAGTAAGACAGCGGACAGTATATGTGACGGGGATCTCGTAGACCGGGTCATTCGCAGTAATCAGTTCTGGAGCCTTTTACCTGTACAGGTAACGCCACGGTTACAAAAAAAAATTCATAGGTAAATGGGTGAGATTTTGCCTAACAGGGAATTTCTAGGAAGGACATTTCATACTCTACCTGATGGGACTAGTAATTTAGTGGGGTTAATACCTGGTGATAGGTTCTCTTTAACCCCTTCCTGATGCACAAAGTAATAGTACTGCACGGGAGGCAGTGACTTGCAGTACTATAACGTCCAACTCACAAGTGGAGTCAGTACCAGCAGCAGTGGGTGACCGCTGTATCGCCTGCGATCGTGGATGACTCAGATTGCAGGTGTTAACCCCTCTTATGCTGCAGTCTGTTACAGGGGAGGTTTCTGCTGCTCGGAGGGGGGGGATCTCCAGTTTTAACTTTCAACTCCACTTTTAATTTGCAACTCTTGTTCACTACATCTTTTTAGCATTCTGTGCTTTTATTTTATAAGACGCCTTTTTGCAGATCTTCTTGAATAATTGTGTGATTTTCTGATTAGGCGATTTATGCCAGTGTCATTCCCGGGGAGCTGATGAGGGGGTACATGTCTCAGTTTCCAAGCTTTCCTAGCTGGCTGGGAAAATACTCATCCACGGGGAAACACGACCGCATCACCCAGGAGCTTGCCATGCACACATCTCTCAGGTAATAGCTCTGCCGCAAGTTATCCTTAAAGGGGTTGGCCACTTCTCAATCAATCTGTCATATTAGACGTGTCTCTGCATGTATATGCCTTCCCCTTCTTTGAGAGATTTAGCCTTTCCTTGTTCTCACTACGACGCCCTCTGCAGTAGTGATGTGGTGTTCGCAAACGAGCCGTCTCTTGTTCGTCAACAGTGGGAGCCGGCTCCTGTCAGTGAGCCAATGGCTTTGTTAACCCCAGCCCCTAGTTGGCTCACCACACCCCCTTTAACCCGATACAGGGGAGTGGTGTGGGTTGATTGACTGGGTTGCGGCTCCCTATTGTATATTTAATAGGGAGCCGTTCAGGAGCTAGAAGAGCCAAGTCTGCATAGTGAGCGGAGCCTAATGCGCCAGCTCACTAAGAAGAGATGGAATTTCCATGACTACTCTGGAGTGGCGTTACCCACTTTTCACTGTCTGTCCTCACTGACGAGGAGAGGGGAGGATGAGTTAAGTCTTAACTCTCCTGCTACATCTGCTCCTAATCGGCAGAGCTCAGACATATAAACAAAGAATCACGGAGTGTCTGCACACACCACAAAAGTAAGTATCAAGAGTGTTGAATCATTTGAGGAACATTTAGGGAGTAAAGGCACACGGGCAACTTGTGTAAAATAATGGCCAATCCCTTTAAAGTAATTTTAAACATTAGCCATTGGTGACCCAACCTTGATATGGAGTCATGCTGATGATCAACGCTGTTCATGTCTTCTCTCTCAGAACAAGAACGAGTAAGCGTGCACTGAACCTGGACTACTTGTCCTATATGAGGGACAAACTGGTGCAGCCATTGGCCGAACACGGGGCAGAAGGTGTGCAGGAAGTAGTGGATGTCATGGACACGTACTACTTGATGAAGGAAGATTATGATAACATCATGGAGATAAGCAGCTGGGGAGGAAAACCCACACCCTTTTCTAAACTGGATCCCAAGGTACAATGAAAAAGTCCACATTTTTAAATGTAATCCTATATGTGATCAAAGTGGTCCAGACATTGTGCCATTGGGTGTATCTGATCTGACACTGCTCACTATTGGAGAAAGAAGCGGAGAAAAGTATAGTACAAAGTTGACTATTGCTCCAAAGCTCATGGTAAGCTTTGAGTGTAGTGGTGTAGTGGTGACCCATTCATACTCCACCCACCCCAATGGGACAGTTGTTTTGTTACTGTAAGCAACTTCAGCAACTGTTCATGTACAATAGACCCTGCGCCGTCATCCATGGAGAGATGTAACCGGCTGTGATTTCTCTCAGGTAAAAGCGGCCTTCACCCGGGGCTACAACAAGGAGGCCCACCTCACCCCGTACTCTCTGCAAGTCGTGAAGGCCTCCAAAAGAGCGGCTTCTACTCTCCCGTCTGAATACGGAGAGGAGGCGGCCATAGAAGACACACAAGGGGAAGACAATCAGGACGATGAGGTCTCTGTAGACGCCATGATAAAGGTACTTGGATTATGGAGACTCCATCCATCTGTGAAGTGTTGAATATTATAGTTATCACGGGCATCGATTATCAAACCGGAGAACCTGTTGGCAACAACAGAGCAACTAGTATCTGTGCAGGTCTGTTTGTTGGTTGCTTTGGATTATAAAGCTTAAAGGGGTCGTCCACTTTCAGCAAATAGTTGATATTGTTTGTGTAATAAAAAGTTCTACAATTCTACAATCCTAATGGTTTTCTAGATCTCTGCTTGCTGTCCTGCTATAGAAAGCTTCTCTTATTACTTCCAGTGGATAGAAATCTGTCCATAGTCATGTGATGTCACACAGGTGCACAAGATGTTATTATCAAAGAGACTTATCAAAACAGTGTGATAATAACAGCTCGTGCACCTGTGTGTTTATCACATGACCAGGGACAAATTTTTATCCACTGGTAGTAAACATAGAAACTTTCTATAGCAGGGCAGCAAGAAGAGATCTAGAAAACTGTGAGGAATCGATGAGCGAAGTATATTAGAAAATTGTATAACTTTTCCTTACACAAACCATATCAATTAGTTGCTGAAAGTGGACAACCCCTTTAACCGTCTTGATAAATGAGGCTTTAATAATTCAGAGATAATATATGACCATTGCTGCGCACACAAGGGGATTCTAATGCCCCAAATCTGAGAGATGCGTGGTAATATATGCCTCAAGTCTTCCTGATGTAGCGGGAAGCTCTTAGGTCTGATAATTACTCTGTATATTAGTTAGGAGAAGGAATCTAAATCTTATTTCTGTCTCCAAATATACCAGGGATATGTTGCTTGTGCCCACAGCTAGATGCGTAGGTTGTTAATAACGTTTTAATCAACTGGGAAATCAGATGTGGATTATTTGGCTCCGTAAGATAAAAATATATATGTAATATTGGCTGGTGGTGTCGGCCTTTAACTAGTTAATGGAAATCTGCCAGTATGATAAATCAGGGACACACACTCAGATCAAGTCATCTTATATTTGTTATCCAACTGGTAAAATTACGGTAAAACGCTAAAAGTGCTGTGGGGGTGTTACCAGAGCCCCTCTGTGCTGCCTCCTTGCTGTCTGTTACACTGTGCTGGAGTACCCCTCCCAATGTGTGCTGCTGCTTCAGTGAAATTACATCGGGAAGAGGGAGGTAACACTACACGGCGCCTTTCTGGCTCATTAACGTAATTTTTTACATTAGAAGAAAGGAAGGATGAGTTGGAAAGTTGGCACAAGCCCTTTAATGAATGGCACATAGTTGTTTAGGGTGGTCTTAGATGGATTTGCTTTCTCAATATCTATTTTACTTGGTGAATACAGAAATGCAAAACTTGTTCCGTCATTTCTAGGCAAAAAAATCAAAACCATCAAAGTCTTCCAAGGTTGAAAAAGGTGGAGACAAAAAGCCAAGTAAAGCAAAAACTAAGAAAGGAAAGTGATAAGAATGGGAGATGGATGGTGCCCGGGTCTGACTCCTGCCCCTGGATGGACATGAGGAGTGTGTGGTGCATGGATCCCCCAGTGTGTGGTGCATGGATCCCCCTTTCCCAGTATATGGAAAGGCTCCGTGTACTCGGCTTTTTATCACTTGTGACCAACCTCCAGCACTTTGTATCTCCAGGTGTACTTTATTTTACAGCATCTTCCCTCATTTCTGTTGTATATAGACTATAAGCCTTTGTTTTGTATAATAATATTGTAAGTATATGAAAAAAGCTTCATTAAAGTTAGTTTCACAGAAACCGATTTGTTTTATTCACATTTATGTCGTTCTTATATTTTACCTGCTACTTGGACATTAAATGTCCTGTATAGAATTCCCTCTTATGTGAAATCTCACCTGTTTACCTATAAGGAAACAATGTCAAGTCTTGTGAAAATAAGCAAAGAGGAGTCCTATTTGCCTGAGATGAGTCAAGTTTAGAGGCTGCAAGGGGAGTGTTGCTTTAGTGTACCATATATACTTGTGTATAAGTGAGTTTTTCGCAATCCTCACCTCTGATTATACACGAGTCAATACACTTGTCAATGCACTTAAAAAAAAAAAAATGTATATACTCACCCTCCGGTGGCCCCGATGCGCGGCTCCTCTTCTGTCTTGCGCACTTGTCGTCTTTCTTCTGTAACAGCCTGCAGGGTGCGGCCATGTTTTTCTCCCGGGCGGCGCCAGGAGTTATCATGGCCATGCCCTGCGGGCTGTTACAGAAGGAGACAGGCAAGACAGAAGAGGAGCTGCGCTGACATTAGGGCCACCAGAGGGTGAGTATATAACTTGGGGCTGGCTGTATACTACTGGGGGCTGGCTATGTACTGGGGGAGTCTGTGACCAATGCATTTCCCACCCTCCGCTTATACTAGAGTCAATAGGTTTTCCTATTTTTAGGTGGTAAAATTAGGGGTCTCGGCTTATACTTGGATCGGCTTATACTCCAGTATATACGGTATCTTCATTTTATAGTTTATTAGTAGATGGATATGACCTCATTCAGGCTTGTGGTTCTGTAAGATACAGAACCGGAGATACAGGCAGTTGGAAATGTGACAAACGTGTCGCACAACCACAAGCCTGATGTGGTCTGAAAGATGTCATATTAACCCCATAGCGCAATAAGACGTACCCTTACGTCTTACTGCGCATGGGGGAGTATGAAGAGGGCTCACAGGCTGAGCCCTCTTCATACTCACCGGGCATTTGCTTCATAATGAAGCAAACGCCCGTCGCTAACACCCGCGATCGGTGTTAACCCTTTGATTGCCGCCAGCAAAGCTGCCGGCGGCATTAAAGAGCCGGCAGCGCGTGGGCGCCGCCATCTTGGCTCCGATCGTCACTCCCCGTGACGTCACCGGGGAGCGGCGATCCGTTGCCATGACAGCCTGGGATCACACAAAGATCCCAGGCTGTCATGATCGAGGCTATCTATTATAATGTGCGATCTGCACATTATAATAGATGGTATGCAAAATCCCCATATACTGCCATACTGTAGTATGGCAGTATATGGTAGGATCAATCAGACAACCTAGGGTTAAAGTACCCTAGGGAGTCTGTAAAATAGTAAAAAAAATAAATAAAAAAAAGTAAAAAAAAAAATTCAAATCACCCCCCTTTCCCTAGAACTGATATAAATATAAATAAACAGTAAAAATCATAAACACAATAGGTATCGCCGTGTCCGAAAATGCCCGATCTATCAAAATATAATAACCGTTTTTCACTGCGTTAAACCCCGTAGTGGAAAATAGCGCCCGAAGTCGCAAATGGCATTTTTTTGCCATTTTGAAAAATAGAAAAAATTCTATAAAAAGTGATCAAAATGTCGAACAGTCCTAAAAATAGAAGCTTTGAAAACGTCATCAGAAGTCGCAAAAAATGACACCACCCACAGCTCCATACACCAAAGTATGAAAAAGTTATTAGCGCAAGAACACGGCAAAATGAAGAATTTTTTTTCTGTACAGGAGGTTTTAATTTTTGTAAATGTATGAAAACATTATAAAACCTATACAAATTTGGTATCCCCGTGATCGTACCGACCCAATGAATGAAATAGACCTGTCATTTGGGGCGCACAGTGAAAGCTGTAAAAACCAAGCCCACAAGAAATGGCGCAAATGTGTTTTTTCATCATTTTCACTGCATTTAGAATTTTTTTCCCGCTTCCCAGAACATGGCATGGAATATTTAATACCATCACTACGAAGTGCAATTTGTTACGCAGAAAATAAGCCATCACACAGCTCTGTACATGGAAAAATAAAAAAGTTATAGATTTTTGAAGGTGGGGAGTGAAAAATAAAAACGCAAAAACGAAAAAGGGCCTGGTCCTTAAGGGGTTAAAGATAAGAAAATCAATAAAAAGGTTTTAGTTACTACAGAACTCAAGACGGGGGGGGGGGGGGCACCTGGAATCTCTGAAATTGACTCCTCTTGGGCAAAATATGACTAGTCTCTCCTCATTCTCAATTGGTTCTCCCCATGTTTGCGTGGGTTTCCTCCCACACTCCAACATACTGATAGGTGGATTAGATTGTGAGCCCCATTGGGGACAGGGACTGACTTGGCAAACTCTGTGCAGCGCTGCGTGATCTGTGTGCTCTATATAAATAAAGGAATTTTTATGCTTTGGATGAGATTCATTTCTAGGTAAATGTGTGAGATTTCACATGAGGGAATGCTAGAAAGGACATTTCATCCCCTAATCGAGAAGGATCGTATCGTATATACTTGAGTATAAGTACAGTTTTTCAGCACAAAATTTGTGCTGCAAAAACCCTACCTCGGCTTACACTCGAGTTTATAAAAAAAAAAAATTAACTGTACTCGCCTTTGCGACGCCACCCGTAGGTCCTCTTCTTGCTTCCGATGCTCTGGTGCTTCTCCGGGTCCCCTCGCAATGGAGCGGAACGAGCCAAAGGACCCGAACCAAGAAGAGGTCCTAAGGGGCGTCGGAAAGCTGCATACAGTTTTTAATTTTTTTTTCTACTACAGGGGGCTGTGACCAATGCCTTTCTCACCCTCAGCTTATACAGGCGGTCCCCTACTTAAGAACACTCCACTTACATACGACCCCTAGTTACAAACAAACCTCTGGTAATTTTGGTAATTTATTGTACTTTAGTCCCAGGCTACAATAATCAGCTGTAACAGTTATCACAGGTGTCTGCAATGAAGCTTTAGTGTTAATATTGATTCTTATGACAACCCAACATTTTTAAAATCCAATTGTCACGGAGGCCAAAAAAGTTCTGTCTGGGATTACAATGATAAAATATACAGTTCCGAGTTACATACAAATTCAACTTAAGAACAAACCTACAGACCCTATCTTGTATTTAACCCGGGGACTGCCTGTACTCGAGTCAATAGGGGTCTCTGCTTATACTCGGGTTGGCTTATACTTATACAGAAGTTTAATGGGGTAAAACCTGATTTTCAAGTTCTTTTTTTAGATAATTTCTTACATATCTGCAATGGTCCAGAGTGTCACTTATAATATAATACATAGAATATATAGTGTATGGGCTTTAAAAAGACTAACAGTGTTATTAGCCCCTCTTTGGTTCTTGAACATGCAGTCCCTTACAACAGGCTGCAGATGATTATGCAGTGAATTTTGGTGATGCCTCACGGATTTCTTCATGCCCATTTTTCAGGCGTTTTGATGTCCTCAACCTAAACCTTCGCCTATTAGGAAAAATAATTCCCCACAACCATACAAACCAGTTGTTTATTATAAATAGCAGTTTACAGAATAACTGGAATCTCTCACAAATATAAAATCTGATTTAAAAAGTATATACAGAAGTGATTACAGTACAGCAGTCCTCAAGAGCGCCAAACGGGTTATGTCCAAAATCATGAAGACCTACGGAGGAAAAAAAAGATGTATATATAACAGTCATACAAGCACAGTCCCACGCTAGCACCCGCTACACTGCTTTTTTTTTCTGCATTTTTATTTTTCATTCCCAGAAGAATAAAAAAAAAAGTTGATTTTTAAAGACTGTCTACAGAGCTGTATGAGAGCTTGTTTTCTGCTTAACATATTCTCCCTTCTTGTGTCTGTATCTAATATTTATGCCTTGTATTGGGAAGCTAGAAAACAAATTTCTAATGCAATGAAATAAGAAATAAAAATTTGCGCCATTTTCACTTACATGGCGTTTACTGCATGCTCCAAATGGCACCTCGTGTACTCTATTGGTTGGTACAACCACAGGGATACTACATTTGTAGAGGTTTTCTTCGAATTATAATTTTTTTTTTAATGGAGCACTTTATCTACAAAATGTTTGCCTTTGCCTTATTCTGACGCTAATAACTTTTTCATACTTTGGTGTAGCATAATGTATCATTTACTGCTGGACAAGCCGCCGTTTTCACTGCTACCATTTTGGGACTTTTTGATGGACACCTGGACATTTTGGTATTTTCTGTTACAGGATTCATCGCTGGAAAGAAGTTGTTTTTAAAAAAAAATATATATTTTGGTATGGACGCTTCCCAAAAATCCTGATCTAACATGTTTATGATTTTATCTGTTTATTCTATATGTGTTGTAGAGAAAAGGGGGGGGGGGACAATTTATTAAAATAAAAAAATAATTTTCACAATAAATTTCTCCCTTTGTATCTTTAACCCCTTTGTGACCGATTATCATTGGTTCCTGAATGTCCAGGTCAATTTTTGAAGTTCTGCTATGCGCTTCTTTAAAGGAAACTTATCACATGAAATGGTAGGTGTAAGATGGAAATACCGAGCACCCTCAGGGTGAGCTAGTGCCGGAGCTTACTTATTCTTTAGGAGAATACTTATTAGTTATTCTCCTAAACGGCTGCATCGCGGTTTAAACACTTTTTAATGTTTATATCTGAAGCAGCTTCGGCGCACCAAGCGCACGCCTACCTAGGAAGTGCCGGAGAGCTGGTGACGTCACGTGCGCACGGTCCCGCGCTTGGTGAGCCGAAGCTGCTTCAGATATAAACATTAAAAAGTGTTTAAACCGCGATACAGCGGTTTAGGGGAATAACGAAAGTAAGCTCCGGCACCAGCTCACCCTGAGGGTGCTCGGTATTTGCATCTTACACCTACCACTTCATGTGGTAGGTTTCCTTTAAATGATATCTCTGGAAAAGCTTTACATATCATAACAATTTTTTTTTTTTTTTCAAGACGTGAGACTATCTTGATATATTTTTAATAATTACGTATTTAAAATTTTCCAATAATTCACTACAAATGTGAAAAAATTTGCATTTTTGTTATTTTTCCAATTCAAGTTTTTTTTTACTGTTATAAATATGTACAGGATTATTACCATTATCCTTTCCCAGGTTCAGCTACAGATGCAGAGGGTGCATGTACTTCTACAATAATGAAAAGTGAAAGTCTTCTGCAGCTCCTTCTACATTCTGCCTTCTGCTCACTGCCTGGAGGGGGCGTACTTCAAATGCCTATATCTCCTGAATCCTGGCACCTAGAAACAAACTTCCGGTGTCATATTAAACGGGAGAGTTTCCCTTTTATGGATTGTGGATGCTTAACAGAACCGGACATGTGGGCTCCTAAGGAAGTGGAAAAGCTGTACATAAAAATCAACTTTTTTTTTTTTTAGTACAACTTTAAGGGTGGATATCTCTGGTTCTGTGACGCCTCCATACACAATCCATACATCACATTAAAGAGGATTCTTTAGATGTGCCAGTTTTCAGGAGATGTAGCCGTTTGAAGTTGGCTATTGTCATGACGTAAATAAACGTCCTTTTTGGCAATCTGTAACTAAAAGCTGCTGTATATTTCTGTGGAGAGGATAAGTTCCAGTTCACACTGTGCTTTCTGTTTTCCATAACTGAAACAGCTATGGTGGTTCTATAACATTACAGGTGGTCCTGCTTAAGAACACCCGACCCCTAGTTTAAGCCATACAAGTACATGTGAATTATCTGTGACTCCCACTTTATACTGTCCCACTTTATGCTGCCGATATCCCGCGCCGCGGCCGGTCTTCTCTGTGCGCCGCTTACAACGCTAAGCGATAGGGACGGATGGGAGGAGCCGTCCACATCGCGGACCGGAAGCTCCCTGTGCCCCTGTAAACAAACAGGAGCACGTATCGAAGGGACCGCGGCTCGGGACATCAGCGGCACCGGAGGAGGTAAGTCCATGTTTATTATGTTTAACTAGCCCTCCCCAGCCCGGACATAAGACATTTTTTAAACCCGGATAACCCCTTTAATGTGTTTCCGGTTTACAACCCAATGATCAGTCGGAGGAGAGTTTGTACATTGCTGTATCTCACCCGTTGACCTGAAACCAAGCAAAAGGGACTATAACCTGCAGTGATAAGTCGGCTGCTTACCGGATGATGAGTTTACTGATCCTCCTGTTCCTGCTTGAGATACGTAGAACAGTCCAGAACCTTCTTCACATCAGCTGCAGTGACCCGCTCAGAACACATGGGGCAGATGCTTTCTGACTCCAGCAGCCTGTGTGGATCAGAACAGATGGACCAATGTACTGGGCACTGGTGTATACTGGCTGGCCACGAATGCCACGGACACCACGGTCTGATATTGTACAGTGAAAACACATGCACCCAAGAATCTATGTTTATTAGGCGGTAAGGTAGGTGGTTCCTGAACAGCTATGACCGGCTTTGAGTTAAGTCTTAATATCTTACTGCCTTTCAGAGGAGATCACAAAAGTCCATAGCTATAGTAGAGGTGCCCATAGCCTTCCATAGCTTGTTCCCACAGAGCACCCTATCCACAACTGCCCTCTGTTCAGCCCAGAGTGAAAGTGTTTTCAGTACGTAAAGCAGAACAAGTGTGGCCCATATTTGTCATGTCAGAAGGCCCACATCCACATAGCTCTCTGCTCTTACTGAAACTGACCAGATTTACTGTAATGCGTTCATGGCCAATGACACCAGCAAGAAAAATCTAAAACATTTCCCATTCTCTTTACATTCTCCACTTACGTTTTGAACTGGGAAAGCAGCGCCGGGAATTCACAATTTGGACAGATGCACCAGTCGTCTTTCACCATGTGCCGACCCTGTGAAATAACGAGAATATATACCGTGATCCGTCAGAACAATGTGATACAGCACTCATAGCTTTATATATGTATATTGTATAGATATTGAAGAACACAGAGAGGGTCAGATTTTGGAAGTCAAGTAGCTTTATAGAGACTGCTGCCTTCTCACTGAGAAAGTAACTATATATTGTTTGAGGGGCAATTTTATAGTTGTCTGGCTTGTATATTTTGGGCACTGGTTGACCCCGTTTTTACACTAGGAGATGTGACAGGTAGAGAGATGAACAGAGCCGAACGTCTTGTTTGACTGGTCCTTTCTAAACGATATCTCACATTATCAGCCTTTGTTGTGTCCATTTATGTATCCCTTAAAGGGAATCTGTCATCAGGGACCTCATTTTCATTACAGACATGTTGTAGAAGCCCATCACACCTGCATTGCAAGTATGTCTTTATGTTTTCTCTAAGAATTTGCATTACAATATAATTGTGTGTCATAACTTACCTTGCACCCTAACAAAATCCTGGGGTAGTCACAAGGGTTGGGCTTTGGTTTGGATGCATTTCAAAAAACAACATGTGACTTGTCACCAGGGAGCTGTACAGGAGCACAATGGTGGTGGCTGAGAGCTGAGTGTTTTTTGAAGTGCATCCAAACCAAAGCCCAACCCCTGGGACTACACAGAGGATTCGGTCAGGTGCAAGGTGAATTATAAGACACAATTCTATTGTAATGCAAATGCTTGGAGAAAGCAGAAAGACATATTTTCAATGCAGCGGTAATGGGCTTTTGCAACCTGTCTTTAGTGAAAATGAGCCCCCGGAGGAAAGGTTCCCTTTAAATAAAGATGCCACCCATATCAATGCACTTGCCATGTAGGATAGGACTGGTGAAACTATAGGTAATTTGCACCCTGATCTTACAGTCGGATGATATAGTGATGTACTCACAGTGGCTATACAGTAGGGCAGGTTATTCTTGCAGCCTGGACAGAGAAGCTCACACTCCGGGAGTTTGAAGTCACAGAAGGGACACGGTGTAGTCTCTTCTTCCACTTCGGAGGTGTCTGGGCGCCTAGACCATAAACCCCAGCAGTTATATGGGACGGGGATGTGTAAATGATGGAGTCTGGACCCCACATATTTTACATCTTACCGGACCATGGCCTCAATTTTCTTTTTGTATTTTATATCGATTTTGTTGCGGTATTCAGGCCTCATGAGCATCGCCGCAAAACTGAACGCCGAGTTCTTCAATCCGGCCCGATGGCACTCAATGACTGTGGAAGTCAGGATCGGGACGATGTCTAGGAACACAAGGGAAACAAAGTGTAATACTAAGACCTATTCACCTACACAGGACCCACGCTATGGGGATTGTCCCCTTCCCCCACAGTCCTCTTGGGATTTCTACAGATTGTACTGTACTATCCTATTCAGACAACTTTATTATTAACCCCTTCTACACCCTAGACCAGCAGGGATGCCATTTTAAGTAAGTTGGTGAAGAAGGACCACAAATGTTTATTCACACTTACGGGACGGAAATTTACTGATGTTGTTGGCGACACGTATCAGCATTCGGGCTCCTTTCATGTGGTCTCCTCGCTTCACATGGATCTGTTGTGAAAATAAATTATTATTAACTACAGATGACGATGATGATAACTATGGATCATTTAAAGGTAACCTATAAAAACAGGAACCTGACTGTGTATCAGGAAATAGAACACACTCGCTAAACCTAAACCTCTGGTTTATATGAGACACAAGAGGGGCCAAACAATGCCAAGAAGTCTGATCAATATATTAGTCATCATTGTAAAAATATATATATTTAGTCTCACCTGATTACGATATTACTCTGTATTGTCTTGTTTTATTTGTATGCAAACCTTGCAGTGCTATGGAATATCACGACACTATATAAATAGAGGGCTGACTACCTTGACTAAGATGTAGCTGTGGAGGATCATCAGGTTTGTAGCCATTTCTGCGGGAATCTTGATCTTCTGTGTTTTCAGCTCTGTGTACATACTGAAGAGCACGTCGTGTGCGTTCCGGTAATTACCTGCGCGTTACAAGAGAAATATTGCTGGAGTCATAAATGTAGATGAAGTCCTAGAGTGAATTCTAATCTCTTGGTACACATGCAGCCTTTGCTCCTGAAATGACTAGCTGCTTCATTTACTGTAGACTCAGCTCCCAGACAGCTCAGGTCTGCAGCAGACGGAGACTTCTGCTTGCAGGTCCATCTACTATAGTGAAATACCAAGCAGCAGATACCCAGGCATCGTGGACCCCCACAGATCAGGAAGGAGGGGGCCTGTATAGTGACCTGCAGACTGCTCCTCCCGGGCTATGATGATGGCCGTGCGGGCTGCTTCTCTGTATTGCTTCAAAGCCATGTACAAGCGGAACAAATACTTTGCATCCTAAACAAAAAGGGCAGAAAAAACCCCAGCATAAAATAGATTGTATTATGTAAGTGGCTGCAGTTCTGGCGTCTGGTCTGGTACACACCTTAGGCATACCGTCACTTTCACCCATTAGATAGTCTATCAGCTGGTTGGTCAGCAGCTCCTCTTTGGCCTGGCCAACCTGTGCACAAGAGACGGATCACACGACAATCCATTACTGTATACAACCTCATAACCTAAGGGGTAAGAACGTTTCACATCCTCCTCTTACCGTTTCTATGGCCATCTCTATGGCCGCGCTCTCTTCCGTAGGGGAGCACTTCAGAAAGTGTTTCAGCGCCTGAAAAAGAAGCAGTTTAATAGTTTTTTTTACAAAAATGGTTCATTAGTTATATAAGATAGACTAGAGCAAGGAAGCACAATGGAGGACCAGCATGTACATATCCTTTTACTACATGACTCGCTTCAATAGAAATCCTTATTGGTTTAGGTGAATTTTGCAGAGAATGTACTGGAATTATGAGGCTATATTCTATTATTTATCTGGAATTTTTTATGAAACATAGACTTTATAGGGACAGACTGTCATCAGTCACACTCCATGGAAGGTAGTTCTGAGGAAGATCTAGACATATGCAGCTCATTCTCCAGTCTAGACTTGGTGTAAAGCTCTGTGTACATGGGGAACGTGTACTAGGAGCCGCTTCCACCTACCCGTGCATGCTGACCACAGAGCAAGAAGAACTTCCCAGCTTGAAAATGCTTCTTCTCTCCTTCAAAATAAAGGGCGATGCTCTGATAATCCTCATTACTGGTGTTCTCAGACCCTGCAACATAAGTCATATACACATTTAATATACATTCAGCACAATACACAAGGCACATTATGACGAGATGAGAGAGGCGTCTCACCTGGCTCACGTTTTACCCCACTAAACTACTTTCCCCTGAGGTAGTATGTGAAAAGTTCTTTCTAGAATTCCCTATTGGATTCCCTTATGTTTTCCTGTTTACCTATAGAAAATGTCCGATAGGACAAGCAGATCATCATCATTTACCCTGAGCAGCTGCTGTCCAGACTTGCGATGATCTAACTGACCAATGGAAGCCTTTTTGAGGCTATTTGATGGTGATGTTTGATGAATGAATAGTTCTCCTCGTCAGACATAACTGTGGCACTGCATTCTCTGATAGTAGGCACCCACGCGGGTACCGCACCTCCCACAAGCGTCGCCCATACACACTTCTTGTCGGTTGTGGAAGGAAGTGCAGTCGAATGTCTGTACGCTCGCTTACCATCTGCCCATCCACTGCCACCCACCTCCCAGGTAAAATGTAAAGCTTGTGCCGGCCTGCTGGTGGGGCGCATCCGTCTGCACTTTGCACTAGAGCAGCCCACCCGTCTGCAGAGCAGAACTATTAATAGATGCATATTGGTAAATGCCCCCCACACTTACACACACATTACAAATAACATGCGGTAAAGTGGCCAACCATTTTGAGGGATTGTTTGGTTTCCAGCTAGCGGTTTTGTGGCGATTACCATCTTTATTTTAAATAGCTGTCGTATATTTAACTAGCTGGGCTCCCTCCTACAAGGGTGATAATCCGAGTCTTACCACCCTAGCAAATAGCCAGGTGGCCTAAATATTCTACTCATATCTCTGCCCTCTGACCATCTGAAGGTGATAGGGTTAATGAGGAGAATATTCCTGGCATGTGGCTATCTGCAAGAATGGTAAGACCCTTATATATTCTCCACTTTTTCATTCAGGTCCACCAGCCCAAATATTCTCCTCTAGATTGGCTGCATTTAAATATTCGCCTCAGGCATAATTGGTCCTGCTCATAGAAAGTTATTGGATCCCTTGTAGCATCAAATTCCCTCTGGCATTTGTCCCCCACCCCAAAGGGAAACTGATGCTGATTTATTTGCTTAGGACTCAGGGGCCGTACCTATAACATCAGCGTAGATTTCCATCTGGTTGTGTTGCTGGGCCAGCTGGAAGGCTTCATTGTTACACTTGGACAACACTAAGAACTGGATTGCTGAGCCGTAGTCTCCAAGACGAAGGAAAAATCTTAGATAATAAAACCAAAAGATAAAAAACAAATAAGCTTTTCTACCAGCAATGTATGCTCTACTTATATAGCTTTATGAATACATTATAGACATCACCTTGCCACCATCTTTGCCCCCTCCAATGACTGCGTCTCCTTCACAATTCCCACTGCTTTCTCCGGATTGTTCAGATGGTCCAGGTAGATCCGGATGACGTTATCCCAGTCTCTTGCATTCTCATAAGCCATGGCGGCCTCCTTATATCTAGAATGATGATGTAATGATGATTTAATGACTTCATATGTACCTGCAGTTACATTGCTGACCAGCTCTCCAACCACAAGTTTAAAACAGATGTCAGGAGACAAGACAGGAGATCCATAAAGTACTTAGTGGTTGGCTATACAACTGGACCAGTCATTGGTCTACCATCAATGTTAAACCTTTGCTGGAGGGGGGTGGTCACTCAGAGCAATGGATGTATCTGGACTAAAGACGACCTCTCACCTCTCGTTTAGTGATAACCAGAATCCCAGACCCTGACCCAAGTAATTTACATGTATATCTGAATGCTGGAATGAAGCGCTGGACTCAGCTTCCGGCCGGCCGTGGCCGGGTACGCCTATCCGTCCCTATACACAGCACTGTGTATGGGGGCCGGAATGTTGTCGGGTCCGGCCGGAAGCTGAATGCAGCGCTGCTCGGGCGGCCATGTATGTTTACATGGAGCCCGGACCGGAGCGACAGCAGCGCTGGATAGGGGAGGGCACCGGGAGGCAAGTACAGCTTTATTGTTTTAGTCAGCCCGCTCCCGGCCACCTATAGTTTTTTTTGAAAACTCGGACAACCCCTTTAAAACAAAGTACAGGACTCACTTTCCATCGGCCTCCTTGGCTTTGGCATACTGCAGGTGGATTTTGGGAGAGGAAACATTTGGAAGCAGCTCTCCGACCTTTGCCCTAAAATAAGATGCACAGATTATTTTAAAAAAAGAAATAAAAAATTATGTAAAATCCAGCCTTTCTGTATTCTTGGATTTCTCACCAGTTTTTACAGCGGATGTAGACAGAGGCTGCTTTGTCATAGTACTGGCCCTTCTCAAACAGCTGAGCCGCTTCTGAGAATTGCTGTAACAGAAACACATGGAAAACATGGATAACTGCGCCAATGTCAAACACTCGTATCGGGGGCTGATGTTATACGTCCGTGTACCTTCATGCTCTCAAGAATGGCGGCACAGTCCTTCTTCAGCAATCTACTGGGGTGTTTGAGAGCCTGGTTAACCCCTCGTCGAATGTCGCCCATACGGATTGACATTCGAGCCACTCCAGCAAGACAAGTTTCATCGTGTTCCTGAAAGAGTTGTACAATACATTTCTATTAGAAGCTGCCATGTGTTTGTCAAAGTGTTTATCCTATCACATAGTAGAGGTGATACATGTCTGGTTTCTAGGGGTCCCACCAGCAGGACCTGTAATAGGGTCGTGTACTTTTTAAAATCAACAATACAGTTTATTAAGGGGAACATGGAGAGACAATATGCACATAAACTACAGCACATGAGATTTGGTTCCACAGAACCCAATGTAGAAGGGCCAAAAAAAAGAAACAGGAGTCCGAAAAGTGAGCAGAGAGTCATCTCCACATGACGGATGTAAATGTCCTCAAATTTGAGCACAATAATAAAAACAGGAATATCAATCTGACTTGTACAACAGAACAAGATGAGTGAAACAAACAATGAAATAAATAAAAAGAAAATAAAAACATATTACGCCACCATGTACCAGCAACCCACCGCCATCGGGGGTCCAGCTCCCATAATAGCATACAGTGGAGATGGCAGAGATTATAACTGTAGGAATTTGAGAGGCTGCGGTAAGTGGCAATTCACGCTGTTTATCCCATATAGCATGGAATTTCTTTTCCTTTTTCCAATAGGGTCTTGAACTTTTTAGAGGCTGAGTGCCGAAACTAAAGCCAAAAAACTTATCGCTCCCTGCTCTGCCACAGCTTTCAATCATATTGGCATTTGACAAAACCAATACCACTAAAAAATTTGAGAGGAAATTTGGATTATGAATAAGGCTTCCCTCCAGGGTCCATTTGAAAAGGGCGATATGTGGGGCAGGAGCTCCAATAATAATCCAGCCCCCTCCACACATCCTCACTCCTGCAGTCCCAGGAAAGTCAGGAAGTGTTGCTTTAACATCCTGGGCTACCTAGGACTGCAGGAGGAGTCACTTAACCTGTCTGGCAAACATTGTGCTAGGGTAACGGCCTGGGTGCCCACATAGAGTGCCACCTCTGCCATCTGTACCATAAGTTTGCCATTACTGCCCTATATCAAAAGCCACTTAACTTGGTCCAGCTTCAGGCGCCTGCACAAGAGAGCGCCAGAGATGGGTCTGATGGGTTCTTTTCGGACTCTTCTCTAGGCAAGTATACATTTTTGTTTGTTTAATAGCACCCAGAGACGTTACAGGGCACTAAACCACAAGTCTATAAGGACCTGCAGTTAGTTAAGTGTCCAAAATGGGTCCCTTTAAGACTTGTCCATGGGCGAGTATAATGCATAGGTTATAAAATATCATACCATGCTGTCTCCGGTCATTCCTTTCTCATAATGGGCAAGAGCGTTCACGTAGTCACCCCTGGAGGAGGAACAAGAGAATATCAAAACCATTTATATAATTTTTTATGACAAAATAATATGGAAAGTTATACAAGGTAGAATGTAAGCTCTTGTGAACAGGGCCCTCACTCCTATTATTCCATATGAATATTTGTAATGTCATATTATATTTGTATATGTCCCGTATGATTTGTAAAGTGGTATGGAATATGATGACGCTATAGAAATAGTCTCTACTTGGATTGTAAGATGATCAGAAATAGCTGTAAATGTCATCTCTCCTATTGTAAACTAGGCCAAAAAAAGCATCCAGATACAAAATCATAATATTAATTGTAGAAATTGGTTGGGCAGCTTCACACAGTTCTGATTTATGTATGAGGTCACTACCCCCGGTTATATCTGAGCACTTGCTAAGCTTTAGATGTGTGGAGCCAACCTCTACCTCAAACCTACACCGGTGAGATTCAACTCAAAATCTGACCCAAGTTTTTAATGACCCATTTCTAAAATGATAAATGGAATTTAAAATTCTGGAGAGACTCACGTGAACTCCAGCTGTATGGCGTACTCCTTGGATATGAAGGGGATCTGGTTAGGAGCCAGTCGCTTTGCAAGCTGCAGGGCACTATCCCAGTGCTGCAAGTCTCTTCTGACCTATAAGAAGGCAAATATTCATATACGAGCAGTGACAGACAATGGAAGACAATGAGACAATGATAGAAATGTTTTTTCAGCTAAGCCGACAGGTGTGTGTCCACGTAACAAGACTTTGCTGTGTTCAAGTCCATTGTCCTGCTCTGCTATATATGCGGAATGAAAGTGTTAGATCCGTTACATCAGTGTTTTTCAACCAGTGTGCCGTGGCACACTAGTGTGCCGCGACACATGGTCGGGTGTGCCGCGGGGAAAGTTCCCCAAACTATGGTGCCCCCTGTGTTTTGTTTCCCGGCAATGCGCAGCGATGTAAAATGAGAAATACTATAGTCATGAGGCTGGAGTACTACAAGTACCAGCTTATATGCTGAGTATATGAGCTGGCACTTGTACTCTGGCCCATAGTACTTCTCATTGTACCCCTTTATATTGCAGTATATGAGCCACATAATAATCAGCACCATATACTGAAAACAGGGAGAAACTGAGAACTGTTGAGGAAGAGGTTTCACACTCACTCACTGAGTGAGTAAAATAAATTTAGAATCTATATTATTAACTATATGTAGAATATGACTGTTTTAGTGTCATTATGTGCTATTTTGGTTGGTGGTGTGCCCCAGGATTTTCTAAGTATAAAAAGTGTGCCGCGGCTCAAAAAAGGTTGAAAATCACTGCGTTACATGACTGAGCACAACTATGTTTGATGGATCGGATTGTCTTGCAACAGGATCTGCCAAGTTTACACATTTTTCCCCATAAACAGCACATGAAATATATAATATATGTAACTAGAATCTGCGGCACAAATCCAGGACTCACACTAGGATTTTTTCTACGGCTCTCCATAAGCTCATGAGCTTCTCTATTGCATGGGAATAATAGAGAGTTGAATAACATTGACTTGCATACGAGAGCTCAGACATGATGCATATTAATGTCAATTTCTCAACGTTTGATATTGGTCCAAGTATAAAACTAAATTCATTAGTTGGGGTGTGTGAGAATGTACCCCCACCATTCATGTAAACAGGGGTTCTGTTCTCATTAACTGTATAAAGGTCAAACATACTTCCTGCTGCTCCATTTGATACCAGGGGAGCACCATACATTGTTGGTATTTGCTGTCTGAGCACTGGTCTCACCCGAGTCCTGTTCTCTGCAATTTTCAACACTCCCATACTATAATATGGAGCGACAGGACCTGCTGCTTCATCCATTAGTAAGAATGGGACCCACTTCTCATGATCTGTGGGGATCCCAGCAGTCAGACCCTCCCCAATCAGCTTCTTATCCTCAATCCAGTGGATAGGAGACAGCTATAATTCTTGCTATAACTCCTCACACAATACGATGAAATGTAAGTTATATATCAAATGCTCATGTGAATGACTAATACAGATCCCTACAGATAAAGTAGGGATGTATGATATGTTTTGTATGTACAATCGGAATACAGGACAATACTGAACACAATAAAATATACAATGGAAGAAGAAGCAGCACAGATACCTCCAGTGCACAGATAGGATTGCTGGAAGCCAGGTAGAGATCCTGAGCAAGGTTGAAGTCATTGCTGAACATGGCAAGATGTCCTGCCAGGAGGTTATGATCTTCTATTCCCTAAGAGAAGGTACACGGGAAAAACCTCAGACATTTCTGTTCTAGGATTGGTATATTGTAATAAAGCGATCATCATTTACCACATTTTAGCCCAGGTAAACCATAGCCAGAAGATCTTTTTCTGATACCTTTATTTGTTCTAGAGACATCACCATGCCCACATTGCCAATGGTCCGATAAACCCGAACTGCAAAATCCACTTCCATGTGGTGTAGACAGGCCCGGGCGAGCTCATTCCAAGCCTCCGCAGAATTCAATGAGGTGCACACATTCCAGGCATCTGGGAATCTGGGAATGACAAGGTATACACATCTATCTTACAGTCTGCCCTGTGCAGACATACAGAACTTACTGAGAATTATTCAATGCAAGAATCCAGATTCTTAGGCTAAAAGGTCACTTTCAAGCAAGCAATAAAATTTCTGCATCACACCACCCTGCAGCACAAGACCCCCTGTTCACCGAAATCATGAAGCACCGTTCTGTCCTTCTCCAGTACTTAGGTCAGGACACATGGCCGTAGTCTTCGGATACAAGACACCCCCAATGATCAGCTTATTCATAGCCACCTCCAGTGTTAGACTGAGGTTACTTGGCCCACCACAGAAAATTATTCATTATCCATTATACATCAACCCTTTTGATAAAGACAATAGTAGCCTCCTAACTGGGTTGAATTTTGCTGGACCTCTGGGGTCCAGTATAGGGATAGAGCCTGGGCCCGCCAGAGGATGCCTCTAACACCTAAACTCACACACAAGGCCCCATGCACACGACCATCGGGGGCACATATGTACGGCCACAAGCTTGCGGCCTTGCATATGTCCCCCATAGACGGCAATGGAAGCACAGAGCAATACAGTGCAGTACATGTGCGACACCGTACTGCTCCGTAAACAGGAAAAGACAGGACATGTCCTATCTCTACCCGCGCTACTGTGCCGTGCATCACTATGGTGAAGGGAGGTCATCACTCCTCTTCTCCATCACAGCGAATGTATGCCCGCAGGGCATGTAGCCTTAGATAGAACCAGAAGCATTTCTCTATTCCCTGTATATTACTACCTGCAGTTCATCTCACGTTCTAACATCCACAATAATATTTTTACTTTTCAGGTATACTGAAAAGTAAAAATGTAAAAATGAAAAGTAAAAATTTACTTTTCACACACCTTGATATCACAAGGTGTGTGGCCAAAGTGCAATACACCTTCACCAAGATTACTAAAGGCAGCACCAACTGACGGTATAAACCTACCTCCGCAGCATTAAAGTCTGTGTTAACATTTTCTTCAGGTCTTGGGGCTCGGCATCCTTCATGTTGCTGAGGAAGCTATGAGTGCCCAGGATTATATTGTTCAGCATCCCGCTCTGAGTCTGGCAAGTCAGTTCTCCATTGTGTAAGAGAACCGGCTTGTGGCCATAGGGTAGTTTGGTACCACCGGCCAATATAACTTTAGAGCCTGTGACAAGCAGAAACTTAAGTGAGATATGGTTTTGGTAAACCTTTCTGAAAACTGGGAGAAGAAGGAAAGGAGAAGGAGAAGAAGATGATGGAGAAGGAGGTGGTGGAAGTGAACAAAGAAGAAAGAGAAGGAGGTTGAAGTAAAATAGGTGGAGGAAGTGAAGGAGAAGTAGCTAGCTGCAATAGTATAATTTATGACATAAAGTATCAACATTTTCCGACCTAGGAGTGATTTATACTCGGCCTCCTTCCTTCTAAAATCAACTTTGAAAATTATGGCAATGAACCTGAAAGGCTACACTAGCCCCTCCTTTTGTAGCTCGACAGGCTGTTAGTGTATAAGAGCACTTGCCCCCTCCCACTGTGTGCTCACTGCTGCTGAGATTACAGGAAGTGCAGGGGGATTGATTTTAGAAGGAAGGAGACCTAAAAAGATTACCACAGTCACAGTCTCATTGCCTGGATCTATGAGTAAGTGTCCCTGGTTTATCATGTTTGATTTTTATAGTAGATTTCTTTAAGCTACAAATATAATTAAAAAAGCAAAACCCCTTATAAAAGGAGTAAGAGAATCAATAGGTAATGACATGTACCTTGTATGGTGTCCTTATGAAAGACATATGTAAAAACTTTGTCGTCATCAAATGCACAAAAGACCCCTTTATCCATAGCCCAGTTTTCCCATAGTATTCCTTTAATTGTTGGAGAGAAGTTGGGAATCTCATATAAATTGTCATTTTGCTGGAGAAACAAAGAAAACAGAAACCATGTAAATAGGACAGCACATTTTCTACCGGAATTCTAGATATTCTATTATCATATACAGGCAGCCCCCCGGGTTACGTACAAGATAGGTTCCATAGGCTTGTTCTTAAGTTGAATTTGTACATAAGTCGAAACTGTATATTTTATAATTGTAGTTCCAAAAAAATATATATATTTTTGCCCCAGTGACAATTGTAGTTTCAAATTTTTTTGCTATAATGGGATTATCAATAAAGCTTCATTACAGACACCTTACAGCTGATCATTGCAGCCTAGGACTATAGTAACATCCAGAGAGGTCACCAGAGGTCAGAGGGGTCTGTCTGTAACTATGGGTTGTCTGTAAGTCAGGTGTCCTTAAGAAGGGGACCGCCTGTACATATCATGTATGGATTCCCTTCGCTGAAGCTTAGTCCAGGAAATTTGACAGACATCACCAGCGAGGATCATTACGGCTGCCTAGCTAGGGGTCTCCTGAGGTTACCTACTAGGATGAAAACCCTTGTGTAACAGTACTAGGAATACCTACCCATCAATATCTGTCCATACCAATGATTTTTACAGCCGCCAAGTAGATTTACAGATTTGTAATTAGAATGTATAATGAATTATTTATAAGTAAAAAGACAACGTATAGATAGAAGACACCAGGATACTTACTGGACAATAGACAAAGCCTTCAGTCTTCTCATCAATGATTATCAATCTAGTCCCAGAGGCGTCAGGAAATATCTTCTTCACGCTGACCGGATGTCGGTATTCATTCACATACTGCCAATCTTCTAGGTAAAAGTACTTCACCAGCCCGGTCTGAACACAAAGAACATAGATAGTAGTTTCTATAGCTGATCACCAATATTGGGAACTTGTCACAAGTCAGGATATATCAATAGACGGTGGCTCAATGCAAACCCACTGCACACCAGACGTCAGGGCCAGGTAGCAGATGATGTCTGAGCTGACCCAGGGTATAATTATAGTGTTTCTATACAGAACTTACATTGGTGCCATAAATTAGGAAATCCCCAGTCAGCGCATGGCATAGGATCCGATACTTCTCATCTGTGGATGGGAATAAACGCGTCTCCCTTTCTTCTTGAGAATCCAAAGGTTCGCTCTCAATCTACAGAAGGGAAAATATGTCACTAACTAAATCATACAAATGATAAAAGATAATACAAAGGTGTTTCTAACCAAACAGCATGTCTGTCCTAAAGCAATGTCCTACAAAACTACGGTGGAAACGCTAACTGTTCTGTAACAATTGCTCGGCTACACCAAGTCACTAAAGTCACTTAGATACATGATAGATATGTATATATATATTATATACACTCACCGCCACTTTATTAGGTACACCTGTCCAACTGCTCGTTAACACTTAATTTCTAATCAGCCAATCACATGGCGGCAACTCAGTGCATTTAGGCATGTAGACAGGGTCAAGACAATCTCCTGTAGTTCAAACCGAGCATCAGTATGGGGAAGAAAGGTGATTTGAGTGCCTTTGAACGTGGCATGGTTGTTGGTGCCAGAAGGGCTGGTCTGAGTATTTCATAAACTGCTGATCTACTGGGATTTTCACGCACAACCATCTTTAGGGTTTACAGAGAATGGTCCGAAAAAGAAAAAACATCCAGTGAGCGGCAGTTCTGTGGGCGGAAATGCCTTGTTGAGGCCAGAGGTCAGAGGAGAATGGGCAGACTGGTTTGAGCTGATAGAAAGGCAACAGTGACTCAAATCGCCACCCGTTATAACCAAGGTAGGCAGAAGAGCATCTCTGAATGCACAGTACGTCGAACTTTGAGGCAGATGGGCTACAGCAGCAGAAGACCACACCGGGTGCCACTCCTTTCAGCTAAGAACAGGAAACTGAGGCTACAATTTGCACAAGCTCATCGAAATTGGACAGTAGAAGATTGGAAAAACGTTGCCTGGTCTGATGAGTCTCGATTTCTGCTGCAACATTCGGATGGTAGGGTCAGAATTTGGCGTCAACAACATGAAAGCATGGATCCATCCTGCCTTGTATCAACGCTTCAGGCTGGTGGGGGTGGTGTCATGGTGTGGGGAATATTTTCTTGGCACTCTTTGGGCCCCTTGGTACCAATTGAGCATCGTTGCAATGCCACAGCCTACCTGAGAATTGTTGCTGACCATGTCCATCCCTTTATGACCACAATGTACCCAACATCTGATGGCTACTTTCAGCAGGATAATGCGCCATGTCATAAAGCTGGAATCATCTCAGACTGGTTTCTTGAACATGACAATGAGGTCACTGTACTCAAATGGCCTCCACAGTCACCAGATCTCAATCCAATAGAGCATCTTTGGGAGGTGGTGGAACGGGAGATTCGCATCATGGATGTGCAGCCGACAAATCTGCGGCAACTGTGTGAAGCCATCATGTCAATATGGACCAAAATCTCTGAGGAATGCTTCCAGCACCTTGTTGTATCTATGGCACGAAGAATTGAGGCAGTTCTGAAGGCAAAAGGGGGTCCAACCCGTTACTAGCATGGTGTACCTAATAAAGTGTACCTATTAGATACATGATATATATATATATTTGGGCTCCTTACCATATGAAGCTGCACTTTCCCCTCAAACAGAGCGGCTGCATAGTCGGAGTTCAGGCACATATTGGCGACTGTCCCCAGGTATTCCATGTCCTTTAGCCTCTCCACACCTGATCGATAGAAAGAAGTTAAAACATGATGTCAGGAAGACAAAAATAATATACAAGTCCATGTGCAGTTTTGCAGGTAGGCTTCCATTCATGTAAATAGATAGGTCATCAAGCTCGGAAACCCCTTTAAAAGGACTGTTTTATAATCAGTAAATTAGAATTGGACTCACCATTCTCAGTCAAAGCATAGAACCAGGCCCGATTGTTCATTCCCACAGCAACATGATAGGGACCGACAGCCACAAAATTGGGCTCCACTTCCACTGATACAGTGATGGGCAGTTCCTAAATAACAAGAAAATAAACAGCATGAATGAGAGTAACTATAGAAGGGGAACTGCCATACAAGAAAATACCAGAAGATTTAAAGGGGTTTTCCAGCGAAACAAGTTAGGCCCTATCCATAGATTACGGCCTAACTTGCTGATAAGTGGGGGTCTGAGTGATGGGACCCCAATAGATCATGTGAGCGGTGGTCCGATGTACCCCAGTCGGACCCCTCGTCACTCCCATAGATGACCGGAGCAGCCAGTCGCACATGGCTGGACTGCCCAATTCATCTCTATGGAGCTGACAAAGAATGACGATTGCCGAGACCCCCACCGATCAGCAAGTTAGGCCCCTATTCAGTGGATAACTTGTTTCGTTGGAATACCCCTTTAAGTGCAGAGAATTAAAGAGGTGTTCCCATTTCAGCAAATTAATGTTATTGTTTGTATGATAAAAAGTTATACAATTTTCTAATATACTTTCTGTATCAATTTCTCACCGTTTTCTAGATCTCTGCTTGCTGTCATTCTATAGAAAGCTTCATTGTTTATTTCCAGTAGATAGAAATCTGACCATGGTCACACAGGTGCACGGCTCGTTATATCACACATCTCTGATTACTCTCTGTGACACTAACGAGCCGTGCACCTGTGTGACCATGGTCAGATTTCTGTACTGTACTGGAAGCAAACGTAGAAGCTTCCTATACGATAACAGCAAGCAGAGAGAAAGTATATTGAAAAACTATTAATTTTCATCATACAAAACAATAATATTAATTTGCCAAAATTAGAATACCCCTTCAAGAAAAAATATAATCAAGATCTAAAACCACTGACTTACCCCTTCCACAGGATTGCTCACGGTCACCTCCAGCAGGGACGTGAGGTAGGCAATCCTGGTGCCGCTCGTATCTCCAAGGATGGGGAGTTTGGTGAGAAAAACATTGAGTGACCCTCTCTGTGTGGATACAGCCAATAACTGGCCATCATCTGTCCATGAGAGTTTATCTAATCCTAAAAAAAAAAGGAGATAGATAATCCCACTCTGCATAGCACCAATAGTACTGAATTAGTGCTGGATCAATGGAATAGGAGCAGCATAAAAAACTGGTGGCATATATATATATATATATATACACATATGAAACTAGTACCTTCAGATTTCCATTTCATGCTATTAAAAACTCACAATGGTTCCATCAATAGGTCTCTTAGGCTCCAATACCCATGCAGAAGGCATTACCTCCTATAGCAAGCAGAAATCTATAGTAAAGGATTTAGGGGGTCCACAACTGCTGCCCAAACCACCCACCCAGTTTTATATTGTGCCGTAGAGATAATAAAGAGAAGAACCTCCAGCCACAAAATGCTCAAGCAGTTAAGAGCCCTCACAGGTAGAGCTGAAAGATAACAGAAAAGATTGGTTCTGGTGCTGTATATAGTTAGTAAATATAAATAAGTGGGACAGTTACCTTTAGTTTCATCATCCAGAGTAATGATGGCGTACATTTCTTTCAGTTCAGTCAAGTCATGGATTTTTATACTGCAATATATAACATTTAATGAATATCTTTAGGACTCAATCAATAACATGTGATGGCGGTGTGATAGAGAAGTGATGACGCGTCTCTCACCAGTTGTCTCCACACGACGCAGCTTTGTTCAGCGACTGTGAAATAGCAATGCTGGTCAGGTTGTCCTTGTGGTTGCTTGCCTGGAAGAGCTCCTGACCAATCTCACTCATGTGTGTGGAGATCACCACAAAGAAGCCAAGAGAAAAGCCAATCATGATGTAGCCGTCGCCGTACCTGCCAAAATACAATATGTCAATAACAGAATGTAGGAAAGTAGGAGAAGAAGTTGTAGATTGGGTGAAGATAGTGGAGATTGAGTTTAGCTCCTGAATACACTGGACTCATGAGCTCTCTTCTCAAAGTCTACTAGGAGTTTTGAAATGTTTAACTCAATAGGTCAAAAATTTCAAGTAAGTAACCAGTCTCCCAGATCTTAGAATCTATTTGTAGTTTTTTATTATGAAATATAGTGACAAATTCTCTGTAACTCGGGGCCTCATTCACACTTGGAAGGGTCTCAATAGAAATGAGATTGGATAAGAACTGATGAAATTCTGGAAGACAATTGAACCTCTGAACTGCACAGGATCTCTTACCATCGATGGGACACGATGGAGCCATAACGCTGCTGGAACGCCAGTTCTATCGGGTTATCCGGATCATTTAGGTTAAACAGGAACAAGGTTTTCTTCCCTACGACAACACTTACCTAGAGAGGGAACATAAGATTCTCAACTTACAATCAGAGAATCTATTGGTACAAAAGTAGATTAAATGGCTTGTCCTAAAAAAACAATCACCTCCTATCACGTCTAACATCCTGGAAGTCAGGCGTGAACATCAGGGACCTGAACAAATGTCTTGATAGCAGTAGATTCATCTTGAGGACTTTATAGGTTGTATTACTTGTCTCTCTGCGGTTTATGCTTATATCATGATAGTGGGGGTCATTTACTAAGGGCCCGATTCGCGTTTTCCCGACGTGTTACCCGAATATTTCCGATTTGCGCCGATTGTACCTGAATTGCCCCTGGATTTTGGTGCACGCGATCGGATTGTGGCGCATCGGCGCCGGAATGTGCGCGACGGAAATGGGGGGCGTGGCCAAACGAAAACCCGAAGTATTCGGAAAAACCGCCGCATTTAAGAACGGAAAATGTGTCGCTCGGGACGCGCTTACCTTCACTCAGCCCGAGCCGGTGAACTCTGGCGCGGTCAGATGCTTTTCAGCGCAGCAGCGCCACCTGGTGGACGGCGGAGAAACTGCCTTATTAAATCCCAGCCGGACCCGAATCCAGCGCAGAGAACGCGCCGCTGGATCGCGAATGGACCGGGTAAGTAAATCTGCCCCAATATGTCAGTTATATACACATCAGATGCAATATACCTCCAGTAGGAAATTCTGATCATTAATCCATTAGCTGCAAGGGCCTGTGCAAGGAATATTCACAGAGAGTTCGGTTCCAGCACAATTCAGGTTACATTGTTGCAAAAAATCTGTAAAAGTCATTTTCTCATCGTCTTTGCAATAATGTGATTTAATGGTTGTGAATTGAAGATTTTAACATTTAATCAAACAAAATAAAAGAATGGATTTTGAACCTCAGCTATGAATTGTGCTGGGACCGATGACTTTGTGCATAGTGATTGGCTTTGGGTTGGGCTTGGTCCTGGACATTCTGGAGGATTCATAAAACAAGGGGGGAGCTGGCCAATATTACTACTATGTATATCCTGTCCAATGAAACTTGAAGTATATGAGCAGCTAAATGATCTTGAATCAGATGACCTATTACCTTAAAGGGGATGTCCGGGTTTTGAATACATGGCTGCTCTTTTCCAAAAAATGTTGCAGACCTGACCATGGATAGTGTATGGCAGTGCCACCTAGCTTAAAGGAAACCTACCACTTCGGGTAGGGCTTATAAGCTGGACATGCCGTGCACCAGCTCAGGGTGACCTGGTGCCGGCGCTTATCTCTGTTATGTTTTTAAACAGTTTTAAAGTGTTTTAACAGTTTATTAATGTTTATATCCTTACTGGCTTTCCCACACTGGGGTCGGCGCACCATGCATGCTACCACTTCCTATTCAGATGCACGCACGGTCGCGCGCATGGTGCCCCGAGCGCGGACCCCGGTGCGGGAAAGCCAGTAAGGATATAAACATTAATAAACTGTTAAAACACTTTAAAAACATAACGGAGATAAGCGCCGGCACCAGCTCACCCTGAGCTGGTGCACGGCATGTCCAGCTTATAAGCCCTATCCCAAGTGGTAGGTTTCCTTTAAGGCAGTTTACCAGTCGCCCCCGCCCCCCCCCCACCCCCCAAAGATCATGAAAACAGGGGTCCATTTTACAACCTTTGTATCCCCAAAAAAATGGAGCAGCTGGTTGGTTACAACTTACCCCCATTCTCATGAGCCATGGGGGTCCCCATCACTGAGAACCCCACACAGTTTTGGAAAGAAGCAAGCATGTTTTCGAAACTTTGGACAACTCCTTTAAGGCATCTCCTCATTGGCTTCATTATTTGAATAAAACAGATGTGATAAGATAAGAGGACAGTGGGATCTTACAGTGCTCTCTCCTGGTGACGCCCGCTCATCTGTCTTCATTACTGAGAACTGGATGTCACTCGGTTCCATCCGCACAGACGTCTGCAAAGCACAGGACAAAAATATTAAGCTCACATCTCTTTTAATAATAATAAAAATAATAATAATCTTTATTTATATAGCGCCATCAAATTCTGTAGCACTTTACAAATCATAGGGGACATATACGAATATAATATTACATTACATAGTACAAACAGTCATATGGAGTGAGGGCCCTGCTCACAAGAGCTTACAGTCTATGAGGATGAGGGGGTGACACAAGTGCTTACAGTCTATGAGGATGAGGGGGTGACACAAGTGCTTACAGTCTATGAGGATGAGGGGGTGACACAAGAGCTTACAGTCTATGAGGATGAGGGGGTGACATAGGAGCTTACAGTCTATGAGGATGAGGGGGTACAAGAGCTTACAGTCTATGAGGATGAGGAGGTGACACAAGAGCTTACAGTCTATGAGGATGAGGGGTGACACAAGAGCTTACAGTCTATGAGGATGAGGGGGTGACACAAGAGCTTACAGTCTATGAGGATGAGGGGGTGACATAGGAGCTTACAGTCTATGAGGATGAGGGGGTACAAGAGCTTACAGTCTATGAGGATGAGGAGGTGACACAAGAGCTTACAGTCTATGAGGATGAGGGGGTGACACAAGAGCTTACAGTATATGAGGATGAGGAGGTGATACAAGAGCTTACAGTCTATGAGGATGAGGTGGTGACACAAGAGCTTACAGTCTATGAGGATGAGGGGGTGACACAAGAGCTTACAGTCTATGAGGATGAGGGGGTGACACAAGAGCTTACAGTCTATGAGGATGAGGTGGTGACACAAGAGCTTACAGTCTATGAGGATGAGGGGGTGACACAAGAGCTTACAGTCTATGAGGATGAGGTGGTGACACAAGAGCTTACAGTCTATGAGGATGAGGGGGTGACACAAGAGCTTACAGTCTATGAGGATGAGGGGATGACACAAGAGCTTACAGGCTATGAGGATGAGGGAGTGACACAAGAGCTTACAGTCTATGAGGATGAGGAGTGACACAAGAGCTTACAGTCTATGAGGATGAGGGGGGCACAAGAGCTTACAGTCTATGAGGATGAGGGGATGATACAAGAGTGTTAGGGATTTTTATGCAGGGCCCCAACAGCCCTCTTGACTTTTGTAAGGTGAGTCCTAATTAACCCTTTGAGGGAGGATGAGATAGCTGCCGGCAGCGAGCTGACAGAGTAAATGAAAGACAGTGTCGGTCTTCCCATGCACTCAAATCAAACTGTTTATTTCAAACAGATACAGCTATATTTTAACACATAGAGATCAGCATTTGGGGTGTTGTATGAATGGAGATAAGGTACTTAGATTCTATTGGCCATTATGCTTTTGTACCAGCACATTCTGGGAAAAATGACTAGGCCTTGTTTACAGCCATGCTTATCTACACAATGGCTCCTAGAAGCTTCTTCATAACCAAAATAAATAACAAGAATACAGAGGCCCGAAGGACGGTAAGAAATGCCAAGGATATAGTGAAAAGGCAAACAACAGTTTAAATGAGAAAAAAATAGCTGAATTAAAACATTTAACTCTATAGCTTCTAAGAGGGAAGCATAACCCCCCCCCCCCCCCAAGGTGGCCGCTGTATCTAAGATGGCGGACAGTAGTCAAGATGGCGTCCGAAACCAGTGCGACCTCCTTAACAAAGAGCTTACAGTTTATGAGGATGAGGGGGTGACACAGGAGCTTACAGTTTATGAGGATGAGGGGGTGACACAAAAGCTTACAGTCTATGAGGATGAGGGGGTGACACAAGAGCTTACAGTCTATGAGGATGAGGGGGTGACACAAGAGCTTACAGTCTATGAGGATGAGGGGGGTGACACAAGATCCTACAGTCTATGAGGATGAGGAGTTGACATAAGAGCTTACAGACTATTAGGATGAGCAGTGACACAAGAGCTTACAGTCTATGAGGATGAGGGGGTGACACAAGAGCTTACAGTCTATGAGGATGAGGGGATGACACAAGAGCTTACAGTCTATGAGGATGAGGGGGTGACACAAGAGCTTACAGTCTATGAGGATGAGGGGGTGACACAAGAGCTTACAGTCTATGAGGATGAGGGGGTGACACAAGAGCTTACAGTCTATGAGGATGAGGGGGTAACACAAGAGCTTACAGTCTATGAGGATGAAAGGGGTGACACAAGAGGTAAAAGAGCTTGTATAATGTAAAGCTTGTACCCATTCACCGGAAACTCCCGACGTACACAAAAAAGATGTCCAGAGACATATCCTGGCAGGATACATCGCATCCAATGAGAAACACAGTATTGTCTATATCTATGATATAGAGATACTGGGGGAATTTATTAACACATTTGCACCAAATAAACTTTTCTGACTAAGGGGTCGTGGGCCTCATAAATTTATCCAGGCACCAAAATTCACACGCACAGTATAGACCAACTAAAACTAGGTCTGAAGTAAGAAGCAGCAGTCTTATACTGCACCAGAATTTATAATAACAGTGATAAATCTGGCGCAACAGAAGACTAGAAACTGTCGGAACCTGAGACACATTTTTAAATGTCTGTACCGAAATCATGCTGCATCAGTATGGGGCGATAGTTCTATGGACAGGGATCACAGTATCACAAGAAGGTAGGAAAACTTGACCCTGGTCCTGTAGTCCTGCAGCCAGAGGAAGTAAGAGCAACCAGCCACAGTTTTCTGCTCCTGATGGAGATGACTAGAGAGCACAGGCACGGACACCTCTCCATGTAACCTGGTCAGGGAGGGACCAACATCTATCATCTATTTATGACATATCCTGCTGTTAGCACATGGCACTTACTGGCTTCACTGGATCTTTAGTGAATGAATTTACTGGAACATTTGGAGTCCTGCAGTCTATTTGCTCTAGTGGTTAGTGGGGGTGAAGCTTTGCTACCCTATTCATTTATTACTCTTGGACGTCTCTAAGAAATAATGCAAATACCTAAATATCAATTATATTTAGGACATACCTGGCGGATTGTATCTCCCTCCTGATTACTGATGGTTATCATTTTATCTTCACCTCCCAAAGCCAATAGATTCTGAGAGCTCCAGCAGCCACAGGTGATGCGTTTTGTATGTTTACCTGTAAAGAATGACAGAGAATTAAAGTGAAAATTTCAGAATTATTAACTATAAATCCTATTAAATTGTTAGTTTATTTTCAGACATGTATGTGCCCAACTTACCCAGGACAGGTACCTTCCTAGACGTCTGTAGGTTATAAACCAGCAAGTTTCCTTTCGATGTCCCCACAGCTAGCAAAGAACTAGTCTTTGACCACAGCAAGAAGGACATTTGATCTCTAAAAAAAAAAAAAAAAAAAAAAAAAATATCAAGTAGGAATGCTCTGACTTTAAATACAATGGGGAACATTTACTAAGGGCTTTGCACCAGTTTCTGTCGGACTTTGCATGTTCTTTTATGTGTAAACTGCTTGCACAGGTTTTTAAGAAGTGTCTGCGCCACAAATGTGTCGCACGCGACCATTTGGTGGCGCAGCTGCACTAGACCCCATGCGACACAAAATTGGGGGCGTCTGTCTGTTACAAGCCCTTTGTTAAAGGTGCACCACAAAAAAGTTGGTGAACTCTGTCAGGCCAGTGCAGGAAGCGACAGATTCATGATTTCTGCTGCACGTTTTTAATGATTGTGTGCCACCGAGCATAAGGCAGAGCACTTTACTACATTCTTTGTAAATGTGCCTCAATGGGGCAGAATTACTTACCCGGTCCTGTAGCGATCCCCGAGGTGCGTTCTCCGACGAGGATGAAGTCCGGCGCGATTCTTCAAGATTGTGCGTCCATTTTCCTGCATGTGTCTCTTCCCCGCTGAGGTCCACCGGAGTTCACCTTCTTCTTCCTGGTGTATATGAGTGCATTGTCTTGCGACACAATTTGAATTGTAAATCCTGCGCTTAGTCCGAATGAGTCAGGTTGTCCGTCAGCCACGCCCCCAATTTGTGTTGCGAGCAAGTCGCCGCGATTGCGCCAGAATCCGATCGCGTGCACCAAAAACCCCACTTAAATGCGACGCAAATCAGAAATAGTCGGGAAACCCAACAAAAATGCGCCGTGCGGGCCCTTAGTAAATGTGCCCCAACGTATACTGAGGGCCTCCCATTATCCATATATATTTATGAACCTAATTCAGCGCCTCACCTCATGCCACTGTCTAACTGGCTGGTTTTACATGTATTGGAGTCCCACATGTAGATAGAACTAGATTTCTCTGCAACAATGGCCAGAGCATTGCCGTCTTTGTCCCAGTCCATGGAATAACATGCACTAAGGAGAGAAGAAATGAAAGTACAAAATCAGATTCCAAACAAATTCAACCATCAGGGAAATAAGAAATATTAAGTCCAGAGACGATGCTCACCCTGGTAAGTTAATCTCATCTTTCTTCTGACCATGGCGATCATAGATTTTTACAGTGTGATCCGCTCTGGAGGGAAAGATGGGAGATTTAGTGTGATGTGATATTTATAGAAAGACCACAAGGAAGGAAAGAAGAATGGAAGAGAAAAAGATTGGGAGAGAGGAGGGAGGAAAAGAGGAAAGGAGGAACAATGGATCGCACAAAGGAAGTATGGGAGGAAAAAAAGATGGAAACAGAGATTGAGGAAAGAAAAAAGGTTGAGAGAAAGGAGTTGGAGAACAAGGGATGGAGAGACGGAGGAACAAAGCATGGCAGGAAGGGAAGAAGGAAAATTTGGGGGAAACGAGTGTGGAAAAGAAAGAAGGAGGAAGCATTGATGAGGAATAATGAATGGTAGCAAAGATTACAAGTAGGAGAAAGCAGGAAAGGATGTATGAATAATTGGATTTATTTGTAGTAGCACCATTTCTGCAGGGGGTCGCTTTATTTTCTATATAACAAACAATTTAGAGTCCATTCATATCATTCTGTTTTCCATCCTTATCATCACTGTTACCCTCAGTTGCCAACTGTTCGCTGTAAATGGGCAAAATACAAAAATACACCAACAGTGGTGTCCAGATGTGGTAATTTCTTAATCACTAAGGGAAATAAATGCATCCTGTGCCAACAGTCACCCGAGCCTCCGCCAGATGGGGCAGGAGCCTGTGCTGTATATTCTTGGTGCCTCCTGCTACATAGTGATGGGTAATGACATTACCACTGTCCCTGCAGATACTTATAAAGAAAAAATACCAATGTATCTACTTACCCAGTTACCACAATGTAATTTCCTAATGTCTTCTGCCACACATACTGGATGGGATGACCAAGCAAGCCCTTCTCTGTCAGTGAAAAGACTCGCTGAAAAACAGAAATATTACTTTTTTTATTGTTAGAAATTAGATGTAATGTAATGGGCCAGTGAATTCAGATAATGCATATTTTCCAATTTAGCTATTGTCTAACAACAAAATACTGGGCCATACAGATTGCAAAGTAGATGTACATCTCTATATATAAGATTATTATACTCCATGTGCATGTGTACATCTCTATATATAAGATTATTATACTGCATGTGCATGTGTACATCTCTATATATAAGATTATTATACTGTATGTGCATGTGTACATCTCTATATATAAGATTATTATACTGTATGTGCATGTGGACATCTCTATATATAAGATTATTATACTGTATGTGCATGTGTACATCTCTATATATAAGATTATTATACTGTATGTGCATGTGGACATCTCTATATATAAGATTATTATACTGTATGTGCATGTGTACATCTCTATATATAAGATTATTATACTGTATGTGCATGTGTACATCTCTATATATAAGATTATTATACTGTATGTGCATGTGTACATCTCTATATATAAGATTATTATACTGTATGTGCATGTGTACATCTCTATATATAAGATTATTATACTGTATGTGCATGTGGACATCTCTACATATAACATTATTACACTGTATGCGCATGTTTACATCTCCATACATTATTACACTGTATATATATGTATATGTCTACCTGCCTTGTTGCTCTCCATGGTAACAGCAGGGAGCCACCAGAGAGTTACCTTCTCCCATGTGGCTACTTAATCCTATGCTGTCTAAAGGCAGTATTAGCAGCGCTGAATTAAAAAAATTTCTGATTTTTGCCTACAGGAAAATCAAAGTCTGCAGCAAGGGAATTATAGTCCCCAAATCCAGAATGTGTGTAATACATAAGATACAGCCGCTCCCCAGGGCACAGCTCTGTAGGGTGACACAGCACCAGACCTGCATTGCAGCCCCTTCACACTGGGCATTGATGGGGGTCACAGAAGTAGGACCCCCACCAATCACTAAGTCATCTCATGACCTTATAAGATGGGAATATCCCTTTAACTTCTAAGGTGGCTGCAAAATATAAGGATTAAAGAAAAAACAGACATGACCCTCCATGTATTCTGAAAGATGTAACGAGTGTCAAGCCAGTAAAGTCACACAATGCCCACGTTCTGGGGTCTACAGCAGAGATCAAGTTCTTCTAACTAAGAGGAAATTACACAAATCACATGATGTGACTAAGGTGCACCAGGGGAGATGACCAACAAGTGATACTGGATACACAAGGAGTATGAAAGAGAAGAGCAATGGAAGGAATGTGAAATCAGTGATGTATACAGGAAGTTATGACATAGTATTAGTTAGGTCTACCACAGACCGCTCTGATCAAGACTTGTGAAGATGCCCTGGCACTAACCCTAACCTACTACACTTACACGTTGGACACCCTCTTCCATAGCTCCATGGTGCAGTTCTGATACTTGCCCACGGTTGGCACTTTTAGGGGAGAACATGGTTAAGTTGTTGTGCAGCCCCTATCTCAGTGATGGCAAACCTTTTAGACACAAGGTGCCAAAACTACAACCAAAACCCACATATTTTTCGCAAAGTGCAGATGCAATAATTTAAACAGTAACTTATTACTCCCTGCTCTGTCACAGGTTTAAATTGTATAGGCGCCTGAGGACACCAATACAGTAGAATGAAGGTGAAAAAGTTTTTGATTATCATTGTAGCTTCCTTCTAGGGTCCTGGGCTGCCTGTGATTGCAAGAGGCCTTGAGTCCTGTCTGGTGAACTGTGCTCTGGGGTGATGGTGCGGGTGCCCACAGAGAGGACTCCGAGTGCCACCTCTGGCACCCGTGCCATAGGTTCACCACCACTGCCCGATCTGTAACAACTTTCTACTTGTGGGATGAGGCCAGATGGGTCATCCCTCATCCCTCATCCCCCTTCTGGCAGCAATGAGGTCTGGGAATTCATGACCCTGTCTTTGCAGGTACCAACCCCTGAATTGCAGAACACCCCGCAGGATCTGCCAACCTCAAGACCCGCTATCTTCTACCCCTCAACAGAGGCCATCATCAATGGGTGGATGATCCCTGGAGCTGTCACATCCAGGGATATCTATCCGTACAGCATAAGAAGATGTGTTTCTTCCAGGAGGAATATAAGAGGAGCAGCACAAGGCAGATGTGTATCCGCAGATGATAAACAATCCCATATTACTACACAGATGGTGATCACTGATGATCTTCCCCTCTAAGTGGATCATTAATGATTGTTACTATATCTATCATCAGGTCACATTATATAGAAGCCCCCATTTCTAGTCCAGGACCACCTAGAACCTGTCAGGTCCAGTAAGGCAGTGCCCAGGGACCACACACATCACATAGAGAGCACCGGGCTCAGCACTCAGCCCCCGTGTCTATAAAAAACAAGGTAAAACACAAAGTGATCCCCAAATTTTCCGGCCTCCTTACCTTCATTCTGGACTCCGTGCAGCAACGCACTGCGCATGCGCGTACCCAGGGTAACCAGGGGGGGCGGCAAACTGCAGAGCGTCATTTAATTCCATGGTAACCATTCCGCCAATCAGTACGGGTGTCGTCATGACGTTCAAATTACGTTTTCGCATTTTTTAACGTGTTGATATGTCTCCTGTGGACTTGTGAAGCAGAAGCGCGGAGGCCATTTTATTGGAGACAAAAAAAAGCATTCAAACTAATCAGAAGACCACGCAAATATGTCTCCTGGTTAGAAGACAAAGCGCAGTAGTGATGACTGAAAAGACTTAGGGAAAAGTTTTTTTTAGAGGAAATAATAATAATAATAATAAGGAAAAAAATACAATCAGAAATATATTTGATCTAAAAATAAGCAGAAGAGAGATTTACAGGTTGTGAGGTAATACAATGAAATGTACACATATGCAGCCTATAGGACTTTAATACATAATCTGTAACGTTGGAAGGGGGAAAAAACAAAAAAATATATATATTTTAATCCCTACTTTCAGGATTTAAAAGACCACACATTCACACCACCACATATCTTTCTCCAGTGGCGTAACTAGAAGCTGATGGGCCCCAGTGCAAAGTCTGTTTCAGGCCCCCCGACTATAATGTATGGTTTATAGAATTAGTCTTCTCATATGGGAAAGTGACACCATAAGGGCCCCCTATGCCTCTTGGGTCCGGGTGTGATCGCAACCTCTGCACCCTAACCAAGTTACGCCCTTGTCTTTGTCTGTAGTCCTTCACAGGACACTAACATAAGAAATGGGGAATAGGAAAGCAATTTGTTTGTTTTTTTAAGTGTGCCATTTTCAGATGCCCTAATACTGCAACCTTAGGGTTTTAACAGTCGGGCATGTCCATTTCACATCCACACAAAGCGTATTATTTTCAGTTATGTCAATGTTTCAGCATCACGTCTGCAAACAAATAAAAATAATTGGTTAAAATAATGAGGCAAAAAAAACCTGTTTCTTCAAATCATCTGAGAAAAAACAAACCAAACAACGGATGAGATCCATTTTTTTTTCTGTGGAACCATTGATACTGCTACCCTGCTTCCCCTAAAATAGGACATCCCCCGAAAATAAGACCTAGTAGATTTTTGTTGAAGCTTAGAAATATAAGGACTCTCCTGAAAATAAGACCTAGTGGCAGCCTTTGCAGCAGCTCCCCCCATGCCGTACATTAGTATTAGTAGATCATTTAGATACCATAAGAGGTTGTGACCTGCGGGAAGAAATGGGATAAAATCTCTGTTGCGCTGCAAATGTTAGACAAGCAGCTACCCGGACAAGAAGGGGATCATTTAAAGAAAGTGCTCTAATATGAGAGATTGGGGGCAATGATTCCAATAGAAATGGAGTCACAAGAAATTCTACATGAAATAAGTTTGGAGAGAAGGATGTTAGAAGTTTTTTTTTCCAAGAATAAATGTGAATTATTTTTCATGGAAATACAAGACACCCCCTGTTTAGGAGCAAAAATTAATATAAGACACTGTCTTATTTTCGGGGAAACAGGGTATTGCCCGACCACAGAACAGATGATGAGACTACATTCATCATAGTGATATATTATACAAGAGGTCCCTGCTTTCCTTCAAAACAGCAGCACCGATCTGTTGAGCACTGATCATGATTATATTTAGCGTTGCTGTTTTGCTCCTTGTATTATATATCACCATGCTACTGGAAGTCCTATTCGTCTGCACTGGAGTCAGTCCATGGATGGTTTCTAGTGTAATGCAGACATTCCTCATTAGGAAAACCTTTAGTTTTAGTTTATCTCCCAAGGTTGTGCCTAAACTGCTAAGGGCGTGTTCCTACATTCAGGGCAGTTTCCCACGTGGCGTTTTTATCTCATTTTTAAACGCATACAAAACGCAAGTGGGAGGGGGTTTGCCAAAACGCATATGCGTTTCCAATTAAACACATTTTGGATGCCTTTAAAAACGAGACAAAAACGCCCTCAGATTTGCAGATGCAGTTTTTGAAGCCAAAAGCAGGTATAGATAATAACGGGTAAGAACATATCATTCAGAAGAGTTACTCCTTCTCCACTCCTGGTTTGGACATCAAAAACTTCTTCTACAAAATTGAACATGGGAACACACCCTAATTGTTACTGAATCAGCAGATTTTTTTTAATTCATCTATAGGCAGGTTGAAATCTTAACCGATATTCTCTCTGGTATGATTTTGACACATCAGAGCAATCCAGTACAAACAAGACAAGAAAAAGGTGGGATGCGTACACAAGGCGAGGCAAAAATACAAGAATTTTATCAATTAAATAACATTTGACATTTTGACACATCTGAGCAATCCAGATAACCAATCTGCCAAAGGTAACGTAAGAGGAGTTTGTCTCGACAAAATGCCTACCCCACCTAGCAAGTAGGAATTTTTGGAATCACCGGTTACATGAGGGCACACATATATACAAAAAATAAGCTCCCGATGGCCAAGAAAGAACACCACAGAGGTTTATTTGATCCAATGAGGTAAAAGGAGATTGTTAAACATTGAGCAAAATATAAAACAAAACTGCACCTTCCCCTAATACTTGTATTTCTTACCTGCCCATGGGAAAAAATACTCTTTAAAGTCATCACAGTAAGGATTCATGTATGGTAATGTTAGGTGGTCATCTCCATGTTACAAATCGGGTTTCTTAAAAAAAAAAAATCTCCATGTTAACCTCCAACATGTTGCTCCTTCTGTTATCTGCCAGTTGGCAGTGGCACATGCATGGTCATGAGCCAACATCTACCGTATTTTCCGGACTATAAGGCGCACTTAAAAGCCTTGGATTTCCTTGGAAATCCAAAGTGCGCCTTATAGTCCGGTGCTCCCTATGTATGGCACAGGGCAGCGGACCATACTTACATAGGTCCCCGCTACCGGAGACAGCAGATCTCCAGCGGGAACTGCAGACCACGCGGCACGAACAACTTCTGCCGCGTGGTCTGCAGTTCCCGCTGGAGATCTGCTGTCTCCGGTAGCGGGGACCTATGTAAGTATGGTCCGCTGCTCTCCTCCACCTCCCCCTCACCTTCCCCGCGTCGCTGCGTCTCTTCTCGGCGTCGCGTCCCGTCGGGTCTCCGCTCCGCCCCCGGACCTCCGCCACGCCCCCGACCCTGCGCCTTATAGTCCGATGCGCCTTATATATGGAATTATTACATATATAAGGCGCATCGGACTAATGCGCCTTATATTCCGGTGCGCCTAATGGCCCGGAAAATACGGTACTTCAGTGAAGGCATAAATTATGGCAGATGGAAAAGGACCAAGCCAAAAAGTATGATTTATTGTATTTCTTTTTATATACATTTTACGCTTATTTCAAAATAAGTTTGATTCATTTTATAGGTCAAGGTTCTGAGTAACAGTATTGGTTTTGGGTGAATTCGGGTCTGACGTGGTTTGTGATGACTAAACAGTAGATTTATTCTTAGTTCAATTGATTGTCTTGTTTTACAGAATTGAATTCATGGCCCATCTTGGGCTAATGTCTACAGCAGCAAAGCGACCACTGGAGTATTTAAATCCCGAGACTCCCGGACAAGAGTAAGTGAAGCAAGATGTAGATTTTCCTCTGTGCAATTTTCTGTGCAATTTCCTAAGACAGAGCTAGAAGTGGACGCATCAGGAAGACATATATGTCCTTCCTTTATGATTCCCATTCCTTATGAATTGACTTCACTTTGGCTTAAAAAAACAATATGCATTTTACAAAGAAAAATTTGTGCATGAAAACAGTCCAAAAAAAGTTGTTTTTATGTATGTTTTTTTTAATTTGTCCTTGTTATCAGCATTTCCCCTTTTATAAAATATCTGTATTCTTCCAATTTAGAATCATAAAGACAGAGAATACAGAGGCAATATGGAATACCTCAAAGGTGTCTGAGACAGTGGGATACAATATTGCTGAAGTAAAATCACTGGAGCCCATGAGAAAAAGGAGAGATAGAAAAATATCTACGTACTCTATGAAGGAAGATCATACCTATGCAAAGTGTAAGATGTGATAAGCATGTTATACAGATCAATCATTGTATTTCTTAGCAGTGAAAGTCAAGGTGAGGTCATGTTAAGGCTACATTCACACTAACGTATGGAGGACGTATATACGGCCGATATACGTCCTCCATAGACGTCAATGGGCGCACGGCGCCATACGGGAGCGGTACGGTGCAGCACACGTGCGGCACCGTACCGCTCCGTACCCGGAAAAAGATAGGACTTGTCCTATCTTTTACAGTAATACGGCGCCATGCGCCATTACTTCCTATGGAGAGGAGCGGGGGTGAGCTGCGCTCACCTCCTCCTCCTCCTCCTCCTCCCCCCGTACACTGCCGTTGCCTGCTACGGTATGGTACGGGCGGGCAACGGCAGTGTGAATATAGCCTTAATCTGTATCCTATCTGAAACTAACTAGTTTTGTGGTCAAAACTGATACATTCTCTGTATCTTCCTTTCCAGATTGAGATAAGAACCCCAGCAAACACCAATCTACACACAGTGTTTCCATTGGTTTTATTGCTGCAACATTTATTTATTTCATCTTTATTCAGTTTTATGTAGTGGAGTCATTGTACCTGAGATGTAATATTTTTTATCTTAACGCATATACAGAGTTTGTGGACTTTTTGTTCGCAAATTTGTCTCTTGTCTTACACTGCAAGTGTATAACAGAAAAACTAAAGAAAATATAATGGAGTGTCGTATACTTCTCTCAGAAGCCATCTACATCAGAAAATGTTTACACGTTTCTGTCTGAAAGGGAACCTGTCAGAAAAAATTAGGCTGTAAACCACTACCGTGTGCTGTCATGTGGATACAGGGTGTAACAACAACGGTAGCAGCCATAGCAGCTGTTATGGGGCCCACAGTGTCAGTGGGCCCCAGGATCCAACCCAACACACTAAAGAATGGAGGATGTGCACCATTATATACATATTAAGCTGCACATCTTACAGCATAATATGTATCTTCAAGTGCACATCCTCCACATTACACAGCATGAATCAGCAACTCATATAAGAAATGTCAGGCAACAGGGAGGGAATAGCAGAACAACAGGACTAGGGATCTCTCATCTTTAATTCCTGTCATGCACTTCCCCATGTGGTCGGCAGCTACTGTGACAGATCTGTACAACTGTATAAATGTAAGTCCTTCTAGATCCTGTTTCTTCAATTGCCCAGTCTGGTGGCATCATATTGAAAACCAACTTTGAAGTGAGACGTATAAGTGCTTGTATAAAGTCACAGAGGAGGAGAGTTTAGTGTTGAAGGTGTCAAGCTGCTTGACAACAAACTGTCCATCCATATGTGTCATCTTTGGATTGGTCACTGTGACTAATATATCCATTTGTAGCGCATCAGTTCTTTTACTAAATGCAGTCCTTTATGTATCTTATGATATATGGATATTTAAGTTTGTACATTTTTAACAAATAAATATTTTTGTAAATTTTCAATACATGGCTATTTTTCTGCCCAGTTAATTCATTGTAGGTTAAGTATTTAGCATAGGTAGAGCCACAGTCATTATCAACGTGGTTTTGGTACCTTAAGAATGCTGTAGCGACACTAAGGCAGAAATATATCTTGTTTAATCCCTGTTCCAAGTGGTTTTGCTCAAGCAACAATTATAAAATTAAGGACCTTGGGAAAGCTGGTATCTCTGGCTGCAGTACATAAACACATTACTTCCACATACACAGGAGCTTCCTGAACTGTCCTGACAGGACTAATCAACCTGAGCTGGATGTCTCATACACAGAAGCTGGGGGACGGTGCAGCGATTGCTTACTTCAGGGACAACACAGTGATGACGTATTCTCGGCTTATGCTGGGCAGGACGTGGGTTGAAGTAGTGCATAATTGGGGTGAGAAGAGCGCCGTGGCAACCACAGGAGTGACAAAGCCTCATTGTCATAATTTTATAATTGTTTTTTCAGCAAAACCACTTAGTTCAGGGATTAAACAAGATATGTTTCTGCATCAGTGTCGCTACAGCATTCTCAAGGTATGTTTGGTTCATAATGCATAAAAGCAAATGGTAGATTTTCTTTAACCAGTTAAGGACCGGGCCCTTTCCTGTTTTTTAATGTCCAGTTTTCACTCCCCACCTTCAAAAATCGATAACTTTTTTATTTTTACACGTAAAGAGCCGTGTGATGGCTTGTTTTCTGCGTAACAAATTGCACGTCATAGTGATGGTATTAAATATTCCATGCCATGTACTCGGAAGCGGGAAAAAAATTCCAAATGCAGTGAAAATGGTGAAAAAACGCATTTGCGCCATTTTCTTGTGGGCTTGGATATTACGTCTTTCACTGAGCGCCCCAAATGAAATGTCTACTTTATTCTTTGGGTCGGTACGATTAAGGGGATACCAAATTTGTATAGGTTTTATAATGTTTTCATACATTTACAAAAATTAAAACCTCCTGTACAAAAATTATTTTTTTTATTTTGCCAACTTCTGGCGCTAATAATTTTTTTATACTTTGGTGTACGGAGCGGTGGGTGGTGTCATTTTTTGCTAAATTTGATAATATTTTCAATGATATCCTTTTTAGGACTGTACGACCTTTTGATCACTTTTTATAGATTTTTTTATATTTTTCAAAATGGCAAAAAAGTGACATTTTCGACTTTGGGCGCTATTTTCCGTTACGGGGTTAAACGCATTGAAAAACCGTTATCATATTTTGATAGATCGGCATTTTCGGACGCGTCGATACCTAATGTGTTTATGATTTTTACTGTTTATTTATATTTATGTCAGTTCTAGGGAAAGGGGGGTGATTTGAAATTTTAGGTTTTTTTATTATAATTTTTTTTTTTTTAAACTTTTTTTTATTTTTATTTTTACTATTTTTCAGACTCCCTAGGGTACTTTAACCCTAGGTTGTCTGATCAATCCTATCATATACTGCCATACTACAGTATGGCAGTATATGGGGATTTTCCTCCTCATTCATTACAATGTGCTATCAGCACATTGTAATGAAGGGGGTTAAAACGAAATAGCCTCGGGTCTTCGGAAGACCCGAGGCTACCATGGAGATGGATCGCCGCCCCCCGATGAAGTCACGGGGAGCGGCGATCCCAGTTAAGATGGCGGCGCCCATGCGCCGCTATCTTTTTGAGGCTGCCGGCAGCCATCGCTGTGAAAGCCTGCAATATGCAGCAAAGACTTACCGGCTATGGAGAGGGCTCAGCCCGTGAGTCCTCTCCATGCAGCGCAACCCGACCGCGGTCGCGAACTGGTTAAAGGAAATTTAACAAGGACCCCCAGTAAAGCTACACAAAATGTTCCCCTCTGTCCCAGACAACTGCTGGCGCTGTGGCAAAGACACAGGCTCTATACTTCAAATTTGGTGGAAGTGTGGACCCTTACAGGAACTCTGGCGAGCAATCTTTGACCTCTTCAACAACGTCCACTGGGGAAAGATTGTGCCATCCCCAGAGTTGGCGCTTCTGTTTATGTTCTCTGGAACCATTTCAAAATATAAGAAAAAGTCCATTGCGTCACTTCCTCATGGCCATGCGACAAATTATCCCCAGGCTATGGAGATCAACCGAGGTGCCTACCAGGTTGCAATGGATAGAGACGTTAGACTCGATTTGGCACATGGAAGAACTAAGGGCAAGTACGATCAATTTTATAACACATGGTCTGCTTGGATAGATCACCGGTCCACACATGCCTTGCGTGAATGGTTGGCCACTGGCGGTGACCTACATGCACCTTGAGTGTGGAAGCGAAATGAGATATACTCTAACTATCCAACCCCCTCTCCCCATTCCTCCCTACCCTTCCCTATTCCTTTCCTAACCCCACCACCCTATTGTACTCTGTCTTGTCTTTTAATTGTTAACTACCTCCATGTTTCCCATCTACCCCTAATAAGATGATTCGTTGTTTTGTTACGGTTAGTAGTTTACCTATTGCTACAAATGTGATGTACATCAATCTATAAATGTGAATACTCAATCATTTTAAATGTACAAACGTTCCTGACTGTTGCAAGATTTATATTGCTTCTCCACAATATGTACTTTGATACAACGGTTAATAAAGCTTGTTGTTGAACCATAAAGAAAATCTACCAGGGACACTTACTCACAGACCCAGGCACCATGGCTGTGGTAATCTTCCTATATTTGTTATCCATGGCCTCCTTCCTTCTAAAATCAACTTTTCAAATTAGGCTAAAGAGCTTCAAAGACTCTGAGGGGACATTACCAGAGCCACACTGTTCTCTGGCTTCATAGACTATTACATTGTGCAGGAGTACTTTCCCCTCCCACATGGAGACTACATCAGGAAGAAGGAGGGGTGACAGCGTAACAGTCCGTTAAGAGGCAGCATGGAGGGGCTCTGGTAACATCCCACAGAGCCATTCTGGCTCATTAGCATAATTTTAGAAGTTGTGTTTAGAAGGAAGGAGGCCATGGATAACAAATATAAGAAGATTACTACAGTCATAGTGCCTGGATCTATGAGTAAGTGGCCCTTAGTTAAGCCCACTTGATGGTAAATGTCCCTGTCTTATGTATCCTTTGGCTGCCAATAGAATACAATAAGGAAATCACGGTTGAGTTTCTGATAAGTGCAAGGCTGTAGGAAGCTTCTTCAGTTATGGCTTCATATATTGGCAACCCAACAAGACAACAAAACTGTCAACACTAGGGCCAAGCGACTATAGTATTTATTAAAAAAAAAACACATAAATCAAAGTGCGTAAATGTTTTATTACATATATAACTTCATAATACAAATGTTTGAAAAAGAACATTTATATAAAAGGAACATCGTGAGGAAAACATAAGAATAACAGATGGTATTGCACGTGAATAAATAAAATCACATGAAACATAACGCTGTCAGGAAGGCAGATGAGGACAAGGCGCCTGTCAAAGGAACGCCATTTAGGTTGCTGGATTGAATTTGCTGGGAGGTCATTATCATAAGGCCAGGGCTGCGTGTATGATTGAGAAAGGCACACAGTGGAATAGAAAATTACACACAAAAGCTCTAACCCCGAACAGAATATAATGCTCGATAACCACCACTAATGGAATAGAGAATAATAAATAAAATAGTGAAAAATACACAAAGCTGGAGGGTGGTGACCAAAACTCAGCACCACAAATGCATGAAAAGAGTTGGTAGCGTGACATGCTCCCGCTTCAAGGTTCACATATTTACAGCAGAAAACTTTTCCATTATGGTCCTGATGAACATCAGGCGTCCTAGGCACAATAGGACTTCTCCCTCTACAGTTCAGCAAAGAATAAACTTTCAATAGCTTAAAAAACTACTTTTTGACAACAAATTTCAGAGATCCCATTAGTGGGTCAGATGTAACTTAAAGGGTTAGTACCGGATGGGGTCATTTATGATATTGATGAAATAAGGACCTTGCAGGGGACAGCTGCCGGTTGAAGCTTCTGGATGCACATAACTCTATGTACTATATAGTGGCAGCACCGGGGGACTACAGGTCACCTTGAGCAGTCTTCCGCTCATAGACAGTGGATAGAGCCATGTGTTTCCGTCTCCATGCCCTGTATAGCCTTTAGCACTGGAGCCTGTTGAACAGCTGACGGACCATACGGATGGACCTCTCTGCACACTGTGACCTCTGGTGAAGCTATCTGGATAGCTTATACTCCCAGACTGCAATAATCAGCTGTAAGGTGTCTGTAATAAAGTTTTATTGATAATCCTTGGTCCCATTACAGCAAAAAATTGTGAAAATCCAATTGTCCCTGGGCCAAAATATTTTTTTTCTCTTGAATAACAATTATAAAATATACCAGTTCCGACTTGCAAACAAATTCAACTGAAGTACAAACCTAAAGAACCTATCTGGTACGTAACACGGGGACTGCCTGCACTGGGAGGCTATCCTGAGGCTCACTATTAGGAATGGCCTCCAGGACAGAAATCTTTTTTTACCCAATGTAAAATCTGTAACAGGCCTAGTTTGTTGTTTTTGGGTTGTGGCAAAGGGTCTAGGACACAAAGAACGTACACACATATAATAACTTCTCTGAAAGATTTCTAAGAATGTGGTTAGATTAAAAGGCGTTGTCCAGAATTTTTTTTTTTACTTTGGGTCCCAGGGGGTATGAAAATAAGAAACAGGGTATGCCTACCTCTCTATGGCGCAGTGCGACTTCTCTCATCACTGCCACGATCGGTTTGTGCACAGAGTCTTGGTGTTGACTGTGAGTGCCGCTACAGCCAAACACAGGCTGCAGGCAGAGGCTGTCGAGATGTCACCGCTGAGATCTGTATACAAACAGTGGCAGGCGGTGATGGGAGACCCTGCGCTGCACCGGAGGCCTGGAGAGCTGGGGCGCAACTTAAGGGGGTGCAGAGGGTGCGATCGCAACCAGGCCTAGGAGCTTTAGGGGCCCCATAAGGTGTCACTTTCCGATATGAGAAGACTATTACTATAAACAATACATTATAGTCGGGGGCCTGGCACAAACTTTGCACTGGGGCCCATCAGCTTCTAGTTACGCCACTGCTGCAGAGAAGTGAGTATATCTTGTTTGTTACTTTCTTACCAAGTGGAGTTTATAATAATAATAATTTAAAAAAAAAGTTAATCCCGCACAACCCCTTTTAATTTTGAGGAAAAGTAGGTGAATCCAGCAACCAGGCAAAAAATATTAAATAATAAGTATAAAACTTAGTTTTTATTTCATCCTTTTAAAAAGTAGGTTAAAAAGGTACCATGGTAGTAACAGAAACTGACGCGTTTCGAATGCTGTTCTTAATCATAGTCAAGTAGTCAAATCATAGTCAATAGTCATAGTCAATCATAGTCAAATAATTTTATTAACTAGATCCTAAGTCACAGGGGCTTTTTTTTTTTACTAAGAGTCCGTGGATCGCACTTTCGTCAGACTTTCCAAATTTTTGTGATTTGCGCCGAATTTTGGGATTTTGGGGATTGTGGTGCAGCTGCTCTGGCTTTCATGCGACAGAAATCCGACGATCAGACTGATTGGGACTGAGCGCAGGATTTAAGATTCAATTTGTGTCGCAAGATAATGCACTTACATGCACCAGGAAGAAGATGGTGAACTCTGTCGGACCTGAGCAGGGAAGCGACACATGCAGGATATCGGGCGCACGATCTTAGTGAATCGCGGCAGGAGTGGATTCCGGTCTTTCGGGGATCACGCAGGACGGGTAAGTAAATGTGCCTTACAGACTCAAACTCAGACTGTGCACCTTCCCACTTGTTACAAACACAAGTCAAAAGAGATTTTATGATAGTTTTCTACTAAAGGGAAATCCGAACAAACTATGTCCATGAAATCTTGCCAACTGAACCACATTCACTGGACAACGCCAGTTGCATTTCACTGCAACCTGATGTCACCATGAGGTGGCACTTATAAGGATGATGTTAAACCATGTTGAATACTGCAACATGATATCTTTCTTTGGTAATCTGAAATACTGACACCTTGGTTGGTCAACCACAGTTATAGTAGTACCGTCACTAATATCATAAAGCTACATTACACACATCATCTATCTGACTCTTTGATCGCATGTTTAACTTGCTGCACTACCCTATGTATCCTAATCTTTACTGATGCATACTATATATCTTACACATTTCAGTCTTATACTTTCCAGAGTCTAAGCAACTCCCATTCGGTACATGAACACGCAATATGGTCAAGTTCCCAAAACATTGCTACAAAGAATGGGACTTTCCACACAAAATAAATTGATTATTGACTGTAAAATATCAATTCTTATTTTAGCTAGATTTTTCACAATTTTGGCATTTTTCATTTAATTCAAGAACACAAGTTTTCAATATCCCTACTGTTCAGTACTTATGTACCATGACTATAGTTTGATGGGACACGGCTAAGGACTAAGTGTATGGAATGTAAAGTGTAACTTAACATTTGACAAAAAATTATAAAAGAATACTGCATGTTATGATAGTAAACTTTGTAAAATACTTTATTAAAAATAATACCATATCTTTCTGTGTCCTTCTCTTTCCTCTTTCGCTCTTCCTTATTTAAACGCTTTGTGTAAATCAGTTTTCTGTCCTATATCCACACAAAGCTAAAAAATAGACAGTCCCTGGATAGTCTATTCTCCTCAGGCAGCTGAATTATGAAGGGAAATATTCTCTAGGAATCTAAAAAGAGTTAATCACTAGCTTATCCTTATCCTTCTGGTAAGGACAGGAACCCAGAACTATTTCAGATACTTTGTGCCTTTACTGCTTCTTTCTCCAGTAGTGAGCAGAGTAGCTCAGAGTAGATTATAAAGTTTACTATTATCACTAGCTGTATTCATTTCTAAAACAAAAAAAAAGGCTTCAAAATGTTTACTCTTTATATATTTTAGGGTTTTATACTGATGTTCTGACCTTCATAGGTTCTTTATGTTGTCACGTTCTTTTATCTCCTGACATACAGCTTCATAATATATTCCTTATAGGTCTCTCCATGTGCAACAACTGGATCTATTATTTTTTTATTTTTCATATTTATCTTTGGATTTTTAAGCATTGGAGTGCATGTTCCATAGATTCTAACCAAATTTAGCCAGGAGGTCTGCCTATCTATGAACAGACCCCTTTCCCTTTGGCGTAGGCTTGTAGGGGCTATATTAGGTACAATCAACAAGTCTGCTTTCTTCCAGAAAGAGTGTCATACCTATCCATTGGTTGTGTCTAGTAAGCTTATACCATTTTAGTGATGGAGTATAAGCTGCCAAAGTGGACACAAACCACGGACACGAGAAGTGCAGATTCTGGGTAGTTGTTATCTATGTGATCTTCAATGACCCCTTTTATTTAATTAGCAGTGAATGGGTCAGTTTTCACTTTTAGAATGCTTAATTTGGGAAAATTATATTTTATATTCCACTTCTATTTTAGGGTGTCTGTTTTAAGCCTCACACCGGCGTTAAAAAGTAGTGCAGACGCCTGTATCTTTGTTTAATGTTATGAATAATGGAAGCGTAACATTAGATTCATTGAAGTCTATTTCGGGAGGAAAAACCTCCTACTTACCCTTGTTTTTTAGATTCTGTTACGCTCTCCTAAAACGAAGAGCTTAATGGACACTTGCTACGGAAGAGCGTAACGGAAGCCCAGGTGTGAACTGGGCCCTACATATAAACTTCCATAGTCTTATGATTTGCAGTTTCACCATGGCAACAGTCAACATGTTCAGATTTCATTATGAGCTTTTTCTTTTAGTTTTATTTATGTGGTGGGTTTCTTTCAAAGATTTACTGTACAATTACATTGTCTTGGTTGGTCAATCTTTCAACACACAAATAAGACTGTTCAACCAATCACCACTGCATTAATGACCAACCTCTTCTAGTGATTGGCTGGAATCTGATTTCCTGGGTGTGGAGTGGAAACAGGAAGCAGAAATCAGTGGGGACCAAGAAAGCTTTGGAACAGAGGATTAAAAGCTTACTTTTCTTTAGATTACTTGCCATTCTGGCCCTTTTATTTTATTTAAAAGGGGTTGGCCACATAACCTCATGTTTTTTGTTATTTGTGTAAGTGTGGGGGGCAGAATATTAAGTAACTTACCTTTACACATCTATTAAAAGTTCTGCTCCACTTTCTTGATATGTAAAGTAAAGCCTCCTGTCTTTTACCTCATCAGCCAGAGATTCCTGTCAATAATCATAAGGTCCTGGCAGGGTGATGGTTCATGGACGGATAGAGATCACATGACCCTCCATCTGAGGCCATTTTATGGACAGGAATCTCTGGTTGATGAGGTAAAATAGAGGAGGCTTCACTTTACATATCAAGAAAGCGGAACAGAACATTTAATAGATGTATATTGCTACCTAATATCCTGCCTCTCCCACTTGCACTCACATTACAAAACAGCATATTCCAATAAATACAATTAAACATACATTTGATATATCACCGGTCTGAAAATAATGACCTGTTAGGAATGATAACATATTCAAAAACAACTTTGGTCAAATAAAGCAAAAAAAAAAAATCAAGTCACAAGGTAAAACATTAACACATAAAAGATATTTTTCTACAGTTTTTATCCTTCCCAAGTCATCCTCCAGTCTCACCTAAAATGAGCTCCATGTATAATGTATACATGAGTGACCTGAGGGTCACTACCCCTAATAGGGGCCCCCAATAAAGCTCCTGGGGCCCTGATTGCACTTGCTTTGATTTTGCGTTAAGCGATGGCTTTGTATGAGATTGTACAGATAATAAAAAACATAAACATAATACTAATACATGGACCAATACATAGTTTGCCCCGCAAATGCACCTGTAACTTAAGCAAATAAAATATCTGTCTTTCATATGTTGGTCCAATATAATGAGTTAAATACTCTCTCATAGATAAATGATCAACATCTATAAACTGTGCAGATAGAATGTGATAAATAATAGTAGTAGCCTATAAACATTCACAACAAAGCCTTATGTCCTTCAGATAAGTCGTGACTGTGTAAGCTCTTTGGGATTGGGAAAGGCGGTGTGGATCACATATAAAACTTGTTAGCTATAGCTTCACTGTGACAACACATGCCCCAGCTCTACCAAGGCACAATGGGGCAACCTGTAAGAGCAAAGAGAAATTCATGTAAATGTGTGGATGTCAAAACCAATCTGAAAACAATTACAGTAGTCACCCCTTAATTACAGAAGTGCAACCAGCCTTACAATTCTTTTTAACCTCTTGGTGTGCCTCCGCATACTCTGGCGGGTGCCTCCGCATACTCTGGCGGGTGCCTCCGCATACTCTGGCGGGTGCCTCCGCATACTCTGGCGGGTGCCTCCGCATACTCTGGCGGGTGCCTCCGCATACTCTGGCGGGTGCCTCCGCATACTCTAGGGCAGTGATGGCGAACCTTTTGGAGACAGAGTGCCCAAACTACAACCAAAATCCACTTATTTTCCCGTGAAGTGCCAACATGGCATTTTAAGCAGTAATTTATTGCTACCTGTTCTTTCACATCTTTCAATTGTATCGCCCCCTGAGGCCACCAATACAGTTGAAAGAAGGAGGGCAAATTCAGACTCTCGTTGTAGCTTCTCTCAGGGGTCCCTCTGTAAAGGAAAAATGGTTGGTCCAGCAGGAGAACCTCCAAAGATATTGCAGTTCTGTCCACACCTTCTCACTTTTCCCGCAGCCAATGAAGTGTTGCTTTAAAATAGTGCTGAGAGCAGCATCTCTTAAGTTGCCTGGGACTTGGTGGATTTGGTCCTATTTGGTGAACTCTGTCCTGAGGTGATGGTCTGAGTGCCCACAGAAATGGCTCTGAGTGCCACCTCTGGCACCCGTGCCACAGGTTCGCCACCACTGCTCTAGGGTGTGCGCCAGCATTAAAGGAAATCTTACTGATGTAGATCCAGTGGTAGATTTCTAATGGCAGCATCATTCCTAAAGTGCTTTTTTATATGTCCTATTATGACGCCGGTTTCCTACAAAAAATTGTAATAGACTCTGTGAGCTTCCAGGGCTGAGGCTTTTACATGCCCCAATAGTGCTGCAGAGACACCTTCTTGCACATCCACACCAACTGTGAACCAGTCATCCAGCTTTAGGGGAGCTGTGCAAAAGCATTAGCTGCTGGTCCTCTGCCGACTTCAGTTGTGCAATGCTTTCAGCACCACTGCGACTTCTCTCCTCTGGCACCACCACGGTACATGCATGGACCCATGCCACAGAGTTCAATCGGCTTAGACACACAAGTAGGCAACTCTCCGGGGCTACTGGGGATGTGCAATAGCCTAAGACCCCAGAACTCACAGGGGCTATAGCATGCCACAGTGGCCTCTACAACAAATTAGCATATTAATAATTGAACTTTTTTTATGAAACAGGCTGCATACCAAGACAAATAAAAAACACTTTATGGATGATGCTGCCATTGGGCATCTACCACTGGATCTACTTTACAAAGTAAATTTCTGAAGGTAGAATTCCTTTAATCACTAGTGAATACAGTGCAGCGTATGACGAAATTACTAAGAAGTTCCGACCTTGTAAATTTGGATGCCCAAGGTATCCTTGTCTTGCCATTTACAAGGCATGATGCATTTGCCCTAACTTAACAGTACACATACCCTACTCTAGGCACACACACTATTGACACATTCATCTGTCAATTAATTAAAACAAATTCTAGAAGACATTTTTTTAAAAAAAGGATTGACTTTTTGTAGAGTTCTAAGAAAAGACACTCCAGAATCACTAAAGCTAAAAGGCATTTGCTTTTATAGACAAAAACTTTAAATTATGTTACTATTAGGCAATTCCAGGATTGGATAAGGAAAACATTTTGGCTACCTTGTAAGATAACATCAAGCATAACTTTCAGGAAGCCTAATTACATTATTCCGGATTAAAGTCAAACCTGTACATCTATCCGAGAAAGAATAGATTCCCAACTGTAGACAGCACTGTTTTGACGTGGTTGCATCTCTTCAGTACAGTGTAGGGAACTGGTCTAGCTGTGTGGGAGGCTTTATAGCCAAAACCCCCCCTGGTTTGGCTTTTATCCCATATAATAACACAAGGCTTCTTAAAAGTCATGCTTAATGTTAAAGGGGCTGTTTTACAAAATAGCCAGACCCTTAGACCATCCTGAAAAACATATTTGCATATTTCCCAGAATCCCGCAGTGGAGCGCCAATAGCTGGAAGTCTCCACACACATGTAAGGCTGCCTTAATTGGCAAAGTTACTATTAGGCTGTATTCACATCATGTTTTAGTTCTACATTGTAAGAATGCATCTTTCCTGTGTCTTTATAAGGTTTTGTACCCCCCTTAATGTAGACTTTGATGGGGTTGTCCCACAAAGCAACCAGAAAGGTTGCGGGCTGCCACATTCATCTCTGTGGACCTGACGGAGATTGCTGAGCACTGTACTCGGCGATCTCCGTCAGCTCCATTGACATGAATGGGGGAGCCCGTACATGCCTGACCAACTGCTGCGGTCATCTTGGAGTACGACAGGTGTACAGGTGTAGTGATCCGTGGGTATCCTATCACTGAGACCCCCACCGATCAGCAAGTTAGGCTCTAGCCTAAGGATACAGCCTAACCTGCTTTGGGGGAAAACCCCTGTAAAATATGTATGTCCATATAAAAGACAAAACGGGCATCGGTTCTGTCTTAATTTTTGACACACACAGGTATCATTTATAACTGAGTCTTTGCAAGATGCCGTTTTACTAACCTGTGTCCATTCATTTGTTTGTGGGTCATAAGCCTCCACATTATTGAGATAGCTCTGGCCATCATATCCACCAACAGCGTATAGCTTGTCACCCAGCAGACAGACACCTACTGCATCCCTACTAATGCTCATGGAAGCCACTGAAGTCCACATGTCCGTTTTGGGATCATACCTGATAAAATAAACATAATAGTAAACGTGTGTAAAGATCTAAATCCAGACCAAATTTACACAAAATATAGAAGGTTATTTAAAGGAAATAAGAAACCTGAGGGGGCAACACTTTTCTTAAACTACAGCAATAGTTGACTACAGGTTAAGAGAAAATACACCAACTTATAGGGTTACCTTTCTACACAGTCTGAAAGTCGAGAAGTTAAATTCGAAGCAGGAGCATCGTGTCCCCCAATGGCATATAGGAAACCATTCCATGTGGCTACCCCAACTCCCCCTCTTCTTTTGGACATCTGCGAGCACAAGGTCCACTTATTGGTGTGGGGATCAAAGCATTCTACAGACTTGAGGCAAGAACTTCCATCCCGACCACCCACTGCATAAAGCCTGGAAGACAATCAAACCAACATGTGCCAATTCTTCAAAGAATCACCAAAGCTTAAAGTTGCAATTATTAATATGAATTTAATAACAAGAATGTGGAAATATGTTTAATGGAAATAGTTTAAATGGAAAAGCAAAACTAACTGCTACCTTAGCTATAAAACTCAACTGCTCTATGTCTATTAATGATACTGTAGGTTTTTAAAGGTGGAAAACTAATTTGTTTTAGGGTAAATAATTCCATGCCATTATCTATTATAGATATATGTTACTTATAGATCAATGGTGTATAGTCAACATCACTAAAATATCACTTTGAGATTTCTCTTATACACAGCTAAGAGACATCTATAGGGAAGATTTCTTCATAAAAATACTCACTTTCCACTCAAGACCGCTACACCAACAGTGCTTCTTGGTGTTGACATACTAGCAACGAAGTTCCATTGCCTCGCCTGAGGATCCCAACGCTCCACGGTGTTAAGATAGCTCCAACCATCATGGCCACCAACAGCATACATGGGACCTTCCAGAACAGCCACACCTAATAAACCCGAATGGGGGATAAGCTGGTGAATATTTATTAGCAGTACTAGAAGTAAACAGACAACTATTCTAATTGTAGGATATATGATGGCACATAAGAAAATATGAAGTTATCCCACTGGAAATCTTTGATGAGGAGCAACCAGACTAGGAATAAGTCCTCCAAAGATGCCTTAGCAGTAACATACAAAATTATTTGTATTGTCCTTTTTTGAATCCTCTTCATCTTTTTTCTTAAGATATACAATGTAACTGACAAACAGCACAGGGATGATAATACCATGGAACATTATCAAGCTTTTCTTAGGTCAAAAAAAAGGAAGTCTTACCAAGTCCATGGCGATGTGTAGACATAGGTGGCATGACACTCCACGTTTTGGTTTTAGGATTATAACACTCAACGGTATTCAACGTCTTTAGTCCGTCCCTTCCCCCAACAACATACAGTTTATCATCCAAGACGGCAACACCGAATTGCAGCCTCCGTCCATTCATATTCGCCACTGGCATCCACATATTGATCCGCAGATCATACTTCTCAATACTGGTTGCCCCTGGATATCAAAAAGATTTCATTACTATGATGACTTGGCTATACACATACAGACTGAAAACAGAAGTATAAGGGTAGGGTCAAGGGTCAGAGTTTGGTCAGAAATCCGTATATATTCATTAGTAAGTATCCATCTTCATGGTCTAGTATAGATGCTGATCTATTATGCCAAATTTGGTTAAAGAAACATTTTGAGTGATGTTAAAAAAATATTAATATGCTTTCCGTTCTTTGTCAGTTGTAACACATCTCATCCCTAATGAAAAATTGGCATCTTGCCAGATACATCTAATTAATGTGTTTTCTGCATTTTCCACTAATACTGAATATTTCTACAGCATCATGTGCTTTTGATGATTTCCATCCTGCACTACACTTGGCATTAATTTCTGATACACTAGAAGGAGTCTCAGCTGCCAGCAACCCTATGATACAATGCCAAATGTTACGAAGTAATACAGAATTGGACTTAATTATACATTTAAGTATGTTATTTTTCTAAGTTTGCATGTTATCAGGATAGGGGATAACAATCTCAGCTGTGAATGTTCTACTGCCGGGACCCCCACCAATCATAAGAACAGACCCCCCAGTTATCTGAATACAAAGGAATGGAACGGTGGAACATGCTCAATCTGCCACTCAACCCCATCTCTTGATCATAGGGTCCATTTTCATGATGGGTGGAGTCTCGGCAGTCAGACCCTCCCTGATCAGACTGTTATCTACTATCCTGTGAAACATGGAAACTTGCTACATCCCCTTTAGAGTGTATTCACATGAGCGTTGGAGGGGGTGCCTGTACGTCCCCCACAGATGGCAATAGGCACACATGTACTATCTTACCCCGTGTTACGGCACCGTGCGCCATGCATTGCAACAGAGAGGGGAGGGGTCACCACCAATCCTCTTCATCACGGCAAACGTACACCCGCCGCATATGTTCGTGTGAATGTATCCTTAATGTTACACATTCAGACTTGGAATAACAACCTCTTACCTTTAGTTGCATCCATCCCTCCAACAGCAAACAGCATCCCCACCGTAGACTTCCGGGGTTTGGTGCGGGGGCTCTGTAGCATGGGTCTCCTCTCAGGCAATAAATGGTATTTCATGGCTTCCATGATTAATTTCTGACACTCAATATCATCCCTAAATAGTGCATTATTCTCCATGTCTGCAAGAAACTATCACCAAGATAACATTGTATTAATAACTAAATTTAAAGTTTCTCATAGTGGGTATAAGGGGTTTAAAGGGTTCTCTGAATTATTTATGGTTAATGACAAATAAGAGGGTAAGCTACCATCGTGGTAGTCATCATTTCAGACAGTCACCTCCATGGTTTGAGGCCAAGAGCTTTCGGCACTTGAACTACCACATCCACACAGTTTCTCTGATCTTCTCCGAGAATGCAGTATACAGGGAGTTGTAGTTTCTCAACATCTGGAGCTAGACCAGTGCTGTGACCTCTTCATTTTATTCTAGAAACAGTGCTGAAAACAGTGTAGTGGTAGTGCCTGGTATTGTAATTTATTAATTAATGCTTGTATGAGCCCGGTACTATGACATCACTGTGTGTATGAGCCCGGTACTATGACATCACTGTGTGTATGAGCCCGGTACTATGACATCACTGTGTGTATGAGCCCGGTACTATGACATCACTGTGTGTATGAGCCCGGTACTAGGACATCACTGTGTGTATGAGCCCGGTACTAGGACATCACTGTGTGTATGAGCCCGGTACTAGGACATCACTGTGTGTATGAGCCCGGTACTATGACATCACTGTGTGTATGAGCCCGGTACTATGACATCACTGTGTGTATGAGCCCGGTACTATGACATCACTGTGTGTATGAGCCCGGTACTATGACATCACTGTGTGTATGAGCCCGGTACTATGACATCACTGTGTGTATGACCCCGGTACTATGACATCACTGTGTGTATTACCTCGGTACTATGACATCACTGTATGTATTACCTATTATTAATGAGGTTATGTAGCAGCTGAGGTATGTATTTTGAAGTTCTGTAGCAGCTGAGGTTTATATGATGATGTTGTCATCAGTCTTTATTGTATGCTTGCCCCCTCCATAATAACCATTCCCATATCAGTGGTTGGAGTTTGGTGCGGCTGGCTCCCAGGTTTTCTTACTTCTTTTGGCTGCCGGACAGGAAGAGGTGCGCGGCATCACGCGGCCGGGCATCCATGTACAGAGAGCGATGCGCGCTGGGGTTATCTTTCGGCCACATTGCTCCACCTGCAGTAATAGTGCTTGTGCAGCTGTTTCCGGCCGCTTCGAGCAATATACAGTGACGGGCAGGAGCTTAAAGTCCAAACGGCCAGAAGCCCCTGCCTTGCTGCTAGATGTTGGCGGGGGCTTATTGCCAAGCCTGATCATTGGGGCTCTTGGAGCGCCATGCCAGGGGCCCCTGCAGGATAATCCGGACCAGGGGCTCGGCGCTGGTGCTCCAAGAGTGCCATGGTTAATCCAGCTCTGTGCATGCCAAAGACATCAGCACGCCCTCCAACCATTGCTGGGCAATTGGTTATGACGGATGGAGGTGCATACACTAATGACCGCATGGTCCCCTCCATCTCCCCGGGAGCCAGCAAGGCACTGGACATCACAGGAGTCCTCCTCCCTGCGGTGGCCTTACCTATACTTACACTGGTCAAGTTTTGTAATAACAGTCAACCCCTTTTTAGCAGAAACAATTCTGTCAAATATACAGTAGAATGGCACAATTGTAATATGAAAAATTAATAATTTGGATAATGTGGACATCACATCACAAGTAATGTGGCACCCAGAGGTCTTATTTGCTCATTTATCACTAGGGTATACTCCAGGCTCCGTTTCTGAATAGAGATGCGCTATGAATACAATTAATGTCATTCTAAGACAAATGTATTTCCTTTCCAGCGCTCATAAGAAAAACTAATAAAAAAAATAATGGGAAATTCAGTTCCCAGCTTTCTATTGGTTATATGGAGGTCTTTCTATCCAGGATGATATTATAGTCATACATCTACCTGTGGTGCCAGCAGAGGTAAGCGGATATAAGCCAGCAGTTTACTCAGTTCTCTCTGTCTCTGTTCCACATCGTGCCGGACCCAGGTCAGTAAGGCGTTCAGGATGGTTTCTTCATTAGGGATATTCATATCATCACTTGATAACAATTTACCAATTTCTAACCCCGGCAGCAACAGAAACTCTTGATTCTGGATAACTTCCATGAAATGTGCCTGAAAATGAAAAGTAGTGAAGTCATAAACCTTCTACCTAATGCAGCCAAAATTTTCTTAGAAGCAGAGGTTTTCAACTATTGGCACAGTGAATGTTGTGAACCTACAACTCCCGTTACCTTCTCCCCACCTATAGGTGGTTTAGAAATATAAAATAAGATCCACCCGAGTAATCAGAGATAGACTGGGGTCATTTCTTCTTCTCAGAACAAAACTTGAGTCAATAGGCTGACCCAGAGGTTTCCTGCCGCTTACACCAGACCTTGGCAGCACGGTGGCTCAGGGGTTAGCACTACAGCCTTGCTGGTATAGATTGGCAAAAGAGTGTGTATGTTCTCTCTGTGTTTGTGTGGGTTTTCTCCGGAACCTTCTGGTTTCCTCCCACACTCCAAAACATACTGGTAGATTGATTAAATTGTGAGCCCCATGGGGACAGGGACCGATATGACAAGCTCTGTGCATCGCTGCGTAATCTGTGTGTGCTATATAAATAAAGGAATTATTATTATTATTATTATTTTATTCTAACTCCTTACTTAAAGGGGTTATTCAGTGACATACAACATACAAACTAACTTGCTGATCAGTGGGGGTCTCAGTGGTGGGACCCATATGGATCCGTTGTACCCCCATCGTACACTAAGATGAAGAGAGCAGCCGGTTGCGCATGCTGCTGACATAGAAAGTGGAGCACAGAGCAACGGGGGTACTACAGAGCCGTTCTCGTGCTCTGTGAGGGTCCAATCACCAATCAGCCCCAAGCACTGGGGAACCTCTTTAACTTCTTCCATTACTAACTTTTCCTCATTAATAACTACATAGGTACATAGGTATTGGCAAATCTTTTTTTATATCTCTTCTTCAATTGACTGAGGTTTGGGGGGAGGGGGGGGGGTATTTATACATAACACTCTCAACCCCAAATGGTATTTCCGGAAGGGATTTTTTGCAAAAAATGCAACATATGTACCTGACATCTCCTGCTCCATTGGCCATTATTGGTGATAACACTAATTATGACACAGCAGCTAATGACCACAGCATCTAAGGGGTTTTTATGACACTGAAATGTCATAGCGCTCCCCTTGCAATGCATTTGAAGGATGCAATGAGTTTCTATAACCAAAGGTGCCTAACATTGACCCTCATGGTCCGCCTATTGGGCCCCTTCTCTAATTCAAAAAATACTACTATAGCAGAATACTGGAAAATCAGGAAAAACACGATTTTGTGGTGCTGCTGGGTAAAGCCTTTGCAGTTTGCTGGTATGGATTGACATTTTTCATATTTTACAATGTGTTACTATGGTTTTCATTTCATAAATCATTTCTATTTTCTGATTTCTAATTCTCTTTTTTTTTTACATTCTGACCTTGTAAATGATCTGTTATTTTGTGCTCTAATAAAGGCACCGATGAATCGTTTTGCAGTTGGATATTTTTAATTTTTTAATTTTTTTTATCCAGCAGCAGCACAACACCCCCCCCCCCTTTTCTACTTATTAACCACACTGAGCTGCATCTAGGAACGTCTCCAGCAAGTATGGCGTCTACCCATCCCATACCACAGAGCTGTGCCAGAACTGCAGTATATCTCATCAAGGCGACCAGTACACATCTACTTTTAACCACAAATCGAACCACATTTAACACCGTGGGAACACTTTGAATTATTTCTATATTAGTTCCATGTCTGTAACGGTGATGTGTAACTGTGTGGGGATTGTGGTAAGATTGCAGGGTCTTGCATAACATAATTTTTCTCTGGGGAAGAAAAAGTTCAACCACTTTTTCAACAACCACAAACTCCCCAAGGGAAACAAAAGTCATTGATATTTCAAATATATTTAGCAAATAAATAGTTCAGATAGACTTTATATAAATATATGTATATGAAGATTCCTTGCTTCGGCCACTCTGCTAAACTGCTTAGTCAACTGCCCGGTTCGGTCTGTGATTAAGAGGAGAATACAGAACAAAGCTTTTAGATACAGTCCATGATCAGCATGTTATCATGGGTTGTGCAGAGTCCTGGGTCACCATCTGACCACACTGCTGGGTACTGTATTCCTTGTATCATATTGATATATATGATGAAAGGACTCCCTTGTTTCCTGCTTTCCACTATGATCAATTAAAATATATATTCTGTTGTTATGGCTTCAAGGCACTCATCATATACATCAATATGGTACAAAGAATCCAGTCCCTAGCATCATGGTCAGCCCAGGACTCTGTATGGTCCGTGATCACAGACTGTGTGAAATAGCTATAAGGCACAGATGTCTTGGGGTAGATAACAGTGAGTTATCAGGCTCACATCTATCCTGTCCTGTCAAAATCATCTGGACCCTTATTACAGAACTACTAGAAATCTGCTAATACATACCCAAATTTGTCCTACTCCTCCTCTGAAGACAAATCTGAGCAGTTTAGCTGGCAGGACATGGCTCATAAGAAGAGAACGAGCCATGTTACTATATTTTCTCACATTCTTATTTTACAATACATTTTCCATAAACAAAAGTCTTAGCCTTAGTTGTCCATTGGTCAGTGTAATAAGCTGTCCTATAGGAGAACAGTATACTATATCCACAGGTTCAAATCCTCATTAGCTAACAAAGCTCATATGTGCCCAATGAAAGAGCTAAGAGAGTACAGGTGGTCCCCTACTTAAGGACACCCGACTTACAGACAACCCCTAGTTAAACACAGACCTCTCTGCCCACTGTGACCTCTGGATGCTTTCTTTTAGTCCCAGGCTACAGTAATCAGCTGTAAAGTGTCTGTAATGAAGCTTTATTGATAATCCTAGGTCCAATTACAGCAAAAAATTTTAAAAACTACAATTGTCACTGGAGCAATAAAAATTTTTGTCTGGATCTACAACTATAAAATATACAGTTTCGACTTGCATACAAATTCAACTTAAGTACAAAGCTATGGAACCTATCTAGGAATGCCTGTACAGATAATGGTAATGAGGCATCAGTGGTGTAACTTGAAGCTAAAATCCTCAGTGCCAAGTCTGTACCAGGCCCCTGACTATAATGTATAGTTTATAGAACTAGGAAAGTGACACCTTATGGGCCCCCTCCACGTCTCAGGCCAAGTTGTGACTGCACCCTCTGTACCCCCTTAAGTTACGCTCCTTGTAGGGACATACTGACCTGGTATAGTCAGTGTCAATTCTCAGACAATTCTCATGACAATGTTATGGGAATTCAATTCTCATTAATTTACTGGCCTCATAACTATGAGTCCATTGTTTTCTTGCAGTGTTCCTATTAGCCAAAGAGTAGAATAATTTTTTTTTGTATTTTATCTAATTTGGGTGGATATAAGATCAGATATTTTTTGCACAAACATAATTGTTTAAGATACAGTAGTCACTGCTCTAAATGTGTTTCTTTAATGAGCTGGGCATTGATACACGTCTGTATGGCCTTGTTAAACAGATGGATAGAATAAGAGATGAGTGCCAGGAGCACAGCTTTCCATTAGGACGAGCTAGTTAGAAAGCTTTCCATGATTGTTTCCTGAACAGGTTGCGATCTGAGAAATTCTGGCATTAAAGGATCCAATTCATATTCTTCAACCTTAGCATTAACTACACCAAATGTACTGACAACTGTGCAGCCAACCTGCTATTACAGACGTGAACAACAAGCAATTCATCTAGTATAAAAAAATCCTTAAAACAACACAGATATTAAACTGGGCCTATTTATATCTCCAAGATGGAAGGAAGACGACTTTGGACTCAACATTTTTTAACTGCTTACACAAGACATAATTGCTCCATAAATAGGTGGGACTAATATATTATATATGTTTGTGATATACATTAGTTTCCATAGAAACATAAGCTTTAATACAGAAAACGTATTTCGATGATATTTGCATGCATTTTCCCAGGTTTCTCAGAAGAAGAACATTACTGGTATAAAGATTCCCTAAAAACTAGCATTGACCTAAACCTGGTGGATTATTAATTATGAAAGTGAATCTATCACACATTTTATATTTTTCTAATATTTTTTTTATTTGTAGATTTGTTTTGTTTTTTTAGGGAACCTGTGTTCAGGATTTTACATTTTCACCGAATGACTGGTTCCCATAGCCATTTTAATATATTATACTATTAATTCCCAATCTGCTTTTATCATTTACATCACCTTTTAAAATTATATAAAAGTACACCCGACTCCCTGACAGCAAAATGCCATGAGAAGTTCCTGTGTCATCATTGTTATCTCCTCACTGTCCCTCTTCCTCCTCCTCCTCCTCCTCTCTCTTGCAGATGTGAGCTGACCCTGCTTCATGCAAATATCTCAGTCTAGTTCATAATGCAGGAGGGAGGAGAAGATAGTAGGAGGGAGAAGGAGGAGGAGTGACGGCTGTGAGGAAATAATGATGTTGACACTTGCTGGTCGGGAAGCAGTGATGTTAATTGTAAAAGCAGATTGGGAATTAGTATTAAAAATGCTATGGAAAACGATCATGATGGCTCCCTTTAAATACATTATTCTGCCCACGACTATGGGGGAAGCTATATTGCCTGAGGTGCCGTCCTAAGACTAAAATGCTTTATACCATGGGTCATATGATCTTGTAATCTGGAAATGATGCACTGACTTGTATGGGAGAATTGTGGGCATGCTCTGCAGGAACAGAGAAATAAAAGAATTACAACAGTGGTGTTATGTTAACGAAGGTGGATCTCATGTCAGATTTCACAGATTCTAGCCTTAATGAAGGATATGGATACTCACCATTGTGTAATTATGAGCCACTCTGTGTAAATCAGCACATCCTTGAGCATCACCAAAAGATCGGATGCCTAAGCAGTTGGAGGGGTGAAGCTGTCTCATTAAGAATCGGCAGCAAGCCTCAACAACCTGAGACAGCTGCAGCAGACAAGCAGTGGACAGGAGACTCTCAATGTTGTCTTCTTTCAACTCCAGGCGACCTGCAGGCAGGATACAGCCATTAAAACCAGTAGAAAACTCAATATGGTCAAAGCATCTACAACCAAAAATGTGTGTAGGTTATATAAACAACCAACATCTTCGGACATCTCCATGAGACATCCAGGGGTCATAGGGATAAATCAGAAATTGCAGATTACCAAATCACTTAAATGAGGAGGTCCTTGTTTAGTGATAATCTTCTGATAACCCTCAATGATCCTTGAAGAATGAGACTCCATGGGTGGATTTATCACCACTTTGGCTTCTTGTACTTCTTTTGAGACTTTTTTTTGTCAAGCCTGAAACAAACCAGTCTCATCTAATCCCTTAAAACGTTCAATTGTCTTTAAAAGGCTTCCGCCCTTCCACAACACTTCTTACGCACCTCTTTCCCTCTTCCGTAGCCTCCACCACTGCTGGTGACATCAGCCTCTTGACTTGAAATTCTGCGCATGTGCTATGTGGGAGTGCAATACTCATAGTGAAGCTGCCTGCTACTCAATGTGGCTGTGCAACCAAACCAAGCAGAGGTTTCAGACTGAAAGTATCCTTCTGGGTTCGCTTGGAGCACCAGCAGCGGGGAGGCTCCCCAGTAGGACGGAGGTGTGTAAGAATTACTATATTGACGGGAGCTGGAGCCCTAAACGGGTTCTGGTGATGCCCCCTGAAGCATCTGCAACATCCCCCACTGGGGCCTAACTTTTTGTTGGGGCCTGGAGGCAGCCAGGGCCCAGAATACCGGAGTGGCTGGCGGTTGCGGCCTTCCTGTCCAGGGGTTTAGTCATCCCAAGCTCAGGTGGTGCCCACTCTCCAATTACACTCCAGTTCACATGGAAGAATATCATTGGATAACAATAAATCAAAACACATACCCTGTTAACCCTTGCTGTACAGGCAGAGTCTACCACTGCTAATTACCTCTAATAGACCTTATAATCCCTGAGGTGAGTTGTGCAGGCTCACGTGCTAGGAGAGAGACAGACTGAGGGGCTTATTCGCAAAACTCCTCTGCCTGCACATTGGCAGGGGTGTTGCACATCTCTATCTTAGTTTTATATTTTTGCAACTTTTTTTTTTTAAAAGAAAGGCCACATAAAGCTATATAATTGGCGTGCACAGATCTGTGAGAGTGATGCTGCATTATTATGTCCTTTAAACATGTATGTTTATGTCCCCCAGGATGTGTTCTAAGACCCCATCAACAATTTTGTGTAGCATTTTATTATACGGCAAGTGACATCACTAGCCCTGGTCACCCAATTAAGACTCTTAAACCTTCCCTAGTCCTTTAAACCAAAAACTTTGAGAAACTGTGGGAAACTTCACAACACCTCCCCCCCTCAGAGTTCACATATCTGGCTCCTTTGTAACCCTCAACTTATTGTTCTCTATGAAGTCTCTGCTCAGGACTGAACTGTCAGCTCACCGAGTGATCAGATTACATTTTCTATGCAGAAGGAAAGGGAATGAACAACCAAGTGGTGGGAGATTTATTAGAAGTGTCTGAGGTACAACTGTTCCGATTGCCCATGGAAACCAATCAGAGCTCAGCTTTAATTTTATAAACAGCTGTGGGAAAATGAAAGCTGAGCTCTGATTGGTTTCCATGAGCAACAACAACAGTTCTGCTCTCTGACACTTCTGATAAATCTCCCCCATTGAGGGAAAGCTTTTATAATGTCCTTCATGCTACTTCTCAGAGAGACAGCAGAGCCTCCATACATTGTCTATGATAGTCACATCAGCTAGCAGGGGCATAACTTGAGGGGGTGTAGAGAGTGCGGTTACAACCAGGCCCAAGTGGCTTAGGGGGCCCTTAAAGTGTCACTTTCCCATATGAGAAGACTAGTACTGTAAACAATACATTAAAGTCAGGGGCCTGGCACAGACTTTGCACTGGGGCCCATCAGCTTCAAGTTACACCACTGTCAGCTAGTGTCCATTCTCCAGCTCAGTGACAACTAAGAATTAAAGACAACACTTGCAGAGGGGAAAATTGCTCAAAATGTAAAATACAAGCCAAATAATGGTCAGTAAATGATTAGTGTTATTTCTTATGTAGACAAATTACAGCTTTTGCCGGAAAAAGTCAACCCAGGTGGCTTCTCAGATCCGCTTCAAGGCAATAAATGCAGTTTCAATTATTCTTGATTTTTGGAAGCTTTTGTTCAGCAGAATGATATAGCTTTGTGCCTGACAGTGTGCAACACACTGAAAAGAAATTGATTCTTTTGGATGAATGGAGCCCGGTAGCAACCTGGATTTTGTTTTTCTCCCAGAGGAGGGGGGAATAACATGGATTTCTGTGTATATATGCAGTCTAAAATAGCAAGTATTGAAAAAAAGGCCTGTTCGCCTAACATGGCATGTCTACTTGTAAATACTTGCATTTTACATCGGGTAACAATTCAGAAGCAGTTGGATTTTTTATTTTAGCCTCCAACAATTGATACCAATAATATGCTAAATAATAAGCTCTTTACTATCAGCTGCACAGTACCAGACTATATGATCAGGCTAGGACCACCCACTTGACAGAAATGAGACTAATTAGCATATTGGCACTGACTGCTTGGGAATGGGAATTCCAATGGCACCGGAACCAGTGAAGAGGCCCTATAATAGTATGCAAAGAGTTGTAAGAAGAGATCAATGGTCCTTATGTATCTGTATTAGAAAATGTGCAAAAATATTACATATAAAATTAAAAAAAAACCTTAATAATCGCTGGTCCCTCCCCCAACCATAGAGGGTCTATTCTGACACCGGATTGATTTTCCATAAATAACTCATCTATCAGCCGAGTCTGGTGGAATAGGGATGGACTGCAGTACTAGATGATATTTTTATCCTCCATTATCTTTACAATATCTGCTTAAGTCTGATATCATCCAATGCCTGATTTACATGAGCTAAATATTATTCAGATTTATGCATCAAAGCACAAGAGAATAAATTAGCTGGATCGCTGTACAGCATCACCAGCTCCGATTTAATAGCCTTGGTCTAAGAGCAGGAGGGTGTAACTCAGCATGTCACAGCCTAAAAACAAGAGAGAATCCGAACAGTATGCCTCACAACATAGCACAGCCGTCAGTAAAGATGAGCACATTCTCCTTCTAATAGGAAGGAATTATTGGGAAATGGGCATTTTCACAGATCTATAAATAGAGACGAGCAGCAATGATATGCAAGTCACACACATCGAGCCCCGCTGGGGAAATAAGGTGCATCAGGCTCATTGAAAGCCAAGAATTAGGTCACGTAGCCTCGCTAGCGCACATTTTTGTCTTAGATTTGCTCATTTTGTATGCACGACCTCGAATATGAACTTTTTTCAGCATGAAACAATTTCCTAAAAAACATTATTTCAAAAACATGCTAAATGCTAGTAGCCGAAACCCCATCTCCACCGCTTTGCACCCTTTAATAGGTGTCATTCTGTGGATTCTGGAAATGTAGGAATATCATCTCCCCCTCCCCCACTGTTGCTGAACAATCAATACAGTTAATTTTGGCACCAAATACGTCAATTAGGTTATCTGATGTCAGACCGAATGCTTGGCAGTGCCCATCTGACAGCTTATGAATGGTGGAGGATAGCAAAAAAATAAAAGGATATAAAAGATTGGATGGGTTCCTGATAAAATCCCAGCACCTTGAGGAAGGCATACCCTCTCTAGAATTCCCCCTTTTTGTGAAATCTCACCTGTCTACCTATAAAAATTATTCATCAAAAACATGTGAAAATAAGCAGAGAAGAGTCATATTTTGCAGATGCATACAGCTAAAGACTTAGTTGGAAATTAAAGCTGCTGATAAAAATACAATTCCCACCTTTGTGTGTATCTTCAGTTCTGTAGCTCAAAGAACCACAAGCCTGATGTGATCTCAAAGATGAAATTCTTATCTTTTATATCACGACCTGTTTCTAGGTGCATTAGAACGGAAGATGGAAGCCTCGGAATTTATGCCCCCCTGTAGTATCTAAATTTTGACTATTCAAACTCATGCTATGTAATGACCCACATAGCAGCAATGATGGCTGTTATTGGGCCCTTGGGCCTAGTCAGTGCAAAATGAGGTGCAGTATTCCTGTAAAGAGAGCTTCCCTCATAGTCTTCTTCTTAGGGTTTGTAAGGGTGGTCAAGAGGGCAAGAATGTAGGTACTGATAAATACATTTTACTATATTGGCACAACCTTTCCTAGTTACACCACTTAGTTCTAAACTTAGTAATTGCAGCTGGAACCACTCGCTGGGAGGGAAACAGTTAACATATCAACTGTCTGTAACCAATGATATGCTGTTTTGTTATTGTAAAGCAAGAAGGAAGCTGATTGGAGAGTGCTGCCACCTCACAAGGGGAGTATAAAAACCCCTTGTGGGTGGGAGCACATGGTCTGAGGGTTCAGTCAGTATTTGAGAAGCAAGTCCAGTGTGCAGCTCCTACAGTTCTGCTATCCAGACACACTACCAGGAAGCAGAGGTGTCTCAGGCCAGCTGCCTGACACCTTGGACAGTCAGGAGACTAAGCCCCAGAGCAGAGGTCCACTGTCCAGACTCAGCTTCCTCTTACCCAGCCCAGCCTGGAGCTACTACCAGGCTGTGAGCAACCTTCCTGTGAACCAGCTATCTCCTACCAGATTTCCAGCCTGCTGAATCTGCTGTTGATATTAGGCTGTTCTCTGCTGTTGAAGTTACAATAAAGAACTGCAAGTTGACACAACGTTCCTCCGTGTAATCCCCGGGTCAGGCTGCTCCACCACCACGGGCTCCCCATCCTCTATCACCCAGGGATTCCTATATACCTCAGGGGTTGCCCTAGAGAGAAACCACTGCATCAGCCTCTCCCTCCATCTATTCTTGCACACACCACCTGCTGGAGACCTGCCAGGCTGTAGGTCCGTCCTCCGGTCCCCATACCAAGCAGCGTGACCATAGTGTCACCCAGGGGCGTCGCCATGTTAAAAGATCCGTGGCTCGTGCCCCGGATCTTTTGGCCGGAGCCCCGGATCAGCAGGTCACTGGTCCCGCTGACCGGGGAGTTTTCCTCACTCTCATCTCTATCTGTGTCGTCACTACATAGAGCCGGAAATGCAATAATATCTACATCTACATCTCGTCTGATGACGTCACCGCCGATCGTCCTGCACAAAAGACTGAAAGGGTAAGAGAAGACTGGTGAGTATTAGTGTATTTTTTGGTTTATTATTAGACAGTGTGGGCATAATTATGGACTGGGGGCATTACAGTGCACTGGAACTATTACTTTATAAAGGGGGATTTACTATGGATGGAAGACATTACTTTATAAAAGGGGGATTGCTTGGGGCATTACTATGGACTGGGGGCATTATTTAATAAAAGGGGCATTGCTGTGGGCTCAGGGCCTTACTCCATAAAGGGGGCATTTCTAGGGACTAGGGGCATTACTTTACAAAGGGCTTCATCACTGTGCACTGGAACATTACTTTATAGAAGGGGCATTGCTATGGACTAGAGACATTACTTTATAAAGGGGACATTACTTCAGACTGAGGGCATTATTTTATAAAGGGGGCATTATTATGTACTGGGGGCATTATTTTATAAAGGGGGCATTATTATGCACTGGGGGCATTATTTTATAAAGGTGGCATTATTATCCACTGGGGGGCATTATTTTATAAAGGGGGCATTATTATGCACTGGGGGTATTATTTTATAAAGGGGGCATTACTGTGGGCTAGTAGCATTACTTTATAAATTGAGCATTCCTGTGAACTGGGGGCATTATTTTATAAAGGGGGCATTTCTATGGAATGGGGGCATTATTTTATAAAGGGGGCATTTCTATGGACTGGGGGCATTATTTTACAAAGGGGGCATTTCTATGGACTGGGGGCATTATTTTACAAAGGGGGCATTTCTATGGACAGGGGGCATTATTTTATAAAGGAAGAATTACTGTGGACTGTGAGCATTACTTTATAAAGGGGGCATTATTTTGGCCTGGAGGCATTACTACATAGAGGGGGCATTACTGTAGACTGTGGATAATAATGTGGGCTGCAGGTAATTACTGTGGGCATTTTTATGTGGACTGTGGGCATTAATCTGGGCTTTACTGTGGCGTGTGGACTTATTTGGTGTGAAGGCACTATTAGGCAGGGGGCTCCTTTCAGTGGACAATGTTAGGATGGGAGCCTCAACTGGGGAAGGGTAATTATTAGGAAGGTGGAGGGGGAATTATTTAGTGTAGGGGTCACAGTGAGAGGACATTAGTGGGGTCCACAGGGATTAAGTGTGGATGGCATTATAGCATATCAGGACATATTAATGGAACATTTATTGGGTGGGTGGCACAATTAGGGGACATTATTGAATGCAAATAACACAAGAGAGAGGGGTAATATAATGCATGGGACTACTGGGGGTGGGGGGAGGGATTGGAAGATAATTCCTAAAATGTGAGGACCACAATAAGGGTGTATTATAAAGCGTAGGGATCAAAATAGGGACAATATACTGAGTTTAAACCATTAAATGTGAAATTTAATGATTGTGGGTCATTACTAAGTGTGGGGGCCATAATCAGGACAGCATTCTGCCACAATATCAGGCTTTATAAAGAATGGGGCCCACACTTGAGGTAGTGGTGGTATTTTAGAGTGCAGGAATGAGGGATTTTTACCTACAATGGGGAACATTTTACAGTGTTTTACTAGGAAGCATTATTACTGTGTACTGGTAGTATTTTCAGGGGTACTTAAAAATACCATTAAGTACCCCTGTTGGGGGAGCAGCAGCATGACACTGTTAGGAGATCAACATGGAGGGACATAAGATGTGTTTGTGGTAAACCACACCGGTATGACGTGTTGCTGAAAGAGGAGACATGGTTATACTGGGCTTAATAGAAAAGATACAGAACAGGTACAATGCGAGGGCACATCAACTGCATTTACTGGATGGAATAGGTAGGGATTTCGCCTGTGTTTTTTCTAGCTGTATAGGTACAATTGTTTTTGCTGCAAGCACATGTACAGGAGTGGACACTTCAGAAATTATGGTACATATGCATTGGGGCCCGTGCCCCAGATCTTTTGCTACCCTAGCGACGCCCCTGGCGTCACCATAGTGTGCCCAAGGCCGCATTAACCAGCCACTTCGGTATTCTGGGCCCCAGTTGTCTACAGCCACTGAAGAAAGGCTGGGCTCCGGTGGGGGATGTTGCACTTGAATATAAAATTGCATGAATTTTAATGTAAAGCGATGTAGAATATATAATCAACATGAATAATTATTACGACTTGTACTGTGTGTCATGTTTAGGTTTAGGAATAAGGGATGTTATTTTTGCTGTAGAAACATGATTTCAAGCCGTTTTGCACACATTTTCTCTTAAACAAATCTAGTTTGAGTAACATTTAGAGAAATCTTAGATGCTTCTACAATGATCCTCTCTGTTTTACTTAGCAGCAGTTGTTCTCAGTCTGGAGCCTAAATATTCCCTGATCTAATCAGCTGTAATTCTCTAGTGGAAATGCAATTCATTTGGAGTGTGATAGACCATAAAAAGATATTACCTGTGTATGAATACTGAACTAAGGCCCAAAGAGCATTGGGTTCAACGCCTTCCATTTTAATTTCCTCCTGCTTGGCTTCTCTGACGTCACTGGTGAACATTGCTGCAAAGTAATCTGATACAGAGGAGAGAACCAGCCTGGGAGGATATAATGAAGATTATTACCAGACGGTTCACTATATATTCGCTCATTTCATGACAATACAATAGTTCCTACTAGATATTTATTTTAAACCTTCTTCGGATAATGTTAAATCTGATCAATGATGGACCTAATAGACATTTGGCCACAATTCAATGTGCAACTGCATCCAGAAGACACAAAATTGACCGATTTGTAAGATAGATGGTTATTCGGGATAAATCAGTTTTTATATTATAGGCTGCTGTAAGAAAACAACCTATACTTACATCGGGTGCAGCACAGAGCCTCACATCACCGGTGACCTCTATTATATGAAAAAACAGATCAGTGACCCACAGTATAAGGGATAACAAGTTGATTGGTGAGGGTCTAACTACCAATTGAGGGAGATACAGGTAGGGCATACTTTACTCAATAGTATGGGAGTATCGGAAATTACTGCGCTGTCGTCCATCTCCGACACTACCATTCACTGTGTGAATTTGAGTGCCAGAGATATCCAAAACTATGCATGGCAATTTACGACACTCCTGTACTAGAGAATAGAATTAGAAGGGCGCATGCTCATCCTACCCTTCTCCCATTAGTGAGAATGAGACCCCTGTTCTTCTGATTGCTGTGGTTTCCAAATTTTGTAATCAGTCGGGTCCCCACTGATCAGCATGTAACTTGCTAAACCCCTTTCAAGTAATTTAAAAATGTAATAGGGTATCGGCATGCAATTTTAAAATTGAATATTCTGTTTGGCTGCGGTTACCACAGGAGAGTGCTACATACAAATTCTATAATACTACAAATTCTGGAACATAAAGAGAAAAAAGGGTTGCTAAAAATGATTTCTTTTTGGGGAGGATGGGTTGGAATAGGTGGTTAAATAATTTTTTTTACAAGGGCATATCATATGCGACAGGACCAGAATATATGAAATGCCTATACAGGCAGTCCCCGGGTTACGTACAAGATAGGGTCCGGAGGTTTGTTCTTAAGTTGAATTTGTGTGTAAGTCGAAACTGTATATTTTATAATTGTAGATCCAGACAAAAAAAAAAATTTTGGCCCCAGTGACAATTGGAGTTTAAACATTTTTTTCTGTAATGGGACCAAGGGTTATCAATAAAGTTTCATTACAGACACCTTACAGCTGATTATTGCAGTCTGGGACTATTGTAAAGGATTCAGAAAGCTTCACCTGAGGTCAGAGGGGTCTGTCTGTAACTATGGGTTGTCTGTAAGTCGGGTGTCCTTAAGTAGGGGACTGCCTGTATATATATCATGGTAGTTAATTATCGGCACTTACCTGTGTGCAGGAATCCTACGATCGCCAGCGATCAGAACAACATCACACAATTGCTTGTCTCGCAAGTAGTTTTCCATCTTCTTAAATGTCTGCTCGGCATGGTTGGGAGATTGGAAGAACTCATCTGGGGCACAGGACTCCATTGTATGGCAGGAAGATAACGTCTGGCTGCTGTTTGAGGTCCTGCTGGCAATAAAAGAAAGATCTCAATTGGAATCATAATAAAGTTATATTTAGTAGGCTGGTTTAAGCGTTTGATGAAAGAACATAATAAAAAGAAGAAAGTCATCTTTTATGTATTACTGCAGAATTTGGACTGATCAGAGTTGGCAAAAAGAGAGATAAACTCTGCAGTGTAGGAAGGAATAAAGCCAAAAAAGAGAAGACATAAGCAATGCAGGTTTTTGTGTCATCTCATCTTCATCAGCAATGTACATGATATAAATTTACTTACAGTGACTATATACTCAAAGTAGGTCATGCACCAAGTTCCTTGAAAACAAAAACATCTACAATGGGTGGGTAAAAATCATGGTGGCTCAGTGGTTAGCACAGAGCCCTGAGTTTGAGTCTGACCAAGTACAATATCTACACTCAAGTGGGTTCCAAACATGCTCTAAACTTTCCTCACAACTTCACAGTTTGGTTGCCATCCTAGGATTCGATTCGATTTAAGACTTGTCAAATTTTTCTAAAGATTTGTGTCGGGTCCAAATCTATTTGGTTTCAACTGATGCTGATTCAATTGTCCAAGAAATTGGTATCTGAATCTGTTCCTCTGACAGACAGACCTTTGTTTTCTGTCACCCCATCCCTAAGCTTTGGGATGTCCATGTCAAATCTATGTATCCGCTAATAGATTCACTTATCTCTAAACACAAAATTGGTACATTTGGGATCTGATGAAGTGAGATATGACAAGAACATCCCTGCAGAATATGCTGGTGTTACATATGGAAAATGAGGGCCCTCCAATTCAGTACAGGCAGTCCCCGGGTTACATACAAGATAGGGTCTGTAGGTTTGTTCTTACGTTGAATTTGTATGTAAGTCGGAACTGTATATTTTATCATTGTAGCTCCAGCAAGAACTTTTTTGGTCTGTGTGACAATTGGATTTTAAAAATGTTGGGTTGTCATAAGAACCAGGATTAACACTAAAGCTTCATTACAGACGCCTGTGATAACTGTTACAGCTGATCATTGTAGCCTAGGACTAAAGTACAATAAATTACCAATATCCAGAGGTCCGTTTGTAACTAGGGGTCGTATGTAAGTCGAGTGTTCTTAAGTAGGGGACTGCCTGTAATGTAAAAGCCAATTTCAAATTAGGATCATCATATTGTGTCTCATTAAATGAATGGCCAAATATTATTTCCATCAATCCATACGATAACCAGGTGACGCTACCTACAAAAGGCTGGCGCTGATACCCAACTTAGTTTATGTACTTAAATGGCATAGAGCTGTATAAAACAACTAACCCCAAACCATCTGACTGTATCCATATCCTCAGTACTTCGGCTAGAGATCAGATTAGACATAGGATATGGATATGAAGATATGGAAAAAGGGTGTCACTATTTCTACTAGCAAATGGGTGAACAAGGGGAAATGAATGTAATGTACTTCTTCTTTGGTAACATCTTATATGGTGGTCGGTTGACTTCAACCAGTCTAAGAGAAGGAAGCAATATACAATAACTACATCCGTAACATGTAACCCTATTATGTAGATAAAAGTTAAATAACAGTTTTTTTTCATTTTATAGCAGTAGGCACCTGCCGCATATAAGAGAGTGTAGAGGCCGTCTTCCACAAGAGAGTGTAGAGGCCGTCTTCCACAAGAGAGTGTAGAGGCTCTCTTCCACAAGAGAGTGTAGAAGCTCTCTTCCACAAGAGAGTGTAGAGGCTGTCTTCCACAAGAGAGTGTAGAGGCCGTCTTCCACAAGAGAGTGTAGAGGCTCTCTTCCACAAGAGAGTGTAGAAGCTCTCTTCCACAAGAGAGTGTAGAGGCTGTCTTCCACAAGAGAGTGTAGAGGCCGTCTTCCACAAGAGAGTGTAGAAGCTCTCTTCCACAAGAGAGTGTAGAGGCTCTCTTCCACAAGAGAGTGTAGAGGCTCTCTTCCACAAGAGAGTGTAGAGGCTCTCTTCCACAAGAGAGTGTAGAGGCTCTCTTCCACAAGAGAGTGTAGAGGCTCTCTTCCACAAGAGAGTGTAGAGGCTCTCTTCCACAAGAGAGTGTAGAGGCTCTCTTCCACAAGAGAGTGTAGAGGCTCTCTTCCACAAGAGAGTGTAGAGGCTCTCTTCCAGAAGAGAGTGTAGAGGCTCTCTTCCAGAAGAGAGTGTAGAGGCTCTCTTCCACAAGAGAGTGTAGAGGCTCTCTTCCACAAGAGAGTGTAGAGGCTCTCTTCCACAAGAGAGTGTAGAGGCTCTCTTCCACAAGAGAGTGTAGAGGCTCTCTTCCACAAGAGAGTGTAGAGGCTCTCTTCCACAAGAGAGTGTAGAGGCTCTCTTCCACAAGAGAGTGTAGAGGCTCTCTTCCACAAGAGAGTGTAGAGGCTCTCTTCCATAAGAGAGTGTAGAGGCCCTCTTCCATAAAAGAGTGTAGAGGCCCTCTTCCATAAGAGAGTGTAGAGGCCCTCTTCCATAAGAGAGTGTAGAGGCCCTCTTCCATAAGAGAGTGTAGAGGCCCTCTTCCATAAGAGAGTGTAGAGGCCCTCTTCCATAAGAGAGTGTAGAGGCCGCCTTCCATAAGAGAGTGTAGAGGCCGCCTTCCATAAGAGAGTGTAGAGGCTCTCTACCATAAGAGAGTGTAGAGGCCCTCTTCCATAAGAGAGTGTAGAGGCCCTCTTCCATAAGAGAGTGTAGAGGCCCTCTTCCATAAGAGAGTGTAGAGGCCCTCTTCCATAAGAGAGTGTAGAGGCCCTCTTCCATAAGAGAGTGTAGAGGCCTTCTTCCATAAGAGAGTGTAGAGGCCCTCTTCCATAAGAGAGTGTAGAGGCCCTCTTCCATAAGAGAGTGTAGAGGCTCTCTTCCATAAGGGAGAGTTGAGGCTTGTGCATAGGTCACTGTGAAGTTTTTCTCAAGGATGATGAGTGGAATGCCTGAAAGGTGATCCTTACAGAACAGGAAGTGTCAAACTCAGGGGTGTAACTTGTGCAAGAGCTGTGAGTGTAGTTGCACTAGGAGGATTAGTTAACATGCCTCTTACCCATGTGGTAAAATATCCTCTCACTCAGCCAAACCAGTTCCCTACGCTGTACTGAGGAGACCCAACCAAGTCGAAAAAGTGCTGTCTACAGCTGGGGGTCTGTTCCTTCTGGAATAGATATACTGGTTTGGTCTTAATCCCACATCATGTCATATGCCTCTTGTAGGTCATTCTTGATGTCAAGGGAGCTGCCTTACAAGGTAGCTTAAAGAGGTGGAGTTTTCCTTCTCCTATCCTGGTAAACTTGGCATATTTTCCCAGAATCCCCCTAGTGTAGCATCCATGGCTATAAGACTCCACACGCCTACACGGTCTCTGTAAAGAGAACTCTTACTTCCCGACTCTACCCCATAAGAGGAGACCAGTATTATAAACATGTTATGGGGCATGATATGGATAATGCATCGGGTTTAGCAATGTTCAGCCTAAAGGGTAGCAGTGTAAAAAACTGCATGATTTTAGGATTTTAAATTTATATATTATAGAAAAAAACAAACAAAAAAAGCATAACATAAAAAAGTGGTTTATGAGGACATATTTCCTTTCTACTAAATCACCAGCACATATGCTTTTATCACAAACTTGAAATCTATGTATAGTATAGTAGTACAATAGATTCTGAACAAGTTTCTTCATCAAGGTCGTGTGAATATAAAAATGAACTCAACCAGACATAAAACGAAACAAAAAAAAAAAAAAAAAAAAAGAACAATACAATGGGAATATAAATAGAAATCTTCCATCCCAGTGAAAACATCAGACATCCCATACTTGGTCATATACTGAAATACCTCTGTAAACGAACTAGTAACAAACTTTCATTGTTATGGATTGCAGAAATAATATCAGAATTTGTTGTGTTCTGTGTTAAAGTGGAAGTCCCATTCCAGCAAACTGATGTTATTGTTTGTATAATGAAAAGTTATACATTTTTCCAATATATTTTCCATATTAATTGTTCACGATTTTCGATTTCTCTGTTTGCTGTTATTCTATAGAAATCCTCTATCTTTACTTCCTGAAGAATTTGTCTTCATTTTTTTTATTAGTCAAAAGTGTTACAATACCGCACAATATTTGCAAAGACAATGGAATTAATGCATATACACAAGGAATGTTGTAGGACAACTCATGAAAATGAAAATAAGAGAAGACACCACTTAAGATTTTCAATTTTCCCCCTTAAAAGAGATCTACCACCAGGATGAAAGACTATATGCAAAATGAGCCTCAGGGGCTCCAGGCTCCATTAACACCTATGGAACTTGAGAACAGAAAAAAATAATTTAAGGGGCATCTACCACCAGGATGAACGACTTATGCAAATTAGCTTGACACCTTGACATTAACACCTATGGAGACTGGAGACCCTCAGGCTCATTTGCATACAGTCCTTCATCCTCATGGCAGATGTCCTTTAAGTGAAATTAGGCGCAATACGCATCTTTTAGAAATAGTGTCAACAACTGAAATTACACACAACACACAGATTAGATCATTAAATAGAAACACAAATACAAATAGGGGGGGCTTGTGGAGATAACAGGAGACTGGAGTCTAATGGGACTGGTGAAGGGGCTTCAGTTGTAGTCGGAAAAAGCATGTGCGAGGTTTAGGATAACACTCATAATCTGCCTAGAGGGAATTTGAGATTTTCTGTATGGTAGCAAGGTATGTTGTCAAACTATTGTAAGGAATTTCCGCCATTTACAGAAAAAAGATTGGGTACTGTCTACTACTAGATGTTCTGATATTGTGGGCAGAGATGAACAGACACAAAACTTTAGGTTTGGCGTCCTCCAGTCGGTGGTTCTGCGTACCCCAAGACATGTTCCTTGATGAATCCGGCAGCTTTACGCCCCTAGCAACTAGGCATGACTTTGATTGGACAGGTATGTCCACCTAGTGTCACCTGGCCAATCACAGCCATGTCTAGTTGCTAGAAGTGTAAAGCTGCCTGATTGGCTGCACTGCAGCCAATCAGGCAACATGTCCGGGCTAGGCCAAGCTGCTGAACAGAGGACACTGAACCTAAAGTTTAGGTCTACTCATCTCTAATTGTGGGTAATGTTGGAATCAGCCAATGATTAAAAAGAATGCCTGTGGCTACTAGTAATAATATACTACTAGAGGTCCAGATGGTCCATGTCAGCAGAAATCAGTGCGAGGGAATGAAAAAGAAAGGTAAAGTGGCATAAAGTGAGCACTTCCTGAATTTCCTTTGGGTATTTTTGCATAATAGGAAAAACCCAAATTGAGTGGTACAGGTCAGTCAAACGTTGTGAGCATTTTAAGGGTTACAATAAATTTGTGTTCCATGATAGTGCATTGAGGCATTTCCTCACACTGCTTTGTTCTTAATGCTGTGCTTTCAGTTAATGCTGCAGTAAAATTCAGGTTGGAAACAGAGGGCTAGATCTGTGGAGCAGCCCAATGCACAGCAGTGTGAGGATATGCCCCACTGCGCTTGAGCGCTTCAATACTACAGCATGGATTAAGTTTCACAGTCGTGCTGCTACTAATACACATGGAATGGTTACATAGAACTGCAGGGCCAATGCTTAACACTGTCTGCAGTTTTGCTGATACTTTTTCCTGTGATCCAACTTTTTTTCTTAATAGTTTTAACATTCTATGTAGATCAGTTTCAATACATATTGGTAGAACACTGTACAAATACAATTTATATTTTAAAACCATGACCATAAGAGTATTTAGGAAATGTATTTAAATTTTCTTTTCCTGTTATCAGGTAACAACGCTGTACGTGATATATGGTAGTGGTATATGGTATTATTAAAATATGATCAATGCTGATATTACACAATCATAACCTATGGTATATTGCTTATTTTTCTACTAATAAGACCAGAAAACATTTATTATTGATAACCAAAGCATTAGAATACTGCAAAGCAACATTCAAAAATGACAAAATTTCATTGGTGGACCTCAGATATTCACAACATGCAGGATCTTGCAAACTCTAGTTATGGTAAACCTATGTATACATGCAATATTTCATATAATTCACACAATTTGGAATGAGCAATGTAGTTTTGCTAAGGAAGCTCCAAGACAAATTCACATTATACACCCACAGATTGTAACAATGTAAATGTAACAATGTCTAACAATGTGGTTACATTTGCAACCAGTATTCTTCAGTACTTGGCTTTATAACATTCATTTTGTTCTTTCATTTAAAAGACCGGTATTGTCCGAAAATACTCTGACCACATTTCCAAAAATCCAAGACAGCCAAGGTGTCCATAGTACACTGGATTCCTGGATAAGACAATACAAAATCTACAACTTATAATTTTGTAGTAGCTGAAGGACTACGACTCCCAACGTGTCCTGACCGTATATAATATAAGCATAATCGAAAATTAGATTACATAACACGGCTTAGTTACACATCATAGTACCCGGACTAACCAATTAGGTTTACCTTTAATCCTTCCTTCCTCTGATAACTCAGCTTAAAGACCACATAATGTAGATGTGCCCAGTCTGCTAGGGTCCTGTTCACACACTGTACCCTACAGGAGTATAATAATAATAATAATAATAATCTTTATTTATATAGCGCCATCAAATTCCGTAGCGCTTTATACATACAATTCACACAGTTGACAATAACTGACAAGTGAGGCGCCACTGGCACCAATGAGCTACTTGGGGCAGAGCAAAATTCTGTGATGCTGCATCTAAATATACAAAACAAAATCTTGAATTCTTTACTGTGATCTACCATGGCAGAAGGTTTACACAACCTATACAGGTGGTCCCCAGGTTATGTACAGGATAGGTTCGGTAGGTTTGTTGAATTAGTATGTAAGTTGGAACTAGTATATTTTGTAAGTGGAGCTGCAGGCAAAGTATCTTTTAGTCCCAATTAGACAATAAGATTTTAGACAAGGACTAACAATAAATCTTCATTACAGACACCTTATAGTTGATCATTGAAGCCTGGAGCCAAAGTTCAGTAAATTTCCAGCATCCAGAGAGATTCACTAGATGTCATAGTGGGCAGAATAGTGGTCATAGTGGTCCGTCTATTACTAGGTGTTGTATGTAAGTTGGCCGTCCTTAAGTCAGGGATTGTTTGTATACACAAGATTGTAAAAGGAATCTGCATAAAACTATCTATAGCTAAATAAAGTCTATAAAAAGATTGGCAGGAAGATAGAAATTTAAGCAATGTCATTTGAATGGGATATTATGCAATAAGAAACCAGTGCCCAAAAGTTTCATTGGGAATTAGCTCTAAGCTGCCTCCATTGTAAGACATGCTGGAAAGCTCATGGGATCTTTACTCCAGCGTGTCTTAGTAGTCTCTTCCAGGAACTGTTCTCAAGTATAAAGGCACTTCCATAAATAGAAGACATCCTGGTCATGTTTTTGTACCACAACCCAATGTTTCCTATACAGATATCAATGTAACATGAGATTTGCCCTTGAATTTCATTTATTAGCATAGGATCTAATTAAACATTTAATCCCACGAGATGTAATAATTTAGAAAATACCACTAGAAGTTGATCTTGGACACTAAGCGCCAAACAACCTGATCTGCTGCTATTATACAACCTCTACCCTTACAATCAGATTCCACTATTAAAGCAGGGCAGCATTGTTGGCATAGCTGTTTCCATAAATTAAGTACAGTATTGGGGATAATGGATAATTCCTCAATGTTATCAGAGAGTCATATTCGGATTATACATGTCTTTTGTGGTATAATATAAAAATAAAGAGTTTATTTATTTATGCAATTAGAGGGTCAATGCTTCTTCGTTTGATTGTTTTTTGAAGATTGTGGATAATCTACCCTGATTTATGATTATTCACATTCACATTCAAAAGAATTTTGCACAAACTACACTAAAAACACATGGAAAATGAACCTATTTTTTTTTTACAGATTTTTTAGGTAACTGATACCCAATTTGCTCCTGTACTGTCTGCTGTGCTGCCCAGTGCCTCCAGATACAGCGCCTCACTTACAGCATCCCCAAAATTTGCAGTGTCCATAGATAAAAGACAGCAAAAAATATAGTAATCTACAGATTACATCTACACAAATTTTAGTGTCTTGAAGAAAGTGTAGAACTACATAAAACCTCCCAACGCAAAACATATAAAATATACATAAAAATATGTGTCTATATTCAGGACAAATAAAAAGGAAAAAAACACTAAAATACAACTTTAGATTATCTTTAAAGTCTCTAGGAACATATACATTTTTTATTTAGAATGTATGACATGATTTGTACTACATTGTAAAAACTATCACTGCTGAGCAGCTATTTGTCCTTTGTATGACATTTTAATGGATAGCGTAAAAAAAAAAATTCTGGCAGATAAATGGATATAAATGGTCAATGCTTCCTCCCTCTGGGACCTCCATCATATGGCTAATAACCAAAATGTGATCCTGACCTGCATGAACTGCTCTCAGACTCAATATCTTCCTCGCTGACACCATCTTCAGTTTCTGGTTTGTTAAGCCAAAGTCCTGATTCGGAGGCACCTGATCCAAGCTCAGCTGAGGGAGGAATATGCTCGGCTGCAGATGCCATGGTGCAGGGAGGTAAATTTTGGAAGCCCTGGTTGCTGGTTGTCCTGTATTCGATGGGTAGAGGGAGGTTACTTGAGTCCAACAACTTTTCGCCCCCAGTCAACGGGCTCTGAGGACTACTCAAAAAGTCTCCTTGCTGGGCTGCAGTGACAGGTGCTGCCTGGTGGCCAAACCACCTCCATCTGATTTTTAGTATCTGCTTCACATCAAAGTCCTTGCGGGAGCCAGACATTCTCCTAGAGAGCAAATGATTGTCTAGGCAACTAGGGGAGGAATAAAAAACCCACGCTGCACACCCAAGATCTACATAGTCACCCTGACAGAAGGAAGGGAACACAAGATCCGAGGACAACGAGAAAACTCCTTGGATGCTAGAAGCCAACCATCCTCCTTGAAGTCCTGCAGATGTCGGATGAGGAGATGCAGCCTATGTGCCTCCAACATGAAAATCTAAAAAGCACAGCACTTTCCACCGCATTCTTCCTCTGTCTGTGACTATTTGCTTTCAAAGACACTGACAGCGTTCATGAAAGTCTTTCAGATGCTCAACACCTCCCCCTTCTCCATACCCACAAATGACAGCACTATTCACACAATGCATCTTCTCCGGCCACAAAAGCTCAAAATGCACCAACAATTATGTTCCGTCCGCATTATGAACATTGACAAATACAAGGGATGAGGATGATACCAGGCACATGGAGAGTCTTCTTCTCACTGTCTGCCAGACTTGTTTACATCTAAATGGACACTTAATGAATATTTCAGCATAATGGACCAGATCAATGTTACTCATTACTACATGCAATGGGACGAGCGCCAAGTGAAGGCCATATACAGACCACTGCAGGACCAGTCAAAATCACTGCTGTAATAACTGAATTTACAGAAAAAAAACAAAAGCCAGTGTTCATATTAAAGCAAAGTACATTATATTACTAATAGGCTGAGTTTACATTATTTCTGAATGTTACTTTAAAAAGGGTTCTTTGGCCCCTTATCCTTTTTCGCTCTGATGACCTGTGCACAGGTGAATAGGAGATGCAGTGCAGTTCTGTGGCACGGCCACTATACACCAGGCTGAACCCTTTAGACTTCATCTACTGTATAGGATCAAAGGAAATCTATCATAATAAACTAGAGTCACTTACCCATAGACCCAGGAACTGTGACTGTGGTAATCTTCTTCTATTTCTTATCCATGGCCTTCTCCCTTTTAAAATCTACTTTTAAAATTTTGCTAATGAGCTCGAGGGTTACTGGGGCTCTTGCCAGAGCATCTCCGTGCTGCAGCTACACGGGCTGATACACTGTGCACGGAGCACTTCTCCCTCCCAATGTGTGCTTAAACTTCCTCAGCTGCATTAAGATTACATCAGGTAGAAGGAGGGGAAAGTCCTGAAGGGAAGGGGAGACAGTGTAACAGCCTGTGAAGCCGAAGCAAGGAGGAGCTCTGGCAACATCCACAGGAGCCCTACAGTCTCATTAGTATAATTTTCAAAGCTGATTTTAGAAGGAAGGAGCGCATGGATATAGTAAATATAATTAGATTACCACAGTCACAGTGCCTGGATCTATGAGAAAGTGTCCCTGGTTTATCATGTTTGATGTTGATGATAGATTTCCTTTAAAGGAACACTCCAGTCACAGCTAATTCATTGAATAATACATGGTGCAAGACCCGAAGGGAGGAGCACGACCCATTTCCAATGTATTCCTAGTACCTAGAGCTGTGCTCCTCCCTTCAGGCCTTGCACAATGTATAACTCAATGAATCCGCTTTGAGTGGAGTGTTCCTTTCAGTTACGTATGAAAACTGGTGCCCAATAGTTTCTCCTCCACATATGTGGACACTTACTAGCACTAATAAATTACATGTAAATATGGAGGGCGGGAAGGGGTTGTTACACTTTTTACATCAGGGCCTTGAAGTTTCCAGTGACGGATCCGTTTTTCTGTATACAGGGGGTCCCCTACTTAAGAACACCTGACTTACATACGACTCCTAGTTACAAACGGACCTCTGGATTTTGGTAATTTACTGTACTGTACTGTAGTCCTAGGCTACAATAAACAGCTTTAACAGTTATCAATAGTGCCTGTAATTAAGATTTATTGTTAATCCTGGTTCTGATGAAAATTTTTAAAATCCAATTTGTCACAGAGATCAAAAATTTTTTGAATGCGGTTACAACTTGCATATATAACATATAACTATATATGTTATCCAGAAACAATTAATATTTAGTGAAGGTGATGTATATATAGAAAACCACACTACAACAAACTACAAAGTGTAGCTGCTGCAACTAACCAGCAGTAGAGATAAAACTGATGATACTAAGAACCTATAAAGTGACTAATAGAAAAAAAATAGAGGATGATTATCTCTATGGTTACATTGGTCTATAATATGTTCATATATGTAGATTCCTGAATAATTTTTTATCTTCCAGTTATTCATGCATAAAACATAGTGTCAGAGGGTTAATACAAACAAAAAAAGTGCATTTATTGAATGTCTTCTATGGCAAAGAACAACACGATTTTTTTTTTTTTGCTTTATCTCAAATAACTACGTCGGAAAAAGTGTAAAAAAAAAAAAGAAACTATAGGAACAGGAGAACAGAAAACAATCATTTAAAGGGCATCTACCACCAGGATGAAGGACTGTATGCAAATGACCTTGAGGGGCTCCAGGCTCCATTAACACCTATGGAGCCTGGAGCCCCTCAGGCTCATTTGCATACAGTCTTGCATCCTGGTTGTAGGTGCCCTTTAATTGTTACAAGGTAAATTCATGCAAATTTGGTAAAAGTGGGAAGGTAGTGGGTTTGACGCCAAGTTATTGTTAGTGGGTTTTAATTAATTAGATGCATCTCCTGCCCCGGAAAATCAGCTCCTCAGATTTGAACTATATATTTTTTTTACCACTTTCATTCCCAAAATTATAATTAATATGATAATTTCAGGAGAACACCTTTCTACTATAAAGTGGTGTGCGCCATGCAAATGCCCCATAGGTCACGTTATGTCTTTAAAACGGCCCAGTGCCATAAGTAGGAACTTAAATCATACATTTTATTGTAAAATGTAGTGTAAAAAATATGCTAATTATGCTTTCATATCACTAAGAATTATACCAACGCATGTGACAGTTTTACACAAAGGAGTCACATATAAGTCAAATGCCACAGCTATATCTGGAGCCGAAGATTTCCAGAAAATACTCATTTGCTACTTAAGAGGAAGATGTGACCCTTGTGGAGCCCGGCAGCACCTAGCAATAGGCTTCATCATAAACCATCAGAAAGATGTCAAACAGGAAGCATTTAAGAATATTGTAAGAAATATTCTGCATTTAGTAAATGTTGGGCTTCCGCCTAAATATTAATCATCCTAATGGTCTCATATGGCATCATTGAGGTCAAAAGTTTTCCATTCTAATCAATAGTCCATCTACGGGTGGCGTCACACTGCCCATTTATCATTGACGGTTTTTCCACAGCAGGAAACAAAAAAAGCAAAGTCTTCTTCATGAAATATGTAGTAGAGATTCTACTGAAGATGAGAATGACTCTGAAATATTGTATTTTCCATGGGTTTGCGACTTCACATAAAAATATACTAGCACTGACAAAGAGCGATGTATAGAATCGGAGCAAAACAAAGCAGGAAGAATGTGGTACAGAACAAAAGCCGATAAGAAATGTATCAATGCTGCACAGTTTGCCTTATAGACAGACAATAGAAGAATAAAAAGTAATACAATAAAGATACATTGCGAGTTCAATGAATCGGCCTTGGCCTCTTGGCTACATTCAATGTAAGGTGGTTTCTATTGTTCTCTATGTTGCCCTGTGTATTGTTCTAGATTAGCTGTGGATATTTTTAATGTTCCAACAGTTTTATTCACTCACCTGTGGCCCCCAGATTGTGCAGCTCTACACGTCCAATGTCTCAATAGGTACAGAAGGAATCAATATGGATTATAAAAAGGGTTGAGACAAATCATTCAGTTACCATTAAAAGGAATCTCCGCTGGAGTTATCCCCAATTTTAAGGTACCTAAAAATATAGGTAGATCAAAGGAAGTTCCATCGATAAGGTCCTTCAAAATGTAATGGGTTTTTATGAGATTTGATAATCAATTGACAAAGGAATCTGTCAGCCAGTTTGACCATACATAAGATGTAGACAATGTTGGATAGCAACCCTAGAGGGTGGTTTAATCATACCTTTGTGTGTGGGTTATTGAAACGGATGATTTACTCTAGGGTTAGGTTATCGTTAACAGATTGCTAGGCCTGAAGGAGTTAAAGTCAGAAAACCCCTTACAATGAATATCTATAACCTAGGGAAAACAAAACTAACTTCATAAATGGATGTTAACTCGTTTTTCCCTCTTAAGACTCATAAATCTTTCAAGAAACCCAGACTATGCTAGAAATCAATATTATATATTGTCCCATTTCCTGCAAGTGGATAAAACATTAATGAATCAATAAGTCTATATTTTAATATTCTGTTATAAATATATAGCAATAACTGTGATATACTGTGACATACAATGCACCGCGCTGGATGAAGAATTTCTATAGTCTGGTTGTGGAAAATAGGCTTTGCGGCTGCACACATTATGCACACTGCAAACATATCAATGATTTATGCTCCTCTGCCCTACTTTATTCGCCCACCATGGTGAGGAGTTCAAGGCAACATTTTCTTCCCAAGAAAACAAACATAATGGCAGTGAGTTTATCAATTGATATAAGGCTCCTATGTTTAAAAAAAAAAAAGTTGGGTGGTGGTGCATGTGCACTATAAAAGACTTTAATATTTAAATAAGGTTTGTAGTGCTCAAAGGGTAGTCCCAAATCCATCAAGAAGAGGCCGAATCGACAAATAAGAAGTAGCCGGCATGGCGCTGCCTGGTTGGAGGGAGCAAAAGCTAAGGGGTGTTCGATCAGGTGAGAGGGAGTCGAAAGGGAAGGGGTTTTTAGAAATGGTTAAGGCTGAAGGGGACAGTCGGCTATTTTATATATATAATTTGTTGCTGCGTTAGGGGTTAGGGCAGTGGTGGCGAACCTATGGCACGGGTGCCACAGGTGGCACTCAGAGCCCTTTCTGTGGGCACCTAGGCCTTCACCCCAGCACAGAATTTGCTAGATGTGACTCAAGGCTTCCTCCTGTGGTCCAAGACAGCCATGGACATGCCATGCTAAAGCGACACCACCTTGGCTGCCAGGACTACACGAGAAGCGAGAAGGTGTGGACAGAAATGGATAATCATTGGAGCTCCTGCTCTGGGTCCCCTGATTCTTTCTCTTCAGGAGACCCTGGAAGGAAGCTATAATCCAAATTTCTCCATCATCTTTCTATTGTATTGGTGCCAACACAATTGATACAGCTGGGATCACTAGGTTACTGCATAAATTGTCATGTTGGCACTTTGAGACATAAAAGTATGTTTTGGTTGTAGATCGGGCACTCTGTCTCTAAAAGGTTTGCCATCACTGGGTTAGGGGTTTGGCATAGCAGCTGTAGACGTGGAGGGAGGTAAAAAAGTTTTCGGAGTTGGTGGAGCGATGGTGAAAAATATGTGGAGAATTTTACAAATCGGAAGTTTGGGACGCCTGCGGGGTGGCAGTTTGGGCTCCTGTTGGTTGGTGTCCCGAGGAGCCGGTTTTCAAATGGGGGAAATAGCTATCTGCAATTATTGGTGGCCTTGAACCAGAGGGAGAGCTTAGGGGTAAATAAAAGGTGGTAGGCAGTTTGTTTGTAGCTCCGAGGACCTCAATTCCCTGGGTAGAGATAGGATGATTTTATACATTTTTCAGATACAGTTATTTATAAATTTGTTGTATGTTGTTTTGTTAATAAAATGGCTGCTGTCCAGTCTTTATTTGCAGTGGCGGACCTGCGTGGAGAGGTTCTAAGAATGGCCAGACTAGCAGCCTTAACAGAGTCAAGGAGCGACCAGAGTCAAGGGTGCAGCGTAAAGTGCACTGGTACTCTACAAGAGTTGGTGCACTTTCCTCATTTGGACAGCCCAATGTGAAATAGAGACCTCATTTGCATATGAAATATCCCCCCCCCCCCCTCAGCACTGCTAACTATTTATCTATTGCCACACAGGTACTGCATGTCTGCACATGTTCTTAAAGCTCCTTAGGTGGTCATAAGACAATCATTGCAGACAACCCCTTTAAAGACGTGTAGATATACAATTACATGAACACATGAGGAAATACTTTTAGTCATTCTTAAATTATAATTCTGGAAAATATTTTCTTCTAGTGCCGAGTGCTATTCCCCTGGAATTCCACAGCGTGTATGAATAAAGCGATATTAGTAATGAATAGGAAAAAGCACACTTACAGCTTTCAGCTACATTCACACGAACACATGCCCATTCTTTCGCGGTGATGGAGAGGAGATGTGGTGACCCCTCCCCTCTCGATTGCAATGCATGGCGCACAGCGCCCTAACACGGGGAGGATAGGACATGTCCGATCTTTTCCCCATGTACAGAGCGGTACAGTGCTGCACCGTATCGCTCCATGCACCCATTGCCTTCTATGGGGGACGTATGTACAGTCGCAAGCTTGCAGTCGTGCATACGTCCCTCCAAAATTTGTGCGAATACAGCCTTACCCTTAGTTGATATCTGATATATACAGTTTGTTGAAGTAAAAAGAAAATTCACATTTTTGCTAATTAAAAAAAGTGTGCTGATATCCCTAAAAAATCAAGTGTGTCCAACTGCCTTTAGATGTAACCATTAGTAAATACAGTTTATCTGTATATTATTTACTCAGTATCATTACCGTTGTTTTACTTAAGCCTCAGAGGTTTATTAGAGAACATAAGTGAACAACTGCATCATGAAAACCAAGAAATATACCAGACAGCTCAGGGATTAAGTTGCAGTAAAGTGTATTACAGGGTTTAGTTTTAAAAGACATTGCTCAAGCTCTGAACATCTCACCGAGCGTGGGGCAATTGTTATATGCACAATAGAAGTGGGGCACAACTGGTAATCTACCAAGACATGGCCTTCTACCTACACTGACAGTCTAGCCCTAGAATGCATACCTGGGGCCTCGCAGGCCTGCTCTGTTAGTTTTTTTCTTTTTACCGCAAGATTACTTTAGTTAGAATTCTGAAACTCTAGGTATTCCTCAGTTATATAGTTGTTAGTCATTTCCAGTTGTTCATATATTTTTATGTTACAGGCATTTCGGTATAATAACTCTTTTTTGTGAATACCCCATATTTACATACCTGGGGCCTTTTAGGCCCTTACTAGGTTTACATGTCTTTTTGTCTTTTCTGTTGCTGGGAAAAACTGTGACTTAGACTGCATTCACACTGCCGTTGCCCGCCGTACCGTAGCGGGCAACGGCAGCACGCGGGGAGATGAGGAGGAGTTGAGCGCAGCTCACCCCCACCCCTCTCCATAGGAGGTTATGGGGCACGGCGCCGTATTACGGGAAAAGATAGGACATGTCCTATCTTTTTCCCGGGTACGGAGTGGTACGGTGCCGCACGTGTGCTGCACTGTACCGCTCCCGTAGGGCGCCGTGCGCCCATTGCCGTCTATGGGGGACGTATATCGGCCGTATATACGTCGGCAGTATATATGTCCCCCATATGGTCGTGTGAATGTAGCCTTAGTCTTTATGACTGAGTGTGGATTGTGCCTGACTACATGGTCATGTGATCTTGGGAAGGAGGCTACCTCATGATGTCATGCGTCTCTGACATCATCATAGTTCCTGAACAGGAAGGAGGAAGGAGTCCGTTTTCTTGTTTCTTGAAAAAGAAACTCTGAGCTCCAAAAATCCAAAGATTTCCACGTCACCTAAAAGAAAGTGGTGACCTGCTGAAGGTGAGCGGAGGGGGCTGCACAGACACTAACAAAGAGTCTACAACCCTTATTGTAATCATTTTTTTTCATTATAGTTTACTGACTTCTAAGGTTACAATGACACAGTCTACATCCAGGGGTTTGACTGACCAAGAAATCAAAACAATCATTTTTGATAGACAGTCCCGTGTAAAATACTACAATTTCATCTTCCAGATGTTGAATTACAGATAACATGTGAAAGATGCTGCGGTCATTAGTAAATTCGAAAAGGAAACTTTGAAAAGGGATATTCCTGCAGCATGTTTACTGCAACTTTTATATAAAAAAAATTTTTTGACAAAAAAACGTTATTATAAAGAGTTATATTGAATGAGTATATTGGGCGTTTTAAGCCCGTTCAGTTACTTTGGTTTTTTTTTGCACAAAATGTTTTGAATTATTCACATCTTAGGATGCATTCTCACTAGTGCTGATGTTTGCCAGGAGGTGATCCGTAATGGATATGATCTCTTGGTAACTCCAGTTAAGGTTGCCGGAATGCCCGGATTCTACCAACCTTAGCTGGGGACACCAGGAGGTCAGATCCAGTACAGATCCCCTCCCGGCAGACACCAGCGCTAGAAGGAATGCATCCTTACTTTGCATTTTTAAAATAAACTTTAAAAAGTATTTTTATTTGAGTTATTCCATGTTATTTGCACACGGGCCTAAAAGGCCCCAGGTATGTAATAGTGTAGATTTCTATGGTCATGCATTCTAGGGCTAGACAAGAAGAAGCAGCCAAGAGGCTCAGGGTTACTCTGGAGGAGTTGCCTAAATACACATAAGCTTTAAGCACTTTTGCCAACACTGATAATATAGATCGCTGAGAAAAAGAAAGGTAATTTCTTTTAAGTTTTTGTGTGATGATTCGGGTGCTGGTAGACTCCTTTCAGGTGGAATCCAGGTTGGCAATTTGTGGAATTAGGTTGGTATCATGAGCAGGGTTGGACTGGCCCACCAATGAACCAGAGAAACCACTGGTAAGCCCCAACACCTTTTTGCTCCACACCTCCAATATAAGGGGGTGGCCCACAATATGAGGGGGGAGATGAGCGTGGCCCACAATATGAGGGGGGGAGATGAGCAGTGCCCACAATATGAGGGGGGAGATGAGCGTGGCCCACAATATGAGGGGGGAGATGAGCGTGGCCCACAATATGAGGGGGGAGATGAGCGTGGCCCACAATATGAGGGGGGAGATGAGCGTGGCCCACAATATGAGGGGGGAGATGAGCGTGGCCCACAATATGAGGGGGGAGATGAGCGTGGACCACAATATGAGGGGGGAAATGAGCGGGGCCCACAATATGAGGGGGGAGATGAGCGTGGACCACAATATGAGGGGGGAGATGAGCGTGGCCCACAATATGAGGGGGGAGATGAGCGTGGCCCACAATATGAGGGGGGAGATGAGCGTGGCCCACAATATGAGGGGGGGAGATGAGCGTGGCCCACAATATGAGGGGGGGAGATGAGCGTGGCCCACAATATGAGGGGGGGAGATGAGCGTGGCCCACAATATGAGGGGGGGAGATGAGCGTGGCCCACAATATGAGGGGGGGAGATGAGCAGTGCTCACTATATGAGGGGGGGAGATGAGCAGTGCCCACAATATGGGGGGGGAGATGAGCGTTGCCCACAATATGAGGGGGGAGATGAGCGTGGCCCACAATATGAGGGGGGAGATGAGCGTGGCCCACAATATGAGGGGGGAGATGAGCGTGGCCCACAATATGAGGGGGGAGATGAGCAGTGCCCACTATAGGAGGGGAGGAGATGAGCGTGGCCCACAATATGAGGGGGGAGATGAGCGTGGCCCACAATATGAGGGGGGAGATGAGCGTGGCCCACAATATGAGGGGGGAGATGAGCGTGGCCCACAATATGAGGGGGGGAGATGAGCGTGGCCCACAATATGAGGGGGGGAGATGAGCGTGGCCCACAATATGAGGGGGGAAGATGAGCAGTGCCCACAATATGAGGGGGGAAGATGAGCGGGGCCCACAATATGAGGGGGGAGATGAGCGGGGCCCACAATTTAAAGATTTGGAAGAAAATATTTTTTTAATTATTCAAATTAGGCTGATGCCCTTGGCAGAACTTCTCTCGGGTCTGATGGGATCTAATTTATGGAAGCCAATGGTCCTAAACAACATATTAGGTATCACCACATCCCAAAATTCCCAATCTATAAAATATAAAAATGATTATTCCCGGCGGTGAACTTCGTAAGGAAAAAATGCGCTCAAATGTCCAAATCGCCAATTTTTTGCAGTTTCATAACACATAAAAAAATTTGTTACAAAATTTATTTGAATCGCAACATAGCAAAATGAAGAAATTTATTTTTCGAACAAAAAGGTTTTTATTTATTAAATCTATTAACACCTAATAAAACCTATATAAATTTGGTATCGCTGTGATTGTACCGAACCAAAGAATATATTAGAGGTGACAATTTCACAGCATTTTGAATTATATTTCCACTTGCCAGGACACAAGATGGAATATAAAATATCATCACTAAGAAGTACAATTTGTCATTCAGGAAACAAGCCCTCATACAGCTCTGTACATGGAAAAAAAAATGTATGGATTTTTGAAAGTGATAGTAAAAGTAAAATAGAAACCCATCAGGGACAAGGGGTTTATATGCCCCCTATACCACATGATAAAAAGTTTACAAATTCTCTGGGATAAAGGATTGTAGTACCTAAGGCCACGTTCACACCTGGCATTTTGGTTACATTTGGAATCGCAATTCAAAGGCTCCACTCGTGATCACATATTTTGGTAACAATGTGGCAGATTTAGCTACCCGGTCCATTCGCGATACAGCGGCGCTTTCTCTGCGGTGGATTCGGGTCTGGCTGGGATTCACTAAGGTAGTTCCTCCGACATCCACCAGGTGTCGCTGCTGCGCTGAAGTCCGCCGAGGCCCGCCGAAATGCACTGAAGTTCACCGGCCTATTCCTGGTGAAGGTAAGCGCGAGTCCTGCGACACTTTTTTTTTTTTTTTTAATGGCGGCGGTTTTTCCGAATCCGTTGGGTTTTCGTTCGGCCACGCCCCCCCCCCCCATTTCCGTCACGTAAATGCCAGCCCCGATGCGCCACAATCCGATCGCATGCACCAAAATCCCGGGGCAATTCAGGGAAAAATCGTCGCAAATCGGAAATATTCGGGTAACACGTCAGGAAAACGCGAATCGGGCCCTTAGTAAATGACCCCCATTGTGTTTCCAACACGTTAACTAAACGCAAAGTAAATGCAATCTTACCGCAACGTGCGATCGCTGGTGGTGCCTTTGGATTTTGTTTCAAAATGCAACCAAAATGCCACGTGTGAACGTGGCCCTGGGGGATCTACAAACATATTGTGGCAGATGAAAACTATTCTGCCCTACAAAGCTCAATAGCTCCTTCCCTTCCACACCCATGTCCGTGGCCCTGACAGCGGTTGACATCCTCATGTGGGGTGTCCACTTACTCTTCAGAAGAAACTGCACAATATATTCCTAGATGCGTTTTCTTTTTTTATTCAGTAAATGTGGGTAAATTTTACGGCTAAATTAATGTTTTAATGATAAATATTAGTGAATTCCAACTCAAACCTTCATTTTGTTTGTAGTCCACTAACTTGATGTACAACATGTCACAAAAAAAAAAAACATTCCCAAAGCCACCTGGGTTAGTTAAAAAGTTCTAAAGTTACATAAAAATGGAAAATAGAGTCTGTATGGATAAGAGCATATCTGCATATATGCAAATTGTAAGATAATTTGTATATTCATGCTGACTTTAATAAAGAAGATTTAAACAGAAAAAGTTCTAAAGTTATTACAGGATAAAGTGACACATGCTGGTTTTGAAAAAAAAAAAAAAATAGGCTTTGGTCATCAAGGTGTAAATGAGCTTGGTCAGTAAGGGGTTAAGTTAAAATTTTGAAAATAAACACCTTAAACAGGACTGTGCCCCCTTTCGTGTGTGGGATCCAGAAAGCAACTGTGAAGAATATCTGTGACACCAGTTGGTGCAGTGATGTAGTGATAATAACAAATAATAATAATCTTTATTTATATAGCGCCAGCAAATTCCGTAGCGCTTTAAATTGATATACACACCTCTGCAAACAATCCCTAAATGTGCTCCCAGCCCCCTAAAATAGTCTCCGACTGTTTTGTCAACACAAATACACAAATATACAAGCTATAAACATGCCCCCTGTCGGCAGATTCTTGTAGCCACTAATTCTTATATATTTTCAGTTTCTTGCAACAATACAAAAAGATCATAGAGGGCGCTATCCCTGCACAGGATTGGAATACGCACCTGATGTACACCACCCATCATAAATAATATTCATCAGAGGCAAAGGGAAGAAAACTGGGTGCGTAAAATAAATCCCCCTATTATATAGTGTGTAGGTAATAAGGGAAGAGGGATAATTTCAATCACAATGTAAGTGGCCCTTCTAATTGTATATACAGGCAGTTCCCGGGTTACGTACAAGATAGGGTCCATAGGTTTGTTCTTAAGTTGAATTTGTATGTAAGTCGAAACTGTATATTTTATAATTGTAGCTCCAGACAAATGTTTTTTTTGCCCCAGTGACAATTGGAGTTTCAAAATTTTTTGCTGTAATTGGACCAAGGATTATCAATAAAGCTTCATTACAGACTCCTTACAGCTGATCATTGCAGCCTGGGTCTATAGTAAAGCATCCAGAGAGCTTCACCAAAGCTTACATTGGGCAGAGGGGTCTGTCTGTAACTATGGGTCGTCTGTAAGTCGGGTGTCCTTAAGTAGGGAACTGCCTGTAGTACAGTAGTAGCTTTAACCTTCACTTATGTAGATAGAGAAATTACACCACAATGTTGGATATTGTCACATAGATCGAGTGATCAGGGATAGCCAAAGATTCGTAATTCAGTACATTGGAATAAATTATTTCTAATTATATTTCAGAATATAGCTAAAATACATTTCCATGGATTAAGCCTGTTTCTATGCCAGGGGCCTAAGTCAAAGCGATTGTCATCATGCACATTTGCACAATAACTAATAACATGGTATTAACAAAAACGTTATTGTATAAGTAAATGAGCAGAGGCAGATATGTATCTCTGTGTCCCTTCCTTGCATGCAACAATGTATTTATTACTTACAAGTTAGGGGGCAAGTGCCATGAGAGGAGTGGAACCATCACCTCTGTCTTTGTCCTGATTGACACTTCCAGCCTGTCCCAACATCATTTGTATTCTTCTTAAAAAAAACCTCCTATCCATTGCTCGATCCTGACTTGCCACAAAGTACTTCCCCTGCTAAGTGAAACTACCACCAACACCAGGGGCTTCACCAAAGGTGCCAGGTCAGGAATGAGCAGCACTTGAGTGAGAATGCAATGAGAGGTCAAATGTCATGGGTAAAGGTTGGGAATGTCAATAAAAGCAAAAGGGGGATGCACTGGGTAGGATTAATAAGTAAGATACAAGCACTTGCCAGGAATGGAACTGTCCTCTGCAATAAACATCAGTCTGTCTGCTATAGCTACATAGATGTCATCATGTTGATAAGAGCCCTGCAGAGTGCTGGTAGGTGTAAATGTGATGACAGATCCCCTCTCTATAAGATCAGTGATGGACCATATCTTACAAGGGTCATCTGTAGCTACAATGAGACTACAAGAACCTGCATAGACAGAGATACAGAGTAGCCACAAGTCATCAGACTGTAAATTAACAAACAAATATCTCCAGAATGGGATATAATCTCAACAAGGCTAGATACATACTAGCTACAGCTAATTCATAAGATAAAACTTTTATTACCAATAATAGTTAATACCAATGCAAAAGAATGTGTCATATAAAAACCTAACATACGTGGTTAGAATTCACTTATATTCGGTTTTTATATGACACATACTTGTACATTCCTTTGCTGTAGCTAGTAAGATCTACAACATCCTGTGCTGATACTCTAAAGACTTACAACTCCAGTAATAAGTATCATTTTACCCACCCAAAAAGAACTTCTTCCAAGTCGAGTCCCATGTTCTATCAGTGTGCCAGGCGTGTAGTACCACAAGTGCCAGCATGCTCACAGTATACACAGGAGAGAAGAGATAAACTGGCAGCAAAGCTCAGAAAGTGCAGACATCATGGGAGGACAGATGATAAACACATCCCCCCACCCTCCAGTGCCCTGGTACCTGGCCAGTGCTGTGCCCAGCAGAGGGTGGCTGTGGGGGAGAGGTGTCCTGAGGCTTCAGGGTCTGCAGTGGGTGAGGAGAGCTTCTTCCTCCAGGCTCCATGCCTGTTTGTCTCCAGTCCTAGGGAACTCCATGCAGGGATCTCCCAGCACAGGCAGCAGAGGGGAGGGCGGCAGTGACGTCACTGGAGGAGGAAGCACTGGATACAATGTAACAACATACAATAATAAGAGCCACCCCCCTGTATACATTGTATCTATACCCACAGAGCAGGTTACACCACTTCTAGGAGATCATAATGATCCCCTGTCACATACACATTCACACATGACCCTGTATACAAGCTATAAGTCACTTTACTTCCTACTGCAGGGCTGAGGTTTCACATCACAGCTAGGAATAGCAGAAAGCATAGGAAATTCAAGTTCTTAGACATTTCTGTACAGGATTTCTGAAAAGATAAAAACTACAACTCCCACAATGCAATGCAGGGTGGAGCTTTACATCCATAAACAGAAGTGGATTCGCTTCACCCTCTAGAGGGGGGAATATGTTCTGCAATAATATAAAAACTGTTTTCAGGTTACTTTTTATTGATGCTGGTTTTTCTTCTAGTTTTCTTCCTGAGGCATAGAGGAATAGAGTTAGTTTTGGGGTCATCAGGGGTCTTCAGGTTGGAGATGATGAGTTTATAACATTTAAAAAAAAAAAAAGAAGTAGTAAAAGAAATAGCAGTTTTGTACATAAAGGCTTTGTTAGACCGTGCACTCCTTTATTCCATTCCACTTCTCAGTTCTCTGTCAGGCCTTCATTTTGGGATGTATTTAGATAAATAAGTCTTATATTTGAATAAGTTATAAAATAAATATCTTTTTTCTGTTGGTCTGATCCCCTGATGGATCAAGGCGCAGATAATATTATCCGCACCTTATGTCTCTGCACACACACATTAAAATCATGGCAATGGTTGCATAGTACAGTATATATGCTATTGAGAGTAAAGTTGTACCATACATCACCTTTTCTTTTGGCTGCACATATCAGATATAGTTGTCACCAGATTTTTTTTTTTAAAACAACATGGTTTCACAATATTAAAGGGGTTGTCCACTTTTCAATAAATCTATTCCATTATATATGTCTCTGCATTTATATGTACCTGTGTCTTTGCCTCCTTTAAGAACTTCAGTCTTTCCATGTTTTCAACATGCTGCCTCATTGACAGACACAGGGAGAGGGAAGGGTGGAGGGAGCAGGATAATAACTCTCCTGCTTCAGCCCCTCCTATTCATCAATGCTCAGACATGTAAACAAAGATCCAGAGTCTGCACTAAAGTAAGTAGCAGGAATGCTGTATCACTTGATGAACATTCAGGGATTATAATTAAATGTAAATCCCGGGAATAAGCATAATTCATATTTAAATGGGTTATTAAAATATAAGCTACCCTGTATACTCTAGAATATATTATAGTATATCTAGTATATCTCTAGTTTTTCAGCACAAAAACTCAGCTTATACTTGAGTCTATAAAAAAAACAAACAAATGTTCTCACCTTTCCGATGCCGCTGAGCAGATCCTCTTCATTCTTGTGATGATCCGGCTCCAGGTCCCTGCGCACTGCATCGCACGCACAATGATGTTGGCCGCTTGCTGACATCATAGGGTGGGCGCCGCCATCGGAGGAGGGGCTGTTACTGAGAACTGCAGGATCATGGGAGTGGTAGTTGTAGATGACAGCCATCTTGGAGATAACTATAACCTACTTTAGAAGGCTCGTAAAATTAATCATAAAAGAAAACAGTTTTAGCTGTGTTTTGTGATTAATGACACTGAGTTTTGTTGTATTTATTAATTTACAGCATTATGGGTTTTTGTATCAGACATTCATATTCGTGGAATGGAAAAGAGTGGCCAGCCCCTTTAAGTCAGTTATTAAATTAGTCAGTATTAAAGGAAACTTGTCACCACAAAACTCTACAATAAGCCCTGACCATTACCCCATTGGTGACTCTAATTGTGGTGTAATGGTGTCTTCATGTGTCCTCTGCGTTGGTGCTTCGCCACTTTTATTCTCTATCATTATCTTATTAGATCCAGTAAAGGAGGAGGGAGAGCACCCAGTCAGGCCCCACTGCTTGCTCACAGCCGCTGTGGATTATAATACCAGTTCCTCCACATGTCACTACAAGCTATAACTCTAGCGCATGCACAAGTATTATGTACGTGGTGACAAGAGACAGCTAGCCAGTCATCCTCCAACATGCATGAGCACTTCACTGACGAGCATCGGATTAGCCAACTCTCTCTTGCCGCACATTTTATACTGGAGCATGTGTGGTGCCCTGCTGCAGCTGGCCAGGGACAAGCCCCGTACCAACATTTTAGGTGCTCCAGCATTCTCTAGAGTTTTAAAATAGCTTGTAGTGACAGATTTTATAATCCACAGCGGCTGTGAGGGGTTGGTGACTGAATCTAAGCACTCTGCCGTCCCCTTGACTGGATCTAAGAAGATAATAATGAAGAATAAAAGTGTTATTTGTGCCAAAGCAGCAACTCCCTTCATCAGCTAATCTGTAGGATGGGGTGTCGCACCCTTGACCATTCCATGTTATTAACCTAGGACAGTGGTGGCGAACCTATGGCACGGGTGCCAGAAGTGGCACTCAGACCATTGGCCTAGGACAGAGTTCACCAAATATGACCAAATCCATCAAACCTTTCTGCAGTCCCAGGCAACTTAAGAAATGCTGCTCTCAATGCTATTTTAAAGTGACACTTTATTGGCTGTTTGGAACTGCGGGAAAAGTGAGAAGGTTTTGATGTGGAAGAACAGGAAGCAATAAGTTACTTCTTAAAAAAACACGTTAAATAAGTGGTTTTAGCTTGTAGTTTGGGCACTCTGTCTCCAAAAGGTTCGCCATCACTGACCTAGGACATAGATCCTAAAAATCCCTTTAAGACTTTTGTTAGGCTATGTGCACACGTACATGTTTTGGGTGTAATAACAATCGAGGTCCAGTGCGCAGATCCTTACTAAATACTAGCAGTGTGTCCTAGGGTTATGTTTTATGTATCATTTTATGATATTCCCTTTTACTATCCAGAAACAAATATACTTAACGGAAATCTACCATTAAAATCAAGCATAATAAACCAGGGACACTTACGCATAGACCCAGGCACCGTGACTGTGGTAATCTTATATTTGTTATCCATCCTTCCTTCTGAAATCTACTTTTAAAATTATGCTAATGAGCCAGAAGGGATATAGGGCTGTTTCCAGAGCCCCTCCGTGTTGTAGCGTCACAGGCTGTAAAAATGAGCAGAGCAGGTCTCCCCTCCCCCTGCACTTCCTGATGCTGCTACATTACATAGGCAGAGGGACAAATATAAGACTATTACCACATTCACAGTGCCTGGATCTATGAGTAAGTGTCCCTGGTTTATCATGATGGATTTTGATGGCAAATATTCTTTAAAAGAATAAGATTTACATTTGTATGTGTTACTGCCTATGTAGAAGTGCTATTTCCTGCACTAAACACTTCTTAAAACATCTGTGAAAGACACAAAGCAAACCATTGTCACAACCTACTGAAGATTACACTATACAGTCTGAACATACTAAGGATGTCTATCTTTAGACTACTTAGTCTTACCTTACCTTAATTAAATTTTATGCATTTTACAACTGTCTAGTAAATCTTAGTCTTCGGTTAACGTTGCTCCCATCTCTGTCGACATATCCTTTGGATATACCATATATATTCAGGATATATGGGAGATACCTCAATGATCTGCCCCTATTTCCCAAGACAGGGGCCATAGATGTCCCATATGAGAGTACTCCTTTAAAGAGGTAAACTTTTAATTTCTCTGGGATTTGTCTTTTTGCATTGTATAAAAGTAAAGTCCCTTGGCTGCAGTTAATTCACATATAAATGCTGCCATATTTGTGAAGGAGTTGGCACACAGGTTGCATTAATGCCTGTACAAGTATCATAGATGCTTGCACAAGCAGATTTGTTCCTAGAAAAAATAATACACATATACACAGTATAAATACACATTAAACTTTTCTGCCCTCTCACTACTGCAGCTTGTGGACCTGACGGCCCAGAGCTCAGTTTCTTAGTACAGCCATCTGGAGTTCCAGTCAGATGACCTTTTATTGCGACTGCTAGCTGCAGCGTTGGATAGCTCTGTCTCTCATTAGGGCAGTGAGCACTTCTGCACACAGTGCCATTGGAAGGATCAGGGCTGTCACACTGTCACCACAACCACCAAAAACAGTGTTCATACTGAGGAGGATCCTGTGTATGTTGCTGATGAGCAGAGGGGTTGAAAGACTTGAAGGGGCAATCACATAATACATCAATGGATCGCACTTTCCAAAACCAGGGTGTGAATGAGAGCAGGATTCCTGACCCAGTAAAACACTACGAAAAAATACAATTACATGAAAATCAATGGAAAAGTCGAACAGTGCCTGTGTAGGAAATCAGTGTATCCAATGTGGGCAAATTGACAGGAACCATAAATGTGAGATTATTGAAATATTTCAATGAAAAAGTCAATAAAAAAATTCCCCAAAATAAAATTAAACTGCAAATGTATTGAACACAGTAACCAGCGCAGTTGCTGCAGCCAAAGCTTGTCTGGGGGCCAACAGCCACAGCCTGGTCTGGTGTGAGTGGCACTGGATATTGCCTGGTGTGTGGCCAGGCTATGGCCAAACTATTGCCTGGTATGGGGCTGGTACGGCCTGAGTTCAGCAGTGTCAGCCATACCTTGGTAGGGGGCTGATAGCGGCAACCATAGCCCGCTCTTGGATCAGCAGTGTCAACCATCGCCTGTGTGGGGACTGGTTGCGGCAGCCATAGTCAGTTATGCAGTTGATGACAGCAGCCATAGCCTGGAAAAGATCTGGAAGCCATAGCCTGGTAGGCGACTGGAAGACATTGGCTGTTTGGGGACCGGTGGCGTCAGCCATAGCCCGCTCTGGGATCAGCAGTGTAAACCATAGCCTGTTTGGGGACTGGTGGCGGCAGCCATTGCCCGCTTTGGGATCAGCAGTGGCAGCCATAGTCAGTTATGCAGTTGATGACAGCAGCCATAGCCTGGAAAAGGGCTAGAAGACATAGCCTGGTAGGGGACTGGAAGACATTGGCTGTTTGGGGACCGGTGGCGGCAGCCATAGCCCGCTCTGGGATCAGCATCGGCAGCCATAGTCAGTTATGCAGTTGATGACAGCAGCCATAGCCTGGAGAAGGGCTGGAAGCCATAGCCTGGTAGGTGACTGGGAGACATTGACGGGCTTGGGTCTGGCAGCCATAGCCTGGAACGGTACCAAAAATCATAGCCTGGTAGCGGGCTGAAAGCCATTACCTGGTTTATAGGTTAAAGTTTCGGGGAGGTGATAAAAGGTTGTGCACCTCTTGTTCAATGCATGATGCAAGATTACAATAAGTGTCTAAATTTGCAATTTAAGCACAGACAATAGGAGCAGAAAAGATTTTTGTGCATAAATAGCCATCTAATGGAATTTCATACGCTTTGGAGTTATATTAGTGAAAATGTCATACTCCTCCATACACTTAGAAAATGGGAAGAGGAGTATTTTTATTCTTTTGGAAAACCTCTGGGTGGGCAGTAATCAAATGCGGTTTAGGAAAATGTGGAGAGGGGAAATTATATTGAGCCCAAACTGGGCCCCTCCATGTGACTCGCCAGCTCCCATCCGTTATAGATACTATTATGCAATAAAGGAAAGATGTGAAGTTATTGTGGAAACTTGGCACTGGGTTCTAGACATATGAGAATCAGAACTGTCGATGCTGTTTTATAGTAATTATTTTACTATTTTACTATTACTATTTTAAGTATTTTAGTTATTTAAAACCTTATTAGTCATATTTGCTACTATAACACAAGAAATTAGCATAAGATCCTTAATAAGAGTAAGAGGCAATTAAAAATAGACATAGCATTTCGATCCAAGAAAAGTCATACAATTGCAATGGGAATATGACTCTGTGGACAATGAGGGTAACAGTCAGCAAGTGTAACTTCACATATGATGTACTCTATGCAGCTAGGTCAGCATCAAAAGCATTTGTAGTACACAACCCCAATCCAGGGGCAGACACAGGTAATGGCAGTACATGGTCCCCAAACTGCTCAATAGTTCATGATAGAGAACCCTCTATATCCCTCCAGAAAACCACCATTTGTGCTCTGAAATTCAGAAGTTCTAATCTCAATTTAATTGACTGTAGCAAAAAGTTTTAGGTGGGTTCCACAAAAATAACACTGCGACATTACTACTCCTGACCCATGTTTATGGCCTTTCACCTAGCCAAACCAGTTCACTGCTCTGCCCCTTTGGGAGGGGGGGGGGGTTGCAGTATTAGAAGGAAAAAAAAATATTGTGCTAAAAAAAACCTAACATACTGGGACAAATTAAAAAAACAAATAAATTATTTCAAACACCATTATGTCTTATGCCACACACCTTGAAGATTAACTATTGAATTGCCTTTATTACAAACAGGATCAATAGAAACATTGATGCATATTTGTAGCACAAATCCAGAATTCAATATTTGTGCAAAACAGAAAAATAACAGTGTCCCAATTTCTAAAAGTGACCCATTTTCTAACGGTCTGTGACTGTGTTGCTGATAGGTGTCTCCGTCAGCCGCAGATAATTGAGCAATGTAAATTCTGAGTATTTGATCTGCACTTCCCTTTCATACACATGTGACTTTTCTTGTATGATGAGATCAGAAAGCGAGTGCTGGAACTCGCTGAGGAAATGACTAGTGACTACATGAGAGGGGGCTGCCTATGGTTTAGTTACTTCTATCTGTGACACGTGTCTGCAATGACAGCTTCTCTTCTGCTTAAACTCTTTATCGGGATAACAGTCCTGCTCATAGTCTGTATTCCAGAACGCTTCAAGACTCAGGAAGGTAAGATACTGTTACTGATACCGATAGGTAATGTGCCTATCAATATACAAGGAGAATTGCATTCAACTAAGTGTCAAGTTCATGTTGAAGATGTGGCAGGCAGCATGTTATCAGCCCCATTATCTATAATATTACTAGGAATAATCTTATATGTATAACCCATTTTCCTCATCATGCACCATAGATGTATGATATTCCTCATCATACAGAAGTTGTTTGACTACCAAAACCCCCAATGAACCATGACCTATTTTATAGAAAGTGTTTCAAGCTAAGAGTGTTGGAAGAAACTTCTGGTGTGATGAAATATAGAAACATACATGCACATGGGGGAAGGGGAGAGGTCACGTGCCAGGTTTTGCGGGGTTCATCAGTTTCTCTCACTTCCTCCTAGCCTTATCTTAAATAACGAATGAAATCTCTTGAAGGCACCACTTCAAAGACTTATTAGGGTCTCTGGAGGGGGTAGCTATCAACTAACACCTCTGTAGTTCTGGTGACTCCAAGTTTCCCTTTGAGTTCCCTCCACCCCATCCCACCCCAAGGCCAACTACATATTTGGAATTGGGATAGCCAGGGTAATTCATACCTCAATTGGTTATAGCATTCTTGGACACATAGATATAAATAATTCTCGATGGGAGTATATCATGTCTGGTCTCAAGGTAATCCAAGGATTCATCTGGATCCAATGGGACATATTTATCAGGACCTCTGCGCCACGTTAGCGCACAAGTGCCGGCGTATGATAAGTGTCCCCCATTGAGTCTAGAACCCTGACCCTATGACTTCCCATAGAGAAGCTAGAACTCCTCCAAAGTCCTGGATCTGATCCAATGATCCAAGGTAGGAGGGTTCCTAGAGCACTCCCATGGTTGTGAAGGGGTGTGTCTGCACCTAATATAATCGGGGCACCCCTTGTGTCCATAGTTCTTCCCTTGGAGATATTTTACCATCTAAGGCTACATTCACACGAACGTATGGGGGACGGATATACGGCCGACGTATATACGGCCGATATACGTCCCCCATACACTCCTATGGGCGCACGGCACCCTACGGGAGCGGTACGGTGCAGCACACGTGCGGCACCGTACCGTTCCGTACCCGGGAAAAAGATAGGACCTGTCCTATCTTTTCCCGTAATACGGGGCCGTGCGCCATAGGTTGCTATGGAGAGGGGCGGGCGTGAGCTGCGCTCACCTCCTCCTCCTCTCCCCGTACACTGCCGTTGCCCGGTACGGTACGGGCGGGCAACGGCAGTGTGAATGTAGCCTAAGGCTACATTCACACGGACGTATAAAAACGGCCATATACGTACCGTTTTTTTACAGGTTACATACGGCCACATTCATTTCAAAATATAGAGCATGTCCTATTTTCTCCCGTATTTCAGTTCTGTATGCCCTAAAAGTCTATGGGCATGTATAAAATACGGGTTAAATACGTGCTGCATACGGATGAAAAACGTCACGTATTTATACAGAAATACAGCCTGTAGATACAGGACTGGAGAAATACATGTCCGTGTGAATGCAGCCTAAGGCAGTAGGAATCATTATGTGCGGACATCCATCTCCATTGACCAGCCCAAAGTAACTAACTCACTTACTGCTGCTACCTGTAGTTCTACACTCGTACTTGTACTCTGCTAAACTGTGTATATATATATATATATATATATATATATATATATACAGTATATATATTGTGTGTACTGTTTGTCTAGTGTGCCCTTTAGGCAATTAAATATATTTAACCTGCGTTGTTCTTTTATCTCGATCTATGAATCCCCACGTCCATGTTTTGGTAATATATATGTTACCCTGGGGTTGGCTTCTAACCTGATATAATCCCATTATGGCTCGGCTTATATCAAACAAGAAGCTGGTGGCAGCCTACTGGGCTGATAAGATTATGTTTCACTGAGTCTAGTGAAAGGGGTCTTTCAGCTGTTCAGGGTTGTGGGAGAGTGTTGTGCCATACTGGCTTTGTGTGGATAACTATAACCCACTTCTTGAGCCTCCCAGAACCTGTACGTTCAGGGAATATCTATAAAAAAATTCTAATTAATTGACCTTATATACCCTTCTGGGGTCCAGAAAACATCAAATCTGGGAATTCATGTTACTATACAATATCAAAGCAGACAACAAAAAAAGGAAGATTAGAATATTGAAAGCAGTTTATTATCCCCAGTACGGGTGCAGAGTCGTAGGAGGGCGGCCATCTGGACACAGCATGACCTAAAGTTGGGATCAAGACTTCACAGTTGGACCTATGGTGGGACGGCTACAGTCTGTGAGATAATAGGAGCAGGCCAGGGGGTTGGAAGACATAAAGAAGTTGGAATAACAGGAAGAACATAAAGAATTTAATAACTCATACAGGAGTTCACTTTTCTGTAGGCTGATGCATTAAAGGGACCTTGGTATGTTGAATATTCAGTCAATTTGCATGGTTTATATCAACGCGTCATATACAATATACTGTAACTATAATGCCCAGATCATAATGTTTTTCTTTTAGTCTCCTTGCATCTCAGCAGTCATAAGTTTATATATTTTTAATTTTCAAGAGTGAATACATTTCTCTTTCTCCCCATCGTTTGGAGGTACATAAAATCACTATGCTACTATTTTAACTCTGACAGTAATTTTTGCAGCCCAAATATAGAAAAATGTATTACTTGTTTTTTTGTGTTTATTTTATAGTGGTTAGGCTTCTTTCACATAAACCTATGCTATGCCTGGGCCAGGACCTGGTTGTAGCATAGGTTCGGCTAGAGAGGTGGAGGGTCGAGCGCTCCTCACCCCTCCCCTCTCCATTGGGGCCATACAAGTGTGTGCTCACTGTACCGCACAAAGCACAATGCACACTTTTGGCAGCCGTATGCTAGCTGTCGCTCGTATAGCTAGCATACGGCCACCATATACCATCATCGGAAATGCTTTCGTTAGGATGGTTGTGGGGATACCAGTTATCAGGTTTTCACCATTAAACCTAATGACAGGTTCCCACAGAAGTCTTCATTAAAATTTATAGCTCAGATCTAGCTGGCACCTTGCTAGGAGACTGAGTCACGAGGAGTGTTTTTTCTCTTTATCAGGGTGACTGTGTAACTCAATGCCCTCATTCCACCCTTGGGAGTGAGCAAGATGCTCGCTGTTTGTGATTACCTGAAGAGTATTCCTTTGGGAGGGGTAAATGAAGGAGACGATTTCTCTTCATCAAGTCACACACAGCCAAGCGTCTCTCAACTTCCTTATTCCCCCTTCCTTATTTCTAAAGAAAGGGACGAGTGAGGGAGCTGCGCATGTGCAGTAGCTACGGCTTCGGACCCGAGACCATGCAGCCACCTGCCTGCGCACGTGCGCAGAACCCTGCTTCGTGGACAAGTGCGTGCAGCTCCTTGTAGCGGAGTGCTAAAGATGGATTGGTAGGAGGATTGCAAGAGGCTCCTGGGGCGTTGAGTAGCCGTGCCATGTAGCCTCAGCTCTGGCTACTCCATGCCCCAGTAGCCTCTTTAGTAAAGTTGCATATTAGGGCCATTAAAAAATTTCCTTTAAACTACTATAGGCTCATATATACATGTATCTAAGACCCAGGCTTGTTTGGGTAACATTAGCGTTATAGCAGCGCAGGGCAAGAAAAAAACCCCTCAAATTTCATTGAGTTATGACCACAGTAGATTTTATTTTTGGATGCCTATGAATTACCCTGGTCTAATTTCGTCAGTGGAAGTGGAATTATAGTGAAATGGCCATTTAATCTCATGTAACAAATAAAGTCATGAGTAAGAACCATTGGCCATTTGTTAGGAAAGGGATTGTAGAAGCTTTTTTTTTTAAGTGTTTTTATATTTTGTATGTTAGAATACTGTGTGATTATCTCTTCATACTTCTTTATAGACCTCTCTGTGGACCTTTCATGTGTCGATCCCTGTATGATGGACATCTCCTACATCTCGAGGGTGACCGTCACATCATTAACATGTATTTTGCAAGAAAATGGAAACACAACAGCTATAGAGACTGTCACTGCACAAAATGCTCTATTATCCTCCATCAGACTTGGTTTTTATGTGAATAATTCTGCCATTTCCCTCTGTATTCCACAAAGCCGCACACATCAATTATCTCAAGGTATGAATCTGATGTCATATGTGATATACCGTATGTAGTTGGGGTTGTTGAAGATATGACACCACTTGAATGGTGCGGATTTGGTCACCATTAAAGGGGATTTCTGTGATTTTTTTTTCATGGCCTCAGGTTTGGTTAATGATATCAAATTTATGGCGGTTCGACACCCAAACTTTTTTTAATGGATGCAGTGGTGACATTTTTAAAGGAAATCTACCAACCAGGGACACTTACTCATAGATCCAGGCACCATGACTAAGGTAATCTTCTTATATTTGTAATCCATGCCGTCCTTCTTTCTATAATCAACATGGACATCAGATTTACTGATTTACTGATGATAGATGTCCCAAATTTGCTTGTTACGTCTATCAGGGGATGACCTCCCTTTTGTTATCTCCTGACATCTCCTGACATATAAAGCCTTGAAAACAAGGCTTTATAAAAATATTCCAATGAGTCGGCTACCGCACCCGAGCTCCTCTCTGCTCAGCCGCCTGCTACTATATGCAGGACCCCTTGAAAGTGTTTTTTACAAGAATGTAGATGTCCAGGGAGAGAACAAAAGCAAGGTCATCCGCTGATAGATGTAAAGAGCAAGTAAGTTTGGGACAAGTAAGAGGGAGGGCGAAGTGCTGAGGGAGCATGTGCCTATGAAGCTACATCACGGAAGGGCTCTGGTAACCCCCAGAACCCTACAGGCTCATTAACATAATTTTAAAAGTTTATATTAGAATATTAATTCCATAGTGCTGTACAACCAATAAGGGATTCACAGACATTACATTTAGTTAAGAACAAGTACAAGACTACAGAGATCAGGAAACAAGTGGAAGGAGGACTGTGAGGACTCACAATCTATGTGGGAGGGAAGATGGAGACACGAGGAAGCAGAGCAGTGCAGTTATTGTGCACTGTAGGTGATCCTGAACAGGTGAGTTTTCAGGCAACATAGATAAATAACAAGTATAAGACGATTACCTCAGTCACGATGCCTGGATCTATTAGTAGTTTATCATGATGGATTTTGATGGTAGACTTCCTTTAATTTAAATATATTAGAACTCCTCTAACAAAAACAAGACCTCATACATCAACTTAAAAATACTGATTAAAAAAATGATGAACCCTAAGACCCAACAGGCTTCCCTTTATAGAAAATCTACCATTTGTTTTTTATGTATTATGAAAAAAACATACCTTGAGAATGCTGTAGTGACACTGATGCAGAAACATATCTTGTTTAATCCCTGAACTGAGTGGTTTTGCTATTATAAAATTCAGGAACTTGGGAAAGCTGGGTGCAGGCCAGCTGACGTACATAAACATATTTCTTCAACATACACGGAGCTATCTGAACTGTCCAGACAGGACTTATCAACCTGAGCTAAATGACTCATACATAGCAGCTGTGGTGATGGTGCAGTGATTGATTACTTCTGCCTGTCAGGGACAACACAATGATGACGTATTTTCAGTTTACGCTGGGCAGTGCATGATTAGGGTGAGGAGAAGCACTGGGGTAGCCACAGGAGGGACTGAGCCCCATTATCATAATTTCAAATAGTCTTTTCAGCAAAAGCACTCAACTCGGAGATTAAACAAGATATATTTCTGCATAAGTGTCGCTACAGCATTCTCAAGGTATGTTTGGTTCACAATGCATGAAATCAAATGGTAGCTTTCCTTGTTCCCCATGATGAGCACTTATAAAAGTAGTAGTTACAAACAATATAATCCTATGAAGCTCCAATATGATAAAATAATCTGTACATTTGTTTTAATACAGGGAAATTAGTAAATGTTTCGTTGAACATAGAAGAGAAATATTTTTATTACTCAAAAGTGGAGTCTAACTTTGTTACATTGGATTCCCAAGAAGATAAGGATCTCCCTGCTCCCTTCTCACTTGATATCCACATCAGTAATCACACAGGACATAACAGGACAATGCAATATCAAGACCCAAAGGATCGTCATGACTTCATCAATGTATCTTTACACTTTGAAAGTCCAGTTCCATGTGAGTACCACATTAGTTGGGATAAATTCATAAGGGTTTTCAATGATAAAAGCTTTGTCACCAATACATGTATTACTGCCATCATATGCAAAAAATAGGGCTAAATGCTTTGAATTAATTTTCTATGAATAGGTCAAGAATATTACATTGGTAGGGGCCAACATCCAGTTCTCCCCTTCAGCTCTTCTTTAAAGAGAACCCGTCATGCAAAATAACCCCCCTAATCTAAATATATTTTCATAAACTGCCATTAGAGAGCATTGCCTCTGTCCCTTCATTTTCCCTCTACATGCCTGTAAACCTAAGCAATAAGGGTCCTAAAGCTGTATGCAAATGACCTGTGAAATGTCCAATGAAGCATTAGCATATTCAAGCTGTCCACCTTATTCATGAGTGGGAGGTACAGCCACACCCCCAGTGGTTGACTGACAGCCTGTATAATGATGTGATGTATAATGATGTGAGGTATAATGGTGTAATGTTTCCATGTGCTTCCTGGTGCTGGCGCCCCCTGCAGCCTGTGTGTGTATAGGAGAGATACAGCAGCTCCAGGATGCAGCCATGTTACAGCAGAACATGTCAGATTCATGTGTAGCTGATGTCTGTGTCTCTCACATGTGTATTAGGAGGATGCAGCATGTCAGCAGATGCAGAACACACACTAGCCATGCTTTACTATACATTACACACAGACATGAGCAGGGGGAGGAGAGGGGAGGGGTAACAGGGGTGACATCACTGCCTCTGACCATGTGACCTGCCTCATTTACATGATAAAAAATAGATGATTTTAGAATGAATAATGTATGAAATAACTAGATAAAGGCTGGGATGGGATCCTTGTGAGCTGCTCCAACAGGTAGTAGTGACAGGAATAGTGGCAGAGACCTGATGACAGGTGTCCTTTAAGACTGATGTGTCTGTAATATTATGTAGTGTGCAACCGTAATATTCAAGTTCTCAAACAGTAATACCAGAGATACCATCTGCCGAAAGATACAGAGAATGTTCCGTACTTTATCAGAACAATCATGGTGATCATATCAAAGACCTTGGAAAATGTTCTATAACGTTCAGTTACAGTAAAGCTACTGCCCATGTTATGGAGAAACATGTGACAGATCAGATCTCTGCTTTATGTTCAATGTATGGGAGAAAAAACTCCCAGTATATGATTTATGTATATAGGGTGCTATTCATGCAGCAGAGACTATCCCGCTTTAGATTAGTTTACCCTAGTTTTTCACAAAATCATGCTTTATAAGAGACCTGCTCAGATTTTAAAGAGGACCTGTCAACCCCCTCCAAAAGACCCCCTGTCAGCGGGGACCTTGCTGAATATATATAACATGTATATGCTCTGCTGCCGGCTATTCTTACAGGTCCCCGCTGACAGGGACGTAAAGGGGGGTTGTCGGCCGACCCCCTCATGAGTAGGGCCGACTGCCAGGATACGAGGATCTGACCTCTAATTTGGTAAGAGGTAGGATCCATTAAAACTAACTTTGGCAACCTAAATTTTTTAGAAAAAATGTCATTGCTAGAAAGGGGCTTGGGGAGGATTATGGGGGACATATTTGGTGGGTTTCTTTTGGGGGGTGACAGGTCCTCTTTAAGTCACTGTCTACATATTACAAAAATTGTAGATGACACAATGCCTTTTACTACTCTTCCCCCTCATAAACAGTTTACACGAGGCCGCTCGGCATCTTCTGGTTGATTCTGATCGCACTCGTCTTTGTATGTGGACTTATCTTCATTGTTTACAAAGTCAAGAAAGAGAAAAAAATTGCTCCACTAATAGATCGTAAGTATTTCTTTTTGGGAACTACTTTTTTAACATTGTGCAACTATGATCCTCTTGAGGCAATCCTACATTTACAAAATTGTTTAATGTCCACCTCCTCATATCTGTATGTATCAGTATGTATGTATAACTTAGCTGATATCCCCCTTAGCTCATGATGTATGCCATTTCCTTTATAGATAACCAAAAATCCAACAAAAAATCCAGAAACATATTATCTAAACCAGCGTGCCATAAGAATGATCATACGTGTAAGCAGGGTAAGCTTTCTACAAAAAAAATATATGGTATAGCTGATGGCAAGTTTGGCATTTGTTACTTTGTTAGCATATTGTTGATCCACTGAAATATCAGCTTAGGGATTCTTCTTTATTAGCCACTGGAAGGAGTTACTTGGTCACAGCCTCCCAGCCCCATGTAGTATACAGCCTGCCAGCCCCCTGTAGTGTATATCCAGCCCCCAGTTTACCCAGAAAAAAGAATAAACTTACATACTCACCTTCGGGTGGTTCCAATGTTCGGCGCGGCTCCTCTTCTGTCTTTTCCGCGATGCTCCGATCCCCGCAGCTCCACTTCTGTTTTCTGTAACAGCCGGCAGAGACATGGCCGTGCGCTCTGCCGCTTATTACAGCAGACAGAAGAGGAGCTGCGGGGATCAGAGCATCGCGGAGAAGACAGAAGAGGAGCCACGCCGAGCATCAGGGCCGTCGGAAGGTGAGTATGTAAGTTTAATTTATTTTTATTGACTCGTGTATAACCCGAGGTGGGGTTTTTCAGCACATTTTTGGTGCTGAAAAACTCTGCTTATACACGAGTAAATATGGTATATAAAACACGACAGCCCTTTAATTTTAATGGGAATCTTTAGCTGCAGATTTGAGGCAACGATTCCTTGTGCTTGATTCATGGCTGTTGTATTGGACCTGATTGGGTGACGTTGTGTCCCTGAAGTTGTCACAACCATGGCTCTAAGTATAAATACAGTCAAGCATTGATGAGTTATGGCTGCCCTACATCTCCATTACCTTAGGTGTTGCAGGACAACATGGTAGTCTTTGGTCACTAGAGCGGTAGCTAAAATTTCTAAGGAGCCCCGTCATGAAAAGTTCTTTTAAATACAATTAATCATACAAATTTTAATGTGAGGCTATATAAATTGTACAAAAATTATAATCTGCTGGCAGCTTGTTGTAGAGAAATAATTTTACTATTTCTGTCGATTATGTAGTTTCAGAGAAATTCCCATTTTACTCAATATGCTAATGAGGCAGTTGGTGCACCCAAATCCTGTCCTAAGCATCCGTAGCACTGCAATGCCTGCCCGGTCCACTATTTTCTCTGAAAAGCTGTCGATTTGTCTTGTGAGAAGCCTGAGGTGGTGCTGGAAGAAGAGTGAAGTCATTTAGATATGGAATAGCAGTGCACAATCTGCGCTCAACAACTCCCTCATTAGCATATGGGTGAAACTGGGAATCTCTCGGAAACAGCAGTTTAAACTGAACAGGAATACTAAATCTATGCTCTTTTTTTTGTTTCTAGAAGCTGATTAAATTTTGTGATCTCCGGTCATGATACTTGTTTACACACTATTCACATGGTGCATACATTTTTGGGAGAAGACAACAGACATCTTTGTGTTTATTACTGAGGAGGGAGCAAGCCACCTACTTCCCAAAGACAATGCAGTATGAGCTTGCCCCCTTTATCATCATGCACCGTTATAGCTGGATGGACAGAAGACGGGACACACAAAATGTCTCCAGTAGAATATATTTTGAGATGATTCTTCTATCTCGCAGTTATAATAACAGCTGTAATTAGTAGTATCCATAACCACAATTACATTGGATGTATCCGGGACTGGAACAGCTCATTATTCCTTACATAAGATGCCAGCGTAGCTGCTATATTATCACATACAGTATATAGACACTTATCCAGAACGTACTATCCAATAAAGACTAGAGAAATTCCTATCAAATTATAATACAGTAATATGTGGAAGTGGGTTACCAGAAGTGTATTTTTTAAAATTTTCACTTCAATAAAACTGTGGACTGTGTTATACAAGGATTCTTAGAGTAGCAGCTGTCTCTTATCCCATAACTATGCATACCCGGAGAAGTTGGGTATCTTCCCTTCTTGATCGGCGCATCCCCCCCCCCCCCCCCCGAAGTCTTTTTGGCTGGCGACGATTGTGGCGACCCTGAGATCACATCGAAGACCCATAGCTGTCCATAGTAAGGTTACAGACAGGACCTTGTAGGCAGTGTGTCAGCGACTGCATAGGATCAAAAAAAAAAAACTTATCTCAACGAACATGGTCCTGTTGTAAAGTACAACATGTGCCGCAAAAAACAAGCTCTAAACCAGCTGTAAATACCAAAATTAACAGTGTTATGCACCCTGGAAAATGGCGATGCAAAAATGATTGATTTTTTTTTTACCTAAATTAGGTTTTATTCTACAAAATTTGTAAAACATAAGCAAAATATATAAATTTGGTATCACCGTAATCGTACTGACCGATAAAATGGAACACCAAAAATTTTTTAAAAAATCTATTATAGAATTGATGTTTTTTCTACAACCCCCACACAAAAATTAATTTTAAGGAATAGGGCATAGCAACCCCAAAAGTATCATTGAAAAAATGTGTCTAATCCTGCAAAAACATAAGCCCTCACATGGCATAATTAACAAAAAAACCCCTAATATTTTATAGCTCACAAAAATGCCCAAATAAACAAAATAAAAACTTCAAAATTCTATATAGCAAAACTGGCTAATGCATGGCCTTTCTTTCCAGCCTCGATGTGTGCCATACAACAAGTAACATCCACATGTGGGGTTTCTCTGTACAGTACTTGGGAGAAATTGCGTAATAAATTTTGTTTGTATTGTTTCATTATCATTTTTTGCCTATGTGTTAAATAAAAATGTGTTTATGTAGATTTTATTCTTTGTAAGAATGGTCATACAACACTGGAAACTGAATTTATTGGAGCTGCAATACCAAGCATGGCCACACTCATGTGAATGTCACTGTGAAATGTATCGAAGGGAAGGGGAAGAGCAATACTCCACCTTTGTTCTGGAGAGGGAGGCTGCGGCAATCACATATTGATGGACTGTCATGAGGATAGTATTACAGTGAATTTCTACATGCTAACTTATTCATTTTATTAGTGATATACAGGAAAAAATATCAGAAACATTTACAGCAATTTCTGGTAGGGCCATAAAAAGTGAAAATATGATATAATTTTCCTCTTAAATCTGTTTAGTTATGATGTTGGCACTCACTGCTCACTTACCATATAAATAGACAGGTTAGTAATTCAGGAATCTATAGTGTTCTGCAAATATCTAAGGAAATATTGTGGCCGTATAATGGGATGTACAGCCACAAAATAACTGAGAGAAACTCTCATCTCTCTCCAGACATATCTGTTTTAGAAAATGCTACCGCTGATTCATCCTTATTCTTTTGGAAAATATAAAGATTGACCACTAGATGTTGCCATTAGCTTTGTCAGATAGGTGTGTCTATATTCAGTCTGGCAGGGACAGAACTGATTGGATAGTTTCATACTGTGCTAGGCTACATTCACACTACAGTATGGGGGACGTATATACGGCCGACGTATATGCGGCCGATATACGTCCCACATACACTTCTATGGCCTCACGGCGCCCTACGTGAGCGGTACGGTGCAGCGCACGTGCGGAACCGTACCGCTCCGTAGCCCGGGAAGAAATAGGACATGTCCTATCTTGTCCCGTATTACGGCGCCGTGCGCCATTACTTCCTATGGAGAGGGGTGGGGGTAAGCTGCGCTCACCTCCTCTCCCCGCGCTGCCGTGTGCCTGCCGTGCTACGGCGCGGCGGGCTCATGGCAGTGGGAATGTAGCCTTAGGACACCGCCCAATGAGTGTCGGACTGGGGCTCCGTGGGCCAACCAGATAAAATTATTCTAGGTGCCCACCCTTTATGGTTCTCTGAGAAATAGATTTGCAAGATAGATTGTCCTCAGCTGTATCTCTGTAGTTCTATATTAGTTTAGACCCAGGGCCTACCGGAAGATTCTCTGATTGGTGGGCCAGTCCAACACGGCCCCAAGCAGTAACACCCAGCTGACAATTTATTCAAGGATTAATAACACAATTCAGAGATCTATGAAAATTTGTTCAAGAACTGTACATTTTTTATCAAGAATTTTAATAATAAATATGAACTATATCAGACATGTGAGGAGAGGTGATGCTTCCTATTTAAAAGCATATTTACTTTAGCTATAATTTATAATGTAAGTAAATTTCTGTATTTCCGTGATGTGACCACAGTTCTTACTTCCTAATTTGATAGGAATCAAATCATCATATCTTAGATTCTTATGCAAAAAAATATCTTTTAAAAAAAGAGAATTAACTCTGAAATTCCTACTGTAAAACATTTGGTTTGCTATTATGCAATGTGCAAATGTGCATATACCAGACACAGCGCCTGCTCCCTGCAGACAGGTAGAGTATAGTATAGAGGGAGGATTGTGCATCAAAGGGGGTAACTTTGCACTTATGCACAGGCTTGGTTAGCATTTAGTTATCTCTAGAAGTTCCATAGAGTATGACGGAGTGCACTTGTGTGACCCCCATTTTACTGATAGATGGGCGGGGGGCAGAAGTATGGCCCCCGATTACAGGGTCCTGTTGGATTACATCACCTGTTCAGTATCCCATCAAAGCTTAACTGGGAACATATCTAATTCAATTAAATTAGTCAGTCAGGGAGCAAGAAAAGTGACTTTTGGGAGAATCCTTTTCTAAGGTCGGTTAAATACACTGGAGGACTCTTCTAGCTTTGAAAGAGTCAGGGGGCGGGGTTTACTTTCTAGCCTGGCACTTTGGAGGGTCATGTATTGCATGCAGGAACCTCCACTTCTCAGCTTTGATAGAGGCTTTGTACAGATACCATACTCTAGCTGTGCTGTTTAAGGGACAGCATAGAAAGTGGTTATGCTTTAGAAGAGGTAGCCTGGATGTGGGAGAACTGTAGTATCGGGAGAAGGAGCCGGAATGCATCCTGGATGTAAGTAGTGCTGTTATTCCCCTGTGGAATAAAGAAAATGTTATTCATAATTTAGCTTTTATGAGAGTTTTTAATGTGAAAAAATGTCAAAAATAAATCTACAAAATCTATTAGAGACACGCACCACTGTTGGTGGCAATTTACTGGGTACATGCCCAAACCATCAGCTAGCAATGATGTTTCTAGTATGCCTAATTGTGCAATATGTATCATGGCACCTGCCATCTTAAAGGGGTCTTCCAGTACTGTCATATATTCAGCTGCTCAGCTCTTAATGGCAGCACAAGGAGCTGCAATTATGGAACCTACAGTTAGCATTAAAGGGGTTTTCCACTTTAAGAACATTCCAACAAATAATTTATATTCTTGTGTAATGAAAAGTTATTTGATTTTCCAATATACTTTCTGTATCAATTCCTCACAGTTTTCTAGATCTCTGCTTGCTGTCATTCTATCGGAAGCCTTTATGTTTACTTCGCGTAGATTAACACAGGTCCATGGTCATGTGATGTCACACAGCTCCGCGGCTCATTATATCACACAGTTTCACTGCTTTGATTACACTGTGTGTTATAACGAGCTGTGCAACCGTGTGACATCACATGACCATGGATTGGTGTTCATCTACAGGAAGTAAACATAGAAGCTTCCTATAGAAGGACAGCAAGCAGAGATCTCGAAAACTGTAAGGAATTGATACAGAAAGTATATTGGAAAATAGTGTAACTTTTCATTACACAAACCATATTAATTGCTGGAATGTGCTTAAAGTTGAAAGCCCCTTCAAGTATCTATCCTATGAATAGCCCATTTTATTGTTGACTGTTTAAAGTGAAAAAAACACCTTCAATGTGTCTTCATTATTTTCAGAAATAACCATAAGCATTTTCCATATTTCCCAGAATCCCTTAGTGGAGCATCAATGGCAGTAAGTCTCCATACGCTTACAAGGCGGCCTTTATTGGCAAAGTTTCCATAACGAGAACTCTTACTTCCAAACATTAGTCAAAAGCCTCTCATTCAAACCAAACCAGTTCCCTACACTGTACTGATGAGATGCAAAGACATTGAAAACATTGCTGTATACAGTGCAATAAATATACTAATTGGCTGTAATCCTGAATCATGTCATTAGGCTTCTTGAAAGTCATGCTTGATGTTAAGGGGGCTGCCTTACAAGGTAGCAATAGAGGCAACATTTTCCTTATCTTTATTTTCCAAATGGAGTGTCAATTGCTGTAAGTCTCCACACGCCTACATTGCCTTAATTGGCAAAGTCTCCGTAAGGAGAATTCTTACTTCCCAACCTCCTTCGTTATTCTCAAAAATTGTCATAATTGGAGTATTAATAGTATGTTACCTCCAGCTGTATACTGCTGACCGTAGGGTTTAATACTTCTGCCTTCAGCTTGCTCTGTGAAGCAAAAATATAGTAATATATGATTAAATTACATAGATTCATATGTCATTGGTGTCCTAGTGACTTGCTTGTCCAACCCTCTTTAAAGGGGTATTCCCAGGAAGACAAGTCAGATATGTGTCTGATACTAGTGAATGTTCAGAAGGTAAAGGAAAGTGTACATAAACCTGTACACTGATAATCTAAGCACATTGTTAGCTTACAGCATCTCACAGCACTAGAGGGATCATGAAGTGTCTGCTTAGAGACTCTGGAATATTACACTGACCATCACTGAGTGATAGGAACTAAAACAGCAATGAAATTGAGTAAAATTGTAAAGTAAGGGGTTAAAAATCATCTTTATTATGTTAACATCACTAGGGGAATGAAATTTGAGAATTTGCTTTCATGGGAAAACCCCTTTAAGGCTGGTTAATAAGTATGACTAAACAATAAACTTACCCCAGCAGCCGTTAGCAAGTCAATAAAACTTTTAGACAGAGAGGAAACTTCCTTACACATAGCACTGGTTAGCCTAAGGTGTAAGACAAATAAATAAAAAAAAGTTACTAGCAAATCTAACTAGCAAATCTGAGCTTTTACTTGCCTGATCCCATGTTTTACATCAGATCTAAGCAGAAACAGACTGTATGTATAAGCCTCTTATCCTGGATACTTTCTCATGCCATAATGTTTCCTTCTAGTCTTATTTCTAGCATTACATAGCACATGTCTCCATAAAATACCAACAAGAGACATCCTTGGGAAGTAAATGTTCAACCGGTTGTAGAATTTGGAATATAAATCATTAACTGGGAGGATTCTGACACCCAAGGAGCTGATACTGAAGCAGACTTACACGAAGCACATCTTTATTTACTAACTGGATGATAATACTGGAGCACTTTGCCCCCTAAGAATTTACATACTAACTTTGGGTTGGTAAAAACTAGGGAATTTAAAGGGGATAAAACAGGATAAAATAAATGTAGCTGCAATCCGGAGATTTGGAGGGTACAGGTACACCCAAGCCCATAAGACTACGGGGTGTTTTCCCCCAATATTAGGAAACCACTACAATAAACTGTATATTAAATTTAGGGGCCTAGTAAAGATTTTGCATTGGGGGCCTGTCAGCTTTAACTTACACCACTGCTTTTTGACGCAAATCCACTACGTGAAAACCCAGCCCGACACTAGTGATCTGGTAATGTCCCTGGAGACAAAATCTAGCAATACTTTGACCTCCCTTGTCCCACTATTGCATAAAAGTTATTACAAATCTCACCAAATTTAGAGCCATATGCAAGGAGCCAGAGATAAACATGTGACTCCCAAGGCAGAGGAGGGAAACCCTTCTTTATATATATTATATATAACATCTCTTGTTACTCCTTCTCCATGAATGTATTACTATTATATCTTGGGTGCTCATATGTATCAGTAAGATGATTATATGTTATTATGTTACACTGACATATTCAATAGATTAGTAGAGATTGGCTTTACTATTATTACTATAGGATTGGTACTCACTTGGCTAAGACAACAGCTTGGTCCTTCACTGGTTTTTCTACATCTTGCCCATGAAGTATCAGCTCCGCCACCTTATGTAGTTGCTCAATGCAGCGAGCTGTAATCTCTGCCAGATTTTCAATAGACTTCATGTATATATCCTTAATGGAAGGAGTGACAAGTCAGGATCATTTCATCTTATTCTACTGATTTATATGCATTGGTTCTACTGAAATGACTGGTTGCTTCAGTAAAAATGACGCATTGGGTTAAATGGTAAATTCACATAATGAAGTCAGTGCCAAATTCAATGTTCATGGGACATGAACACTTCAATCCATGGACACAATACAAAAATATGAAATATTGAAATTTTTATGGGAGCTGCCGTCTAGTGGCCAAAGTTCCAAATCTTGGAATATAATATACTTGATCCTTCCGCCATTGGAGTAAATCATAACATCCCAAAACACATTAGATGATTGGCCAATTCCACTAATGTTCATCTTACATGTAAAGGCACTTACCTCAGAGCTGAGCTTTTTCTTAACCTCGGCTTTGCCTACTACTTCTGTGGCCCCGGTTGTGTTGTCCTCCACGACCTCTGCCACCTCCTGAACATTTACACTCAGTGTTTCTGGCTGTTCCTCTGGGTGCAGACTCTCCGCCAACAACCAGTCGTGAGCCTTCTTCATAGCCTACATACGTTGTAAAGGAAAGACACACATCTGACCCAGTTCGCCTCCATAAGATAATACCAGCGCTCAATTACCATCACTGCTAACATGCCCCAGAATTGTTTTGACCTGTGATATTGGATTGCACACCATTGCAATTATACTGGTCTGAAGTTCTGGAAACCCAAAGAGTAGTCATACAGCGCCATGTTCCATGTACTCCTCTTATAACATTATTCGGCATACTGGATGAAAGTCTCTGTATAAAAGTAGGTTTTTAAGGGAAACCCTATTTTTAACCAGGGAAACCCTATTTTTATTTTGGGACAGATCCCTGCTCTCCTACTTGTTCTATGTGGAAATGTTTAGTTAACACTATTATTTCATATAAGAAATTGATTTTCTAACATTGGAGTCTCTCTGACAAATGCGGTAGGATCTGGGTACAATGGCATAAGACTTTTGTGTACCTATGTTCAGGCATCATGTTATGTGACTGTATTCAACCACTGTTCCACCTCTTTAATAAAAAAAAACTTTACTATAAAGTTATCAGATGTGATTTCTGCATGGAACCAGTGCCAACATACTCAGAACATATAGGGTCCATTTGCAGATTCAGATGTTGCTGGGTATGTTGGTACTGGTTCCATGATGCAAAAATTTTATCAGATTTCTATTCTGGAAGTAAACAGTGAAGCTTCCTGTTGAATGACAGCAAGCAGAGATGTAGAATACCATGACGAATTGATACAGAAAGTATATTGGGAAATTGTATAACTTTTTATTTCACAAACAGTATCAGTTATTTGCTGAAAGTGGACAACCCCTTTAAGGCACATCACAATTCACGTGTGATAGAACTTATTGGGTCCATTTAGATTCAGATTTTGCTATTACACATGAATTGTGGTGTGCTTTAAAGGGGTTGTCCACTTTCAGCAAATGATTCATATTGTTTATGTGGACAACCCCTTACTATTGTAAAGTCAATTCCTTTCCATATGAAGAACTACATCAAAATTGTCACCTAAACCCAACGGGCATTACCTTATTGAGCTTGTCTGGTGTAGCAGCCACATGCAGCTCAAAGAGTAACTCAGTAAGCATCCTGGTAAACTCTTCCGTCTCTTCCCCTGTACAGATCAATAAATGATATATTCACTGTTGTGATAAATTCTGAAATAATCATCAGACATACATCAGAACCTCCTGTTCTCCTACCAAGATCAGAGCCAGAGCATGTGGAAAAGAACCACTTTGCTCTGAGATATTAAAAAAATGTTGGTACTAATATATATTAGTCACTTGCTATTGATTAATGCAAAGTTTATAGACAAGTAACTGACCATTTATACATATAATTGTTTGTACAATACATAAGTAATTGTTTGTTCTGCAAAAACCCACCAAAACCAACATGTATAATTAATTTCTAAAAATTGCTATTGGATGCAGTGACATGGCAATTCAGATTGGATTTGTGGATTTTTTCATTACTGAATAGTTAGTTACAAAACATATTTTATCATCCCTAGGTGATCTTTGACCTAGAATGGGGCGAGTCCACATGGAACCACACCAATATGTGTTTTTCAGAATCTTGGCACAACTTCCAATCTGAACCAGTAACAATCTAATTCCCATTTAGATGCCATTAGCAATGGATTTGATATCCTCTACAGCAGTGATGGCAAACCTTTTAGACCCTGTGTGCCCAAACTACAACCAAAACCCACTTATTTTTCACAAAGAGACAATGCAACAATTTAAGCAGTAACTTATTACTTCCTGCTCTGTCACATGTTTAAATTGTATAGGCACCTGAGGACACCAATACAGTAGAATGAAGGTGAAGAAGTTTCTGATTATCATTGTAGCTTTCTTCCAGGGTCCTGACCTGCCTGGAATTGCAAGAGGCCTTGAGTCCTGTCTTGTGAACTCTGCGCTGGGGTGATGCCGCAGGTGCCCATATAGAAGGCTATGAGTGCCACCTCTGCACCCGTGCCATAGGTTTGCCACCACTGCTCTATGATTTTGAGTCAAAGCTTCAGACTGACATCCATGTGATATCTGTGTTTCGGATAAATTTATAGGAGGGCAAGAAGAGTGTGATGGGGGGGGGGGGGGTCTGGCGGCTGAATGGGCAGTCGAGGGGCTGGTAATGCAATTATACGGAAAACCCAATTCAAAGCCAGACAGGACCTGCCGTAAAGCTGCCCCACTGGTGCAGTAAATCCACCCACTATAGGGTTTAGTAGGTGGTTTTGTTTCATAAATGAAGCAAAATAGAGCAACTATAAAAAGACTCACACCTGAATACACCCAAAGTCATTCATATGTACCCCAAGAATAACATTCCCATACAGATACCTTTAGAATCACTTTCTTCCTCATTTTCAAAATCCTTCTGAAGGAAAATATCCTTGATGGCGATAAGTTCTGCCTTTATGGCTTCCAGTGCCTCCTCCCCGAGGGATGATAAATGGGCTTGGACCTGCAGTGAATGTCATGAGTTTAGCAAACTCTACCGACTGAACTATGAGAAGTGATAATATTGTACATACAAGTGATATATAATATAGGATCTCCCCTGTATACTACCTTAGTCTCACTTTCATTGGAGAGTATCTCCAAAGCTTCCAGATGAGACAGTCCCTGGTACTCGTCAAATAACATGCCGTAGTGCGCCGTCCTCTCATCCGATACTTGTTCTGCCAGCCTCCGCTTCTCCTTCTCTTTGGCTTCGCGCAACATCTGTACATACAGAGAAAACTAAATATCTACCTCATACAATAATCTTCTGGTACTTTAGAAAGCTTTTGTTTTTGAAAGCTGTGATTTTTTTTTGGGGGGGGGGGTTGTACCATGCAGACCAAGATATACATATAAAGAAAAGGGCAAATATACTCAGTGTAAAGGTGTTCACACATCTTGATAAATCACACAGTGATGGCAAAGATATGAATAATCAACAATGTACAAGTTCGATATTCTGTAGAATAAAACAGTAATGAAATATGTATCACCTAATCAAGCTAATAATATCAGATCATGAACAATCATAACATAAGCATCAATGCACACTCTGCCTCAAGTCTTGTATTATAAAAACCATGACAGCTAATACATTACTGAGTAAAAATTGAGAGGGAGGATAACAGCCCCACGCATATCGCCTGTCAAGCGGGCAAAACCAAAACATTTCTACAATTTTCAGTTGACATAGAATTAAAGGGGTTGTTGGGGGATCTTCGATTGTTTTACTATGGACTCTAGGTGTGGTAAAAATAACTTATACTTAACTTTACCCTTAACACTGTCAGCCTCTTAGTATACAGAGTCTCAGTGGTAACACAACATACTCTGCTATAGCTTCAGTATGCGGCCTGTATGAGGCTGTAGCGGGTGCGCGCTGTTGATGTGACGTCACCGCTGAGCCTCTGTATACCAACAAAAGCTGACTGTGATGGACCACAGGTAAGGATTGAGGTACGTACTACTTCTTTATTAAAAAAAAACATATATGAACCCAGACAGCCCATTTAAGCAGGATTGTGTTTTGCGGGACAGCTGTATTTTCCAGTGGTGCCATCTTTGTTTATGTTGTAGATTCTGTTCCATTACTGCTCTAAATAAATAACACCATCACTATTCTCTGGTAGGGTTGCACAGAGTACGGTACGATATCTTGAGAAGTATTACAATACTCAATACTGATATGATATTTACAAGAAAAGAAGAAAGCATTATCTGAATGTTTAGGGTGCGTCACATGGGGCGTTTACATTGCATTTAGAAGCACAATGCAAAGTCTGGGGGCAGGGCTCGGTCTCATCGCATATGGGTTTCCATTGAAGCGATCAGTAACAATCAACCAGTGTTTTGCAAGGAGAACTTTAGTTTTATGACAGTTTCTTATCTGTGTTGTAAAGTTTGTCCTGGTAATGTTAATATAAATTTTTGGTGTCTGTTTAAAATAATCATTATGTATCTGTTACCAAAATTCTGAGGGCTATAACTTTACTACTTTTCTAGGCCTAATGACCTGTGTGTTTTTGCAGTTTACATGCAAGATCTTTTATACCTTCCTTTTAGGGGCATATATGACATTTTAATCACTTTGTATGTATTTTTTGAGCAAATAAAGTTAAAGTTGAGTTGAAAGATTTTGTTTTGAGAATCTCCATTTTTATTGAAATTTAAAAGGATGCAACTCTTATCACTAGATAACATGGGGTCCTGGATCTTTGAGTCCCCCTTTAAAACACTCATATGCAGTACAAAGACCCTTTCACTGACATAAGTCAGCAAAGCATCACCACATGTTTCCTGCAGCTCCATACGTCATTACCTGAGATAAAGATGCCGTCTTTTCCATAAGAGTCTTAGTTTTCTTAAATCCTGGGTCACTTTCGGCCAACACATTCATGGTCTTTTTCCCAATAAACTCCAAGGCATCAAGGCCGCCACTCAAGACGGATTTACCCTAGAAAGTTTGTGCACAGGTCAGTGTTAATTAAAAGACAATACAAAAAAATTACACAAATACCTTACATACTCGAGTATAAGCCGACCCAAGTATAAGCCGAAGCCCCTAATTTTACCACAAAAATCTGGGAAAACCTATTAACTCGAGTACAAGCGGGGGTTGGGAAATGCATTGGTCACAGCCTCCCCAGTATATAGCCTGCCCCATAGTATATAGCCAGCACATGCCCCCCAGTATATAGCCTGCCAGCCCATATCCCCCAGTATATAGCCAGCAGCAGGGGAAGCCAGTAAGGTGAGTTTTGATATATATTTTTTTTACTATAAGCCGCGTTTGGTTTTTCAACACATTTTTTTGTGCTGAAAAACTAGGCTTATACACAAGTATATATGGTTAATTGAACAATAAACAAAAAGAGTCTAATGATTGCAGAGAAATTCTATGCCAGGTTTTTAAAGTCAATAACTAGTATTATTGCTATATCGATCCTAGTTTACTTTTACCCTGAATGATTGATTATGAGTTGTTGCATTCAGCTACTATAGAATGCAACTCTATTGATGGTTTTACTGCTTAATTTAGTACAATATGTTAAATTAGTGATTTAAGCTCAGTTTACCATGAGTAGACAAAGTGTAGCAATCACTATTGGAATCCTGATACTTATACATTGAACTCACTAATAAAACAGCATGCTGTTAGCTCCCCCTAGAGGTGACAGTACTCAGACAGATTTTATGCTTTCAGTAAGCTACCTGGGATAATACAATTTTTTTCTTAGAATAGGCCATTAAAAATATTATATCGGTGCTGGTATAAATCTCCCTCTGCCCCAATTTGCTTTTGCAGGGTCATGGTAGTCACTGCTTAATTGTGGTAATTGTCAAAGACATTTTGCTGTGAAATCATGCTGATAAACCGCATCATGACCACACTGGCAGCAATGGATAGAACATCAATATCTATGTCCTGAACTGCAATACCAGGTAAGGCCACAAGTAAATGTACAGAGATGTTCCAACAAAGGCGATGGATCACTTGATTGAGCTCACCCACCAGGGATTATACTGAATCAAAGTGCAGAAACATATCCCACCCTCCTGCCTTTCACCAGATAGATGGAATATTATATATCCCTACTTTCAGGATACAACTTACTGTATTCTGTACAGCGTTAGTTAAAGCTGAAAACACTCCACGTCCTGCAGTCGGTGAAGTGGGTTCTGCTGGGCTGTCAGCCTTCTCTACTGATACTATAAATGAACAGAGGAGAAATATGAGTGCAATACAGGTAGGAATAATTACGGTATTATGCCTTCAAATATCCAAATATTACTTAATATTATTAGTTAGCGGCTGCAGCCTGTTATAGCACCCAGAAACTTGCTTGTGGTTTCATATTAAAGACAAGAATCTCAGCTTTCAGTAAAGATACTGGACTATACCTTTTCAATTGAGTAATTTGTAAAAACTTTGGTGACTGTCTCATTTATATCTCAATGGGACTTGCAGAAATTTAGATACTTCTTTCAGATGGGTTTCAGAAATTTGGCTACTCTGGACTTTATCACACAATAGCCGTCAAGAGGCAGCGTAGGAAAAGTGCAGCCAGCTGGAGGTGAGTGCCAGTGAACATAGGAAAATACAAACTTGTAATCATTCCCATAATACAATAAGGTGAATGTTACTTAAAGGGGTTTTCCACTTTAAGCACATTCTAGAAAATAACTAATATGGTTTGTGTAATAAAAAGTTATAAAATTTTCCAATATACTTTCTGTATTAATTCTTTACCATTTACAAGATCTCTGCTTGTTGTCATGCAGCAGAAAGCTACATTATTTAATTTCCTGTAGATAAACAACAGTCCATGTTCATGTGATGTCACACATGTGTAAGGCTCGTTATGACAAACAGTGTAATCAAAGCTGTGTGAGGCTAACAAGCTGTGAACCTGTGTGACATCATATGATCATGGACCGGTGTTTATTATTGAATTAATACAGAAAGTATCTATTGGAAAATTGAATAACTTTTCATTAGACAAACAATAGCAATTATTTGCTGTAATGTGCTTAAAGTGGTCAACCACTTTAAGTCAATTGCATGGTAATAGACAGTATGGCATACTTCTTTGCTTATTCCAGACAGCTGAGCAGTCTGCAGCACAGACAAGTCACATGTTGTTATTTGAAATGCATCCAAACCAAAGCCCAACCCCTGTGACTACACAGAGGATTCTCTCAGGAAGCCAGGTAAGTTATAACACACAATTATATTGTAATGCAAAAGCTTAGAGAAAGCAGAAAGGTATATTTGCAATCCAAGTGTAATGGGCTTCTACAACATGTCTTAAGGGAAAATGAGGTCCCTGGTGACAGGTTCCCTTTAAATGTAAAAGAGAATAAGTTCAAAATAAAGTTCCCAAACGTCTATTCTGACCTTTAATCAACAGAAAGAATATAAAAAATAAAAAATACAAAAGTAAAATACACCCCAAAATGTGTTGCCATCCCAGATCCCTAACGTCACCCTATACGGCAGCCAGTTACCTTATACTGAGCCTTATGAAATTAGTTATACAGTAATATGTATATTCACCTTCTTCTCCGGCTTCAGCTTCCCCTATCTCTGCACTTTCCTCGGACTCTGAAGTTCGGATTCTTAATGTGACGCCTGCCTTTTCTCTTACAGCAGATATCCCATGTCCTGGGGAGACAGAGACCACAGGTGTGAAAATCCACAGGGTGAAGACCCTTCCTGTGGCAGTAGTTGTGTGCCCTCTGTGACGCCATTGTTAAGAGTCTGCGCCCTTCTCCAAGTGTTGTACAGTCATTCTAGAACTGAACCTCTGTGGTGTCTAGGCAGTTTGTGGTTGGAGAGAAACAAAGTTTAACTTTTATCAGGCATTACTATACTGAGGCGTGTACTTACCTACAGAGGCGCTGGCTGACGACAGAAGAGACTTGCCCCATGTCCCCCAGGTGCTCCAAGTGCTTCCCTTAGCTGAAGCCTCTGAGTCCTTAAAGATAAATGGGACACCAGTAAAGAAAATTATTAACATAAAGTTTTTGATGCAGTGTACCAAATTTTACCCTATTAAACTCAGTTAGGGTATGAAATATCCTTTCTAAAATTCCCTCTTCATGTGAAATCTCACTTCTTTACCTATGAGAAAATTTCCTCCAAAGTTATAGGAAAATGAGCAGAGAAGCGTCATATTTTGCCTGAGATGAGTCAAGTTAGAGGCTGTAGGGGTAGTATCACTTGAGATGCCCCTATCTCCTCTTCTATATTTCCTAGAAACGTGTTTTTGGTTTCATGTTAAAGACATGAATCTTGTCTTTTTAGAATACTGGACTATCCCTTTAAATGTAGATTTGCAATTGAGTAATTTGTTGTAAAATTGTCCCAATCATCTCAATGGTAAGTACAACCCATGTATTGCCGAAATCTCTCCAGAAAATCTACACTAAAGATATGACACAAGTTGGATAAAGGTTTGCCGGAGTGCTACATACTAGATCAGGCTTGGGGTCAGGCGCTGCCTCTAAGTTCACGGTGTCGCAGCATTCCTCGTGGCGCTCCTCGTGACATACATGTTCTATGTCCTGGGTTGGTGCAGCCTCTGGGATTTTGGGGGTCTCTGCACTTTGAGGGATTTCCTCTGGTATAGACTCCTCATTACTGCTCAGTCCAAGGTTTGCAATATTCTCTATCTCAGAAGTCCCAGTGATCTCCTCATCTGTTTTACCGTCTTCACTCGACATTTTGACTGCTGCGAAGAGAAAAATAACTAAATCATGACTATTGAAACACTGAATGATGTCTTTCTTTGGATTGTCATGTCATGGCACAAGTAATTACACAATAAATCAGAATTTCCTGGAGGGTTCCTTTCACACAGACACAAAGGTCCAGTGATGCTTCTAGTCACATGATACGGACCGCAGTCAGATCCGGATTTGTGTACATAAAGCTGGCGTTATCCAGGGTTTAGACATACAGTGTACACAGCCAGAAGTATACAACCCCTTTAAGACCTTGGTCAGTTATTTCCAGCTAAAAATTCTCCTCAGGTAAAATATCCTTTGCCATATTGAGTGCTTGCCCCTTGACTACCATTGATTCCACACGTTGCTATAACAACACATTGGGGGAGATCTATCCGGACTTGTATACCGCTATTTTGGTGTACAAGCCCAGAAATAATCACAATTACTTGCGAACCGCCACTATTTGAGATTATTTCCCGCTTTACGCTACCACCACCATGCCAAGCGGGCGCAGGGGGGGCGCACTCACTACAGACTGTGAATGTTCAGGACTGAAAGTTCAAAGGTTATAGCACAGTTCTACTCCAGATAGGGCCCGACAGCAAAATTTAGTTGCAAATTTGTCTGTGCATCTCCATTGTGTGGACAATCCTGATCTTGTGCGACACTGTTATGGCTACTGATTCCCACCTTGCTCCAGCACTTCAAGTTTTTATGTGCGATTTGCACATTGTAATGAATGATGAGGAAAATCCCCATATACTGCCATACTGTAGTGTAGTATGACAGTATATGCTAGGATCAGACAACCTTGGGTTAAAGTGCACCATAGGGTCTGAAAAAAAGCAAAAAGCAAATAAAAAAAAAAAGTAAAAAAAAAAAAAGATATAAAAAAACACCTAAAAATTCAAATCAAATTCAATTCAACTGACATCAATATAAATGAACTGTAAAAATCATAAACAAGTTAGGTATTGCCGCGTCCCAAAATGTCCGATCTATCAACATTTGTTCACTGCGTTTAACCACGTAACGGAAAATAGCGCCCAAAGTCGAAAATACCACTTAAAGGTCAAAAGACCATACAGTGCTAAAAACGTCATTTGGGGCGCACAGCAAAAGACGTAAAATCCAAGCCCACGAGAATACGGAGCAAATGTGAATTTTCACTGCATTTAGAATTTTCTTCCCACTTCCGAGTACACTGCACGGAATACTAAATGAAGTGCAGTTTGTTACGCAGAAAACAAGCCCTCACAAAACTTTTTACATGGAAAAATAAAAAAAGTTATAGATTTTGGAAAGTGGAGAGTAAAAAATGCAAAAACCCATGGCGAGAATGGGTTAAAAACAAGGGCAGAAGAAGCTAAAAGAAGAGCAGATCATGCCAGAGGGGGTACACACCAGTATATCAGTGTGCTTGGTTTACAATCCTTCATCCTGGTGGTACATGTATGTTAAAGTTCTGGAGTGACGTGGAAATCGGGAGCCAAAGCAAAGTAAGTATGTAAGGATTCACCTCCATCTGGCATCTACTGAATTGAGGAAAGCTGTGAGATTCCTGCAGCAAAGTTGCATGAAGCTCGTCCTGTGAGCTCCCAAAAACTTCCTGCTGAGGCCCAAAATCGGACCCAAGCCCCTATCCCCATATGCTTAGAAAACCTCTTTAACTATGTGACCCCACTGTGTATGGGACTAATTGTAGCCCCTATGCCTCGACCAATACTCAGAGGAGACCTAGTAATTACTTCATGTCCAATAATTCACATAATTGCATCACACCCAGTACAGTATGTGCGTTACCTATCACATTACGCTATGCTGTTATCAATATTCTGCAGATGTCCTGTATACCTCGTACACGCGCAGTCATATTTGCTCTATCCCTTGGTTATGGCAAACATCTGCAACATCCCCCACCGGGGCCTAGCCCTTGAGGTGAGGCCTGGAGTCAGCCGGGGCCCGCTGTACCGGAGTGGCTGACGGTTGCGGCCTAAGCACGCTATTGTCACGGTGCTTGGTACGGGGGAACCGGAGGGCTGTCCTACAGCCTGGCAGGTCTCCAGCAGGGTGGTGTTGGCAAGAAATGATGAGGGAGAGGCTGCTATAGCGGATCTCCCTGGGGCAACCCCTTAATGTCCCGAGTGTGAGTCTCTGGGTGATGGACAGGGTGCCGGTGATGAAGGCAGCCGTATTAGCAGGGACCAGACGGAGACAGAAGTTGAAGAAAACAACTTACAGTTCTTTATTTGAACCGGCAGGAACCGCAGCAACGTGCCTTTAACAGGTAGATGGAGTGCTGAGATGTGAGTTGGAGGGAGCCTCAGGAGATAGTTCACCAGCCTGGATGTATAGGGCAGGCTGGGAGGCAGCTGTGTCCTGGTAGGAAGCTTCAGCTTGTCCTGTAGGGCTTCAGGTATCACCTTTAAAGGTAAGATGATACCCCTTTTCCTCACTACACTAACTCTAATCTAATGCTCCACTCTTCAGAGGCAGGGGCTAGGCTCTTCCTGCTCTGGTATGGGCTAGACAGAGATTGCTCACTCACTCACTGATCTCTAGGATTCCTTACTAGAATAATCATCCAGAACATTCCTGGCCAGAGGTTTTATTACCTCCCTTTGGTCAGGTGGTGGCTGCTCCTCCAATCACATCTCAGCTCACAAAGCACAGGATGTAACACATATCATTGGATACTGGACTTGTACATCATATACAGATTTAACTTCTGCCTAGCCAGGCAGGATTAACCACTGCAATGTCCCCTGTGTGATGTGGTGACATGTTATGGGGCTTATTCGCAAACTCTCCCTCGCCATTGCATCGGCGAGGGTGTTGCATACCCCGGGGGCAATTGAAAGAGCCGCCCTCGGCTCGACTACAGATGGTTTGGGGCACAGAGGGGGCTAAGGGCACTTCTGGGAAGTGCAGGCTATGTGAGGTGTAGGGACAAACCGCCCATGGTCCTGGAGACAGGCACCTGGGTTGGTGTTGGACTAAGACAAAACATGTAGCTGTATGACAGTTGGTCGCTGACGCCATTAAACCGAACTGTACAGTAGGAAAGGTGTGGTGTCATGTCCTGTAATCCACTCCTTGCACCAAGGCCTGTATATTTGTTGTATCAACGCTTCTTCCCTGGCGGCAATTATATAGTGTGTGTATATGCATTATATTGGCATATGTGACACGAGTACCTCCTGACTGGCATCCTTACCCAGGTATGGGTGGCATCCAGGTGCTATCTTTGTAACACCCCCAGTCCCCGTAGGACCCGCAGTTTACGGACTACCCCCACGTGCAAACCTCAGTTTGAGGGATCAGGTAGCGGTCAGTGTTTTACATAAAGACGGTCCGACACAGCCACACTACAACCTGAAAAGCCTATGAAAGGGTTAATGCAGACTACTGGCATATATGACAGTGTGCAAACAGGTGATAAATTCACATTGGCTTAGGAGCCTAATGGGTACACATCTTGAACGTTACAAACGTTACAGAGGTAGATAGGCTACTCAGGGTAGCAAGATCAAATGTCTCTTTTCCTGCAAAGGAAAGGCATAAAAAAGTGCAAACAGAATGTCCGTACCTAAAAAGGAAGGCATTAAGTGCAAAATAATAGTCAATAGCGATAGCAACTTTTCCCTGGAGTATCTGGCAAAAGTCTCTCAGAAGGTCTCTAGTAACAAAGTCCATCTTCTGGGTACAGCCCTTGAGGTGGGGAAAAGTGCACTGAGATGCAAAGGGTCTCCTCTGGTGTAGAGGGACAGAGTCCTTTGAAGAAATCTCTGCTGTGGCAGAGGAAGGGGTGCTATCATAGCACAGGACAATAGGCAGTTCAAGGTATGTCTCTTGACTGAGATAAATATACATATGTACAATAAGCACAGTACCTGAAGTGGGCTACAGCCCTTCAGGGGTTAATCTTGCTGCTCAAGAGCAATGGCTGCAGGCATGGGAGCAGGACCTGCAGCAGGGACATCATCAGCCTGGGTGAAGAAAGCAGTGTTGAGATCTGTCACCTGAAGACATCTGGTGGTAGACACTGGAACTGCTGACATGGAACACCCAGAAGCTGGAGCTGGAACAGCAGAGAGGTCATCTGCGGCGGCAGGCATCTCAGCAAAGGAAGGAGACAGGCACTTCTCTGGCTGACCTTCTGTAGCTGGGGGCGCTGTGGAGCGCATGATGATGACCGCAGGAGCTGTAACTTCTTCACTGCTGACAGCTGAAGGATTGTTGTTCCTGGACTGACCTGTAGCTCTTGGGGGCGCTGTTGCGCTGGCGGTGGTAACCTCTGTAGCTGGCAGGGCGTTCTCACCGGACAGCCTGGGCCTCTTAGCAGGGGGTCCTGGATACTCCGCAGGACGATCAGCAGCATTAGATAAGGGGTCAGGCCCCTTTAAGAGAGTCCCTTTTGTAGCCGGGCCTCCTATGGGGAGATGTTGACCCTCTGCAGAGAGGCCGGACTGTACCCCAGCCGGGGCTAAGGGAGATATAGTCACAGTCACTGTGATATAGGCCCTGGGGGCCATGGTACTCACATCCGCGGTGGTCCTCTGGAGGTCCGGAATCGGAGGAGGCAGCCGCTGTGGAGAATCCGCCATTGAAGACTGCGTACGGGAGACAGCAGTAAGCGGTGCAGCAGATGAAGGTGCCCGAGGCTCGTGGGCAGACCATACGACACTTGGTTCTTCATCTCGGAGGCTGTGCGGCATGTCGGCAGGACAAAAGACAGCACGTGGAGAAATCCAAGATGGCCGATTAACCTCTCTGATGCTGGATGGCGGCTGCGCTGACTCTGAGGTACCTCGTGGGCTCTCACTGGCGTTGCAGCGCGGGAGAGTTTCGCGCCAGAGGGCGGAGCTTGAGTCTTTCCCGCCAGGAGTTGTGGCGGGCTGGATTTTCTGCTGCGCCACAGCGCTCTGAGGCAGGATTCGCGCCATACGCGCAGGGGGCGGAGCTTAGCGATGTCTCTGGGTTTCCCGCCAGTGAAAGTTTTGGCGGGCTGGAATTACTTGCTGCGCCACAGTTTCTGAGGTAAAATCTTCAGGCACGGCAGCGCCGGATGTAGCAGAGCTGGTACAGTTCTTGCAAGGATTAACCTCTTGAGTGCTGGAGCAGCGCTCGACAGCACGTGGCAGCAGTATAACACAGTTCAATCCAGAAACACACAATTACTTGGGGCCTAAACCCGGATGGCAGCAGGGTTAGGCAGCACAGTCTTTTTAATAAAGGAAAGTCTTTAATGCCGTAATAAGGCACAGAAGTATCAATCCTGTTCGTGACGCCACTTGCAACATCCCCCACTGGGGCCTAGCCCTTGAGGTGAGGCCTGGAGTCAGCCGGGGCCCGCTGTACCGGAGTGGCTGACGGTTGCGGCCTAAGCACGCTATTGTCACGGTGCTTGGTACGGGGGAACCGGAGGGCTGTCCTACAGCCTGGCAGGTCTCCAGCAGGGTGGTGTTGGCAAGAAATGATGAGGGAGCGGCTGCTATAGCGGATCTCCCTGGGGCAACCCCTTAATGTCCCGAGTGTGAGTCTCTGGGTGATGGACAGGGTGCCGGTGATGAAGGCAGCCGTATTAGCAGGGACCAGACGGAGACAGAAGTTGAAGAAAACAACTTACAGTTCTTTATTTGAACCGGCAGGAACCGCAGCAACGTGCCTTTAACAGGTAGATGGAGTGCTGAGATGTGAGTTGGAGGGAGCCTCAGGAGATAGTTCACCAGCCTGGATGTATAGGGCAGGCTGGGAGGCAGCTGTGTCCTGGTAGGAAGCTTCAGCTTGTCCTGTAGGGCTTCAGGTATCACCTTTAAAGGTAAGATGATACCCCTTTTCCTCACTACACTAACTCTAATCTAATGCTCCACTCTTCAGAGGCAGGGGCTAGGCTCTTCCTGCTCTGGTATGGGCTAGACAGAGATTGCTCACTCACTCACTGATCTCTAGGATTCCTTACTAGAATAATCATCCAGAACATTCCTGGCCAGAGGTTTTATTACCTCCCTTTGGTCAGGTGGTGGCTGCTCCTCCAATCACATCTCAGCTCACAAAGCACAGGATGTAACACATATCATTGGATACTGGACTTGTACATCATATACAGATTTAACTTCTGCCTAGCCAGGCAGGATTAACCACTGCAATGTCCCCTGTGTGATGTGGTGACATGTTATGGGGCTTATTCGCAAACTCTCCCTCGCCATTGCATCGGCGAGGGTGTTGCACATCTCCCTCTGGTTGACTGAACAATAATACAATCCCCTCACCCATAAAGGTGTAAATATACATAAAGCATCATAGTAAGTGTAAACCACACACATCACAGGATATAATGTGGGTTTATTCTGATCAGCAAACAATAGTGTTGTGTACGCAGTGTGTGGCGAGCGCTGACCCGTGCCGTCTAACACACGGAAATGAAGTTTCCATTCCCTGGGTCAGTGCACAAGACAATATTCATGGAAATACTAAATATTAAAAAAATGCTCTTGAATAAATATCCAGATGTAGCTGATGTCCTTGTTGTCTGTCTGGTGTTGGCTTATGGCTCATCGTGGGGTTAGATAGGGAATTTGTGCAGTCCTATGTAAACGCAGAACAAGTTGTAGCAGATGACGAACTGAGCTCTGCTACATCTGTATACAGGCGGTCCCCTACTTAAGGACACTCGACTTACATACGACCCCTAGTAACAAACGGACTGGATGTTGGTAATTTATTGTACTTTAGCCTTAGGCTACAATGAACAGCTGTAACAGTTATCACAGGATTTATTGTTAATCCTGATTCTTATGACAACCCAACATTTTTAAAAACCAATTGTCTCAGAGACCAAAAAAAGTTCTGTCTGGGATTACAATGATAAAATATACAGTTCCGACTTACATACAAATTCAACTTAAGAACAAACCTACAGACCCTATCTTGTATGTAACCCGGGGACTGCCTGTACACATAACCATCGCATGTAATGTGCACATCATATGACAGTCTGAAATCTCCAAATGAACTCATGTACATGATGCTCAGAGCCAGAACAGTCACCATCTATCAGTCTGGACACAAAAAACTTTACACAACTTCAAAAACTTCTCAAGTAACTCATTTTCCCTTTTTTTTAACCATAATCCTCTATATTAGTGATAGTCATAGAAGCGTAACCCTACAGTCACCTACCTCTCTACAGCCAGATGTGATCACCAGCAGCTACACACTGCCACGCTGTAGCCTCTCCGCTTAACCCCGACCATGCTGGACACAAATAGCTGACATAGGAGGTCAGGGCAAATCTAAGCCTTCATGCTCCAGTATTTGTTACACACTCTCTGTAGCATCCACAAGGTCTATTCTCTAATTGTGGGAAGGGTTAAACCACTGCCTTGTACGATGCTTCAATCTTGTCCAGAGGGTATAGGGTTAAGGTGCAACTTCTCCACCCTTGTGTCTACAATTGTGACTGATAAAGTTGTTGAAAAAAAAAAAGAGTCTGGACAGACACTAGAGGGAAAAGTTGATTGAGAATCCTGTCTGCAGTTATGTCCTCGCCCATCCTGCGCTTTCTATCCTGGACTCCGGCAGGGCATGCTGTCACTTGTGGTTCCCCCCATAGAAACACGTGACCTATGATTGGATTTATCTCATTATTTCTATTCCATATTTATAGACGAGTCATTCATTCCCTGCATAGGGGAACAGAATGACTATTGTATAATATTTACAAATGTGATTTTATTTATAAAATTGCAAAAAAAAACCTGAATGCAAAAAAAATAAATAAATAAAAAGAGACATTTTTAGAATTTTTTTTTTGCTGAAATAAATCATGGGGGCCTGAAAATGCATGGAGATATGAAGCTCTCTGCCGGATCGTATAGCCTTTCCCCAGTCTGAATGAAACATTCACTCTCCATTAGATGCGCACGACGGAAAAACGCACGTGTGGCATCCGTTTTTTTTGTATTGTCGGCACATGGCGGCATTAAATGCGATACTTTTTAATGGATCATTGCTCGCGCCCATTATGAGTGTCCACAAAAAGAAAAATAAGTAGAGCATGTTCTAGTCAGAACCGATCTTCATGGATCACGCATGGACTATAGTTCATGAAGATCTGTAAAAAACGGATTCCAGATTGAAGCAAACGTCAGACTGCGCACATTGCGTAGTGTCATGTGGAAAATCAGTAAATCTGTATCCAATAGGCATGTATCTATTTAGTGTTGTGTTTTTAATGCAGATTTTCCGCACTTGCTTTTCCTTCCTTTTTTCTCATCCCTTTACGCTGAGTGAACTCTGCATGAAAACCGCACGCTAATGCGCATTTAATACACATTTTCACTCATCCATAGATCTCAATATAAAGAAGAAAAAAACACAAGCGAAAATCTGTGAGGACGCACAAGAAAAGTGACACGGTCATTATTTTATTTTCCGCACTGAGCAACAATTTCCGCGTGAAATTTGAAAGCTTTGTCTACAGGACGTTGTCCAAATCGAATTCACTTTGATGCTACTGAATTATGCTGCGGATTTTCCGCACCAAAATCTTCGTGTAAAAAAACGTGTGCAGATAGTGAACATAGCAGTCTATTTTTATTTATTAGGGGAACCCCAACAATCAGAAAGTTATGTGTATCCTGTAGGAATAAGTTAAAGTTACTGGAATCTCTCTCTAATCTATTATTAATAATAATGAATTAATAATAATGAATCTATAATTATACAATTTAAGAAATAAGTGTCAGGAGGGCGGTCCCATTCCCAGCAAGTGCTATCTTCCATTAAATAGAGACATGTTCATCTGAGCAACACAAGTGACTGGGAGCAGTAGTGGATTATATTGTAGGCGGTTTGGGTAGCCATGGGCTCATGGCCACTCAAACCACCCACCAAATTTTATACTGAGAAGGGCCTTCACCCATGAAATCCTTGCACATCTGTTCCTGCTTTCAAAAAACATGTACACAAGAGCGATTTAGGACCTTTTAAGGTCCACCAAAGGTCCTAAAAATACAAAAAGAAAGCAGATTCTGGTTCCATATGTAGGAAGTGACTCCAGACTTGTAGGGGCTATAATATCCATACAGCCCGGGGTCCATGGTGTTCATAATCTGCCCCTAACTGTGAGTCATTAGAGGGCCACAACCATCCCTATAATATAAGTGGTGTCGATATGTGCATGTCCTCCAGTATTATAATTGTATCCTGAGCCCACTCCTCATGAGTGTGTATATACAGGCGGTCCCCTACTTAAGAACACTCGACTTACATACGACCCCTAGTTACAAACGGACCTGTGGATATTGGTAATTTATTGTACTTTAGTCCTAGGCTACAATAATCAGCTGTAACAGTTATCACAGGTGTCTGTAATGAAGCTTTAGTGTTAACCCCTTAACGCTCTGCGCCGTAGCTCTACGGCGCAGAGGTATAAGGGATGTATGAAGAGGGCTCACGGGCTGAGTCCTCTTCATACAAAGGTGGGGGTTTTTGCATTTTGCACAAAACCCCCACCGCTAATAACCGCGGTCGGTGCTTGCACCGATCGCGGCTATTAACCCCCTAAACGCCGCCGGCAAAGTCGCCGGCGGCGTTTAAAAGACGGCGGCGCGTGGGCGCCGCCATCTTTTTTTCGATCGCCACGCCCCCGAACGTCATCGGGGGGCGGCGATCAGTTGCTATGGTAGCCTCGTGTCTTCTTTTGACACGAGGCTATCTGGCAGCTGCATATTCGTTACAATGAGCCAGTGGCTCATTGTAATGAATGTGCTGCAAAAATGCCATATATTGCAATACAGAAGTATTGCAGTATATGGTAGCAGCGATCTGACTATCTAGGGTTAATGTACCCTAGATGGTCTAAAAGATAGTGAAAAAAAAAAGAAAAAAAAAAGTTTAAAAAATAAAAAAAATTAATAAAATATTAAAAGTTCAAATCACCCCCCTTTCCCTAGAACGGATATAAAACATAACAAACAGTAAAAATCACAGACATATTAGGTATCGCCGCGTCCCAAAATGCCCGATCTATCAAAATATAAAAACGGTTACGGCCGGCGGTGACCTCCGAGGCGGGAAATGGCGCCCAAATGTCCGAAATGCGACTTTTACACCTTTTTACATAACATAAAAAATGAAATAAAAAATGATCAAAATGTCGCACAGACCTCAAAATGGTAGCAATGAAAACGTCGCCTCATTTCGCAAAAAATGACCCCTCACACATCTCTGTGCGCCAAAGTATGAAAAAGTTATTAGCGTCAGAAGATGGCAAAAAATTTTTTTTCTTTTTTGTACACATTCGTTTAATTTTTGAAAATGTATTAAAACACAATAAAACCTGTATAAATTTGGTATCACCGCGATCGCACCGAACCAAAGAATAAAGTAGGCGTGTTATTTGGAGCGAAGAGTGAAAGTCGTAAAAACTGAGCCCACAAGAACGTGACGCACGTGCGTTTTTTTTTCAATTTTTCCACATTTGGAATTTTTTTTCAGCTTTGCAGTACATGGCATGTTAAAATAAATATCATTACGGGAAAGTAAAATTTGTTACGCACAAAATAAGCCCTCACACAGGTCTGTACACGGAAAAATGAAAAAGTTATGGATTTTTGAAGTTGGAGAGCGAGAAATGAGGCGAAAAACCCTCCGTCCTTAAGGGGTTAATATTCATTCTTATGACAACCCAACATTTTTAAAATTCAATTGTCGCAGAGACCAAAAAAGTTCTGGCTGTGGTTACAATGATAAAATATACAGTTCCCGACTTACATACAAATTCAACTTAAGAACAAACCTACAAACCCTATCTTGTATGTAACCCGGGGACTGCCTGATAGACACTCATATACTCATATGGTATTGCCTGAGGCTCAGAACAGAGTGTTAATACAGTTTATAACACAACAGCGCCATCTGCCGGTTGGATTAATTAGTGAACAGCAGCCACATCCGATTTAAAATCAAATCGAACGACAAATTACAATAAATCCCAACTCCTCTAAACAATATTTTTAAGCAAAATCTGCTTCACCCCAAGTACAATCTATAAAACAGAACACGAACAGAAGGATTCAGTGGTGTGTATAAAACACCTGTAGCCGCTATCACTCATGTGTGTGATATTTGCACGGTTCCGCACTCATGCCGCTCCATGTAGACGGAGGTAAAGGTAGCAGCAGGCTGGGGAGAAGTAACGGGGACTGAGGGCTACTTACCGCTCGGCTCGTCCTCCGGGCAGGGATGTGCTGCTCCTCCCTCACTGCCACGTACACGGCCTGACAGCCGGGACACAGGCAGCACCGGGCACTGCGGGTGTATACATGAATACTGCAGCACAGGGGTCACTGCCTGCACCCGGGGCTTCCCCTATATACTCCTCTATGTATATTTTATATAGATTACCGTAGTTTGTTTAGCAGAACGCTATAAGTTTTGTGTGCAGCAGGGGGCGCTCCCGTGCACTTATCTCTGCTAAAGGAAGAATGCAGTAAGCACAGTGTCCAGCAGGGACCGCTGCAGTGCACTTATCTCTGCTACAGGAAGGATGCAGTAAGCACAGTGTCCAGCAGGGGCCGCTGCAGTGCACTTATCTCTGCTAAAGGAAGGATGCAGTAAGCACAGTGTCCAGCAGGGGCCGCTGCAGTGCACTTATCTCTGCTACAGGAAGGGTGCAGTAAGCGCAGTGTCCAGCAGAGGGCACCTAAAGTTTCCTCATTACTGGGTTATTACATTATTTCTATGCAGATGTTATTATATTGGATCAGATTTATTAATCCTAAAATGGAGACAATGAAAGCCAAGAGTAGTCGGTTCTAAAATTAAGACAAGTTTACAAAAATGTATTAAAAATAGCCATGAAGTTTGCACCAACTCTTTGGCACATAAAGTCAATCTCATTGTGCTGGATGCATACAAAATAAAAACTATAAATCTGTAACAAATGCAGAGAAAATCATGTAAATGAACCTGATTTGTGATGCATTCAGTGAATCTCCCCTACTGTACAATGTCCTCCAATGTAACTTAGCCCAGGAGAGGGTGCTACTGTAGTTGTGTCCAGAATGGAGGGTAATTATTTCCTGCACTCTAGAAGGTTCAGTAGTTAAAGGGGTATTCCGGGAATATGAACATCTGACACAAAAACCCATGATGATATAAATAAATGAATACAACAATACTCAATGTCATTTGTCACAAAACGGAGCTAAAATAATTTGATTTTATGATTTACTAAATTTATGGCCTCTCTAAAGTAGGTGGAGTTATCACTAAGATGGCTGCCACTGGAAACTACAAGTCCCATGATCCTTTAGTTCTCAGTAACTCCTCCTCCGTCTTATGCTCTGCTCCCAGTGATGATATAACAGGTTTTCTTGCTCTGTTACCATAGTAATGATGTGTAACTGCCATCACCAGAACACCGGCCATACTGGATGCACTGCAACCAACCGACTACAGCCAAACTAGTGGTGATCACATGACCCTGCCCAGGCAGGTGCAGGACATGTGATGTGGACATGTGACCAGCGGCCATCTTCTTCCTGCAACGGACTGCGAGGAGGAAATTAACGGACTGATTAAAGGGCTGGTAGCATTTTAATTCTTCATTACAGTCTATGTCACCAGCATTTTCTGCTAAGGGGAGCAAAATTTTAAATAACAACTAATTACACATTAGCTTATATTTTGAGTGCCCACTTGTATATGAATTATGCTTATTCCTGGAATACCCCTTTAATTAGTTTATTAAACATTGAACTTACCATGTGGGCAGACCATACAGCAAAATCACAATGCAAAGTGATTTTTTCATAGCTGTCATTGGGTCACGTAGAAGCTGTATTATTTCTTTGCACAGAGCTCCCCCTAGTGGTGGCAGCTGTATATGGGAGATTTATCAATATATTTATAAAGTTTTCTGGCAGAAAACAATAAAAACTATGATGTGGAAGAATGAGTTTATGTTAACAATGCTGTTGAGTAAGGTGCAGTTTTATGGTTTTTATATAATAAAATCTCACATGTGGTAGAGGGGAAATGATTGGGGTCTCGCTGCCACTATAAAGCCATATGTGTCTATGACTCACAATTAGGCCTCTGCCGCCGCTGCGTGTAATAGGTGCCGACAGACGAAACTTGATGACATTATCTTATTAAGCCTGCCAACTACAGAGAGGCTCAAATAGGGAGCAGGACTGCTGTGGCGGAACAAGGAGAGGTAAGTGTCTGATTTTTCTTTTTACAGCAACAAGCAAAGGGGGAGGGGTATAGAAAGGGAAGGTATTATAAATGTGGGGAGGAGGGCTAACTATAATTGGTGGACTATAAAAAGGCTAGCTATACGTGAGGGGCCAACGTAGAAGAGGGTATAGCCCCTCCCCACATATGTCCTTTTTCCATATTAGATTTACATTTTTCACTCCCCACCTTCAAGAATAACTTTTTTTTTCTGTGTACAGAGCTGTATGAGGACTTGTTTTGTGCCTAGCAATATCTACTTTCTGATGTCAGTAATTAACATTTCATAAAATGTACTGGAAAGCTGGAAAAAAATTCCAAATGCTGTAAATTGATGTCAAAATGACAAAAGGTTGTACTGTCCACAAAATGCTAGCAATGGAAACGTCAACTTGTCACACAAAAATGAGACCTCACACAGCTCCGTATCCCGTAATATCAAAAAGTTCTGAGCGCCAAAACATGGCACAATTTTTTTTTTGTACAGATGGTTTAAATTTTAAAAAAAAATGTATTACAACACAAAAAAAACTATACAAATTTGGTATCCCTGTGATTGTACCGACCCAAAGAATAAAGGAGATGTGTACATTGGAGTGCACAGTAAAAGTTGTAAAACCTGAGCCCACAAGAAAATGTTCACATGCGTTTTTTCACCAATTTTACTGCATTTGGAACTTCTTTCCCACTTCCCAGTACACGGCATGGAATAATGAATACGGTAACTATGAAGTACAATGCCCACTATATTCTGACGCTAATAACTGTTTCTTATGCAGTGACATGATTAGGCTATGATGGGTCCGCCAGGTATCATCAAGGTGTCACCACGTGTCACTGCTCTCCGGAAGGGATGGTAAAGCCTAGTGGGAAACAAGTCCAGCGAGTCAGGGTCTGCAGTGAACAGTTTCCTTCTTTACTGGAGAAATTCAGGTGCAAAGCAATACCAGCAAATCACAGGGCTGACTTCTCCAATCTCCTTCCTGGGAGAAGAAGGAAAGTCCTGTGCTGTCCCTCTTTTTCTCAGAAGGTACTATGGTCACAGGCTAGGAGCCCAGGGTCTATGGCAGAGTATCCCCGTCTCAGCTTCTTCTTCTGGTTGCTCAGGTAGACTGGCAGTCTTCTCCTCCAAGCTATGTTCCTGTCAGGATTCGTGATGCGTGGATCCACTGGACCACCGCGGGAGATGGTACTAGCAGACACCTGGGACCGGAGTCTAAGTGGCACCTGGTCTTCACCAGAGCCCGCCGCAAAGCGGGATGGACTTGCTGTGGCGGGGTACCACCTGTTCGTTCCACAGGTGCGACTTGTCCGCGGTGGCAGCCGAGGTCGAGGTACCTTAACGGAAGACAGTCTTGAGGTCGGGTCCAGGCACAGGGTCAGAGCAGGCGGCAGAGATGCAAGGTCAAGTCCAATCTGGGGTCAGCAACAGGAGGTCCAGGCAGATGGGAACGGGAACACAGGCACACAGGACACAGGAACACAGCAACTCAGGAACACAGCAACGCAGGAACACAGAAACACGGAGGAACTCTGGTAACACAGGAACACGGAGCAGGAACTCACAGGAATGCAGGAATATTGCTGGGGAGCTTTTTCTAAGGCTGTGAGGCACAAAGATCTGGGAGGGAGTGCAGGAAGAGGCAGGCTTAAAAAATTTTGCTGAAAATGGCCAGCACCAATTAATGGCGCTCTGGCCCATTAAATTTACTGAAGGTGGCTCACGCATGCCATAGGAGGCGGGGACTTGCGTGCCGTGCTGATGGAGTCGGCGTGGAATTGCGGTGAGGTAAGTGACTCGCCGGGGGATTGGGGCAGCAGCAGAGAGGGGCACGGGTGTGCCTGCGAACTGGGAGATAGGTCGCAGGAGCACCCGTGATAGTTCCCTAACTGCAAGACAATATGGACTGGGACTATTCTTCTTATATAATCAGGTGATGATTAATTACATTTCAGCATAAACACAATAACAAAGCATTTTCCCATAGACTTACATTGAGTCCCCGTAATATTTTAGGATTCTAAAGTGTAAACAATTTTCCAGACAGCACCTGTCATTCTAAAGGCCAGTCTGTCTGCTTGTCTGGTAAACAAGTTTGTTTTTCTACTGCAAAAAAAATCTACTATAGCTGTGGAAAATTATTGACTTGTCTGAGAAATAGAGATACACAGTCAGAAATTTTTCTCAGTGTTCATTAACCCTTTCTACTAGTCTAAACAGATACAGTTATAATAAACAGAATGTATATAACAAAACATTATAGATTAATGCAAGTTAACCCTTGATATAAAATAAAGTAAAGTTTGCATTGGGGAAATATTTAAATGTCCACAAATGTCAAAATTTTAATGCTCTTACACTCATTACACTTACGGAGTTGTGTAATGTGTCAATATTTACAGGACGAGCTGATGTTATCATTTTACCATTTTGGGGACTCTACGACCTTTTTATTGAAGTTTTATTATTTTATTAGACCAGGTCTTATCTGGTGGAGTTCTTTGCTTTGGTCTCTGCCAGAGACTATAGTAAATCTGGGGTGTTACTATAAAAGCAGTGACATTATGACATTTTTAGCCACGCTATCTTGTGATAGATTACTCATTGTAATGTCCAGGAGGGGCCTGAATGTGAAACAGAATTTCCCAAGTTTTGGTTCACAGATTTTTGGAGCTGCGATGTTGATCCAAGGATTATGCTAAATAAATACTATATATGTAGTTGAGAAGGAATTTTCGCCCTAAAATTGGGTAATTTGTAGTTTGTTTATTGCTTTCCTTTGGATCAATACTCTAATTTCATATCTTCATTTTACAATATCCCATATTTTCTATATTATAATCATTTGGAACTTTTTTTAGATTTAAAAAAAATGTCATTACACGTGAGGATATAAATAGATTATCGTATATACTCGAGTATAAGCCGACCCGAGTATAAGCCGAGGCCCCTAATTTTACCACAAAAAACTGGGAAAACCTATTGACTCGAGTATAAGCCGAGGGTGGGAAATGCTTTGGTCACAGCCTCCCCAGTATGTAGCCAGCCAGCCCCTGCCCCAGTGTATATAGCCTGCCAGCCCCTGCCCCTGTGTATATAGCCTGCCAGCCCCTGCCCCAGTGTATATAGCCCCCCCCCTTCCCCGTCGTGCAGCACAACAATACTGGATGGATCGCACAGAAGATCTACGGGTGCCGCCAGAAAGGCGAGTTTTGATTTATTTATTTTTTTGACTCGAGTATAAGCCGAATTTGGGTTGTTCAGCACATTTTTTGTGCTGAAAAACTAGGCTTATACTCGAGTATATAAGGTACATGGAACATAATAGTAATAAAATCAAAATGTATCCCTAAAAAGAGTACACAATAAAAGGTGTGCAATCTACAAGGTAAAGTGCTGCAGTTGGGAAGAAACATAGTACTGCAAGTCTTGCTGATAGTGGTCTTGCTTATAATTATATAAAAAAAACTTCATTGGGAATAATAATAATTCCTTTATTTATATAGCGCACACAGAGTTTGCTTAATCAGACCCTGGGGCTCACAATCTAATCAACCTACCAGTATGTTTTTGGAGTGTGGGAGGAATCCAGAGGACCCAGAGGAAACTCCTTGCAGTCCTGTATGGGACTTGAACCCAGGACCACAGCGCTGCAAGGCTGTAGTGCTAGCCACTGAGTCACCGTTCTGCACCGTGCTAAATCAGAATCTAAATCAGAATTAATGATTAAATTATGATGATCAGAATTAAAGCACAAGTGCATTGGGGCTGTCATCAGAGCCCCTCTGGCTTCAGAGCTCTGGCTCTTACAAGTCCCCAAAGCATGTGTGAGCCCCTGCTCCTTCTCCACTCCCCCCTATTGCTGAATAAAGCAAATCTCACATCAGCACAGTGTCAGCTCTGCAAGATTTTGGCATTTTGGTGGGTGGGATAGAGCACAGTAGAGTAGGGGGGAGGTTAAAAGTGCCTGGAGGGTCATATAAGAGCTGCGTCTCTGGGCACATTTGCTTCATTTAAATAAAGTTAAAACTTAGTTTTCTACCTGTACAGGAGAAAAGCTCCTAAAAAACATATAGTTGAGAGAGCTACCCAGCAGCATTAATAGTTAATAAAGCACAAAATGTATGGTAGATTTCTTTTAACCTGTGAGTGGAGACCTAGCTGCTGTGACTCCCTCCCCTCGGCATAGAGCTTCTGTGTAATCTGACATCACTGTGAGCTTCTGTACGTCTGGCTAGCAAGGCAGAATTCAGTAGAGATTTCAGAATGAAAAACAGATTAGGAAAGAAGGAAGGAGGATGATTAGAGCCAAAGTAAGTGGAGAAAGAAGTAAGATTAATGACTACGTTTCTTGCGGTCACTTGTACTATTTGTTTATGAGAAGTGAGTGAGCGTATAAAAAAAGACACTACAGAAATAGCTCAATTGGGTACTAAATGGAGATGGAAGTGGAAATGTATGTGGCATTGCGGAAAGCTTTGTAGAATACCAGTATATGTAAAGTTTAGAAAGTTTAAAGGGGTTGCCTGAGACTGTATAAAAAAACTATGGGGGGAGGAAGGGGGGGCTGCTTAACAAAAAAAAAACATGTACTTACCTCCTAACAACCTCCGAAGTCCTGCAATGCCATTGCTCTGCTCCGTGCCCCATGTAAACAAACAGGGGCACGGAAACCGTGTTGCCCTCAGCTTAAACTCACATATACAACGCTGGGGATAGGGATGGTGGGCGTGGTCAGCCACCTTGTTAGGCCGAAAGTTGGATATAGTGCGGCTTCCGTGCCCAAGGGAAGGTGCCGGGAGGGAAGTAAATGTTTATTTTTTTTAAGCAACCCCCCAACAGCCACCATTGTTTTTTTATACAATCTCGAACAACCCCTTAAAGGAAAATCTACCATCAAAGGATTACCACAGTCACGGTGCCTGGATCTATAAGTAACTACCCCCGGTTTATCATGATGGATTTGATGGTAGATATTCTTTAATGTTTTTGGTTCTTGGATTTATTAGTAATACTTCTTTCTCTATTCTTCCAGCATAATATAATGTCTTATGAAAGTCGCTCTTACATTTCTAGGTTCAACAGTCCAATATTGTGACCTGCTGGAATGGCGTCTTCTCGCTTCCTTATTGTATGTGAGAAGGGTTTCAGATGAATCATTAGCAGCGTCCATAATAAATCTGCTTCTATGGTAAGAATGAGGTTGTATATGGGAGAACACGGCCTGTCTAGAAGAGATTGGGAGCGGCGGTAACATTACTGAACTCCATGCTAAAATACTTTTAACCTGTTCTATGATTTGCTGCCAGCTCCTTATATTCCCCACCATGTAGGTGCCCACTACCTGCTATGGCTCTAGCAGCATGGAATCTGTCAGCCCTCTACATCCTCATTTATTTATTTACAATTCTAAGGTATATGCAACAGTATCTGAGGATATATATATCTTATCTAATTTTTACTAGTACCAGTCTTCCAGTCATTATGACCATAGAAAGCTGACAGTGTTGGATATTGGTCCTGTAGATCAGTGTACCCTTATCTTCTTAAGTGTGGATCTATATCCCAGGGGTGTAGCTGGACTTGGAGCACTGACTGAGACAACTTACACTGCAGATCTCTGCAATATACTGCTTCCCTGTCCACTTCTGTAGTACCACATGTCTGTCACAGCTCTTACTCAGAGCAGAGGGGAGGGGCTGTGCTTTGTTCAGTGAAGAGATCTCACACACTGGTGCACCAAAGTACTCCAAGTCCAGCTACAATCCTGGAATTAAAGGCTTTTTAGCAGTCTTGCTGCTGCTCACATAACACAAATCTCCAGGGCCAATTCCAAACACTGTCTGCAGCTTTGTATAGCCAAACCTTTAAGGAACCTGAACTCTAGTTGAATTTATGTCAAGAACTGGCTTACTCTTGTAGTATGTGTTTTAGACACTTGTTTTTGGATGGTGACGATGGTGACAATCATAGTTTATTTGGTGGCATGTTTGTGCACAAGAAATATATTGAAATGTGTCTGATTATTTCAAGAACCGTTGAATATTATATTTCTACAATATAAGACCTTATAAGAACATAATTATACCAGTTCATCCCGTCTAACATGTCCGGGTTCTTTTCTATATTGGACAATAAATGGTTATGTGCTTAGGTTTATATAGTTATTTCTTTTCAATTGTATCTATTAAAGTTACAATTTAACTACGTTCTTGGATTGGAAACAAACACTCCTCCACCTACAGGATCAGATTAGCCGTATATTTGTGACACTTTCTATGCAACAGACACTATGAACAAACCAATTTATTTCTTCATAGATTCTCATGCAGGTTGATAACGATTGGATCCGGCGCCTTAAGCTTTGTGTCCCGCAACAAGAACAACACGCACATAGCTGTACATCACAGGGAACTTTTCTAGTTTGTCTGATTTTATCAATATATTTCTGAGACAATTCTGATCTTCTTTAATATGCTACATGACCTCTGTACAATTGAAAACACTTGCTCTCCCTCCAGTATATCAGATTTCAATGTTCCAGACATAGCTTAACCCCTTTAAGGAAATGTACCAGTCAATGAACAAGCGGCTAATTATGCACCCCCTCTCCACCAAAAGAACTTGATAACTTTCAGTATGTTCATGGAATATTTTTTATGCGTCCTCTCATTTCTGTAGAATGTTATGAGGCTTAGAACTTTAGGTGCGATTTTTCACATTTTCCAAAAAGTCAGAATTTTGGAATAATTGCTAATCTTAGGGCCCCTAATATATTAGTGAGTGTGATGCGCCCAACCTGTATTACACTCACTGTGTGTGCTGTCTGGAACGTACACCCCAAACTCTGACAACCGGACCGGATCAGCATTCAGCCTGGACCTTCCAGCCAGCACACAGCCAGCCTGCCCGATATCTTGTCCCCACGCTCCGGTTTGGAAAAAAGACTTATAATTAGCAGGCCGAAGCGTGGGTACAAGCTAATTATAAGTCTTTTTTCGAGGAGATCCCGGCGTTTCATGATTAAAGAAGAACACCACTAGGATCGGGATGAAGAGGAGCGTAGGTGAGTATGTGCAGATTGTTTTTTGTTAAACTTACTGGTAGATTTCTTTTATCCCACTCATTGCAGAAAAATTTGCATAAAAAGAGCTGAAGGAATGGCTTACTGGTCCAATGTTTCAGTTCAGCGGACATTTAGACTGCTCAATGTATGTGACAGGTCCATACAACCAGAACAATGTCCTTATCATGGTACTAACCCGCCGCTTGTTCTGAGCAGGAGATAATCCATCTACCAAATCCACATGGCAAACACCTGAGCCCAGCAGGACCGGTAGAACAGGTTTCCATTATGCTTAGTAATGTGATGTTTCTTTATATGTTTATTCATATTTCAAGTAACTCTATATCCCATACAGCTCAGCCCATAATAATAAATCTAGTCATAGAGTATAATATAGAGGCTAAAGGTTCATGCTCTCTAATATGCCCTATAATATGGTGTATTGTATTCAGGGCAGCCATCAGGAAATTCGGGGCCCCATACAGCAAAAGTGTCTGGGCCCCAACACACCCCAAAACCGAACAAGCCTCCTGCCCCCCGCAGTGACCTTTCACAAACAGGGTTTGAGGCCTGTTGCTACGACAAGGCACACTCTTCTGGTAGATTGCCAATAGGAGTCATACTATTGAACGTCACGTGCAATTTTTCACATTTTCATAAAAAAAGCTAAATCCTGCTATTGAGGGACCTGCTCAGGTTTCAAGTCACTTTGAGAGGCCTAAATAAAGTAAAACCCCATAAATTACTCCATTATAGAAACTACACCCCTCAACGTACGTAAAACAACTTTTATGAAGTTTGTTAACCCTTTAATTGGTTTACAGGGGTTAAAACAAAATCGGATGCAATTTCGAAATTACATTTTATTTGGCTAAATTAATGTGTTTTTCATAAAATGTACAAATTCTCAGTGGATAAAATTCCAAAACGCTCCTCAAAATTTGATCCCCCATCTCTCCCGCGTATAACAATACCCCATATGTGGTGGTAACCTGCTGTATGGGCACACACCAGGGCATTGAGGGGGAGCTGCGCCATTCAGAGCAGATTATGCATTGTCACTTTTTATTGGCTATACAATCTTTATTTTTTTGGCAATTTGGACATTTAAGGGCTTATTTTTTGCGACATGAGATGCACTTTACAAATACTTCATTTAAGTGGGTCTATAGCTTTTCGATGAGATTTTATTAACTCTTTAATGTATGGAGGAAAAGAAAATTGTCAATTTGGGGTTTCTTTTTTTTGTATATTTTGGGGGTCGTACACCATACACTAAAAATACTATAATATTTTCATTCTATAGATCACTACGATTACGGTGATACCTCATTTATATAGTTTTTCATTTATTTTTACAATTTTACTGGAGAAAAACTAATACAGAGGAAATCCTATTTGTTTCTGCATCGCCATCTTTTCGGGAACTTAACCTTAATATTTTTTGGTTGACAGAGCTAGTTTAGGGCTTATTTTTTACGTGTTGAGTTGTTCTTTCAATTGGTACCATTTTGGGGCACATAACTTTTTTTGATCACTTTTTAGAACATTTTTGTAAAGGGATTTTATGAAAATTTATATTTTTGGCGAGTTTTTCGGGTTTTGTTTTTACGGCGTTCACCGTACGGGTCCAATAATGTTTCTGACTTATTGTACAGATTGTTACGGACGCGGTGATACCAAATATGTGGGGGGTTTTGGTGATTTTCAGGTATTTTTACTTTATTAGATGTGTATAGGGAATGTTTGTGTTTAGGGGACTTTAACTCTATTTAATTAATTATTTTTATTAAAAATTGTGTTTATTCAGTGTTTTTAACTTTTTTTTCTTTACTTTTACAGGTTAGCTTGAACAAGTGATCCACTGATCACTTGTTCAAGCTATTCTTCACCTAATACAGTGTAATACAGATGTATTACACTGTATTATGTGAAACACTGAGCATGCTGCGCATGCTCAGTGTGTCACAGCCGGGTCCTGCCAGGAGGCACGGACCCGGCACCCGGAAGAAGATCGCGCAGCCCCGGGCACCGGCAGTCCCGGGGCTGCGATCAGAGCAGCGGGACCCCCCCGGTAAGCGCCGCGGGGGGGTCCGAATCCTGTTAAATGCCCCTAGCACGCCGCGGTCAGCGCGACCGCGGCGTGTTAGGGGTTAACACCCGCGATCGGAGAAATCTCCGATCGCGGGTGTTAGAGGAGGGTGTCGGCTATAATATATAGCCGACACCTGCAGCTTCTGGCCCCGGCTCCATTCAGGAGCCGGGGCCAGAAGTTTGACGTACTATTACCGCATATTGCGGGAACGCACCTCCCGCCATGCAGTAATAGTATGTCAAATGTCGGGAAGGGGTTAACCAGCGGCCCCCGGCGCCTCCACCCCACACATATTGTGCAGCACAGACCGCACAGTCTGCGGCCCACCGGCCGGGCCCCCCCCCCCCCCTAGTGTCTTAGAGTCCGGGCCCCATAGGGCAGTACCAGTTGTACTGCCCTATCGGCGGCCCTGATTGTATTATTGGAACCTGTACACCTCTGCTACACTTCTTTATATACTTCTTTATATACTTATGCACACAGCAATGTCACTGCATAAAATTCATTCTGACAGATATGCAGTAGTAACATAGATAAAGTGCACCTTTTATATATTATTATACCTCATGAGACGTCATGTGTTTCCCTGTCAGCTTCCTCAAGGGGTACTCAATTAAAATTTGAGTTGACTTCGGAAATTTAAAAAACTGTTCCTGAATCTCCCCAGCGTCAGCACAGGGATGAGACCCCCAGGAATATTCTATGTAGTTTTGCAGGCGTTCTGTACCATTGAGACTGAGTAAGGATAATTGCCACTGCGCGTGTGAGATGCCTCCATATCTTAAAGGGATATTCCCATGAAGACAAGATTCTTAAATATACTCAGGATAACAAAATAACACATTCTCTAATTCGATGTTATTAACATAAATATAGGCGGTCCCCAACTTTAGAACACCTGACTTACAGACAACCACTAGTTAAAGACGGGTCTCTGGATGTTGGTAATTTACTTTACTTTAGTCCCAGGCTAAATAGTTTTAAAATCCAATTATCACAGAGACCAAAACAATTTTTGGCTGGGGTTACAATTCTAAATAACAATTACATACAAATTCAACTTAAGAACAAACCTACAGAATCTATCCTGTATGTAACCCGGAGACTGCCTGTACAGCATTTTACAGATATAATTCCAACTTGTCTCTGCCAGTCCTGGTGTTCAAATTTTGGCTGTCCCTGGATATGACCACAAACACTGGCATGAATGGCTTATCTTGTACTTCAGGGGGAGAGGCAGAGAGCACTACAGACACAAGCACTTCCTGTCCAGCAGCAGCAGAGCAGAGGACAAGAAGGGAGGAGGGAGCATAGCAGGGCTGACTCTGTGTGTGTTATAGCTGAGATATAGCAGTGCTGACTCTGTGTGTGTTATAGCTGAGATATAGCAGTGCTGACTCTGTGTGTTATAACTGAGATATAGCAGAGCTGACTCTGTGTGTGTTATAGTTGAGATATAGCAGAGCTGACTGTGTGTTTTTTAGGTGAAATAGCAAAGCTGAGAGTGTCATTGTGTTTTATATCCATCTTATGACTCTGGTCTGTCTCATCTATCTTTTTCTATGTGTCAGATACTAGTAAATGTTTAGATGGTCAATGAAATTGTAGATAAACCTGAACCCTGATAATCTAAGCACATTGTCAGCACACAGCTTCTCATAGCACAGAGGAATCATGAAGTGTCTGCTTAGAGAGTCCTCGCTCACACTCTGGTATTTCACACTGAGCATCCCTGAGTGATAGGAGCTAAAACAGCATTAAAAGTGAGTAAAACTGTAAAGTAAGGGGTTTAGAAATTACCTTTATTGTGTAAACATTACTAGGGGATTACAATTTGAGAATTTTCTTTCATGGTCAAACCCCATTTAAGGTCATATCTTTGTGCCTACAATTTCCTCCTGATACATCTCTGTATATATACTTTATCAAGCTGTGCTATAGTAATAATAATTACTACGTTTGTGGTTGTGATTATAATTATAAAGGTTTTATAAATAGTTTTTAATGTTTAACCGATTATTTGTCCCTTTTCAGTGATAGTTTATTCACATCACGTTGCATTGTGTCAGTATTTGATCATTTGGTGCCAAAAGGAAGTAGGTGCATAATAGGTCATAAGACTGTGGACTGCGGATTTTGGCATTGATGTGAGTAGTATTGTGGGTACATGTTGCTATGCATGGTATACATTTGCACATTGTTTGCCTTTTGACAAAGGGTTATACTGTGAGGTTGTACAAGGTCATGATTTGGCAATCACGAGATTCTAAACTTTCTGCTTAGTTTATATGTGTAAGTTAAAGAGTGTTTTCTATGGAAAGAGCTTTTCTTTTACAAACCTCATGACATAATTGGAGCTTGTTTAACAGAGCTCAGCAGTAAACCAGGAAGGTGTTGTCATAGAAGAGGCAGGGGATTAGTGGGATGTCTCCTATTAGTATGTTACACAATGTTAAGTAGTTTGTTTAACAAATCATGAGGTTGGATAACACCCAAAGAGAGGGTTTCAAACCTACCCCATAAGGGGGTTTTCACCAAAATATTAACCAGAAGCTGATGGGTCCATTTACTGTGTTTTGGGGAGCCTTGAAGGAGATGTCCTCTGTCAGTAAATAAATATTGTTTATGATATGGAAAGTTATATAATTTTCCTATAGACTTCTTGTATCAATTCCTTAATGCTTTTTTTAGATTTTTGCTGGCTGTCGTTCATTACTTGCTGTGAATAGAAATCAGTCCCTGGTCATGTGATGTCACACAGGTGCACGGCTTGTAATGTCCCTGGTCATGTGATGTCACACAGCTGCACGGCTTGTAATATCCTTGGTCATGTGATGTCACACAGGTGCATGGCTCGTAATATTCTTGGCAGGGGTGTAACTACAGCGGTAGCACCTATAGCAGCCGCTATGGGGCCCGCAGTGTCAGGGGGCCCCGTCATGTGACCTGACACAATAAACATTGGAGGATGTGCATCATTATATCTATATTGTACTGCACATTGTCCAGCATAATATGTATGTAACATATACTGTGATGTATATATGCAGTATCTGTGATGTGTATATGGTGTCTGTATACACTGTATGTGAGTATGTTGCATATGGCACTGTATGTGTGTGTATATGCACATGAGTGTATTTATATGTGATTGTAACTTGCATGTGTGAGTATACTAATATGTATATATTTTAAGTGGGAAGGGGGTCCCCATGCAGTAGCCTGCTAGGGGGCCCTGTCTCTCCTAGTTACGCCACTGATCCTTGGTCATGTGATGTCACACAGGTGCATGGCTCATAATATCCCTGGTCATGAGATATTACACAGGTGCACGGCTCGTAATATCCCTGTTCATGTGATGGTATACAAATGCTGCGAGCCGTGCACCTGTATGACATCACAGGCCCAAGAATACTACGAGCCATGCACCTGTATAACATCACATGACCAGGTATATTATGAGCCATGCACCTGTGTGACATCACATGACCAAGGATATTACGAGCCGTGCACCTGTGTGACATCACATGACCAGGGATACTGCGAGCCGTGCAGCTGTATGACATCACATGACCAAGGATATTACAAGCCGTGCACCTGTGTGACATCACATGACCAGGGATACTATGAGCCGTGCAGCTGTATAACATCACATGACCAAGGATATTACAAGCCGTGCACCTGTGTGACATCACATGACCAGGGATACTATGAGCCGTGCAGCTGTATGACATCACATGACCAAGGATATTATGAGCCGTGCACCTGTGTGACATAACATGACCAGGGATACTATGAGCCGTGCAGCTGTATGACATCACATGACCAAGGATATTACGAGCCGTGCACCTGTGTGACATCACATGACCAAGGATATTACGAGCCGTGCACTTGTGTGACATCACATGACCAGGGATACTACGAGCTGTGCAGTTTTATGACATCACATGAACAAGGATATTACGAGCCGTGCACCACCAAGGATATTACGAGCCGTGCACCTGTGTGACATCACATGACCAGTGATACTACGAGCCGTGCAGCTGTGTGACATCACATGACCAGGGATACTACGAGCCGTGCAGCTGTGTGACATCACATGACCAGGGACCAGTTTTTATCCACAGGAGATATACAATGAATGACAGTAAAAAGAGATCTAGGAAACCATAACAAAAATGATGCCATTTAATGCCATATAATGCCATACATTTTTGCATTGGATACTATACCGTTCCTCAATTTGGAATTTGAGACCCCCACTTTATATTTGGCTGAAGGACAATCTGGAGATCTAGAAAACCATAAGGAATACAGAAAGTACATTTGAAAATTATCATTACACAAAAAATATCAATTATTTGCTGAAAGTGGACATCCCCTTTAACTGCAGGTACAGTTGCAATTGAAGTTAATGGGAACCACATCTGTAGTTGTAGTTTCTAGCAACTACAAATCAACTTCTAGCTGTGTGCTTTGTTTTTTGCTATGTAAGAACAGCTGATTGAAGGCGGCACCATATATTGGTCCTTTACCAATCAGAAATTGATTGATGGACTACTCTAGGCCAATATACTAAATTCCTGGACGTCCTCTTTAAAATTCTGTTTAAAGGGGTTGGCTACTTTGCCTCATGGTTTTTGTAATGCGAATGTAAGTGTGGGGAACAGTAGGTTATTTACCAATACACATCTATTAACCCCTTATTTTTACGTGTACAGACCTGTGTGAGGGCTTATTTTGTGCGTAACAAATTTTACTTTCCCGTAATGTTATTTATTTTAACATGCCGTGTACTGCGAAGCTGAAAAAAAATTCCAAATGTGGAAAAATTGAAAATCACGTTCTTGTGGGCTCAGTTTTTACGACTTTCACTCTTCGCTCCAAAGAACATGCCTACTTTATTCTTTGGTTCGGTGCGATCGCGGTGATACCAAATTTATATAGGTTTTATTGTGTTTTTTTCTCCGTGTGTAAAGGCGAATGTAGGCTACAAATATTTCACTGTGTAAAGAAGATGAAACTTTCCCTTACAATAGAGAGTCAGTGATCTCAGGCTGACAGGCGGGAGCCGTGTATACAAGAGCTGGTGCTTCCTGTTCTGCCAGAGCTGGGCTGGATTTATCACAGATCACACATCGCAGCCTCGGAGGAGTCATGGCCGCCGCACACCTCTGTGAGTATGAGCCCTTACAGAATTCTTTGCACTCAATACTTTTCTATTTCTGCCTTTTATTAAGCAGATTTATATTCTGGAATTCACAGATTATTTTTTATGGAAGTTTTGTGTATCCAGCAGTTGGATTCATGTGTGCAGACCTACTGATATAACCTGCTTCTCCTATATACATGTATATGTAGTGGAATTAGAAAAAAACCCCCCCATTTTGCTCCACTTCCATACTAGTACAGGCGATCCCCTTCTTAAGAACATCCGACTTACAAACGACCCCTAGTTACAAACGGACCTCTGGTAATTGGTAATTTACTGTACTTTAGCCTTAGGCTACAATGATCAACTGTAACATCAAATGTGCCTGCAATGAAGCTTTATTGTTAATCCTGGTTCTTATCACAAGCCAACATTTTTAAAATTCCATTGTCACAGAGACCAAAAAAAATTTGGCTGGGGCTGCAATTATAAAATATACAGTTCTGACTTACATAAAAATTCAACTTAAGAACAAACCCATCTTGAACGTACCCCGGGGACTGCCTGTATAGCTTTGTTCCGCTTTTCATCAAGTAAAACACACAGAAATAGGATGAAGCTATAGAAATATAGATCTATTATCCATATTTCAGTATTGTGATAGTCACAACTTTTTAATATATCTACATGCAAAGCTATGTAAAAGTTAACTTTTTGCAGGGTAAGTTAGAGCCAATTTAGAAATAAACATGTTGATCACTTTATAGTATCAACATCTGCAAAGAGTTTGTATGTTCTCTCCGTGTTTGTGTGGGTTTCCTCCGGTTTCCTTCCACACTCCAAAACACACTAGTAGGTTGATTAGATTGTGAGCCCCATTGGGGACAGGGACTGATTTGGCAAACTCTGTGCAGCGCTGCGTAATCTGTGTGTGCTATATAAATAAATAGTTATATTATATTATTATATTATATTATTATAGTATTTTGTGGTACTTTTTGATGAAGTAAAAGCCAGGATCGCAAAAGTATGAAATAAAAGACTGAAACTTCTACTTTCCTGGCAAAAATCAACATTAAAATGTGCCACAAAAACAGTGTGATTCTAGCCTTGTAAAGCTGATCTGTGCCTTTCATTATGGAATCAGTATCAATAACAAGCATTTGGCAGGGAACCTGTCACCAGGGACCTCATTTTCACTAAAGACGGGTTGCAGAGGCCCATGACACCTGCAGTGCAAAAATGCCTCTCTGCCTTTTATAAGCTTTTGCATTACAATATAATTGTGTGTTATAACTTACCTTACATCCTGACAAAATCCTGGGGTAGTCACAGGGGCTGGGTCTTGGTTTGGATGCATTTCAAAAAACAACATTTGCCTTGTCTGTGTTACTCACTCCTCAGAGCTTGGCCCCCACCTTTGTGCTCCTGTACAGCTCCACCTCCTGCTTCTTCTCAGAGGTCACAGCCTGGTGAGATGACATGAGTGGGGGAGGGAGGAGCTGTACAGGAGCATAAAGATGGAGGCAGCCTGCAGCTCAAATAAGTCACATGTTGTTTTTTGAAATGCATCCAAACCAAAGCCCAACCCTTGTGACTACCCCAGGATGTTGTCAGGGTGCAAGAGTAAGTTATAACAAACAATTATATTGTAATGCAAATGCTTAGAAAAGGGTTCCCTTTAAAATCTTCAATTCCATTTGTATTTCCACTTGAATCCTTCTGGAATCACAACATGTGATCATTGTATCAATGTAGAAATGAGCTTCAGTTATGAAAGGAATTATAGTAAATATAGGTAGAAAGGAAAATGATTTGTAACTTGCTAGTCTTTGAGTGACCTCTGTGCAGATCAGAGGCTGCTGAGGCTTCCTATATTCAGCCTCTTGCTCTTGCCTTGTGCAGCGTCTCCTGACTGCAGTAGCTACTTGTTGTATGCATAGGGACAGTTTCTCTATTACACTATTTTCAAACAAAATGCGGCAGAATTTAACAATAAAGTATGTTACAAAAGGTTATAAAATCACTTGCTCTACATTTTTATGATTTATTTTTAACCCCTTAACAACTTGGCCCTTTTTTTTTTTTTTTATTTCCATTTTTCACTCCCCACCTTCAAAAAACGTTTTTATTTTTACACGTAAAGAGCTCTGTGATAGCTTGTTTTCTGCTTAACAAATTGTACTTCATAGTGATGGCTTTTAATATTTTATGCCGTGTACTGGGAAGCGGTGAAAATGGTGAAAAAAAACGTATTTGTGCCATTTTCATGTGGGCTTGGATTTTACGGCTTTCACTGTGCGCCCCAAATGACATGTCTACTTTATTCCTTGGGTCGTTGCGATCATGGTGATACCAAATTTGTATAGGTTTTATAATGTTTTCATACATTTACAAAAATAAAAACCTCCTTATTTTTGTTATTTACTATTTTTCAGACCCCCCCTAGGGTACTTTAACCCTAGGTTGCCTGATCGATTCTACTATATACTGCCATACTACAGTATGGCAGTTTATGGGAGTTTTCCTCCTCATTCATTACAATGTGCAAATCACACATTGTAATGAATGGTTTAAAACGAGACAGCCTCTGGTCTTCGGAAGACCTGAGGCTGTCATCGCAACTGATCGCCATCCCCCGATGATGTCACAGGGAGTAACAATCCTCACCATCTTTTTTTTTTAAGCTGGCACAGATCGCGGGTGTTACCGGTAAGTCTTTGCTGCAATGTGCAACAAAGACTTACTGGCTATGGTAAGCTCATGAGCCCTCTCCATGCACCCGCACCCAACGTGTGTCGCACTCTTACGCCGAGCGCCGCAAAGGGGTTAAAACAACAATTACAATTTAAATTTTAATACAAATATTTGGGCCATTTTAAATTGAATTTTAATGGACAACCCCTTTATTACAGGAAAAAAACTATAGTTCTTGCTTCAGTGATTAAGAGGTTAACTAATTTTAAACTAAGGATTCAGCATAAATATCTGGTAAATGGGGTCCAATTCTCAGCGCCTCATCACTTATACCTGTCTGTATCTTACTTGCAGTGTGAAATCAGGCTTCAACAAGACACGAAGACATCTGCAGAGCTATGGCTTCCATCTTCATTCTCACCCTGGCTTCTGTCTTCATGAGTGTCCTTTCTGTTAAACATCCAGTGATTGAGAGTGATGACATAATTGCAAATTACTCTTACAACTCACTCACCAATGTACCAAAGAACCTCAACCAAAATATTACTGTACTGGATCTATCACACAATAATATCCAAAAGCTGGTAACATCAGATTTCGGCAATTTGACGGCTCTCAAAGTCCTCATTTTGTCTCATAACCAAATCACTGAGATGGACACAACAGTTTTTGAATCCAATATTCATCTGACATATATAGATTTATCCAGCAACCGGATTGAAAACATATCCAGCACATTTCCCAGTCTTCTCCATCATCTGGACATTTCCTCCAATAAATTGTCAACATTGTCGGTGTGTAGAGGCCTTACTCATCTTCTGCGGTTGGAATATTTAGGTCTTGGTGCCACTAAAATTCTTCATTCGGATCTAGAATTTGTTTCTCACTTACAACTGCAAGAAGTATTTATTGACTTGGATGGTTTAAATGAGTATGAAAATTCCAGCCTCTTAGTGTTAAATACAAGTCGATTACATCTGTCTTCACTATCCAATAAAAAATCTGTTTTCCATGTACTTTTTGATGCTGTCAACACATCGAAGATTTTAGAACTATCAAATTTTGCCGAATGGGAGATAGGAAAAGTTTCAGTTGACGGTATTTCAGCAATAATCAAGAACTCTCGGGTTACCCATCTAACCATGGAAAACCTTGGAATACCTTGGATTAATATTGTCCAGATTCTTCAGCAAATATGGTCCTCAACTTTGGAGAGCTTACATATACATAATATTACGATTCAAGGTATTATCTTTGAGATAAAGTTTAGCTATTTTAACACTTCTATGAGAGAAATTTTATTTGACCATGCCACCGTTGATTTTTTTATATTTGATCAAAGTATTGTGTACAAATTGTTCTCTGAAATGAACATCAAGAATCTTACAATTACCAATTCCAATTTACTTTTTATGCTCTGCCCTTCAAATTCGAGTACCTTTGAGTACCTAGACTTCTCCAACAATGCAGTCTTAGATGACATTTTTCAGGACTGTTCAACGCTGAAAAAGTTGAAGACTTTAAAACTGGCAGGAAATAAATTACAAAAGTTGTCAAAAGTCAGCCGGATGACGAAGAATATGCCATCCTTACATTATCTAGACATCAGCCGAAATCTTCTTGATTATACGAAAGAAGATTGCCACTGGTCACCGAGTATAAGACTATTAAATATCAAATCTTGTTCGCTGTCCACCTCCGTATTTCATTGCTTACCAAAAAATTTAACAATGCTTAATTTACGTAAGAATGATATAGCGCATGTCCCACCGGAAATAACTCACTTGCCAAATTTAGAAAACCTTGACCTTGGGTATAACAGACTTTCTGATCTGCCAGACTGCACGTCATTCCCCCGTCTCATGACCATAAACGTTGCAAACAACCAGTTTCCATATCCATCACCTGAATCTCTTAAGAACTGCTCAGGGTTGAAAGAAATTAACATGGGAAACAACCCGTTCCATTGTTATTGTGAGATTAAAATATTCATAAAGGAGGGAAATAAATCCCCTGGGAAATTTATTGGTTGGCCGGATGACTATGTTTGCGAAAGACCTGATGACATAAAAGGGGTCAAGTTGAAGGATTTTTATTTGCCTGATATGTATTGTAATGTTTTTATATTGGTACCAGTTATTGTTGTACCAATCATTGTTGGCCTTTTACTAGCTTTTTGTTTGTGTAAGTACTTTGATGTACCTTGGTTCTTAAAAATGGGCGGGCAGTGGGTAAGGACGAAGCAAAGGACGAAGCATTCCAAGAATGGCTATCAGGAGCTCCGAAGAGATTTTTCCTTCCATGCTTTTATCTCCTATAGTGAAAAAGATGCATCATGGGTAAAACATACCTTATTGCCCAGGATTGAGAGCATGAACGATGTACGTATCTGTCAGCATGAGAGAAATTTTACCCCTGGGAAAAGCATAGTAGAAAACATCATAAACTGCATCGAAAATAGCTACAAGTCAATCTTTGTGTTGTCCCCAAACTTTGTCCAGAGTGAGTGGTGTCATTATGAACTGTACTTTGCTCATCATAAACTTTACTCCGAGAACACAGACAACCTCATTCTTATTCTACTAGAACCAATCCCACAATATCTTATTCCTTCACGGTACTTCAAATTAAAAGCTCTTATGCAACAAAGAACCTATCTGGAATGGCCTAAGGAGAAAAGTAAGCACTCGCTTTTCTGGGCAAATTTAAGGGCAGCTATAAGCATTAATTTGTCTGAATCCCAACTGGAAAGCTCAGTATCAAGCTCTGTATCAAACTCTGTATCAAACTCTGTATCAAGCTCTATCCCAAATGAAAATGTATAAATTATTGGCGGTCTGTTGGGCGCTGTTAACATATAACTTTATTACCTGCACCCAGCTCCCTGCTGCTCAGGTAGCTCTGCTGCCGGTCCCCACTGCACTTCCTGTTTGTCTCCCGAAACGAGAGGAAGCATTAGGGAAGGCCACTCAGCCAATCAATGGTAGTAGTAGTGACCTGCCATAGTGACTGATTTGCTTAGTAGCCTCCTTTACTATTACCGGTGGTATCGGGAGTCAAGTAGAAGGGGTTGTTCAGCAGGGAACAAGGAGCTGAGAGGGGTACAGTTATTGTATTTTTATAATTTTACCAGTCCACAGCAGATCCTCTTATAATTTTACAGCAACTGAAAGCTGCAGAACCAGGCACAACCCCTGTAAAGATTACAAGAGATACCACCATTTACATTACGTGATGGTAACAGCTTATCTACTACGACTCCCAGCACATTAACAACCGCAAGTCACAGATCAGTGCGGAGTTTTCTAACATCCTACAAGATATTCAATGTGGATCTCCATTCTTTTCATGGGGATGACTGCACGCTCATCTTTATAAGGTCTATGAAAAGGTACGATGTTCTTATGCCCAGAGTTTATGTTTATATTGATTTATGCTATTTATAAAAGAATTGTGCGGGTCTTGTCTCCAACATGATCTGGCTTGCAGTGTGGAGAGATGCAACTACACACGAGGTGTAACCGATGCCAATGCAAAATGTCCTGATAGTTTTGTGGATGGGTCACAATCATTTTAATGAGTTGTAGAGCGCTACGGAATATGATGGCCCTATATAAATAAAGATGATTATTATTAGTACATTAATTGCTGAGCACTGGATGGTTGGCATGTGCCTTTCCCAGTGAGCAGTTGTATCTCCCCATTAATAAGGAGTAAAAATGAGTGTACAACCTCTTTCAGATGTTTCTATAAGATGTGTGCAATAGATTTATATATGTATGTGACTACTATTAGTTAAAGGGCTTGGCAACTCATTTACATAAGTTGCCCATGTGCCTTTACTGCCTTAATAATCATCCCTGAATTTTTTTTATTTAGCTTGCCACTTACTTTTGTGCTCATTGCAAACTCTCTGAGTTTACATGTCTGAACACTGATGAATAGGAGGAGCTGGAGCAGGAGAATAGGACTCATCCTGATCTCCGCCCTCCTCTCTACCTGTGACTGCCAGTGAGACTGACTGTGAGAAAGAAAGGCACAGTGGGGGATGCTTTTAGGACAGACTGAAGTAGCAAGAAACAGGAAGGCAGCATGGTGAGCGGAAGGTACTGGTACACACATACATATACATGCAGAGACATGTTGATTTTTTTTTTCTCTACTGGGCTACTGTGTGTCTAAGGATGGAGTGTTCTGGCTCTTTCCTCTGTAGAGTTGAGTGCAGGCATCAGCCAATGTAAAACCCACCGCTGGACCTATGAATGGCAGCAGAGCTGTGGATCTGCTGTTTTACAAGGAACAGAGCCCTCTGCTTTTGGCTTTATCCACTTAGATCATTGAAGGTAGCACAGAAAAAGCATTGTAATGCCAGGTATTGAATCCCAATATCAAAAACGTCCACTCAATGTCCGGACAATCACTTTAATTGTATGTGCATTTTTGTATGTTTCTACATTAAAAAAAAACATAATAAAAAATGAATATATGTTTTGTAATAAAGGACATGCTCAATAGACAATGTACAATTCAAGCTTGATTTATTTTATTGAAATGAGGACATGGAAGTGTGAAAGAGAAGCAAAAGTGAAGCCTAACACTGAGGAGGGAAGAGCAGAAATCTTTGTCAAGTCTAATAAATACATTTTTAGTGTATTCGGGTCTCTGGAGAGGGCTCAATGATTTGCATGCAGACAGATTTGAATGACTTGTTGTTTAAAAACAGGTAGAGAAACTTGTACTTTGTTTATGTGTTTCCACGACAGACAGACAGGGCCGCAACTTCTCTGTGCTCTACTTCCTCATGGGTGGAAGGTTCTGTGCAAAACTTCTGCTATTCACAGTATTAAGAAATAAAAGGGAACCTAAAGTTCTTTCCTGTTACCGGGTACTGGTAACCGGGTAACCAAAAATCTGAATATTTAGTCTCAGGAGGGGGCATTGTGCTCTAAGTGCCCCTACCCTATACATATAGCAAAATAACAGGCAGCATGTGGAAAGCACATGGATCCATTAAAGTCAGTGTTGCCACTCTTCATTTTGCTCACAGACTAAAGCCCCATACACAAACCTGTAAGGCAGCCGTATTCTAGCTCTATGAACTAAGGAGGGGGAATGGTGGGGAGCGCTCAAAATACAATAATATAAATGCAATCTATCAGTAAAAAAGATCAGAGGTATTATTTCTGGAAACCCAATTAACTTTCCCAATCTGTCCTGGAGTATAATGAATTAATAGGTTTGACCCCACTATGTACAAGTCCTGCCCCAGACCTGGATGAAACGGTTACTGAGTTTACTCTGATATTCCATGAAAGTAGAATACAGTGGATTACCTGAGTTGGCTTACATTATATCAAAATTTTGTGACGTTCTTTGAAGTCCCCGGCTGATATACAGCTACCGCATGACACTGCTGCATAGAATGAGATACTCATAATAGTTGATTTGTAAAAAGAGATTAACAAAGACTTTTGGACGTTAACTGATCACAAAGAACATGGTGTAGAAATAAACACAGCTGGCGAATTTTCACATGTAGCCACTGCGCAGGCACAGCAACAGGTACGTTCCACGCCGGCCGCACCCCCAATAAGTTGTGATTATTTCAGGGCTTCTACGCCACTGGTGTGATGCAGAGACCCTGCTAAATATGCACCATGGCATTTATTCATTTAAGCAAAGGCAACTCAGTGGGGGAGATTTATCAAAGCTTCTATGCAAGAAAACTTGCGTAAAAGTCATTATCACACCAGGGGCCTCTTAATGTAATGTAAACGCTAATCATGGCAGAATCTGGGAACATTGAATGTCTGGTTTATTATAGTGGGTTTGATACACCAGGATGGTATTGGAGTGGTTTGGCTGCAAAATTTGTGACTTTTTAAATGGTCGAATGTCATAGATATGACTTTAACATCTGGATTCTCATGGAGTATGTTAGGAGAATTGAATAGTCACAATAGGTCACAATACTTAAGGACACCCGACTTACAGACGACCCCTATTTACAGACGGACCCCTTTGCCCTTTGTGACCCCTGCTGAAGCTCTCTGAATACTTTACTACAGTCCCAAACTGCAATGTCCAGCCGTAAAGTGTCTAATGAAGCTTTATCGATAAACCCCATTACAGACTAATCACTGTCACTGGGGCAAAAAATTTTTTTTTTCTGGATCTACAATTCTAAAATATACAGTTTCATCTGTAAACTTATAGAACCTCTCTTGCACGTAACCCGGGGACTGCCTGTAGTATGGCAATAGGAATATACAATAATTTGAATACACCTGAAAATTGGTGCAACTATAAAGTTAAATTCCTCTCAATGACTTTAAGAGGGTTTTCTGGGGGTTAAAAATGATGTATAGCTGTCCTGTGTGGGGGGTTGTGAAAAAAACCTAATACTTACCTGCCTTACCTGCACCTGCAGTGTCTGTCACTGTAAACAACCTGCCGAGGTTTGGCAGTGCTGGATAATGGAAGTGTCGGAGAAGGTGAGTAAACATTTTTTTTTCACAGCTCCCCCCCCAGGGGCTATATATAGATTTTTTAAAACCCGGACAACCCCTTAAATCCTTGAAATTGACATAATTGTTGTCCATATATATAACACTCAAAAAGAAACTTCTGCTTCATCTTGTATTTCACTTCTGTCTGTTGCTTAATAGTAAAGAAGTGAAAGGAGAAGGATTGTATATTTCTGTGTGTTTACTGTGGCTAAAAGCAGGGCAGATTTTAAACATATTTCAAAAATTTCTTGGAAAAGATTTATCTAGAATTGTACAGGGTTGGGCTCAAGATTCTTCCCGTATTCCATTTCTTAAAGGGAACCTGTCATCAGGAGCCCTTTTTCTGGCTCCATCATGTCCCCGTAAAGAATAGTGTACACATTGCCAAAGTGTTCATTGGGGCACATTTACTAAAGGTCCTAACACTGCATTTTCGTCGTGTTTCCCGACTTTTTACTGTTTTTCCCTGAATTGCCCCACGTTTTTTGGCGCACACGAACGGCGCATCGGCGCTGGCTTGCATGCGACACAAATCGTGGGGCATGGACATCGGACAACCCAACTGATTTGGATAAACCACGGAATTTAAAAACGAAATTGTGTTGCAAGATCACCACTCTCAAGCACCGGGAAGAAGAAGGTGAACTCCGGCAAACCTCAGCGGGGGAAGCGACGGATGCAGGAAATCGGGCGCATGAGGTATGTGAATCGCTGAAGATCTGAATTCTCGTTGGACAACGCACAGCGGGGATCGCGATGGGACGGGTAAGTAAATGTGCCCCACTGTGTCTATAACTAGATCCCCTTAACAGGAGATAACAGTGTTGTCCTGCTGCTACCCCTAACACCGTCCCCAAATTTTTTTAATAGTTCTACACGTGTTCATAACATGTTGGAAGAGCCCCCTCATTCTATGCAACTATGCACTGTAAAATACCTATTCTAATGGCCACTAATATGGACCCCACGCATTAAAAATACATTCTAATTAAAGTTATATTTTACACTTGCTCCTTTGTCCCTACTATACCCTGACCCCTACTGTTCAAATAGAGCCACATACTAAACAATACCTGCAATTGTGCCATTATGCATTATGATGTCTAGACTTTGAGCAATGAGACCCCCACTGATCAGCAAGTTAGGCCCTATTCCGTGGATAGGGCCTGACTTTCCTTCATGGGAAAACCCATTTAATGCCCCAAGATTGTGGCCCCTATATAATCATGCCCACTGAATGGAGCCCCCACCTTATTACACCCACATTAAATATTGTACCCTCACTAAATAAATCCTCCAAACTTAATAAGTCTTACCAGTAGGTGACACCAGGTTATGTACCCAGCTGCCCACAGTAAGTGATGTCCCTTACTATATGATGTCCACCACTGCCCTCACCGAGTGGTGTCCCCCATAGTTCCCTCACAAATGGATGTCCCCCACTGCCCTCCAGCAACTGAAGTCCTCCACAACCAAATAATTAATTTCCCCCAAAGACCGTACAAAGTTATAACCTTCACAACCCCCAGAGCAATTGATGTCCCCCACATTCCCTATTAAATGATGTCCCCCTGAGTGTCCCAGCAATTGATGCCCCTCCATAAACTGATGTCCCCCCATTAATTTATGTTCTCCATACTTCAATCCCCTCAATATTCCAACCCCCTTACACTGTGTAAGTAAAATATAAACAAAAAGCCTAATATACAACTGTCTACCTTCCTGCTTCTCCTTTTCTTGACGGTGTGTGGGACGAGGAGTGATGACATCATCACCACGTATCTCTTCCTCCCGGCTGCTGTAGTCAGCTACTTGATACAGAAGACATGTGTGATGATGCTGAAGTGATTCCATGGAGCTGATGGCTCCATTCTCTATGATAGTGCTCACTTCTATCTATGTCCCGAGTAGATAGGGGAAAATTGCCGAACAGTAGGACAAGTTTCCATGCTGACCTGGGAACACCTGGGGCTTCAGACAAAAGATGTGTGGTGCGGGCCCAAGATATTGAACTCACGTTCAGTTCTTATATTCTCATATTCTATGCTGCCTGTCACTGTTCCTATACACTGTAGTGGTGAGGTCATTACCATGGCACATGACCAGGGGCATAACTACAGTGGTAGCAGCCATAGCAACTGCTATGGGGCTCACAGTGTCAGGGGACCCCAGCACCCGACCTGACACACTAAAGAGTGGAGGATGTGCATCATTATATCCATATTATGCTGCACTTTGTACATCATAACATGTATATAACATATATGTGATGTATATATGCTTCATCTGTGACGTGTATACACTCACCAGCCACTTCATTAGGTACACCTGTCCAACTGCTCGTTAACACTTAATTTCTAATCAGCCAATCACATGGCGGAAACTCAGTGCATTTAGGCATGTAGACATGGTCAAGACAATCTCCTGCAGTTCAAACCGAGCATCAGTATGGGGAAGAAAGGTGATTTGAGTGCCTTTGAACGTGGCATGGTTGTTGGTGCCAGAAGGGCTGGTCTGAGTATTTCAGAAACTGCTGATCTACTGGGATTTTCACACACAACCATCTCTAGAGTTTACAGAGAATGGTCCGAAAAAGAAAAAACATCCAGTGAGCGGCAGTTCTGTGGGTAGAAATGCCTTGTTGATGCCAGAGGTCAGAGGAGAATGGGCAGACTGGTTCGAGCTGATAGAAAGGCAACAGTGACTCAAATCGCCACCCGTTACAACCAAGGTAGGCAGAAGAGCATCTCTGAACGCACAGTACGTCGAACTTTGAGGCAGATGGGCTACAGCAGCAGAAGACCACACCGGGTGCCACTCCTTTCAGCTAAACACAGGAAACTGAGGCTACAATTTGCACAAGCTCATTGAAGTTGGACAGTAGAAGATTGGAAAAACGTTGCCTGGTCTGATGAGTCTCGATTTCTGCTGCGACATTTGGATGGTAGGGTCAGAATTTGGCGTCAACAACATGAAAGCATGGATCCATCCTGCCTTGTATCAACGGTTCAGGCTGGTGGTGGTGGTGGTGTCATGGTGTGGGGAATATTTTCTTGGCACTCTTTGGGCCCCTTGGTACAGCCTACCTGAGTATTGTTGCTGACCATGTCCATCCCTTTATAACCACAATGTACCCAACATCTGATGGCTACTTTCAGCAGGATAATGCGCCATGTCATAAAGCTGGAATCATCTCAGACTGGTTTCTTGAACATGACAATGAGTTCACTGTACTCAAATGGCCTCCACAGTCACCAGATCTCAATCCAATGGAGCATCTTTGGGATGTGGTGGAACGGGAGATTCACATCATGGATGTGCAGCCGACAAATCTGCGGCAACTGTGTGATGCCATCATGTCAATATGGACCAAAATCTCTGAGGAATGCTTCCAGCACCTTGTTGAATCTATGCCACAAAGAATTGAGGCAGTTCTGAAGGCAAAAGGGGGTCCAACCCTTTACTAGCATGGTGTACCTAATAAAGTGGCCGGTGAGTGTATGTTGTATGTGTATACGGTGTATGGCGTCTACATATACTGTATGTGTGTATGTATGCTGTGTTTTTGTAAATGTCACTGTATGTGTGTTTATATGCTCTATATGAGCATATGTGCATGAGTGTACAGATGTATGATTGTCACTTGCATGTGTGAGTACAGTATACAAATATGTATAATATGGGAAGGGGGCCCGATGCTGAAGCCTGCTATGGGGCCCTGCCACTTCTAGTTACGCCACTGCACATGACTGTTCCGGCCAATCAATAACCTCAGAGGACAATGCTAGGCTGCAATGGTCATGAGACATGGCTGCTACAGAGATTGGCAGTGCCATGAGCCACAGTCCTGGTATGCAGTAGAGAAGAAAGACAGAGCTAGTTGTCAGAAAGATACTGAAAATAGATATGTATATACAAAGACAGTCTTGTAAAAATGTGTCTTCATCTATCTTTTCAAATAGTGGAAAAATTACAATAAAAACAGGATATCATCCATATGGTCATCTTGGACTCTAAAAGACCATTTTAGAGTCAGGTGATATTCTTGAATAATTGCTGTTTTTACTATTGAAAATAAAGCTGAAGCCATGTTTTATAAAGACAAGGAATGCTGACTTCACGTTCTACCTATTTGTTGTTGCCAAGGGACACATTGGGGCACATTTACTAAGGGTCTGCATTAACCAGCGGTTTTTGACGCACGCAATTGGATTTTCATGCAACACAAATCGGGGGTCGTGGTCGTCGGAAAACCAGACTGATTCGAACTAAGTGCAGGATTTAAAATTCAAATTGTGTCGCAAGACATGCACTTACATACACCAGGAAGAAGAAGGTGAACTCAGCGGGGAAGCGACAGGATAACGGGCGCAGGATCTTAGTGAATCGTGCCAAACTTCATCCTCGTCGGACAGCGCACCTCGGGGATCGCGACATAGACTTCCTTCTGTCTTTGTCATGCACCCAAGAGGTGAGCTCTTTATGCTTTACTATTGTTTAAGTGCAGAAATAATATATCATATACATAATAAGATGACCATAAAAAAGTGCATAATGACTTTTTGCATTTTTATTTTGTTCAAGCTAATCCCCAATTAAAGGGCAGGATATGCTCTCTAGTCTTCCAGATGGGCTTTTAGAGTAGGCCTTCTTCAGTTTCTAAAGTTCTATGTGATTTTTGCTTGCCAATCTCATAATTGAACCCCATCCTACATGGCACCTATTTCTACTTCACCAAATTCTCTCTTAATTCTCTTTATCTTTACATTTTCTTGCCTCTTCCAACAAGCGGAACCAATGATTTATGTCTTGGCATCACTTCTTAGAATTTATTGTATCTGATGAAAGTTCCAAAATTCTTATGTTAACTCAAGTAAATACAAATATATCTTCATCCTCCAGAGGAATATTTGTTTGAATGGCTTCTCTGAGATTTGCCCAAAATAGACCATGTTTACCTTTCTCCTTTGGCCATTCCATATAAGTCTTTCGCTTCATAACAGCTTTTAATTGACTATATTTGTTGGGAATAAGATACTGGGGTATAGGATCTAATAAAATGAGAATTAAATTATCTGAATTTTTGCCAAATAATGAGTGTTGTGCAAAATAGAGCTCATAATGGCACCACTCACTTTGAACGAAGTTTGGAGAGAGTACAAAGATGGACTTGTAACTTTTTTCGATGCTGTTGATGATGTTTTCAATTATTGTTCTCCCGGGAATAAAGTCTCTTACATGGTGGCAGATTTTTATGGAGTTATCCCCTTTTTCAAGGTTTGGGATCAATGAATTTTGCACCCACTCGTAGTCTTGCTGACTGTATGAGATGAAAGCATGAAAACATTTACCGATTATAGATTCCTCGTTGTTTCTATTTTTCAATCTGTACTTTCTTCGAAGCCATTGTAAAATCATACGAATATACCAGGGTACATCGAAATATTTGCACAGAAAAAACATGATGATTAGTAGAAGCACCATGGTGCCTACAATGAGGCCAAGTAGAATGAAAATGTTGCAAGATATTTCAGAGGGATGGAAATCCTTAAGGATCAGGCCTTTGAGTTCTTGTGGATATTCACATATAAAGGACTGAGGCCATCCTATGAGATTGCCTTGTAAAACTTCTGCAGTGCTAATGAATGCTTTTAATTCACAATTACATTGATATTTATTATTTCCAACAATTATCTGTTTAACATTTTGGCACTTGGTAAGTTGTTCCGTGGATGGGGATTGTATAAAATTCTCATCAATGTTCAGATACATCAAGTTCTTACTAAAGAAACCACAGTCGGGTATGTGACTAAGTTGGTTGGACGGTAAGTATAGCTCCTTTAAAGATTTTAAATGGGTAACACCTTTGCCGATGCTTAAGATTTGGTTGCTGGAAAGATCAAGTACTTCAAGATTGTTGGGTAGACAGTTAAAGATGGAATCTGAGATCTTGTTTCTCGAAAGGTTCAGAAAGAGGAGACTTTGTGACCATTCACATGTGGCACTGAAATCATAGTATAGTCTATTAAGGCTGACATCTAAATGCTTTAGTGTTTTCATCATGGTAGTCATAGATGCTATAGAGGAGAGTCTTTCTAGTATATTATTTTGAAAATTAAGGTACTGAATACTAGATAGAGTCTGACATTGTGTAAAGATTCCATCAGTAATTTTGTTATTGGTCAGTATGAGGGATTGAAAAATGTTATTTTCTCCAGGACATGGCAAGTGTGTCAGTTCAGCATTAGATATGGTAAGGTTCTTTATAATCATATCAGAAAATAGGGTTAAAGGATGTTTTTCGGAAGAATGGAGAAAGACTTGCGGGATAACATTTTCGATTGTCAAAGACTTTAGTGAACCCTCCGAGAAATCAAAAGGGATATAATTAAAATTTTTTATGAAAGTAAAGCTATAGATGAACAGATGTTCCACAGACGAATGCCAAGAAATTTGTAGTATTTTACCCATTTCGTTCCATGGTATTGTGATGTCCCTGAGAATTAGGTTGGATATCTTTGATTTCTGGATTATATCTCCAATGATAAGATCACAAGTTTCATCACATTGTAGATGAGAGATTTCCAGAGTGGTAGAGATATTAAAGTCATCGTAAAGTAGAAGGGTTGAATTTGTCAGCATCTCAGGTAAAACCACATGTAATTTTTTTGTGTTCAACATCTGGAGGCTGCCAGGTTCATACAGCTGTAGATGTTCTAAGCCCAAAAATATTGTATCCAGCTCTTGGTGTGAAATGCTCAAGAAATCATGTCGACCTATCCTTCTCGCACTCAATCCAAGGTGTCTCAATTTTGTTAAGGAAGCAAATTCTTTGCAAAGGAACATTGTGTCAAAATAGTTGTAGGACATATTTAGATGAGTGATACCTCTGATATATTGTAGGGTGTTGCAGTTTATTGTTTGTAGTTTATTGTAGGAGATGTCCAGTTTTTGTAAAACAGGGATATACTGGAAGACTGAGAAGTCCAATTCTTCAAGTGCGTTGTAAGAGAGATCCAAGATCTGTAAGTTGAGGTATGTCTGAAAAATGCTTGGTTGGAGTTTGGTTATATTACAGCGACTTAAATCCAGTTTTGTGCCGTGGAGGGAAAGTTTATCCGGCAACTTTTGAGAATGAAAGCAATCTTCTCCAGTTATTCCGGCCATTGATACATATAACTGCAAGAAGTTCAGCCACAATATATGATGTGTATCTGACATTATGTGGATGTTTTCTTTCCTTAAAACCTGTAAAGAAACAAGAGATTATGGAATATTTTTAAAACTGAGTATGGACGTATATGTGAGAAAAATTCATCAAAGGTTTCCACTAGAGATGAGTGAATTAAAAAAAATAAAATTTGACTGATTTGCATCAAAGCCCATTCCTGGAAGACTGCAAGTGGAAAACCTGGTCCCCCGAGGTCAATCACTCTGTTCAAGGGGGTGCACTACTTTATGAGAGACTCCTGAACTTCAGTTCTATGAATCGCAAGGAAATTTGGATTTGTGCAAAAATTTTGTCCAATTCCACTGGCTCATCTCTAGTTTCTACTAATCCATGTATGCTGATCTTATGTAAAAAAAAACCCTCTTGTGGTTATATTTTAGAAGACCACCAAGTGTCAATTTCAGAAAAACTTTATCATATGAATCCATACAGCCTACTCTATAATAAGCTGTAATGAACAATACTATTATAAGATTTTTTTTTAACATTTTATATTACAGCATCTCTCAAAAGTAATTCAAAAGTCCACAAATACCATTTCATGTAGTTATGTATTTTTCTGTAATTAAAGGGATTGGATACTCTTTTACACAAGTTGCCCATGTACCATTACTACCTTTATAATATTCCCTGAATGTCAATCAAGTGATTCAGCATTCCTATTGCTTTCTTTTGTGCTGTGTGCAAACTCTTTATGGATCTTTGTTTGCATGTCTGAGCACTGATGAATAGAAGGAGCTATAGCAGCAGAGTTATGACTGCTCACTCCCCTCTTCCCGTCTCTAAATGTGAGGAGTGATAGTTAAAACAGAGATACAGTGTGTGACACCATCAAGACGGATTAGAGTCGTAAAAAAAGCGAGGAAGCTGTGTATATATGCAGAGGGCAGCATGGAGAGAACGGGGAAAGGCTTAAGCTATCAAAGGACTCAAAGACACATGTACAAATATATACAGAAACGTGTCTAATGGAACAAATATATTGAAAAGTGGCCAACCCCTTTAATTATGCTGCCTGCATTCTGCCTCCTCATAGGAAAATTAGTTTAGGGTTTTTTTGGGATGAATTTATTCAGGGGAAAACCACTACATCAATAGAAGGATTATGCGGCACCTCTGTAATTACTGAGTTGTTTCTGTGCAGGGTTTTTCCCAGTGGAGTTTATTTGCATACATAATATCAGGAAAACACATTGCGCTACATCTGGCACATGGACAGTTTTCTAGGTTATTGTACAGGGATGAAGTAGGATGCAGGAACATAGATGCAGAGGAAACATATAAAAAACCTCCAAAATTAGGGCTACCTCATTTGACAAGAAGTATGCGGGAAGTTAACTTTTTTGTCGGGCTCACCATGCCCCCTTTTTTTGATCCACATCCTCATGTGTAAATACAGGGTATAAATCACATACTGTATGGAGGCAGCTGGGCGGATGTGGCAGCATTCTGTCGGAATAACAGGAAGGTCAAAATTGTCTTAACCACAAACTGACATACACTACACTATGTGCACATATAGTGGCTCAACTGTTGAATACTTTTTAATATGTCCAACATGGTTCAGCGCCATACAACTTGACACCTCCAAGTCCAAACCCAACAAGCCATGGCCTTACTCTTCACATGACTGTGGCTAGTGGTGTCATGTTGCCGGGTCTACATATTTAGGTGTTAAAGGATATATTACTATGTACTAGTGCTTCTGGTACCTGCTACCATCTGTCCCTGTGTGTATTGACCTGTTCACCTGTTTTGACCATGACCTTGATTGTTCTTGTACTGGTTTTAGAACACCATAACCCTGATCTGGACTGATGTCTTGCTTGACACCGATATATGACTAAAGGAAAACCTAAAAATTCTATAAGGCACTTTGGCACCCCTCTAGCTAGATCAATTGAGGTACAAGGAATTCCTGCTGGTGGAGCTTCAGTGTTACCAACCAGAGACAATTGTCAAACCCATTGTGGTTCTGCATTCACCACATACTATAAGATACTGCATGTGTCCATCAAATATTTCTAATGACCAAGTAAAGTGCAGATTACAGACTTTTAACTGCTAAGTTTGTACCCATAAATGACTTATAACCACTAAGCATATGTCTGTAACCACCAAGTTGTATACTGCAACTGCAAAATGCCATTAACCACCACGCTCTGTTTCCTGATGAGAATTTGCCAATATTTGCATCAAATATGCCTTGTGCCCTAGATGGATACACGATCTATTCATTTGCACGATCTATTCATTTGTACTTCCATTAATGCCCCATCTTCAAGTGGGGTAACATAGATGGGTTCCAGGACATTAAAAGCTTGATCCTGATATTGTTTATCACTAGATTTTATGCTAAACTTTGCAGAACACTTTCTATATGGCAGGTCCATTAATATTGAAAAGGGGGAATATAATTAGTGGGTGTCCTTGTGTTCTCATCCATATTGTGCATTTGGGATAACAGAATTCAAATTTTTCCTTAGCAGATGCTCAGAAGTTACAGCCTCCAGAATCTTACTACTACTCGTAAACACATGGTTGGGCAGATACAACATATGATGTCTATCCATTGATTAAAGTCTTTACATTTTGTGAATGTATTAACATGCCCTCTTATGAAAACTCTTAAGTTTACATGTCTAACATACTTAAAAGTCTTACAATCCTTCACTGCTGTCAAAGTGTTGAGAAGCATCAGAGACAAGAATCCACCCTCACCCCTCTGTGAATAGTTATGTGTCTGGTACCTCTGTGTTGTTACTTCTTCTGGTTCCGCCATGGTTAAGTCTCAGCCGTCCAGCGTCTTTGTCTGGATCCTGTTTACAAGATTTAGTTTCGGTTTCTGCTATTTTGTTTCTTGTGCTGCTGAGAGTGCGCTCTGGATTTCACAGATTTTCCGTTCCATTCAGCTCATGTTCTCCGCCCTTAAACTCATGTCCCACCCCAAAAAGATACAGCACAAGTGAGTAGAGCCCCATCGTGTTATTATGTGTGACTGTTACTTATTACTGTTCCAATTATCTGGAAGTACTATGGCAGTGAGATCAGATGAAGAAAGTTCACCCAAATTTTCTCTGTATGTTAACCTTTTAGCTATTGTTTAACCCTGTACATAGAGGGCTTAGTCATAGCAGATTTTTTTTTTAAACAGACAACGGCATTGTCCTATCAAAACTGCTGGAGGTTCTTATTGTAAGAGCAAAAAGATCCCCGAAATATTTTTGCCTGCTTTCCTTAAAACGCACATACAAACAACAACCTAAATAATAACAATGAACAAAATCAGAAAAATTGAAGGTATCTCTGACCTCCCAGATGTCTAATCTATCAAACTATCAAAATAATGATCACATATAAAGTACGCCGCCATGAAAAAATTATTACCCAATAACTTTTTTGCCAGTAAAAATTAAGTTCCCAAATCGATATAAATGAAAACGTCAGCTTGTCCCACAAAAATCACAGCTTATATCACACCTGTAAAATAAAGAGTTTTGAATTTGTGGATGTCAAAAAAACAAGAACATTTTTTGATGTCATTAAAACATAATAAAGCTATGTATATTTAGTATCTCCATAATTATGCAGACCCAAATAAATAGGAGGTTGGACCTGACAATGGTGGGCTGTATGTTAACATTGGCTTCTTAAGGTCTGCGTTTTTAATGCCACCACATGAGCTAAGGGGCCCAGTGAGGCACTTTTGCCCAGGGGCCCAGTGAAATTTGGAGCCGGCCCTGGGCTGACGTCATAGTGTGTGTGCGGCCATGCACAAGGACCTGCTGCTGGCCAACCACAGCAATGAAAAAGAGGACCTGCAGGGGGTGTAGTAAATTCAGTACAGAGTTTATATTTTTTATGTGGTGGGCTTGCTGGCTATATACTGGGGGGGGGTGGCTGGTTATATACTAGGGGACATGGGCTGGCTATCTATATGCTAGGGGGCACGGGCTGGTGGGCTATATGCTAGGGGGAAAGGGCTGGCTGGCTATATACTGGGAGGCATGGGCTGGCTATATACTAAGGGTAATGGGCTGGCTATAAACTGGGGGGCAGCGGCTGGCTGGTTATATATACGGGGAGCATGGGCTTCGTGGCTATACACTAGGGGGCATGGGCAGGCTAGCTATATACTAGGGGGCGTGGGCTGGCTGTATACTAGGGGGCATGGGCTTGTAGGCTCTTTACTAGGGGGCATGGGCTGGCTGGTTATATACTGGTGGGCATGGGCTGGCTGGATATATACTGGGGGGCATGGGCTGGCTATACACTGGAGGGGTAGGGAGCTGGCTGTCTATATACTGGGGGAAAGGGGCTGGCTGGTTATATACTGGAGGGTAGGGGGCTGGCTGGTTATATACTGGAGGGTAGGGGGCTGGCTGTCTATATACAGAGGACTGGCATGCTATATAGTGGGGGTGGGGGCTGGCTGGCTATAAACAGTGGAGAAGTGGGCTGACTATATAGGTGGGCATGGGCTTACTGTCTATATACTGGTGGGCATGTGCTGGCTGGCTATATACAGGTGGTGGGGGGTGTTGGCTGTTTATACACAGGGGGCTGGGGGCCAGCATGCTATATACAGTGGGGTAGAGGGCTGACTGGCTGGTTTTCAGTTTTTTTGTTAAAATTGAGTACCTAAGGTGTATACAGTTTGTAAATGATAAATTATTATCATTTTATTATATTTTGCTTGTTAGTTATTTAATTTTTCCAAATTTAGTTTTACTTCAATTCTTTATTATTTTTGGTTATTATTATTTAAATGGTTGGTAATTTTTTTGCAAAACTTTGTAATATATCGGAGAATTGTGCTTCCTTCTCCCCTTACTTTATCCTGTAACAATTTCAGACAGCAGAGATGAGAGTTGGGACCTGAAAACCACAGTCACATAATGACCAGAAACTGTGTTATTACTTATAGCCAAAAACTGGTCTACAGATTTCTACACTAGTGAGATACATATTCATGAAAATGAGAGCAGGACTCTGCATTTTGCTTAGTTCCAGAGCAGTAAGTGGAGATACGGGCTGTGTGCTGTATTGTACGGCTTAGGTACAATACTATATATAACCTATAGGCTTTCTATGACAGACAGAGGACCTACCTAAAATATCATGTGAGCAGTGGTCCTACTGGATACCCCTATATAACAACCCAAATGCATCTGTGAAATAAAACAGTCTGCCCACTAGGTGGCAGCACAGTCCACAGCACTCTCTTACAACAATCCATATGAGGAAATGATGAAAAGTCCCCCATCCCAAAACAAAACATTACCTAAATATAGAAATAATTCACATCAATGTTGTGAAAAGCCTTCATACAAACTTTATTCTCATATAGAATGACACATAAATAGGGTGTAATCTGGGTCCAGGAGTCATACAGGCACATTTGCATCATTTCCTCTGTGGATGAAACCATCTCATGCATTGCCCAGAAAGGCAAAAGGAGAAAGTCAGTAAGTAAGCCATGTATCCATTCTTATGTCCTTCTAGTAGCATATAACTGTGTGCCTCTCTGTTTGAGCATCTGTACACAACCTGTATAAAAGTGCTGCATGAGCTCCATCTAGTGACCAATCTTATAATGAGCAGGCTTACATTCTCCATATAGTAATCCCTTAATGGAAATCTACCACTATTTTCAAGTAAATTAAATCACACAAACTTACCTATAGCTTTGTTCTCCTCGATCCTGGTGCTGGTCTTCTCTAAGACCACCGTTTACTGGAATCGCGATTTTACATTTTTGATAGTTTTTCAATATAGTTATAATGATTTTGGCTATGCTCCTAGGTCTGTTTGCATATTGTATATATTTTGTATCTATAACATATTAAATTCAAACCTGTTTTCTTCTACTTGTAAGTTCAGAAGTTTGTGCCTGAGATTCCTACTGGCTTCCCTACCATGTCAGCTATATTTGGGCTGACATGATACATTACAACTTTTTTTTGAGGGAATCTATCTTTAATTTCAACCATAGAATGCTGTATGCACTTTTGGGTACCTGCCCTGTAGATCTGTGTAACCAAACTTTTGGGTGCATTGTTAGTAACAGCAGGACTATGAAAATTTATATTATATTCATGGATTGTAGCTGGACTTCTTACACCCCTGTGTTCTTAATTCTGTGATATGAACATCTTCACAACCCCAAATGCACATCCCAATGGTCCCAGTAACTGCTGGTACAGTCAACCAGAAACCTCCTACAGCAGTTACTCAGAGTAGAAGGGAGGGACTGTAGAGCAGTTCAATACAGAGATCACACATCACAGCAGTGTGAAAATACTACAGTCCTGGAATATAAATCAGCTCTGAACTAGCTTCTAAATCATCCAACAGCAGTATAGAAGCTGATTTTGTACCAGGAGACACATATCCCTTTTACATTTGTATATAGAAAAGATAACTGGAACCATGCTGCCACCTAGTGGTGTCTATGTTACTCATTTGGCTAAACTATTATTAATGCATTCTCTTTATATCATCTACCACCAGGATGAAGGAATGTAAACCAAGTACACTGACAGACTGGTGTGCGCCCCTTCTGACAGGATCTGCTCTTATTTTAGTTTCTTATCCCCTGGTTTTTACAAATAAAGTATTTTACAACTATGCAAATGAGCCTGATGGGCTCCAGGCTCCATAGATGTTAAGCTTATTTGCATAATTCTTAAAGCCTTTTTTTCTTAAAAACAAGAGCATAGGAAGCTGAAATAAGAGTGGCTCCTACTACAGGGGGCATACACCAGTATGTCATGGTGCTTGGTGTGCAATCCTTCATCCTGGTGGTAGCTCTCCTTTAAGGACATGCCTGTCTAAAAATGTTCTCCAATAAAAAGAACACGTTTACATATTGTAATATAGTTGGATATTTTACAAACACATTTTTGTTAAAAAAGGAGCCCCAATCTTCATGTTTCTGCTCTTCAAAGGATCACAGCCAGCATCCTGGTGACAGCTGTACCACTTTCCATGCAGAGGGACATAGCCAAGAGCGGTACTCGGCTGATGATCCTTGGGAGACCTACCGATCAGTCAGTCATCCACAGGATAGGGAATAACATGGTGTTACCAGAACCCCCTGTAATCCAACTAGAGCAGTGGTCCTTAACCTTGTTTGAGGTACAGAATCCCACAAGTTTCATATGCCCATTCACCGCACCCTTCAAATATTTGTGTGTCTTGACCTCCGCGGCGATGGCTCCGCCGAAGCCCTGAGACTCACTGAACCCTTGTGAAGAACCACTGAACTACAGCAACTGGTAATAATGAAAGACCCACGAGGTTCTGCAGCATTTAGGTTTTGCCAATTCACTTCACATCTTGCAGTCTTGTGCAAAAATTTCAGACCATCCTTTATAAATTTCACTTTATGTATATGTCGCTTAATGAAAATAAACATCATGGAAAAAGAAAGGCCATCCCTCTCTGAGCGATAGGGGTCTAAATACTAGAACATCACTACTCATTATCTTAGCCATATACCATAACTATGCATTATTATATATCTATATAGTGTTATCCTAATATCCTAATCCATATAATAATTGATATATTTTCTATCTGTCATATACTCATATATCAAGCCATTTCACTATTTTTTCTCTCATTTTTCTTGTTCAAAATAAGCAAAATAAGGAAAGCCTCAAGGTATAAGTGTAGCACCACCAAGTGGTCAAATAAGTAACTGTTTATTTGCAGTGCTGAATTTTTATGTTGTATTTCCCCCCTGTAGTGTTCACACAAAGTATCATTACCACGTTATGCCCTGCATGCTATATAATGCTCATTCTTGTAGCACCCCGGCCCTTTACTGTAGCCCATCCAAACTGTGTAGTGCCCCTTTTCTGTGGCCCTCACCCTATAATGCTTCCTGTCCTGTGACCAACAACCCAAACATGCAATAAACCCACTTACTGGTAATGTCCATCCTTCCTATTTGACAACCACATATAATTCTCAGCTTTCATTTTAAAATGAACCTGTCACCAGGGAACTCATTTTCACTAAAGACAGGTCGCAGAAGCCCATTACAGCTGCACTGCAAATCTGCCTTTCTGCTTTCTCTAAGCATTTGCATTACATTATAATTTTGTGTTATAATGTACTTGACAACCTGACAGAATCCTCTGTGTAGTCCTAGGGGTTGGGCTTTGGTTTGGATGCATTTTAAAAACAACATGTGACTTGTCTATGCTGCTCACTCCTCAGCTCTCAGCCCCCACCTTTGTGCTCCTGGACAGCTCCCTGGTGATAAGTTCCCTTCAATTAATTTCAAAACTTATGTAAATATCCCCACTTCCTGACTGTTGCCCCCCTTTTCTCTAGTACTCCATGTATAACCTTACACCTATAATGCCCCCTTTGCCTCTGTTCACTTATTGTGCCCCCTTTTATTTACTCCTCCCTCCCTCCATATATAATGCTCTCCCTTTCTCTATATTCCCCATCACCCACACACTGTGGCCCCTTGTTCTAGTTTGCTGTTTCAGCTATTTTCTAATGGAGGATCCTGGAGCCTAAGGCTTGGGATACAGATAGAGCTGGGACATACTTTGACATAGCAGGTTTCCTCTGCATATAGCGAATCATATTAATACTTTATTTTCAGCCCCTGTAGCAGGTCCAGCCATTACCTCTTATAAGCCATTAATACCAGGGCTACCCCTGTAAGTTTACGTTATCACTAGTCAGGAGTGTACAGGCAGTCCCCTACTTAAGGACACCTGACTTACAGACAACCCATAGTTACAGACAGACCCCTTTGACCTCTCGTCAAGCTTTCTAAATGCTTTACTATAGTCCCAGATTGCAATGATCAGCTGTAAGGTGTCTGTAATGAACCTTTATTGATAATCCTTGGTCCCATTACAGCAAAAAATGTTTAAACTCCAATTGTCACTGGGACAAAATAATTTTTTTGCCTGGAACTACAATTTTAAAATATACAGTTTCGACTTACATACAAATTCAACTTAAGAACAAACCTCCGGACCCTATCTTGTACGTAACCCGGGGACTTCCTGTATTCCGAAATAATGTGGATGAATGGAAATAAGCCACAGCACAGACTCATTGACCGCCGAAGCCAGAAATTAGCAATCACGAGACGCTCATTAAATATGAATCAATGTATCAATGTAAACGTATACGTGCAATTGTTAATAGAAAACCAGTACAAATCTACTGTAAATATCCTAAAACATAAAAACAGGACAAGAGGAAATTGACCTGGAGATAAGCCAAGCAATGAGGCCCCTGTCAGGATGTGGGCAGCACACAACAACCCGACGGCCTGCAAGTGATTCATCTGTAGTGAACTAATATAGGAAGAGAATGAAGCAAACACTCAGAGATCCTCCTTTATTTCCATGTTGTGTGTTCTGCCAAGAATTCCTAGATAATTGGGCCGGGTCATGCTTTTGGTTTGCATACAAGAAACATAATGATACTATGGCCTGATAATCTTTCTCTTTCACAATCTCCCCCCCGTTATATATGTAGCCACACATAGACACGTCCCAGTAAATAGCTGTGGTTCCGCTGGAATGGTATCACGTCCTTGTGTCACATGAAGCATTGACATAAAGTGCACATACCAGGCCCCCGGCAGCGATTAGGAGCGCACTCCCTAACACATGCCGCTGGGATTCTCACCCCTTATCAGCTTCTACCGCCCCAAGTGGGTGTTGAATGGCAGGTTCCTATTCCTATGAGATATTTCTAGATCAAAACATGTTAAATGTGACCCTGCGGTTAACTGCACAGATACATTCATGAGCTACACATAACTCATAACTACTCATAACTACTCATAACTTGATGGGGTGCAGTTGGATCTTAAGGGACCCATAAGGTCTGCTTTCCCCTTAGGACGATACAAGTTCTATGAGTTTTACATTATAGTAGGACGGTGTGGGTGATACAGATTTCGTATAGGAGCACAGCAGTCAAAATAACATGAAAATAACAGTAAAGACCCAAGAAACAAGTAATATAGAGAACCTGGCTATTTTCTTGCTCTTCCCAGCAATGTGTTTTGCACATAAGGAGTAGATGGAAACTTCCTTTAAGAGGGTCGTGATTGTAGGAGTTTAAAGATCCCAGGAATCTTAGAAGGAGTAAGCAATGTTCTATAAACCTACAGAAGGCAAATCCAATATTTACAAATCTTTTGATGACCAATATCTAGGGAAAATTACCAGACAAGTAGAAGAAGATCAGTCCTTATAAATATTATTGGTCCTGGGAATGGTTTGTCTTAGTCCACCTTTGTGATTTGCACATATTAAGGCTGGATTTAGATTGTGTTTTTTTCCCTCCATGGAATGGATATGTTTGATTCCCAACATGCCCTTACAATTGACAAAGACATATGCATACAGTGGTATATGTCATTCTATTAGTACCCAGGGGTGTAACTACAGTTGTAGCAATAACAGCAGATGCTATGGGGCCCGCAGTGTCAGGGGGCCCCGACATCCGATCTTGCAACAAAGAATGGAGGATGCTCACCGTTATACACATATTATTGCTGCACAGTATAATATGTATATAGCATATATGTGATGTATGTATGCTGTATATGAGTGTTTATCTGTGATGTGTATATGTGCTGTACGTCTGTATGGTTGTATATATGTGATGTGTATATGCTCTATATGTAGGTATACAGGTATATAGGTATATAAATGTGTGTGTATATATGAGTGAAATATGCGTATTTTTAAGCGGGAAGGGGGTCCCATTCAGAAGTGGGACCTGCCTCTCCTAGTTACACGACTGTTAATGCCCACCCCCCTGAAAGTAGGAGGAGGAGTAAACATTAGCGGTGATTTGCTGCTGTTCAGGGTGTCTCCTCCAGTGATATCCTTATATGGACAGTGATATCACTGGGGACCTCCCTCCTCCTGAGCAATGTACATGCTCAGTGGAGGACCGGGGATGGATGCAATACTTTGCATCCGTACCCCATAGACTCCAACTGCCTCAGTAAGCTTTCCTGGCATGTACTCTGAGTATAGAAATAAAATGTGATGTGAACTTATCCTAAACAGAACAGTTAGCTTACTTAAGACGGAGGTATGCACAGATGGGGAAACAACAAGCACCATAATCATCTATATATTTATATACTAGAAGACTATTCATACATTGCTGCGTTCCAGTCTGATCCTTGACAGTCCAAGTTATGTTACCACAGGATCACTTTAGGATTTCTTAAAGAATGTTAAAGCCATAACCCCAGAAATATGGAGATGAGACATAGAATAAATAGTTTCCTGTTTCATTTCCCGCTTTCCACATTGTTTAACTAAGATTTTGCACAGTTAAATAGCGTAGAATGTGACTGCTGGGAATAGAGAATGGATAGTCAGGGATTGTTACTAGGATTTATGAATGTCACATGTGCTTATAACTTGACATGTTTACATCTTCTGGTTTAACAGGGGGCTACAAGGCGACTAAAAGTCGTGCGTGAATAACTGAAATTCTCATCTCCAATGAAACCTGAGGAGGATAAGATAGTGAGGACATTGTGGTCTCAGTTTGACTTATTTCCAAGTCTACTTTCTCTCTAGTGCTACCTGCTAGGGTTATTTTACCCAGTAAGTCAATAACCCATCTATTAAACAGCCTTGAAACATAACTATGGATATCAGCCATTCCTATCTATAAAGGGCAATGTTTCTAATTTTTTGCTCCTCATCAGAGCTAAACATCTGTTTGGATAGATGAGACGCCTAAGGGGTGAAACATCCCACATTTTTACTGGTTTTCTGCATAAAAAGCAGGTGACTAGCAGGTAAATGACTGTCCTTGTTAAGTATAGGGGCATATTGGCAACTTCTGAAGCGGACCTGGGCATTGTATGGCCTGTGGGCCCCATCTGGTTCTCTAACTATCTGTGAACAGCCCGTATGAGATCATTGAAAATGTGAACTCCCTTGCCTGACCTTGCACCCGAACACGACCGGCTGAGGCATCGATAGTTCAGTGCCACATACCCGTGATACCTGCTGGCCGCTTGACTCCCTGATGGCTTTGGAGTCCTCCTGGTCCAGTCTTGGTCTTCTCGTGCTGCATGCAGTGGTGGAGTTGACGCACTGATGTGCTGGGTAGACCCCTCGTTGTGCCATGTTCTTTATTAAGTAAAAGTATGTGAAAAACGTACTATTATATGTCAGGATGTGATGCTAGCCTTTTAAACACAGCAAAGGTTTTTAAACTGAGCCATCACAGGCTTATTAAAGCTCAACACAGTTCATCATCTCATCATTAAATAATGATGTAATTAGGTCCTTCGTTTTTTAATAAATCATTGTGAAGTTTCATTTACTTTATTTTATGAATTTATGGTAAATATATTGTATATAGCTATGGGGTAGAACTGAGTTAAAGGAAACCTGTCAGCAGAAATTGACCTAATAAAACTACGAACAGTATGTCATCAAGCAGCTGAACAGCTTCTTGAAATGTCTATTTCATGGCCCATTGTGATGGCATCGTCCAGAAAATCAACATTAAAGTGACATGTAATTTGGTTGTATAAAGTCAAGGAGGCGGAGAGTTAAACACTGAAGTCAAGCTTTCCTCACTTCAGAATTTCCTCTTCACTGTAATTGATAGTCCTGCATCCAGATACATCACTAACCAGCTGGGGTGAGGAGAGCTTGACTTCAATACTGAGCTATCTGACTCCATGACTTTATACAACCAATTTACAACTCACTTTAAAGTAGATTTTCTGGATGATGCCACCACTATGGGCCATGAAAGAAACGTGATCTGGAAGGTGTTAATTGGCTTCACAACATACTGTAACAATTATAAAATATACAGTTCTGACTTACATACAAATTCAACTTAAGAATAAACAAACTGCCTGTATTCACCTACAAATAACCTATATTACACTACTATTCACATCTAAATGAGAATCTAAGTGAGAAGGAAGTAAATTCTGAAAAGGTTATGTCTAGGGTTATAGCTGTCACACATCTCTTCTTGCTGGAGACTATTGTGACGTACATATGATGAATAATTTACTCTTCAGGTTGCTGACTAGATCTGATACACTGTTATAAGGGTTTGTCCTTTTTCAGGAATTTCTTTCAGTCCGCTCTGTTCTTGAGACTAATTTACACCACTGGTTGACGATACTTGGGCTCGAGTACCCTACGTCATATTACTTCCCGTACCAGTCATGGATGAATAAGACACAGTGTGATCACGACCTGCGTCTTCAGCTTTGCCTCCTGTTTGCAGTCATCCATAGAGGTGTCATGGAGAACAGGCCTCCTGAGTACACACAATAGTCAGTGCTTCCCTGCGCCTTCCTATTAGCAAAGCAGCACTCTGTGTCTTGTCTCACTTCATGTGATTGAACGCAAATGCCGTCACTGATTATGTTTTCCGAATGTTGTGTCTGTTCTCTGTCACATTATTTACTGTGTCTGCCTGCACTTTACACTACTCTGCACACAATAAAGTGGTGGATCACCAGGAGATTTTTGCCAAATTCTGTATCTGAATTGTGTAGAACTTTTATAAAAACATATAGTATAAAACATAACAACAAAACATAACATAAACCAAACATAATATACAGTATATACAATATACAACACCTAGCAAAAACACCTAGAAATAACTATAACTTAACATATACCAAAGTGATTAAACACTAAATACAACAACCCCCACCCACCCGATTATCACATCTTAAACCAAAGCCTTGGACAGCAAAGCCACACCCACAAACAAACATAAATTAGCATAACTTAACATAAACACACATACCACACATTCTAATAACAACCCCCACACAGATATCATTATATCCCACAGCCATAATTTTTTAAATTAATTTTATTTATTTTTATTATATGCTAACAATCACAGAATACACGCTATTGAGCCTGAGGGGCTCCAAGCTCCATTAAGACCTATAGTGCCTGGAGCCCCTCAAGCTCATTTACATTATTTTAAGTCTTTAAGACATAGGAAGCTAAAAGAAGAGCAGCTCCTGCCAAAGAGGGTCACACACCAGCATGTCCGTGTGCTTGGTTTACAATCCTCGATCCTGGTGGTAGAAATTGTGATATTTCTCTAGACTGTGGTACTACAGGATTATAGTCTATAGCAGTGATGGGGAACCTTTTAGAGCCCGAGTGCCCAAACTTCAACCAAAAGCCACTTATTTATTGCAAAGTGCCAGCACAGAAATTTAAGCAGGAATTTATTTCTCCTTGTTCTTTCAATTGTTCAGCCTCCTAAAGACACCAACGCAGTTGAAAAGAGGAGGGATAATTCGCCTATCAATGCAGGAAGATTCTTTGAGTCCTGTCTAGGGAACTTCATGCTGTAGTGATGGCTTGGGTGCCCACAGAGAGGGCTCCGAGTGCCGCCTCTGGCACCAGTGCCATAGGTTCGCCACCACTGGTCTATAGTGTATGTGAGCAAAATATTGCACTTCCAAACCCCTAATAATAAAAGGTATAAAAAAAAAGGTTTTATTATGTAAGGTGAACAACATAACGGAAATAACCCCATTAGCACAACCATGCATAACCCTAGTTGGTAGCACTCAAAAAAAGCAGCCTACCCTATAAAATAGACACCTTACACTGCTCGGTAGATGAAAACATACAGTTTCCAAAATGTTATTACATAATGGATAATTAACTGCCTTAGTGACCAGTAATTCTACTGTTGCCCATTTATTTGTGTCTTCAGAAGATCTTGTACGCATCTTAAAACCCCACTCTTTTTAAAGGACATCTACCACTAAAATCAAGGATTGTAAACCCAGCATACTGACATACTGGTGTGTGCCCCCTCTGGCATGATCCACTCTTCTTTATGCTTCTTATTTTCTGGTATTTATAAAAAAAAACTTTTAAAATTATGCAAATTAACCTTAAGGGCTCCAGACTCCATAGGTGTTAATGGAGCCCAGAGCTCCTCAGGTTCATTTGCATAATTTGAAAAGCCTTTTCCCCCTTAAGAACAAGGGCATAGGAAGCTTGAAGAAGAGTGGATCCTGCCAGAGGGAGCACACACCAGTATGTCAGTGTGCTTGGTTTACAATGCTTCATCCTGGTGGTAGATGTCCTTTAAAATCTTAGGCTTGGTGAGCTCTTACCAATGCAGTGTGGTATGCCTAGATGAGGGGTAAGGACAGTCCCACATCTACCATGAGGCAAGTTGAGGCTGTGGCCTAGGGACTGCAGGTTGCAATAAATCGGAGTGGAGTGTAAGTACTACTCATTGGGGCACATTTACCAAGAACAGTGCAGTTTGCCTGTGTATATTGCAGGGTACGACAGATTCAGGATTTCTGGCGCATGTTCTGCATGAATGGCGCTCCCTGCACTGCCCCGACAGAGTGCACCATTTATTTTTTTTGGTGCTCCTTTAACATGGGGCATGCAATGCACTTCTGTTGGCCTTTGCATGTTAAATATGGCGCACAGTCCGACTGAGCACCAGAACGCCCCTAATTTTTGTCGCATGATGACTAGTGCAGCTGCGCCACAAAAGGGTTGAGTGCGACACATTTGTGATGCAGACACTTCTTACATACCTGAGCAAGCCATTTGCGCCTAAAAGAACGTACAATGTCCTACAGAAAACTGGCGCACGGAGCTTAGTAAATGTGCCCCATTATGTTCAAATGTCTGTCCACAGTAGCCTCATCCTTTCTCTTACAGCTGGAATGTCCATGTATTACGAGTTGGGTTGGTCACAGAGGGGGTAGGGGGAAAGTGCCTGCCATGCCAGACTCTGGGTAAGAGGGGAAGGCTCTCTCCTGTAAGGGTTATTGTTGGGATTGTCACTTACCTAAGTGTCTCTGTTGACATTGTTGTTGCTCTTCCTCTCCTCCTGTCCCCCCACTGGTGGCCCGTGTCACCTTACCACCAGCTGTTGTAGGACCTGCTATCCTGCTATCTGCTAAAGAGTACGCAGGATGGTCTGTGTACAGTGCCACAGGCGGGAAGACTGCAGAGACTGCCAATTAACGCCACCATGTAGGCATGAATGCTCCACTAGGGGGATTCTGGGAAAATATGCAGTTTTCCAGGATGGGATAGGAAAAACTATGCCTCTTTGGTGTCCTTGTAATGCAGCCATACAAAGATGGTTTGTGCATTTCATGCAGTTTTCACAACCCCGTAGACTTAAATGTGCATTATACTCTATGGGTACAGTTAGCCTGTCATCAATTGGGTCATCACTATTTAAAACTTTTTAATAAATGTGCTGTAGTTGTGGTAGTCAGGGAAGGACGAGTATATCTGGTTGGGTTTACAAAGAGGATTTATTTAAAATAATCCGTTCTATCTACACCGGACAACACCATAGGTTGTGAGTCATGTAATTCTGCCATTGCGTTCCAATAGGAAGGAGAAATATACCAATACTTGTCACAGTACTGCCATCATATGAGGTCCCCAGGGGTCAATTACCGTATCCTGATAGTAGGGGGGCACTGGCATTTTATCGAATAATAACAAACTATTTTGGGCCAATATAAAGAATGTTATAATGTGGTTACAATAATAAAGACTCTAAGCCCGGTACATTTTTGTGGACCTGCTTCATCCTAATTTTGCATATCTATGTATCAATGTGTTTTGACTCAACTAATCTTTTCTTTGGATCTGTAAATTTCCTTTCGGGGGGGATTCTGGTGAGGAATGTAACCACAAGTTTTCGAGTCAGCATAATTACATACTTGTATATTGTGCAGCAATGTAGGTTTCCTTACATTTGCCAAGATTCCCTTTGTTAATGTAGAAATTTGGTACCTTTTTAATATACCCGTCTCCTGTTTACACTGAAATATGTAACGAACATAAAAATTAACTCATTCAGACAATACATTAACATCACATTGTAGCAATAGGCAGTAGGTCCTACATTCACTTGGTTTTGGAGCAGTACAGTACAGTCCTCCATGGACCCATTGTCTGCCCCCTAGGATATGTACCCACTGAATGTATCTACAATATCTATCTCGTAGATACATCTTGTTACAACACTTTTCCAGCTTGTGATGACTACTAGATATATTACCCAAGCAGCCTCAGATCTCCTATGTTGGCATACTCTATTTTTGGCACATGTTGAATACCTTGTTGACCCAATTTTAATATGCCTGCAGATATCTTGATCAATAACAAGGCTAGCTTTCACAATCTTTAGTCATACAGTAAATTTTGTAGGTATCACGGATGTCCTTCCTTCCGGACCAACCTAGTCGTCATGGATGCTACCTTTTCCTCAAGTGTAAGCTCTTGTGTCACCTCCTCATCCTCAGACTGTAAGCTCTTGTGTCACCTCCTCATCCTCATAGACTTTAAGCTCTTGTGTCACATCCTCATAGACTGTAAGCTCTTGTGTCACCCCCTCATCCTCATAGACTGTAAGCTCTTGTGTCATTCCCTCATCCTCATAGACTGTAAGCTCTTGTATCATCCCCTCATCCTCGTAGACTGTAAGCTCTTGTGTCACCCCTTTATCCTCGTAGACTGTAAGCTCTTGTGTCACCCCCTCATCCTCATAGACTGTAAGCTCTTGTGTCACACCCTCATCCTCATAGACTGTAAGCTCTTGTGTCACCCACTCATCCTTATAGACTGTAAGCTCTTGTGTCATCCCTCATCCTCATAGACTGTAAGCTCTTGTGTCACCCCCTCATCCTCATAGACTGTAAGCTCTTGTGTCGCCCCCTTTATCCTCATAGACTGTAAGCTCTTGTGTCCCCCCCTTATCCTCATAGACTGTAAGCTCTTGTGTCACCCCCTTTATCCTCATAGACTGTAAGCTCTTGTGTCACCCCCTTTATCCTCATAGACTGTAAGCTCTTGTGTCACCCCCTTTATCCTCATAGACTGTAAGCTCTTGTGTCACCCCCTTTATCCTCATAGACTGTAAGCTCTTGTGTCACCCCCTCATTCTCATAGTCTGTAAGATCTTGTGATCAGGGCCCTCACACCTATTGTCCCATATGACTGCTTGTACTCTGTAATATAATATTTGTATGCGTCCCCTGTGATATGTAAAGCGCTATGGAATATGATGGCGCTGTATAAATTATTTATTTTATTATTTAAAAATAAGGAGCCACACACATCAACTGTAATGGTGGCAGGAGGTAATTGCTGAAGTATTAATGTTACTTGTTTTCTTGGAGACTCCTGTGAGAATGTAGCTGGGATATCTGTAGTCAGACAGCGCCAGTACATTGCCAGCAAAGGAGACTTTCTTTTTGTAACTAAACGTTGTAGAATGTTCCGGTGAAACTTGCAATTTTTAAGAGCAATGGAAATGAACAAGCTTTCGTCTGAGACTTTGAGAAATCTCATGATGACACATGATGGAATTTTTTTGGGTTAATTTCCAAATCCCATACAAGTTTACATCTCAGTGATGTTGATGCAAATTTAAATAATCTTCTAAAGAAGAAGCCATGTAGAAAAGGCAGTCCAACCTGCAGATAGCATGTTATAGAGCAGGAGGAGATGAGCAGATTGTACATAGTGTCCTATCTGCAGGCAGCATGTTATAGAGCAGGAGGAGATGAGCAGATTGTACATAGTGTCCTATCTGCAGGCAGCATGTTATAGAGCAAGAGGAGATGAGCAGCTTGTACATGGTATTCTATCTGCAGTTAACATGTTATAGAGCAGGTGGAGCTGAGCAGGTTCCATACAGTGTCCCATCTTCAGACACCATACCATTGTGCCCCAGATGCATGCAGTAAGTTATAGAGCAGGATGAGCTGAGCAAATTGTACATGTTATAGAGCAGGTTCTATATATTGTCCCATCTTTGGACACCATGTTATACAGCATACTGCTGTGTCCCATATGCATGCAGTATGTTATAGAGCAAGAGGAGCTATGCAGATTGTCAATAGCACACTATCTGAATGTAACATGTTATAGATAACTTCTAAGGCATCCAGCATCTCGAGCATCCTACACATTGTACTTGTTAACTAAACCTTGCCTATTAAAAGAAATTTATGTCTGCTATGTTATAGCAATTTGCTATAGGTTCTAGATGTTCCAGTCCGATACTGAAAATGTTTAGCAAACTGTGGACAATGTGGAATTTATATTTAAATCTGTTGTTGCTTCAATTTACAATGGATCCCATTGCTCAATGGTACATTAGACCTGTAACAGATCCCAATGACATCAGGTCAAATAGTTCTCCAAAAGGCGTCCGTGTTGATGAGATAAATAGCCAGAAAATGCTTCCAATGTGAACATGTACTTACCAGAATATCTGAAAGGTATTTTATAGCAGCAGGCCCTTAATGTCCTTCTATTCGGACAAGATATTTTCTTTAAAAATATATATTTTTTAATATTATTCAAGTACATTTCACATCATAATACATGACATAGACAAATAGTACTTTTTTATGTATAGGTAGATACATAGGTGGATACATGGGCTATTAGAAAACACGTAGAACCTCAAATTCATTTCCATTAAGGCACAGACCAAGAGGAGAGACCAAAATAACTGTGCGTTACAAACCAAAATTATTCATCAAAAATTAGATGTTTTTTGTGTTTCTTGTTTTTTTTGGTGTGTTTTGTAAAAGTGCACTTTTTGCATTCAGGCATCATGATATACAATACAAAAGACTTGACAAAAACCTTACTGTTCAATGGCTGTTTTTTTTTTCTTTTAGGAAATGTATTTAATGGTGGACAATAGAACATATAAATGAATAACAATGTAGCACTAACAAGTGTGAGGAATGTGGCAAGATGAAGCAAACTAGGCATTGTGTTTAGAATTAAATACAGGTATAAGTTATTTTCTATAGATATATGGCTTAAAAGTACACATGAAGCAGTACATTGTCCATTTTCTTTATTTCCTGAGGTGTAATTATGAGCAGGAAGTTACTGCTAAGCCTCTGTATTACAAAAAGAAAAAAAAAAAAAAATAAAAAGTTCACATTCTTAGGTCTGACCCGTGGCGAGTACACTGAGGTTAAGAGAATATAATCTAAATGACAGGAATCGGAAAGATTCAGACCAGCTGAATCCAGAATTTAAAGTGTACAAAAACCCCCCCAAAACAAAAAAAAAAAAAAGAAAAAAAAATATATCCAAAATCCCTCTCAAAGAATCCGTTCAGACGAGCATGTGTCTCTTTCGGTGGAGGGCAAGATGGTCCGAGCGGGAGAAGCTGCGGTCACAGTCTGGACACTGAAATGGTTTGATTCCAGTGTGTTTACGGAAATGCCGAGTCAGTTCGTCAGAGCGGGCAAACTTCCACGTGCATCCTTCCCAAGTACACTGATAAGGTTTTTCCCCTGTAAAGAAGAGAACAGGAAGATCAGTTAAGTGCAACGAGGCGCAGGTTCAGTACCAGCGAGGTCAGCATTTTTGTCCCTCAAAGTGAACAATGAAAAAGTGGGGAAACAAAATCATCACTTTCCAAATCAACAACCGCCCTGTGCAAGCAAACAACAGCTGCGCAAAGAACGGCAGAGGAATTTTTTTTGGAACAGATGCATAAAATTAAAATTATACAATTCACCCTGGAATTGTATATAGACAATCTGAGAAGATGGAAGCTGCATGTCTTATTAGGGCGTTTCCCGTCTAAATCCTTACCGAGGTGTCCGCCTTGTTTTCTGGATACTTTTGCGATTACACATCATGTTTACCTTGGTCAACCCCGTGACATTATAACATGTCCATAAAGGCAACCTGGCACATTTTATGGAGAATGTCCTGTTAAAACTTAAATTATTGGGCAGAGGCCTGACTGGAAGTTTTTTGGATGCAGTCCTAAAATACACCTTGTGCCATTTATATTATCGGTGTCTTTGGGCACCCAAAGATACTGCACCCTTTAGAGCTATGTAAATGGACTACCAGTAAATCAGGTAGAAGACCCCAAAATAACTAGAGACACAGTTGCCCTTCTACTAAACCTACATTCACATCTTGTTTTTTGGATACATTCAGTGGATACGCCAGGAAAGCTCCCATCGTATACTGAGTGCATCCATAGACATATATATTGGAATCCTTTTTGCTCTTGTCTGCTCAGTACATGTCACATCCACCAGGAAACACTGGATGGAAAAAAGTTTTTCCATCCTGCTTCCAGGTAATGTATACGGAGGCTGTAACTGCACATGGGGGATGGATGCATCTGTATTGCATCCATTGCTGGCCTCCCCTGAGGACCCAAGAGATGTAACCGTCCATATTAGGGCAGTTACATCACTGGGGAAACACCTCAAACATTGGCAGTAGCCAATCACTGGCAGCTACCAACGCTGACTCCTCCTCCCGTTTCAAGGGAAGTGTTGAAACAGGATTGCACCGTATAAGCATACACTGGGATATGTCCTAGCCCTCTGTGTCGGGAATATGTCCAACGTATCCTTATAATGGAGGACTTAAAACAAGATATGAATGTAGCCCAAGACCCAATGCTGAGGGGGTAGATCATCAAACATTTATCCCAACCCATTACCATCACCCTTTATGTTGCCTCAGGATATACTAGGACTATAAAGTGCATCTTCAGAAGCCAAATATTCCCAAATTTAGTCAGTTACAATTACTATTCCCATAGACAAAGCAGATGACTGATCCTGACCTGTATGTGTTCTTCTGTGCGCCTTTAAATGGGAACTTTTGGTGTAAACTTTATTGCAGCCATCATAGTCGCATCTGTGTATTCTCCGTTTCCTCTGGGTTTCTGGAGATTCCACAGGTAATGGCCTCTTTCCTGGGTGTACGATAACGGATGGGTGATGTCTGTACAGGAAGAGAAGTAGGGAAATATTACAAATACAGTAACCACTCGGAAATAGCAAGAAGCAATGACTCAACCTCGAGTTTAGATTTCTGCTGCATTTCGAAGTATGTAACACTAAATGCCACGATATTAGCACAATATTGATCTTACGCATTATCATCTTTGGGACTCTTCCCATTAGCAGTTTGATAACAATAAGGCCATTAGGAACCCAAATCCTGCTTGAATATGATTTTGTTTTGCAGTCTTGCATCCACTGGTCTACACAGAACAGAGAAGACTGATAACATGAACTGGTCTGAACTGTTCATTTTAAAGGGAACTGGTGCTTGTTCCACTGCTACTTTCCAAAACTCTTATGATGGCCATTCACTTTTTGTAGTGGTCAACTCATAAAATATATAAGGATCATGTGTGTTTGCCTGACCCTTTCCATATCTTGACAATGCCAGATAAGGATAATGGTCAGCCTAGTAAACCGGCGGTGGCTTCTCCCACCACTTCTCTAGAGAAGGCGATGGTGTAACGTAACAAGAATGGGACCAATGCCTAAATATCTGCCACTTCAGCTACTGTATACATAAGCCATTTTATCCATTCTCTTGTGTATATGTGGCTTCTCTTATGTACTAAAAACTGTATAATTAAATTATCTACTAAAACAGAAGATTTCTTATTTTTATTTTCATGGAAAAAAAAAAAGAAGATTGGTGCGTTGGAAGGGAGAGTTTATTATTTTTAATAATTAACAAGGTCATGCTCTCATTTCCCACGCAAACATTTTTTAGGATTGCAAAAGCTGGTTACGTTTCAGTTTGCTTTCTCTACGTTTGTTTACATGATCTACTTCCTCCAGAAATAATTTGAAACAGGTTTTTTTTTCTCTGTTACTGAACAGAGAAAAAACCCCCCAAAAAACAAATATTTTCCTCTGTATTTTATATAATCCGAGTCATAAGAAGAAATATTTGCTATTGTCCCAGTCACTCCTTTTCTGAGCAATTAAGAATTTCCTGTTGTGTTATGCCAAAAGGCGGGTGCGGTCCCTGACGTCAATTCCAAAAGAGGAGATCAGCCCGTGTGCCTCACCCACGGGAAGTTTTAAAATTGGCTCCGCACATTCAAAAACACATTGCCACACCGCAGGTAACACAAACCAATGACTACATCGACATTCCACAGATCCTCGACTTGTTTTTTCCCCTTACTAACCCAGATTCTTTGACAAATGCTTTTAATTTTCACTCACGTCATGTAAACTATTCTTCGCCAACCCTTTTTGTGTTAAGCAAGGACTTTCTTGAAAATGAAAATTACCATTCAGTTACATGTATCTTCTGTGTCCTGTCTCTAAAAGATGCCATAAAGCAATGAGTGAAGGCATCTTCTTAGGCTATATATATATATATCATTGGCCATTCTAGTCTAAAGGACAAATGTGGCCAAATAACTGAAAAAGCAGGACTGGTCAAGCGCCCTAGGGGTCTCATGTTGACTTGGCACAAGGTTTTTGTCAGTGGTGGAATTTGATCAAAATTCAATATCCTAAAAAAATTTTTATCCCGACAATAATAGTGTACACAGGAGAGGCTAGAGGGGAAGACAAAATGAATGCCAGAGGTGTTGAAAGTTAAGTCTTTTTTAAAAAGTTTAGGACCCCCATTATATATATGACTTACTCATGGAACACCCCCTTTGGAGGTGTACTGATGCCAGGTGACATTTGTTCAGGGTAAACGTCTGTCATAGGTTGATCTGTCCCAGGTTCAACTTTTATGTTTTTTAAAAGTGGTGAATTTTCAAAACACTCTGGGACGGTCACAGGTACTGTAATAGATAAAAACATAGAAGGTTCAGTCAGTTATTATAAATTTGGAGTCCTAAATAGTCATAATTAAACTGCCAGTAGAAGCCTAAGTGTTAAAAAATGGCAGTCCAATTATAATCAAATGTTTACATAAACAGATTATAACAGTGTTCCACTATTGCATTAGCTTTTAAGAAACCCATCAGTGCTGGGCTGCAGTGGGTCCATGAAGTACATTTAATGGAGAGCTGAACATCCACTCCAATTTTTTTGCTTGGACCAAATCGTCCTTGACAATAATGTTGGTGTCGGTAGTTTGACTGCATTGTCAGCAATGTACCACAACTAAAGATCTACTAATTATTACTCCAGTTGATCAAAATCCAATTATTAGCCCATGAATGGTCATCAGAGACAACTTCGCAGATAAGATCTTATCAGGGCCCATACATGTTCAATAAAAATACTCTAGTTTGAGCCAAAATTGTAGACCCGCTTTCTTTCTTGGCTTGCGAATTTTACCCCTCCCTCTAGGACAGTGATGGCGAACCTTTTGGAGACCGAGTGCCCAAAGTACAACCAAAATCCACTTATTTACCGTGAAGTGCCAACACGACATTTTAAGCAGTAACTTATTGCTACCTGTTCTTCCACATCTTTCAATCATATCGGCCCCTGAGGCAACCAATACAGTTGAAAGAAGGCAAATTCAGACTCTCATTGTAGCCTCTCTCCATGGTCTCATTCTGGAGAGGAAGTATTGTGGGTCCAGCAAGATGTCCTCCAAAGATAATGCAGCCCAGTCCACACCTTCTCACTTTTCCCACAGCCAATGAAGTGTCACTTTAATATAGCGCTGAGAGCAGCATCTCTCTAGTTGCCTGGGACTGCAGGAAGATTTGGTGTATTTGGTCCTATTTGGTGAACTCTGTCCTGGGGTGATGGTCTGAGTGCCCACAGAAATGGCTCTGAGTGCCACCTCTGGCACCCGTGCCATAGGTTCGCCACCACTGCTCTAGGACGTCAAAAGACATCATGAACAGTTTGCCCAAGTGCATCCCTAAAAGTCAATAGGTCAACATTGTGATATGGGCTCTTAAGGTAAGGTATATTGACTTCTAACTCTACATATCATACTTTAATCAGTTCTCATTAAAAATACTTACGGTGTTTACTACTTTGATTCTCCAAGTCTTCAGCTAGTACCATAATTGGATGCTGAAGATGAGGGGTGTAGACAAAAGGAACAGGTTGTACAACCATTGGCTGCAATAAGGGTAAGAGTCCAGGGTTCCTATATCCATGTCTTGGAAATGCAGACAACATTGGGTTAAGGGCAAGAGGCATTGTGAAGGGAGGAACAGCAGGTGGTGATGGGGTTAACTTTTTCAATGGGGGACTGGCTGAGGGCATAAATAAAACCGGAGAACTTCTCCTCTTGGGTGAAGAGTATTTGATAGGTGATGGGGACCTTCCAGCGGAGGGAGGTGAATTCTTCTTGTGTGTAGTGAGGTCCACCGGCTCCATTTGGAATCCAGACAATGTTTCAGCACCGGGGTAAAGTTTACTGTGCAGCATGTTCGGTGTGGGGTAGATGACACTGAATTTATTATTTGTCTTCAGCGACTCTATGTAGTTTTGTTGATATGACTACAGAGAAAGACAAAAACAAGAAAAAAGACACCTTAAGTGCAAAAGTAAAACAACAGAAGATTATATGTAAACTGTTGGAGATAATTATTTAGGTTATGGAATGCCAGCAGACTGGCCAGGCACACTAAGATTTTCCGTAAGTAGTCTGTATAATCTATAGACACTGGTTGAAAAATTATTATAAATCCACTGTATTAATACGTTGAGGAACATCTAGGACAGGCCTCTTAAAGAATTCACCACTAACCTCACAAGGATTCACAGCAGAATCTTACTACTTGTCTCTGGTGCTTAGGTAAAAATACTTAGCGCCCAACAATACCACAGCAATGCCACAGATATGCAATAAGAAAAGCCTGACAATATAATGGAAGGATTAAGAAAGTGCTGGTCTCAGAGGAGGAGTTCTTAGACAACTCAATTCAGATGGTAATTTGTAATCCTTAAATCCCCCTGTGGTGGCGCTGTATGGGAATTAAAAAAGTGGGACATATGATACAATATATAATAATAATTCCTTGCCAAATCGATGCCTGTCCCCAATGGGGCTCACAATCTAATCAACCTACCAGTATGTTTTGGAGTGTGGGGGGAAACCGGAGGATCCGGAGGAAACCCACACAAACAAGAGAACATACAAACTCTTTATTATGGAGGAAACAATACATTACATATATGTCCAATCACTGCTGGTACATTACAACTCTGTGAAGAGGTGACATACTTCATTATGACAAGGCAAATAAACACCAATATGGGGACACTGAAACAGAGTTTTAGATTTTTTATCATATGTCCCGCTCTCTTTATTAAAAATTCCAGAAACCCTGTTAAAACTCTTGCTGACAGATTGACCCACAGTATTCCAGCCGATAGTCCTGTGATCAGCTTCTTATTGGGTGACTTGTATCTAGCAGACAATCCCTTTAAACATTCGTAGCATGTAAAGTAGACACAACTGACTTCACTTTCCTAGCGGCTCAAAGTTGACTATACTCTTTGCCAAACGATGACTTCAATAATTTCCGACTCATTTTTTTCCCCCCCCTCGTGCCTTTTACTGACCCACAGGGTGGAGAGATCTCTTCCAGTAATCAGACTCACTCTCTCTACTCAGGACAATGATTCAGTGTAACCCAATGCAAGCTACTTGTCTTTTGAGGACATGTATACAACCATAGTCATAAAAGCGTGCTATGAGCACCCCGACGTATCCCCTTTCCTTCAGTCTGATCCAAGGCGTTGGGGTGATTGGTGTGGTTTAGTTATACAGACGTAATGTAGAAGTGATAGCAGAAACAGATGGTAGACAAAGCTGCAGTAATGTTCTTACTTTGGCTGGGCAGAGACAGTCTATTCATAATAAAATCGCAACACACACAGAAGAATATGTTCTGTACGGCCAAAAGCCTGCCAAAATCCATGGTGTGGTTCTTGGCACCAACCTTTATAGGACTAGATTTCATCCCGTAATAAAACAATTACTGCAACAAACTCACTGTATCGCCATGGAAATATCCATTAGATTATTAAAAGTCTCACTTTACTTGGTCAGATTGTAATATGCCGAAAAAAAAAAAAAAAACACCCGATCCCAATTTCTGGAATACAATCTATACTTGTGTCTAGTGCGTGGCTCACGGCGCCATTTGCAGGTCTTTTGAAAACTTTGGCAGAAGAGGAAGTTGGTGACTTCATGATTGAAAATTTGCAGAGTTTGCTTAAAAAGACTATAAAATTGAGCTGATCCAAGGGAATTTTCACTTTCAAGCCAAATAAACTTGGAAGAAGTCCGTCAGGAGGTATTGGAACAAGTCTTTAAACACTGTACTGACCCCACACCTCTCAAAGCTTTGGCAATACATTTGCTGTGTACATGTCACCTTACCTTGAACCAGGGTGACATACACAGAAGTGTTGACACAAGCAAAGTACATAGGTAAGTGTGTGTGCAGGTGACACAAGTTTCCCCGAAAGAAAACACATGTACGGGAAGCGCTAAAGAAAAAATCCTGACAATATCTATTTTCTGCTACCATGTCATCATTGGCCAACCACAAAAGGTTTTTGGGAGATTAGGCCTTGCAAGTATTAACAGAACTTATAGCTAATACTATAGTTAAAATCCCTTATATAGTGCTGTAATATATCACTCAATGAAGCAAATATTGAAAAAAAACAAAAAAAACAAAACAAAACTCCCAAAGATGTGTCCTTTCCACAAATTTCATGAAATTATCCAAATTTTTACATTCTGATGCAAAAATATATAGCAATGAACAATTCTCTTCGTAGTACAGAGGGATTATGTTGTATCTCTAAACCGCTTTCATTAAAAGAAAATAATGAATTAAAAAATATATAAATATAAAACACACCACATTTCCAATTAGAGGATCACCTCCGCTCCTCTTTATTGTGATCCCAGGCGGTGTCCCTCGCTAGACATCAACTAGAAACAAAGTTATAATAAGGACAAGATATGGCGCTCCGGGCTGCCAATTATACACACTCCTGCAATTCCCCCTCTCAAGTTGGGATAGAGAGGTGAATTTGTGCTTCTCGTGTGACATCGCCTTGCTCTCCGAAGCTCCCAGCATGGGAGAAGGAATTGCGGGGGCGTGTATATTTAGCAGCCCGGAGTGCCGGATATTGTCCCTGCACTCTGTGCTGCTAATTATAACCGTTTTCTAGGTGATCCCATCGAGTCAAGACTAGAGACTGACACTGCAGGGATCACAATGAAGTGGAGCGGACGCAAGTATATGTAGGTTTTTTTTGTTTAAGTTTTTTGTTTAAGTTTAAGTGACTGATTTCCTTTAACCAAATTAGAGGGAATGAGTCCCATTAAAATAAAATTTAGACAGGGTGCTTTAGAGCATGAGGAGATAAAAAGATTGTACAGTGTCCTATCTGCAGGTGTCATGTTTTAGAGCAGGAAGAGCAGAGCAGATTACACCTAGAGTCCTATCTACGGGTAGTATGTTATAGAGCAGGAGGAGTAGCTGAACAGATTGTACATAGTGTTGAATATGAAGGCAGTATGTAATATAGAGGGGGGCTGTGTAGATTGTACATAGTGTTGAATATGAAGGCAGTATGTAATATAGAGGGAGGCTGTGTAGATTGTACATAGTGTCCTATCTGCAGGCAGTATATTAATAATAATTTGCCAAATCAGTCCCTGTCCCCAATGGGGCTCACAATCTAATCAACCTATCAGTATGTTTTGGAGTGTGGGAGGAAACCAGAGGACCCGGAGTAAACCCATGCAAACACGGAGAGAACATACAGAGAGCAGAAGGATCTAGGCAGGTTACACATAGGTGTCCTGCCTGCCGGCAGCATGTTATAGAGCAAAAGGATCTGAGCTGTCCCAGAGTGGAGCTGCCTACCAGACTCCTTAGCCCAGAATTAGCAGAAGTATACATAAACAAAGGACTTGTTACACTGAATACTTTCCCCTTAAGGCTATATATCAGTCTCAGGGTAATTATTATAGAACAATGGAATAACTGACCCCCTTCAAATTAATATCAATGTAAATATTTACGCCTGCATTCCTTGTCTGTATTAGCCTGCTTTGTAGCCTTATGTGAAAACGAATAAACTAACAGCTATGTCGAGACGGAGCCACATACATTTCCTTAGATTTCCCCGCTGTGCATACCCCTCCCGTTATAGGTCAGCTCTTTGTGTCTTCGAGTCATAACACCAGCAGTAGTAAAGTGTGTGAGTTTTCACTGTTCCCTTTAAGATGTGTGACCTGGAATTTATAGCGCTGAATGTAACCGGCTCTATAAAATCCCAGGCTGTGAATACATGCCTTCAGGCTAAAGGGACTTTTAAACTCCTGTGACTCAACGGAGGAAGGGCTTGCCAGCGATGGATGATAGCGTAAAAACAAAAACAACAAACGTTTCATATATATAAAAAAAAAAAAAGAACAATCCTCAGCAAAACCCAATAATTAAAAAGTAATGTCTCCATCATCAATCAAAACCCTTCACACACATGAATCCAAGCCATGAATCAACAGTTCCGAGAATCCACATTTTGTCTTGGACGTGTTAATCAGATGTTCCTCTGTAGTCGGAAATTCCTCTCTTTCTTGGTGTCAGACAAAATCCCATATTGAACTATGATTTCCTTTTTAACAAGAATGTTTACGAAAGCAATAAACAAGCGGCAGAAGTTATGAATCTGACAGGCACAGGAAGCCGCGCTCGTTCAGTTCCTTTTATACGCTGTATGTGTCCCAAAAAAACATCTGAAGTCTGCAAAGTAGAAACTTTGCTTCATTTCATGTAGATATTAAAAAGTAACACTCCAGGCAAAAGTGACACATAGGTGGGGGGGGGGGGGATTTATAAATTCTACCATTATATTTCTCTATAATATTTTATCCCTGCACTAGTATAACACATATCAAATTCACAAACCTCTAAATAAATCTGGCTCCTCTTTGCTCCTCCAAAGTCTTAGATCTACACCACTAAGAAATTTGTGTTTCTAATCCTATTGTCATTCTCTGCAGCCTCCCCATTTGACAGAACACAGAATATCGCAACAGTAATGTAATATTTCATTAAATGGTAGATTCTATGATTATTACATGGAGTAAATAAATTCCTAGGATGCACTTAAAAGCGTTCGTCTACTTTAAAACAAACAAAAAAAATAACTGATATTGTTTCTGTATGAAATTGTACGCATTTTTGTTTAATTTCTTTAGTTTTCTTGATCTCTGCTTGCTGTCATTAAACAGGAAACTTCCCCGTTTACTTCCTGTGGGTGTGAATCTGTCCCTGGTCATGTAATGTCACACAGGTGCACATGGCTCTGATTATTCTCTGCGATATAATGAGCCGTGCACCTGTATGACATCACATGACCAGGGACCAATTCTTACCCACAGGAAGTAAAACAATGAAACTTCATGTTGTATGACAGTGAGAAGAGATCTAGAAATCAAAAGAATTGATACAGAAAATAAAATGTATAACTTTTTATTACACACACAATATCAATGGTTTGCTGAAAGTGGACAACCCCTTTAACCATCTAGAATTTGTATACCAGTCCCATAATCTTTCCATCATCCTTGGGTTTATTACCCAATTGTTTGTGCTGTTCTCAAACCAAAAACAACAGATCTGTGGTCATTTTTTCCCCCCTGTCTTCAGAAGCAGTCCGTTTGTCATCTATAGAAGGCTTGCAAATGAGATCACTAGCTTGTCTGAAAAGGCATTCAAATAGATCGAGCCAGGAATAGAACCTGCTCAATTTTCTGTGCATTGGTGCATTGAAATTGAGGTCCCAGTGTACCAGAAGTAAATAAAAAATGGCGCAGAACAGACGAAAACATTTAAGCAGATTGAAATGGTTGTAATGTGCAATGCAAAAGTTTGTCCAATCCATGACCCTTATCCTTACCAGTAATATAGTACCCACATTTAGTAATGCTTAGCATCCTTTGGTGCCACATTAGAATCTGTGCTATAAAACCCCTCTTAATATCATCATCTTAGAATTCATTCCTTGAAGTGGCAGACAAGATGACCTAATACAGGCAGATCACGCTTATTACTTCACAGAATCTATTTAACAGCAGAGGCTGGAGAGTGCCCAGAGCCCCTTTAAGCTGCGCTGAGGAAGATGATGTCATTGTAAGTAACTGGATGGGGTTTGGCAAGAAAGAGAGGTGTGCGGTTTGTGCCAAGTTAAAAGCCTGCATTACTTTCAGACACAGATAATCTTGTGATCGCTCTCGTATAGGTTGGAGCTGTTGAGAACATGTCTGGATAATAATGTCATTAGCAGAAGGGGGAAGCATGTGATTTCCAGGTCAGTCCCCACCCTGGTTCCACACACCTTCAGCATCCTGACTCCATGCGGATTTACAGGAAGAGATCAAAGCCGTAACTTATCTGTAACGCCACAAAAAATTAAAACATTCTGGGCACTGAATAACTGTATAAAGCGGTGATGTAGAAGGATTGACAGATTGTTAAAACTTGTCCATAAGAAATATGGAGTTTTTTTCTTGTATTTTCTAGCAGATATTTCTTGATCAATCAGAGCTATACTAGGATTTACCACCTAGATTCCTCTCCATAGGTACCCCCCAAGCCACCTCATAGTGGCTCAACTAGAGCTGGACTCCAGGGCACGGACCTCTGGAAATCGCCTCTTCTCTAAGTGCTTTAATGAGCCTTGGGAACCCATAACCATGGCGCCGGTTATCTGATTGCCCTTCACTGGAACAATTTTGGTAAGTACTAACCATTTCAAGGCAGAAACAACCCACAAGACCATCAATAACAGAGATGCCTTCTCCAGTCAGGTAGCCATTACAAATTGTCTGTCTTCAAGGTCCCTTAGATCCTTCCACTAGGATTCCTACTTCCGACCTATTAAGTTATAGAACTGCCTTCACCTATGAGCGCCCTTTCTGTTATGGCTGATTGGTTTATCAGTTTTTTTCTTTTACAAATATAGCACCAACATATATTCTGCAATATCTATGACATTACATTCTACAGATGCAACACCTAAATACACAAGCCTAGTTACATAACTACATAAAGTCTTATATTGAAGAATGAAATCACAGTTTTCTTGAGGGGCCCATGTATAAAATATTCACACAAAGTACTAGAAGGGAAGGAGTCCAACACTGTAGCGTCATCTTGAGACCGCGGCCAACAACCCTTCATTTTTGGTGTCCGCTTTCGAAGTCAACATGTAGCAGATATTTCCAAATACAAAAGTGGATATGTCTTGCTGGATCACAAGTGCTATCATTATACAGAAGCCAGAGAAATTTTATAGAGACATCATGGCTGCTGCTGCGGAGTGAGTGGATCAAATCTTGACTAGTCAGCATTAGAAGACGTCCAACTTCTGACAGGTCAGCATAACCTGCCTCAAATTCGTTTTCAAGGATTGCCTCACATGGAACAACTATTATTTCCAGGACAACTCAACGTCTTTTCCAAACATTTTGCAGGAGGCGATTTATAGAAATGATCTAACTTTATAAGCTCGTCCATCTTCAGATATAAACCAAATGTTCTTCTGAAAGTGTTTTCCTCCTGCACAGAAGCAAAGTGACAAGCAGCTGGCTCCAGTCCCCTCCACTCACAGGTTACACTTACTTGGAATAATGGAATTATCACATGTGGAAAACTGGAGATTGCTTCCAAGACAAATGCAGTTTACAGAGTGGAGTTTACTGGGGTATTGCAGTCTATTTTTCATTTCATGCTAATGTACACAACACATTATACACAGAGAAGTAGCAAGTTACGACTCATGTCTACGCCAACGTTTTATGCTTTCACAGCGTCTGGTGAATTGCACAACACAGTGATGCAAGCTACACATCCAGTCACAGTCCTGTAGCCACCAGTAGTAATGTTGTCCATAGACACTGATGGCCCAACAAGAATACATTGGACACCATGAGTCAGAACTTGCATATGGTATCAGTGCTATATTCTACAATGTATTCTACTTTGGTCATACCAAAGGGTGAAAAATATGGAAACAACCATTAGCAAAAAAAGTTTCCAATAAATGTTTACTAGTGACACAACATTTGCCTATCCTTAGATTTAAGCATTCATAAACGCCATCAAAACCTTTCCTTGCCCCCTTCTGTGATATCTTAAACAGGTTGGCCACTGATAAACTTTACCAGGTCAAGTACAGTATAGGTGACCCTATTAGGATCTTGTACTTACCCTGGTGAAATTTCTTATTAGTGGCCAACTACAAGACCCCAATTGGGCCACCCATATTGTACTTAGCCTGGTAAAGTTTCTCAGTTGGTTAAAAGAAGGGGCCCATGTACCATGCCCTCCTTCATGATAACCACTACCATATCAATGGTTGGATGGGCATTCCTAGGACATCTGCACGCCCTCCAACCACTGATATGGGAGTGGTTATAACGGAGGGGGTGTGAGTTTGTAGGTGGAGGAACAAAGCCACAGCCTGAACCAATGATGGGACAGAAGGCGTGTCCCAGACTACCTGTAGACACTATTCAGATTTTACAAATCACAACTCTGCCCTGATAAAAGAGATAGAAGCAGAAAAGGAGAGTGATCCAAGAAAAATAAATAGCAGGGGATCGATCTCTGTAAGTATTAATATAAATAACATTTGGGAGTTTCTGACTGTACAATTGCTTTAAGAGTTAGATAACAATTAGCCAAGTGGACAGCACAAGATAATGTGTTTTTACATGTTATAGCAGGTTGCACTTATAACCCATTGGTGCATCTAGGGGAGCCGGTACTCCGGTTTCTGCATTTCAATTTATGACCGGCAACGAGCAGAGAAGATAAATATTTTTCACGAAAACAGGTAAAAATAAAAACTTATTAAAATAATGAGTATGAATTTTACAGCAGTCATATATATTTAGTAGTTCTCCGGTTGTAAAATTCTATTTGTAAAGTAATAGACAATAGACTGGGAGACGGATCCTTACATGAGTGAATCACGTAACAGCAAGACAATCATGAAATCAAAGGAAGAAGAAATCACTAAAATCATACAATTTTGTTTCTTCTGGAAAAACTATTGTTTTAATGTATCTCCTGTAAAAACCATTATTTCTGTCTTAAGTATCCACATCCTGCCTTAGGGGACTATTACATCCGCTCTGCAAGACTCCTGTCTACATGGAGGGCAATGGGAACAGTAGATGAGGTGCTTTGTGTGTACGGAGCAAAGCCGGCTCTAACTCTTGACTAATTCCTCGTTTTCCTCCAAATTGCTAGACAGAAATGTGAGAGACGGGTCTGCCAGCCCTGGAAGGAGGCACAGGAGGGGACCAGAAGAATTAACAGCAGATTTATTCACGCGCTGCCACTTAACTATGTATGAAGTGTACTCCTGGTGCACCAGTGCGTGTGTGTGTGTTATAACTATCCAGGGATACGTAGAAACACATACATCATGGCGCGCCTGCAGAGTTGTGTAATTTAAGAACAGGCTCACATGGGGGACACATATTTTGTAGCCTGTAGTGGAAAAAAACATGTCTGCCTAGGTAATACAGAGGGGGGCATACATATACAATCCAATATCAACAATGACATAACTTGTGGCTCCATAACACAACACTTTACAGGGGTCAGTAGGGTTAAATAAATGAGCTAGAAGTCATATGTTGTATAAACTGTATGGGAATTATGTGAATATGGAATAAGAACGATTCCCAAATACTCCTAGTTGCAAGTCTGGATGGTCAGGGGGGGAGCATTGTGGGTCAGGCCCCCCACGGATTTATCTCCTATCCTGTAAATGCCTATAATATTTCACATTGAGGTTATTAACATTTTTACTTAAGAAGTTACATTTTTACAATTTAAATTCGACAATTCACTGGCCAAAATGGTAACTTTTTTTATGGGAACTCACCAAGTAATTATCTGTGATGTGATGATAATATTGCACACTTACCATTGGCATGGGCTCAATGGCCTCCTGCTTAATAGGAACTGGGTCAAACATTAGCATTATTGCATCAATGCCCCTTGTGTATTCTTGTCTGAAATCAAAGAACAAATAAAAAGATGTTACCACAATGTTCTGGTGATACGCTGAACTTTTGCAATACAAACAAACAATCACATTGAATAGAAAGTTTACACCCACATTGGTGATTGTGAGTATCTGGATTAAGAGATATAAAACTATGGTATCTTTTATTCATCAAAGCAAAATTTCTGCTCCATAAATAGCTGTTATTACTCCAGAGGACTTCCCACAACCGTGTTTTACGCGCCAATCATAAATCTGTCAGCAAAGAACTAGTGACAATGCAATACTGCAGACCAAGATATATATTGTCCCTGGAGATCTGTGTAATCATACTTTTGTGTCTTGCAAGTAGCAGCAAGACCGTGAAAAATGCTTTAATATTCCACGACTGTAACTTCTCCAAGATTGCTGGTGTCCTCACACTCCTATAGTCTTAGTGCTCTCCACTGTAGTATTGAAGAACGATCCCACTCAACAGTTCTCTGCACATAGGGGAGACGCAGTGTAGCAGCTTAAAGGAAACCTACCACTTAAAAACGGTAGTTCTAACCCTCAAATACATTGCACCAGCTTAGGGTGAGCTGGTGGCGGAGAATATTTTCATTAATTCCAGAAACCGCCTATTCTTTTATTAAACTGTTTTATACCTTATATTGCAAGCACGCTTCGGCGCACCATGATACGGGCTCGGCGCACCATGCGCGCGACCGTACGACTGATTCAGAAGTGCCGGAGAGTTGGTGACGTCACCAAGCTCTCGGGCACATTTGCGCCTGCGCAACTTCGCCCGGACGGCTTTGCAAGCGAAGTTGCACAGGTGCGAGTGTGCCCAAGATCTCGGTGACGTCACCGGCTCTCCGGCACTTCCGTATCAGGCGCTTGCACGGTCGCATGCATGGTGCGCCGAACCGTGCTTGCAATATAAAGTATAAAACAGTTTAATAAAGCAATCGGTGGTTTCTGGAATTAATGAAAATATGCTCCGGCCAATCGCTCACCCTGAGGGTTAGAACTACCATTTTTAAGTGGTAGGTTTCCTTTAACACAGAGAGCACAACAGTGTGAGGACATAGCTACAACTCCAAATTACAATCCTATGGCATAAATTCATGTTACACAGTCCTGCTGCTACTGATAAAATACACAAGGTACACAGATCTTCACACGGTCTGAAACTTTGCACGGCCAACAGATAAAGGCTATGTATTATTAAAAATATTTTGCCGTAAATAAGGACAGAATGTTTTATGCCAGCGTGCTATCACTTCAGGAGTCACGACCATTGAATCGGCTTTACAATAGTTGCCCGTATTCATACTAGATCATAACATGGATGAGCTAGAATACCCATGTCAGGTATTTTACCCTGGTTGGCACTTGATGAAAGAATTTAATTTTTAAGTAGACGCTTACTAACCAAAAAAGACGAAGACGCAGCCTTCTACAGCGGTTTACTTGATAAATCATTTTATCTTAATATAGTGTTTGCCTATGTGCCAGGAAGTGTCACAGCTAGAGAAGCTGGCAATGTAAAATATTCCGTAGAGAAAGAACATCGGGTTCCCGTTACGCTGACATAAAGAGCAATAATAGTTCTACGTATCACAGTTTTTCAACACTGAAGTGATCAGACAAAGAACTATGGTTTTACATTTTGTAGACAAGTTTAGCCAGATGGGCATATTGGCATTAACCCCAGATAAGATATCTAATAAGGTACATACACTTTCAGGCTATTTTTTCATTGTAACAGAACATTTGACAAAATGTTATTAATAAATAGTGCAGAGGATAATAGTAAACTTTGTAATGTGCTTTAGGGCAGCACGGTGGCTTAGTGGTTAGCACTACAGCCTCGCAACGCTAGGTCAACATCTGCAAAGAGTTTGTATGTTCTCTCCGTGTTTGCGTAGGTTTCCTCTGGGTCGTCTGGTTTCCTCCCACACTTCAAATCATACTGGTAGGTTGATTAGATTGTGAGCCCCATTGGGGACAGGGACCAAATTGGCAAGATCTGTGTAGTGCTGTGTAATCCGGGTGCGCTATATAAATTACTTAAATAAATAAATCAGTCTCTGCCCTTCTTTTTTCCTTGCCTTTCTTCCTTATTTAAGCAATTGCTGTAATTAGCTTTATGTGCTGATAAGGAACCTGATAAAAAGTGTCTAAGGATTTAAATCTTTACAGACAGTCCCTGGATATTCTAATCTCCTCAGAGAGAGATGTATCATATAAGGGAATATGCTCTGGGTATGGAAAGGGTTAATTGTTAGCCTTCTTATCGGTCTGAAGTTGACGGACATCAAGAGGCCTTTAGATACATTGCTCACTACAAGAGAAAGAAGCAGAACAAATACAGCTGCTTAATGAAATATATTGCAATTATTTTTTATGCATGTCATTATTATTTAGTTACTATATGTTTGTATTATAAGTGGGGTGGACACCATTTTAAAAGCAAAATTGCATAAGCCAGCTAATGTGCTAACGTGTTTTACTTTCCATGTAGTTTGTATTGTCTTATAGATTTTTTCAGTATATTACGATACATGAAAAACATAAAACTAAAAAAAAATTACTTTCTCTTCCTCCTCAAACAGGTAGGAAAAAAAAAAACATTTCCGCATTACTGTTCAAAATAAACTTGCACATAGAGTTCATTCAAAGTAGAAGATGTGTTGTGTTGTGTTGTGTTGTCATAATATACCACTGTAAATTCCGCCACTACTTCTACTCTGGAAGGAGAATCTATGCTAAAGATATATTGTACATGTACTTATAGGACACTAGAAAAGCAAAGACCGATTGTATGGATTCCCTCTGCCTTTCTGTTCATGTCAATATTAAACAGAAAAGTGTTTTTTGTGGCTTTAATAAAGTCTTCCGTCTAGACACAGTCGTTTAATTTCCAATCCCCGGCTGTCCAGTAGGTGGCGTCTCCTTTATGTGTCATATGAGACCGCAGTACATATATAAAAACTTATTAAAAAAAAAAAACTATTTCACTTATAAAAAGACTTGTTGCTGTTTAAGTACAGAAGGATAAACCTAGCAGAGAACAAATTGTGCAATAACTTTCTATTACTGACCAAATCTGAAACCCAAACATTGTCACAATGATGAAGAATATTTTGGCAAACTTGTTACAACTGTGATACAAATGGCTCCATGTTGCGAAAGAGGTTTATAGTTGTACAGGTCTGAGATACACAATAGACATCTTGACGTTTCCCAAGAACTTACAACGTCTACTACGGCTCCACCAAGGCTTGCTTTGGGGGCCAAAACTGTAATAAATCGCTATATGGTGCCCGAAAAGCTGTGATTGTGCACCATGATACTGCTGAACCAAAAGTATCAGGGTGGTGGTGGAGCACCACATGTTTTAAGCGTTGCACACTGGTTGATAAATTTGGCGCATGTTTAAGCGCAACACTGATGTCCTAAGATGTGACTATATGGTTCACACATTCCTCCAGTTGGTGCCAATTTTTGAAACTTTTTGAAAAGTCTTATTCAATACATCGTGAGCAAGTTGAGCTATTTTTTGGCATAAATAAGTCCAAACACTTTTTGTCTCCAGAATTTTGACCACGGCCAACTTTTTGTGGTGTTCTACAGTAGAAGCAATCAAACAGTTTTATAGCCCAAGCTAAATCACCAATCCCTTGGCAGAAGCGACCACGACCAGGGCCCATCTGTGCTTAACCAAATATTGTAAAATGTGCTCATCCTGTGAGCGACAACCGAGAATTCTTATTTTATAAGCTCTTCAAGACAAGCAGGACCAAACAAAGAGCTGAAGTTCTAGAGATAAAATAAACAGAAAAGTTGTTAAAAGGGCAATGATCATGATTTTCCTGTGTAAACCGGGTGACCTTTAAACAGATTTGCATAGAAGTCTCCTCAGCTGCTGCATTCCTAGCACCCAGCGGCCCATGGCATTGCACTGGGAGGGTTGGACTACTTACTCCCTTCTATAAATCTTTTTCCACTGTCTACTTCCCTCTGTGCAGTAAAGCAGGGTTGGGATTTTCAAGCAAAGAGTTTTTGCTACTGTTGATAACAGAGATGGTGAAAGGTCAGGTGACATCACAGCAGGGTTTGATTAATAGGTCCCTTTTATAGACTAAGGAGGATTGTGGTTTTTACGAATTCCGAATTGGTTGTACAAAATGTGCCTTTTGGCTTTGTTCACAACTGCATCACAGGCTCCGTTGTGTCTGTCCGATATTGCAGAAGTCCTGCGTGAAAAATTAAAGGTACCGTAATGGATGCCAAACTTGCCCCTGTATAGTCAATGGAGGTCCTTGGGATGCATGTGAACATCAATATGAAAGCCTGAATTCACAGTCTATGGAGGGGTTTTTTCCTTTAGGAGGACACAGTAGTTTGTAAATGTCAAGGCTTCTCAAATGGTCAAACATTGATTTACTGTAGGAGGAGAGTCAACCTGCACAACTTCCTCTGAAATTAAGGCAGCTGGTATTCCTGCAACATGAAAATAGGACCACCAGCCATGATGGGGGCACATTCTGGGTCGAGATGAATTAATCTATTAGTTGTCTCTTAAAGGACATCTCTTAAAGAGCCTAGAGCCCCACAGGCTCATTTGCATACAGTCCTTCATCCTGGTGGTAGTAGCACTTCAAATGTTTAGGGAGGGACGGGATGGACAACCAAAAATGTAAAAAAGAAAAAAATTAACCAACAAACATGGGATCTTTTCATGAAAAATCTTTGTTTTTGTGGACTAGTGGGGGTTATATACATCAGTTTCTACAGTTAGAGCAAAACGTGGTTCACACTGAATAGATTTGGACTTCAACCGAAACTTTTGAAAGATTAGTAACATATTAGTAACATTTGTTTCCTGTATACTTATGTTTAAACCAGGATCTGCATCATTTTTATTAGGTTGTTTTGTAGGAAATGTCCGGAATAAAAATTCCCTTAACAAAAAAAAAAAAAAAGTATGTCCACATGTTTTCCCGGACGTATAGAGAACAACACAGAACAAACACTAAGCAGAAAGAGGATAAATTGCTGTATAATCACATGTACTGTCATCACAAAGGGGATCTACAGTCCCTGTGAACATGAACGGCTACAGACGTGTTCATAAAATCCAATAACACATCTGTGTTTGCCATCAGACAGCGCTGCATAGGATATCCGAAATCTCCTTCATTTCATGTAATTTACTCTCTTCCTCCACCTTACAAGGCGAGCTCTTCTGCTGGGGATTGCCAGATGTTGGTTTGTGTGGGGGCTGTGGGATTGTCTGGTTTAGAGCACAGACCTTGGAGATCAACAATGAAAAAGGAAGAGGGGGGTATAAACCAACACAATCCCTGAACTGACCTTTCCAGAGCACTTCCTATGATGTGTTGTAGACATATTGGGCTTTAACCACCTCAGAGAAATAGAGGCCTGTAAGTCATTAGAAAAGCACTGCAGGCACCACGGGTGCTGGAGGGTGTAAGGCTGAATGTGGAACTCAGAGAAAAAGGTAGCCGATATATAGGTATTATATAACTAAAGGACATAAAAAGCCTTCAGAAAAATTAGCAAAAAAAGACAGCATGGCTAGAACATAAGCAAGAGCTTCCAAATAAATTTTAAAATACATTTTATGGCATAAATTTACTTTGTACAACTGTGGTTCTATGACATTACTAATAATACATGTTGCTTATATTAGTCCAAATTGTAATTTACATAATTTATAATGAATGTAGCCATGTCTCTTGGAAACAAGATATCTGCCCTTGGATACAACCACCTCTCCTGGAGGGATTATACAAAGAAACGATTAATTTTTTCATATGAATTGTCCAGGAGTTATAACATGTCCCATGGTAATGAATGCTGAATCCAGATGCTCAGGCAGGGCTCAATAGGGCATGTGTGTCCACCACTGTCAGGGTGCAGGGGTGGTCGTATCCAAGCAATACCGTCTCATTTCTAAGGGAAAACATGGCGACATTTATGGGAAATTATCTTCACACAGGTACATTTGTTTTCATGGAACCCTCATGGGTCAGCTTAAATTTCTCTTTCCTGCGGATAGGGGATAGCATGCTTACTCAGTACACTAAGTAGAGTTCGTGGGTGTTCTTAATAAGTGAATGACAGCGACCTCAGCTTATTCACTTACACACTGGTCTCCATAGAATAAAAAGGGTTTTGTATGAAAAAAAATACAATTGATTATGAATATTTTCTTGTAAAACTATACGTCAGGTCCTCCTGCTCTAGGACATTCAACTTTCACACAAGACTCTATATTCATTGTGACGGGTTTCATTCGCTCAGAAAATAAATACTTCTCAAGTTGCTTACACTTGGACCGGTTTACAAAAGTTTCATCTTCTGTCTTACTGATGTCTTCAATTAACAGTTATAGTCTTCTAAATATTCAGACAGATCACATAATGTCTCATAAGTAGAAAAAAACATGTTTGGGGCCCCCAGTGCTGTATATGGACAGCAGCTGAGCATCAGCAGAAAGGCATGTCTGACTCAGTAATAGCCCTGCCATAAAGAAGAATTAGTTACTCTGCAGTAATTATGGGCAGGGAAGCTTCAGGATAATGGCTGATATTCAGTATTATCAGACAGTAAATCTCGTCTTCAATGTGTTGCGAGCCTGTGTGTTTTCTTTATTCGCCTCATCATTGGGCCATTATTATCTTTATCAGGAACAGGGAACTTTAACTACTCTGAAATATCCAATCGTGATACAAGTCAAAGGTTTCATATGGAAAGTTGCCAATAGACAATAGCTTATGTCATTCTGTAGCAGTGATGGCAAACCTTTTAGATGCCGAGTGCCCAAACTACGACCGAAACCCAAATATCTTTTGCAAAGTGCCGATTCGACAATTTAAACAGTAACTTATGACTCCCTGCTCTGTTACATGTTTAAATTGTATAGGCACCTGAGGATACCAATACAGTAGAAATAAGGAGAAGAAGTTATGGATTATCATTGTAGCTTCCTTCTAGTGTCCTGGGCTGCCTGGGACTGCAGGAGGCCTTGAGTCCTGTCTGGCGAACTCTGCGCTGGGGTGATAGCACAGGTGCCCACAGAAAGGGCTCGGAGTGCCAACTCTGGCACCCGTGCCATAGGTTCGCCATCACTGTTCTATAGTGTAGGGAGAACGTCCAACACCCTTGGGCATCTGTTGTTGGAGGAAAATGGGATTTTCAAGGCTGTTTTCTTTCCTTTATTCCCTTGATGTTACTTACATCTCCCCTCCCACCACCTCCATAGAGGTCCAGAATGTGAGGAGTAAGAAGGATTATGTAAAAGGACTTGTCCATTTAGGAAGATGATAAATAACCTTAGTGGGGTCCTTCAAAGGTGGCTGACAAGTCATGATTTCTCTTGATAGCCTAAGTGTACTATAGCCAACTGATTAGCGATCCTAATAAGGGGCATAGCACCACCCCACCAATAGGGTTAAGCCCAAATTATGGCATTTGAAGGGTCTCTAATCAAAAAGTCTTTATGTTGGCAGCCCAACAATCTACTTAAAGTAGATGAATTTGAGGAAAAAAAAACCCAAAACAACATCATGTCGGGGCATGAGGTCTAACCTACAGAGGAAGGCAAAAAACTACAAGACCTGTAGAATGAAAATTTTCCTTCCCCTCCCCAATTATGGCAGTCAGAATAACTCGCTGGATCTATGGGAAAGTTTGGTGTTCCCCTAATATATTATAAATTTATGAATATACAAGTGTAATCTGCAGAGAATGAAAAATTTTCCTTTACTAGGACTGGTTTAGTTCACATCTGCAGTCTGATTTACTAGTAGAATATAGAGCATGCTTGATGCGATGAGTCTCAATAGCTGCTGTAGTCTAACATCGTCAATGTATAGTAACTTTAGAAATTGCCCACATATTCAGCGGCACACACAGATGACCATCCCTCACATGGTGAGCTCAACTGGAGACAGGCACCAACCAATATTTTTTTGGAAAAACTTAGAATTCAAAAGGAAACCTGCAAAAACATTACTGGCTATTCAGATGGTGCCCTTGGATGGATTGAAGCCAGCACCATAGTTCTACAAAGCAAAAATGCTAAAGTTATACGATCAAGTACTAAACATAGGAGTTTTAGGAAGTTACAGAAACAGATGAAATACATTTACCCCAAAATGAGAGATTTTACAAATGTCAATTCTATTTTACCGCTCTTGATCTCATCAACTGCAACATTGCAGCCACATTGTGTCATTCCGTCTAGTGACAGGTGTGATGCAACATTTTTTTGCTACATGAAGCACAGTGACACGTGATATCATGATGCAACACATTCACATCCCAAAAAAAAAATGAAAAGAAAATGCCTTGCAGCCCTAGTTTTACTTGAATTCCTAAGAAAGGATCCTGCGGTGCGTAGGAAACATCTTCCCCCACAATCAAAACTTCATCACAGATCTCCATTGTTCTAAGTTCCTGAAAATTTTACATAAATATTTGTGAATCAGTAACTCCTTTATATAAACTATCACTTGGAGAGCGAGGATTCTGCTAGAATATAGATGTGCGTTTCTATGCCAATGATGAAAAAAGCAAAGGTTTCTGTAAACTTGACAAATGGGAGGGTTCAGGATTGTTTAGGATTCACAGGTATAAGATTGGCAGAAACGACTGGCTGCACTGTGACAGCTTTCATCACTTGTGAATTAGGTATAAAGCCATGTTCTCTGCAGCTGGTGACCTCAAGGTGCATTCCCCAAGTGCTGAGTAAGCATCATGGGGTTGATAGAAGATGCTGCCGAGAGTTACTTCTTGTCTTTGCCACATTTACAGGAGTTTCACTTATAATCATCATCTTAAACCTGTAGACCAGCTTTAATGGGTTCAAGTTGCTAGAGTTTTGCCCTCCAGATCCATAAAACAACAGGTACCCAATATACTCAATATTTAATGTCTTTTGCTTTCATAGCGCCAACATATTCTGTAGCACCGACTGTCCCAGCAAGGCTCAAACTCTATATTCCCTATATGTTTTTGAGTGTAGGAGCCAAGCCAAGCACCTGTTTATACAAGGTGAACATACAAGCTCCATGCATTTGTTGCACTTGTAATGATTAGTATGCAGGACCTCAGAGCTAACCGCAAAAGACAACACAATAATTTTACTTTCTATTCTTTGTTTTTCTACCTAAATTTCTTTGAATACATGATCATTTTACAATAATTCAGTACTATGCATATCCCAATTCCGCAAGGTGAAGATTTACTGTAATACACATTGTAAAAACATAGAAATGAAAGCTACCAACACAGGAAACAAAGCATAATAAGGTGTTGAATCACGTAAGCTGACCACACCGATAACACCTTCTAATGTCACTGTATGCATAGAAACATCTTAGTGTATTACAGAAATAGGGATACTCACATCTAAATCTACTTCAGTGTGTTACAGAGCAGGAGGAGCTGAGAAGATTGTACATAGTATCCTATGTGCAGGCAGTATGGTATAGAGCAGCAAGAGCTCAGCAAATTGTACATAGTATCCGGTTTGTAGACAGCATGTTATAGAGCAGGAGGAGCCAAGCAGATTATACATAGCGTTCTAGCTGCAGACAGCATTTTATAGAGCAGAAGGTGTTAAGTAGATTGTACATAGAATCCTATTTGAAGGCAGTATGTTATAAAGCAGGAGGAGCTGGGCATAGCCTCCTACCGAGTTTCCCCTAAAATAATATATATTATAAATATAATAAAAAAAAAAAAATACATCAAAAAGGTGTATTTCAAATTTCCTTAGCTGTCCTTATACATTTTAGGAATAATTTGTGATGTTTTTTTTAAATATTTTAACGTTGCCAAAATTTGATCAACTATGGAGAGAAACTAGAGATTCTGACAGATGAAAAAAATGTACTAGGATGTGCGAATAAAGTAAAGTAATTCTGATAAGAGGAGTGTTTTTCGTAACTTAGGTAATCCCCTAATATAATAATAAGTAAACCATCACTTTCTGTCCTAGTCCTCCGGATCAGGTAGCTGTGTTAATAATGTACAGGATTCCATGACACCTTCAGTCCTGTTTCTTGGCATTAGTTGCTACGCTTACAGTAGATATGGGATATAGCAGAACATAACATGTACATTGCACTTGTTTTCTTCCCGATTGAAGATTCCCCATTGAAAAAGCCATTTACACCTCCCACCATCCGCCTCTGCTGTGTTTTGTAATCCTGATTCTTATCCTGTGCAGCTATGTACACAATATTTTGCAGACACTACTCATCATACCACATCAACGCTCTCTATACCGATCTGCATGAGTGAGAAAGGCAGATAGCAACATAACAAGTGTCATACTGCTGGAGGTATGGCCATGGGAGCAACCAGCAATCGCCGAATGCAGGTCCTTGAGCACCCTATGTGAAGAGGTGGTCTGCATGTAGGACCACCTATCATATCTAGGGCTGCCTAAACTGCTGATCCAGCTACCCCATAGAGGCTAATGGAGTTGTGGTCACCGGGAGCTTGTGGACTACAGTCAAGGTCCCAGAAGTCATACCCTTAGTGACATTTATTCCCTATAACAGTGATGGCGAACCTTTTAGAGACCGAGTGCCCAAAATGAGACCCAAAAAACACTAGATTTTCCCAAAGTGCCAGCATGGCAATTTAGGCAGTAACAAACTTATTGCTACCAGAATTTTGGAGCTCCAATCCGACCCTGTCCACACCTTTTCACTCTTCAGACAGGACCAAGAAGCACAGGATGGGTCACTTTACAATAGCAGGGCACTACTTGGACTGCCTGAGTCTGCAGGAAGATGCCATGTCTGGCAAACTTTGTGCCTGGGAGACAGCCCGTGTGCCCACAGAGACTCCTCCGAGTGCCATAGGTTCGCCACCACTGCCCTATAATGTAGATAACATAGTTGAGCATGCAGATTTATGGTGGAGCTGGGCTCATGTATAAAAGGTGGTCGTTCACATTACACTAATATCAAATGAAGCCATTGATTTTAGAAAGAGAAGGCAAGGAATAAACTGATCAGCGATGTCTGGCCACAACCTATTACACAGAACACACAAATGCTTGGCTGAACTGAGCATGCAAGTATTTACAGGGGGTCAGAATTGACTAAAGGAGAATTTGTCTGAAATGGTTGAAGGTATAAGGCAATGGAAAGACCACCTTAAGTTCTTGATCCAAGCGAATTCAATTGTAACATTTAATGGTCTACAAGAGGTAGCAACCCAATGAACACACATGTACATCACAGACGTGAGGAATTGATCACTAAAAACTAACGCAAGAAAACCAAAACTCTTCAACTATCGTACAGGACAACTTCTGAACATGACATAAAATTGGATAAACCATAAACGGATGCCAAGCAAATTCACACACATCAGAATTAATCCTGAATAATCAGAAAATGAAGAATATGAAAAAGGCACATGGCACAATTTACCAAATTGTGCCATTTACCAAAATATTGGATCTTTATCCATTTGGAGTGAAACAAGTTGACAATATCTCATCTGATATTAACCTACCGCAATGTAAACTACGCTGCATATATAGGTTGATGGTTGAGCAGCCTTTGAGGATGCAAGTACATGGAGAATGCAGCCATACACACTATTTAAATATTTTTTCATTGGCGTCTAGTGTGAATGGTCACATATCCCGTCCTGTGTAACATCCCCTCCATACATCAATCATTAGCATTTTTTAATAACAACAATTCTTTATATAGGGCACACAGATTACACAGCGCTGCACAGAGCTTACCAAATCAGTTCCTCTTCCGAATTGAGCTCACAATCTAATCAACCTACTAGTATGTTTTGGAGTGTGGGAGGAAACCCACGCAAACATGGAGAGAACATACAAACTCTTTGCAGATGTTGAACTGGGTGGGACTTGAACCCAGGACCCCAGCACTGCAAGGCTGTAATGCTAACCACTAAGCCACCGTGCTGCCCATTTCTTCCATAAAAAGCTCATTTCCCTCAAACAAGTTGGCTTGTGACTTGCTTTATAACCCATTTCACACAACACATAGGAGGACACAGTCATTTCAGTAGTCCTCTGCTTTACGGAGAGAAAAAAAATCCCTAATTTCAATGCGTTGAGTTTCTTTTTTTTCATCTAATCTTGTATTGATATAATCTAGTAAAGACAGAAAAGCACATTTATCCTAGACATTTTAGTTCATGAATGGAATACTAGAACTACAGTGAAGACTGACACATACAATTCATTGTAGCACATTGCAGGCTCATGATTTAGTGACTGTATTTATGCTATAAATGAGGTTGAGGAAATTAGCTACAACTACCCACATTTGTTAGACATACGGGTGACGTTAGAACTAAAGAATTTTGCAGCACTACAGTTTACACATTCCTGATGTAAGGGCACGCCAGTTCCGATACTATTCAGACTACTAGACTGTGTGATCATTGCTTCTGTTACAATTTACTACTGGGAAACTTTGCTGCCGAAAAAACAAACATGTCTTATTGTAGTCATTGAACTATTGTGATACTTCCATTGTTGGCTGCATGGTGACCAATCTGCTGAAGCCAGATGCCAAACAGAGGTTGGTGAGAAAGAGGAGCAGCTTATCCAAGAAATATGGATATAAATATATATATATATATTATGGCTATATACTAGGATAAAACATTATGGGAATTTCATACTGCAGCATAAAAATCTGTGTAAAGTAAAGTACGGACTAGCAACCAGTGCTGATGGTCAACATCTGCCAATCCTCAGACCCCCGGGAAGAGGAAAGGATTATGTTCACTATAAGGAGATTTTCCAAGATGTTGAATATCTTCTTATGTGATACCGAGCTCATTGTTACTTCCCCTGACTTGACCCAATTCATGTGAGAGGCCATTTAATGGGGGCAAGATGACCATTGTTTAAAGTGAGATAAAAATCTCGAATTCAGATTTCTTTTTCAAAGCACGGAGATGTCCAAAATTTCCCCAAAATTGATCCTCATCTACTAATGCGTGAAAGTTTGTTAAAATACATCACATGCTGCTTTTAATTGCATCTCATGTAGAATTGCATTGACTTTACACTGTAACAACAGTTCTTATGCGGGTCTTGATTGTGAATGAGATTTCTATTCTCTGTCAGCAAGCAGATATTTTGAAACTGAAAAAAATGCAATTCAAGGCATAGCACAGAGTTTGAAAATGTTTCAAAAAGCAATGCAAATGTTGAAAGCCACAGTAAGAATCCATATCAATAAATGCTGTGGACTGTACACCTAAATAATATTTTTTTTTTATGTAGGATTCAGATGGAATTTTTTTAAACCCCATTCCCTGGCTGTCCCTATAAATTACTATGGGTTAGCCACCAGCAATTCCTCTGTGGCTAACCGTAAGTGATTATGCTATGGTGGCCTTAAAGAGGTAGCGTTAGAAGATGGTATAGCTGAACACATAACACCCCAACACATACTATAACAATGTGGTATTAGGGTATTATTTAGTTTATGTTTTCTCTACTGAATCTTTAGAACTTTCTAATAGAATAGAATAATTTGGTGATATACATTGTTAATTCACTAAAATGCTTCAAGGTCTCTGCTTGCTGACAGTGAACAGAAATCATGTCTACAATATTATTGGCAGGATGCTTACAGGTGAAACACTATACAATGACCATACCCAACAGAAATTAGTAGAAACCTGAATTATCTGTAAGTCTTAGTTAAGTAACATGTCACTTAACAGTAATCTGGAATTTCAGATAAATCTGCGGAATTTCTATCACAATTTTTGCATATTTTCTTTAACGGAAATCAGATTATGAAAAATAGAGGTTGGACGTGATGGCTTTAATGTGTTTAGGGAAAAAAAGGGATTCTTTTGCGCCCCAGTTGTCTTGTGGTATGTTAGGTAGGGGTGTACTGTCATCAGATGTCACACGTCAACCACAAATATGGGCGCTTAAAGCCTCCAAAGCTGAACTGGTTAAATGTGGCTCCTGCATGCTGTCAGGGGAAAGGGAGGGCTGCTTACAAAGAAAATAGCCCTGGTCCCCTCCCTTAGACAATACCATCCCTTATCAGAGCAGACTGCTGTCTGGTTTCCTGTCTCAAGCTTCTGCATTACCGATTTGGACAAGTGAAACAGGGTAGGCTAGTTAGGGGAACAAAGTTGATATCAGATCCCACTGCAGAAAGTATGCAGACTAGTTCCCTCCTCCAAGGCAAACTATACTGACTTAAGGAACAAGGGGCTCTCTTGTCTACAGGGATAGTGCTGGAAAATGTTCCCAAGCACATCTGAGCACATCGGAGTACGTGTCCCGAAAAAAAAAAAAAAAAAAAAAGTTCACAGCAAGACCATGGGGAAAATTAAAACGCTACTGGATTTCACTGAACGCCTTATTACTTACATACAATGTGGTAAAATCATTAAGACATACCGCAACTGGAACTACCATACCAAGTGATATTAGGTCAGGAAGCTCATAACTGTGTAATTCTTAGTACATATGCAAGACATGTCATCCGCATATACAACATAATGAGATTTATAGGGTTCATAGAATAGCGTCATATCAATGAACAAATGGTAAGTACTTCCTGTGTACCAACATCAGCTGACATGTCTTCATTACACTAATAAGATGAAAGTGTTCAGAATATCAAGTGCTACTTTCTTTTATTAGGGGAAGTTGTCTCTTAGATAAAGATGGCAAAGTACAGCACAGTGATAACGCAACACCAATAAGAACACTACATAGGAAAAAAAAAGTTCAATATGAAGTCACAACCGCCGGTGTTGCAATTTTATTGCAAATTAATTTAAATCCAGTTCCATATAAAGCTACACATTTACATAAAATACACTTCTAGAAAAAGGAGCACAATTTTTTACAAGGGATCTAGACTTATTTTGCTCTATCACATGAAGTAATATGGACTGAGGAGAACCAGCAGTTCACTAAATACTATGGTCAGATTACAATAATAAGAATATATCTGACACTGACACTAGGGCTCCTTGGGCCACCAGATTAATTTTTCTTGGAGCCTATCCTTCATCAACCCCTAGAAAATTAGACCTAGTAGCCTTCTGCTGAATCTCTAGGGTCAAGTATTAGGTCGGAGCCTGGGCCCACCAGAGAATCCTCGGATTCTCTGGTGGGCCTGTCCAACACTGTTGAAAGCTACAAATAATTGGTAAACCCTTAATGCATAAGAACTATTTGGCTCTTTCCGTCTACAGTCCACATTTCCAGGTTGATTTTCCAGTCTGTGGCAGCTAGTTTAATCGAATTATTACTATCAGTAGAGTACAAAGGTTGAGTCACAAGCAAACTCACTTCACCAAACCCAAACCACTTGACATCAAAAGTTCAAGATAAAAACCCCAGTCTGTGAACAGATGATTGTAGGGCAGATAATCACATTCAGCCAACAAAAGGTCAGCATTGAGACTCAAACAGTCGCTAGGCCTGGCACGAGTCCTGTGTGCTGGGAAAGTAGGCAACAGGTTTTCTTTGCCAGGATGTATAGCTACAAGGATAAGACGATTGATGCCAAAACTAAATTAATGTCAACCTATTTTGTCAGATATTGCATCAATTTTGCGGCCATCGTACTGTATGATAATAACCCTTACGGCATATATTTGGGGAATAAAATCTATACGGTACCCATTCAAATTCACTACCTGTCAGTGGAAGGTCCATTTACACAAATGATAGTTGACTAGTCCTTCTGAAATGTAAGATTGCACAACTTTGCTTCAATGTATATGGAGACCATCAACATGCAATAGAGCACAAAAGACGTAACATTTTTTACAAGGGGCAGTTCTTTTAGAACGTAGTAGGAATTTCCTCGAATGCATTATTAATTTTTTATTCACAATATCACCATACTACCCACTTTCTTATCATCTGTTCCCCATTTACGCATGTGTTCAAAACAGAAGAGTATTCCTTATATCTGCGATCTGCATGTGCGGCAATACCTGCAGGATCATTGGGAAGACTTCCATGAGAAATCGGTTATACACAGAAAAAAACCCTCTATATTAGTCTTCCCAGATGTTCAGAGACAGCAAGGCTACAGAGACACTCACAGAAGCATCAGGTCATGTTGACTAATGCTGTATCACTGGTTAATATTTCACAGCTTACTTTTTCACAACTATTGCACAATTCTTAAGTAGTTTAAAAGGAAAAAAAAAAAAACAATCCCGTGTTAAACTACAAGAGATTAGCTAATCCTAATCATAGGTACAAAGCACGTTTAAAGGAAATAGCATGTGAAGTAAAGGTGTGTCAGGCGCCCGGGAGAGACACCGTCACATTTGTTCTCTTGATACTTATACTGTATGGAGTTTTATACAAAGTGGGTGAAAAAAATATTAATGTGGATGAGATTTGTTAAAATTCTATCCACTGTACTGTATTGTAAGGGCAAATAGTTATGATACTGAAAATAAGCCGGCACATGGCTGCACCAAATGCAATACTTTGTAATGGATCAGTGCCCAGGGCCATTATTTTAGCGGACCCTACAGTAGAGCATTCCCTAGTTTTTAAATTTTGTTTTGGATAACTGGCGGTGATTTCTACTCATTTGGAAAGCTTTTTTTGGGATTACTTAAGCAAGATAGATGGGTACCATATGGACCATATCCAAGGTCATTCTAGTTATGGCATAATGGTAAAGGTTTCCCTATGCTCATATGCCCCAGGGACTGCAAATCAGGTTTCATATCAATGGTGCCACACTGGCCCTCACTTTATAGAAACACATCGCTCAAACACTGAAAATTAAGCAGTAAGATGTAGCTCCCTGCTTTGCCACAGCTTTCTAATGTCCTGAAAACACCAATAACATTAAAAGAAGGAGAGCAAGATCAGATTATCATTATAGTTTTTCCTCCATGGTCCCCTAACAGGATGAACTATGGCAGGAACCATAATTTGACTATGTCTGCACCTTCTCACTCTCCTGTAGTCCTAGGCAGCCCTGGATGTGACACTTAAGAATAGCGCAGAGCGTGACACGTCCTGGGATACAATGGACTTCAGGAAAAGGCCTTGAGTTCTATATTGTGATCTCTGTGCTGGTGCGATAGGTTGGGTGCCCATAGTGCCACTTCCGGTGCCCATGCCATAGGTTCATCGACACTCTTCTACACTTACTACTCTGTGCTCAGGTTATGTAGAGTCTCTCAGACCTCCATAGATAAAACACACATCTGAAGCATCTGCTCCAAGGGTTAAATGCATAAAAATATGGTTATAAGCAAAAAAATAGAGTTGCGGGCTGCAAAAGTCAGCGTTCTTAAATCTTCCTCTTTTCTCCAAAGTACTTCCTCATGCCCTTTCCTCATGAACACTGTCTACTCCAGGGGAGGTGAAGGGGACAGCTCTCGAGGAGCCTCGCCCAGGTTAGGAAAACAACTGTGGAGCCTTAACAGCAGGGAGTATGAGACATTTCCTGAGGAATCCAGGCAGGATTTTTCCTTTCCTGCACAGTTACCTTTTCCTCTTTCCTCTCCCACAATGTTGCAGGGTCACATCTTGGAAGAGTTGCTATGTTTAACCCATTCATCTCTAGGGAGAGAGCGGAACTAAATTCTGGATTTAAATTTTTTGGCTTATGTTGATGACCACCCCCCATAGAAGCAGATGTTGTATGGAGTAGTCCTGTACAAGGTCATTACACGCAGCTCTGAGGAGTAAACGAGGCCTTAGTTAAACAAAATCTATAGTTATATACAATCCAGAATCCTGACTAAGACCTAATGCACTCGACATCTTGTTTTCAGTTTTTTTTAGCGACACATTCATATTCATGTATACACATACACATGGGCATGTTTTTCACAAATCTTTGTGGAGGCTGTAGAAGACTCAGATCCAGTCCTATCCCTGCCAGCGTTTGTGGCTTAGGCCTCCCCATAGAAGGGAACGTGAAATAATGAATGCCACGCAGGTGTCATCCTCGTGCGTATTAGAGGACAAAGGTAACACGATAACCTTTCAAGGACAAGTCAGTGACATTTACCAGCCTTTTATTTTTTTTGTGGATCTGAAAACTGCACACTGATGACAGGCAGGCCCGCAAAAACGGACTACACATCCGCAATTTGCAGCCCCAGTTCAGTACAGGTTAACATACAGAGGTTTCAATATTATGGCTGACCGGTACATATTCCCAATCTCATTGTGAACCTAAAATGCCAAAAACTTTGCTGATTTGATCCCTTCACATCATGAAGGCCACTTATGATTTCTAAGATGACCAAAGCAAAAGAGTTCATTCAGAGTTTTCATGAAGTACAAAACTTTTATATCATTCAAATACAATCTTTCATCAATTCGGGACGGATTTGATGTCAGGATTTACACAGCGTTCGCGCTGTTGACCCACAAGTAATATTTTATTGTATATTTTATGATAAAAGAAAAAGCCTGTAGTTTATTTAGTGCGGCAGGTGATAATGCACCCATTGACTGAAGTATTACATGACTTGGCACATTGCAGTCTGCAATTATGGGAGGGACTGAAAGGTGGGGCATTTTGATGTCTGGGGATTGGTGATAGGCCTGAATGATAGGGAAGTTCAGGTGAAAAATGTGGGTTATTGAACAACTTTTTAACTAGAAGTTGGCATAAAAATCACCAAATGTTGCCAGATGAGAAGCTAGAACTGACCAGATAGTTCCCTGATGCAATTTTTTTTTTGTATCATGTGTGAAATACAAGTCCCATATATCCTAACATACAGGTTGTTTTTGTCCAAGTTTAATTCTGTCTTTGTTGCCTGTAGCAACCAATCACTACACAGCTTTCATTTTTCCTGGGAAGATTATGAAATGAAAGTTGCACTGTGATTGGTTGTAACAGACAGGAAAAAAATACTAGTTTCTTTCTAGACACATCGGGGGAGATTTATCGGAAGTTTCTTAGAGCAGAACTGTTTTAGTTGCCAATGGCAATCTGTCAGAGCTCAGCTTTTTTTCCCCACAGTGGTTTAAAATTAAAGCTGAGCTCTGATTGCTTAGCATTCAGTTATCCCTGAAATAGCTGTAACCAGGAAACAGATCAGGGTAGATTTATCATAAGTTTCTGAGGTAAAACTATTCTAGTTGCCCATGGAAACCAATCAGAGCTCAGCTTTAATTTTATAAAGAGCTGTGGGGAAATAAAAGCAGAGCTCTGGTTGGTTGCCAGGGGCAACTAGAACTGTTTTACCTCAGAAACTTATGATAAATCTCCCCTGATCGGTTTTCTGGTTACAGCTATATCAGGGATAACAGGATGATAACCGTTTGGTATACAGTCAGCCAGTTTTCCAAAGCCACAAATCAATTTAGTGATCCAATAATAAAGTAATGGAAGAAAACAAAAGACACAGGTCTCTTTACTTGCTGTCAAGCACAGCACTGTACACTGCAGAGTGGCTGTGCTTGGTAATGCAACTCAGCCCCATTCACTTCAAGCATTATCTATATTTTACTTTTGAACTTGGGGACATGAAAACAAAAAAACAGCGTATCACCCCTGCCAATCTCAAATTGATTACCTATGCTAAAGATGGGTGATAAGTCATTTATTTATATAGCGCACAGATTATGCAGCGCTGCACAGAACTTGCCAAATCAGTCCCTGTCCCCAATGGACCTACCACTATGTTTTGGAGTGTGGGAGGAAACCCATGGAAACACAGAGAGAACATACAAACTCTTTGCAGATGTTGACCTGGATGGGACCTGAACCCAGGACCCCAGCGCTGCACGGCTGTAATGCTAACCACTAAGCCACCATGCTGCCTTGTAGTTTGTAGTCCTCATTTTGGGATTTTTTTCATAAATGAATAATGGAAGCCATCATGATGTAGTCAGTACGGTGTGACAGCTGGAGCTTCCATGTAGCACCCCCAAAAGAAAAAAAATTAAAGGACTATCCCTTTAAATTGAAAACCCAGAAAAGCTTAACTCCTACCTTTACATTATCCAGCTTAATAACTACAGTCTAAGCTGAAAAGACTGATAACAGGGAACAATAGACTGTGCTCCTCCCCCTCGAATACCGCATTAGAATACAATTTATCTGAGTAACACTAAAAGGTTTCTCTGAGCACGTATAAGAATACAGCGGGTCTGCAGATCACAATAACAAAGGATGTCCTAACTGTGAGTCTGGGGAAAGAACTACAAATAATGAGAAGGGCAGCCAAATACTATTGACCTGGAAATGTGATCAGACTTTGAGAAAGTGAAGATTTCCGGGACAGTGGAACAATCTGAAAGAGCGATCATAGAGAAGCTGGTGGTGGGGCTGGAGATGGTGTAATCTCACATTTATTCCACACCCCATTTAATGGCCTTCCAGGGAAAGTCCTCGGTTCTGAAGTTGTTTCCACTGAATGTGCAGTTTCTGTGAATGTCCTTGTTTACTACATATGACAATTTCCTTGTTACATTGTTCTAATGTTAGATGTGTGTTTTTCATGTTTGTGAGTAACAGGTTATAGTTTCATGCCACAGGCTTTCGTCACACTTCCACAACATATGACATTTAGAGTCATACCTAGAAAAGTACACAGGAACTTTTTGGTTAAATTTAGAAAAAAATACATCATCAATACGGCCAAAGAGCAGGAATTATTATAATAAGGCTGCATTTACACGAAAGTATGCCCGGCCGGTGACCCCTCCCCTCTCCATAGAGATGCGGCCATTGCCGTCTATGGGGTACAAGCTTGCAGCTGTACATACGTCCCCCGTACGTTTGTGTGAATTCAGCCTAAGAATGTGTTCACATGGGACAGATTTTTATGCAGTTTGTGCTAAAAGAGTTATGATGTGTCTTAGGAGGAAATCTGGTGTGAGATCCAAAACAGAGTGAAAGTATAAATTCTACTAATTTTTAATTCTTAGACACCAGGCCCAATCTTGGCACACAACATGCAGCAACCATATCACACACAATTTTTTGTGAACTCAGCATACTGCTGATTAAAAGCCCCTTTGGAGGATGACAAATTGATGTCTGCCAGACAAGCTCTGGTAACAGTTATCGTAGGGTGGGAAAAAAAACCCAACCTAATTTATAGATTAATGTAGCTCAACATGTCCAATCTCCAACCGTTTAATACTAAGATTAATGGTAGATCTGAACTTGCTTCCGATCACAGAAAACTATATATAAAGGTAGTTCTGTTCGGGAAGATTTCAAAAGTTACATCTAATGGAAGGAAAAAGGAAAAAAGAAAGAAAGTAAGTAAGTGAACTGAGCTGTAGACTCTGGTTGATCTTAGCAAATTCTTTCCTTCTTTATTGGATCCTGTCCCAAAAAATAAACAGAATGAGATAAAAACATTGTTTATCACTAGGGAAATGAAAGTATCCAACATCAAGTTATCGCTGGATAATATTATTTTTACTATGGTAAACTATTTTGATGGCGTAATATCTAATAACAGGAGGAACATCCATGTCACCAAGCCAGTGATCACAGCAGGATATATGTAGGATGCCCAAATAGATTAGATTAAAGTTGGCAAAAAATGCTGAAAATGAGAACGACCCATGTATGGGGTTATCCTGGGTTTATCCCCATCAGCAGATGTCTGGGAAAGAAGATTTAACCACTTGAATTTCATGATGCCCAATCCTTTGTCCTTAAGGGAGATAAGCTACTACTTGAGTTGTCTGGCAGCGGCTTATTCCCCTTTACCTTTTTTGAAAAGCCAAAGGATTTGTTGTACCGTGTTAGCCAGTGGTTAAAAAGATGAAAGATGAGAGTCCTTCTTTGAGTCCTCTTTCATCCCTTTACCCTTATGAAAGCAGTAGATGTTGGTAGAATAAAGTAGAATCGAAACTGTGTGGCCATCTTTAGGATTTGTTCATTCTTTTAGCAGAGCCAGTATAATATGACTGTAAATATTGCTGAACTTTTCTTCTTTTAGCTCAAATTGAACTGTGAAAACATTGCTACCATTCACACCCAAACCATTTAAACTTTGTTTTTGGAACGTGAAAAGTATTCCAGGCAAACATGAAGTGTTCTATAGACCCATGAGATAAAATCCTTATGAGGGTCTAGGAAATAGCCTCAAAATTAGACAGACAGTCTTCTACCAGACCTCTGAGACCTCCAGGACTCTAAACCAGCACTTGCATTGTTATGGAGTCCATAAAGTTTCCGATGGCAAGAGAATCTGGCAATAGATACGAAGGGGAACTGAGCGGGGCCACTACACAGTGGACAGAGCCTCTTGCTTCTGGCTCCAAATAGCTGTGGTATTGGAGGCTGCCAAGAACAGCTGCTCGATGGGGGTATCACATGTCAGACCACCATCGATCTGATCGAAGGCAGGTCATCAATATCAGATCCCCCCCAAAAACCGTATATATTTTGTATACATTGTGGTTTGTATATGTCATCGGGTATGGATAAAGGGTTAAGAAATGGTGGAGCAGAGGTGTTGGCTCCCAGGGTGGAGACTGGGAGTAGCTGGGGCAGTGACAGAGGTTTGGTCAGGACCCGTGATCAGAAACAGGAAAGAGCACACATATGCCACTTGGAATGTATGACGCAAACTCCAGCCTTGAAACAAAGAAAAGGAAACAGCTCTTCTGGCTTAGCAGGGGAGAAAGCACAGAAAGCCTGCAGTCAGTCCTGGCTGAGCAATATTCATGAGCAGCTGCAGCCATCTATACAGCAGCGGGTGGAGGTGTTTGTACAATGGGTGTGAATGAAAACAAGGACTTTATAGGCAGGTCCTGCCCTGTTTACAAATACACTAGGGCTGATGGGACGGCATCTGTCTAAATGGGCGCGTGACTAATGACCAGGTCACACAGGTGTGCAGAAGGAGTGTCACCCTGACCTACATCTCATCATCAAAATACTTAATTTTGTCCTATTTATAGTTATTTATGACTATCACGTTTTGCATACTATACAACTGGAGTGCATAAGTAACAGTCCTTGTACCCAATGGGACTCACCATCTTGATTCACAATATTCATTCTGAAATTTTGGGACAGAATCAGACCACACTCCATTGAGGTCTACATCAAATTTCTAAATTGGATCGTTATATATTAGGCATCATTCAGGTGCCCTATCCATTCACGCCATAAGACGATCCATACATTGTCATGTTATATAGCTCAGACATGAAGGTATCCATCATCGCTTCTATAGCACTGGAGTCGATGAATCATGCTGCAGTTGATAAGAAACTACTTCTGGGGCCTCCATGTAAAATCAGAAGCATATGGCAGCCATTTAGTGAGTCATGGAAGAATATGGGGCCCTATCATTGCCCTGTGCATTCTAGACATTGAGTAAAAATTCCAAAACAAATTTAAAAAAGGGTCATGTCTTATAAAATACTAAATATACATGAAAACATCTTATTAGTATTTATAAAGTCATGTATACATATTGGGTGTGCACAATTTTATTGGATCAATACAACACATTTCTCAATATATTATGAAGATAGCGATGCCATTTAACACAAAGGAGTCATATACCGTAACCTATACGGTTATGTGTATAGCCCCACCAGCACTCAATATAGCTTTAGTTTGCCAGTTGTCACAGTTACATCCATAAAGCCAAGCATTGTCGTGGCCTTAGCAACTAATGACACATGGACAAGGCCAGTAGGAAGGAGAACATAAAGAGCTGTTCTATCAAATTGACAAAGACTGTGTGAACCAGGTTGTTGGACAATGATTTATTCCTGCTATGTAAATAGGACTACGTATGATGAGATTGCAATGGTTTCACACTTACACTTTGTGCTTTTATACAGTTCCTTTGTTTTTAGCACGAAATCTACAAATTCTACAAAAACTGCATCAATTGCACTAAAAACAGCACATGTGAATACTGCCAAAGCCCTTATGTATCTGCAGTGTATCCTGGATAGGCATAATTACTACATGATATCCAACAACGTATCACTTTAATATTGGCTATTTATCATTACGAAGGGCCTATAACTATTCCCATTGGGGTATGAGGTAAAGGAATACCAGTTCAGCCTAAAAAAAATCTCAGTTTTAAGTTGCAAGACAGGAGCTCAAACTTTCCACAGGTCCTGCCAAAATAATGATCTGGTCTCCAGCTTCTTCTCCTTCCTGTGCTACTGTTTTCAGAGCCATAAAAACTAATTTGGCCCCAATAAAATGGAGTTACTATTCAGCCATTGCCTGGGTGTAATAAAGCGGCTTAGAAAGTGTCTGTGCCCTGTAATATCTGGACAAGCCAGGGATATGGCAACATCTGTTCCCACCACTGTCCTGCTCATGGAGAGTGAAGGGCAGGCGGAGGGCAAAGTCTTCTTTTTTTAGTCATTACAACATCGGAGAGACAACAGCTCCAAAGTGGTGTGATGGTTAAGACATTAACAGCGGGTGCACACAGATCCGAGACAGGATGGGGCACTCCGGGTGGCACAGATTCCAGAGGAGGGGGGGGGCACGGTCACTAGAGTTACAACTATACTATATCCTATATACACATTCAAAGCACACACAGGGCAGAAAATAAGCTGCTCCCCACAGCTGTGCACACACATATTAATCTCCAGTTATCAGGAGCTACACGTTAATAAATGTATACATGATTAGAACATGCCGATAATCTTCCAAAGGAGGCTTTTTCTGGTAGCTATAGGCTTATTTTCCACAATCATGCACAGATGTAGCAGTGCTGATTTTGTTTGATGTAACGGAACTCTTTCCCTTTTAATGGTACGTCATCTGTGGCTTTACCAAGTACTAAGAGATGTCATGATACAAACAATGTAGCAAGCAAGGGTTAAAAGACGGATTCCGCTCTGCTACATAGTGTAAAGGAATTGACAAGTGAGAATAAAAGCCAACATTGTAGCAAATTATGTAACTGTTACAACCGTAGGTACAATCATCAGTTTTTTAGTTGTCCAAGCGACCGAGACTGGAGACAACCAAATGATTATGTCTGTGACAATTCACAACCAGTTTGCTTAATTTCGTGAATCAACGTCTCATTACTCATCAAATTACCAAATACTAGTACAAGTCATGATTGTAGAAAAAAAAGTTGTATAAAAAAAAAAAAAAATTAAAATTCCTAGCCATTTAGATGAGCATTTCCGATCACATTGGACGCAAAGTATAACTGACCCATTGCTGTCATATCACATTATAAAAGGAGGAGTAGAAGCCTTGTATACATTATTCTAGTACAAAAAGGATCATAACATGAAATGGAATGCTTTCAATATCCAAGAAAATGTTATAAAATGTCATTAAAAAAAAATTCATCATGGAACGCCCAATAAAAAAACAAAAATGTATTAATAAAGATATGAAAAGAGAAGCCTCAAAAACGAAGAATCCGGTCCCCAAATAGAACTATAAAGTGCTAGAGAAGCTTGGGAGATCATTTATATCTTCCACAGTATAAAGTGCTGTGTGTTACAAAGTTGACTTTTTGAGAAAACTAATCATTGACAGTGCCACGGTCTCCGAGCAAAAAAATGCCAATCACCTCACAGCTAGCGGTGACAAGGGCTGTCTGTACCTCCCTCCAGAGGGTCCTGGGCCACTGACTGGCACTGTGTGTGCTCATTTAAAGTCCCCATCAATCAGCCTTTTTGTTAAGACAGCCCGGTGGAAAATGTAGAGACCAATGTGTGGCCAGAGCTCAATCAGCTGACAGTAAGTTTAGCTTGTCCTGGGAATGGTGCCCACCACAGCCAACCAGGTGATCAGTGCCAGCACAAACTCAGCTCTTCAGATTATCCCAGTAGAGTCGTCTTCATCCAAAAGCGGAAAAAAAAAATTGCACCCAATAATCCAGTTGACAACCCATCCCTTTAAACCAAGACCAATTACCTGTGACCATTTCACCCCAAAAGTCCTCTGGGCACCTGCGGCAATAAAAAAAAAATCTAATCTAGAGAAGTGGAGTATAAAGGATTGGAAACTTACTGTGATCCAAGGCTGGAGGGGGCACAGGGGGCTCTTGTATATGGCACGTCTGCTAGTAGTAGTAGTCCCTGTTACTCCAGTAATGAGCAGTGTATAGCTTGCACTCAGCTCAGCTGTGTCTCACATGAGTGTGTGGCTGCTGCAGCCTCAAGGTTAGGGACAAGCCTCTAAGGGATGGGAATTCAGGGAGGGAGGGAGGAGGTCTGATCAGCAGCACTCTACACACCAGGCAGGCAGGGTGGGGCAGGGCAGCTCCTGCCCATAGGGTGGAGGGTGGATTTGGGTGGAGGCTTGGACCAGTCAACATTGACACTTTCATAAATATATATTTACAGAGCACTCAGCCTCTCCCCTGCCTCCTCCTCCCTCCCCACACACACAGGACCTGATCACTGTGACCCCACACACTCCTAGTCATGCAAATCAGCCTACACCAGGAAAAGGCAGCACTAAAAGTCCCAGAAAAGCTATCATTGTCTGGAAATTCCTGCCATACAGTTAGTACGGTGCGTAAGCCTGAGATAAAGGAACTTTTTACACTCTACCTCCTGGAGGGATCCTTTATAATGACAAGAGGCAGGTCTGAAAGACTAACACCAGTTTGTCTTGATATCACAGATAACTCTCTGGCTGGATTCCAAAGAAACACCAAGGAAAGAAACATTGCAACATGTATACAAAAAGTTATACTTTCATGGAGTTTATTGCAACTTTGTTTTTGTCGCCGCACAAGCAACTAGTTATAAACTATAGGACCATACTACTTAAAGGCTGATTCCAGGTTTTGTTTTTTCATATGACACAAACATAGTACACTCATTAATCAGCTGTATGAGGAGATTGCAGCTTTCTGCGCTTTCTCTTCTCCTTACCGCACACATAACCTTACATAGTATAGTGGTCGTGCCTGGTACTGCAACTCAGTATCATTCACTTATTCACAAATTCACAATTTATCATCTGTATTTGGGCACCAGGAGTGTCACTGAGATGTTGAAGCTGTTCTGTAATTGCTGCAGCAAAGAGAATTGAATTTTAACCCCTTATCTCTGCACCTATTTTCCACGTAAATGTCCAGGCTATTTGTAATTTTTTATTTTTTTTGTAAATGCCTTCTACAAACTATTTTTTTTTATTTTCCAGTCACCATAGCTGTATGGGGTCTTGTTTTCTTCTGGACAAAATGTAGGTTATAATAGCAGAAATTTGGGATTCATATGTTTAAGGTCATATGCACATGGCTGTATGCATTTTATGGTCTAGTTTTTAGTCCATATGTCTCCTTTATATTACTTATATTCCACCATAAGTGAGCTGTAGAAGTAGACTTCTATGGAGACATAGGGGGAGATTTATCAGAAGTGTCTGCGGTAAAACTGTTCTAGTTGCCCCTGACAATCCATCAGAGCTCAACTATTGGGACAACATACAGCAAAAACATCAAAAAATAAGGCATGTTATATTTTAACATTGTAGTCTGACGACCAGTTCATGATACTGTGAGAAATATGTGATCATATACATTAGATAGCTGCATTTCCCATTGTAGTCAATGGGGCTACTTTTTAGACTCCCCCAAATATTTTGTCCATAAAAACCAGTGTCTGTTGCACATCCTTTGCGTTTTGTCTCAGTTTTGCTTCAGTTTTTTTGCACGCATTACGTCTGTCATGCTTCCATTGTGCTGCTGAGCAAAAAGAATCTGAAGCCTTTGAGGGCGCTGTCCCACGTTGCATTTGCAAGCGCAGACGGAGACAAAACCGCGCCCACCGGGGCGGTCCGCGATCCGATCACATCAGCGTTTCTATGGAAACGCCTGCGATCGGGTACGAGCTGCCGGTGTTTTGCGTTAAATTAATGCAAAACACCAGTGGCTCGTTCCTGATCGCAGGCGTTTCCATAGAAACGGCGATGTGATCGGATCGCGGACCGCCCCGGTGGGCGCGGTTTTGTCTCCGTCTGCGCTTGCAAATGCGCCCTTACGTTGGATAGAAAACATAAAACCTGGTTTCCCAGACTCATCATTAAAAAGAAACAAGCCTGTCATCTATTTTATTTTTGAAGACCCATAGACTTCTAGTGCTTTCTGTGATCCGCATCAGTGAAAAATAGACAGGTTTCAAAAATGTTTCTACTGACAATGGATCCTTGAAAAAAAAGGCCAATGTGAAAACGCCCATAGAGAACAAAGGCCCAAGTAAAAACCACTGATGACCGGGTGTGAAATAAACACCATTGTGGAAAGGCCCTTACTGTTGAACTTTTGATATGTTTTTTCTAGGTTCAAACCTGATAGAAGTGCTGAGACTAAAACCTTCCTTTGCAACCCACAACTACTTGACTTGTAGTAGTTGTGTTACTTGTAGGAAGGGACAGCAACCCGCTCATTTAAGTCATTGTTAAAAGACTGGAAGATCAATCAACATGCATTTTTCTGTCTGTAGGAGTTGGCATAGTTTGTTTGCAGGCCTATTTCTGGTAACTTGAGGAGAAATATTGAAATCATAGGTCAGCATTAAAATAAACTGCTTGTCAAATGATCCATACACGCAGTATTATAGTTGCCCTATAAAGGTTGCAATCTATGTCCATAGTGAGTGACATCATAGTCTTGGATAAATGGTTTCTGAAGGAAAAGCTTGTTACAGCTTGATTTTTCTTCTCATTGGACCTGCTGTAATCTCGGTACTTAAAAAAAAACAAAAAAAAAAAACAATTTCTGTATTTATTGTGGAACCTAAATAACATTAAAACTTTTTCTCTTGGTCAAAATGCATTCAGTAATACCGAATTTATAGCCATGAGTAAGGAGGATACCAAAACACATAGGCTATTTGTACAGCTTACCTGTACTATCATGAACCATGTATCGTTTTTGTCGATGAAGAATAAAGTATGAAGACATTTTATAAGATAGTGCCGCAGTGTTTTTCCATTGGATCCAAGCTATGTTAGTGGTAACACAACCCAGCTCCGGCACCAGCAGGACCCGATGTACTGTAGTCTTCTTCTGAAGCCGTAGAAAGGCGTTGCATCAGCCATGAATAAGGGTAGAGTACCTACCCGAAACGCATAGGCGATTATTCATTGATTTAAGGGATGACTCCATGCGACTTTTATATTGTCTATTGAATTGAACAATAAAGAATATTTGCTCTTACTAAAAACGCAAGTGGATCTGTGTTCGTGAAGCTGGACATGGCGTTTTCAAATCGGAAGAAGTACCCCTATTGACCATCATAAAACCTGATGCGTTGGACATTAAGGGGTTAGTAAATCCCATATTGCAAAGTATATTATAAATTAGCAGCATGTCAAAATTTCGTCAGATTTCAAACTTCCGATAAAACTATAGATAACACACTTTTCGCTGCGTTTACGGGAGGTATTTGAATTACATTTTGAAATGCAATTGAGACACAACGGGGAGGGGCTTGGCCGGATTGCATATACATTTACAGTTAAACGCATGCGATCTGTCACGAGCACCACGTGTGTGAAACACATATGTGATTGGGACAAAACGCAATTCATAGTCACATTATGCTGTGCTTGGAATTGAGTTTCTTCCGATCGTATATTTGTTTAGGCCTAAACAGTAACGAGCACCTCGTGTTTTGTATTGTTTACTATGTGAACGCGGCCTTGGGGCCTTGCAATGCCACAGGCGAATCCATGCAATGGATTGAAAATTTCTAACACAAGTCAATGGGAGAATGTTATTAAAAGCGTTGAAAAGTAGAACAGTTAAGAATAGTTTTTTTTCTCAGTATGCTATCCCTGATTTTCAAGGACTTATTTTACATGTGTTTTTCTTGCCAGTTATTTTAAATGGATCCATGCTCTGTTAAAAAAAATTTAAGAGTTTTTCTATATTTTTCGGAAAGGAGTACCACATGGTTTGCATGCTCGTTCTCAGTCGCAAGCATTTATGTGTAGAAAAGACACATAAATCGAATGCTTATATGACTGACTTTTGTGGAGGTGAAAGAGGGACAAAAGATGGAGTGTGAAAATATTTTTGCCCTAAGTCCTGCCTTTTGCCCCACTCCTTAGTCCACCGGCACACACTATAATTCCCCCCTTTAGTGCCCCCTACAGCTCCCTGTTACACGGTAGCCACCTCCTCCCTCTTACATTGATATGCTAACCAGGGGCGTAACTACAGTGGTAGTAGCCATAGCAGTTGCTATGAGGCCCACAGTGTCAGGGGGCCCCATCATCCAACCTGACAAAAGAATGTACACCATTATGTACACCATTATATACATATACATTGTACAACATAATATGTATATAACATATATGTGATGTATATAAGCTATATCTGTGGTGTATATATGCTGTATCTGTGATGTGTATATACTGTATGTCTACACAATGCATGATGTGTATATATACTGCATTATGCTCTATATGTGTATACCGTGCAACTGTAACTCACATTTGTGAGCGTATAAATATGTACAT